>NC_062558.1:33771-1491664 GCF_016906955.1 Phacochoerus africanus
TTCTTTCTTTCTTTCTTTCTTTCTTTCTTTCTTTCTTTCTTCTTTCTTCTTTTCTTTCTTTCTTTCTTTCTTTTCTTTCTTTCTTTCTTTCTTTCTTTCTTTCTTTCTTTCTTTCTTTCTTTCTTTCTTTCTTGTGTGTGTTTCATTTTTAGGGCCACACCACGGCATATGGAAATTCAGAGCTAGGGGTCGCACTGGAGCTACAGGCCAGCCTGCCCCACAGCCATAGCGAAGCTGGATCTGCGCTGCATCTGCGACCTACACACAGCTCAGTAATGCCAGATCCTTAACCAACCGAGTGAGCAGGGATCGAACCCACATAGGGATACTGGTTGGGTTGGTTACTACTGAGCCATTATGGTAACTCCTGACTTTGGGATTTCAATAGCAGACCCGCCAGACCCAACACCCTGGCTCCTGCCCTGGGCTGTCTGGCCTGCTGGCTCTGTGAATATTTCCTAAAGAGGTATCTGGGCTCCTCTGCAAAATGGAAACAGCAACATTCAGGCGCTTTGCCCAAGGGATTGTGGTGAAGATTTAGAGGTACAGAGACTTTAGGGTAGACTCTAAAAAATGGTGAAACTCCACACCGATGAGGCAATCTTGGTCCTGTGTCTCTCGAGTCCTGCTGCCCTTGTCTGGCGTAGGTGCTAGACAGATGTTGTGGGGGCTGGGGGCTGAGTGCAGACCCTGGCCACTTTGGCCTTGAGGGACTCTGTGTTCCTCTTCTTTTTTTTTTTTGTCTTTTTTAGGGCCACACTCATCAGCTATAGGAGGTTCCCAGGCTAGGGTCTCATCTGAGCTGCAGCCTGGCCTACCCACCACAGCAACTCGGTCTGAGCCACTCTGCGACCTACACCACAGCTCAGCAAGTGGCTTCCACCCACTGAGCAAGGCGGGATCGAACCCGCAACCTCATGGTTCCAGTCGGATGTTAACCATGAGCCATGATGGGACACTCCTGTCCTGTTTCTCTTTCGAGGCCATTCAGGAAACTCGTGACAGGCAGCAGAAGGTAAGATTAGAGGAGCCAGGAACTGAATAGAAGAAGCTGAGTTACAAGAAAGGATTCAAATGGGGAGGAAGGAGGGGAGGGAGAAGAGGGAAATATCGTCATGTTTTGTCTTATTTTGTTTGGGCACCCAAGACCATCATGAGCAGATCAGAACTCCTCCTCTGAACGCTTAGCTGTGTTAAAAATAAATTCCCAGCCAAACCGCGGCCTAAATCATTGCAAATGTCAGCACGCCGGGGCCTGAAGCCAGAGCTGTGATCTCTCATGTCAATAAACCTTTGAAGTTTCCTCTCCCTTGGAAGCCCGGGTTTCTCTGAGCTGCTGCTTTTCTACCCCAGGCTGCCCTTTCATGAGTATTTCTTTTAACCCGAGGTCACAGCTGTGAGCCATAATGAAAGGTTTCCTTCTGGACTGCGACGCAAAGACGCTGCTGCACCAGCCAAAAAAAAAAAAAAAAAAAACGCTGGGAAAAATCACAATTAAAGCCAAGGCCCGACTAAGGGCCCAAGGAGGCAACTTGGTGAGCAGGAAGAGCTGGTGGTGTGGCGGGCCTCCTCCTATGCCAAGAACCAAGGAGCTTCAGGAGGCTTATGTCCTGTGGGGTGCTGAAAGGATGCAGGCGAGGACACAGAGGTGACACACATAGAATGGGGAGTGACATTTAGAACGGGATGGTGAGCCCTGCACTCAGGTGTCTTCCCCCCCACACCCCACCACCGCACTTTATCGTGGCCTTGGGGTTCAGTGGCCTTGTTCAACAGAAGGGAGGGCTCGTTCTCGCCCCCCCCTCCAGTCTGTGCTCAGCTCAGGGCTGGACACAGAGGCAGGCTGTGCACAAGAGCTATTTTACTGTATTGCTCTATTATTATTTCATTTTATAATTTATTGTTATTTATTTTTGGCTGTGCCCACAGGTTCCCAGGCCAGGGATCAACCTGCAACAGCAGCAAACCCAGGCACTGCAGTGACAATGTCAGACCTTAAGCCGCTGTGCTACAAGGGAACTTCCTGTGTGAGAGCTTTGGATGTTACCAGTCAGTCTCTTCTTTCCTGGAGAGAGACATACTTCCTGGCCACCACGGATCTCTGGCACAGTCTTGTTTTGACAAAGCGTGTCCCCCATGGGGGGGGGGAGAGAGAGAGGGACATAAATGTTATTGAGCTGGGTATGTGCAGCCCACTTTGGGCACTGGGGGGCTCCAGGCTCCGTGCTGGGGTCAAGCTTGTCTTGTAACCTGATCTTGGAATACATGCCTTCTGGCTCCAAAAGGAGGGATAACACTGGGTTTATCAGAGTTTTACAAGTGGGTTTTCTATATCTCTATATATATATTTTAATGAAAATCCATCTGTTCAGATTAGGTAATACCTTTAATATGTTTGGGGGCACTTTTTACCAACCCGATGAAATTCACTTTGGTTCTGCACAGAACTTATCCCAGGGTGCTATTTGGGCCTTCTTTAGGCAGCTTTGTACTTCCCCGTGTAATATCATGTTCTTGAAAAGTTGTGTACAATTTTGAATTTTGGTAAGTGGGCTCACCTTTGATGTATGGAGTGTTGTTGCTAAGGGTTTGGTGTTTTGGGGGGTTTTTTTTGGTTTTTTTTTGTGTTTTTTTTGTGTTTTGTTGGTGTTGTTGTTTGGTGTTCGTTGGTGGTGGGTGGTGGTTTTTTGGGGGGGGGTGTGTCAGGTTGTGTTGTGTTTGGCTCACAACCCCACCCAACTTTTTTTTTTTTTTTTTTTTTTTTTTTTTTTTTTTTTTTTTTTTTTTTTTTTTTTTTTTTGTTTTTTTTTTTTTTTTTTTTTTTTTTTTTTTTTTTTTTTTTTTTTTTTTTTGTTTTTTTTTTTTCTGCGTGATCATTTCATGAAGGAGCGAGATTGTACCACAAAATGCATCCAGGTTTTCTTTTTTTCCTGTGTTTTTCATAAGTCGATTGCTTGAATAGAGCCACTCCTGGACATATCACAGTTCCAGCTTCCCAGATCCTGACAGCTAAGTGGAAATGTGGTGAGTATTGAGAGGCTTGGGGGGAACCTGTCGCGGTGTGTGCGTTTCAGCTTGGACAGGGAATGTGGGCACCGTGGTGCTAGGCTCGTGTCTTTTTTGTCCGCACCATGACTAGCATGGACCTAAAAAGTGCCAGCTGGAGTCCAGACATCTGATAAAGCGCAGGTTTAGGACTGGATAGCAGGAGATTCTGCTTATAGCACTGGAACTAAAGTCACTTTGATGAGACCCACGAAATGTGAGAAAAAGGAATGTATACAGTGTGTGTACCTGGGTCACCTTGCTGTAGTGGAGAAAATTGACAAAAACACTGTAACCCGCATAATGGAAAAAATAATCATTATAAAAGAAAAAAGCTCAGGGTTAGTAGAATGTGTATAACAGTGCGAACTCTCTGGGTGTCATTTTAAAAACTCTGGTGGCAGTGTTTCCTTCCCACAGCAGGATGTGGGTCCCAAAGCTCCGGATGGGGAGCCATCTCTATCACAACCCTGCAGGAGACCTCCTTTACAGCCTCTCTTTCTTGTCAGCGACGAGCAGACGTTAATGGACTGCGGGGTTGGGGGAGGGGTGGTCCTCTCTACCCAGGAGCTCAGCCCGGCTCTGGGAGGCACAAGCATCCTGTGGCACTGGGCCTTGCCAGCAGTGTGTGTGTGTGTGTGTGTGCGCGCGTGTGCACACACACACACAGGTGCTCAGGATTCATCTCCCCGCCGAGCAGCATATTGCCACAGCTTCCTTACCAGAAGCTAGATCCTGGTCAGTGGCACATGGAAGTTCCAGGCTAAGGGTCCAATCGGAAAGCTACACTGCCAGCCGAATCACAGCCACAGCAATGGATCTGAGATGATCTTAACCTACACAGAGCTCAGCATGCTGGATCCTTAACCCACTGTAAGGCGGATCGACTGGCATCCTCATGGATACTAGTGATTTTTCCAGAGCCACTATGGGAAACTCCTACAGCCCGCTTTTAATCTGCCAGATTCACCTTCCAGCTGGGGAATCCCTAGGCTGCCAAAATCTAGAGAAGTGCAGAGATGGGACAGGGGTGGCGGGCCTGAGCGAGGCACTGGGGAAACCACACACACGCTTATTCTACCAACCTTCTTAACGGGATGCTCCGGCCCTTGTCTACAAGCGAGTCTGGGAGTACCACTCTGCCCATCGGCATCGTTTCAGTAAGCGCTTCCGAGACATCATTTACCGTGTATTGTTATGCCATTGTTGCGTTTTTATGCAATGTTCTCAGTGTAGATTCTATTTGATAGAGATCTTAGGCACTCTTCAACACCCTGTATGCTACTCGTGCACAACTGCAGGTTGAGTATATTGCTACTCCGTAGAATACTCGTAAGTCCAGCGTTTCAGACAGCTTTTTAGCTTCATTGTTGTTGTCTAATACGCAGTGTTCGCTATGACTAGATGATGGACGGAAGACTCTGAGGGGAACGTGCCGGCGGGATGGCTGCGTTGGGTGATCTGACGTCCAATACCAAGACATTCGCCTGTCCGAGGCGACTACGGGTGCTGCGGACCAGCCTTGACAGTTAGGAGTACCATGCATGGAACTTTGCGACTCTCGAGGCTGAGATTCATTCGTGCCCTCTGAATAGTTGAGCGCCCCCTCATGTCCACTCTTCTTATTATACTTTTAGGCGTCGATGAGGCCGCATGGACGCCGCATATCGGAGAGGGGCAGTGTCCCAGGTTAGGTTGATTCGAGCAGATTTAGTACAGGCGAATGCCAGCCTCAATCATGCTCCCAGCACACGAGAAGCCACGCAGCACCAGGCAGGCGATATGCCAAGCCTTGAATAAGTCTACATCTGACAACCCAGCACAGCATCGTAAGCCTGATAGCTTGCACGTAGCGGATTCCTCAGACCAGCCCTGACTGACTGACCAGACTGCGTCACGATCGACAAGAGCAACACAGGTCCCTCATGGATACTAGTCTCTAAGTAGGGCATTTCTGACGATGTTTCTGTGACTCGCACTCACACCCATGAGCGAATGCCCATGACATGAGACTTTGTTGCTGGAGATGAAAGACACAATCTCACGTGCTCCCGTTACAGGCGTATTCAGCTGACTCTAGTGACTCCATTCTACGACATGATTGCAGAGTTCTGTGAGGTCAGGGACTGAGTCTAGAAGTCAGAGTATACGGCTCCAATCCTCTTGCATTGCACTCTGACGGCATATGGTTCTACTCCACTTTGTAGCCAAATGTCATGTTGTTTCTAGCAAGGCCCACGACTCTCTATCTCTTTAACTGCTGGCGTAACTGCACATCTGCAACATCGAAAAGAGAAACGACCGTTCCCATGGAGTTCCCATTGTGGCTCAGCAGGCCCTTGAGTTGAGCGCCGTGAGCCAAAGCTGCATCTGCTTCTCAGCTGATGCATCGTTCTTTAGATCGTGTGCGCCACTAGATTGCATTCTTGCAGCCTGTCTGTTCTGATCCAGGGTGCCCTGTGTGGGTGGCCTGGCCAGAGAGGAAAAGGCTTGGCTGTAGGGACAGGACTTTCTGCTTCTCTGCCTCATCGATGCGGGAGAATCCACTATTCTCAGTGGGATTATTGCAATGGGCAAAATGGTGGAGGCAGGTGCCTCTTAGTCCCAGTGAGGACAGAAAGATGGGAATGGTTGAGAGGAAATTCATAGATGATTAATGACTTGAGCGGAGTATTCCATCGTGATTTATTTACTTTTTCTTTTTAAGGCTGCACCAATGGCCTAAGTAAGTTCCCAGGCCAGGGGTCACATCAGAGCTGGAGACACTGGCCTATGCCACAGCAATGCCAGATCTGAGATGCATCTTCAACCTACACAGAGCTCACAGCAATGCTGGATCCTTAACCCACTGATAAGGTCAGGGATCGAACTGGCATCCTCATGGATACTAGTCAGATTTATTTCCAGAGAGCCACTATGGGAACTCTGAGTATCGCACCTTGTCAAATCCCTGCACCACCCCAATGGCATCAACACCCAGAGAGCTTTAGAAAGAGCAAGACCTAAGGCTTCACAAAGACCAGGAATAGAGTTCCTGCTCTGGGAAAGAGGCCTAAGTATCCTGCATTGTTCCAAGGAACCCCCATATGCCAAGAGTGTGGCCGAAAAAGGAAAGTAACAAAACCAAAAAATGAAATAGACTAGGTTTAACATTAAGGTGCATGGACTGCAAATGACAGATTACACTAATGTTCTTCAAACCATAAAAGGAATGAAATAGAAGGAGTTCCTGTCATGGCTCCGAGGTAATGAACACAACTGCTATCTGTGAGGACATGGGTATGATACATAGCCTTGCTCATTTGGTTAAAGTTCCAGAGTTGCCATGAGCTGTGGTGTAGTGTCATGCAGCTTTGACCCTGCATTGCTGTGGCTGTGGCATAGGATGGAAGCTCAAGTTCTAATTCAGTTCCTAGCAGGGGAACTTCCATATGTCCAGAATGAACCCCACCCCCCCCAAAAAAAAAGAAAAAGAAAAAAGAAAAGAAAAAGAAAGAAAAAAAAAGAACAAAAAAAGAAAAAGAATGAAATTAAAATTAATTAAATGGAATTTTCATTCAACAGAATCAGCTGTAGCTTACATTTGACCCCTAGTCAGGGAACCTCTACATGCTGCAGATGGAGCCAAACTTGACAAAAAATACATACATAAAATAAAATAAATAAATAGTGGCCTAACGGATGATACATTCATGGAATCAGAGAATTGACTACCATCCACAGGGTGGATAAAGGAGGTTCCTAATTGCAGGGGTAGCATGGCTGCAGCTTGTCTGAGGGAGATGCAGGTGCTGGGCAACCTTTGGATATGATACACACCAAGGGGAAGCCTGCACATTGACAACACAGAAAGTCTCATCTCCAAAACTCTCAACATGGAATCAGAGCATTGGCTGAAGGAACACACCTGACAGAGGCTGTGGGCCGCCTGGTCGGGGTTCTCCCTACCAAAGGCCATGTTTCTCCAAGAACAAGGCAAGGAGTAACACTTTTCTAAGTCACAGACATCATACATTAACAATACAGCTATTACAATCGTGCAGGCAAAGGGCTCGGAAGGGAATTTTTAAGTGGGGGGCAGGGAGCAGTGGTGTACTAGGGAGGATTTGGGCCCTCTGGCTTGTAGGTGACCTCTTGTCAGACAGGGGAAGTGACACACCTGGAAGCTGGGTAGTGTTCCAAGGCACTGCCTTCCTTCCTCAAATGGCAGGGATACGGAGGGTTTAAAAGTGGGAGCAGAGCAAAGAGTTATCACCTACTGCCTCCTTAGCTCCTCTGCTGCAGGGTGAGGAGCTTCCTGCTCTCATAGAAATTATTGCTAGCACACCGATCATTGGAGATCTTGAACGTCAACATTTTCCTCCTCAGAAGCACATAGGAGAAATCAAAGATAGCCCATGGGTGTAGCTAAGGGTCTTGTCTTAGGGGAAACTTGCTTAATTGCAATAGTTGCTTCCTGGTTAACTGGGGTTCGGTTGTACTTCTTCTAGAAAATGATGTTAATCATATTTGAAAAAGAACATTTGGGGAGTGACCATCATGGCTCATTGGTTAACAAATCTGACTAGGAACCATGAGGTTGCAGGTTCTATTCCTAGCCTTGCTCAGTGGGTTAAGGATCCAGCATTGCTGAGAGCTGTGATGTAGGTCGCAGTAGTGGCTCGGAGCCTGTGCTGCTGTTGCTCTGGCATAGGCCAGTGGCTACAGCTCTGAGTCGACCCCTGGCCTTGAAACCTCCACATGCCATGTGTGCAGCCCTAGAAAATACAAAAAGACAAAAACAAAAGTTTGGCAATCCCATGTTTTGGGAGGTAGCAAGATGGAGTGATGACATTTCGGTTTCTGAAGTAGTGAGAGGGCAGGGCTGACTTGGGCAAGACAACCTCCCTGCAGGAGAAAGCCTGGCCTTCCTGGGACCTCAGGGTCACTGCCCATAGCCAGGGCTTATGGCTGACAGAGATGGGAAGTGCTGCCTAGTGACTCAGCCACTTTGGCCTTCTGAGACTTATGGCTGCACCCACAGCTCAGACCCACCCTGAGCAGCAGGAAAGAGGCTGGAGCTTCCCCCACCCTGAGCGCTCATCCTGAAGCCAGCTACTCAACCTGCATCCTGCATGTCACCATGCTGGTTGTAGTCCCTGCCCACAGGGGGCCTGGACTTCTCTGATCATGCAATAAAAAGCACCAAGCCCAAGATCTGGGCCCCTCTCCTGAACCCTGGGTCCGAACAGAGTCTCTGGGTGCTGGCCCGGAAAACAATGTGCAATGGGGACCCACAAATTCTCCTACTATTGTTCTGTCTGTGAACTTCCCTTGATAAACACAACTTCAGCAGCATGAATTCATATACTCAGGCAATTCCCTTATGGTTACTGTATAAGTGAAAAGTCTGAGAACTCCTATGTAAAATTAATATTCAAAAGGTTCACACCAATGACATTTGAGGAACCTATAAGATAAACAAATAGTCATTACATTTCACTCCACCGTGTCCAAAGTATAAGCTTCCCCTTGCATAACAATGAGAATGAGAAGTGAGCCTCCAAATATGTGGAAATTGAGACGCGCACTTCTAAATAACCCATGGTTAAAGATGACTCTCAAAGAAAAACTTTAAAATGAATAGAACGGAATGCAAAGGAAGATACAGTCCAGAAAATGTGATTGGATCCAGATAAACCATTGTTAAGATGGAAACAAATGGCACTAAATGCTTCTACAATACAAAAGAAGAAAGGTCTCAAAATCAATAGCTTAAGTTTTCCTGAAAGGAAACTACAAAAAAACATTGCAATATTAAACCAATATCTGAAGAACAAGCGAACTGACGATACATTATAATCAAATGGAGTTTATTCTAGGAATACAAGCTTGGTTTAGTATTTAAAAGTCATCAGTGTAGTTTGCTGTTATTAATAGATTAAAGAAGACAACGTACATGGTCACATCAATTACTACAGAAAAAGCATTTGGCAATGTTCAACAACCCATTCATGTTAGAAACTCTCAGAAAACCAGGAAGAACACTCCTTCAACCCAGTACAGAACATCTACAAAATACCTACACTAAGCATCCTACTTAAAGGTGAAAGAATGAATGTTTTCCTCCTAAACTCAAAAGAAGGTCAGAATGTCCTTTCTCCTTTCTTCCATTCTACTTAGTACTGCAGGTACTTGCCAATGCAGCATGGCAGGAAAAAGAAATGAAGACATACAGAATAGAAATGAAGAAATATAACTGTCCATGTTCATGGATAGCATGGCTACCTCCACAGAAAATCCCAACCATTCTCTTAAGGTACACTGAAGAGATGGAGGTTCCTTTACCAAAGTCTCAGGAGAGAAGATCAACACAGAAACATTCAACATATTTGTAAATAAATGCTCAAAAGGGACATCTGGTAGCCCAAACCAAAAACACAGTGCAATACAGAACAGTTCCGAAAAATGAAATATTTGGTTATACATATAATTTTATGGCTGCTCCTGCAGCTTGTGGAAGTTCTCAGGCTAGGGGATCAAAATGGAGCTACAGCTAGCAACCAACACCACAGCAACAGCAACACCATATCCAACTGGCATCTGCACCCTACACTATAGCTTGTGGCAATAAAAGTACCTTAACCCCACTGAGCCAGGCCAGAGAGTCACCCCACATCCTCATGGCCCCTATATCAGGTTCTTAATCAGGGACCCATAATGGGAACTCTCGTTAGAAATGTTTTGATAGAGGATTTGATTTGTATGATAAAACCCTATAAGACCTAAATAAATGTGTAGGCATATACGTAGATAATAGTCACAGTCTGGAAGACTCCACATAATAAACTGTCCACTTCCAACAGAATTGCTTTTGTCAACATGGACAAGCTTATTATATCATGTATAAAGAAAAGGAGCCAAAATATCTAAAATTATTTTGAGAAAGAAAATTAAAATTTGAGGCTATTAGGCTCCATATAAAGCCCTATGGAAGATAGATTAGCATTGGTGGAGGAATAGATTCATAGTTTGGTGTACAGGATAGAGAATACAGAAATAGACACATACCAATACAGCAAACTGGAATGGCTTAATACAAAAGTTATAGAGAAGTAGAATGGAAAAGGGATAGTTTTTAATGGATATTGAAATTCTACAAAATGGGGCATAGATTCAAATGCAAATTTCGAGACTTTGAAATTTTTACCAAAAAAAAAAAAAAAAAAAACTAGGACAAAAATCTCTGGGTTGTTGGGCTTGATAAAGAGGTCTTACACAGAACAAAAAAAAAAAATTACCCAAAAAAGAAAAAAATGGAAAATCATATTTCATCAAAATCAAACATTCCCCTATACTGAAATGTCCTTCAAAAGGCACATGCACCCCAAATGTCCCTGAAGCACTGCTTACAAAAGCTATTGACCATGAGAAGTAGGTTGTGAGACCTCCCTCTACAGGCCTTCACAACTTGAAGTTTAATGAAGACTTCATTTTCTTAATTGGCACAGTTCTCCTTGACCTGGAATGATCCAGATCTTTCTCTGAAAGCATCACTGATCAAGAGTCAGGTTTTCCAAATTTAGAAGTCTTCACCTCTCAGTGCCAGGAAGGCTCTTTCTCATGTACTGGGTCCCACATAGAAGGGAAAATAGACAGACCAGAAATCACTTGAGGTCACATTTGAGTAACAGGAAGAATAGTAGGGAGAACCCTCAGGTATGAGAGTCTACAACCCTATTGTTTGCAAAAAGGAGATCACACTCAAAAGCTCTACAAAATGACAAGGCATAGAATTATGACTCCGATAAAGGAAGAAGAAAAAAAACCAGAAAAACAATTAAACGATCTGAAGATTACCAACTTCCACAAAAAAGACCTTAGACTAATGATAGTCAAGATGGCTCAAGAACATGGAAATAAACTGGAGGCAAAGATAGACAAGTTACAAGAAAACCCAACAAATAGAAGATTTTAAGATTAAGCAAGCAGAGACGAAAAACACAATAGCTGAAATAAAAAATTCACATCAAAGGAAACAGTAACAGAATGCAGAAGGCAGAAAAATGAATAAGTGAGATGGAAGACAGACTGGTGGAAATCACTGACGAGGAACAGAAGAGAAAAAAAGATTAAAAAGAAATGGAGGCAGTCTATGAGAACTCTGGAACAACATGACACGCACCGACATCTGCAATATAGGGGTACCAGAAGCAGAAGAGAGAGAGAGAAAGGGCCAGAGTACATAACAAAAACTTCCTTAACATGGGAAAGGAACCACTCACTCAAATCCAGGAAGCACAACGAGTACAATGGAAAACAAACCCAAGGAGGAACACCCCAAGACACATATTCATGAAACTGACCAAAATTAAAGACAAACAGAAAATATTGAAAGCAGCTAGGGAAAAGAAACACACAACATACAAGCGAAGCCCGGTAAGGTTTTCAACACCACCAAACCAGCTTTACAACAAATACTACAGGGACTTCAAGAGGTGCACATGAAAAGGCCACCACTAAAATAAAAAATACTAAAAACGACAAGGCTTACCGGTAAACATATACATACATATACATATACATATACATATACATATACATATACATATAGTAAAGGCAGGAAACCATCCACACACAAATATGCTGAAAAATCCAGAAATCATCCAAAGAGGGTACAAATGCAGCATACCAGGGCTGCATTTGCAACTAAGAGACCAACAACTTAAAACAACTTGTATATAGATAGAATCCTATATCAAAACTTCATGGGAACTGTGACCAACAACCTACAATCAATACACACAAAAATAATAAAAAGCAGTCCAAACACAACACTATATAGAGTCATCAAACCACAAGAGAAGAGAAGAAGGGAAGGAAAAGAGACCAACAATAACAAATACAAAACAGTTAATAAAATGGTAATGTCATTGGACTACATGTCCCAACCAAAAGATGTAGACTGGCTGAATGGATACTAAAGACCCACATATATGCTGTCTCCAAGAGACTCACGTCAGTTCTAGGGACATATGAAAATTGAAAGCGAGGGGATGGGAGAAAATATTCCATGCATATGGAGTCAAAAGAAAGCTGGAGCAGCAATACTCTTTTCAGACAAAATAAACCTTAAAATAAAGAATATTATAAGAGACAAACAAGGTCATTACATAATGATCAAAGGATCAATCCAAGAAGCATGCATACGGATGGGAAATACATATGCACCTGAAAGAGGGTTACCTCAAAACATAAGGCAACAGCTGTTAGCCTGACCAAGGAGGTGAAAGACTTACATGCTGAGAACTCTACAACTTCACTCAAGACAGTTAAAGAGGATTCAAAGAAACAGAAAGATGTTCCACACTCCTGGATTGGAAGAATTAATATCATTTACATGACCCTCCTACCCAAATCAATCAACAGATTCAAGGCAATCCCTATCAAATTACCCATGCCATTTTTCACAGAACTAGAACAAACAATCCAAAAATTGATACGGATCCATAAAAGACTCAGAATTGCCAAAGCAATCCTGAGGAACACAAACCAAGCAGGAGGCATAACTCTCTCAGACTTCAGACAACATTACAAAGCTACAATCATCAAGACAGTGTGGTACTGGTACCAAAACGACATACCGTCCAATGGAACAGAATACACAACCCAGAAATAACCCCAGACAACTATGGTCAAACCATCTTTGACAAACGGGGCAAGAATACAAAATCAGAGAAAGACTGTCTCCTCCCCAAGTGGTATGGAGAAAGCAGAACAATTCCACGTAAATCAATGGAACTAGAACACACTCTCATACCGTACACAAAAATAAACTCAAAATGGCTTAAAAACTTAAACATAAGATAAGACATCATAAAACTCCTGGAAGAGATCACAGGCGAAACATTCCCTGACATCAAACATTGAAAGGTTTTCTTAGGTCGGTCTCCCAAAGCAATAGAATGAGAAAACAAAAATAAACCAATGGGAGCTAATCAAGCCCACAAGCATTTGCACAGCAACGGAAACCTTAAAAAAAAGCAAAAAGACAATCTTTGCAATGGTGGGAGAAGAGAGTTTCAAAGAGCTTAATTTCCAAAACATACAAACAACTTATACTACTCAACAGCAAAAACAAAACAAACAAACAAACAAAACCCAGTTGAAAAATGAGGAGAAGGAGACTGGATTAAGATGGCAGGACAGAAGGAATGGAGTTCACCTGCTCTCTTCAAAACAACAAAATTACCACCACATGCTGAACAACCTTCAACAAAATGGATTGGAAACTTTCAAAAAAGATATCCTACTCCAAGAAACAAAGAGGAGACCACATCAAGATGGTAGGAAGGCCTATTATGTGATATACACAAGCCCATGAGCATCATGTGGGCAGCACACAGACTGGAAAGGAACTGTGTCACAGAGACCCACCTACAGGAGTGAGAGTTCTGAGTCCCACATTGGATCCCCATACCTGGGGGTATGGCATTGGGAGAAAGAGCCCCCAGAGCATCTGGCATTGAGGGTAGTAGGGCTTCTGTGCTCAAGCTCCATGGGACTGGGGGAGACAGAAACCCCATTCTTGAAAGGTACACACAGGCTTTCATACCCACGGGGTCCCAGACAAAGTAGAGACTCCATGGGAATCTGGGGCAGGCCTGACTGCAGTTCTTGGAGGATCTCCTGGGAAAACAGGGAGTGACTGTGGGTCACTGCTGGGGAAGGACACTGGAAGCAAAAGTCTCAGGAGTGCTCACTGGCATGTGTTCCTCTAGAGGTGGCCATTTGGGGAAAATCCGGCCCTACCTATCAGCGCTGAGAAGCCCCAGGTCCAACACGAATCCAGGTGAGATCACAGCCCCACCCATCAGTAAACAGGCTGCCTAAAGACACCCTAATCACACAACTGCCTCTAATCTCACCCAGAGCAAAGACCCATCCTCCAGAGGGATAAGAAGCAGCTCCACCTACCAGTGGGCAGGCACCAGTCCTTTCCATCAGGAAGCCTATAGCAAGCCCCCATACCAACTTCAGCCACAAAGGGTGCGGACTTCAGAAGAAAGAGGGGCTACCACATTATTTTCTGGAAAAAGGAGACCACACCAAAAACCTATAAAAATGTAAAGGCAGAGAACCATAACCCAGATGAAGGAGAGAGAAAAAACCCCAGAAAAACAGCTAAGTGATCTGGAGAGCATCAGCCTCTAGGAAGAAGACTTTAGACTGGTGATCATGAATGTGATGCAGGGCATTGGAAACAGATGGGAGGCAAAGACTGATAATTTACAGGAAACACTGAGCAAAGAAATACGAAATTTAAGACTGACGCAAGCAGAGATGAAAAATACGATAACTGAAATAGAAAATTCATTAGAAGCAGCCAACAACAGAATACATGAGGCAGAAGAATGAACAAGTGAGGTGGAGGACACACTATTGGAAATCACTGATGTGGAACAGAAAAAGAAAAAAGATTGAATAGATTGGAAGACAGCCTAAGAGAACTCTAGGACAACATTACATGCACCAACATCTGCATTATAGGGGTGCCAAAAGAAGAAGAGAGAGAGAAAAGGCCAGAGAACCTATTTGAAGAGATAATAGGCCAAAACTTCCCTAACATGGGGAAGGAATCCCTCACTGAAATCTAGGAAGCACACTGAGTACCATATGAAATAAACCCAAGGAAGAACACCCCAAGACACATATTCATGAAACTGGACAAAATTAAAGACAAAGAGAACATATGGAAAGCATCTAGGGAAAACAAACACATAACATACATGGGAATCCTGAAAAGCTTTTCAGCTGATTTTTCAGCAGAAACTCTGCAGGCCAGAAGGGAGTGGCACGATATACTTAACGAGATGAAAGGAAAAATCTCCAACCAAGATTACTCTACCCAGCAAGGCTTTCATTCTGATTTGAAGGAGAAATCAAAAGCTTTACACACAAACAACAGTTAAGAGCCTTCAGCACCACTAACCCAGATTTACAACAAACACTGAAAGAACTTCCTGAGGCAAAGAAAAGGCCACAACTAGAAACCAAAACACTACAAGTGACAAGGATCACCAGTAAAGGCATATACCCAGTAAAGGCATAGACACAGCAAATGTAGGAAATCATCCACGCTTCAATATGCTACCAAAACCAGAAATTGGGAGAAGAGGACGGTACAAATGCAGGACACTGGAGATGCACTTCCAATTAAGAGACCAACAACTTAAAACAATCATAGAGAGAGAGAGACGCCTATCTCAAAACTTCAGGGTAACTACAGGCCAAAAACCTACAATAGATACACACACAAATAAGAGCAATCAACTCAAATACAATGCTAAAGGTAGTCACCAATCCACAAAAGGACAGAACAAGAGAAGAAGGGAAGAAAAAAGAGCAACAGCAACAAATCCAAAACAGTTAATGAAATGGCAATAAGAACATACAAATCAGTAAATAGCTTACATGTAAACGGACTAAATGCCCCAACCAAAAGATCTAGACTGGCTGAATGGATACAAAAACAACACCCATACATATGCTGTCTTCAAGAGACCCACTCCACTTTCTAGGGACACATACAAATTGAAAATGAGAGGATGGAAGGAAATATCCCATACAAATGGCAATCAAAAACGCTGGAGTAATGATACTCATATCAGACAAAATAGGCCTGAAAATAAAGAATATTATAAGAGACAAAGATGGGCATTACATAATGATCAAAGGACCAATCCAGGAAGAAGATATAACAATTGTGCATGCATGTGCACCCAACCAGGATCACTTCAATATATAAGGCAACTGCTAACAACCTTAAAAGGAGAAATTAACAACAACACCATGGAGCAGGGGACTTTAACACCCCACTTACTGCAATGGACAGATCATCCGGACAGAAAATCAACAAGAAAACTCAGGCCCTAAATGAAGCATTAGACCAGATGGATTTAATACAGAGTTATAGGACATTCCATCCAAAAGCAGCAGAATACACTTCTTCTCAAGTGCACACGGAATTTGCTCCAGGAATGATCACATTCTGGGCCACAAGTCAAGCCTTGGTAACTTTAAGAAAATGGAAATCATATCAAGCATCTTTTTGCAAACACAACGCTATTCGACTTGAAATCAACAAGAAAAAAATTGCCAAAAACCACACACACACACACACAAAGACATGGAGGCTAAACAACATGCTACCAAACAACCAATGGATCATCGAAGAAATCAAAGAGGAAATTCAAAAATACCTAGAAGGAAATGACAATGAAAATAAAACACTCCAAAAACCATGGGCTATAGCAAAAGCAGTTCTAAGAGGGAAGTTTATAGCAATACAAGCATACCTCAGGGAACAAGAGAAAGCTCACATAAACAACCTAACTTCACATCTAAAGCAGCCTGAGAGAGTATAACAGACAAGGCCTAAAGATATAAGAAGGAAAGAAATAATAAAGATCAGAGCAGAAATGAATGAAATAGAAATGGAGAAAAACATAGAAAAGAGCAATAAAAATAAAAACTGGTTCTTTGAAAAGATCAACAAAATTGAAAAACCCTTAGTCAGACTTATCAAAAAAAAAAAAAAGAGGACTCAAATCCATAAAATTAGAGATGAAAAAGGAGAAGTTACAAAGGACATCACAGAAATACAGAGGATCCTAAGAGACTACTACATACCAATAAATCTATACCAATAAAAGGGAAATCCTAGAAGAAATGGACAAATTCTTAGAAAACTACAATCTTCTAAGACTAAACCAAGATGAAGTAGAAAAGATGAATGGACCAATCACAAGCACAGAAATTGAAACTGTGATTTTAAAAGTTCCAAAAAATAAAAGTCTAGGACCAGATGGCTTCACAGGGAATTCGATCAAACATTGAGAGAAGAGATAACACCTATTCCTCTGAAACTATTCCAAAAACTTTCAAACTCATTCTAGAAGTCCACCATCACCCTGATCTCAAAACCAGACAAAGATGCCACAAAAAAAGAAAACTACTGGCCAGTATCGCCAATGAATCTAGATGCAAAAATCCTCACCAAAATACTAGCAAGCCAAATCCAACAGTACATTGAAAGGTTTGTACATTATGATCAAGTGGGATCTGTCCCAGCAATGCAAGGATTCTTCAATATCCACAAATCAAACAGTATGATACACCACATTAGCAAACTGAAGAATAAAAACCATATCATCCTCTCCATAGGTGCAGAGAATGACTTTCACAAAATGCAACACCCATAAAATCCCTTCAGACATGGGTGCAGAAGGAACCTACCTCAACAGTCTAAAGGGCATATATGACAAACACACAGCTAACATCATTGTGCATGGTAAAAAGCTGAAAGAATTCCCTCTGTGGTGAAGGATGTCTGCTCTCGCCACTAATATTCGACATAGTCTTGGAAGTCTTGGGCATGGCAATCAGAGAAGAAAATGAAATAAAAGGAATCCAAATTGGAAAGGAAGAGGTACAACTCTATTTGCGGAGGACATGATACTATACCTAGAAAATCCTAAAGATGCTACCTGAAAACTGTTCGCATTCATTGATGAACTTGGAAAAGTCACAGAATACAAAATTAATACACAGAAATTCATGGCATTTCTATATACTAAGAATGAACGATCAGAAAGAGAAATTCAGGAAACAATCCCATCTACCATCACATCAATGAGAATGAAATTCATAGGGATAAACCTACCTAAAGAGACAAGAGACCTGTACTCTGAAGCCTATAAGACACTGATGAAAGACATCAAGGGTCACACAAACAGATGGAAATACCATCTTTTTGGATTGGAAGAATCAATATTATCAAAATTACTGTACTACCCAAGGCAATCTGCAGATTCAATGCAATCCCTACCAAACTACCAAGGACAGTTTTGGCAGAACTAGAAGAAAATATCTAAAAGTTTGTTGGAAAGCATGAAAGACTCAGAATAGCCAGACATCCTGAGAAGGCAAAACAGAGCTGGAAGAATCAAGTTCCCTGACTTCAGATGATTCTACTAAGCATCAAAACCATATGGTACTGGCACAAAGACGGAAATGTAGATCAGTGGAACAGGATAGAAAGCCCAGAATTAAACCCACACACCTACAGTCAACTAATCTATGGCAACAGAAGCGAGAACATACAATAGAGAAAAGACTGTACCTTCAATAAATGATGCCATGAAACCTGGACAGCCACATGGAAAAGAATGAAATCAGAATACTTCCTAACACCACACACAAAAATAAATGCAAAATGGATGAAAGACCTAAACATAAGACCAGATAACATAAAACTCTTGAAGGAAAACATAGGCCAAACACTCTCTGATATAAACCAAAGCAATATCTATCTTCTCAGATCCACCTCCTAGAGTAATAACAATATGAACAAAAAAATCAATGGGACTTAATTAAATTTAAAACATTCTGCACAGCAAAGGAAACCCTAAACAGAACAAAAAGACAACCCAAAGAATGGGAGAACATATTTGCAAATGAAGAGACTGACAAGGGGTTCATCTCCCAAATTTATCGCTACCCCTGCAGCTCAATTACAAACAAGAAAATAACCGCATCAAAAAATGGGCAGAAGACCTAAACCGACAATTCTCCAAAGAAGACATAACAGATGGCCAAAAAACACAGGAAAAGATGTTCAACAGCACTAATAATTAGAGAAATGCAAATCAAAACTACTAGGAGGAACTACCTTACACCACCCAGAATGGCCATCATTAAAAAGTTTACAAACTGGAAATGCTGAAGAGGGGTGGAGAAAATGGAACCCTTATCATACTTTTGGTGGGAATGCAAATTGGTGCAATACTATGGAAAAGAGTGTGGAGATTCCTCAGAAAACTAAAAGTAGAATTACCCTTGATCCAGCAATCCTACTCCTGGCCATCTCTCCAGAGAAAACATGACTTGAAAAGATACCTGTACTCCAATGTTCATTGCAGTACTAGGTACAATACCCAAGCCATGCAAACAACCTAAATGTCCGTCGGCAGTGGAGGAGATAAAGAAGATGTGGTCCATATACACAATGGAATATTACTCAATCATAAAAATGAATGATGGGAGTTCCCACAGTGGCCCAGTGGTCATGAATCTGGCTGGTATCCATGTGGATGCAGGTTTGAACCCAAGCCTTCTTCCATGAGTCGGGGAGCTGGCATTGCTGTCAAGTGTGGTGTAGGTCATCGATGTGGCTGATGCCATGTTGCTTGGACTGTGGTGTAGACCAGCAGCTGCAGCTGTGATTCAATCCCTCAATGGAAACTTCCATATGCCCTAGGTTTGGCCCTAAAATGCAAAAAAATAAAATAAAATAAATCATAAAGAATGAAATAATGCCATTTACGGCAGCATGGATGGACCTAGAAATTATTGTCCTAAGTGAAGTTAGTCAGACAGTGAAAGACAAACATCATATGATATCACTTATAGGTGGAATCTAAAAAAGGGATACAATGAACATCTTTGCAGAGCAGAAATAGACTAACAGACTTTGGAAAACTAATGGTTTCCAAAGGAGACAAGTTGGGGAGTAGGTGGGGTGGGCTGGGTGTTTGGGATGGAAATGCTGTAAAATCCGGTGGTTATGTTTGCTGAACAACTATAAATGCAATAAAATTCAATATAGCCCTGGGAACTCTGTCTAGACACTTATGATGGAGAATAATGTGAGAAAAAAGATATATGTGTAGGTGAGACTGGGCCACCTTGCCATATAGTAAAAAATTGACAGAATCCTGAGAAACAGCTATAATGGAAAAAAAAAAACATTATAATCTAAAATCAATGAATTAAAAATAATAAACAAACAAATGAATACATACATACATACATACATAAACTTAGAAGGTCTTGCACAGGAAAGGAGACCCTAAACAACAAAAAAAAGACAACCCATGGAATGGGAGAAAACATTTGCAAATGAAGCAACTGACAAGGGATTCATCTCCAAAATTTATAATCACCTCCAAAAAAGTGGGCAGAAGACTTAGACAATTCTCCAAAGGAGACAGACAGATGGTCACAAAGCACAAGAAAAGATGTTTAACATCACTACCTATTAAAAAGATGCAAATCAAGATACAATGAGGTACTACCTCATACCCACCAGGATGGCCATCATCAATAAATAAGCGCTGTAGAGGATGTGGCGAAATGGGAACCCTCTTAACAGTGTTGGTGGGAATGAAAATTGATACAGCCACTGTGGAAAACACTATGATCATGTCTCAAAAAAACTAAAAACAGAATTATCATATGATCCAGAAATCCCACTCCTGGGCATCTATCCAGAGAAATCCATGACTTGAAAAGACCTAGGCACCCAAATGTCCACTGAAGCACTTTACAATAGCCAAGATCTGGAAGCAACCTAAATGTCCATCAACAGAAGAATGGATAAAGAAGAGGTGGTACATAAACACCATGGGATGTTAGCCATTAAAACGAAAGAAATAATGGCACTTGCAGCAACATGGACGGATATAGACAGTATCATGCTAAGTGAGGTTAGTAAGACAGTGAGACACCAATATCATACGCTATCACTTATATGTGGGATCTAAAAAAATATGGATACAACTTCTGTGTAGAACAGAAAATGACTCATAGACTTTGAAAAACTTTCCGTTACCAGGTGGGATTCACCCCAGGTTCACAAGGATGGTTCAACACACTCAAATCAAACAATGCCATGCACCACATTAACAAAAAAGTCAGAAACCACATGATCATCTCAAAAGATGCAGAAAAAGCATTTGACAAAGTCCAACATATAGTCATGATCAAAACTCTTAATAAAGTGGGTCTAAGAGGGAACAATCCTTAACATAAATAAAGCCATTTATGACAAACCCGCAGACAATATACTACTCAATGGAGAAAAGCTGAAAGCCTTCCCATGAAAATATGGAGCAAGACATGGATGCCCACTCTCAGCACCAATGTTATTCAACATATTACTAGAAGTTCTATCCACAGCAAACACACAAACAAAAGAAATAAAAGCCATCCGAATAGGAAGAGTCAGTGGCTAAAACATGTCAGTGTAAAATGATCACAGTAAACCTAGTTAATACCCATTACCACCAATAGCTACACATTTTCCTTCTGTGATAAGAACTTTTTTTTTTCCTTTTGGCTGTGCCTGTGACATGCAGAAGTTTCTGAGCCAGGGATTGAACCTGCGCCACAGCAGTGACCTGAGCCACAGCAATGATACCACTGGATCCTTAACCCACTCTCCACTAGGGCATCCAAGGACTCTTAAGATCCATTCTCTCAGCTACTCTCCAACACACGACGCGGTGTTAACTGCAGTCACCATGCTGTACATTACCGTCCATGATTTATTTTATTGTATTGTATTTTATTTTACTATTATTATTTATTACTCATCTGTAATTGAATAATGACCATAAGAATCCAATTTCACAGGATTTCCATCCACAGCCCAAGCACATCCCCCCACCCGCCAAACTGTCTCCTCTGGAGACCATTATTTTCTGTCTTTTATTTGTCAATCTGCTAAAAGGGAAGCTGAAGCAGGCTGAGTGACCTTTTAAATGTATGGAACCCCAAATGCTATAAAATGAGATTCCACAGGCTCCAAAGGCGGCCACAGATTCACCCTTCTTTGTGACTACGATGGAATAGTCCACCTATCAGTGTGAGCAGGGAAGATGTTAGGAATGGCCTATGAAAAGTTACTATTTTGCAAGCCCCTTCAGGTGGAGGCTCTTGAATATCATCCTAGAGGTCACTAACAGTTCACTGTATGGAATCCAGGGGCTGAGTCAAAATAGAGGGGTCTATTTGGGGAAGGGAAGCAGGAGGCTGTAGGGTCAGCTGGTGGACATGGTGAGCATATGGCTCCCTGTTGGGTTGCTGGCTGGATGTGGAATAAAGAAAAATAGGGTCAGGTCATCTGAGAACCAAGGACCTGAGATGAACTCCCCATTGTTGGAAGCATCCTGAACCTTCAGAAGAGAACAGGGACCATGTCTAAAGGTTTGGGAATATCAGAGCCATATCTCCTCAGAGAAGGACTCCCCAGGCTCTCCAGGCCTCACTCCCCAAGCCTCCCTTAGAGACAAGGCCTCCCCACCTTTGTCCTTGTCAGCTCACTGGCCCTAGAGGTCCTGCCTATCCCTGAGGACTTAGGTTTCCACAGAGATATGGTGGTGGAGAATTGCTCATACAGCTTACCAGCCTGACCAACAGTAGTTCCCACCACACTTGGGCAACTGGGCACAGGGACACATGGCTCTAGAGACTTGAACCATCTGGACCCCATGTGCACGGTGTCCTTGCATACCAGCTGTGCCACAGAAGAGCCAGGAATACCTGTGCTTGCCCAACTGATTCTCAGGGGGTTTTCCTGGGAGAACACTTGCCCACCTTACCTCTCATCCATGAATCCCCACGACTTCCTGACTGCTGCTTGTCGGCCAACCACACACCTGAGAAGGCTCTGTGCTAGAGAGTGATCTGCAATCAGCCTCACCCTTCTAGGGCCCCAGATTCTAGGACCATACAAATGCGGAAGGTGTGTCCACCTGCCTAAGGTACAGATACCCTAAATCCATCCACATGATTTCCACTGGAATTCACCAGCATTTGGAGGGAGGAATTCTTGACCCTAAAGATTGAATCAACCTGAGAGGAGCAATGCTCTGATTCAGAATGAAGGGCCAAGGCACACAGAAAATGGCACATCACCCAGGATGCCCCACTCACCATTCAAATATAATGTGATATACACACATACCAATGATGCCTGAATATTCTGGCTTGCCACATAATTAAGTCATAACACACAGATGAGTGATATGCTCTAAATGCATTTTTGAAGCTCTTGAAGAAACTCAGGTGACATTTCAGATGTGATATCTGCATGGTATGAATATTCCAAACATGAGCAAACTCAAATTACAAAGCTGAGGTAACCAAACACAGAGCCGATTATCCCAAGCTAGTCTGAACCAGTTCCAGTGCCCTTTCATATATGCATGTGCACACAATCCACTTACACTCTGAGGAGGACCCTCAACACCCACCACGGGTATGTAAGCAAAGGACATCACACATACGTATGTGTGTGTGTGTGTGTGTGTATCTTCTGAGCGCACATGTACCTTTTAATCCTCAGTGTGAATCACCATACAAACTGACCGCCTAAGTGTACTATCTCAATAGACACAAATTCTAAAGTTTTACAGACAAATTCCTACTCACCTGGAATTTTCCACTGCCTCTCCTACTGAGACAGGTTGGGACCTGGCACCCTTGGCTGCAGTGGCTGCAGTGGCTGCAGGGAAGGCACCTGGACAAACATCTCCTGGGGAACAAAATACAGCAAAAGTATAAACAATGAGAAAGAACTCTGCTTGCACATTGCGGACAAATCATGAGAAAAATACAACTGCCACTTCTGAAGAACAGAGAGCAAAAGCAGAGGACTATGCATGCCCCCTACATGCACCACACTAAAGGGGTGGGGTGGGCAAGCCACCTCAGCCACCCCCCGGCCCAATCCCTGGACATGCCCCTATCCTCACCCCATAGAAGGAACTAGCTCACCGCTACTCAGTGAGAAGGTGAACGAGGGAACCTGGTGATTGCTTCAGTGCCTCTATGCTGAAGCAGGTGTCCTGAATAAAGCCTTCACTGAGTTTCTCCTCCAGCATCTTATCAACTGCTCTTGATTAAGGAAGGCCAAGAACTCCAGCTGGTAACACTCCAACTCTATACACATCCAAAACATGGGCCTGAATAAAACAGGTGCAACCTACCTACCAACCAGTTGTCCATGTTGAATACCTACACGTACAGGCTCACGAAAACCAGCAAGTCCTCAGTTGTCTCATGCATAGCCCGTACGCCATGCCATAGCCCTAAAACACAGCTAATCCAGGACTCCTGAACACACACACAGCCTACACCGTTTCTGGGTTTCCAAACACACAGACAGACTTCTCACACCTCTCAGAATACATACCACATAAGCTCCAGGAACTCAAATACACACACAGCCACAATTAGCCTACACTGACTAAGATACACATACACATGTCAAACACCTATGGACACACACATACAGATATTCCCAACCCTTGGACATACAGATGCCCCAAACACTAGGCATGATGCCACCTCTTCAAAATACAACCACCCTCCTCCTCCCCCAACGTAGAAACCAAAGGGCACTCTAAGTGTATGTGTGTCAAATGTATGTATGTTTTTACCCTCCCCTGGATAGACACAGACAGACCATCTCTTAGTACCTATTAACAAACACATTAGCAACAAACACATAACACCTTAGCATTCTCCAAAGGAACATACTTTGCGCACTCCTAACAACTCCAAGCCATGCGAACAAGACTTGGGCAGTCCTGCACCTGGGGATAGACATGCAAACATGGATATGCAAGTAAGACCCATGGACATATCTCCAGAAAACCACATATGAAGTGACTTCCATCTATCAAATGGTAAGAGGAGCCAGCTCACACACCTGCATCTACTAACACATAACCATAGCCCATATTTCTCCTACACATCAATGCAAGTCTCCAACTCCCCTGAATAAACACAGAACCTCATCTCTCCATTAGAAACACACATACGAACTCCTGGAAGAGCACATAGGCAAAGCATCCTCTGACATCAACCTCATGAATATGTTCACAGGTCCTTCTCCCAAGGCAACATAAAGAAGAGCAAAAATAAACCAATGGGACCTAGTCAAACTCACAAGCTTTTGCACAGCAAAGGAAACCAGCAAGAAAACACAAAGACAACTTTCACAATGGGAGACAATAGTTTCAAACAATGCCATGGACAAGGGCTTCATCTCTAGGGTATGCAAGCAACAGATGCAACTCAACAGCAGAAAAGCCAACCACCCAATGGAAAAATGGGCAAAAGACCTGAAGAGACATTTCTCCAAGGAAGATACACAGATGGCCAACAAGCACCTGAAGCAATGCTCAACATCCCTGATTATTAGAGAAGTGCAAACCAAAACGACCATGAGATACCACCTCACACCAGTCACAATGGCCATCATTCATCAGTCCACAAATCACAAGTGCTGGAGGGGGTGTGGAGAAAAGGGAACCCTCCTGCCCTGTTGGTGGGAATGTAAGCTGGTACAGCCACTATGGAGAACCATATGGAGGTACCTTAGACATCTATACCTAGAACTACCCTATGACCCCGCAATCCCACTCTTGGGCATACATCCGGACAAAACGTTCCTTGAAAAACACACATGCACCTGCATGGTCATTACAGCTCTATTCACAATAGCCAAGACATGGGAACCAACCCAAATGTCCATCAACAGATGACTGGATTGGGAAGATGTGGTATACATACACAATGGAATCCTACTCAACCATAAAAAACGACATGAGGCCATTTGTGTCACCATGAATGGAACTAGAGACTCTCATCCTCGGGGAAATAAGTCAGGGAGAGAAAAACAAAGACCATAGGACATCACTTATAACTAGAATCTAACATACAGCACAAATGAACATTTCCACAGAAGAGAAAATAATAGACTTGGAGAATGGACTTGTGGCTGCCCGGGGAGAGAGGGAGGGAGTCGGAGGGATTGGGAGCTTGGGGTTAACAGGTGCAAACTATTGATCTTGGAATGGATGTACAATGAGATCCTGCTGTGTGGCATTAAGAATTCTGTCTAGATACTTACATTGCCACACAACGATGCAATGAAAACCTGTGCGTACATGTACGTGTAACTTGGTCACCATGCTGTACAGCAGAAAAAAAAATAAATGAATAAATAAATAATAAATAACAAAGAAACACACATGTGCACTTCTCCAAATATTTAGGCCTAAAATGTCCCTACTGAAAAATACAAGTGCATAGCCCCAGCAAATATTCCACCAAATGACCGTGCCCCTTGAATACACACACAAACTCATACACACAACTCCTCTCCACAAGCCCCAAATATACCCACAATTACCCAGGACACTACAAATATGGCAACGTATAACCCCTATGCATTTGGTTCCAAATACACATATAATACATGCTCTGCATATACATAAAATCACACTCCCCCCCACCCAGCCTTCATGCAAATACAGAAGCACAGAAACACAGGACAGCCACCTATGGAATATTCACCAGTCTCATAAAAGTTTCAGACTTGCCCTAACCACATCAAAAGACACACACACAGCTCCTGAAAAACTGCTACACAGAAAAGCCAAGAAGCATACAACATGCTACAAATACACAAATAATCATCCTAAAGATAAGGATAGATTTGGATACTTAAAATACATGAAAAGCCCCACTGGGGGTGAAAGACAAGGTTTAACAGAGTTTGGGGAACTGGTGTAAGCTGAGGAGCACTCAAGGAATGTAACCCAGCTATGATCTACACTAACTTGAAGGAAGGCCAGGGGCCTGTATGTGTCAGACATGCTGAAGCCACAAACCCCCATACTTAAAACATAGGACAACAGATAGGAAGAGTAAATCCTGTTGCATGAAGTCATGGAGTTAGTAGTCCTTGAAAAGCAGCATTTTTTCACATACCCAAGACAGAAATCTAGATGACAGGGGGCAAAACTAGGTAAATGGGGACATGAGCTGGAAACCTGAGATGAACTGCCATATTGTACATGTTACCACACTCCTGGTAATACACACAGGACTTCAATAGCATTGTTGACGGACCTGGTTAAGCCATGTAGGGGCAAAGTGAGGGACAAAAGATGTAAGCCTTGCCATCTGCCCCCAAATGAGGAAGAAGGCAGACTTCTCCCTTCTCCTCTTTTCCTTGGATTATAGAAATGGAGCTCTCTTGGTTCTTGGGGCTGCTCTGCTCCCTTGCCAGCCTACTTCTCTCTCTCTCACAAGTGTCTTATGCTAAAAAACTCGCTCATTGCCTGCTGCTTTGTCTCAAGCTGAATTCATTCTGCAGTGAGTCAGAAAAGCCTGAGCTTCATGAGTCCTGACACTGGGAGAGAGGTTTTTCCTCAAAAGACAGTGGTTTTGAGGACTTTGAGTCATTCTTTTGTGGCACAGAAGGTTAAGGATCCAACTTTGTCACTGCAGCCATCCAGATCGCTGCTGTGGCATTCAATCCTGGGCCTGGGAACCTCCACATGTGGCAGATAAAACCAAAAAAAGAAAAAAAAATAGTCATTGTGTTCCAGTCCACTCCTAACCTGGGATCCTGGGTTCAAGTGCCAAGCTACCGTGCAGGTTGATTCAAGTCCCACCCTCAAGTTTGTGTTGGTTGAACTCCCAGCCACGGAGTTTCACTACATTCCCCACATATACAACATAAACGGATTCTACACCCAAACCAACGGTCCCCCGTAATGACCAAACATGGCCCTTATGCATAGGCAGATGATCCAAGTCCACCATTAGACACACAATCCCAAAACTCATGGGTGAAAACACCACGTGCCAAATATTCCCCTGAACACCAACTTACAAACACCTAAACACCAACTCCTTGAGTGTGCCTCTGTTACATCTCAAAACCCTTCAAATAGAACACTCACCCTTAAAAACGCTCACCAAAACACAGGCATGAACTCCCCTTATACACACATATCCATAGACCTAACCAACCCAGATATCTGACCACCCACCAGACTCCCAACAACCTATTAAATAGGTACGAACCCCATCTAGGCTTGTGCATCATTCATGATTTACATCAGACTACAAAGAGGTGGTGAGCACTACATTCAGGAAAGTTGTCCCCACCATGGACCCAAGCATGCCCTTTGAATATGAGCATTGACAGTAATTTTTATGTTCTGAAGGAGACACCAATGAAACTATGATCATGTACCTTGGCTCTTCACTGATTTTCCAGTGACCTGCGCTACTTCCTGCGAAGTGAATGAGGGTTTTCACATTGGAAATGTTTCTGTCTAGCTTTCCTACTCTTGAGAACTGCATGCTGGAATGGCACACATCTTAATGGCCCACAAACTTTATTCACCTGCCTCCGGAGGCCCTGCAATCACTCAAGTCTTCATGCAGCCCGACCCACAGTGCTGCCAATAAACTGTGGTGGAAACACTGCTCCAGACCTTCACTCCATGCTGGCATGAACCCACACAGAGGAGGGCCCAGATAGCCTACAGAGTGAAAAAGAGTGCCGAGGGCTCACACCCAACACGTGAAAAGTCCCCATATGCCTTACCAGGGCCTTCACAGAATTAAGCAGAAAGGCCGCCATGACTGGCCCCACCCCCAGGCGGGCCACCCGTTGGGAAACCACCCTCTGCCCTCATGCATGCACTACTGGCTTCCCAAGCAGACCCGCCTCAACAGATGCTAGGGGCGGTTGGTGGAGGGTAGTCCCTGCACCTGACAGCCCTAGCCACTAGTGGACGTGTGCATGCTTGCTGGCGTGGGATGTGTGAATACCTAGCCCAGGAATTCTTGCAAGAGAGGAATATAATGGAGAATTGGCAACCTCCAGGGAGTTTTTTGATATGTCTTCTCATTGCGATCTTTCTGGCCTTCTCCTCTTCAACCTGTCTCTTGTGAGCTGATCCCCCACATTCAAATTGCAAACTTGAAAACCGTCCATTTAGATATGGTCCCCATGAAAGAGTTTGGAGAGCTCCAGCCTAAGCACGGTATCCTCAATTTGGGCCAAGGGCATTCATGCCCTTTGGGCTGCAGTTCCTTCGTTTTGCTTACTGTTTTTTTCTAGAAATATTAGGTCCTTTTACCTAGCAAGCCTTAGGGTTCCATTAAAAAGAATTTCTAGCAATGAATTGTAGACATGGAAAACACTCTGAGAGAAATTTCTCCTGTTTCCATGCCTAGAGTTTTTCCAAATGCATTTGTTCTACTCGAATGTTTTGCTCTCCGTGTAGTTAGTTAATGCATGGAAGTTTTCCAATAAAGGTGGATTCAAAGGTGTTTCCTTTGTAAGGTTTTGGTTATCCTTGTGAAGTAAACTTGACAATCTTGGCCAATTACAGCACAGCAGGTACTTTGGGAACAATTGTACTCTCCCTCCCTACTTCTTTGACTACATCCCAGAATTTCCGTTGGCAATCAACCAACAAATAAATAGGAGCAGAGTCAACTTACTGACCTGACATGGTCATACTTTGCACAGAAATTTGAACCATCAGGACCATTCTCTGGTTAGCTGCAACGCTGGAGCATCTCTTCATCAACAGGATGCCTCTCATGACCCCTTACATCTAACAACACCAAGAGCTCCCAAGGGCACAGACTTGAAACGTCCACGAGACACAAGCCTGGAATCTCTCAGTGCCTTTAAATTCCCATCAGCAAGTGGGAGATCACCTGTCTCCTGATGCTTGTGATCCATTTCCAGAGATGCTTCTCCTCAGCTTCCAGGGCCTGCCCTGAAGCTCTCTGCAGGAACAATCAGATAAGGGTCCAAAAGACACTGAGACACCCACATCCATGACTGGTTTTCCCTAATTACATTTCAGCTAATTTGATTATCTCTGCCTCTAGGATGTAGGGTTTTGAGGTAGTAAACAAAAATTGATTGCAGAATTGGCAATGTCACTTTTCCACAATGTGATTTTCTATCAGGGTCCCTGAGAATCAGGTGCATTCAAATACTACATCAGAGCTATGAGTGAGCATCTTGTAAATAATCGGTCGAATGGCTGAACAAGGGGAGGAAATAACAGGGAGCCTGCCCTTCTTGAGAGCCTGTGTACCTGCTTGCCTCACCAATCCTCTCATATGAAGTTATTGGTTGAAAAGCACTTAAAATTTTCATTACAAGAGCTCAAATACAGAGAAATATTTCCAAGTTGTTTATTTTTTTCAATCCCCCATCAAGAGGTACTTGATAGAAAGCTCACCATTATTTTCCTTGAAATACTTTCGCCTCAGCTTCTCACCCTCTTCTGAGTCAATTTTTCTTTGCAAGGGGTAAGAAGCTTCTGAAGCATCCACCCAAGTCTTTTTCTCAATGTGGGACGCTCCTTATAAACCTCTCTTTCCTTCCCTGACACCCTACCATCAGTAGGAATTGTAGTGGTGCTACAGCGGAGAATGAATTTCACCTCCCAAGAGATTTGGTTGCAGGCCTATTAGGTTTCCACCCCTTATCTCCCTTGGCAAGTTTCCTAATTGTCCTCTCTTCTCACCACACAAAACATGAATACTCATTCATATCATTAGGGGAGTGATAAGGTGACATTAATTCCCAACATGAAAATAAGAGTCAGAGAACTGTTTCTCATTTGTGTCTCTGTTTTGTTTTCTAAGGGATGCAGATGGGACCATAGGTAATGATGAGCCTAGATTCTAAAGTGGAAGGCTGTGGGATGCAGACAGGAAATTCACAAGCTTATAAGCAGGGCTTGCAGGCCAGGTCTTAGATGGGATTGGCTTTGTCCAAAAGGAGAGTGGACACTGGTGGATAAAATACTGGCACTCTCCAAAGGTGCACATGCCTTTCATGGGTAGTTGATTTTTTAAATCCTAGAAATACAAGGAGTTTCCAATGTGGCTCAGCAGAAACGAACCTGGCAAGTATCCACGAGGATGTGGGTTTGATCCCTGGCCTCCATCAGTGAAACAAGAATCTGGTGTTGCCTTTAGCTATGCTGTAGGTCACAGACACAGCTTGCACCCCACATTGCTGTGGGTGTGCATAGGCCTGCAGCCGTAGGTCCGATTTGACTCCTACTCTGGAACTCACATATGTTGCAGGTCTGGCCCTAAAAAGGAAAATAAATAAAAGACCAAAAAGAAAAAAAAAAAAAACAACCCAGATCTCTGGGATATTTAGTACATTAACTTGTCTTCTTGTCCCTTATTTCTGTCCTTAACCCCACGAAACACAAACACTCAATACTATATCCTGCCTCTTCCATTGACATTTCATCCTGCAGATTTGGGGTCCCTTTGCCATTTTATTTTGGGTTGGGCCAAAATGCACATTTCAGTTTCTAGTCCAAGTTCTCATCCTCTCTAGAACTGCTCACTACTAAGCGCCTAATATGTTACCCTTTTTGGCTAGTGTTGCCAGATAAATGCTGATGCTGAGGGAAAGGTAAATTTCAGATAAATAGGGAAAGAACTTTCAGTAAAGATATGTCCAAAATGTTGCATAGGGCAGAGTTAAGGCTAAAGGCAGGCACTGTGTATAGGAAATGAAAAATTCAAATGGAGCTGCATATTTACTTTTGATATTGCCTGGCTTTGAACACTCTGTTCTTTCCGTTACCTTGAATTTCAAGAGAATGTAGAAACTCCCATAATAAAGGTTAGTCCAGTAACAGAGGAGCCACAACGGCAGTGTGAAGGCGACAAAAATAATATACTCAGATATACGGAGACAAGATTTAATTTTCTATTTTTCCTTTTTACTTTTTCTCAAGATGAACTCTTACCCTATAATTGCTAAGTTTTCCATTGCAGTTGATTTACAATGCTTTGTCTATTTCAACTGTACAGCAAAAGGACCCTGTCATACAGAAACACACACACACACACACAAACACACACATATTATACATATATAATCGCTTTCTCACATTGTCCTCCAACATTTTCCATCCCTGTGCACATTTTAATTTTCAGTAACAAAGAAATAATTTTTGAAAAGGCAAATGGATTGCATTCAATGCTCCTTGCCCAAAAGATCTCGGAAAAGATGGGAATGAAACAGGTATCTCTGATCCCTGGTGGGAACGAGGACTGAGGGGACAGGGGAAAGAGGGGGGAGGAGGACTCAGCACTCCATATGCTATTCGGCACACGTGGACTGGGATCCCTGAGAAGGGAGGATTTGTCGAAAAGGTTACATTCAGACATTTAAAAGGCAAAAGCTCCAATACTTACCAGCAATCTCATGATACGGGAAACACGTCAGACTGATCTCTGGTCTTGGACACGTGGGCTGTGCAGCGGCTTTTTGGATAGGCTGGGCCTTTCCAGCACAAAGGAACATGAGGAAGGTGGGTCCTGCTGGATGCTGGTTGGCACACAAGCACGGCTTCCCTAGGAAAGACGGACACACACCACTCACAAATGCTGGGTCTGCTGAGAGAAGCCAAACCACAAACATTGGGTTCCAGGTGGCCATGAAAACCCAAGTGGTTATCCGATGAGAAAAGGTGGATTTGGTTCCGAAAGTCTGGCCTCTGGGGAAGGAGGCCTAGAGCCAGGACGGAAGCAGAGGGGGTTGAAGGACAACAAACAAGTTGATGAGTAACAAAGGGAAAGGGAACATCAAGACAAACCTTGGTGCTGTGACTCTGAAAACCAACACATACATTGCCTGACGAGGCACTCGACAATTGCCTGGCCCCTGCATAAGGTGGAAGGAACGTCTGGGTCTTGCCTACCTGCAGAGGCCAGCATGGAATGGCACCCCACCCCCACCCAGGCTCACCTGCCCTCGGCCCCTCCCCCACTGCAGAATGACTGGAGGCCCGCATTCTACTGTTGAGATTCAAACTTGGGCTCCTTTACTCGCATCCTGAGCATCTGTTGGGGCAAGTCCCTCGCTGGGTCCTGCTCGGGACTGTCCACGTTGAGGCCACCAGCCCGTGGTGGTCCAGGCCCATGCCTGTGGGAATGGCTTCAGAAGGCGGTAAGCCTCTAGACAGGGGCTGTTTTCCAAGAGAAAGTGCCTCCCTCAAATCCCTGGGTTTCCGTTGGGACCCTTCACTGTGGACATGGAGTTGGACTGAAGGAGAGGAAGGCCAGAGCACTGCACCCCAGGGGCATCTCAGCTGGGGAGCCTAAGGTTGTATAGAAATCTGAGCCTGCCCTGGGGAGGACAGCTGCTTGGAGGTGGTTCAAGAGGCCTTGCTCTGGTTGGGGAGGCAGGATGGCAGCAGGCAGGTTGGCAGTTTCTAGAAGGGAGACAAGCCACTTGGAACGTGTGTGTAGCCAGTGTCCTCTTGCTGTTCCATTTTATAACAAAACTTACTAATTTCTACCAATAGAGGTGAGTCGTTTGAAACGGGGAAAGATTAAATTTTAGGAAATTTGAAAGAAATGACATCTTGTGGAGTTCCCACGGGGTTGCAGCAAGTTAAGGATGTGGCATTTCCACAGTTCCAGCTTAGGTGGGATTCAGTCCCTAGCCTGTTTCTCTATGCTGCAGGTACAGCCGAAAAAAAACCCAGAAAACCTGACATTTCATTGTACTCATGCCTACAGAATCTAGGCAGAGAGGCTGTTTTCACAACTAGACAATTAATTGTTATTCCTAAGCCATTCATTCCTTAACAGTTCTAATCTTTTATATGTATTAATCTCTCTTTAAGAAACATAAGAATCTTGCCAATAACTACGGTTTTATCAATGAACCCATTTTATCAACTGTCAGTGCCATGGCTATACATGTAAGAAATCTAAAATATATATGTGTGTGTTGCATATCCCGAGTTTGCTATTTTCCCGGCTTTTGCTTCTTAGGGCCGCACCTGCAGCATACGGGAGTTCCCAGGCTATGGGTCTAATCAGAGCTACAGCTGCTGATCACAGCCACAGCCACAGCCATGAGGTATCCAAGCCATGTCCATGACCTACACCAGAGCTCAAGGCAATGCCGGATCTCTGACCCATTTAGTGAGGCCAGGGATCAACCCTGCACCCTCGTGGATACCAGTCAGATTTGTTTCCACTGTGCCACAACAGGAACTCCTTGGGTTTGCTATTTTTCATATCACACTCTCCCTCCCTCAATCAACCCAATGGTGCTGTGGGGTGATCAGTCTTGACACAGACACCTTTCCTGGGTTCCCCTCACAGAGCCCTGTTCTGGACCCCATACCCACTTCAGCCACCCCTCTCTCCACACTCCTTTCTGCAGTGAGCTGCTCTAGGCCCCACCGGACAGCTGCTGACATACTCTACATGGATGAAACGTCGCAGTAGGTTATGTGACAGCAGGTTATCTGGTAGAGCTGCATGAACCAGAGGGACTCAACTCTTGGCCAAGCTCAGGCTGCACACACCCCAAACACTTTGCTTCCTGATAGCAGTGACTTTCAAACAAGATTCTTACTCAAGTCCCAGAGAATAATGCAGACATGGGTGCTAGCTGCATGTACATTTCATAAGAAAGGACTTATGATCTTAGAATAAATCTAATCACACATTATAAAATTCATCCACCAATAAATGAATCATCTGGGGGACATCTACAGTACAAGTACTTTCATCTCAGTCTTTCAGTGGTTTCTTAAAATAGTTTTGGAATTTATTTGACCAGGGGGAGGGGTTGGTCAGGGGATTTAGAAAGAGCCCATCACACATTCCCCATCGGACAACAAGGTCCTGGAAGGCAGCAACAATGGCTTCCTGCCACCAGCACAAGAGCAACAAGACTAGGGTCAACTCTGCACCCCCTGAAAACATGCCCAGTAACTGGTAGAGAGTATTTACGCTCCAAAAATATGAGACGTCCTCCCCCAGTACGAGGATACTCCAAGAAACACTCACAGAGGCCCATCCTCTCAGTTTACAATGAAGAAACAATGGCTGGAAGAAGTGGAGTCATTTGGCCAAGGTCACCCAGTAGCTTGGAGTCCAAGTAAATAACTTTATTTAGCAAACAAGGGTCTGGAAACCAGTGCAGTAAAGTCCTCATCATCAGAGTGATTTTATCATTCTTCAGCCAGCCAGCCATATATTGGTTCTATTAAACTTCCACCACACAGCCTTGGCTTTAATATTGTCACATGCACTCCTCTTCTCCCTTCAGAAGAGTGATGCTCTTCAGGGTAAACGCTTCCCACCAAATTCCATGTTAACTCTCCAGGAGAGCCTGGCTCTGCTGGGTGAGGAAGGACCACCACCTGACTGAGTGCTGCTGGAGGCAGCAAGCCAGCTGAGCGATGCCTCAGGTCCTGAGTGGACTCACTGGGAAGGCTGGTCTTGGCACTCACCAGGGGCTGTCGCAGCAGCTGCATGTCTGTCATATCCACATTAGGTGCCCAGGGCTGATTGAGGGGCCAGAGTGTAGGAGGAGGCTGAGTGTTGGCTGTACTCTTAAGACCTAGGAGAGGTACAGGACAACATCCACACCCTCACTTCAACCCTGGGAGAAAGCCTGAGACCAAAGTGAACCATGAAGGTCAAGGGTGGATGCTGCAGGAATAAGGGGATAAAGCTCTGTCTTCCTCATTGAGCACCCTTGCTGGGTAGATCTCTCCTCTGGGACTGTGACCCTCTCTCTGTAAACCAAACTGTCACCAGTCTGAGGTCTTATGTGAAGATGGATCTTCCACATATCAAATTAGGTTTTAGGCTTAACGAGAGTCCTCTTGGCACATACTTAGTGGGACGACATTAGTGATGGGGGCCAAAACCCTGCTGTAAGCCATGGTGCTCCATGGCCTGCAGGGTCCTTCGGTGGGGGAGAACTGTGGTCCAGGGACTGCAGGGGCCTACTTGCCATGGGCAGGGACCCAGGATGTCAGTCATCACATATGTGTTTCATCAGAGGGGTCACGTGCTTCATGGTAGGCGAACCAGGAAGGAGCATGTGCTAGGAGCTAGGATGCAAGGGCAAGGCTGTCTGAGAACCTCAGTTACTGACCGCAGCTGCATTTTCCACGGGCCACATGCTGTTGGAACTAGACTTTGGTGCAAGCAAGTTTAGAGGGGTTCTCCATGGTGGGAGCTGTGTTCTCTCCTCATGGCACTCTGCCCATGCCAGCCTTGTGGTGTGAAGACAGAATGAGAGTTGGGTGGGCTCAGTTTCTCAGCTGTGAAAGCCTGCATAAAAGGAGCTGAAACTCAGATGTGCAGGCTTATGGACTGTCAGTGAGACCATGCTCCTTGCCTCTGATCCTTTCCTTCTTCCTCATCCTATTTCTTCACCAGTGAGCCTGAAAAGTAGGCATGGATATAGGAATGGAGGATGCAGGCTCCAGCCCAGCAGCACAGTGGTGCTTACCAGTGAGGCATGGAAGTCCTCATGTGTTGCCGAGGCTCATCATCCAGCATAGATGCAGGCAAAGCCCAGTGAAGGTTTCAAAGTCAAGAGGATAGTGTACTCAGAAGGCTGTGCCTGGACATCTCTGACTCTAGAATGAAGCTTGCTCAGAGGCAGAGGGGAAACCAGTCAGTTGGTTAGAGAAAAGCCTTTAGCTCTGCCACTTAAACTAACAAACTTACAAATTACCTGACAGGCTTTGGGACAACACGAGGAAGCCTCAGAAGACTAGGGTCAACTTCCTAGCAAGTTTTGTTCTAACAAGAGGGGGAGGAAGCCCTGTATTTTAGCAAATAGCTGGGAGAGGACGAACGAGCCAAGTGAAAAGGCAGATGAGGCTGGCAGCCCTGGGCAATCTTCAAAAAATTACTGGGAGAAACCCAGGGGGAGAGAGGAAGCTGTTGATGGGAGGTTCTGTTCCTGGTGGGGGTGGGGGGTTGCTGTTCTGCTGCAGAACTTGGAAAGCTGAGTCAAGCCATGGTGCTTGATTTAGCTTGGCTTGGTCTTTCTCAGGTGGAGCATTTGACAGGCACCTGCAGAGCTCTCTCTGGACCCCAGAGAGCTCAGACTACAAATCGTCATTAGCAAAAGGTTCACAGCTTAGGTTAAGAAATGAGAAGGGACCAGGTCCATCTTCAGCAGATGAAGAAACCAGGAGGCACTCGTTTCTGCACAGAAGCCAAAGACAGCAGCCTTAAACTGTCTTGGGCCATTTTGAAGAATTATAGGGAAAAGAGCAATGGTTGTAAGGAAAGCAGGGCCCTTAATTTTGTTTGGAAGTTGCTTATTATAATTGCGGATTCCATCATCACCTGGGGTGTGGGAACCCTTGAGAATAGAAAAGGGGAATTCGGAAGTTTTAACGCAGAGCCTATACATGGTGAAGAGACAGGAAATGCCATGAAACCTGAAGGTGCCACCAATGCAAGTTACACACTTGGTAGCTGACAGTGGGGCTTTGGATGCCATTCTTCAGGGCAAAAGGCAGTCTGTCTAAAGGGTAGAAGGTGTCCCTAGAACATAGAAACTCTGTGTCACAACCCACTGACCGGAGACAGCTTTTAATTGACCATGGATTTTTGAGGCTAGAGTCTGGTGAAATTATGCACTTTCAATGGCAACTTGGAGCAGCTGAACCAGGACATGCGCTGCTCTTTTCTCTCTTTGATTCCTTGCCCATCGTCCTCCTCTACACACTGCAAGCCATCTGCCATAGTCTGTAACTGGTGACAACCGTGCAGATTTAAACTGCAGGAGAGGCATCAGGCTCTGCAAACTCCACATTTCCAAAATCGCTGTTTGGACTGTAAGCTGACCAAATAGACACATTTAGGATTTGGGCTCCTGTTTCCCAGCCAGAAATGCAGGCCTGGAAAAAGATGCATCTCTATGTTGACACAAAGCTTTGTCTTGACAATTCACTGGCACGTTGAGAAAATGGAACACGGACGTCTCAGAGTTGGTGCAGCCCAATTTGGAAGCACCGGGAGGCTCCACATCCATTCCGGGGAAAATGAATTATGCTGCAGGTTCCAAAGAAGATCCTGACATCATCAGGAGCCGCTCTCACTAGGGCCCTCTGGTCAGGACCAGCCAGAGGAAGAAAAAGGAGGAGAGAAGAGACGCTTTTCAGGTATCTTAGGTCTTGAGTTGATGATGGGAGGGAGCTGGGTGAGAAATTTTACAAAGTTATAACACATTTTTACGACCCCTCCCCTCGTCAGCTCCTGTCTGCTTGACAAGGACAATATCCCTTCAGGAAAATAAGAAATAAAATGGAAAGTGGCCTCAAGATGAAATTACCTGAAGCAATGGCCTGATATGTTACAGAGTGTTGGGAGCAACATTAAAAAGGCATTTGTAAGTGGCCACCTCCATGGCTCCAAGTGGAAGCTGATGCAGGCCTTCTCAGTCCCAGGGCTTTTGTGAGAGTTGGCCCCTCATGACCACTCTTGGCAAGCCAGGCCTGGGACCCTGGGGACCCCACCGGGGAAAAAGTCCTTTTAAAGAGTCACAGCCCCTCTAACATGGACATTCTAGCAAGAGTCACGTCTGGGCAGAGGGTCAGACGCATTCGCACCTGTGAGAGGAGGAAGGAGGAGCCCAGCACCAAAGGGGGCTGGAAGTTGGCGACTGTCACCACAATAACCTAATTATCACTCTGCTCCTGTCCCCTCCTGAATAACTTTTTTATTGAAGCAGAGTTGATTTCCAATGTTGTGTGTCAGGTGTGCAGAAAAGTGATTCCATTATACCCCTGCATGTGTACATCTAGTCTTTTCCAGATTCGTTTCCATTACGGGTTCGTAAAAGATGCTGATAGGTTGTCTATTTGATATTTAGGAGTGCTGATAACGTCCTCAATCTACCGTAACTGGGCCCATCTGAATGACACCCAACGCCCCTCCTTCCTGAAGGCTTTCCTCTCAAGCTGGATGCCTGTCAAGATTCCTGTGCGGTGTGACAGCCCTCTCACTGCTGGCCCTGCAGTCAGCCCCTTCTCCACTTCCTCCAGCTGTCCTCTCACCTCATCCCCATCCACCCCGCCTTACTCCCACCTCATTACCGACCTCCCACTTCGTCACAGCTGTCACCATCCCATCGCCACCCTCCTCCTTCACCCCCATCCTCCCACCTCACCGCAGATCTCCTAACCACCCTCTCAGCTCAACTCCACCATCCTCCCACCTCACCTCCGTACTCCCACCTCATCGCTGTCCTCCCCACTTCATCACTGGCATCCTCCCACCTCACCACCACCCTCCCATCTCATCACCAACCTCCCACCTCATCACCGCCATTCTCCCACTCATTGCTGTCCTCCCACCTCATCACCACCATCCTCCCACTTCATCACCATCCTCCCCACCTCCTCCCATCTCATCGCCATCCTCCCACCTCATCACCATCCTCCCCATCTCACCACCACCCTCTCATCTCATCTCCGTCTTCCCCACCGCCCCCTCACTCCCTCAGCACCACCACCTGCTCCCCACTGGCTCTTCTGACGCCCTGGACTCCTCTGCGCCCCCCCCCGCCCCCTCAGGCCTCCTTCTCGTCAGCAGTTCAACTGTCACCTACAAAGCCCATTAACAAGTCCCTGCTCATAAAAGTACAGTCTGGGAAATAAAGCAAAGTCTACCTTTTCTTTTCCTTTGTGCTTGGCCGGGTTTCAGTTGCTTGCAGGGCGCAGTGCAGAGACACCACGCCTGCACTGCAAGACCCCAGTTAGGGAAGCAGCTGCGCCAGCCGTTAAAAAACGGTTCCTGAGGAAACTAAGGGCAACACCGCGATTCGAGATGCCTGGGATTGGGTGGGAGCCGTGTGCCCCCGCCTCCCACGGCCTGCCGAGGCCCCGCCTCCACGCGCGCGGCCTGCCGAGGCCCCGCCCCCCGGGCACATTGCCAGCCGAGGCCCCACCTGCCCGCGCGCGTCGTGCAGAAGCCGCGCCCCCCAGTCACATAGCCTGCCAAGGCCAAGCCCCTGGCAGAGGGCCTGCCAAGGCCCCGCAAACCTGGCACATGGCCTGCCGAGGCCCCGCCCCCCGGGCACATTGCCAGCCGAGGCCCCGCCCCCCCGCCCTCGGCCTACAGAAGCCGCGCCAACCTGGCACACAGCCTGCCGAGGCCCCGCCCCCCCAGGAAACGGCCTGCCGAGGCCCCGCCTCCCTGGCACGCGGCCTGCCGATGCCCCCCTGTCCGCGTGCTGCCTGTCGAAGCACCGCCTCCCCCGCTCGGCCTGCGGAGGCCCCTCTCCCCAGGAAAGGCATGCCGAGGCCCCGCCCCCCGGCTCGGCCTGCAGAAGCCGCGCCCCCCAGTCATATAGCCTACCGAGGCCCCGCTCCCCCCGCGCGCGGCCTGTAGAAGCACCGCCTCCCCGCGCGCGGCCTGCCGAGGGCCCCCCCCCCCCCCCCCCAGCACAGGGCCTGCCGAGGCTTCTCCTCCCTGGCACGCGGCCTGCCAAGGCCCTGCCTCCCTGGCACATGGCTTGCCGAGGCCCCGCCACCCCGTGCGGGGCCTGCAGGAGCCGCACCCACCTGGCACTTGGCCTGCCGAGGCCCCGCCACCCCGCCGAGCGAGGTCTGCCGAGGCTTCTCCTCCATGGCACGCGGCCCTGCCAAGGCCCTGCCTCCCTGGCACGTGGCTTGCCGAGGCCCCGCCCCCCCCCGGGCACACGGCCCGCCGAGGACCCCGCCTCCCCGCGCGGCCCCCAGAAGCCGCGCCCCCCAGTCACACAGCCTGCCGAGGCCCCGCCCCCCCAGGACACGTCCTGCAGAGGCCCCGCCCCCCTGGCACCTGGACTGCCGAGGCCTGCCCTGTCAGCACGCGGCTTGCCGAAGCCCCGCCTCCCCGCGCGCTGCCTGCCGAGGCCCCGCCCCACCAGGTCACGGCCTGCGAAGGCCCTGCCCCCCCGCAAGGCCTACTGACGGGGGTTCCCCCCCCCCACCGTACAGGGCCTGCTAAGGCCCCGTCTTCCTGCGTGCGGCCTGCGGAGGCTGACCCCCCCCACCCCCCGCCGAGCCCCAGCGCCCCTGCCTTGGCACCTCGCCCCCCCCCCATGAACTGAGGAGACACTGTGAAGCTCCCAGGCCCGCCTGACTACAGAGTGCGTGCTTGGAGCTCACAGCCCCCTGTCTTCGGATGGTGGAGAATGCTTTCCTTTCCTTCGCTGGGCGGGAGCCACGTGGGCAGGTGGACCCTTGATGCGGCCCAACTGGAAAGTGTCCGGAACACAACCTCCACCTGGTCTCTGTGCCTACTGCTGGAAGCCACTGTGTCCAGCTCCCTTGGCCCATCCCCAGCTCTACCCACAGTGGTTACCCTCTGCTCCCCGCTGCTGGCCGGGTCCCACCTAGGCCACCATCCCGGGGCCTCTGGCCGCTCACAGTCCCTCCACGTACCTGCCACCTGCAGTCCCTCCCTGCACCTGCCGCCTCCAGGCCTCTTCCACCTTGTCCTCTGTCCCCCACAACCACACTGTTCCCACCCCTCCCTCACTGGTCCCCAGCTTCAGTCTCATCCACTCAGGTGTCCTTTCCTCCTCCTGGTCCCTCTCTGGAGCACACTGCCAGGTCCACCAGCAACACTCGGTCTCCATCTCTTGTTTGTTTTCTCTTTTCTCCACTAGAATGTAAGCCCCAAGCAGGGATTTCACTCTCGTTTCCTCTTTGCTGTGTTCCCACTACCTCGAATAGTGTCTGGCGTGAGCTGAATGCTCCATAAACACTTGGTGAGTGAAAGGTGATGCGATGTGATGTGACAGGACAGTCCTGATTGGGAGAGGAGAGAAAGGTGACCAGTGGTGAGCAGTACTCAAGGAAGTGCCGACCCTTTCGTGAGTGGGATGTTGGTGACAAGGTAACCAACTTGGGCAGAAGACTCAGAAAGGTAGAGAGGGTGCCCAGGAGCTGAACAGAAGGAATGGTGTGTTTACATTCAGACTCTCCCTGAGGAGTAGATGGGAATGTTTTGATTGCTCACCAGAGAGTCAAAGGGCATCTAAAGAAATTGCTGACAATTTTGCTAAGTACAGTGCTTTTCGCTTGGTAGATGCACAAGGCAACTAACATATATAGCATCTACCAGCTTAAAAGCAATTCTACCAGAATAAAAACTATATTTGAAAGTTTCTTTTAATAACATCTTGGGGTTTTTTTAAAGTCTAATTTTGTTCTGCAAAAGGGATGAGGTGTTGGTTCCTAGTAAAATAAGTCTACTTCCTCAATGTCGTTATTCCCATATACTAGATCTTATAACTACACTGGAGCTAAAAATTGCAAAACATAATTTCCACATTTGGCCAAGAAAATCTAATGTACATTGAGAGTGTTATACTTTGCAAAGCCAAAGGAAAAGAATGTAGGTTATGGGACCTGGACACTTGGATTTGAAGAGTGTGTCAGACGTCCTAGCCATTCTGAACCTTGGTTTCATCAACTGAAAAATGGGAATCCTGTTGTGTCTAGAACCAGTATAATGTTAGTGACTAACAGAGTGTGCTACGGGTAGTACATGCTCCAGAGTGCTGCTAACAACCTATACTTTCTCAGTTACTGAAATCCCAAACAAAATGGCCTACCTAATCTTGATGCTATTAAACAATTTTTAGGGGTTGTGATGCTACCACAACTCAAAAATTCTTTTAACTCTGAAAACCCAAAACATTCATAAAAACCATCCAAAAAGTTTTTATGCAAATGAGTCAGCTTTTAAGTGGAGAAGATATAAAGCACATATTGCATTATCTCCTGAATACTTTCATAAAGAACAGGGCTCCTGAAGTTCCCAACGTGGCTCAGTGGAAATGAATCTGACTAGCATCGCTGAGGACACAAGTTGGGTTCCTGACCTCCCTCAGCGGGTTAAGGTTCCAGCATTGCTGTGAGCTGTGGTGTAGGCTACAGATGTGGCTTGCATCCCTCATTGCTGTGGCTGTGGTGTAGGCTGGTGGCTACAGCTCTGATGCAACCCCTAGCCTGGGAACCTCCATATGCCATGGATGCAGCCCTAAGGGGAAAAAAAAAAAAAAAAAAAAAAACAGACAACAACAGGGTTTCTGAAATGGCATGCAAGTACCTTGTTACACAATTCCATCCGAGTTTCTCAGAATTACATTATTAATTCTTTTTCTCAAAAAGGACTTTAGAACCATAGGATTTCCCTAAACAAATGACCTTCTTCTACAGATGAGGACATGAAGAGCAACTCCTACCTGGTTGTACAGGCAAGACCTGGCACAGTCTCTAGACTGCTACTTCATTCCTCTGTCATCTGCATGATGGCTGGGGCAGCCAGTAAACCAGACAAAAAGAAAGCCATGGAAGGGAGACGGGCCAATAATATCTTTCAGAGGAGCCTTGCCCACCTCCAGTCTCCTGACACAAGCATTTCCGTATTGCAGATCTTCTCACACGTGGCTCACCCACCAGCTGTGGATAACTGCCCTGAACATGGGGCCCTGGCTCACCCTCCACATCTGCACAGCCTAAAAGGATAACAGGTCATACACCTGGAGAAAGCATCACCCCAACACACACTGTAGGTGCCTTGCGAGGAGGACAAAAGCCAGGGCTTGAGGAGCCAGGGAGTGGGGAGCTCATTCCCAGAGTGCTCAGAAGAAGGAAGTGCTCAAGGGACAGGAAGTGTAGAGTGTGTTCTGGCTGGCAGAGGTCTGCCCTGGCTTCCACATGGTTCACCACTGGATCTTCCATCTGGTGGGAAGATGTTATTGATTTTATATATATATACACATACAGTTGGTTCTCATTAGTCACAGATTCCATATCAGAGAATTCACCTATTCACTAAAATGTATTTGTCACCCCAAGTCAGGGCTTGGGGTGCTTTTGCTCACATGTGGACACACGCAGAGAAGAGAAAAATTCACCTACCTACAAATGCATTTCCAGCTCAGGCTGAACAAAGCGAAACTCTGCCTTCCTGTTTCCACTCATACTGTAAGCAAATGTCACTTCTCTGGTCTATTTAGTGCCAAATTTCCCCACATTTTTGTGGGGGTGTGTGTGTGTGTGTGTGTGATTTAACTCTTTCAAATGGCCCCCATGTTCGGTGCTGAAGTGTTGTCTAGGACTTTATGGGGGAAAATACATTGGTTAGATACGTTTTGTTTACACATAGGATTACAGTGCAATTGGCTGTGAGTTCAGTGCCAATGAAACAACAGTGTATATTAAACAAGGTGTCTTTAAACAGAAACACACATAAAATAAGCTTTTGTATTTATCAAGAGACAAAAAAGTGTGACCAGAGGCTGGCAGGAACCTAACCCTGAATTTCCCATGGGCGCAGTGGTTCAGTGTTCACTGATTCCATGTTTGTGGTGACTACAGACCCCAACCACATGACAATGAGGTCTGAATAGGTATGTATATACCCATGCACTCATACATAGATATGCACTCACCCATGTCCGTGTAATGATACAAACACGCGTGGGGGCATATGGCATGTGGCTCCAGCCATGGTTTCATGAAGAGACTGTCATGGTTCTGTAACCTATATTGTGAAAGCCGGAAATTTCAGGAGACGAGAGTGAAAAAAGAAATGCACCAAGACTCTGTGCATAAACCATTCATCAGTGGCCTGAATCCAGAATAAGACATGAATGAGATGGGCCATTCCACATGGCTTTGCAGGGAGATTTTATATCTTCCTGATAACAACTCTGACTCCATCAGGTCTGTGAGAGTTCCAGCACACAGCGATTTTAATGCACCTAGATGGTAGTACTTTCCCCCAAATTTCAATATTCTAAATATTTTAAGAGTCACAAATTATTTGCTCCCAAATAGTTTATATGGACAAACTTATAACAGTAATGATCTAAGCAAAATGTGCATCCCATGGGCATGACATAAAAAAAGAGGCTTTTCCAATTGTCAACCTTTTGAAGCAGCATTATCATCTTTGCAGTTCCCATAGCAACACGTTCCATTGCTTAGGTGACAGTGATCTTGTGCTAAACTAAGTTGGAAAACAAACGGACATTTCCTCCTGAGTGTCCTCACATCTCACAGTTACCTCCAAGCCGTAGAGGGTTGATGTGCCCAGTGCAGCTTCGTGAAGAGTTACGAGGACATTTCATAAACAGGTTTCCAGGATTTGGACTGTTAAAGCAGTTTTCAACTTCAAGAGCTTTCCAACACGAACCACATCACTCTTGGTGTTATGCCATGGAGATTGTCCCAGCTGCAGAACAGATGCCAAAGGAAGACATGCCATCTCGGGTGGATTTGCAGCAGTTCCACAAAGGACCTGAGGGAGAGGGTGGGATGGAAGATGCCCAGTCCTACCGTCACCAACTCAGGCAGCAGGAGCCACTCTGGGAAAAGTGGATGAGATGCAGCAACCATGAAAGGCCAGTTTCTCCTTCCACAAACCACGTGGTAGAGCCAAAATGCAGGACGGTACTCCCGTGTTGGTTTCATCCTATCAATATTTTCATGAGTATGGAATCTCATAAGGGAAGGTCTCACACATGCACAGGGGTGGAAGAGATAGTTATAGGAGTGGAGGGGCTATTTGAAAGTACATTTTAGCCCAGAAACCTAGAAAGGGCTCCATGCTTTCTCCCAATGCCTCTCACAACTGGTTTGTTTGAATGACACATGTAGTCAGGACATTTCTTGAGAAAAAGTGAAATGTAGAGAATGGAATGTCAGTCAGTGGATTTGCAGGCACAGACACACTGTCCTAGTGCATATTTTTCTTCTGAAATAATCAAATATAATTTAGGCACTTTGTAATTAACCCAAAGGGGGCTTTTAACAAAGAGCACAGAGCTCTAAGTTGAAAACGTACACTTGCAGAGTGTGTCCAAAGCCAACTTTGTTTTTCAAAAGGAAAATGTGTCCTCTCACTGCTTGAATTCAACCAAAAGGATGTGAACCAGGCTTAGAGAAGGAGGCCTGGCCTCTCAGGTCCCTGAGATAGTGTACGGCTGAGTCCTATGGGAGAAGACAGGGTCTCATCTCTCAAATTGTAATGGTTAGAGAAGCCAACTGGTGGACTTTTAAATAATTATAAAGGAAAGAGAAATAATTTGAGAATAAGGCAAGAAAATATAATGAAATCCTAAAACCTGATAGAGACCATGCACTCCATGTGAAGGCTCGAATGAGCAGTTACAAATCACAGAGGGCTAAAGAAGGCGGGGAGCCTTCTCACCCCTGCTGGAACTTGTCACACTTCAGGCTACATTTTCTCTGCAGAGGAGAAGTAGCAATACTACAGGACCGAGGAAGGTGGAAGGCACCTCCCCTTCCTAGTACCTAGTACTGTGACTTCCTCCTTGATTTCTGTTTCCAGTGACTCAGCCAGTCCTAAAATGCTCCTGCATACTGAGTGCCCAAGACATTGCAAATAAAATCAGAGGCCATGGTGGTGCATCACTGGGCCTCAGGGTCCAGTGTGCTAGCTTCTGCTTCCCTAAAAGACAAGATCATTGCTACGAGCCTAGGTCATTGCCATGAGCATACTTCAAAGCTTCTTCAGCATTCTTGCCTCTTCAATACCTCGCTCGGTCTGTCTACTCAGACACTATTCAGCAACGCAAGATCTGAGCCATATCTTTGACATACGCCACAGCTCACGGCAACACTGGATCCCCCACCCAGTGAGCAAGGCCGGGGATAGAACCCGAATCCTCATGGATACTGGCTGGATTTGGTTCTGCTGTGCCACAATGGGAACTCCCTGAAACCCAGGTTTATATCCTGTTAGATTCTCATTCTTACTCTTTTTCCCTTGATATGCATTCATGTTCATATTCTCCCTCTCTCTCTCTCTAAAAAAAAAAAAAAAAAGGAAAAAAGAAAGAAAAAAAGGAGTTCCCATCATGGCTCAGGGTCCTCTGACCAACACCCATGAGGACACAGGTTTGAGCCTTGAGCTTGTTCAGTGGGTTAAGGATCCAGCGTTGCCATGAGCTGTGTTGTAGGTCTCAGATGTGGCTTTGATCCTGCATTGCTGTGCCTGTGGTGTGAGCTGGCAGGTATAGTTCCAATTTGACGCCTAGCCTGAGAACCTCCATATGCTGCGAGTATGGCCCTGGAAAAAAGAAAAAACAACAAACAAATGTATATACATACTTTCTGTTTTAAATATATATATTTTAGGGCCTCTAGGAAGTTCCCAGGCTAGGGGTTGAATTGGAGCTGCAGCTGCCAGCCTATGCCACAGCCACAGCCACAGCAATGCTGGATCCCAGCCACAATGGCAACCCATGCTGCAGCTTGCAGTGATGCTACATTCTGTCCTTAATCCACTGAGCAAGGCCAGGGATAGATCCCACATCTTCATGGACCCTGTCGGGTTCTTAACCCACTGAGCCAATTTAAAGTATGGAATTCCTGAAGTCCATACTTTAAAATCCATACTTTTTATTCAAACTTCCTTAGTTTTCACCTCATGTGTTTTTTCTGTTCTAGTATTCCATCTATGATACCAAGTTACATTTAGTTGTCGTGTCTCCTTAGGCCCCTCTTGGGCTGTGACAATTTCTCAGACACCTTGTTTTTGATGACCTTGACAGTTTTGAGGATGCTGGTCACTTATTTTGTACAATGTCCCCCGCTTGGAATATGCCTGATGTTTCTTCATGATTAGATGGAGTTTATGGACTCTGGGGAGAAGATCACAGAGGTAAAGTGCCATTCTCTTCACATATCAATGATACACATACTCTAGGAAGGACTTAGCACTTGTGTGGTTGACCTTGACTCCTGTTAAGATTTTTCCACTGTCTTTTTATTCCCTTTCTATATTGTCCTTTTTAACAATATGACATGATAATCAGTCTACAGTTAAAAGCAGGAAATTGTGCTGCACGTCCTGAGAACAGAGTACCTACATAAGTTATCTGGAATTCTTCTGTACAAAATATTGTTATTATCCCTTATTGATGGACTGAATGATTGAGTTAGTCATTTATTTATTAATAGGGATTCATAGCCATTTATTTTATACTTTGGGTTATAAACCCATACTATATTACTTATTTTCTTGGTCAAATTGCTTCACTTTGGCCATTGGAAGCTCTTTCAGTTGGCCCATGTACACCTCATTTTTTTTTTAGGAGTTTCTGACTTTCTGTTTTAAATATTGTTTGCAAATACATTGAGAACCACTTCAAATACCACAGTAGTTTTTTGTTTTGAAACATCAAACATCATTTTTAAAACCTCAGTGGAGGAGTTCCCGTTGTGGCGCAGTGGTTAACGAATATGACTAGGAACCATGAGGTTGTGGGTTCAATCCCTGGCCTTGCTCATGTGGCTTAAGGATCTGGCATTGCTGTGAGCTGTGGTGTAGGTTGCAGATATGGCTCAGCTCTGGCATTGCTGTGGCTCTGGCATAGGCCAGTGGCTATAGCTCTCATTTGACCTGTAGCCTGGGAATCTCCATACACCATGGGAAGCAGCCCTAGAAAAGGCAAAAAGACAAAAAGAAAAAAAGAAAAAAGAAAAACCTCAGTGGAGAATAATGTTATCCTCATCAAATATCAACCCTGGATATTCCTCTTTTTCACTCCTGATATTCCATGTTTCTTTCTATAATCATTCCCCTTCTGTCTCAAGAAGATCCTTTAGGAATTTTCAGATTAGATCCACTGGCAGCAAATTCACTCGGTTTTCCTTCATCTGAGAAAATCTCTTTTCACTTTCATTCCTGAAGGATATTCTCACTGGATACAGAATTCTGTTAACAGTTCCTTTCCCTTAGCACTTAAAAAATGGTGTGCTATTTCCTTCTGGCCTCCATGGCTTCTAACGAGAAATCACAGGAATTAGAGATATTCTGCCCCAGTAAGCAATGTGGCATCTCTGTATGATACTTTTTTTTAATTTCATTTTTTAACTTAATTTTTTTTTGTCTTTTCTAGGGCTGCATGCGCAGCATATGGAGGTTCCCAGGCTGGGGGGTCAAATCAGACCTACAGCTGCTGGCCTACACAGCAGCCACAGCAATGCCAGATCCGAACCATGTCTGTGACCTACACCACAGCTCAGGGCAATGCCAGATCCTTAACCCACTGAGGTAGGCCAGGGATTGAACCCAAAACCTCATGGTTCTTAGTCAGATTTGTTTCTGCTGTGCCATGATGGGAACTCCTCACACAGCTTCTTGAATCTGCAGATTTTGCCTTTCCTCAAATTTGTGAAGATTTCGGCTTTTTGTCAGCCCTGATCTCGTCCTCTTCTCCAAATATTAGATATACTGTTATTGTCCTACCAGCCCTTCAGATTCTGTTTCTTTCTTTAAAGTTTAATTGTGGGAAAGAACACATATTAAATTTACCATCTGAACCATTTCCAAGTATTCAGTTCAGTAGTGTGAAGTGTATTTATAGTATTGTGCAACCAATATCCAGAACTTTTCATTTTGTAAAACTGAAACCCTATACCCATTAAATGGCACCCCATTTCCTCCTCTCCTTAGCCCCAGCAACCATCAGTTAACTTCTCTCAATATGAATTTGACCTCTCGACACACATTATATAATGTAGTCACACACTTTTTTTGTGACTGGCTTTTTTCAGATAGCATAATATCCTAAAGGTTCACTCATATTGTAGCATGTGTCAGATTTTTCTTCCTTTTTAAGAATGAATAGGGAGCTTCCCTTTGTGGCTCAGTGGTAAGAAACAAGTATCCATGAGGACTCAGGTTTGATCCCTGGCTTTGATCAGTGGGTTAAGGATTCAGCGTTGCTGTGAGCTGTGGCATAGGCCAGCACTGCAGCTCTGATTTGACTCCTAACCTGTGAACTTCCATATGCCACAGGTCTTTTGCCTAAAAAGAAAAAACAAACAAACAAACAAAAAAAAAAACCAAAAAACCTCCAAACATAATGAATAACATTCCATTGCATGGATATACTGCATTTTGTTTAGTCATTTATCTGTCTATGGACACTTGCATTGTTTCCTTATTCTGCCTATTGTGAACAGTGCAATTATGAATATGGATGTGCAAATATCTCTTCAAGACCCTGCTGTTAATTCTTTTGTAAATTTCTCATTGTGGAGAGCAGAAACAAATCTGATTAGTATCCATGAGGATGCAGGTTCAATCCCTGGCCTTGCTCAGTGGGTCCAGGATCCAGCATTGCCATGAGCTTCAGTATAGGTCACAGATGTGGCTTGAGTCCCTTGTTGTTGTGGCTGTGGCCAGCATCTGCATCTCTAATTTGACCCCTAGCCTGGGAACTTCCATGTGCTGCAGCTGAGGCCCCAAAAACCAAAAATAAAATAAAATAAAAGAAGAATTAATAAATTTTACAGTTCACATTTCAAAGACTACAAAGAGGTCCAGTGAAAAGTTGTCCTCCTATTCTGTCCCCAATCCTTCTAGCCCCTCCACCAGGTAACCACAATCATGAAATCTCGAGTATTTTTTCCAGACATATTGTGGTACATAAACAAGTATTATTTATATTATTTTCCTTTTACACAGCTAGTGGCACTCTATGCTCTACTTTTCATCTTGCCTTTTTTTTTTTGGCTGTGCGTACAGCATATGGAGCTTCCCTGGCCAGGGATCAAATCCACGCCACAGCAACAACCTAATCCACTGCAGTGACAACGCCTGATCCTAACACGCTGTGTCACAAAAGAACTCCTCATCTTACCTTTTTAAACTTAATAATATATCCTAGCCATCTTTCTATTCCTATACATTAAAAAGCATCCTTGGGGAGTTCCTGTTCTTGCTCAGCAGTAACAAACCCGACTAGTATCCATGAGGACTCAGGTTTGATCCCTGGCCTGGTTCAGTGGGTCAAGGGTCCAGCGTTGCTGTGACTGTGGCATAGGGAACTTCCATATGACGTGGCTGCAGCCCTTTAAAAAAAAATGCCCGTTCACTTTTGAGGTAGTATGGTTTTCTATTTGATGGTGTGTCAAAATTTAGACAGTCTCTTATGGATGGACATCTATGGTGCTTCCAATCTGCTGCTATTTAAACTATGATTCAATGAATAACTTTGTCACGTCATTTTTTTTTTTCTTTTTCTGGAGCTGCTCCCATGGCTTATGGAGGTTCCCAGGCTAGGGGTCTAATCTGATCTGTAGCCACTAGCCTATGCCAGAGCTGCAGCAACACCAGATCAAAGCTGCATCTATGACCTATACGACAGCTTATGGCAATGCCGGATCCTTAACCCACTAAACGAGGTCAGGGATCAAATCCACAACTTCATGGTTCCTAGTGGTATTCATTTCCACTGTGCCTTGACAGGAACTCCCTGATCTCCATCAGAGCATCAGAGCCCATTAGCAGGCGGCTGCAATGGAGTAAATTTAGGCACTGGCTGAAAGCATGTGGCAGAGATGCCAAGGTGGTGGAATGGAACTGCTAGCTCAGCGAGGGCACACAGGCCCCGTTCCCACACACTGCTCTCTGTGGAAGTATTAAGAAGAGGCTCAGGGTGGCCCTGGCAAGGGGTCAGAGAGCCATGTCTCCCTCTCCCTCAGGCCCACACCTGCATCCTCCAACTTTGTGGCCTTTCTGGCTGTTCCACCCTGGATTCTAGAGCCTGCACAGCTTCAGTGGAAACCCTCCGGAGCTTTCTTATGGTCCAGACCCTCTGAGGATGCCATCCACATATGCGGCTTTCCAAGCTCTGGCAGAAATAACCACCATCCTCTCTGAGCCCAGGACCCACTTCAACAGCCCTCACTCATCCAAGACCAAAGTTTCTCTCAGCCTTTAATAAATTTTTTTCTGGCTGGTAAGAATGTGAAGTTGAGGAGTTCCCGTCCTGGTGGCAGCAGAAACAAATCCGACTAGGAACCAAGAGGTTGTGGGTTCAATCCCTGGCCTTGTTCAGTGGGCTAAGGATCCAGTGTTGCTGTGACCTGTGGTGTAGGCCACAGATGCACCTCAGATCCCTTGTTGCTGTGGCTGTGATGTAGGCCAGTGGCTACAGCTCCGATTCAACCCCTAGCCTGGGTACCTTCATATGCCATGGGTGTGGCCCTAAAAAGACAAAAGACAAATAAAATAAAATCATAATTACAGAATTCACGCAAGGGTCTGATTATGTAAAGTTACATAATCATGCATTGATTGATTGATTGATTGATTGATTGATTTTGCTTTTCATGGCCACACCTGGGGCATATGGAAGCTCCCAGGCTAGGCATCAAATCGGAGCTGCAGCTCCTTCCCTACACCACAGCCACAGCCACACCAGATCTGAGCCATGTCTGTGACCCACAGCACAGCTCACGGCAATGCTGGATTCTTAACCTTCTGAATGGGGCCAGAGAGCAAACCTACATCCTCATGGATACTAGTCTGGTTTGTTACCACTGAGCTACAACAGGAACTCCAATATAATACTGTATTTTAAAAATTTATTTTACTTTATCTTATTTCATTTTGGTCCTTTTAGGGCCATACTCACGGGAATATAGAAGTTCCCAGGGTAGGGTTCGCATCCGAGCTGTAGCTGCCAGCCTATACCACAACCACAGCAACACCACATCCAAGCTGCATCTGCAACCTATGCCACAGCTCACTGCAACTTGGGATGAACCCACTGAGCAAGGCCAGGGATTGAACCAGGGTCCTCGTGGAGACTAGTCAGGTTCATTACCACTGAGCTGGAAGGAAGGGAACTCCAGTAATGTATTTTAAAAGTAAATAAATTCATTCACTGCAAGTACATTAAATGTCAGGCCATACACTGGGTGTGTACAGTGATTATATGCACAGTTATACAAGAGACAAACACTCCACTCTTAGGGAAGAGTCTAGAGGGGAGAAAAACTGACATGACACAAATATCCTATAAATCATTTAGTTGCAGGGTGTGCTGAGCTCAGCACACCTGTAGCTTGGGGGGAAGTGCTACTCAAATTAAAGCACTCAACAGGCACTTGGCGCAACCAGTATGGGAGTTCAAGCCGGTGAGCCCGAAGAAGGTGCCACTCGTGTGGAAATTGTGGCTTTCCAGGAAAACTCCAGAAGGGAAATTGCCAAATATTCCAAAAGACGTGGGATCATTAAGCCAAACAAAGGGGTTTATCTTGTTTACAGGTACCCAGAACAGGCCAACCCCCAGGAGCTCCAGATGCAGGGGCAGCCAGAGGGGCAGGAGACTTTCAGAGCGAACCCCTCCAAAGGCCACCGAGGTTATGACTTTAGGGACCACACATATCCTCAGCCAAGTACATATTCAGGGCCACCCAACTCCCCCTCCCAGGTTTGGGAAACTGAAGTCCAGAGGGTTGGACTGGCATGGTCACGCCAGGACCATGAACCATGCCCTGCCTGTCGCTTGGGACAGGAAGCGCTACCTTGTCCAGCTGGGCGGCTCAGAGCAGGTCTCAGGCCTCCAGAAACGAGAAAACGTGAAGCAACTCATGCAAACCCAAATGGCCCCTGCCGACCTGGGTGCTCTGGCCAGGCCACGCCTTCCCGGTGTTTCCACCCCACAGGCCATACCCTGCTCCACCCTGCTTCCACCCCATAGGCTGAGCCCTTCCAGGTTGATCCTTGCCAGCATCCCCTCTCAGGTCCCAAAGCTTGCCAAACCCACTTCTGTTTGGCCTTCCACTGGTCTCTGCCCTGCCCCTTGGCTCTCACATCGTCCTGACACTCGGCAGACCCTTGCCTCCTCCCTCACACTGACATTCATCCTCGCTCTGACCTTTGCCCTTGCACAGACCAGCTGGACCTTGGGGTGTCCCTGACCCAGCACCTTTTGAGCCCTTGCCCTGGTGCTAGCCCTTACGCAGAACTCAGTCCTTTTCCTCAGCCTTGCCCTAATCAAAACCCTTGATTTTATGAGCATCAGACATCTTACCCCACCCTTGTCCCTACCTGACCCAGGCACACTCTAACACACACTTCACCCTAAACTTTCCCTAGCCCTGACTCCCACCTTCACAATCGCCTTCACGATGACCCCCAGCCTCCCTCCTGCCATGGCACTGGCCCTTGCCCCAAACCTGGTGCCTCCCTTGTCATGGCACCCACCCTGGCTCTTACCCCAGCCTTGGCCCTGATACCAGGACCCTCACTCTGGACTTGGTTGTGGCCCTGGCCAAGATCAGATCAGAGTTAGCATAAATGATAACAATGTAAATGTCATGATCAAGTTCAGTGTCAGAGCAGTCAGGGTGGCAGACAGTGATGAAGATCAGAATGAGGGTGAGTGTCCAGGGTAAAATTCTAAATCAGGTAGGGGTCACGATAAGAGGATGGTCAGGGTCACGGTGTCAGAAGCAGGTTCGAGGACCAGTGTGAGGCAAGGTGGAGACTCCATCGGAGAGGATCAGTAAGAGGATGAGCGTCAGGGTGAGGATCATGGTTGTCAGGATGGAAGAACGACTGAAAGGTGGATTCAGGTTGACAGTGAATGTCCAGTTCTGAACAGGATTCAGTCAAGGTGAGGGTGAGGCTGATGTTCAGGATTAAGCATCAGTGCAGACTTAGAGTCAAGATCAACCATGAGGAGAACTGCCAGGACCAGAGTGAAGGCCAAGGTCAATCAGAAGTCAAGGTGGGGTTCCTTTCCTCTTGCTGCTGGAAGGAATCAAGTCCTCCTCCACCTCTCCCTCCCCACTACCAATTACACTGGCCCAATCTGCGTAATCCAGGATACTCTTTCGATCTCAAATATGTACCCTTAATCACATCTGCAAAGTCCCTTTTTTTGTATAGGGCAACATATTCATAGGTCAGGACATGGGCGTCTTTGGGGGGACATTATTGTGATTATCAGAGATGATCAGGTTTAGTCAAAAATCAGGTTCAAGGTTCAGGTCCAGTGTGATATGATGGGTCAAATGAAGGTGATCAGACTGAGGATGAACATTCACCATAAATATGAAGGTCAATGTCAGTGTGAAGTTCAATTTCAGGATCGGGGTCTAGGTCAGCTTCAAGGTCAGGATGGGATTAGGGTGTCAGTGATGAGGCTCTGTGTTTGGATGAAGACCCAGGTCAGGGTGAAATTGAGGTCCAGGTCAAGATCAGGATTAGGATCAGGGTCATGGTCAGGCTTGGGGTACAGATATTTCTTTCACCTTTGGCGTAGTGTAGTTCAGCACCAAGGCTCAAGTTCAAGGGCAGGGGAGGTTGGTATGATAGTCTTTGGCAAGGATACATTCTAGGAGCAGAGTTAAAGGTCATAATCAGATTGAGAACAGCAGTGGTTCATTCATGGTAATGTTCTGGGTCATGACCAGTGGGAGAGAACTTGTGGTCAAGGTAAGTCAAGATCAGGGTTATAATGAACATCAAAGGTGTCAATTAGAGGGTCAGTGTTAAGGTGAAGATGAGAGCCAAGTTCATACACAAGGTTAATTCTAGGTCAAGTGGGGTCAGAGTTTGAGTGAGGCTGAGAGTCAATGCCAAGATCCAAGCCAAGTATAGGTGGGGAAGGAGTTGGCAAAGAATTGAGTGAGGGTGAGTGACTGTATGTCAGCGTCAGGGTGATAGGGTCAGGGTCAGCATAAGGCTCAAGGCCAAGTGAGGGTCAATGTCAGGGCGGACTAAGGTTTAGGGTCTTTGTGAGTGGAACTGGCCAGGGATCAGCAGTCAGGGTGTGGGTACAGCCTCACATTTATGTGGAGATGAGAGATAACTAGAAATTGAGCTAGACTTAAGGTTAGAGTCTGCAGATGTAGCTAGGTCCAACAGGCAGAGGCCAGATCCTTAAAATATCTTTGAAGACCTATGAGACACTCAGACTTTACCCTGAAAGCAACAAATGTGCTTTGCCCTCTAAAAACCTGGAGGGCAGTGACTGTGGCAGCAGTTAGTTCTCTCGGTGAACTCTGTGCTCAGAGGAGTTTATCCACATGGGAACAAAATGAATGTTTTAAAATAAAAGATTGCTAAGTTTCTCCTTTTATGTATCTGTGAGCTGATTCCACACTTCTTATTTATTACAGCCCTGAGTCTTGGGATATGATACGCTAAGTCCTTTCATCTTTCTCCTTTTCTTCTGCTTCTGCCTCCCCTCTTAACCCTTTCATTTCCACATATATTTCAGAATTGGCTTACCAAATTATTAAATAAGAAAAACAAGGAGTTCCCGTCGTGGCGCAGTGGTTAACGAATCCGACTAGGAACGATGAGGTTGCGGGTTCGGTCCCTGCCCTTGCTCAGTGGGTTAACGATCCGGCGTTGCCGTGAGCTGTGGTGTAGGTTGCAGACGCGGCTCGGATCCTGCGTTGCTGTGGCTCTGGCGTAGGCTGGTGGCTACAGCTCCGATTCGACCCCTAGCCTGGGAACCTCCATATGCCGCGGGAGCGGCCCAAGAAATAGCAACAACAACAACAACAATAACAACAACAACAACAACAAAAAGACAAAAAAAAAAGAAAAAGAAAAACAAGAGCCAGTTCGGATTGTATTGGATTTACTGAATTAACAAATGATTTTCAGGAACGTCTGTCCTATTTGCCTGGTGTCTGAGTAAGGAGGTGGCCCGTGTGGTCCTGGCTCATGCTTATCCTGAGGGTGATGTAACCAGATTAAGATGTGGAGGGTCACGGAGTTCACCTCGTGGCTCAGTGGTTATTAACAAACCCAACTAGGATCCATGAGGATGTGGGTTCAATCCCTGACCTTGCTTGGAGGATTGGGGATTCGATGTTGCCATGAGCTGTGGTGTAGGTTGCAGATGAGGCTCAGATCTGGTGTTGCTATGGCTGTGGTGTAGCTGTAGCTCTGATTTGACCCCTCGCCTGGGAACTTTCATATGCCAAAGGTTTGGCCCTGAAAAAGAAAAAAAAAATGTGGAGGGTCACTTACTGGGTCCCCAATTTGAGCCATCCCTGGCCTTGACTTCTGTCATCTCACCTCCAAGTGGGAGCTCCAAGACATGAAGCACCTAGAAAGTCCCCAAGACTAAGGTGGCCATGAATGGGGCTACTTTCCAAGTGACCAGAGACAAGCAAGGGCCAGGAGACCATGCTACCTCAGGCACGTCCCTCAACAGGAGCAGAAGAGGGGTACACATCAGGTAGGACTATTTGGGTTTTATCCTAAATCTCAAAACTGAACTAGCGCTTAACGTCTCTGAGAACAAAATCAAACCACCCTTCCCTTCCCACTTGGGTTTCTGACATCTCACACTCAGTGCTCCCCCAGATGGCTCTACCGAGGCCGTCCCTGACCAAGAAGGTGGCAGCTAGAGAAGCAGCACGGTGGCAGACACAGCAGCAGCACTCACTGCCTCCTTGGATGGACCTGTCAGCAGCACACAGATGGGAGCTGACAGCGCAGGCCGCAGGTGCCCTCTGCTGGGGCTGGATGTCCTCATCACCCAGCTGAGAGCAGGACCAGGTACAGCCTGTGGCTGAATCAGGCCAGAGTTGGGGAACAAGAGGCCTGGGTGGTTCTGGTGGGGAGCACGCTGGCGGGGCCTGGCCCAGCATCTCAGCCCTCCAGGATGAAGGGCCGAATCAGCTCCGGGTTCAACAGCGACTCCTCCAGAGGCTGGTCCACGTGGAAGTCATGGACGTGGGGAGGCCCTGGGTGGGCCTTGGGGGTAGGTCCCCCTGGGCGGTGGGGAATCGGCAGCTCCGAGGGGTGGGCCGGCAGGGGAGCTGTGAAGAAGTACTGGTGCAGGAGGGCCTGAAGGCAGCAAGCAAGGGACAGCAAAAGGAAACCAGTCACCTCCCCATCCCAGCTTCAGCTCACTTCCCTTTGAGGGGGAGATGTGAACATGGCCCTGAAGAGGCTTTCCTCCCTCTGCTCATCAGTGCAGCTGACTCCAAGCCTCTGAGTGCTTGCTGCCCGAGCACTGCTCCAGGGACCCAGGATGCAGCAGCAAACAGAGCAAAGAGGAGTAGGGTAATAAATCATGTAAAGTAGTAGGAGAAAGAGCACACTGGATGATGAGTGCTGTGGGGGGAGGACAGTGAGGAGGAAAGAGGAACAGCGGAGAGGCTGCAGACCTGAAGAGGGGCAGGGGAAGCCCCCGGGAGGTGGCGCTTGAGAAGAGACCTGAAGGGTGAATGAGTGAGGCCCAGGGACATGGAGGGGCCCCAGAGCAAGTGGAATGGAAGCTGGCAGGGTCACCAAGGGGATGGCCCCTAGTGTGTGATGCCTGAGGGCCACTAGGACCTGAGTTTCTCCTCTGAGAGGGAGCCACAGGAGGGCCCTGCAGGGGAGGGTGTGACAGCCTCCCTGGACAAGATCCCCCTCTCGGCCAGGGGAATGGGCAGGAGGGGAAGCTTACAATGGGGTGGGGGCGGGGGGGTGACTTAGACTGGGGACAGCAGCAGGGAGCTGAGAAGGGCTCGGTTGGCCTCAGTACACTCTGAAGGCACTGCTGACATGGGAACTTACCAGGGTATGAGTGCCAAGGGCAAGAAGGGGAGGACAGGTACACCTGACAGAGGCTCTGATGCCATCCCTGCCATCAGCGGGTGGCCCTGCCCTCCTCCCCTGCCTTCCAGCCACAATCCACCTCTCCTGGGTTCTCCTCTCCAGGCCTCTGCTCATTATTTCTCTTGGGGAAACAGCTCCCTGTGCTTAAACCGATCCTTCTCCAGGAAGCCTTACGTGACCCCAAAGTCAGTCCCAACATCACTCCTCAGGGCTGTCACAGACTGGCTGCCCTGCCTCACCACAGGCTGGACACCCCACAGGCATGAGCTGCGTCTGTCTGTTCACTCTGCACCAGGGCCCAGGACAATGCCTGGCGTGTGCCAGATGCTGAGTAAATACTTATTGAAGGAATAAAGGCACGAAGAGGTGAGTCACCAATAACCTGGAGATGCGCTCTTCTGCAATGTGGGCACGCCCTTCTAATGGGCTACCCCTGGCCACCACAGCCCCTCTGGGGTCTGCTCAGGAGAGGCTCAGCTGCTCCACACCCTCCTGCCCTGGCTCCAGGGGTTCTGTCCGAGCCCATCACAGGTTCTGGGGGACCTCAACCTGCTGGGTCACATGAGCACGAACGAGGAGGCTCAGGGCACTAGGTGTCGCCTACCTGGGAGGCTGCAATGCGCTGGAGTGGAGGGTAGAGGAGGAACCGCCCCAGCAGGTCCAAGGCCTGGGGAGAGGCATCGGGCAGCACCTCCTCCAAGGGCACGGGTGCCTGCTCCTTGAAGGAGATCTTGTTGTAGTCAGGCAGCTCTGTGATCTCCTGGAGGAGAAGCAGGCCCATTAGGGCTGGCACTCGCCCTGCCAAGCCCCTGCTTGTACCAGGTCACTCTGTCATCACGCACTCAATCAGTCCTTCAGTCCTTCCTCCACTTCTCGGGAGCCCACTCTGCGCCCAGCTGGGTAAGAGCTGCGTGAGTGCCAGGGACAGGTCGGAACAGACAGGGGATGGGACACGGACCAGCTCTCCTGCCTCCAGCAGGGCAGGAGGAGCCCCTGAGCTGAGCCAGGACAGAGAATGGTAGGTCAGGGACTTGTGGGGCCACCGGAGAGAAGGTGTGGGCCAGGGGACTCACTAGCTCTTGGGGGGACAGAGGACACCTGTCCCACCCCTCCCCTCCACAGGGCCCTACAAACCGGCCAGACTTGAGGGCTGGGGGTGCCCAAGATGCGAAGCACACAGCAAAGCTGTTCGATGTCATTCTCCCCTGGGAAAAGGGGGGACCCGTTCAACAGCTCCCCCAGGATGCATCCCACGGCCCTGCACATACAGAACACAAACATCTCAGAGATCTCAGCACAGCCACCGATCTCCCCGCACCAGCACTCACACCTGACACCAGGGTCAAAACACCCACAGAGTAGCCTAGAGGCTTCAGAGTGAAGAGTACAGACCCCCAAACCGGGAAAGACCTCAAGTCTAGAACGCAGAACTTATGCCCCTTCCTCTGCAGCTCTCAGGCCTCAACCCCTCAGCAGTTCTAAGACCTCTCAGAGCCTCCCATTCTGGACACACACCCCATCCTCCCATCCTGGGGAAGACCTCCAAAACGGCCCCCAAGTCTCACAGTTTCAGGCAGAAACAGACCATCCTACCCTAGAGAACTGTTCGGGCCTTCCCATCCAGGGCCCCAGGCTCTGGGACACTGTGTCTCAGGGTGTCACTCCCTGCAAACAGACGTTCCATGGCCGGACCACCTCCCCAACCTCCACCCAGAGACCTCCTCCTGGGACAGCCACTCCCATCCCACCTGACCCCCACCCAGCTCAAAACTCTCATGGAAAAGAACAGTGACCACAACTCCTCAGAGACACTCTCACCAAGGGAGACACCCCAGGGCACCCCTGCATGTTTAAGCTCACAGCAGGAAATCAGCCCCTAATAGCCTGGAGACCTCAATGCCCAGCGGGAACAGAACACTCGAGCACCCACACCCCACCCCCTGCCCAGTCCACAGGAGGCTCACCACAGGTCGACACCCTGATTGTACTGGCGGGCACCATACAGGAGCTCAGGGGCTCGGTACCACCTGTGAGAGGATAGCAGGTGGTCAGAGCCAGGTCACCGGTCTGTCAGGAAGCTGCCTGCCCCAGAAGGTCACCCTGACCCCCACACCAGCTCCAGGAGCACTGTTTGAACAGAAGGTCCAGAAGCATCTCTACCCCAGTGGGAGGGTTGGGGCCTGGCCATTGCCCAGGTCCTGCCTGGGAACTGGTCCTCCCTACCTGGTGGCCACCTGGTGCGTGTAGAGGCGGCTGCCATCTGGGGAAAAGACCCGGGCCAGGCCAAAGTCCGCTATCTTGAGCTGGCCCGAGGCGCTGATTAGCAAGTTGGCTGGTTTCAGGTCCTGAGGGCACAAAAAGAGGCATTGGTTCCTTGTGAGCCCCCATGGGACCTCGGGATAAGAGAGCTGGGCAGGCGGAGCACCCGGGTCAGCCCAGGACCGCACCTCCTGCAGGGCTATACCCCTGGCCACCCACACATGGGCCTGCCCCCTCTGTCCCCTCTCCAAGCATGCCCTACATCATGGTCCCCCAGGTCCCACCCCAGCCCAGGCTGGAACTGACCCGGTGCACAATGTTGTTGGCATGGCAGAAGGCGACGCCTTTGAGCAGCATCTGCAAATAGCTCTTGACCTGTGCCTGGGCCAGTGGCCTCTGGGCGTGGCGCAGCACCTCCGCCAGATCTGACAGCATGTACTCAAAGGCCAGCACAAAGCCTGCACCGTGCGGGAACACAGCCTTCAATTGCACAACCTGTGGGGGAGGGGGGAGAGGCATCCCATCAGCCCCCAGACTCACGTGGCTCACACCCTCTGTGGGACCCTCAGCTCTTGCCCCAACAGAAGACCAGGCAGAAAAGGGGACAGGAGATCTGAGCTTAGCATCAGGGAGCTGGGTGCTCTCATGTGCTCCCCTCTCCCAACAGAAGGCAAGACCCTACTCTAATGCTCCAGTAAAGGCGCAGGAGAAAGGAGGTCTAAGAAAATCCACTTAGGGCAGTGTCTGGTCCCCCACCCAGCCTACGAACTGGAAAATCACCTGGAAACACACACACACACACAGGTCTCCTCCTGTTTCTTCTACAGCCATTAACTCCCAGAACCAAGAGAAGGCACTGGTGATCACATCTCCCAGCGCTGGGACAGCAGGAGATATGTCACATATACTTCCTGAGGGCCCACAGGTCACAAGGGCCAGGCTGCACAGCAGTGAGCAGGAGCAAGAGCTAGGGGGTCCTGATGGGCTTTAAGGAGCTCAGGGGGACAAATGACTGACAGGCGTAAGAACAAATCTATGGGGTATCCTGCTGAAGGTTCTGATGAAGACAGAAGAGATGGGCTGGGCTCACTTATGCAGGGATCTGGGAAGGAGTTCTGGGCAGGGCGACAGAGAGCACAAGGCTCCAAGGCGAGAACAGGAAGGAGGCTGCTCTGTACTCCTGGAGCCTAGATGTACTTGTCAGGCAAGAGAAACTTAAGTGTTGAATGAATAGAAAAAGAGACTGGAGGAGTTTCCGCTCTGGCATAAGGGAAAGGAATCCGACTAGGAACCATGAGGTTGCGGGTTCGATCCCTGGCCTTGCTTAGTGGGTTAAGGATCCGGTGTTGCCATGAGCTCTGGTGTAGGTCACAGAAGTGGCTTGGATCTGGCATTGGTGTGGCTGTGGTGTAGACTGGCAGCTGTAGCTCTGATTAGACCCTTAGCCTGGGAACCTCCATATGCTGTGGGTGTGGCCCTAAAAAGCAGAAGAAAAAAAAAAAAAAAAAGTGAAGGGCCATATTACTGCTTTTCTGATTTTGAGAGTAGGAGACAATCATTTTAACAGATTGAAACAACACACAACATTCAGATAATGCACAAACTGATAAAAAAAAAATCACAAAAGAAAAATCCTATCACCTACTGTCAACCTCACAAGTATATTCCACCAGACTTTGCAACAGACATGGCACATACAGATATGTATGCACAGATGTATACAAAATACTTCTGCACAAAACCAGGATGACACATGCAGTTGTATAATATGGTTTTGGCACTGATGTAGCACGAACATCTCCAGAGGATAAGCAACAAGCCAGAGTATCACCCACTGTTGGGTGGGTGGACCTGCCCTTGGGATTTCCCCAGGAAATTACACACATTCTCTACTCAGGACACAGTCAAGAGAGAAGTGCACAGAGAAAATGAAGCTGGCGGGTGCAGTGTCTCTCCTCCTGTACCCACAGCCCCTCCAGGGCCCATCACAGCACAAATGAGGCCAGGAGGGTCCTGCACCTCTGTCCACCTCCTTACTACTTTCACTTCAGTTCTCAAGAGCCAGGTCAGGGTCAGTGTTTGTCACCAGTGCCCAGCAGAGGGTAGAGCCTATGGGGACCCCAAGGTTAAAATGTACTGATTCCCCAATCAGAGGAGAAAACTCAGAAGGACAATGTGGGGTTCCCATCATGGGTCAGCAGAAAGGAATCTGACTAGGAACCATGAGGTTGCAGGTTTGATCCCTGGCCTCACTCAGTGGGATAAGGATCCAGTGTTGCTGTGAGCTGTGGTGTAGCTCACAGAAGAGGCTTGGATCTGGCATTGCTGTGGCTGTGGTGTAGGCTGGCAGCTGTAGCTCTGATTAGACCCTTAGCCTGGGAACCTCCATATGCTGCGGGTGCAGCCCCTAAAAAGCAGAAGAAAAAAAAAAAAGAGAGAGAGAGAGAGGGGCCATATTACTGCTTTTCTGATTTTGAGAGTAGGAGACAATCACTTTACAGATTGAGACAAACACATAACATTCAGATAATACACAAACTCATAAGCAAAAAAAAAAATCGCAAAAGAAAAATACTATCACCTACTGTCAACCTCACAAGTATATTCCACCAGACTTTGCAACAGACATGGCACATACAGACATATATGCACAGGTGTATACAAAATACTTTCGCACAAACTAGGATGACACATGCAGTTGTATAATATGGTTTTGGCACTGATGTAGCACGAACATCTCCAGAGGATAAGAAGCAAGCCAGAGTATCACCCACTGTTGGGTGGGTGGACCTGCCCCTGGCATTCCCCAGGAAATTACACACATTCTCTACTCAGGACATGGTCAAGAGAGAAGTGCACAGAGAGAATGAGGCTGGGCGGGTGCGGTCTCTCCTCCTGTACCCACAGCCCCTCCAGGGCCCATCACAGCACAAAGGAGGCCAGGAGGGTCTCGCAGCCTCTGTCCTGTCTCGAGAGCCAGGTCAGGGTCAGGGTCAGTGTTCGTCACCAGTGCCCAGCAGAGGGCAGAGCCTATGGGGGCCCCAAGGTTAACATGTACTGATTCCCAATCAGAGGAGAAAACTCAGAAGGACAATGTGGAGTTCCCACCATGGCTCAGTGGAAACGAATCTGACTAGGATCCATGAGGTTGCAGGTTAGATCCCTGGCCTCACTCAGTGGGTTAAGGATCCGGTGTTGCTGTGAGCTGTGGTGTAGGTCACAGACAGGGCTCAGGTCCCACGTTGCTGTGGCTGTGGTAGGCCGGCAGCTACAGACAGCTCTGATTAGACCCCTAGCCTGGGAACCGCCATATGCTGTGGGCGTGGCCCTAAAAAGACAAAAAAAAAAAAGAATGACAATGTACACAAAGCAGTTAATCCAGCCTGCAGAACACAATGGGAGCTCAATGGGTGGCAATTATCCTTATCATTAGAATTCATTAGAAGTTTTGAGCAAAAAGGGATGTTAGTGAATAAATGAATAAGTACACAAAGAAATAAGTGGGTGAACAGAGAGGGAGTGAGTGAGGAATGAAATAACTGGGGGGGGGGAATAAGGGTGAACACGTGGACAGGAAAGGGAGTAGTGAGGGGGGAGGAAGCAAACGACAGCAAGTCCCCAGGGTGGAAGTGAGTGGATAAGGGCAGGAAGCCCAGCACAGGGCACCAGCCCTACTCACATACTGACTGTCCTCAATCTCCTGCAGGGCCTTGATCTCCCGCAGGGCCTGGTTGGGGATGCCATCCTCCAGCCGCCGTAGGGCCACCTTCTTGAGGGCCACGATCTCTCCAGTCTGTTTGGGACAGGACGCAGACACTGCTACCCCATCCCGGGCTGGGAAAAGGAATGGGATGCCAGGCTTGAGGCCCTCGTGAGAGTGGAACGCGCCCCCTACCCCATTCTGGAGGGATATCAGGGCCAGGAGTCGCAGCGCTGGGAAAACAGCTCAGAGATAACCACACCAGCTCACAGGGACCACTCGCCATCTAAAAGCACCGCTGACAGCTGGCCGCACCCCACCCCGCCAAGGGGGCAAGAGATAGGCGGACGCCACAAAAAGCTGAGGGGAGGCAGGAGCAATGGCCCATGCGTGCGTGGGAACATAGGGTAGATCTCAAAGGAACCGAAGGAAGGACTGGGTGCTCACCTCCACATGCTTGGCCTTGAAGACGATGCCATGAGCGCCCTCGCCTATGCGGCCCAAGATGCAGTACTGCTCCATGGCCCTCCGCCTGGCACTACTACGCTCCAAAGTCACACCCTCTCCCGAGCACAAGCAACCGGACCCTTCCGCGTAAGCCTACCCCGCCCTCTGCGCCCAGAGGCGGCTGCCTAGCAACGGCGCGGGCGCGCGCTCTGGGACCGGGAGGCCAGCGCAGTCAGGGAAGGCGGCCCTGGGCTCGTCTGCGCCTTCCCCTAGGCGCTCGCCATCACGGCTCAGGGCGCTTCACTCAAGGGGAGTCACGCGAGTGCAGACAGGGCCAACCGCAGCAACGGTCGCCGTCACCCCTCCTGAACCGTGCGCTGGCATCACGTGACGAGGGACGCCAGAGCACGCACGGGGCGGGGCCATGCAGCCCCGGGGCAAGGCGGGGCAGCAGGTGGGGCGGGGCTGCGCAGGCGGGAGGGTGGAGCTGCTCAGCGGGCGGGGCGGGGAGCTGGCGGGGGGCTGAAGGTAACCGGGAGGGGCTGAAGGTGACGGGGGCGGGGCTGAAGGCGACGGGGTAGGGGGATGGGGGGGTGCCCGGCGGGGGGAGTGGGGTGCCCGGGGGGGGGGGGAGTGGGGGCCTGGCGGGGCCTGCCCCTCCCCCTCCACGGGTGGGCTTAGAGGTGCCAGCCGCCACCTCTGAGAACATAGAGGTCTCATTTCCCACCTATGAGGCACAGAGCCGATGGTGACTGAAGGGAGATGTCTCGGGTCTGTGTCCTGGCAGGAGGATCAACTGGCAACTTGTGGAGACAGATCTTTAAAAATGCAAATTCTGACCCAGGAAGTCCATGTCTGAGGGCTTCTCCTGAGGGAACTTTTGGAGGAATTTGCAGCTGAGTGATTTTTAAGAAGTATGTACCAAGGATGTTGGCAAAATATACAAGTAGCTTTTAAACTTCTGAGAAAGTGCTCAGTCTCATACACAGTAAGGTAGATGCAAAATAATCTACAATTTTCCACCTATCATTGGTTCAATATCTAACAATGCATTGGCCATGCTGTGGAAATATATATATAGGAGCGTTCGTATATTGCTGGTGGGAGTGTGATTTGGCAATGCTGATTAAATTATAAATGCATACCCCCTTAGACCAAGCAAGGTCACTTTGAGAAATTCCCCCACCTAACACATTGCACATGTATTAAATGACATAGCAGGAGTTCCCGTCGTGGCACAGTGGTTAAACAATCGGACTAGGAACCATGAGGTTGTGGGTTCGATCCCTGGTCTTGCTCAGTGGGTCGAGGATCCAGCGTTGTCAGTGAGCTGTGGTGTAAGATGCAGACTCGGCTTGGATCCCAAGTTGCTGAGCCTCTGGCGTAGGCTGGTGGCTACAGTTCCGACTTGACCCCTAGCCTGGGAACCTCCATATGCTGTGGGAGCGACCCCAGAAAAAGAAAAAAAAAAAAAAAGACATGACAAAGTTATTCATTGAATCATAGTTTAAATAGCAGCAGATTGGAAGCACCATAGATGTCCATCCATAAGAGACTGTCTAAATTTTGACACACCATCAAATAGAAAACCATACTACCTCAAAAGTGAACGGGCATTTTTTTTTAAAGGGCTGCAGCCACGTCATATGGAAGTTCCCTATGCCACAGTCACAGCAACGCTGGACCCTTGACCCACTGAACCAGGCCAGGGATCAAACCTGAGTCCTCATGGATACTAGTCGGGTTTGTTACTGCTGAGCAAGAACAGGAACTCCCCAAGGATGCTTTTTAATGTATAGGAATAGAAAGATGGCTAGGATATATTATTAAGTTTAAAAAGGTAAGATGAGGAGTTCTTTTGTGACACAGCGTGTTAGGATCAGGCGTTGTCACTGCAGTGGATTAGGTTGTTGCTGTGGCGTGGATTTGATCCCTGGCCAGGGAAGCTCCATATGCTGTACGCACAGCCAAAAAAAAAAGGCAAGATGAAAAGTAGAGCATAGAGTGCCACTAGCTGTGTAAAAGGAAAATAATATAAATAATACTTGTTTATGTACCACAATATGTCTGGAAAAAATACTCGAGATTTCATGATTGTGGTTACCTGGTGGAGGGGCTAGAAGGATTGGGGACAGAATAGGAGGACAACTTTTCACTGGACCTCTTTGTAGTCTTTGAAATGTGAACTGTAAAATTTATTAATTCTTCTTTTATTTATTTTTTTTTGGTTTTTGGGGCCTCAGCTGCAGCACATGGAAGTTCCCAGGCTAGGGGTCAAATTAGAGATGCAGATGCTGGCCACAGCCACAACAACAAGGGACTCAAGCCACATCTGTGACCTATACTGAAGCTCATGGCAATGCTGGATCCTGGACCCACTGAGCAAGGCCAGGGATTGAACCTGCATCCTCATGGATACTAATCAGATTTGTTTCTGCTGCTCCACAATGAGAAATTTACAAAAGAATTAACAGCAGGGTCTTGAAGAGATATTTGCAGATCCATATTCATAATTGCACTGTTCACAATAGGCAGAATAAGGAAACAATGCAAGTGTCCATAGACAGATAAATGACTAAAAAAATGCAGTATATCCATGCAGTGGAATATTACTCATTATGCTTGGTGGGTTGTTTTGGTCTTTGTTTGTTTGTTTGTTTGTTTGTTTCTATTTAGGCAAAAGACCTGTGGCATATGGAAGTTCCCAGACCAGGCGTTGAATCAGAGCTGCACTGCTGACCTATGCCACAGCTCCCAGCAATGCTGGATACTAACCCACTGATTAAGGCCAGGGATCAAACCTGAGTTCTCGTGGATACTTGTCAGGTTTGTTACCACTGAGCCACAAAGGGAGCTCCCTATTCATTCTTAAAAAGGAAGAAAAATCTGACACATGCTACAGAATAAATGAGCCTTTAGGATATTATGCTAACTGAAACAAGCCAGTCACAAAAAAAAACAAAAACCAAAAAAATACCACAAAATAGTGTGTGATTTCACTTATATGAGGTGTGTAGAGAAGTCAAATTCATATTGAGAGAAGTTAACTGATGGTTGCTGGGGCTAAGGAGAGGAGGAAATGGGGTGCCATTTAATGGGTATAGGGTTTCAGTTTTACAAAATGAAAAGTTCTGGATATTGGTTGCACAATACTATAAATACACTTCACACTACTGAACTGAATACTTGGAAATGGTTCAGATGGTAAATTTAATATGTGTTCTTTCCCACAATTAAACTTTAAAGAAAGAAACAGAATCTGAAGGGCTGGTAGGACAATAACAGTATATCTAATATTTGGAGAAGAGGACGAGATCAGGGCTGACAAAAAGCCGAAATCTTCACAAATTTGAGGAAAGGCAAAATCTGCAGATTCAAGAAGCTGTGTGAGGAGTTCCCATCATGGCACAGCAGAAACAAATCTGACTAAGAACCATGAGGTTTTGGGTTCAATCCCTGGCCTACCTCAGTGGGTTAAGGATCTGGCATTGCCCTGAGCTGCGGTGTAGGTCACAGACATGGTTCGGATCTGGCGTTGTTGTGGCTGTGGCGTAGGCCAGCAGCTGTAGGTCTGATTTGACCCCCCAGCCTGGGAACCTCCATATGCCACAGGTACAGCCCTAGGAAATACAAAAAAAAATTTAAAAATTAAATTTAAAAAAGGATCCATACAGAGATGCCACATTGCTTACTGGGGCAAAATGTCTCTAATTCCTGTGATTTCTCATTAGAAGCCATGGAGGCCAGAAGGAAATAGCACACCATTTTTTAAGTGCTAAGGGAAAGGAACTGTTAACAGAATTCTGTATCCAGTGAGAATATCCTTCAGGAATGAAAGTGAAAAGAGATTTTCTCAGATGAAGGAAAACCGAGTGAATTTGCTGCCAGTGGATCTAATCTGAAAATTCCTAAAGGATCTTCTTGAGACAGAATGGGAATGATTATAGAAAGAAACATGGAATATCAGGAGTGAAAAAGAGGAATAGCAAGGGTTAACATTTGATGAGGATAACATTATTCTTCACTGAGGTTTTATTTCTTTCTTTCGTTCGTTCGTTCGTGTGTGTGTGTGTGTGTGTGTGTGTGTGTTTTTGCCAATTCTTTCTGTGCTGAGACATGAACTCCTGGGAGCCTCCCCACCCCCCGACCCCTGGCGCCACCTAGTGGTTTCACATTCGCTTGGAGCGGGCTGAGGGAAACAGGTGAAAAGCAGAACATAAACGCTCTTGATTAGTTACTCAAAATGTGTTCTGCAGACCAGCAGCACTGGCCTCTCCTGGAAGCCTGTTCCAATGCAGATGCTCAGCAGCACCCCAGACCTACTGAATCAGATGCTCTACTTTAGTTTTTTTTGGACACGCCCATGGCATGTGGAAGTTCCCAGACCACTGATCAAATCTGTGCCAAAGCAGCAAGCCAAGCCGCTGCAGTGACAACACCAGATCCTTAACCCACTGTGCCCCAAGAGAATTCCAGACTCTGTATTTTTTTTTCTTTTTCCTTTTAGGGCCGCACCTGGGGCATATGGGGGTTCCCAGACTAGGCATCAAATTGGAGCTGTAGCTGCTGGCCTACACCACAACCACAGCAATGTCAGATCCGAGCCTCTTCTGTGACCTACACCACAGCTCACAGCAACACCAGATCCTTAACCCACTGAGCGATTCCAAGGATCAAACCCACAACCCCATGGTTCCTAGTCAGATTCATTTCCACTGTGCCACAATGGGAATTCCCAGACTCTGTACTTTTAATAAGGCCTCAAGATGACTCAAATGAACATTAGAGGTCAAGAAGGACCACTTTGGGAAGTCCCCATTGTGGCTCAGTGGTAATGAGCCCAACTGGTATCCATGACGATGTGGGTTCAACCCCTGGCCTTGCTTGATGGGTTAAAGACCCGGCGTTTGCCAAGAGCTGTGACGTAGGTCACAAACACAGCTTGGATTCCAAGTTGCTGGCTGTGACATAGGCCCGCAGCTACAGCTCTGATTGGACCCCTAGCCTGGGAACTTTCAAATGCCCAGCGTGCGGCCCTAAAAAGCAAAAAGGACCATTCTACAAATTCCCCTTTGTGAAGAGGAGAAAAGCCTACTCCAGAGCCTGCATTTCCCTCAGCTGATGTAAGAGGTGACAGCTCCCATAAAGGATGAGGCTTGAATACATCTGCAGCTAATGCTTTAATTAATGGTAGTTAATCTTTCAGTTCCCCTCCACAGCCGCTCATCTCCCCAAATTCAGTATTTTCTCAAGCACTAAAACTAAATCAGTGGCTTCTCACCACTCTTAGCATCCATCAAGTAAATCAAGCAATAAACCTCTCTAAGTGTCATCTTCTGGGGACAAGGCCATGGACCAGGGCTCCAACTTCAGGAATCTGTGGCTGCTCTTGTAACAGTAGCATGTAGAGGCTTAGTGCAGGAAATAAGCAAAACTATCTGTTGTGGGTTTCTCAAACTGCTCCTCATCAGCTGAAGGCCAGGACAATTGCTGAGCGTTTCTGTTGGAATGGGGTACTTCTGATCTGGGAGAGACAGCAGTGACTGATGGCTTGAAGCAAGATCTTAGTCTGCTCAGGAATTGAACCTGGGCAGCCTTGTTGAAAAACTAGGAATCCTATAGCTACTAGACTAGCTAGTGGCTAAAAGTAGAATTGCCCTGATTCTTGCCCCCTGTTGAAGGCAAGAATGTTTCAAGGAGGCAAAGTCTGTGAAAACAGGTATAAATTTTATTGTTAGAGTCACCGTACATGTGGGGGAGCACACAAAGGAGCAGTTTATTTACGTCAAAAGCAAAGAAGCAGTGCACACCCTAAAGAGGGGTGTAGGTGTGGGTGTCCCCCTGCGTGAGAAGCACAGCAGAAGGTGATTTAAACCACATATACAGAAGACTTCTTCCAGGTCTTTGTTTTCCTTCAGCCAATTACCTTGTTTTATTTCCCACACCTGACCGGACACAGGCCCCTCCCCAATATGCGAACGCATCTTTTGGCAAAGATGGATTCCAGAGCAAAGGGTGCCGGGATGGTATCAGGACTTATTATAGCCTGGTGCCCCCTCCCTTTTAGACCCCTAGGAGTCTTACTGCACGTGTGTAATTGGGGAAGTCTCCTTGACCCCAGGAGATTGAAATGGTCGTCTTATCTTTTTACTCCAGCAGAGCTCAGCTCCTGCTATTAACTTTCTCCTTGAAGTGTCAAAGAGAAATAAGGCCCAATTTACTCCGCCTAACAAGTCCTAGCCATTCTCAGCCCAGGGACCCATCTACCTCCTACCTCATCGCTAGTACCCACCTTAGAGGGAGCGCCCACGATTTAATGAGATCATTATCCTGCTACCTATCCCTAAGTCATTAAGTCCTCAATAAATGTTCATCATTATTAAGTCATTACACGGGTACAATGAGTCTTACTAGCAGCACTGTGAGAATTACATATGAAGACACCTAGATTCAGAGAAGTTAAGTAATTATGTATTTAAGAATCCAAAGTGCTACATAATAGTGCTGGAGCCTAGATCTGACTCCAAATCTTCTATATCTTTTAATCCCAGATCCCCCTGTAGTTTTTTGGTGCTACAAAACTGTTCCATTCAGTGCTGTGTTTTCCCTTAAGCAGCTCTAGCACATGCTATGTGCCCTGAAGTCATTTTTAATGAGTTAAGGGAGAAAGACTTGGATCCTTTTCTTATTCCAGAATTGATATGGCTAGAAGCCCCTGGAGGGCTACAGATAGCATCCTTAATCCCTTGCCTGGTCAGGCTGCTATTTCTTTCTTGTGAGCTCTGGATGAGGGGGAGTTTTAAGCATAAATTGAGGGCATTAATGCATTAGTCCTCAGACTTTTGAAGAAAATACAATGGTCAAAGTTTAATAAGTACTTAACATGTGCCAGAACCTACTGAAGGCACTTTACGTAACTCTTTGAGGCAGCGAATATAATGATTTCTGTTGTTCACATAAGAAAAAATGAAGTTTAGGGAGTTCCCGTCATGGCTGAGTGGTTAAGGAATACGACTAGGAGCCTCAAGGTTGCGCGTTTCATCCCTGGCTTGGCTCAGTGGGTTAAGGATCAAGCGTGGCTGTGAGCTGTGGTGTAGGTTGCAGACACGGTTTGGATCCTGCATTGCTGTGGCTGTGGCGTAGGCCAGTGGCTATGGCTCTGATTAGACTCCTAGCCTGGGAACCTCCATATGCCACAGGCACAGCGAAAGAAAGAAAGAAAGAAAGAAAGAAAGAAAGAAAGAAAGAAAGAAAGAAAGAAAGAAAGAAAGAAAGAAAGAAAGAAAGAAAGAAAGAAAGAAAGAACGGAGGGAGGGAGGGAGGGAGGGAGGGAGGGAGGGAGGGAGGAGGGAGGAAGGAAGGATGAAGTTTAGAGGATTTTTTCTAAATGTTCCAATGTCAGGGAGCAAAGAAGGGGGGGAGCCAGAATCACAACAAAATATACCTGACCCCAATTCCACATGCCACCTCTTGGAAGGAAAGGGAGAGGAGTGGGTTGTGGAGAGAAAGGGAGAGAAAGGGAAAAGTGGTGTTAATTTTAGCCAAGTGTGAGAAGCATGGGGTCCTGAGGGTCTTACACGGGCCTTAATGAAGATGTGCATGAAAATAAGCTTTTTGGCACTGGGAACTATATCTAGTCACTTATGATGGAGAAAAAAGTATGTATATATGTATGTGTGACTGGGTCACCTTACTGTACGGTAGAAAATTGACAAAACACTGTAAACCAGCTACAATGGAAAAAATAAAAATCATTAAAAAGAAAGGAAAAAAAAAAAAGCGGAGTTCCCATAGTGGTACAATGGGAAAGGAATCTGACTAGGAACCACGAGGGGTTTCGGGTTTGACCCCTGGCCTCGATCAGGATCAGATTAAGGATCTGGTGTTGCTGTGAACTGTGGTGTGTGTCGCAGATGCATCTCGGATCTGATGTTGCTGTGGCTGTGGCACAGGCTGGCAGCTGCTGCTTCAATTGGACCCCTAGCCTGGGAACCTTCATGTGCCGTGGGTGTGGCCCTAAAAAGAAAAAAAAGAAAATAAGCTTTTTGATTCCCTCTCAATCACCCTCAATTTTCATCTCTCTCTCAAACAACCTTTTGTCCCTTCTATTTTCATGTATGGCTGTCATGATTTTTGAAAATTTGCCATGATTCTTAGAATACTAACCTCAGATAATCAACAGATATTTATGGATTTATAACCATGTTACAAATTCCGTCATTTCTTGTGGGAAAAGCATTAAATAATGTGTGTCTAACATACTTCAAGTGAATAAAATACATAATCTGGGATAGACCAATTCATTGTCAAAAGTCTTTGGAGGTAAAGATAAAACTTCCTTAATTTTGTTGCCTCGTTTCTGTTATTCTCTAAAGGAATCTGGAGCCTTGACTTTCTCCCATGAGGCTCACCGAAACTTCTTTTTTTGTTGTCGTCTTTTCAGGGCTGCACCCACAGCATATGGAAGTTCCCAGGCTAGGGGTAGAATTGGAGCTGTAGCTGCTGGCCTAAACCACAGCCACAGCAACAAAGGATCCTTAAGACACTGAGAGAGGCCAGGGATGGAACCCACATCCTCATGGATACTAGTCAGGTTTGTTACCACTGAGCCACAACAGGAACTCCTCATGGAAGCTTCTTGAAGTCATAAAGGAATAGTATTTGTCTTGTTCATGGAATTATCTTCAGGACCTTGCCTAATATCTGGCACCTCATAGGTACAGTGGTACTACTTAGCAATTAAGGGCACAGACCTCCAGGAGTTCCCCCTCGTGGCTCAGGGGAAACGAACTTGACTAGTATCCATGAGAACACAGGTTCGATTCCTTGCCTCACTCAGTGGGTTAATGACCCAGCCTTGCTGTGAGCTGTGGTATAGATTGCAGACACAGCTCAGATCTGGCAATTCGACCCCTAGCCTGGGAACTTCCATATCCTGCGGGTATGGCCCTAATAAACAAAAAACAAACAACAATAACAAAAAAGAGCACAGACCTTGAAAGCCACTTAAGAAATAAAATATGAGCCAGAGAAAGACAAGCATCAGATGATATCACTTATATGTGGAATCTCAGATATGATACAAATGAACTTATTTACAAAACAGAAACAGACTCAGTCATAGAAAACAAACATAGTTACCAAAGGGGAATTGGGGGGATAAATTAGGAGTTTGGGACTAGCAGATCCAAACTACTATATGTAAAATAGATAATCAACAAGTCCCTACTGTATAGCACAGGGAAATATATTCAATATTTTTTAATAAACTATAATGAAAAAGAACATGAAAAAGAATATATATTCAATATACATATTGAATCTCTTTGCTATATACTTGAAACTAACACATTTTGAATTAACCATACTTCAATTTTAGAAGTCAGTCAGCTTTTAACCTTGAAAAAAAATGATTGAGTCACATATGTAATTTTATTTGTTTGTTTTTTGTCTTTTTAGGGCCATACTCTTGGCACATGGAAGCTCCCAGGGTAGGTGTTGAATCGGAGCTACAGCTACTGGCCTGCAGCACAGCCAGAGCAATGCTGGATCCCTGACCCACTGAGAGAGGCCAGAGGATGGAACCCGCATATCATGGATACTGGTCAGATTCATTTCTGCTGTGCCACAACAGGAACTCCGGCATACGTAATTTTAAATTTATTTAAATTTAATTTTTTAATTTTATAATAACCATGTTAAAAAGGTAAGAAGAATCACGTGACATTGATTTTAACAATACTTTTTTTTTTTTTTTTTTGTCTATCATCTTTTTAGGGCCACACCTTTGGCATATGGAGGTTCCCAGACCAGGGGTCCAAGCAGAGCTACGGCCGCCAGCCTGTGCCACAGCAACAGCAATGCAGGATCCAAGCCTCGTCTTCGACCTTCACCACAGCTCACAGCAACGCCGGACCCTTAACCCATTGAATAAGGCCAGGGATTGAACCCACAACCTTGTGGTGCCTAGTCGGATTCATTTCTGCTGCACCACAACAGGAATTCCCCAATAATACGTTTTATTTTGCCCCAAATGTTATTGTTTCAATTATGCAACAGGTTTAAAAATCATTGATCTGATTAAACAAAATCATTTTAAGGCAGGACAAAATTTTAACATAAACTTTTCTCTGCTGTTTGAACCATGATTCCCTCTGCTTTAGTGTGCATTGTGCATCTGCGCTCTTCATAAGCTAGATCCCCTTAGAAGCCACAGGAATGCCTGCTCACCAAAAACAAAACAAACAAACAAACCAAAAAAAACTCACCAATTTTCTCCCAGCTCCAGCAAGTTAACTCCTTAGGAGATAGCATTCCGGTCTCAATTCTCTAAGAGGCACGATGACTCACTGCTTGCCGTGTTCAATTATGTAAACTGTCAGTGTGTTTGATCTATAACCCCTTGTCCCACAAACTTACCTCACTGCGCCTTGACCTCTAGTGGGTGGAGCAGTCCTCAGAGCTCTCTGAGACTGTCTCCTGGGTTATAATCCACAGGTTGGCTTGAGTGAAAAATTCCATTTCATTCTTAGATCAGCTGTTGATTTTTTTTAATGATTTTTATTTTTTCCATTATACTTTGTCAATTTTCTATTGTACAGCAAAGCGACCCAATCGCATGTACATAAATATATTATTTTTCTCATATTATCCTCCATCATGCTCCATCACAAGTGACTAGATATATTTCCCAGTGCTATATAGCAGGGTCTTATTGCTTAGACATTCAGTAGTTTGCATCTATTAACCCCAGATTCCCAGTCCATCCCACTCTCTCCCTCTCTCCCTTGGCAACCACAAGTCTGTTCTCCAAGTCCATGGTTTTCTTTTCTGTGGAAATGTCTATTTGTGCCATATGTTAGATTCCAGATAAAGCGCTGTCATATGGTATTTGTCTTTCTCTTTCTGACTTACTTCCCTTGGTATGAGAGTCTCTAGTTCCATCCATGTTGCTGCAAATGGCGTTATTTTGTTCTTTTTTGTGGCTTAGTAGTATTCCATTGTGTATGTGTATGTGCATATATATATATCACATCTTAATCCAAACATCTGTTGGACATTTAGGTTGTTTCCATGTCTTGGCTATTGTAAATAGTGCTGCAATGACCATACAGATGCATGTATCTTTTTCAAGGATATATGCCCAAGAGTAGGATTGCTGGGTCACATGGTACTATGTTTAGTTTTCTGAGGTATCTCCATACTGTTTTCCATAATGGTTGCACCAATTTATGTTCCCACCAACTGTGCAGGAGGGTTCCCTTTTCTCCACACCCTCTCCAGCATTTGTTATTTGTGGACTTACTGATGATGGCCACGCTGACTGTTGTGAGAGGGTACCTCACTGTAGTTTTGATTTGCACTTTTCTAATAATCACTGACATTGATTACTTTTTTCAAGGACAGAGCTATTTCACATCCTGTGTTTAGTGCTGAGAGTCCAATATACGGTGTGTGTGTTACACTCACAGCATACCTCAGTTTGGATTTTCTGCATTCGGTGCCCAACAGCACATGGGGCTTGCAGCCACTGCATTAGACATAAACACCCTCACAGCCTGTTTCAGAGGAGGAAAGAGGGCAGCAGTTTACTGCCGAAACTGGCTTAAATCCCAGGGCTGTGCCTTCCAAAGGGTCTGGACTTGGCCTCCACTCTTGAGGAAACGGGCATGAGGGTGGTTTCAGGGACCGATTAAAACATGGGCAGGTCTCCGCCCAGAGAGCCCTGGATCCCTTGAGCTCTGGATGCATCCTTTTGTGGTATTGCCCACCACTCATCTCATTTCTGCTTCCATCTATCCTTTCCTATTACAAGGCTTGAGTTTCTCCCATTTCTTTTTTCTTTTTTTGCTTTTCAGGGCTGCACCGGCGGCATATGGAATTTCCCAGGATAAGGGTCTAATTCGAGCACGCTTACACCACAGCCACAGCAACGCTGGATCTGAGCCCCATCTGCAACCTACACTACAGCTTGCGGCAATGCCAGATCCTTAACCTACCGAGAGAGGCCAGGGATCAAACCCACAACCTCATGGTTCCTAGTAGGATTCGTTTCCACTGTGCCACAATGGGAACTCCTGATGCTGAGCCTTTTCAAGCAGAGCACGTCCTTCATGAACACACAGCTTTGGAGAAAATTTCTGACCAGAACTGATGCAAATGGAGAGCCTTGTAGGACTGGGAAGCATTCTGGGTGTTTGGTCTGCTTCTCCTCTCTGCAGGAAGGAGACAGGCCAGCAAAACCCGCCCTCAGAGCAGACCAGGAGGATGGTGCCCATGTGTCTCTGAGCTTCCTGGACTGCAGAGCAAGAACCAGGTTGCTGAGATGGAATTCTCCAAGAGACCACCAGGAAAGTGCCATGTGGTATTTCAGGGCTGTCCTCTTGGCAGCTTTTTTTTTTTTGTCTTTTTAGGACTGCACCCACGGCATATGGAAGTTCCCAGGCTAGGGGTCCAATCAGAGTTGTAGCTACCAGTCTACACCACAGCTACAGCAATGTGGGATCTGAGCCTTGTCTGTGACCTGCATCACAGCTCGCGGCAACACTGGATCCTTAACCCAAGCAAGGCCAGGGATCAAATCCAATCCTCATGGACACTAGTCCAGTTCGCTACGCTGTGCCACAACAGAACTCCCCTGGCAACTTTTTTTCCCCCTTTTGCCATGCCTGAGGCACCTGGAAGTTCCTGAGTCAGGGAACAAACCCACACCACAGCAGCGACCCAAGCCACAGCAGTGACCACACTGGATCTTCAATCCCTAGGCCACCAGGGACCTCCTTGGAAATTTTCTTTTTCTTTTTTTTTTGTTTTTTTCCTTTTTTGTTTTTTTTGTTTTTGTTTGTTTTTTAGGGCCACACTCATAGCATATGGAAATTCCCAGGTTAGGGGTCTAATCAGAGCTGCAGCCGCTAGCTTACACCACAGCCACAGCAACACCAGATCCAACCATGTCTGCAACCTACACCACACCTAACAGCAATGCTGGGTCCTTAACCTAGTGAGTTAGTCCAAGGATTGAATCCACAACCTCATGGTTCCTAGTCAGATTCATTTCTGCTGTGCTACGATGGGAACTCCAGAAATTTTCGAAAACACTTCCCACTCTGCTTCTTTGTCTTTTTTTTTTCTTTTTTTTTTTTTTTTTGCTATTTCTTGGGCCGCTCCCGCGGCATATGGAGGTTCCCAGGCTAGAGGTCGAATCGGAGCTGTAACCACCGGCCTACGCCAGAGCCACAGCAACGAGGGATCCGAGCCGAGTCTGCAACCTACACCACAGCTCACGGCAACGCCGGATCGTTAACCCACTGAGCAAGGGCAGGGACCGAACCCGCAACCTCATGGTTCCTAGTCGGATTCGTTAACCACTGCGCCACGACGGGAACTCCCCCACTCTGCTTCTTAATATCAGGATCTTTTCAAGGCTCCTCTTGCTATTTAAATCTTTCTGCTCAGGATATATTTTGGTGGAAATAATTTTTCCTTTTCTGAGGCGATCCCAAATTAATCCAGCCAGAAGAAAAACAAGACAATACTTTGGAGCTTGAAAGGAAACAAGGGGAGGTGGTTAAAATGTGATCATAACTAACGACCCACCCTGCTAATCACCCAAGTGATATCAGCCAACTCTGCTGTGCAGTTTCCCCTTCTCCTCTCCTGGTACCTGCAGGTTGGGGGCAGTTCTCAACCTATCATGCTTTCTATTTCCCTGGCTTTACATGCTGCTCAGACCCTCACCACTTCCTCAGTCCCCTGGGATTTAGGAGGATTTAGGAAAAGGGGGCCCTGATATTCAGCATAAAACTGTCTAAACCTTGACTCATGACCTTCTGTGTGCTTAGTAGGCATAGCAGCAGCTTTCCTTTTTTTTTTTTTTTTTTTTTTTGTCTTTTTAGGGCCACACCAGTGGCATATGGAGTTTCCCAGGCTAGGGGTCAAATCTGGGGCTGTAGCTGCTGGCCTACACCACAGCCATGGCAAGGCCAGATCCGAGCCACATCTGCGACCTCCACCACAGCTCATGGCAATGCCAGATCCTTAACCCACTGAGCGAGGCCAGGAATCGAACCTGCATCCTCATGGTTCCTAGTCGGATTCAATTCCACTGCGCCAGGATGGTAACTCCCATAGCAGCAGCTTTCGTAGCAGCTCTTTTGGCGATTAAAATGCTGCAAGCTATAACTCGGAAGACTGCAAAACGGAAGACCAGTACCAGGTTTCTTAGTAACTGAGGGACTCAGCCTGAAGTTTACTACTGGGGACTGTTTGCTCTACAGCATGCAGGCCCGAGGGGCGAAATTGGAGGGCAAAGGGGTTGTTTCCTTTTCACTCTGTAACTAATTGATTTGCCCTCGTGCGCCTCAAGCTAACACTCATTGATGGTCTGTGCAGTATGGCCTACGCTATTTTGCAGCTGTGCTGGGCAATATCACATCAAGTTCCTTACTCCCTGATGCAGCGCGCACCATCTTGCAAAGGCCTAGAAGCTCCGCGCTCGGAAAACGTGCGCTGGGAAGCAAAGCCGGAAGAGTGCGGCCGCAGCGGCGCTGCTCCCAGAAGCCCAATCAGAGAAGATCCCATCAAGGGAGGGGAGCCTTACAAAGTGTTAAAAAGGGGTTTAACTGGGTGGGTCGCTCCAGTGCGTCTACAGGACTCTGGGAAGGAGGGAGGCAGTTCTTGGTCATCAGGCGTCCCTTGCTCATTAGGAAACCCTTGCTCGTCAGGAGACACATCCTAGTCATGTCTTCAAAGGGTGAGTCCTTGGCGGAGTTCCATGGTGGCGCAGCGGGTTAAGGGTGTGGTATTGTCACTTCTGTGGCCCTGGTTACAACTGTGGCATGGGGTCCATCTCTGGCCCGGGGAACACTGACATAGCCAAAAATGAAAAGAAAGAAAGAAAAAAAAAAAGTGAATCCTTAGCAGGAGGGCCTGCGTGGGCAACGGGCCAATGGTAGGTGAGGCTGGGCAGCGGGTCTGGGATGGGCTTACCTGGACTGAATTGAAGTTTTCTTCTGTTTGCTGTGACATTTGGTGCTGAGACTTGGAAAGGGGGAAAGCTAACCAAACCAGACCCTAAAACGGCCTTGGAGAAGGAGCTCAGGGTGGCCTTTGTCACCAGTGGCGGTACAGTGCATTTTCTTTTTTTTTTGCCATTTCTTGGACCGCCCCCCCCCCCGCCCCTCCCGGCCCCCCGGCCCCCACCCCCCCCCGCGGCATATGGAAGTTCCCAGGCTAGGGGTCCAATCGGAGCAGTAGCCACCGGCCTACAACCAGAGTCACAGCAACGCAGGATCCGAGCCGCTCTGCAACCTACACCACAGCTCACAGCAACACCAGATCCTTAACCCAGGGATCGAACCCGCAACCTCATGGTTCCTAGTCGTTAACCACTGTGCCACGACGGGAACTCCATGCATTTTCAACTCACAAGTGTGGAAAATTCCCCTCCACAGGGAGGGGCAGTGCTCCAGAACTCCAAGGTGGGGAGAGAGGGGAAGGGAGCCTTGCTTGGCCTGGTATTTTGCCCATTTTTTCATCATGAAGTCAATTCCATTGAGGGCTGAGCCAGTGGTGAGTCCATCTTGGGGGCCCAAATCTAAGACTGAGGGCGGGGGAGCTTCCTCAGATCACAACGGGAAATGCAAATGTTAATGTATAGAAATTCCCAGATGTTAGATTTTTCTTAGATGACATTTCCTCATATTAGTTTATTTATTTATTTTTATTTCCTGGTTTTACTTTTTGACATCTCCCAATATCTGTGTGTTTGGGGTCCTTGTTTAGGTGGCAGATACATGTTTGTAGGGGTCTTGACCCATCTGGGCATACCCAGATACCCAGGCCAGTATCTGGACCTGTGCATTGAGTTGTGATTATAGTTTATATGGCAGATGCCCCCAAAAGGTGTTCAGGGTGCATGGACTTCTGCGGTGTCTGAAAGACATGTGGGTGGGAGCCCTGAGTTGGGAGCCTCCATATTTCATGAGATTCCTTGGGTCGGGGCGCGGGGCGCGGGGGGGGGGGGGGGGGGTGACCAGCAGCCAAATATTAGGAGCAGTCCTGGAAGAGCTCTGCAGAGGGGCCTAAGCTTTATGCCTGGAAACAAAATCCTTGTCGGAAGGCTGCAGGTTCTACACTGACCTGAACTTCCAGGAGCAAGTCAGAAGGGTGCGTGGAGGCGGATAGGTCAAGTGTGAACCTAAATGTGAGGCCTGAGACCAAAGTCTCTTTTCTTATTCTCTATCTGTTGCAGAGCCCCAAGATGATGGCCCAGAGCCCCAACAAGGCCCAGAGCCCCAACAAGGCCCTGAGCCCCAACAAGGCCCTGAGCTCCAAGAAGACCCAGAGCCCCAACAAGGCCGGAGGCGCAAGAGAACCAGGTTCGACAAGAACCAATACAAGATTCTTATTGATGCCTTTGAAGCTGACGCTTACCCTGATATTAACGTCCGAGTAGAACTCGCAAATCAAATACAAATTCCTGAGCCAAGAATCCAGGTAAAAGCATAAATCTGTGCTCTTCCAGAGGAGGGTGGATCTGGGTGAGGAATCAATGCATGTATTTTAATACTGGCTTAAGAAACTCTTAATCCTCTTAATATCCATGTGAGGTGGGCATTATCGTCCCCATTTACCGGATTAGGAAAACAAAGGTGTCATAATTTAGGTTACTACTTTGGCAAGGGGTAGAGTCTAAACTGGCTTCTATGGGTTATACTGTCTAATATTTACTATATTAGACTTTGAAACTGAGAAACTTCAAAATATTTGCTAATTTATTAAAAATAACAATAATAAACTCACTGCTTGTTAATTTAAGTAACTATCTTTCAAGAAAAGCAACCACAGGAATTCCTGTTGTAGCTCAGCAGGTTACAAGCCTGACTATTATTCATGAGGACATAAGTTCCATCCTTGGCCTCACTCGGGTGAGTTAAGGATCCGGCGTTGCCGTGAGCTATGGTGTAGGTTACAGACTCAGCTCAGATCCTGTGTTACTGTGGCTGTGGTGTAGGCTGGCAGCTGCAGCTCCAATTTAACCCCTATCCTGGGAACTTCATATGCCATACCTGCAGCCCTAAAAAGACAAAAAAGAAAAGAAGAAAAGCAACTATATTATCAAAGCCAGAAAACTGACGTAGTGAGAGGAATGGTAGTACAAGCAGGCTTCTCAGTCTGCTTTGCATTCCCTTTGCTGCAGCAGGTCTGGAGCCCTCCAGGAATCACTGAGAGAATAGGAAGCAGGCAAAAGAGCAAAGGCATATCACATCTGGGTGTTGTATTGCTTAAAAAAAAAAAAAAAGGGTTTTGACCTCACAGGATTTCCCCAAAGATGGCTGGAGGTCCCAGGGGTCCAGAACCCTTTGGACCTCTGGGTCTCAGCCTTGCCAGCACGCTGTAATCCCTCTTAGGTGGGGGAGGGGGGTGAAGAGTGGGGTCCTTGTTTCAGCCTCCAGGAGGTCTGCAGGATGAGTCTGGGCGCAGCCTAGGAATTGGGAATTTCACCTCTCCCCCCACCCCCAGGTGATTGAAGTGGGAGGTCCTTTGAGAACCATGCTCTAAATGAAATTCAGGTCTCTGGGAGTAGAGCTGAAACATCCACAGGTTGTTTGGAAAGCCTCCCAGGTGGTTCTGATGTGCAGCTGGGATCGAAGGCTCTGTTCTGGACCAGTGCTTTTCAATCCTAGAAGAACAAGGTCCCATCGCAAAGTTTGATCCAGACTCTCTGGGAGTGTGTCCCCTGGCATTCTAGAACTGTTAGGTGACTCCAGCATGCTGCTCACCCCTAGCCCTTCACCCTACATTGACGGCTGGGGTTCAGCTTGGGCTTGGGGAGTTCTGCTATCTCCTCAGGTGGTTCTCATGTGCAGCACCATCTGAGTTACCCCCTAGCACTCTGCAGCTCCTAGAGTCCCCTAGTCCCACCGTTTCTTATCCAGTCTCTTTCAAGTTGTGTGATAAAGATGGTGGAATGAATCTGAGGCCACTGGAGTAGGAACAAAGATCCCTTGGGTTTTTCTAGGTGTCAGGTGCTCAAGAGTTTGATTTTTCAAAAAAAAAAAAAAAAAATCTATGTAACCCCAGAGATAAACCACAGCCCAGAGGGAGGAGGGTTACAGAAAACACCCGGGTACTGATAAGGAGCGATAAACTTGGATGGTGAGGGCTGTGGGGAGTCCTATTTTTTGAAGTGGTAACTGGGAGTTCCTGCTGTGGTGCAGCGGGTTAAGGATTGAGTGGGTCCCTACTGTGGCGCAGGTTCCATCCCTGGCCCAGGAACGTCCGCATGCTGTGGGTGCAGCCAAGAAAACAAAGGTGGTAACCGAATTTTTCCAAATTTTCATATCTTTCCTCTGAAGCACCTCCCCACCCCCCGCCCAGGTGTTCCTAACTTTACAACACAGTGAACAAGGATACAGAAAAAACTTTGTGATGACCCTAAGCAGGTGACTTTTAGAATTGAAAGCCTCCAGCAGCCTCTTATCAACTGACCTGGGGAACCTCACTCTGAGGGAGGGGCAGGCAGCCCACAAGGACTTGATCACAGCCAGAACTGACTTGCCTGTCATTTCCTATCAAACATCCTATGAGCCAGTACAACTTCATAACCACTTGCAGGCAAAAGCCTTGGCCCCAGAAGTTCAGTAAATGGTCCTGGGGTTCCTGTTACAGTTTAAGTAGCTCCTGGAGCCAGATGGGAAACCCTGAAGTTCCAACAGCTCAGCTGCGCCGTCACTCAAGGGGCGCCTGGGAGGCACCCTAGTAAATCCGGAGGGGCTGGCAAAGTTTGCTGGTTGAAGATCAGATTAACATTTGCAAAGGCCCTGGGGAAGAAAGCTGGATTAGTTCAGGTGCGGTCAGCACCCTGGCTGGAGCTGGGCTTGACCTGAGGGCAGGGTTGTGTACGGCAGGGTACAAAGCTGGAGTTTGTAGGATTGGGCCTTTGTCTTATAATTTTCACGGAGGAGGTTTTTTTTTCTTCTGAATTGGGAAGAAAGCAGGTATGGAAGTTTTGTGGTTCCCCTACTGCTCAGTTCTATCTTCTGGGCTTGCCTGGTAGCTGGGCCTATCAAGAGGCTGCTGTTGTGTTCCTGGAGAGCAAAGGCGTAGGCCCCGGCTGAGCTGGAGCAGGGTGAGGGGTGAAGGAGAGCCCACCAGGAAAGGGGAGTCGTAGTCCTAAAGTGGAACCACATCTCGAAGCAAGGGGGAGGCCTGCCTGGAAATGGGGAAAGAGGAGGACGGCCTGTGTTTGGGCAAAAGATAGGAGCAGGACTGATAGGTGTCCTGTTCGCAAGACTCACCTGGCCTGAGGTAAGGTGGGGAAAGGACCCACAGAGGAACTGACCCTGAACAGGAGCTTCAGGGGAAAGGGCTTTCACTGAGAGAGGTTCTGTCTTATAAGCTGCAAAATGATTACCATCATAGTTTACCTAACACCCCCATCCTGTCCCATAGTTAACTTTTTGTGTGTGTGGCAAAAATATGTTAAGATCTGCTCTCTCAGCAACTTTCATGTCACCGTGTTATTAGCTATAATCACCATGTTGTATATTAATTAGACCCCCAGAACTTGTTAATCTTATGACTAAGAGTTTACACTCTGACCAGCGCCTCCCCATTTCCACTGGCACGGGAGGAGGATTCTTTGAAAGGCAATCTGGATTATAGCAGGTGAATTGTAGTTGGCAGAAGAGAAGGGGCGGGAGGGAACATACAAGCAAGAACTGGAAAACTGGGCGTTCCCGTCGTGGCTCAGTGGTTTATCGAACCCTGGTAACATCCATGAGGATGACAGTTCCATCCCTGGCCTTGCTCAGTGGGTTAAGGGTCCGGCGTCGCCGTGAGCGGTGGTGTAGGTCCCAGACATGGCTCGGATCCTGCGTTGCTGCGTCTGCGGGCATATGCCAGCAGCTACAGCTCCGGTTTGACTCCCCCTGGCCTGGGAACCTCCATATGCCGCGGGTGCAGCCCTTAAAAAAAAAAAAAAAAGAACTGGGAAACTGACGAAGAGGGGGTGGGGGAGGACCAGCGTTCCTTCGCAGCGGCTTCCACACTGTGTCCTGGCGAGAAGCCGCGTGAGGGCGTGCGCATGTGCACTTGCATGACTTTGCTTTGCAGGCGATTTGCCCGGAAGGCAAGTCTGGGCCACACAGTGAACGGGTGGAATCAGCCTAGCCAAGGACTTGACTTTTATTCTAAGCTTTAGTGGTTTTGACACTTGTTTGACCTTAGGTCACATATTACTTGGTGGTGATGACTTCAGAACTGGGCTTAACTGGAAAATGTCTTTTCCTCTCTCCCCTCTCCTCCCCCTGCCCCCTCACCCCACCCTCACCCCACCCCACCCCACCCCACCCACATCTCAGGTCTGGTTTCAGAACAGGAGAGCGCGAATTTTAATGAAGAATGCCCAGAAGATGAAAAAGCCCCACGTCGTTCCAGGACCCACTCAGGGGGAGGTCGGTGCTCCAGTTCAGGATGGAAACGGCGACCCAGTTCCAGGATCCAGCGAGGGCGGACTTTATGCGCCAGTTCCAGAATCCTGTCAGGGTGGACTTTATGTGCCAGTTCTAGGATCCAGTCAAGGTGGACTCTATGCCCCAGTTCCAGGATCCAGCCAGGGCGGACTTTATGTGCCAGTTCCAGAATCCTGTCAGGGCGGACTTTATGTGCCAGTTCCAGGACCCAGCCAGGGTGGACTTTATGCTCCAGTTCCAGAATCCAATCAAGATGGCCTTTATGCACCAATTCCAGGACCCAATCAAGGTAAATTCTGTGCCCCCAGCTTCTCTTGCCAGCAGGGTCCTCTGGCAGCCCAGAGAGATGCCAGCCACTTCTGGAATCCAGAGGATATTCCCGGTCAAGCTATTTTCTTGGGGTATTTTGGTAACAGGGGTGTGAATATTGCCTTGCCCAACACAGAAATTCCAGCTGAAGAGCCTTCTGGAAACCCAAACTGCTCCTTCTTCTCAGGCTTCAGCCCCACTTTTCTTACCACTTCCCAACAGCCCTTTTCATGGGCAGAAGCTGGCAGTGAAGATCTGGGGGACCTTGGGGTGCCACTGGCTGGGAACCAGGAGCTGCAGGACTGGAGGCAGCATCTTCCTTCTGGTGAACAGCAGTCGTGGTGGAACCAGCAGCCTCCACCTTCACCTCTGCCGACAGCTGTGCTGGAGCCACAGGTGCCACCCCAGCAGCTGCTGTCCCAGAACCCTGAGGCCTGGGAGCCACCACAGTCCCATTCACCCCTTCTGCCATCTCCAGCCTCTCCATCCCCTCAGCCACGTCTGCCCCAGGCGCATCTTGCTTCTCCTCCACGTCTGATCTTGCCTCAGGCCTATCCGGAAGAGGTACCTGTGGGCCATAGGAGCCGATTCCATCCCTACCTCCAACAAAGGACCTTGGTGGGACACCGTAGGGCATCCCAGGCCTCAGCCCCTGCGGCTATGGGAGCAACACTCGAAGCCCCTACGACAGCAAAGTGATGGAAATAACCTAAGTAAGTGTGAGTTGATAGGAGACATTAAATCAGCTAAGGCTCATCTGTACCTTTAATACTATGCAAAGTTAAAAAGGCATTTGGAGAATTGTGTTCTTTCCCTTGGAGAGGTCTCCTAGCCATACTTCGCAGGAAATGAAGACGTCAGGATGGAAGGGCATACAATGCAACGGATATGGGCAGGCAGAGGATCCAGTGGATCTCCTTAGATGACAGGGAAACAGATCTTTAAAAGCCCATCTGTCCTGTCTTTTATGGTTGAACAACATGGAGCACTTCAGTTATTTTATCAACTGTAGAAGGGATGGAGGGATAGGGTGAGGGCTGATTTGTAGGCATATATCCAGTCATCAATAAAAAAATGAAGAGTTCACTGTGGCTATTTCTGTGCATCTGGAATGGATCCTCCCCCCACCCTCCTTTTTTTGGTCGCACCCACAGAACGTGGAAGTTTCCAGGCCAGGGATCAAACCCACACCACATTAGCAACCTGAGCCACAGCAGTGACAACACCAACAACTTAACCCACTGAGCCACAAGGGAACTCCAAATCCTCCCTCTCTTTTGTCTGCACAAGGGCCACTTCGCTCAGCCAGGCTATGGTGCTCCCTGACCAAGTCCCTGCTCCTCCCTATGTCCAGCCCAGAGTGGCTTCTTTCTGGATGCCGAGCATGTCCCTGTGCCATGGCAAAAGTTTTCTGAAAGCAAGCCTGCCTCTCCCAACTCACCGTGCAGGTTTAATACAAATCCCAATTCCCAATGTCAAACACATGGGTGTGCATAAAGAAATTGGGAGATGAATGAAATGCCTCTCTAGTTCCCACCGTGTGTACCTACCCGTCCACACCGAGAGGGTGGGAGGGCACCTGTGAGGAGGAAGTCTGCTCAGCCAGGGGGACTGACGGATCGCTCGAGGTTGGGGAGATCTTGAAGACCCCTCTCATTCATTTGGGACACCATACTTTGAGGTTATAGAGCCGCCAAAGTTAGCTTTACTCTCTATAGATGGGGATCCAGTAGACGTCAGCGATGAACTCCAGAAGACTTAAATTGCCCTGCCCAGTCTCAAGAAAAACCTGGGTGGGGGTGGTAGGGTACAGTCTGTAAGGTGCAGTGGCTTCTTGGTGAGCTCAAATGGACTGGTTTATCCCCCTTTGTCGGGCCTAAGGAGGACTCCCAGCTCTTGGCCCCCGCCTCACAGCCTGAAGAGTCTAAAGTTGGATCTATGTCATTAGCACCCTGGATTTGTTTTGGTTTATTTTTGGCGCTGCCTGCAGCATGTGGAAGTTCCCGGCCCAGGGATCAAACCTGTGCCACAGCAGCAACACCACCAGATCCTTAACCCACTGAGCCACTTGGGAACTCTGGCCCCTTGGGTTTGACTCCAGACTACTCAGGGGTTCGTCATAGACATCTTTCTGGCCTACAATCCCATCTCCCCACCCACACCCACTTTCCTTCCCAAATGACAGTGCTAGGTGAGGAGGGGATGTCACTCCCACTAGACTGAACGGGAGGGCAGAGCCTCAGGCTGCCCTGTGCCCACAGACGTCTTCAGGGAACTGCCTCTGTGTGTCTGTTCAGAGGGGGGCATATTCTGGTTTCCCAGGCCTGGGCCCAAAGGGACAGGAGCAGAGCCACATGGCAGGGGACTTGACGGCGGTCCTCTTTTTGGGTGGAGCAGAGTCCGGTCTTGGCTGAGCCCTGACCCAAACAGAGAGGTTTCTCTCTGGCCCTTTGTGTGCCCCTTTAATGCCTTTACAGTGTGTGAAATCCACATGGGAACAAATGAATAAATATCAATGTGCTGAGTTGTGGTAGGGACTAGATTAGAGAGAGAAGACATTGATTCTTGCACAAATTGTTTAGTACTTGCCTCCAGCAAAGTTGGCCATGGAGTCTGCCTGGGCTAAGATGCTTGAGGAGTGACTTTCTCTCTCTGAAATACGACAGCATTCCCAAGCTTCCCGTAATGCAAAAGAAATAAAGTGTCGCTTGCTTTTTGTTTCTATTCTTTTTTCTTTCTTTCTTCTTCTTCTTCTTCTTCTTTTTTTTTTTTTTTTTTTTTTTTTTTTGGTCTTTTTAGGGCCAAACCTGGGGCATAGCGAGGTTCCCAGGTGAGGGGGGTCGAATCAGAGCTGTAGCCGCTAGCCCACACCCCAGCCACAGCAACGTCAGATCTGAGCCATGTCTGCGACCTACACCACAGCTCATGGCAACGCCCGATCCTTAACCCACTGAGTGAGGCCGGGGATTGAACCTGCAACCTCGTGGATACTAGTCAGATTTGTTTCCTCTGAGCCATGACATTGTTTCTATTTTTCCTATGTACTTTGCAGGAAATTTGTCCTCAACAGAGACAAAGTCTTTAGGGAATTGGTACTCGGTAGGAAATGATTTAGGACTTAGAACTGAAAGGCTGGCTTACCGAGGTTCCATGTCCCTGGTCCCAGACCAGCAACTCCCTGGCCAGCTGCCCCCCTTCCTCTCCACCAGCTCCTGCATGCCCATCTGCCAGGCAACTGACCTAAGCCTACAGAATAGGGGGATGAGCCTGAGGGAAGATGGGCTTCAGTTCTGGCTCCCATGCTTTCTAGATATAGGGCCTGGGCACCATTTCTTCTTTTAGAGCCTAGCTTCCTTTTGCTTTTTGTATTTTTATGGCCGCACATTTGGCACATGGAAGTTCCCAGGCTAGGGGTTGAATTGGAGCTGCAGTTGTTGGCCTATGCCATAACCATAACAATGCCAGACCCTTAACCCACTGAGCAAGGCCAGGGATCCAACCCAAATCTTCATGGATACTAGTCGGATTCATTTCGGCCGCACCACAATGGGAACTCCGAGCCCAGTTTTCTTAATTACAGGGCAGCATGTGAATACCCAATGTGGCTAAATGAGGTTTCCAAGTATAAAAATAAACACAGAAAAGAGACTGCTCTGCCATTAATACAGGAGAGTTACCACGGACACAAAGGCAGGAGTTCCCATTGGGGCTCAGTGGTAATGAACCCAACTAGTATCCATAAGGATGCAGGTTTGATCCCTGGTCTTAATCAGTGGATTAGGATCCAGCATTGCTGTGAGCTGCGGTGTAGGTGGAAGACGTGGCTCGGATCCCACGTTGCTGTGGCTGTGATGTAGGCTGGCAGCTACAGTTCCGTTTTGACCCCCCCTGGCCTGGGAACCTCCATATGCCATGGGTGCAGCCCTAGAAAAGAAAAAAAAAAAAAAAGCAACACAATTTAAAATAGTGAAGTGCCATATATTACCTGTTATATTGGCTTAAAAATGAATATACTTGTCATATTTAAGGATACGCATGATAGAACTTTTTTTTGTCTTTTTAGGGCCGAACCAGAGGTTCCCAGGCTAGGGGTCTAATTGGAGCCATAGCTGCCAGCCTATACCACAGCCACAGCAATGCCAGATCTGAGCCGAGTCTGTGGCATATACCACAGCTCATGGCAATGCCAGATCCTTAATCCACTGAGCGAGGTCAGGCACTGGAATTCTCATGGACACTAGTCAAGTTCATAACCTGTTGAGCCACAATGGGAACTCCATAGAGCTTTGTTTATAATGGTAAAAATTGGAGAAATTAATGAAAGAAGAATAGTTAATTATATGGATCTTCTAGTACATGAACTATTACGCATTCATTTCAGTGTCCTTAGTGAATTGTTTTCAACATCTGAGCTAGAACCATTTAGTGAATTAAATCTCCCATTTTACAGGGCAAGAATCTGAGCAATTAGCCAAATCCCAACTTCTTTCTCCACGTCACCAAATCTCTCCAGCTAATTATAAATGCCTTTAAGGGCATATCAACACTGTTCAGCTAAGTCAGGTGAAACTTCTGGATGTTCCTTGTCCTGGTTTGGTTCAGCACATATTTGGGGGTGGCCAAAGATGTTTGCTAAGAAATGGCATCTTTGGGTTTTGTGGGCCAAACATCAAAACCCAGGGCGCCTCCCTCTGCTTTCCTACCCCCAGGAAACATGTCCCAATCCCCAGAAGGCCTTTCCCTTCTGGGAATCCCCTTATCTATGCATCTTTTCAGTAGCTCTGCATTGTCTTCCTGGCACCCTTCCTGGAAGGTGGGGGAGAGGGGGATGACAGAGCAGAGAGGGGAGGTTGGAGGCCGGCAGCTCACACCTGCATTCGGTTTCAAGGGAGACATGGAGGATGGGAAGAGGAAAGAAGGTGAAAAAAGACCCCTAAGAAACTCGGTTGTGGGCATCGTGGGTTTTCTGGGGAGCATATATGGCAGCTTTGAGTGGTAAACACACACTGTACCTCCCTCTGAAGCCCAGGTTTCGCATTGGGGTCTGCCAGGTGAGACAATCTGATGACTCTAGAAACCCATTCCTGCTTATCTCACAAATTAGAGTGTTGGGAACAGGCTTGTGATGTAAATGTTATGCAAATGCGAGACTCGTGCGCTTCTGTGCGATGGGTTGGGAATGCCAGTTCAGAATCTTCAGAACAAGTTTGCAGTCAGTTTAGAAGTCAGCAAACGAAAAGGTGGAGAGGGAAACATTTATCCCATAGACACAGCAGGTCTCCATTTCAAAGTTCTTTCTAAGAGCTGATCCCGATCCCGTAAATCTGCTAAACCCAAACTAAAAGTGTGTATTCCTCATGGGGTGCTTCCTCAACTTTGGGGGCCTTTCTCACCTACCTGCTTCCTTTCTTCCATCCCTGGACATCCAAATCCCTCTGTGGGTTTGACCTGGAGAAGCTACCAGAGTGTCTTCCCCACCCTTTTAAAATCTTCCCTTTATTTCTTTTCATTTTTTATTTCTTTTTCTTTTTTCTTTGTCTTTTTAGGGCCGCACCCATGGCATATGGAGGGTCCCAGGCTAGGGGTCTAATTGGAGCTGCAGCTGCCAGCCTTTGTCACAGCCACAGCAACACCAGATCCGAGCCACAACGGCGACCTACACCGCAGTTCACGGCAATGCCAGATCCTTAGCCTGCTGAGCAAGGCCAAGGTTTGAACCCTCATCTTCGTGGACGCTGGTTGGTTTCTTAACCCACTGAGCCCCAGTGGGAACTCCCTCATCTCTTCATTTTGAGTGAAGGCAAACATTCATGGGATTATAATTGCCCTCATCTCCTCTCATCCACAGAGATTTAGGGGAGGGGAACCTAGGATGGATGGATAATCAAACGGATGAGCGGGGCCTTGAAAGCATTTCTTCCAGTTGACGCAGAAAATCTTCCTTTCTGGGATCTTTCGAGGGATATACTTAGAAATACAGACAAAGATGTAAGGACACAGATGCTCATGGTATAATTTTGATACTGGCTAAAAGAGAAATAATTGAGTAAAGAAGGGAAAAGTACAATAAGCTTAAGATTAGTCCCTTGACTACATCAAACTCTTCCCCACCCCCCCCTGCCAGGATGTCCCTTCTACAAGGACCTCCTGTCTCCTCAGAGAGCCTTGTTCATTCAGGATACATGTGTTGAATGAATTAACTGCCCCCAAAGGAATCTCTTGCACCCTGTATTTGTCACTGGGAGTATGGGAGCACACCCTAAAATCTGTGGGGTGGCTAGAGAGGGCCCACTTCCCATGTCTCTCTCTGTGGTCCTGGGCATGCTCACGGATGAACAGGAAATTCTCAGAGGCCATAATGTGGATGATTAGATGCAGGTAGAGCCACTGGGTAGGCAGACTATTCACCCATGAGGCTCAGGGATTAGGATGGAGAGAGTGAGGCATTCCCCTGGAGGCAAAATTTACGGGGATGCCAAAAGTCTCAGTAATCAGCATGGGTAATATTTTAATGTGATATACAAAAAAAAAAAAAAAAATGGTACTGGAGCCGCTATTATAGCTCAGCGGAAACAAATCTGAGTAGTATCCATGAGGACACAGGTTTGATCCCTGGCCTTGCTCAGTGAGTTAAGGATCTGGCGTTGTCATGGGCTTCACTGTAGGTCACAGATCTGATGGCTTGCAGATCTGGCGTTGCTGTAGCTCTGATGTATGCTAGCAGCTGTAGCTCCTATTCAACCCCTAGCCTGGGAACATCCATATGCTGCAGGTGCAGCCCTAAAGGACAAAAAAACAACAACAACAAAAAAATGGTACTAATACATCTCACAGTGCCAGGCTGAGCCATACCAGAGCCTCAGGCAAACAAGGAAATGTGCCTCCCTATTTATGTGTTTTTATGTTTTATGTGCCTCTGTTAAATTTTTTTTTTGAACCCTTTTTTTTTTGCCTTTTCTAGGGCCACTCCCGTGGCATATGGAGATTCCCAGGCTAGGGGTCCAATCGGAGCTGTAGCCACTGGCCTACACTACAGCCACAGCAATGCAGGATCTGAGCTGCGTCTGCAACCTACACCACATCTCTCAGCAATGCCAGATCCTTAACCTGCTGAGCAAGACCAGGGATCAAACCCACAACCTCACGGTTCCTAGTCGTATTTGTTAACCACTGAGCCACGATGGGAACTCCTTTTTTTAGAACCTTAAAGCAATTGGAAAAATAATGAGAAATTGCAAAGTAGGTTATTCAATATCTAGCTGAGAAATTAAGTGAACAATAGTCCTGGGGTGACATCAAGGGCAACTGTTAATATGTCCCTGAATGAGGAAACTCTGGAAGAGCTCTTCTGAAGATGTGCTTAAGAATGAAAGCATGAGGAGTTCCCGTCGTGGCGCAGTGGTTAACGAATCCGACTAGGAACCATGAGGTTGCAGGTTCGGTCCCTGCCCTTGCTCAGTGGGTTAACGATCCGGCGTTGCCGTGAGCTGTGGTGTAGGTTGCAGACGCGGCTCGGATCCCACGTTGCTGTGGCTCTGGCGTAGGCCGGTGGCTACAGCTCCGATTCGACCCCTAGCCTGGGAACCTCCATATGCCGCGGGAGCGGCCCAAGAAATAGCAACAACAACAAAAAAGACAAAAGAAAAAAAAAAGAATGAAAGCATGAGAGGAGTTCCTGATGTGATGCAGTGAGTTAAGACTCTGAATGCAGCAGTTGGGGTAGCTTCGGAGTTGAGGGTTCCATTGTTGGTCTGGTGCCGTGGGTAAAGGATCTGGTGTTGCTGCAGCTGCGGTATAGGTCACAGCTGTGGCTTGGATTCAATCCCTGGCCTAGGAACTTCCATATGGCATGGGTGCAGCCATTTAAAAAAAAAAAAGCATGAAAAAAATAAAAGCACGACACCTCACACCTGTTAGAATGGCTATCATCAAAAAGTCTCCAAATAACAAATGTTGTTGCGGATGTGGAGAAATGGGAGCACTTGTATATGCTTGGTGGCTATGTAAATTGGTTCAAGCTCTGTGGAAAACAGTATGGACGTTTCTCAGGAAACTAAAAATAGAACTACCTTATGACCCAGCAATTCCACTCCTGGGTATATATCTGGAAAAAAAAAAATGAATTGGAAAAGAAATATGCACACCAGTGTTCACAGAAGCATTATTTACAGTTGCCAAGACCTAAGTGTCTGTCAACAAGTGACTGGATAAATATTTGGTTATATGCACACAATGGAATACTATTCAGCCATTAAAAAGAATGAAATTTTGGAGTTCCCATCGTGGTGTAGCAGAAACAAATCTGACTAGGAGCCATGAGGTTGCAGGTTTGATCCCTGGCCTTGCTCGGTGGGTGAAGGATCCGGCGTTGCTGTGGCTCTGGTGTAGGCCAGCAGCTACAGCTCCGATTCGACCCCTAGCCTGGGAATCTCCATATGCTGCAAGTGCAGCCCTAAAAAAGAAGAAAAAAATCAGTGAAATTTTGTCATCGGCAGCAACATAGATGTACTTGGAGGGCATTATGCTAAGTGAAATAAGTCATACAAATATTAACATTATATGATGTCACATATATGGAATCTAAAAAATACAACAAACTAGTGAATATAACATAAAAGAAGCAGACTCACAGGTAGTAGTAGTTACCAGGTGGGGAGGGAGGAGCAATATAGGGGTGGGGGAGTGGGAGGTACAAAACATTGAGTGTAAGATAGGCCCAAGCATATATTGTACAGCAAAGGGAATATAGCTGATATTTTGTAATAACTATAAATGGAAAGTAACCTTTAAAATTGTATAAAAATTAAAAAATTTTTTAAATAAAAAGTAATACATTAAAAAAAGACACATGCCTCTAGGAACATGATTTGCCTTGAGCAAGACCTCGCAGACACAACAAGGAAGTTTTCCCACCTCAAGGACTTAATATGAGAAGAGCGATCCAAAAGATTGTGGATTTAAAAAAAAAATACAAAAAAACCCCAAACTCAGTTTACGATGATTAACCACAGGGTTCCACTAGCTGGTTAAAGATCTAGTGTTGTTGCTGCTGTGGTGCCAGTTGGATCCCTGGCCCTGGAACTTCCCGTTGCACCGAAAAAATATGATTAACCAAAGTAAGTCTTTTAGAGGGGAAACTCTCATCTTCCAGGAGATACAAACCTCTAGATGGCGCTACAAACGATAAGAAGATATTAGTGAAAGAGGCAGAGCTTCTGTTTATTTATTTATTTTTTTTACTTTTTAGGGCCACAGCTGTGGCATATGAAAGTTCCCAAACTAGGGGTCTAATTGGAGCTGCAACTGCTGACCTAGGCCACAGCCAGGTCCGTCGGACCCAAGCCTCGTGTGCCAACAGCAACATCAGATCCAAGCTGTGTCTGTGACCTGTGCCACAGTTGCAAGGTCAGATCCTTAACCCACTGAGAGAGGTCAGGGATCGAATCCGCATCCTCATGGATACAAGTCGGGTTGGTTACCGCTGAGCCACAACAGGAACTCCGAGGAGACATTTGGCAGTGGAGCGGATCAATCGTCCGTGTTAGAACAGAGGCCTAAGTGGGAAAAAGGCAAGGGTTGCTTTTCATTGCAGACCAACTTTGTGGTTAGTGTTCTTTCACTGAGTGTAACATACTTTGCCAGTAGGAGGCTTCAACACTCTTGCTTTATGTCATTTGTGAGATTGCAATGGGGCAGTTACCTGAATATCTCATGAAGCCCCTCTTTTCACCGATTGTGAAAATAGCACGTTTTCACAAGGTGCTTTGAGAGATAGCTATCCCCATACTTGTCACAGTAAAAATTGTTTCTGCTTAATCACAAATACTTGGTGTGTTCCTTAGCTATGCACCCTGAGCAATGGATTCATTGTTTCTGATTAGAGTTCCTTTTTTTCTTTTTGTCTCTTTAGGGCCACACTGTGGCCCATGGCGGTTCTCAGGCTAGGGGTTGAATTGGAGCCACAGCTGCTGGCCTACACCACAGGCATAGCATTGTGGGACCTGAGACGCATCTGCAACCTACACCACAGCTCATAGCAATGCTGGATCCTTAAGCCACTGAGCGAGGCCGGGGATCAAACCAGCATCTTCATGGATACTAGTCAGATTGTGCCATGATGGGAACTCCCTGAATCTGGTTGCTTTAAGTAAGTCCCTGATGCTTCTTCCTCAAGCATGTGCTACACATTCCTGAAATCCTATAACCACCTACTGGTCTGGTCTCAGTCTTCATAGGAAGAAATGAAGTCAAAGATCATATTGCAGACTATTGCACTGTGCACAGACAGTATGGGCTGGGAAGGGGAAAAGCTGTTTTATTGTTGTTAATTGTGTGTGCATATATGTGTGTATCTGTGTGTGGTGTGAGTGTATATATATGTGTGTATGTATGTGGTGTATGTGTATCCCAGTGAGAAACTTGTGTGGGTCCTAAAAGAAAACTTAAGTAATATAGACACAAACCTTAAGACAGATTGATTGAAAAAGAATTTTTAAGTGCATAAATCGGCATTACTCTGTAGCCCTTGTATGAAATATCTTTTGCTTGCTTTCTCTCTTTCTTTCTTCCTTCCTTCCTTCCTTCCTTCCTTCCCTTTTTTTTGGGAGGGGGGGCACACCCACAGCATATGGAATTTCCCGGGCTAGGTGTTGAATCAGAGCTGCAGCTGCCAGCCTACACCACAACCACAACAACGCAAGATCCAAGCTTCATCTGCAACCTACACTGCAGTTCACAACAACGCCAGATCCTTAACCCACTGAGCAGGGCCAGGGATTAAATCGAGTCCTCATGGATCCTAGTCAGGTTCATTACCACTGAGCCACGATGGGAACTCTGAAATACATCTAAGTGCCAAAGAGAACATACACCATATCTCTGACTTTAAATAAAAGGTTCGGTAGGAGTCCCCTGAACTTAGGGAATGCAACGGGTTAAGAATCTGGCGTTGTCACTGCTGTGACTCTGGTTACCGCTACGGCGCAGGTTTGATCTCTCACCTGGAACTTCTGCCTGCCTTAAGCGTGGACAAAAAAAATTAAAAAAGCTAAAATAAAATAGATCCAGGAGTTCTCGTTGTGGCTCAGTGGTTAACGAATCTAACTAGGAACCATGAGGTTTCGGGTTCGATCCCTGGCCTTGCTCAGTCGGTTAAGGATCTGGCGTTGCCGTGAGCTGTGGTGTAGGTTGCAGACGTGGCTCGGACCCCAAGTTGCTGTGGCTGTGGCGTAGGCTGGCAGCTACAGCTCTGATTGGACCCCTAGCCTGGGGACCTCCATATGCCACGGGTGCAGCCCTAGAAAAAGATAAAAATAAATAAATAAAATAAAATGGGTCCAGGTTTTTCATCTTTCTTTCCCGTGCTGTCTGCATAATAGGCTGCAAGTGCAGAAATACTGGGTCACGTCTATCCATCTGTTTGACGTCTTGGTGCGCCTTCAGTTTAGAGCTGATTCCTGGCCTGCTAGCTCCTTCTGAAGCAAGCTTCTCAAAGCCACCTGTTCAGAACATACTATCATTTATGTCTAGACCCATTTGTGTGAGAAAAGAGATATAAATGTGAAATAGGAGGAAATCATCTAATTAAGAGGCTTTTAGTTAAAGATCTAATTGGAATTAGATTTTTAGGACTTGCCAGCTTTCCTATGGTCAGTCCAGCATCTATGAGCTCATGGCAGGAGGAAAGATGGGTCAAAGTGATCATGCATGTCTTTCTCCATCTCTGAAGAAGAACACAAGTGTTCCCCAAGATGTTATAAAAATGGGAGCAGTGGTGGGGGGGCATGCATTATAGCTCTCCTGATGTATGGCTACCATCCCCAAACTCTAGAGTCACATCCAATGCCAAGGGGCACTTTTTGTGCAGTATCTTTAAAGGACATCCAGTGTTCCCAACCTGGTGTCACCCTGATGAACAGCTGTCCAGACCAAGCCCTTCAGGAATGGACTCTGTGTGTGATTTGCCTCGCAAGGTGTTCTCAGGGCATTCTCTCAGGAGTCACACTTGTGAGGGAAGCAGGACTCAGAGGCAGCTGTGGAGAAGGAGAACCTTGGTTGTGGGAAGGAACTGGTTGGGCTCCACAGTCTTGGGCCCTTCTCATACCTGGCAAACACCAGTTCTCCCAAGAAGCTGCTGTTATTTTTAGTCTTTTTTTTTTTTTTTTTTTTTTTTGCTGTGCTTTTTTGCACAGCATATGGAGGTTCCCAGGCTAGGGGTTGAATCAGAGCTGTAGCCGCTGGCCTACACCACAGTCACAGCAACGCGGGATCCAAGCCATGTCTGCGACCTACAGCACAGCTCACGGCAACACCAGATCCTTCACCCACTGAGGGAGGCCAGGGAGCGAACCTGTGTCCTTATGGACTCTAGTCGGGTTCTTTAACCACTGAGCCACGAGGGGAACGCCTGCTGTTCTTAGCCTTGACTTCATGGTCACATTTACAGTCTCCCATCCATTATTTCTCTGTTTCTACCCAATCGTTAAAACTTCAGTGGTAGTGATCTAGGAGAGACAGCAGTGAGTGATGGCTTGAAGTGAAATATTAAATTCTCTGCTCAGAAATTGAACCTGGGCAGCCTGGATGAAAACCAGGAATCCTAGACATTAGGTCAGCTAGAGGCTGAAAGCAGAGTTGCTTGATTCTTGCCCCTTGTGGAAAGTAAGAATGTTTCAAGGAGGCAGAGTGTAAAAAGAGGTGCAAAGTTTACTGTTACAGAGTTTCCGCTGTGGCGCAGCAGAAACACATCCAGCTAGTATCCATGAGAATGGGGGTTCAATCCCTGGTCTCCATCAGTGGGTTCAGGACCCGGTATTGCTGTGAGTTGTGGTGTGTATCACAGATGAGGCTCAGATCCCTCAGTGCTGTGGCTGTGGCGCAGGCCAGCAGCTGTAGCTCCAATTCGACCCCTAGCCTGGGAACTTCCATATGCCGGGGTTGTGGCCCTAAAAAGCAAACTAAATAAGTAAAAAACAAATAAAGTTTATTGTTGGAAGTACAGTATAACATGTGGGAGAGCACAAAGAGATACAGACCGCTTATCTAAGGCAGGAGCACAACAGTAAGACACACCCAAGGACTGTGGGTACGGGCGTCCTTCTGAATGAGGAGCACGCCGGAGAGGTGATTTAAGCCACTTAGATGGGGCAGTTCTTCCAGGTCTTTGTTTTCCTTTGGCCAATTATCTTGTTTGACTTCTCCCACCTGACCAGACCCAGGGCCCTCCCTGTCATGTGTGTGCATTTTTGGCCAACACGGATTCCAGAGTGGGGAGTTTAGCTCAGCTTATTATGGCCTGGCACCCCCTCCTTTTCTGACCCTTAGGCGTCTTTCTGTGGATGTGTAGTTGGGGAAGTCTCCTTGACCTCAGGAGTGATTAATATGGTCACTTTATCTTTTTACTCCAGCAGAGCTCAGCTCCTGCCTTTAATTTTCTCCTTGAAGTGTCAAAGAAAGGCAAGACCCGATTTACTCTGCCTAACAAGTCCCAGCTGTTCTCAGCCCAGGGGCCCATCTACCTCCTACCTCAGTGGACTAACCAGGTATCCAGTTAAAGTTGACACCTCATGGGAAGGTTGTTTCTTCATGAGTGGTCCCACCAGGGATGAAGATATAAGTAGAAGCCTTGGAGTTCCCGTCGTGGCGCAGTGGTTCACGAATCCGACGAGGAACCATGAGGTTGCGGGTTCGGTCCCTGCCCTTGCTCAGTGGGTTAAGGATCCGGCGTTGCCGTGAGCTGTGGTGTAGGTTGCAGACATGGCTCGGATCCTGTGTTGCTGTGGCTCTGGCGTAGGCCGGCGGCTACAGCTCCAATTAGACCCCTAGCCTGGGAACCTCCACATGCCGCGGGAGCGGCCCAAGAAGACAAAAAAAAAAAAAAGAAGCCTCGCTGCTGTATCACAGCCTGATGGAATGTCAGGCTGCTGTGTGGAGCCAGCACAGGGAGCTTCTCCATGCTTGTCATCACTCGTGGCATCATTGGTATGTGCCATGGAAATTGGGGACCCATCTCTCTTCCCCTCTAATCCCACCTGCACTCACCTTTGGAACTGAGGAGCATGGAATAGATAGACGGACTTGGCTGTGGCCACTGTGTGATGCTGAAGCCCCCTTTGAAAACTGCATTCGTTCATTTGGCCGTTATTTTATTTACTGTGGAATATTGGGTTTTTTGGTTTTGTTTTATTTTGTTTTGTTTTTTGGAGGGCCACCCCCATGGCATACAGAAGTTCCCAGGCTGGGAGTCGAATTGGAGCTGCAGCTGCCGGCCTACACAACAGCCACAGCAACACTAGATCTGAGCCATGTCTGTGACCTATACCACAGCTCATGGCAATGCCAAATCCTTAACCCACTGAGCAAGGCCAGGAATCAAACACCTGTCCTCATGGGTACTGGTAGGGTATGACTCCCGAGCCACAACGGGAACTCCAGCTGAGGAATATTGTTGAGTATGTACTAGTCTGCTTGGGCTGCCATAACAAAGAACCACAGGCTGGGCAGCTTAAAGAATAGAAATAATTGGAATTCCCGTCATGGCACAGTGGAAATGAATCTGACTAGGAACCATGAGGTTTCAGGTTCAATCCCTGGCCTTGCTTGGTGGGTTAAGGATCTGGCATTGCAGTGAGTTGTGGTGTAGGTCGCAGATGTAGCTCTGATCCTGTGTTACTGTGGCTGTGGTGTAGGCCGGCAGCTATACCTCTTATTAGACCCCTAGCCTGGGAACCTCCATGTGCCATGGATGCGGCCCTAAAAACCAAAAGAAAAGAAATTATTCTCTTTCAATTCTGGAGGCTGGAAGTTCAAGCTCAAAGTGTCAGCAGAATTGGTTCCTTCTGAGGCCTCCCTCCTTGGCTTGTAGATGGCCAACTTCTCCCCATGTCCCCACACGGCCTCTCTGGGCAGGTCTACGTCCTAATCTCCTCTCCTAATAAGAACTCCGGTCAGACTGGATTAGGACCTGTTCTCATGATTTCATTGCACCTTAATTACCTCTTTAAAGATCCTGTCTCTACTCCTCTTCTTTCTCTTCCTCTTCCTCTTTTCTTCTTCTTCTTCTTCTTCTCCTTCTTTTCATACTTCTTCTCTCTTCTTCTTTCGGCCATGGGGTGCAGTGGCTTAATGTGGGATCTCAGTTCCCAGACCAGGGATCAAACCCAGGCCACAGCAGTGAAGGTACTGAATCCTAACCACTAGGCCACCAGGGAACTCCCTAAAGATCCTATCTCTGGAGTTCCCATCATGGCACAGCGGAAACAAATCCGACTAGGAACCATGAGGTTTCGGGTTCAATCTCTGATCTCACTCAGTGGGTTAAGGATCCAGAGTTGCCATGAGCTGTGGTGTAGGTCCCAGATGTGGCTCAGATCTGGCTTTGCTGTGGCTGTGGTGTAGGCCAGCAGCTACAGCTCTGATTAGACCCCTAGCCTGGGAACCTCCATATGCCATGAGTGTGGCCCTAAAAAGACCAAAAAAAAAAAAAAAAAAGATCCTATCTCTAAATATAGTCATATTCTGAGGTACGGGGGTTAGGCATTTTCAGTCTATGAATTTGAGGTCAGGGGGAATGACACAATTTAGTCTGTGCCAGTGTATCACTCATTACATTTCTCAATGCCCACTCTGTTAGGACCCACACTTCTATTTTTCGTTGTTGTTTTTTTCTCTCTCTTTTCTTTTTATGGGCACACCTGCAGCATATAAAGTTTCCCAGGCTAGGGGTCAGACTGGAGCTACAGCTGAGTCCTGTGCCACAGCTATGGCAACATCGAATCCGAGCCGCATATGGGACCTATGCCTCGGCTTGTGGTCATGCCAGATCCTTAACCCACTGAGTGAGGTCAGGCATCAAACTCGCATCCTCAGGGACATTATGTTGGGTTCTTAACCTGCTGAGCCAAAACAGGAACCCCAGGACCCAGGCTTCTGAAGAATTGCTTTTACACCTGCGTCCAACTTTTTTTGGTGGTGGGGGGGGCTTAAAAAAGATCAGTATGCCTTCCCTTATGAGTAGTTTGACTTCTGTAACTATTGGTTGTGCCTAGAACTAAATTTTTGGCCCATGTTTGAAATAAAGCAGTGGATCTCAAGCTCAAGTATCATCAGAATTACCTAACTGTACTGAAAGGATGAAAATGCAACCTGACCCTCCCAGAACCCAGGAAGTTAATAAGAAGCTCTAAATGCCCTCGAATTCCAGACCCTGTTCCCTATAGGTAAAAGATCATACTTTTTGCTGTTTTAGGGCTTGCTTTCTGTTCTGTACAAAACTATGTGGAAGGGGAAAAACAAGCCCCTGAGTATGTGCCTCTATGCATGAAACTTCTTGAAACTGCTTGAGATAACAAGGAAAAGGGTTCCTAACTGCTTGTTTGGCTTCTGTAAAGCTGCTTGCATAAGATAAAAAGAGGAGAAGTTAATCGCCTAACCGACCCCAGTAAGATCGGGTGCGCCACAAAATGTTGAGAATCCTGATAAATATATCTTGGTGACAATATGTCTCCCCCACCCAGGGACAGGCACAAACACGTAACTCCAGAACAACTTAAAATTAATTGGTCCACAAAGCGCGGGCTCTCGAAGTTTTGAACTGACTGGTTTGTGATATTTTAAAATGATTAGTTTGTAAAAGCGCGGGCTTTGTTGTGAACCCCATAAAAGCTGTCCCGACTCCACACTCGGGGCCGCAGTCCTCTACCCCTGCGTGGCGTACGACTGTGGGCCCCAGCGCGCTCAGAATAAAAATCCTCTTGCTGTTTGCATCAAGAGCGCTTCTCGTGAGTGATTTGGGGTGTCGCCTCTTCAGAGTCCGGACGAGGGGGATTTTCACTCGACTGACCTTTCAGTACAACTGGGCTCCACCCTCACAGTTTCTGACCCAATATGTCTGGATGGGGCCTGAGAACCTGAATTCTGACAAGCTCCCACATATCCTCTGATTTTTTCTCTTTTTTTTTTTTTTGCTTTTTAGGGCTGCACCCATGGCATATGGAGGCTCCCAGGCTAGGGGTCTAATCAGAGCTACAGCTGCCAGCCTATGCCACAACTGCAGCTGCAGTAATGCCAGATCTGAGCTGTCTGCTGCCTACACCACAGCTCACAGCAATGCTGGATCCTTAACCCACTGAGCGAGGCCAGGGATCAAACCTGAAACCTCATGGTTCCTAGTCAAATTTATTTCCCCTGCGCCACAATAGCAGCTCCCTATCCTTAGCCTGTGAATTTTTGCGCAGGTGGGGATGTATTTCCAGCACTGCCCTAAGAGCCACTCACTCATCTATTCCAGAAGCTGTCCACCAGGTGGCGCAGTAGAAGCGCCTGGGTACAAGCTATTAAGTCCAGCTCTTCTCCACATGTTGAGCAAGGGGCTCCTCCGCGCCAGGGGCCCTCCTCACCACCCAGTGATCTCCTCATCCTCTTTTACTTTAAATTGTTAGGACCCAATGGCAGCTGTAAAATTTCAGACCTCAAAAGTAATAAAATTTTAAAAGAAACAAACTGGTAATGAATAAAGCAGTAATGACCTATAAGTCTGTATTTAACACAGGACCTTTAGGGGCTAACATGATAAACATATGGCAAAATGGAGCAGGGGGATATGAAAGGGTCTTACTTTTGCTATCACGTTCTTATATTTTGTCTGCTAAAGTCAATAGAAAATCAATTTGTTTGTGAAATTAATTTCCTAAACATCTGTCATCCTTCATCTTAACTCCTGATTTTTTTTGTGCCGTGTAATGTGAAGTATTTCTGTTTAAATTGTGCTTGCAACTGACAGCAAGATTAGCATAGTTTGCATGATGCAGTTACGGTAATCAAAGAAATTACTTACTATTTTGGGAGAAGGGAAGCTAATTAAATATATAACTAATAATATATATATTAGAGAAAACCAATATAATGAAATTGTAATTTTGAGTGGTGTAAGTCAGGGAGATAATTAAAAGCATAAGTCATGAATAAATAAATGTATTAACTACATAGGAAGACCCTGAACTCATCTCCTCCAATAGACACAAGAAATTTATGGATAGGGAGTTCCCATCATGGCTCAGTGGTTAACGAACTGGACTAGGATCCATGAGGACACAGGTTCAATCCCTGGCCTCGCTCATTGGGTTAAGGATCCAGCGTTGCTCTGAGCTGTGGTGTAGGTCACGGACGAGGCTGGGATCCTATGTTGCTGTGGCCTAGGCTGGCAGCTATAGCTCCGATTCGACTCCTAGCCTGAGAACTTTCATATGCTGTGGTGTAGCCCTAAAAAGACCAAGAAAGAAAGAGAGAAAGAAATTTTCAGATACATATGGAATAGTTTTCCTCTGCAAAGGACCGAGAACAAGATAAATAGTGCCACCATTTAAAAAAAGAGAGAGAGAGTCATATTGAGACAGATAAGACAGGCAGAGACTCGGTGTCTCCTGGGACCCCACCCCAGGTGTAATGTCCCACAATCAGGAAGGGATCCCCAAAATATGGAGCTTTTTCTTGAAGAGTGAAGGGAGAGTGCCCCACATCAGGCACCACAAACCCTTGGTCTGGCACTGGAAAGATGAGACCCCACAACATCTGATTTTGAAAATCAACAGAGCTTAATTCCAGGAAAACCACAGAACTACGGGAACAGAGAACCCCCCTCTTAAAGGGGCTCAAGTGCACACCCACTTGCCTTGTGATTTAGCCCAAAAGAACCTAGAGAGTAAGTGAAGGATACATACTTACCAACCCTAAAGCAGCTGCCAGAGAAGCAGGAACCCGCACTGACTCTCTCCAAGGACTGAAAGGCTGCCTGGGTAGCGTTTTGCAATCTCGTTCTCGGTTGGGGATGACAGAGCTCACAGGCACTTTAAAACAAAGACTGTAATAAAAAACAAAGAAGGACATTACATGATGAGAAAGGAGTCAATCCAACAAAAGCATATAACATATGTAAATATATATGTACCTGACACAGGCATACCTAAATAAAGCAAATATTACAGACGCAAAGAGAAAAATTGACAGCAATACAATGATACTAGGGGAACTTTTTTTTTTTTTTTTGTCTTTTTAGGGCTGCACCCACAGCATATGGAGGTTCCCAGACTAGGAGTCAAATCAGAGCTGTAGCTGCTGGCCTACACCACAGCCACAGCAATGCAGGACCTGAGCCGCATCTGCAACCTACACCAGAGCTCATGACAATGCCAGACCCTTAACCCACTGAGCAAGGCCAGGGATGGAACCCGAATCCTCATGAATGCTAGTCAGATTCGTTTCCACTGAGCCATGATGGGAACTCCTACTAGGGGACTTTAATACCACATTTACATCAATGAACAGATCGTCCAGACAGAAAAGGAATAAGGAAACACTGGCCTTAAATGACACATTAGACCAGATGCCTATATACTTAAATGTAGATATACAAGATTTCAGAGATGTGTGCAGAGATCATTCCATTCCCAGACAGCAGAAAACACATTCTTTTCAAGTGCACGTGAGATATTCTCCAAAAGAGACCACATGTTGTGTCTCAATAAATTCAAGAAAACAGACATCATCTTCAGCGTATTTTCCATATCCACAACGGTATGAAACTAAAAATCAATTACAGGAAGAAAACTGGAAAAAAACACAAACAGGTGAATCCTAAACAACACGCTATTAAACAACCAATGAGTCAATAAGAAGTCAAAGAGGCAATCAAAAAAAAATACCTCGAGAAAAGGTATTTCCCAAGATCTGTGGGATGAAGCAAAAGCAGTCCTAAGAAGGACTACCTGAAGATATTTTTTCCCTTTCATAATTTTTTTATTACTTAATGAATTGTACTGCATTTATAGTTGTATAACAATCATCAGAACCAAATTTTACAGCATGTCCATCCCCAAAACTCATTACCTCCCCCACCTCCCAACCTGTCTCACTGGGACCTGTGAGTTTCTCAGAGTCTCTGGGTCAGCATCTGCTCTGCAAGGAAGTTCATTGTGTCCTTTTTTTAGATTCCACATGTCAGTGGTAGCATTTGATGTTGGTGTCTCGCTGTCTGACCGACGTCACTTAGCATGATAATTTCTAGGTCCACCTAAAGATAAATTTTTTTAAAAAAATCTAACTTTACACCTAAAGAAATTAGGAAAAGAACAAAGCCCAAAGTTAGTAGAAGAAAGGAATAATAAAGGGCAGAAATAAATGAAATAGAGAATAAAACGATAGAAAAGATAAACTAAGAACTGATTCTTAGTTTAGAAAATATTAAAATATTCTTAGTTTAGAAAATATTAAAAAAAAAAAGCTTGAGCTAGGCTAATCAAAAAAATAAAAGGTAGAGAAAGAGAGAGAAGGCTCAAATAAATAAAATCAGAAACGAAAGAGGAAAGGTTACAACCAATATCATAGCAGACTACCAGAAGCAATTACACTCTGGAGTTCCTGTTGTGGCACAGCAGAAATGAATCTGACTAGGAACCATGCGGTCGAGAGTTCAATCCATGACCTGGCTCAGTGGGTTAAGGATCCAGTGTTGCCGTGAGCCATGGTGTAGATGGCAGACATGGCTCAGATCCCATGTTGCTGTGGCTGTGGCCTAGGCCAGCAGCTGTAGCTCGGATTAGACCCCTAGCCTGGGAACCTCCATGTGCCATGGGTGTGGCCCTAAAAAAAAAAAAGAAAAAAAAAATTACGCCCTAACAAATTGGACAGCCTGGAAGAAGTGGATAAGTTCTAGAAACATACACACTGATAGAACTAAAAAATGAATTCAGTAAAGTTTTGGGATGCAAAATTGATATATAGTAATCTGCTACATTTCTATGTACTAATAACAAACTATCAGAAAAAGAAATTAAGAAGACTATTCCATTGCAATTGCTTCAAGAGAATAAAATACATAGGAATTAAATTTGTTTTTCTTTTTATGGCTGCACCTTTGGCATATGGAAGTTCCTGGGTTGGAGATTGAATTGGAGCTGTAAAATTAAATTTTAATTTTAGATGGGCAGAATTTTTGCATGGGACATAATTATATTTAAAATGATTCATTGTTTACCTGAAAATCAAATTTAACTGGGATTCTGTATATTATTTTTTTTTTTTTTTAGGAAGTTCTGTATTTTATCCAGCAGCTCTACTTGCAGAGGATTCTAGTACGTGCCAAAGTTTGGGAAGCGCTGGCATAGAGACTGTCTAGGTCGAAGGTCCCCTTTGGGCTTTTTCATAGCCTTTTTCTGGCTTTTTCAATGATGAACTCCAAAAGAGCTATTTCTTTAGATGCCTCTCACTTTTATCTCTCTGGCCTTTTTATAACCAGTGACTCCGTGTTCTACAGACTTCTTTTCCTGAATCGGAGTGCTAGCTTATCCAAATCAAAGAGTCACTGAGAATGTGATTCTGTTTTCATCTTGTATCTTCCAAAGAGGATTTGAAATACAGCCATTACTGGGGAGAAGGATGGTGGGCCCATCAGGATTTGCAAGCTAAACTGTTCTCATCTCGTCAACTCTGTCCTTATGCACCTCTGACAAGTTGGATGAAGATTTGTTCTGAGGGGCATATATTTTATTGGGGAAATACCAATTTTTTAAAAATTAAAAATAAAAACAAAAATTTGTTCTGAGGGAGTTCCTGTCGTGGCTCAGTGGTTAACGAACCCAGCTAGCATCCATGAGGGCTTGGGTTTGACCCCTGGCCTCGCCCAGTGGGTTAAGGATCTGGCTTTGCTGTGAGCTGTGGTGTAGGTCTTGGACTTGGTTCAGATCCTGTATTGCTGGGGCTCTGGTGTAGGCCGGCAGCTACAGCTCAGATTCGACTCCTAGCCTGGGAACCTCCATATGCCACCAGTGCAGCCCTAAAAGACAGAAAGACCAAAAGAAAGATTTGTCCTGATATTTGTATGGTTACCTGAAAGTATGACTATTTGTTCCCTCTGAGGCAGACTTGAGAGGGTCACTGTAGCCTCCTCCCAACCCCCCAGAAAAGTTCTCCAAAGAGAGCAGGAGTGTCAGGCATATAGCCATCTCCAAGGTCACTCTTGTGATCAGAATGCACCAAACAATCCACAAAACAGTACATTTCTGTTTGAACGACTGAAATTAAGAGATTGCAGCCAAACATTGAACTGTAATTTATTTTACTATCGAAGAGACACATCACTGCGGAGGGACAGAGGTCTTAGGTGTGCTGACGTGGAGAGCCTTGGACTGCAATCCAATGCCAAGATGTGCGGGTCATCCTGGCCCCTTCCTAGGGGTTTGGAAGGTCCAGGAAGGGGGTTATTTATGAGGCCAATTTGTGGAATTCTGAAAGGCAGAAACCGGGCAGCGATAGGCCATAAAACTCTACTTTCTTTTGTGCTATGATTCCTACTCATCAAATGATGGGATTTGAGCCACGTGAAGCTATGTTAAGCAGTGCAAAAAGGAGTCACCATGGCGAACATGACTTCCATGTTGGTTGTTTTGAAACGTCTGGCATAGGACTGCAGGTATCTTGGAGTGATGAACTAAGAGTGTCACTATAATAGGAATTTGTTTGGCAACATTGGTGGAAAGACTTCAGTGCAACAACTGATAAAAACAAGATCTCCTGGCGCTTGTTGCACTTGTCCAGCAGACTTCTTCAGATGAGGACACCAGAGCCCAGCACCTGGCGGGCTCTCTGCTGAAGGACCTCACTCCATGCTGCTGAGAGCTATTCCAGATGGACCTGCCAGAGGAGCAGAAGCAACTTCCCACCCACTCTTGTCAAGAGACCTATTGCAGGTCCAGAGACTCCCGTTCAGTGCGACGTCCTATTCCTGGACTTCTCGCTGGAGAGGCTCATTACCCCTTTCCTATTTTCTCCCTACTACGACTAAGCTGCGCAGTGTGCTAATTGTGTGCAATAAACCAAGCAGCTCATGAATTGAACTTTGGTTCTGTTTCATGTATCTTCAATCCCACTGGGCCTCACCACTGTGCCCCGCAACAAAGTTTCCAAGATTAATAGGAAATTTGGGCAGAAGAAAGTCTGTGATCCTCACATTCATCTTTCTGTGTTTCTTTTTTCTCACCTCTTCTTGTTCAGGTCTCTCTGTCTTCTCACTCATTTCTATTTCCTCTGCCTTTTCATATCAATGGCTTCTCAGTTCTGACAGGGGTTAAAGATGGCCTTTCCAGGAGCTCTCATGATGGCTTAGAGGTAACGAACCTGACTAATATCCATGAGGTTCAGGTTCGATCCCTGGCTCTGCTAAGTGGGTTAAGGATCCAGCATTTCCATGAGCTGTGGTATAGGTTGCAGATATGGCTTGGATCTTGCGTTGTGGTGGCTATGCTGTGACTGGCAGGCTGCAGCTCTGATTCGACACCTAGCCTGGGAACTTCCCTATGCCGTGAGTGTGGTCCTAAAAATACAAAAAAAAAAAAAAAAGACAGCTTCTACATAAAAACTGCTTGAGTCTACCCTACATCATCACTTGTGGCTAACTCAGACAGGGGTGAGGTGGTACATATTCTGACGAGAACATTAGTTTGCCCAAGTTTTTCTGCGTCTGGCTGCATGCTCAAATCAGACAGGCCCAGTCATCAAGAGCCATTCGGTTCAAGGAAAGAAGTCCTTTCTGCTTAAAAATTATTGCAGAACATGCTCTCACTTTGATTCTGGCCTGGACACTGAGCTGTATGAAGCTACTAATGGTTAAAAGACAAAATCTTAAATACGAGAGGACCCTGAGGAGCAAGGCCAGGTGTTTTGAATTTGCTCGGAGACAATGGAGATAAAACTCCCAAAGGAAAACAAATATGTGCAGTGATAAGTGTCAGGGCTGCTTCTGAGCTCTTCCAGTTCCATGTGCCAAGTGTAAGACATGGTGCCTTGCAGACACCAAAATGTTTGCCTTGCTGAATAATGAATACCAGATACTAACTGAAATGGAGAATGATATTAGATACACAAAGTAGCCTTTTCCCTACACTTTCACCTTTTTTTTTTTTCCTCTTTTTAGGGCCGCACCCATGGCATATGGAGTTTCCCAGGCTAAGGGTCGAATTGGAGGTTGAGCCACTGGCCACAGCAGTGAGGGATCCAAGCTGCATCTGCAACCCACACTACAGCTCATGGCAATGCCAGAGCCTTAACCCACGGAGTGAGGCCAGGGATTGAACCTTCGTCCTCATGTTTACTAGTCAGATGCGTTTCTGCTGAGCCAACGATGGAAACTTTCTTACACTTTCACCCTTAAAGGCTACTTCAACAGTCACTGATACCCTAACTGATAGGTTCCCAGGAGGATGGAACAGACGACCCCCCCCCGCACCCCCCCCCAAAATGTGGCTGTTCTCCTTGGAGACCTGCTGTGGACACCCTTTTCCAGAATGTGGATGCTCAAGTTGGGCAGCAAGAAACAATGGCCTGAGGGAAGCAACTGTCTGCATAGATTAACCACCTGCAAGGATTCACTGCCCTCTGTCCTGGGACTCAACCCCCTACCCCTCCCTTGACCTTCTCCTCCTCCTTCTTTGTCATTCCTGCCACAAAAGTTCCCACCCTGAACTCCAGCCACAGATTCCAGCCACAGATCCTTTGTAAGCCTCGCATCTCCTCCTCACAGGAGGAGCTGGCTCCATCTTGAGCTCAGCCCATCCCCACCCCTTATGCCTTAATAAATCTCTCCTGCTTTACCAACGTGGCCTTGAGTTCCTCTCTCCGCCCTAACACTATCATTTTCTAGAATGTTTATATTATACAAGTATAATTTTAAATGATATCGTATGGCATTACAGTCTCCTAAAAATGCTGAGACTAATAAAGACAAATTTTCATTTAGAACACAAACTGTAGTGTATTTTTTTTTTTTTTTAGTGACTAGGAAGTCAGTTTCTCTTTCATAATGACAATTATTGCAAACACTTCTGGCAGTTTTTGCAATGTTTTCTTCGGAATGCTTCATTCAACAGTTCCCCATTTTCAAAGCCATCCCTGTTTAACACTTTGAACAGAGTGTGAAATAACTGGTCTTTGGCTCTCACAAAAAGCACACAGCTTAGTAAGGAGAGCCCCAAGCTTAAATATTTATTGGGAATCTCCTCAAAGGACTATAACACGACACTTTAAGGGTCCTTAAGGAAAAAGAAGCCACACAAAGAGGGGCTGAGTGTGAGAACCAGGCCCATCTGCTGGTGTACTGGGGTCTGCAGTCCTAGCCTCCAGCATCAGGAATCCAGCGGGTTTTCTAAGAGGTTTCTATTTCTGGCTCCTTTTACAAAATGCATCTCAAGGCAGCTTGATTAGCAGGGAAGTACTTGAGAAAACAAAAGCAAAGGGTTCAGTAAGTGGAAGAGAGCCCGGGGCTAGTGCCCTCTGGGGCACTCTCCCTACCACAGTTTCTTAAGCTTAAATGCCTCTGCTGTGGGAGAGGGTGGAGCTTCTCGGCTAGAGCTGGCTAAAGCAGCCAGCTGGGCTGCGCTGAGAGGACCAGGCTCCCTGCTAGAACATCTGTCCAAAATGCCCTGGTCTGCCTTCTGCTCTGCTTATGGAGATGGCTGCCCAATTCTGGCAGTGATAGGTGATCTTGAGAAAACAAACATCCAACAGGACACCAACTTGCTGTTTCTCAGGCGGGTTCAACAGCATCCCAGTCCATTTCACCCATGTCCGCCTCGCTATGACAGAGCCCGTGAGGGGTGACTTTTCCGTCTCCTGAGTCCTCCAAAAGAGGGTGCTGTAAGAAATAGGGGTCTCAGTCTCCTTCTGAATGGGCTCCATCAGACCTGTGGCCTCCACTGTTTCTATGAACCACTGAGAATCACGTCTTAGAATAGGATCTGAGAAATTTTCACACACTGAGATAGAGGGCAGTCATACACGAGTTAGCTTGAATTTTATGTTAACTAAAATAGTCTGTGGCCTATCAAATACACATCACGCATCTACTTTGATTATTAAAGAAAAGGGCACAGTGACCAGGAGTAAAGCATGCCCGTGTTAAAAAGAAAGATTAAACATCTCTCCTCCTGGGAAGCCACTGCTGATTCTTCTTTGATCATAACACTCGCTGGCTAGGTGCTAAGACCATGCTGACTCACTGTATACATTTTGATCTGTGGGGGGTTTTTGTTTTCTCTTTTTGTCTTTTGTCTTTTTAGGCCATACCAGCAGCATATGGAGGTTCCCAGGCTAGGGGTCTAATTGGAGCTACAGCTGCCGGCCTAGGCCACAGCCACAGCAATGCCTCGTCTGTGACCTACACAATAGCTCGTGGCAAAGCCGGATCCTTAACCCACTGAATGAGGCCAGGGATCGAACCCGCAACCTCATGGTTCCTAGTCAGATTCGTTTCCACTGCACCACAACGGGAACTCCTTTGTTTTTGTTTTCACTTTTTTCCCAAAATTTGAAGGAATGTATCCCTGACTTTTTTTGTTTGTTTCTCTTCCTTTTTTTTTCTTTTGTCTTTTTGTCTTTTTTTTTTTGTAATAGTTTATTTTTTTTCCCACTGTACAGCAAGGGGATCAAGTTATCCTTACATGTATACGTTCTTTTTCCCCCCACCCTTTGTCCTGTTGCAATATGAGTATCTAGACATAGTTCTCAATGCTACTCACTCAGCAGGATCTCCTTGTAAATCTATTCTCAGTTGTGTCTGAAAAACCCAAGCTCCTGATCCCTCCCACTCCCTCCCTCTCCCATCAGGCAGCCACAAGGCTATTTTCCAAGTCCATGATTTTCTTTTCTGTGGAGATGTTCATTTGAGCTGGATATTATCTTTTTGTCTTTTTAAGGCCACACCCAAGGCACATGGAGGTTCCCAGGCTAGGGGTCAAATCAGAGCTGTAGCCACTGGCCTACACCAGGGCCACAGCAAAGCAGGATCCGAGCTACATCCGTGACCTATACCACAGTTCATGGCAACGCCGGATCCTTAACCCACTGAGTGAAGCCAGGGATCGAACCTGCATCCTCATGGATGCTAATTGGATTTGTTAAATGCTGAGCCATCATGGGAACTCCATATCCCTGACTTCTTTAATGTTCTTTGTGCTGACAAGATATAAAACTGTGCTAAAAACCCTGCTTCTCCAGATCAGCTTCTCAGAGTAATCTGCGAAGCGGGCTTCTAGGCTAGTCCTCAGTTTGGCTCAAATAAAGCTCTTCTCTTATTATAGATGGTTTATTGAGTATTGTAACTGACAAAATTCAGGAGTTTTTTTTTCTCTACGAGCAGTTATTTTCTAGCAGAGGCTGTGTAGGTGGGAAATTGAGGTACATCTCAGAATTTTCTTTTTAAAAAGGAAGAAGAAGGATGATTGAAATTAAAAAGTTTAGAGACATGAGCCCACATCCTTCAACTAATGTCATCTCATTGTGGGCTTAATGGAGATAAATAAATGCTTTTGGGAGTTCCCGTCGTGGCGCAGTGGTTAACGAATCCGACTAGGAACCATGAGGTTGCGGGTTCGGTCCCTGCCCTTGCTCAGTGGGTTAACGATCCGGCGTTGCCGTGAGCTGTGGGGTAGGTTGCAGACGCGGCTCAGATCCCGCGTTGCTGTGGCTCTGGCGTAGGCCGGTGGCTACAGCTCCGATTCGACCCCTAGCCTGGGAACCTCCATATGCCGCAGGAGCGGCCCAAGAAATAGCAACAACAACAAAAAAGACAAAAAAAATGCTTTTGCTTCTATAGATTGACTTTCTATAGAAATTTGCTTTTGTGCAAGGGCTGAATTCATCTGCACAGTTGATGCCATCACAAGTTCCGGGGTCAGGGGGTGACAGGAAAGGCAGGAAGCCAGGCGCAGTGCCCTGAAGTGGGAGGGTGGGGAGGACAGCACAGGTGGGCCCAATGCTGTGTCCAGGCCAGTCTGTCTCTGCCGTTAGAATCTCAGTGTGTGAGGCAAGTGAGGGGCAAACCAGAGGCTGGAAAAGCCCACATGTAGCAGAGGCAGCGGGCATTGCCAAGCAAAAATCACAGTGGAAGAAGCCAAACAGGTAAGGACATCTTTATTCAAGGCTATTGCAACAGGGAGAGAGCAGCCTGAGTCACTCTGAACTCAACCCCTCTGACAAAGGGCAGCAGGGCTTTCACTGCTGGCTGAAAGGGAGACTCAAGTTCTCCATTGGTTAGTTGGCTTTAACAAAGGAAAAGTGGAGTTCCCTTTGTGGCTCAGTGGCTAATGAACCCCACTGGGATTCATGACGAGGTGGGTTCGATCCCTGGCCTCACTCAGTGAGTTAAGGATCTGGTGTTGCCATGAGCTGTAGTATAGGGCGCAGACGTGGCTCAGATCCCGCATTGCTATGGCTGTGGTGTCGGCTGGCAGCTGTAGCTCCAATTCGACCCCTAAACTTAGAACTTCCAATGTGCCCCAAGTGTGGCCCTAAAAAGCAAACAAACAAAATAAAAACAAAAGACAAAGGAAAAGTGACTTTCTCTTGTCTTTATGGCAAGAGGTAGTTGACCCAAACTTCTCTCTGACTGGTTAGTTCCAGATAATCAGAAGGGGGCAACACACCTGCCAAATGGCCACACATGTTTGTAGGAAGTGGCTGAGGACATAGCCTGGGTCAGTGGAGCTGCATCTGGATATGCTGTCTGGCTCCCTGTAGATGTGGCTTTCGAAGGACTGGATTCAATAATAGCTGTAATATTAACAGCCACGTCTGCAAACATGCTGCCCCCAGTGATGTTGCCTGAGCCCCAGGGCCTGGGCAGTTCAGATGAGGCCTGGGAGCAAAGTAAGCTTGTTATTTCTTTTCTTTTTTTTTTAAGCAAATTTATTCGGTTTTATGTATCTACAGTTATATATATATGTATGTGTATATATATATTTGGTTATATAAATATATATATATGCATACTTTTTCATATTATTTTCCATTATAGGTTATTACAAGATATTGAATATAGTTCCCTGTGCTCTACAGTAGGTCCTTGTTTCTTATCTAGCATAGGTGTAGGAGTTTGTATCTGTTAATCACAAACTCCTAATTCATCCCTTCCCCCCCCTTTGGTGATCATAAGTTTGTTTTCTATGTCTGTGAGTCTGTTTCTGTTTTGTATACAGATTCATTTGTATTCCTTTTTAGATTCCACATTTAAGTAGTATCATACAATAATTGTCTTTCTCTGTCTGACTTAATTCACTTAGTGTGAAAATCTCTAGGTCCATACATGGTGTTGCAAATGGCAATATTTCGTTCTTTTTTATGGCTGAGTAATACTCCATTGTAGATATAAGCTCATCACTTATGTTATACACACAAAGCAAACGTGAGTGGCCTTGGTGCTATGCCTCTTTGAGCTTCAGTTTCCTCGCCTTTGAAGTGAGTGGTGGCCCAGATGAGTTTGCAGTCCAAACTCTCCATGCTTGTATGGAGCCCACCTTCATTTCTCCAGGTATGGTCCCACATGCAGAGCTTACTTTGCCCTCACTTCCTCTTTCTCCTCCTCTGCTACCCGAGACTCACCATCTGTCTAGTCTTTGTTGAGCTTGAGCAGAGTGTGATTTGAGGGCCCCAGGAAAAGGCCAACCTGTCAAATGTGCAGGTTGTGTGTGTGGGGGGGGGGGGTCCTTATGGGCCAGGAAATCAAGAGATCCTGGTGCCAGGGACATGGGAAAAAGATAAAGAGCAGGAGGGAGGAAGCTGGTAATATGAAGTCAGCAGCACATCCTAGAGCTGGGCCATTCACATATAAAGTGAGGTTTATGGGGAAAATGCTGTAAGAAGAGAAGTAGCAAAGAGCACACAATCCTGGAAAACTTCCACCTGCAGAAGCGCTGTACAACTTGGGTTGTAACACAAGATCATTCTTGGAGAGAGTGACCCTGTGTCCATGTGTTCCTGACGTTTCCTGACGTTAAGGTTCAGGGGGCTGCAAACATCCAAGGAAGCCTAGCAGGGAAGCTCCACAGAAGGACGTGGCCTGATCCTGGGGCTTCAGTTGAGCTGAGTGAGACCTCCCTGGCCAGTTTCTTGCAATCTAGATTTGCCTCTCTCCAGAGTCTCTGCCAATACAAGTTGGCCCAGTGTATGGTTCAGCTAGGGCTGCTGTAACAAAGTACCACAGCCTGGACAGCTTAAACAATGGAAATACACTTTTTCACAGTCCTGAAGGCTGGAAGTCCAAGATTAAGCTGTTGGCAGGGCTGGTCTCTCCTGAGGCCCTCTGCTTGGCGTGCGCGTGGCTGCCTTCTCATGAGGCCTTGTCCTCACGTGGTCTTCCCTTTGTTCATGTCTGCATCCTAACCTCCTCTTCTTATAAGGACACAAATCAGATTTGATTAGGGGCCACCGGAAATTATCTCATTTTATCTTAATCGCCTCTTTAAAGGCCCTATCTCCAAATATTGTCACATTCTGAAGTACTGAAGGTTAAGGGTTAGGAATTTGGGGAGACACCATTCAGCCCATGGCACCCCATGCTCAAATGCATTAAGAACTTGCTATGTGCTTGTGCTCCCACATCACGCTATGCAGCTCTCACAATCATAAGATATAGGTGGTATTCACATTTTATTTTATCTTATTTCATTTTTTGTCTTTCTAGGGCCCCACCCACAGCATATGGAAGTTCCCAGGCTAGGGGTCAAATCAGAGCTACAGTTGCCAGCCTATGCCACAGCCACAGCAACACCAGATCCAAGCCACATCTGTGACCTACACCACAGCTCACAACACCAGACCCTTAACCCACTGTGCAAGGCCAGGAATTGAACCCACATCCTCATGGCTCCTAGTGGGGTTCGTTTCTTCTGAGCCACGATGGGAACTCCCAGTATTGACATTTTAAAATAAAGGAACTAAGGCATGAGAGAGTAACTCACCCAAGGCTGCCAAGTTGGTCAGCTCCTGGTTTTAGTCGGAGGCTTCGTGGATTCTCAAGCCGAGCTGTGTCCACTTGACTTCACAAGGAATAAGAATTGACTTTGCCCATTTGTGGGCTCCTGGGTGAGGATTTGCCAGTGCTCAGAATACACTGGCAGAGATATGCAGTGAAGTTCCCAGAAAATTCCCTGGTTCTCATGTAAAATGCCATTGCCTCCCTCCAATTTCAGTGTTTGCACTTTGTCTAACTTTACCAAAGGCTTAAAAAATTACTTAAAAAAGCTTTCAATAAGACCTCACTTCCTTAACCTTGTCTTCCCCCACCGAAGCCCTGTGGAATTTTGGGGACTGCTGTTCCCTGAAAGAAAGGGCCATGTCAGGTTATTTGCTGCTGGTCCCACAGCCCTGAATGACACTTGATTTTTTTTTTTTTTTTTGCTTTTTTGGGCTACACCCATGGCATATGGCAATTCCCAGTCTATAGGTCCAATCAGAGCTAGAGCAGCCGGCCCACACCACAGCCACAGCAACACAGGATCTGAGACGCGTCTGTGGCCTACACCACAGCTCACAGCAACACTGGATCCTTAACCCACTGAGTGAGGCCAGGGATCAAACCTGCAACCTCACAGTTCCTAGTTGGGTTTGTTTCTGCTGCGCCACAGCAGGAACTCTGGCACTTGATGATCAAGTTGAAAACTCAGACTAGGATGAGACAGACACCCTGACGGGCCGGGCAGGGAGTGGTAGAGTGGTTGAGAGAGGCGGGGCTGGTTTGCAAAGAAATATTCCACACACCTTGGAAAGTGGCCCCAGGAGAATCTGGGTGAGAAAGTATGAGAAAAACAATGTAGAGCCCTTGTATTTAACAGAAAGAATCCCGGACAACTGTGTCCCTTTGGTGGCGACTCAGGACTGTTCACTGAATTTGCTCAATAATACATCATTAATGGGCACCGAGTGTCCACCTTTGTGAAGCTTGCTATCTGGTGAGGCTAAGTCACATCACAAAATACTGACACAAGTGCATGCATATCCCTCAGCTTCCCCCAACATATGGTGGCTTCCAACCACAGCCATCTGATAGGGCACATCTGATCACTGAGTCATCCTAGCTGGACGTCCAGTAGGAGGCAGCTTGGCTTGTCTCCACTTGGCCGTCTCCTGTGTCCTCAGTCAGTTAAGGGGTAGTGGGCGGCTGGCTGACACAGGATGGCCTTGCACCATGACACAGGGACCACATGCCCTTCCGCGTGCAGCAAGCTGGCTCACACCTGTGGGTCGAGTCACAGCAAGAGAATAGGCCCCGGAGCCCACACACCTTTCAGACCTCTTCTTATGCTATGTTTACCCAAGTCCCATTGGCCAAAGCCATCCCACAGCCAAGTTCCACATACAGTTCCACCTATTGATTGGATCATCGGCAGAGTCATATTACACGGGCGTAGATTGAAGGAGGAGAGCGCTAATGTGGCCACTTTTACAACCTAACACAAGACATCTACAGGCAATGTCAGGCCAGGGGGAGCAAAAGTGTAGGGTGTTATAAGAACACATTGCAGGGGCTCAGGCTCACTCTGGGGGTAGGGAGTCCCCTGTGTGACCATGGCGTTGGGCTGAGAGCTGAGTCATGAGTAGGGGGTTTCTGGGTGCAGTTAAATGAGGCCTACATGAAAGAGCAGTCAAAGCAGAGGGACCAGAGTGTACAAAGATCTTGAGGCATTCAGCAAGGTGATGCAGCCCAGGGTTGGGCGGCGAGATAGGTCATCAGGGAACAAACCACCCAAGGCTTTGAGGACCACACTAAGAACTCTGTATCTTAAACACTGAGGGGTTGGAGGCCGGCGAAAAGCATGTTTGGGTTTTTATCATTGTCCTAGTTGCGGGATGGAGCATTGGTTGTGGCTGAGCAGAGCGTACGAGTGTGTGCAGGGAGGTCGGTGGGAGGGATGTTCAGGTCACCTGGGTGGGGCCTGATGGTCTAGGTCAGGGTAGCGGGAGAGAAGAAAGGAACTAGGGGTGGAAAAATGTGCAGGAGGTCAAGTGCAGAGCTAGCAAGAGACATAAATTGCCACAAATTCTTGGTAGCTCCTCCCATCCAGCAGTGGGGTTTATGTTCTTTTGCAGCTGGGCAGGCTTGTGGCTGCTTTGACTAATACAATATGGTGGAAGGGATCTGATACCATGTGACTTCTGATACCGGGCCACAGAAGCCCATGCATCTTCTTTTTTTTTTCTTTTTTTTTTTTTTGTCTTTTTGCCAATTCTTGGGCCGCTCCTGTGACACATGGATGTTCCCAGGCTAGGGGTCGAATCGGAGCTGTAGCCACCAGCCTATGCCAGAGCCACAGCAATGCGGGATCCGAGCCGCGTCTGCAACCTACACCACAGCTCACAGCAACGCTGGATCGTTAACCCACTGAGCAAGGGCAGGGATCGAACCCGCAACCTCATGGTTCCTAGTCAGATTTGTTAACCACTGCGCCACAACAGGAACTCCGCCCATGCATCTTCCGCCTCCTCTACTAGACACTCATGGGGCCCCGGGCCCCATGTAAGATGCCTACTGTGTGTTGAGAGGAAGCCAAGGCTTCACAAAGAAGCCACATATGAGAGCTCCGGGCCTGGGTGAGCCCAGCCTTCGTGTCATCCCAGGTCGGGGAGAAGATGAGTGAGTGAAGAAGGGTTCCGGTGAGGCCAATCCCTGCCCTTTGAGTCCTTCTAGCTGGGAAACCAGACCCCGAAGAGCAGACAAGCCATTGTCCCAGGGCCCCTGTCTAAATTCCTGACTGCAGAATCCAAAGGCATCACAAAGTGGATGTTGTTTTATAACACTGATTTGGGTGTTTGTTTTGTAGTAATCTGTAACTAGGGCAAGGAGAAAGAGAAGGGGGGTGTTGGGGTGACTCACAGGGGAGATGGTGCAGGTTTACTATCTCGCTTCTTCTCAGGAAAATTGTTTCCATGGAGGAAGTGGGGTGCTAAGAATGAACGTGAGAAGCCAGAGCTCATTCCTGGTGTATTGCGTCGAAGGGCAGATAGCTCAAGTATCACAGCTGAAGTTATGCATGGAGTCACTCAGGGTGTTTTGGGCTGCACATGTGGCATGTGGAAGTTCCCCAGCCAGGAATGGAAGCTGTGCCACAGCAGCAACCTGAGCCACTGCAGTGACAAGGCCAGATCCTTAATCTGTGGTGCCCCAGGAGAACTCCTCGAGCTGGCGATGAGTGAGAACGATGGCCGTGAGGCAGGTGTGGGGGAGACCGTGCCGGAGCCGCTGGGGAGTCCGAGGCTGCTGACAGCTGTCCAAAACGTGTGATGATATTGGTTTTTAGATCACAAACTGAGCGCGGGACAAAGAAAAATCTCCCTTACAGAAAACTATAGTATTCAATTATTTTTTTCTGGAATATTTATCCTTCATTTGTCTTTCCAAATGAGTAAAGACAATTCTAAAGAATATTTATTGGTTTTAATAATTTTGCTCTTTGGAAATTCAGCGCTGAGTTTCTAGGGGAATGAAAGGTACATGCCTGAGAGGGCTTTTCTCTTGTTAAAAAGTGTGATTAGAAGATTACCCAGAATGCTCTATTTTACATTCTCCCTCTGGCTTTCATTACAGCTGTTCCTTTCTCAGCAGGTTCCATAATTATACAAATGTCTTAGCCTTTTAAGTGTTTCATTATTCATTTTTTACTCACCCAGGGCACCTAAGGCCTGTTCAGCTGCAGAAACAGCTTGCTCAATGCATTGGCTGTGGATTAATTTTTGACTCGGTCTTTTACGTTTCCTAGGAAAGATGAAGTGGAAGATAGCACTCTATGTTGCGATACTCTTTGCTTGCAGAGCTGGCTCTTATTTCTTCTTCTTTCTTTCTTTCTTTTTTTTTTTTTTCCTGTCTATTTAGGGCTGTACCTGCGGCGTATGGAAGTTCCCAGGCTAGGGGTTGAATTGGAACTGCTGGCCTACGCCATGGCCACAGCCACACAGGCTCCGAGCCACGTCTTCGACCTGCACCACAGCTCATGGCAACAATGGATCCTTAACCCACTGAGCCAGGCCAGGGATCAAATTCGTGTCCTCATGGATACTAGTTGTGTTCGTTACCTCTGTGCCACAACGGGAGCTCCCTGGTTCTTATTCTTTATTGTCTGTATGGACCATTCGATCCTTGATTCTCTAGTTGCACTTGCCTGCAACTTGTAGACACCATCATTGAAAGCAATCTTGCCTACTTGAAATACTTCATTTAGGCAACAGTCTCTTCTCTATCCTCTGGGTCTCATTGCTCATGGCATCTTCTTCTCCTACTTAATCATTCTGTAATAAAAAGTTCAGCAAAACCATTTCAGAACCCTAATTTCCAATCATAAATTTTGCTTATAACTTTAGAAAACATTATGTAGAACTTCCAACTCTATGTCCTCAGTGATATGTCCAGGGGGGAATAATTCAGTGATGTGAAGTGGATAAAAAGCATAAACTGTTGGAGTTCTCTAGTGGCTCAGTGGTTAAGGATTCAGCTTTGTCACTTCTGTGGCTTGGGTTCAATCCCTGGCCATGCCAAAAAAAAAAAAAATCATAAACTCTTTTGACAAACAGGAACTAATAACTTTTAAATGCTTAATTATTTGGCCATGTAACTGTCATTTAGCAGAGTTCAGAAATTCAGATGCCTACAGGGGTAACCAAATAGTAAAAATGTGGAGGGGGTGGGGCCAGGTTACATAAACCATGTGAATAGGGAGCTTCCACTGTGTTGCAGTGAGTTAAGAATCTGACTGCAGTGACGTAGGTTGCAGCTGCGGCTCGGATTCCATCTCTGCCAGGGAACTGCCGTATGCTGTGTGTGTGGCCATAAAAGTAACACAAAAACAATAGGAATAGAGTGTAGCACATCTATAGTTATGCCATATTTTATTAAATTTAATAAATTGCTCCATTTTATTTTTTATTTTTTTATTTTTCAAGGCCACACCCACGGCATATGGAGGTTTCCAGGCTAGGGGTCTAACTGGAGCTACTGCTGCCAGCCTACGCCGCAGCCACAGCAACTCAGGATCCGAGCCGTGTCTGCAACATATACCACAGCTCACGGCAACGCTGGATCCTTAACCCACTAGCGAGGCCGGGGATCGAACCTGCAACCTCATGGTTCCTAATTGGATTTGTTTCCACTGTGCCACGACGGGAACTCCTGTTCTCTTTTATTTAGAGAGCAATTTTACGTGGACGTGCAGTTGTAAGAAATAATACAGAAAAATCCTGAGTACTCCCTACCTGGCTTACCCCGAGATGGTAACAGCTTATAAAACCATAGGATGGTATCACAGCAAGACATCAACATGAACACAGCCAAGGCACAAAACTTTTCCATCACTGCAAGACCTCTTGTATAGTCCCCATTCTCCCAACCCCATACCTAACCCTGGCCAACTCATCTTCACTAATCTCCATCTCTGTAATTTTTTTCATCTCAAGAGTAATATATAGGCGTTCCCGTTGTGGCTCAGCGGAAATGAATCAGACCAGGAACCATGAGGTTGTGGGTTCGATCCCTGGCCTCGCTCAATGGGTTAAGGATCCAGGGTTGCTGTGAGCTGTGATGCATGTCGCAGACATGGCTCAGATCTGATGTTCCTGCGGCTCTGGCATAGACTGGCAGCTGTAGCTCCGATTAGACCCCTAGCCTGGGAACCTCCATTGCCATGGGTGTGGCCCTAAAAAGACATACACAGAAAAAGAGTACTCTTAGCTGCTGAATATCCATGGTATGAAGATACGGTTGTCTGTGTGGCCACTTCCTCACTGAAGGGCACCCGGCTGTTTCTAGTTTGGGCTATTATGAATAAAGCTGCTCTGAACATTTGCCTACAGGTTTTTGTGTGAACGTAAGTCTCCATTTCTCTGGGATAAATATCCCAAAGTTTAGTTGCTTGGTTGTACTGTAATTGCACATATAGTTTTGTAAAAACTGCCAAACCGTTTTCCAGCGCGAATATGTCAATTGACATGTGCACGCAGCATGTATGAGTGTCAGTTTGTCTGTATCTCCAGCAGCATTTGCTGTTGTCAATATTTTCTTTTGTCTTTTTTTTTTTTCTAGGGCTGCACCCACAGCATATGGAGGTTCCCAGGCTAGGTGTCCAATCAGAGCTGCATTTGCTGGCCTACACCACAGCCACAGCAACGTGGAATCCAAGCTGTTTCTGGGACCTACACCACAGTTCACGGCAACGCTGGATCCTTAACCCACCGAGGAAGGCCGGGGATGAAACCCGAGTCCTCATGGATTCTAGTCGGGTTCATTACCACTGAGCCATGATGGGAACTCCCAATGTTGTCAATATTTTTTATTTCAGCCATTCTATTAGGTCTGAGTAATATCCTATTGTGGTTTTACCTTACATTTCCCTTATGGCGAATGATGTTGAACATCTTTTCATGTGCTTATTTGCCATCTGCATGTCATCCTCAGGTAATGTCTGTTCATATCTTTCCCATGTTCCAATTACACTCTATTTTATTTTATTATTAAAAAAATTTTTAGGGCCATACCTGCAGCACATGGAAGTTCCCAGGCTTAGGGTTCAAATCAGAGCTGCAGCTACCCGCCTACACCGAAGTTCATGGCAACACCGGATCCTTAGCCCACTGAGTGGGGCCAGGGATCGAACCTGCATTCTCGTGGGTATTAGTTGGGTTCACTACTCCTGGGTCACAATGGAAACTCCTAATTACATCCTATTTTAAAATTCTGGACAGAGGAATGCCGCATATCCTAGTTCATAGAGTCTGCTACATAGATGACCATCTCTAAAATCCACCAAATCCTTTCCCATTTAAGAATTTTACAATGAACTAACAAATTCCCAATGCACTCAATGTAACCATCATTGGCACACACCTGGAAAGAAAAGAAGTCCTTGTTTGCCATCAGCAAATGGACTCAGAAATCTGGGGCCAGAATCTCTCAGACCTAAGAAACAAAAAACACATCCACCCTTACCAAGATTTCCCACGTCCTCCTTGTTATAAACAGACAGGGAGAGAGCTGAGAGCTTGGAGAAGCAGAGGGAGGAGTGGAGGACATGGAACTCCAAATTCCTTCTCTTCTTCCTTGTGCTTGGTACTGAAAATTTCACTTCCATCCAGAGACGTTGCTCAAGTGAGATTTCCCCTAGTTTGGGCCCCCAATCTGTATTTTTAGCAACCATTGAGATCATTCTTATCCTCTTCTAAGTTTGGAAAACAGTGCCTTCTGTTGTGTCTGTACACCCACGACACCTCTGTAACTAGGATCTCAGAGGATGGACTTTTAGGCCTTGAGAGGGTTACCTAGAGTCACTTGGTGCCCATACCGAGGCCTTGTGAGTCTGAGGTTTATGGCAGCCACCACTTTGTGCATCAGTATCCGCATTAAAGGGTCTGGTTGGACTATTCATAAGCATGCACAGAAGAGGGACACGTGCATACGTACTTAAATTGCACCTGTCCTATTGGTCTCATAGAATCTAACTTTATGCTTTTTACGTCCCTAATGTGTCGGCACACATTTAACAAGCACGCGTTCTTTGAGGGGAGAGATATAATAGGCTTCGTTAATACTAGAAATCGCAGGTTAACTAAAAAAGCATTTCTAAAATAATTTGTGTGAGACATTCCTGAATATCCTAATCAGGGAGCCTTCTGTCCCATACCTTAGAAATACATTCCTAAAATAAAAGCGAATGGTTTCTTGAAGTCCTAAATGGACAAAAGCACCAATAAAACCTACTCTACCTAGATTAATGCTACTCTGTGATCAGTTTTAATCATAGATTTTTTTTTTTTTTTGTCTCTTTGCCTTCTCCAGGGCCGCACCCGCGGCACATGGAGGTTCCCAGGCTAGGGGTCTAATCGGAGCTGTAGCTGCCCACCTACGCCAGAGCCACAGCAACTCGGGATCCGAGCCGCGTCTGCAACCTACACCACAGCTCATGGCAATGCCGGATCCTTAACCCACTGAGCAAGGCCAGGGATTGAACCTGCAACCTCGTGGTTCCTAGTTGGATTCCTTAACCACTGAGCCACGACGGGACCTCCTAGATGTTTTTAATTATGACCTCCCTGGATAGGGCCTCCTGAAAATCACTGATTCCGCTCCACCTCATGTTTTCACACCCAGAGCCTGGATGAGAGAAGCAGCCTAAGATTCCAGTTGTGACAGAGCAAAACCAAGTACCCAGTTCTCCTACTATTAAGGCTTGAGAGATTTCGAATTGCTTTTCCCCCCCTCAGGTACACAAACACTCAGATAAGGATTTGCTAGAGTATGGAACTCAAACAAGCCACAGGGTGGGCTTGTCCAAAGATTCATGTGTGTCATGGAGCAGGGTGGGCCCTGTGTCAACAGGACCTTTTCCAGACAAATTCCCCAGTCCTTGGGAATGAATGTCCTCCTGCCCAGGTACCTGCCCTCGTGCCTCGAGAGGAGAGGAAGAAGCACTTAACAGTTTGTTCCTGGGGACCTGACTGTGGATTTCCCCTCCATATTCCGTGTCACTCAGATCATACAAAATGTGCATGCTTGTACAACAGCTTCAATGACAAAGGCACAGATAAAAGGACACCAGGGCCCGTCAGAACCCCTTTGTCTGAGCTTCTGGTCAGTAGGGAGCATACCTGGCCTGGTATGGGGGGACCCATGCCAGGGCCCCGCCTGGAGGTGGCATCCATCTCTGGGGGTGGCCCTCATTCTGCACTGTCCCGAATGGTAGTTGGTGGTCACATGTGGTCACAGGGTTGTACTGTGGCTGGCTGGCTTTGAGATGTGCTGTAAGGGCAAAACACACACTGGAGTTTGAAGTCTTCTTATGAAAAGAAAAGGTAAAAGATCTCATTAAAAGTTTCAAAGTCAATCACATGTCAAAATAATAGTATTTTGGTATATATTAGGTTAGTAAATTACTTTTATAATGTGAAGACTAGAAAATTTAAAATTACAGGTGTAGAGTTCCCATTGTGGCTCAGCAGGTTACGAACTTGACTAGTATCCATGAGGATTCGGTTTTGATCCCTGGTCCCATTCAGTGGGTGCCGTGAGCTGTGTTGTAGATGGCAGACATGGCTCGGATCTGGCGTTGCCTTGGCTGTGGCGTAGCTCTGATTTGACCCCTAGCCCGGAACTTCCATATCCCTCGGGTGCAGGCCTAAAAAGAAAAGAAAGAAAAACAAACAAACACTTGCCCCCCCCCCCCCAAAAAAAACTCAGTCCTTCTCAGAAGTGTGCCTGGGCTACATGCAGCATGAAGTGCCTGTCAGCTGTGACAAATGTCAGGTTTAACATTATGAGGATGGCTGTCAAAATATCCACTTTTACCCCTGAATTTACCACATTGCCACACCCAATCCCAAGGAAACATTGCTTAGTGATCAGCCGAGTGGACAGTCTCAACTGTATTAGCATGATATGGATTTAAACCTTTCAATGAAACTTTCTCCAGTTTTATTAGAGTATATGTTAAGTACCTCACTGGGTAAGTGTGTGTACAGCATGACTTGATTCACATATATTGTGAAAGGATTTTACCACAATAAATTTAGGGAACATCCATCATCTCGTACAGATACAAAAAAAAGGAAAAAGTGGTTTTTTCCTTCAGTGAGAACTTTCTTGACAACTTTCCTGCATATCACACAGCAGCATTGGCTATTGTCATCATCTTGTACATTATATCCCTTTCATTTGTTATCTCATAACTGAAAATTTCTTCCTTTTGATCACCTTCACCCAACTCCTCCTCCCCCCAACCCTCTCCGGTAACCACAAACCTGATGTTTTTTTCCATGAATTTGGTGAGGTTTTTTTTTCTTTTCTTATTTATTTATTTATTGATTGATTCGTTATATATCTTTTTAGGGCTACACCCGCGACATATGGGGGTTCCCAGGCTAGAGATCTAATCAGAGCTGTGGCCGCCAGCCTATACCACAGCCACAGCAATGTGGGATCCAAGCCGTATCTGTGACCTACACCACAGCTCATGGCAACACCGGATCCTTAACCCACTGAGCGAGGCCAGGGATCAAACCTGTGTCTTCATGGATGCTGGTCAGATTCTTTTCAGCTGAGCCATGACGGGAACTCCTCTTTTCTTTTTTTAGATTCCACATATAAGTGAGATTGTCATACACTGTTTGTCTTCCTCTGCTTATTTCACTTAGCATAATGTCCTCAAGGTCCATCCATGCTTGTTGCATACAGCAGGATTCCCTTTTTATGGCTGAGTAGTATTCCACTGTGTGTGTGTGTGTGTGTGTGTGTGTGTGTGTGTGTGTGTGTGTGTGTACCACATCTTCTTTATCCATTCACTCATCAGTGGACACTTAGGTTGTTTCCATGTCTTGGCTATTGTAAATAATGTTGCAGTGAACATGGAGTACACTACATTCTTTTTTTTTTTTTTGTCTTTTCTAGGGCTGCACCTGAGGCATGTGGAGGTTCTCAGGCTAGGGGGTTAATCGGAGCTGTAGCCGCCAGCCTACACCACAGCCACAGCAACACTGGATCTGAGCTATGTCTGCAATCTACACCACAGCCCACAGCAACACGGGATGGTTTAACCCACTGGGCGAGGCCAGGGATCAACCTGCGTCCTCATGGATGCTAGTCAGGTTCTTGTTAACTACTGAGCCATGATGGGAACTCCTGTAGTTCTTAACTCCAATTAACCTACTTCGCCACAGCAGGAACTCCACAGATGTATCTTTGATGCAGTGTTTTTGAAACTTTTCCATTTTAATAGCCATTTTGACCCTCTTGTCCAGTTTTTCTATTTTAAGTATAATATAAATATGAGCCCATACTCTAAATCTCAGAGCATATTTAAAACTCTAATCAGCCTTTGGCAAGTGGCTCCTGTCATTTATTTGACAAATACCCACTTCATGTGATTCTGATTTCTCTCCCTCTTTTCCAAATGTCTTTGATAAATTTATGTACTTCATGTGATTCTGATTTCTCTCCCTCTTTTCCAAATGTCTTTGATAAATTTATTTATAGTCAGCCATATCAAATATATTGACAATATACAAGGAATGACTTTAAAAAGAAACAAATACTTTGTTCTTTCTGTCACAGGTCAGCACACTTTTTCTGTGAAAAGCTTTTTTTTTTTTTTTTTTTGGTCTTTTTGCCTTTTCTAGGGCCACTCCCGTAGCACATGGAGGTTCCCAGGCTAGGGGTCTAATCGGAACTGTAGCTGCCGGCCTACACTAGAGCCACAGCAATGTGGGATCTGAGCCGTGTCTGGGACCTACACCACAGCTCATGGCAACGCCGGATCCTTAACCCACTGAGCGAGGCCAGGGATCGAACCCGCAACCTCATGATTCCTAGTCAGATTCGTTAACCACTGATCCACGACAGGAACTCCTGTGAAAAGCTTTTGAGACAAACAAAAGTTGTGGACAGTTCCATGAAATGTGATTATTATTTAAAATAATCTCTTCTGAAACCTCTAATTCAAAAAAGACACATGTACCCCAATGTTCATAGCAGCACTAATTACAATAGCTAAGATATGGAAGAAAACTAAATCAACAGATGAATGGATGAAGATGCGGTGTGTGTCGTGTGTATGTGTGTGTGTGTGTGTGTGTATGATATTACCCAACCACAAAAGAGAATGAAATAATGCCATCTGCAGCAACATGGATGGACCTAGAGATTATCCCAGTAAGTGAAGTACGTCAGAGAAAGGTAAATATCATATGATATCACTTATACGTAGAATCTAAAAAAATATACAAATGAACTTATTTACTAAACAGAAATAGGCATGAAAAACAAACTTACGGTGACCAAAACAGGAAAGAGTGGGAGAGGGATAAATTGGGAATTTGGGGTTAATGGATACACACTACTGTACATAAAATAGATATACTGTATAGCACAGGGCACTGCATTTAATATCTTATAATTATAATGAAAAGAATCTGAAGAATATATATATATATAAAATATATAGCTGAATCACTTTGCTGTACACCTGAAACACTATAAATCAACTATACTTCAATTTTAAAAAAAATCACAAAACCCTGCAAGACAATAAAAAAAAAAAAATAAGCTCTTTATTCCTTGCATTGCTATGGATACAGAAGCTTATCTTTGTGTGTGTGTGTGTCTGTGTGTTTGTGTGAGTGTGTGTGTCTTTTTTTGTCTTTTCTAGGGCCACACCCGAGGCACATTGGAGGTTCCCAGGCTAGGGGTCGAATGGGAGCTGTAGCCACCGTTCTACACCACAGCCACAGCAACGCCAGATCTGAGCCGCATCTGTGACCTACACCACAGCTCACGGCAACGCCAGATCCTTAACCCACTGAGCAAGGCCAGGGATCGAACCCGCAACCTCATGGTTCCTAGTCGGATTCGTTAACCACTGAGCCACGACGAGAGCTCCAAGAAGCTTATCTTGATAAAGATTTAGGAGAGATGAATCCACACTTTCTGTATATTCCTTCATGCAGAATAATTTTCAGTATTGCTACTGACAAACTGAAATGAATGAAACTATAATTTTGATCATTTTGAATGATACATGAGAGCTTTTTTCAAAGGGAATGAAGGTCTTCGTGTTATAATGTGTATTCCTTTTTAATATCTAATGCGGAAGGAGATGCTTGTGTTGGAATCTGACACCAGGAGAGAGGCAGCTGGGAGAAAATGGTTATTTGGGAGAAAATGGTTATCTCCAGCCTCACATTGCTGGGGGAAGGGGCAGGAGCTCAGATGCTGGGTTGCAGTCCTGCTTCCCAGTGAAGTGAGGGACCCAGTCAGCTGTGATGGTGAAACCATGCACCAGACTCAAAATCTTTGTGTTTTGAAGTAAAGAGTCTCTTTTTGCTTTAGCCTCCCAGGAGTCCCCTCAGTCTCAAAAGGCTGACTCAAGAGTTAATGATTAGGAAATGTTGTTATAGCTAAAAACAAGCTAAAACAGTCTCCAATATGTCATGTCCTGCCTTGACTCACTAACTTATTACTGATGCTCACTTTCTGGTTAGGGTTAAATTGCACCTCGTGTCTGGCTTTTCACAAATGCACTCTTCCTTGCTTAATTGCTTTCTTTTACTAATGGTTACTTTCTAGTTAGAGTTATATTGCATCTAGTGTTTTCTTTTGTAATTGAAACCCTCCCTAACACCCCTTCCCTGTAAGCAATCTTCTTTCCCCGAGAAAAGGTTAAGGAACGATAACCCTGAAGACAGTCAGAATCCATCACTGGGCCGATTAACTGACGCCTTGATGACTCTGAAATGATCTATGGATGAAGCCTAATATAGACACCATAATCATGTCTTCGGTGCTAAACCTATAAAACCCCTTGCTCTCCCCTTTCAAGAGAGGACATCGTTTTGAGGCACTAGCTTGGAGTGTCATCCTTTGCCTGGCAAAGCAATAAAAAAACTGTTCTTTCTTCAAAACTCTCTCTGAGACTTAATTGGTGCTGGTGTACAGAGGCCACGTTTTGGCTACAGTGGCTTCACAGGGGTGAACCCATCCCTCTATAAGATTTTCATCCAGGGCCTACAGACCTGATTATTTTGGGGAGCAGGGCTATATGGGTGGTTGAAGGTCCGCAGAGATAAATCAGTACAGTTTGTTGCTCTGGCCACACCTCCGTCGAGATGGCTTGCCCCTCATCTTCCCATACCCTATAAAATCACCACCACGAGATGGGAACTGAGCTTTCTCGAGAGAAGATGCTTACATAACCCTGATACAGATCCAGATGCTGAGAAACAGAGATGAAAAGTCTGGCGAGATGCCAACCTCAAATGCACTGGGCCCAGCAGTTACACACCCATCAGATCTTTTAGGTCAAGTAGCTTTTGGTCAAAAGAGAAATTTTATGGGAGTTCCTGTCGTGGCTCAGAGGTAAGGAACCTGACTAATATCCATGAGGACTCCGGTTTGATCCCTGGCCTCTCTCAGTGGGTTAAGGATCCAGCATTGCCCTGACCTGTAGTGTAGTTCACAGATGTGGCTTGGATCTGGCCTTGCTGTGGCTGGGGCATAGGCAGGCAGCTATAGCTCTGATTTGACCCCTAGCCTGGGAACTTCCACATGTTGCAGGTGCAGCTATAAAAAAAAAAAAAAGATTTAAAAAATCACAGTGAAATTTTATGGCTTAGATTAAACCACATTGTTTTTCCTTTTAATGAAAGTATTCAGACTTTCATGAAGTATCTATTGTTAGATTAGAAAAAGGTTTTATGGAAAGGTGAGACAAAAATTCAGGAAATTTCCTCCCTAAAGAAAATGTTCTCCAATGCAAAATAATATATAGTTGTATTGCTGGAGGGCTGATCCCAGAATTTCTGTCATTTTGAACAAGCATCAGTGTTGAAGGCTTGACTCCACTGTGATGCCAAAGAGGGTGTTTACTGGAGTTCCCGTCGTGGCGCAGTGGTTAACGAATCCGACTAGGAACCATGCGGTTGCGGGTTCAATCCCTGCCCTTGCTCAGTGGGTTAAGGATCCTGCGTTGCCATGAGCTGTGGTGTAGGTCGCAGATGCGGCTCGGATCCTGTGTTGCTGTGGCTCTGGCGTAGATGGGCAGCTACAGCTCGGATTAGACCCCTAGCCTGGGAACCTCCATATTCGGGGGAGCAGCCCAAGAAATGGCAAAAAGACAAAAAAAAGGGGGGGGGGTGTTTACTGGTTACTCAGGCAGTACTCTCCTTGGAATTGGCTCTGTGATAGAATTTCTACTCCAGGGTGATACCCACAGTTATTTCTCCAGTACTCATAACTGTAAATTCAAATGAACCAAACTCTTAAGAGACTGATGTATAAACCAAAACACCGATTTATTACTTTCCTGTGAGTGAAAGGACAGAAGCTCAGTTCTGCTCTTTAGCGCATCCTCCCCTCAACACGAGAAATTGACTATCCTTGGCAGACTGTTCAGGGTGGATAAGCGGTGTGTGTGAGAGACACCTGGATGGCATCTTGCCTGGTGGCAGTCTTAGGAAGCAACGATGAATCTGAAGCTGAACCATGTCCTCAGGGCTGATGCATCCAGGACTCCTTTATGTGGACCTCAAGTGCCTGTCGGAAGAACAGCTGCTCTCAGCCATGGTTGGAACACGTAGGGCCCTTTGATCTACAGTACTCCCAGATCGCCCTTAATTAATGCTGACTTTTCAAATAAGATGTAACATACGGAGTTCCCGTTGTGGCGCAGTGGTTAACGAATCCGACTAGGAACCATGAGGTTGCGGGTTCGATCCCTGGCCTTGCTCAGTGGGTTAACGATCCGGCGTTGCCATGAGCTGTGGTGTAGGTCGCAGATGCGGCTCGCATCCCGTCGTTGCTGTGGCTCTGGCATAGGCTGGCAGCTACAGCTCCGATTCAACCCCTAGCCTGGGAACCTCCATATGCCGCGGGAGCGGCCCAAGAAATGGCAAAAAAAAAGACAAAAAAAAAAAGATGCAACATACATATGATTTCAGCTTCCCCAAGCCAAATCATATTTTAGTCCTAACCATCTATTTCTCCTCCACCGAATTCGCGCAACTTAATGATGCCTGGATAGTCTCTAGACTCTCCAGCTATGCAGTTATAGACAATGAGTTAGGGTGTCTAAAACCTCACTGTAAGGGGTGGGGGTCACCTCTAGCTCGTGTGGAGAACTGATCTCATTTGGCTGTATCATATTTTGGAAGACAGTTTTCAGAAAATGTGTTGATCTATTCTTGCTAAATTGTTGCTTTTCTTTCAGTTTTTCTTTTATTGAGAACATAATATCAATTTAAAAATAAATCCTAGGAGGGAATGTCTATTCTGTTGGGGCTAAATTAGGGAGGGGACAAAAGCAAAAGGAGGGGAGGGAAAGAAAGAAAAAAGGGAAGAAGGAAAAAAAATCAGCATTGTAATCACAGTCTTCTACCTGGCCATCAGGAACTTTTATACAAAGTGGGTCAGACATGATTGAAAACATTTCTGGGAGTTCCTGTTGTGGCTCAGTGGATTAAGGACCTGAGGACGTCTCTGTGAGGATTTGGATTCAATCCTTGGCCTCACTCAGGGGGTTAAGGGTATGTTGTTGCCACAAGCTACGGCTCAGATCCAGTATTGCTGTGGCTGTGACTGTGGTGTAGAACCCTAGCCTGGGAACTTCCATATACCTCAAGGTGTGGCCATCAACAGAAAAAAGAAAAAAGAAAAAGAAAGTATTTCTGTTCCAACATACAGAATTTTTCAGTGTTTAAATGGTAGTAATGCGGTGTCAGCTTTCTGAAATTTTTGCACATTTGCGGTTCCCATGGTCTATCTGCTTATTTCCAATGCCAGTGTAGTCTACCTTCACTTCCTGTATTGTTCTGAGGGATAATTTTAGTACTAATTCTTGATCTCCTATCATCTGGATAGTAAAATAGATATTATCATTATTCAGCTATTTATGATTTTGAGGCCACAGAAATTCAGTATCGTTTCAAGTATTTAATTTCTTTGCAGCATCACATGTGAACCTTGTCACTCAGTGACTTTTTAAAAGACATATGCAGCCAATCAATCAATGGAAAAATGGGCAAAAGGCCTGAATAGACTCTTCTCCAAGGAAGATATACAGATGGCCGGCAAACACATGAAAAAATGCTCAACATCGATGATTATAAGAGAAATGCAAATCAAAACAACCATGAGATACCACCTCACACCAGTCAGAATGGCCGTCATTAATAAGTCCACACATAACAAATGCTGGAGGGGTTGTGGAGAAAAGGGAACCCTCCTGCACTGTTGGTGGGAATGTGAACTGGTACAGCCACTATGGAGAACAGTTTGGAGATACCTTAAAAAATCTATTCATAGAACTTCCATATGACCCCGCAATCCCACTCTTGGGCATCTATCCGGACAAAATTCTACTTAAAAGAGACACAGGCACCCGCATGTTCATTGCAGCACTATTCACAATAGCCAGGACATGGAAACAACCCAAATGTCCATCAACAGAGGATTGGATTCGGAAGAGTGGATATATATACAATGGAATACTACTCAGCCATCAAAAGAATGACAATGCCATTTGCAGCAACATGGATGGAACTAGAGACTCTCATCCTGAGTGAAATGAGCCAGAAAGACAAAGACAAATACCATATGATATCACTTACAACTGGAGTTCTAATACCAGCACAAATGAACATCTCCACAGAAAAGAAAATCATGGACTTGGAAAACAGACTTGTGGCTGGGAGAGGGAGGGAGTGGGAGGGGTCGGGAGCTTGGGGTGGGGGAAAAAAACGTATACATGTAAGGATAACTTGATCCCCTTGCTGTACAGTGGGAAAATAAAAAAAATTTAAAAAAGACATATGTTTCACCTGGTCCTTTCTGTCGTCACAAGCAAAAGCGCTTACTTTATAATACACTTATGTATTTTTATTTCAAGTATGCTTCCTAGGTGGTAAAGTATTGGATTAGAAAAAGTTATTGGCAATGATCTTTCTCTCTTTCTTTTTCTCTTTCTTCCTTTTATTTTTTTCCTCCTCCTCCTTCCCTCTTCCTTTTTTTCTTTTCCCCCTCCTTTCCTTCCTTTTTTTTTTTTTCTGTCTTTTTGCCTTTTCTAGGGCTGCTCCCATGGCATATGGAGGTTCCCAGGCTAGGGGTCAAATCAGAGCTGTAGCCGCCGGCCTACACCAGTACCACAGCAACGAGGATCCGAGCTGCGTCTGCAACCTACCACACAGTACGTAACGCGGCGACTTAACCCACTGAGTGAGGCCAGGGATCAAACCCACAACTCATGGTTCAGCGGACTAGAGACGAGCGAACGACGGTAGAACCACTGTCTGTTCTACTTAGGCTGGGGAGGAGGACAGGAGGGACGGAGGGATGGAGGAGGGAGGGACGGGGAGGAGGAGTGAAGGGAGGGGAGGGAGGGGAGGAGGAGGAAGTAGGAAGGACAGGGGAGGGCAGGGCGGAAGGATAGGAGGGAAGTAGGGAGAAGGAAGGAAGGAGGAGGGAAGAGGGAGGAAGGAGGGAGGAGGGAGGGGAGGAAGGAAGGAGGGAGGGAGGAAGGAGGAGGAGGGAGAGAAAGGAGAGGGAAGGCGAGAGGGAGGAATGAAGGAAGTGCAGAAGGCGAAGGAGAAGGAAGGCTTCCTTCCTTTCCTTCCTTGTTTCGTTCTTTCTTTCTTCTTTCTTTCTTTCTTCTTCTTTCTTTCTTTCTTTTTTCTTTCTTCTTTTTCTTTCTTTCTTTCCTTCTTTCTTTCCTTCCTTCTCATCCCCTCTTTCTTTTCAAAGGGGAACTCTGCCTCATTGTGTTGTTGACATATGGACAATTTCCACCTGTTGCATCTCTACCCCTGCCACTGGTGTTTGGTTTGCTTTCTGCCACGTGGCTCCTTTTGCATAGTGTGAGCTGGTCACATGGCTTTCGCTGACTTGCTGGTAACTTTCTTCAAGGAGTTTGAGGTCAAGCAATGCACAAATCTGTGCCATATTCTTTAAAGATCTACATGTATTATTGGGAAAAACTTATTGTTGACTTGCATTCCTTTATTACTAGTGGTGGTTAGAAAAGCATTAGTCTGAAGAGGTGACTTTCAGACTGGTGGTGCCACTTGCCTTTGCCTTTCATTCTGCTGGTGCACCTCCAAGAATGGGATGGAGTTCCCACCAAGCCCAGAATTTCCCAGGGCTCTGGGAACACAGCTTGGCAAGGATAGAACAGCTTTGGGGACTGAGGAATGAAAGAAAAGAAATAGAAAATGCATCTTCATTGTTCCCATCATGGCTCAGCAGAAATAAATCTGATTAGTATACATGAAGATGCAGGTTTGATCCCTGGCCTCACTCAGTGGGTTAAGGATCCTACATTGCCATGAGCTGTGGTGTAGGTTGTAGCTGTGGCACAGATCTGGCATTGCTGTGGCTGTGGCATAGGCCAGCGGCTACAAATCCAATTCGACCCCTAGCCTGGGAACCTCTATATACCTGGGGTGTGGACCCAAAAAATTAAAAAAGAAAGAAAGAAAGGAAAGAAAGAAGGAAGGAAGGAGAAAGAGAGAAAGAGAGAAGAAGAAGAAAAGAAAGGAAAGGAAAAGAAAGAGAAAGAAAAAAGAAAATGCATCTTTGCCAAATCACTCTTGACTTGGACTCATTCCCTTATCTGGTCTTTGGACCATCACGGTATTACTTTGGTGTAGATTCTAAATGAACCCCACTTTGGGGCACTGTTAGGTGCAGATATGAGGAAGAGGCTATTTCTTCATCTGTCTCTCACCTCACTCCTTGCCTATGCTGCTCAGATGTGTCCAGGATGTGTTACCTCCCAAATCAATTGAGAGGTACTGTCTTTTTTCTAATTTTAGGCTGAAAACATAGACTAATTTTGACAAGAGCAACTCACAGTGTGTTTGAAGGCAAGATTTCTCATCATAAGACTGTTTAAGGCACAGTGGACAGGGAAATGCTGTTACTAATAGATCACTTGAATTTAATGGCCATAAATATCAAGTAACTAAGTACATGCCAACGACAACTATGCTTCAAAATAATTAATTTAATACTTTTTGTGTCCACTAATGTGACTGCTTGACAGCTCTTTTGATGTCATGTTAATTTTGCTATCATTGAACAAAAATAGCATCTTTTTGTCAGTATCAGTTAATACCACCCTCTAAGAGAAAACCTGAGGCCAGCCAAAGACAATTTTTTAACTGTTGGGACATTTTGATATTTTTGCTGTATCCTTTTAAAAAAATGGAGTGGCAAAAGCCCTACTATAGTTGGGATTCTTTAGGAAACAGAGTCTGCACGGAGACTTGAGGTGCCCTCTTGGGAAGCATACTATGAAGAGTGAGGGCAGCAGGAGTGGGCAGGATGGAGCTGGGCTGTGATGTGGGTGCAAAAGCAGTCTCAGTGAACCATGAAGAGCTTGAGCTGAGATACTATGGCTTTGCTGAACTGCCCCTCCATGAGTCAAGCGTTCCTGGTCTTGCACCTCTAGTGAAGGGATGTGACCTTGGGTGAGGCTGCATCCTTTGCCAGGGCAGTTCCAGAAGAAGGACTCAGCCAGGTAGTGAGGGCCTTGGTCCTGAGAGGAGATGATAAAATAAAATATCATGTATTGAGATGTATGGAGGTCATTTTGGCTTATACATGGGCTAACTTGAATTTTATACTAGTATGTTCGTGGCCTATCAAACATACACTGTACCCCTCTGCTTTGATTATTAACGGAAAGGGCACGATGACCACAAGTAAAGAATGTTCATGTTAAATTAAAATAAAGATTACGGAGTTCCCACTGTGGCTCAGTGGGTTATGAACATGACTAGTATCCGTGAGGATACGGGTTTGATCCCTGACCTTGCTCAGTAGGTGAAGGATCTGGCATTGCTGTAGCTGTGGTGTAGGCCAGCAGCTGTAGCTCTGATATGCTATGAGTGTGGACCTAAAAAGAAAAAAAAAAGATTAAATGCCTCTCTTCTTGGGACACTAACACTGTTACTCTTTTATGATAAGACTCTCTTTCCGTGCCAAGGTCATGCTGACTTGCTATGTGTGTGATATATGTGCTGGTCTATTCTTTTTTTTTTTAACCTGGAAGAAATGCATCCCTGACTTATTTAATGTTCTTTGTTCTGACAAGATATAAAACTGTGTTGAAAACCCTGCTTCTCCTTAATAGCTTCTCAGAGTAGTCTAGGAAGTGGGCTTCTAGGCTAGTCTTCAGTCTGGCTCAAATAAAACTCTTTTCTAGCAGTTCCCACTGTGGTGCAGTGGGTTAAGGATCCAGTGTCGTTTCTGCAGTGGTTCAGGTTGCTGTTAAGGCATGGGTTCGATCCCTAGCCTGAGAAAGGCCACACCATGGACGTGCCCAAAAACCAACCAATGAAACAAAAACCTCTTTTCTATTCTTATTATTGATTGTTTACTGATTATTTTCATTGACAGAGATCTAGGCAGCATACCAGTGTCCACCACAGCAGTTATTAAATTGGTATTAAATTGGAGTTACCATCGTGGCTCAGTGCTAACCAACTCGACTAGGATCCATGAGGATGCAGTTTCGATTCCCTGGCCTCGCTCAGTGGGTTAAGGATCCAGCATTGCCATGAGCTGTGGAGTAAGTTGCAGACGTGGCTTGGGTCTGGTGTTGCTATGGCTGTGGTGTAGGCTGGCAGCTGCAGCTCCTACTAGACCCTAACCCAGGAACTTCTCTATGCTGCATGTACAGCCCTAAAAAAGAAAAAAAAAAAATTCTAATTTCCTCTTCTTCCTGAATATTGACGATAGCAAAAGGAAAAGGAAAACTGTAAACCTCACCAAACAGGGAGCTTCGAAAAACAGGTCCATGGGAGGTTGTGGCAGAGCCTGTCTTCACAGTGAGGCCTCGAGGAGGGTTCACGACAGCCACTCCCACTCCAGTGACAGAGGAATGCTTCTCTTTTATGGCTGATGCTTATGTCACCTCACCTGGACAGATCCTTTTCCACATTTTTAAAACAACAGTTTTATGAGTAGTCTTGACGAGTCCAGAATAAGAAACTATGATTTCAGCAGTTTATCACAATCTTGCTCTGATGTACTCTGGCAGAGGCTTGAGTGCTTTTTATTTTTTTTCTCTAGGCAAGATACTTTCGACATACCAAATTACATCTCCTCAAAATACTCTCTGGAAGGGAGAAAGCAAGTGAAAAAAAGTGTTGTTGGCAGATTATATTGCTGCCACCTTACATGAAGGTAGGTATTTGGCAGAGATTTAATTACTTGTTTGAGGCTCTGTGATTTTTTTTTTTTTTTTTGGTTCTCAGAGGGTTATTCTGAAGAAAAAAATTTAATTTTAGCTTTATTGAAGTATAATTGGCATTGAATAAAATGGTAAGCTATTTAAAATGTGCGTCGTGGTGACGATATACATAGACACTGTGAAAGGATTCTCCCCATCACCTCACATAATTAACCTTTTTCTTCTTGGTAAGAACATTTAACTTCTAATCCCTTAGCTAAAGTCAGTTGCACAGGACAGTGTTATCAATTATCACCCCCAAGTTGTACATGAGATCCTCAGACCGTACTCATCTTATAGCTGGAAGTTTGGACCCTTTTAGCAAACTTTCCCTATTCCCCCCCCCCCCCTCCCCCCCCCCAGCTACTGGAAACCACCATTATACTTTTTGTTTCTGTGAGTTTTGCTTTCTCTCTCTCTGTCTTTTTTTTTTTTTTTTTTTTTTTGCTTTTTAGGACTGTACCAGTGGCATATGGAAGTTCCCAGGCTGCAGGGAACCGAGAAAATGCAAGGACTCAAAACAAGGACCTTGCATGATGGCAAAAAAAACCCCTGCAGGCAAGTTCCTAACCAAGGAAGGGAGCTCACCTGAACGGTCCAAGCCCAAGGTGGGCCTCTGGTCAGGATGAAAGCCTGCCTCTAAGGTACAAGCCGAGGGCAGGCCTCAGGTTACACAGCTCTCACTTCCATGTTGATGGGGGAGAATTGGGGCTTTCCTGGGACAACAATTTCCATGTTTGCACTGGAGAACATGGGTTGTTTCTCGGGTGACCTCGTCTTTCCTGATGTTTTGTTACTCGGTTTTCCTCAGTCTTTCCTGATTATTTACTTATTATTCTTAATTTCCCATTCTTATTTTCCTGTGGTGATTTGTGATTTAATGAAATTACAACAATAATATAATACGAATTTCATCCTGAAGGACTTTCCCCTATTTAAATCCAACTTAGTTAAAACATAGTGTTTATCTACTAATCAGTTATACAGTAAACTTTAGAGTTAGGATTTTAATGAGGTTCATAGAAGTTAGACATATACTATTCTTGACCAAAAGACACCTAGCTATGAGTTAGAGAAGCTTTTAAGTGATATTTAGTTAAGTTGGTTCTATATTTACTTACACTATCTCCCTGCCATAACGCTTTGAAGATAAGCACCAGTCTACAAACAAGGTTTGTGAATGCCAAATTCTTGTGTCTATGGCCTCTTCAAAGTACTCACTAAGTTTCAGTTAAGATAGAGATCTTAAAACACTGATGTATGGTACCTAACTGCCCCTAAATTGTACCCACTAAGTTTAGTTAAAACAAAGATCTTAAAACAGGATGTATGGCTGCTATACCATGTAATAGTAAACCAACAGTACTTTTAACACTGTGATGTAATGTGTAGCAAAAAGCTGTCTCTATCATCAACCACTTATGCCAATAAAATTTGAGCAGTCCAGCGCCCTGAAAGAAGGGACAAAGAGGCTGTCTCTGTGTTGTACACTCAGCGACGCCGCATCCCTCTCCCATCGGGATGTATACTCCCTGGCTGCCAGAGCTGGCCTCCTGGCAACACCAGGCTAGGCGTGGAATTGACACAACAGCTGCCAGCGTACACCACAGCCACAGCTAATGCAGGATCCAAGCCGTGTCTGCGACCTACCCCACATCTCTTGGCAATGCCAGATCCTTAGCCCACTGAGCAAGGCCAGGGATAGAACCCGAAACCTTGTGGATACTAGTCAGGTTCATTAACCACTGAAGCCATGAAGGGAACTCCCGCTTTTTTTTTCTTTTTAAGATTCCACACTAAAAGTGATACCATGCTGTGATTGTCTTTGTCAGATTTATTTCACTTAGTATAAGCCCTCAAGTTTCATCCAGGTTGTTGCAAATGGCTGAATTGGAGCTGTAGCTGCTGGCCTACACCACAGCTCTCGGCAACACCAGATCCTTAACCCACTGAGCAAGGCCAGGGATCAAACCTATATCCTCATGGATCCTAGTCGGGTTCATTAACCACTGAGCCCCAACTGGCACTCCCTGTTTTTCATAGTGGAAGCACCAATTTACAATTCCACTAACAGTGCACAAGGGCTTCCTTTTCTCCGCATCCTTGTCAGCGCTTGCTATTTCTTGTCTTTTTGATAATAGCCATTCTAACAGGTGTGAGGTGGTTTTGATTTGCATTTCCCTGATGATTAATGATAGTTGACAGTTGTATAGTATGTCTTTTTGGGGGTTGCCTATTCAGGTCCTCTGCCATTTTTTTTTTTTTTTTTTTTTTTTGCTTTTTAGGGCCATACTTGTGGCTGTATCTGAGGTTCCCAGGCTAGGGGTCAAATTGGATCTACAGCTGCTGGCCTGCACCAGAGCCACAGCCACATCAGTTCCAAGCCTCATCTGCAACCTACACCACAGCTCATGGCAACACTGGATCCTTAACCCACTGAGCGAAGGCCAGGGATCAAACCCTCAACCTCATGGTTCCTGGTCTGATTCATTTCCACTGCACCACAACAGGAACTCCCATCTCTGCCTATTTTTAAATCAGATTGCTTGTTTGTTAGTTTGTGTTGAGTTGCATAAGTTCTTTGTATGTCTCATCATATATATTATTTGCAAATATTTTCTCTTATTTGGTAGGTTGCTTTTTCATTTGTTGATGATTTATTTTGCTGTGCAGAAGCTTTGTAGTTTGATGTCATCTTAGTTGTTTTTGTTCTTGTTGCCTTTGTTTTTGGTGTTATGAAAAAAAATTATTTTACAACAAACCATTCAGTTTAAAAAAAAAATTGCTGTTAACACTTGTCCTCTTTATGTCAATAGCAAAGAACGTACATTGGTCTTTCAAACTCTTTAATATGATAAGTAAAACCTGTAAAATAACATAATTAAATCAACACATTTAATGTCTTTTTTTTTGTCTTTTTGCTATTTCTTGGGCCGCTTTCGCGGCATATGGAGGTTCCCAGGCTAGGGGTCGAATCGGAGCTGTAGCCCCCGGCCTACGCCAGAGCCACAGCAACGCGGGATCCGAGCCGCGTCTGCAACCTACACCACAGCTCACGGCAACGCCAGGATCGTTAACCCACTGAGCAAGGGCAGGGACCGAACCCGCAACCTCATGGTTCCTAGTCGGATTCGCTACCCACTGCGCCACGACGGGAACTCCTAATGCCTCTTTTAATAGTCACCATTTATATTACTTTGAATGTAAAGAATATCTTTAATTGAAAATTCTCAAAATAGTCAAGAAAATTTCTCAATAAATTTTTCAAGAAACTATACATTTCTCACTTTTCCTCATACTTAGCTGAAGTGGTGTCAGTAATTAAATTTGCTCTGTATGTATATGCCCCATCCACTTATCAGAGAACTTTCTAGAAGCTAACATCTGTCTTCTGATACAGCATGAGTCCAGTCTTGAGTTTTTGGACCAGGACCCCTGCCACCTCTTTTGTTGCCCTGTATCCTTAGCTGTCCAATGTCAGCACCTTGGCTGGGCTTGCTTCTACAGGCAGTTCCTACAAAGATGACTTTCTAAATTAAAAATAATGAGTCATCAAAAAAAGACAAAAAATAAATGAATAAATAAATAAATAATGAGTCAGGAGTTCCCATCGTGGCTCAGCGGAAACAAACCTGACTAGGAACCATGAGGTTTCAGGTTTGATCCCTGGCCTTGCTCAGTGGGTTAAGGATCTGGCGTTGCCGTGAGCTGTTGCACAGGTCGCAGGACACACCTCGGACCTTGTGTTGCTGTGGCTCTGGGGTAGGCCGGCGGCTACAGCTCCAATTAGACCCCTAGCCTGGGAACCTCCATGTGCCGCAGGTGTGGCCCTAAAAAGCAAAATAATAATACTAATAATAATGAGTCAAAACCTCTGTCCGCAGACTTAGGAGAGTCATGGAGGAGTGAGAGGGGAATCCTCGGGTATTGCAGTGCTCCAGGTGCTCCCCGAGACACCAGCCTTGCTCTGAGAATGAGGACATCGTCACTCTAGAGCAGGGCCACCACCCTCAACTGCCTCCTGGGTCCCAGGGGCTGCAAGGGGAAGGGCCTGGGTAAATGGAGAGCTCATCCTCTTCCAGCAAGGTGGACTTTTCCTGGCCCCAGGTGGTTCCTGTCCTGTTGGAGGCTTGGAGCTGCTGATTTTTCTGGAGAAGCAGGAATCTAGACATTTTTTCGTGTGACACCTCTCAGATCATAAGGTTGGCAACTATTTACAGTTTTTTTCCAAAAGCACAATGTGGGTCAAAGAAAATAGATGGGAGGCCTCATGAGCCTACAACATGCATTCTCCTCTAGCCTCCTGTTGTCACCATAGCTAAAGTGGGACAGAAGGAAGAGGGGCCCCGCTGTGTGTCAGTAAGCACATGGGACAGGCGCCCAACCTCCACTCTGTGGGGACACTGATGGCAGAGATGAAGATTCTAGCCATCTTGCTGGCCAGACTTGTAATAGAATTTACTTTCTTCACCTAGTTTCAGATCAGCAGCTTAAAGTTGAGTTTCAGTGAGAGCTTTCTTGAGTGGTTCATAAAATGCCCACGAAAATGTAAAGTAGAAGGTCCTACAGTGCCCTCAGAGAATCCAGAGTCCAGATAGACTCGCATTTGAACCCAGGACAGGGCAGGCAACTCCACTGATGGTACCAATAGCCGCTGGCTTGACAGATCCCTCCAGCATCTACCTGCTTTTTCCTTGTATTAATTACCACAAGGTATTGGAAGTTCTTATGGGTTCCTTACAGGGATAGAAAAAAGTCAGGAGGCATGTAGATGACCTCCTGTACTCCCTTCCCCCCTCCCTCTTCCTTCCTTCCTTCCTATCTTTCCTTTCTCTCTTTCTTTCTTTCTCGCCACCCAGCAGCATACGGAGTTCCCTGGCCAAGGATCAGATCAGAGCCAAAGTTGCAACCTATGCTGCAGGTGAAGCAAAGCTGGATCCTTAACCCACTGTGTCAGGCCAGAGATCAAACCTACGTCCCAGCGCTCCAGAGACACCACTGATCCCATTGCACCACTGTGGGAACTCTGACCTTCTATTTATGTGTGCACAGAAAGGAAAATTTTCATCATCTTTCCTGCATGCTGGTGAGGACCTCAAGACAGGACCTTCACGAAGGTAGAGAGGTGAGCCCAGTACCACTCTCTCTGTCTGCTCCCATCCTGTTTGTTTTGGTGGAAAAGTGATGTCTCCATTCTTACAGGATTCATCCCTTTCCCAATGTTACCCAACGTACTTTTAAAGCCATAGTCTTCTTCCACTTCTCTTCCAAGTAGGAACCAGTGAGCCAACAGGGCCGCCAAGCAGCCATGCTTTCTGAAACAATGCCTGCTGGCTGCCATGGTATGGTGAAAACTAGACGGTGAGAAAAAAAGCTAAGGAAGGTTTGTTTTCATCTTGCACTCAGCAAAATCCATAATTAATTTCGCAGCATTTCTATGAACTGAAAAGCTCCTAATAATTCTAACTATAACCTATTAGATGAGACAGAGCACATTCAGGGTGGTATGGTCAGAGACTAACTATAAACTCTTAGAATGATGACAAAAAGATTTGAAGTTGGTCAAGGCTAACTTACAACTTTATCTGTTTTTTGTTTTGGTTTGGTTTGGGTTTTTTTTTTTTTTTTTTTTTGCTTTTTTTAGGGCTGCACTTGTGGTATAATGGAAGTTCTCAGGCTATGCATCCAATCAGAGCTGCAGCTGCTGGCCACAGCCACAGCCACAGCAATGGTGGATCCAGGCTGTATCTGCAAGCTACACTACAGCTCACAGCAATGCCGATCCTTAACCCACTGAGTGAGGCCAGGGATCAAACCCACATCCTCATGGTTACTAGTGGGGTTCATTACTGCTGAGCCACCACGAGAACTCACATCCTTTTTCCTTGATGGAAAATTTCTTATTTGCCAACCATCCAACTCGATCTTATTTCTATCTAGAAGAGTTGCCACATATCCCCACCACAGAAGCTCTGACTATATTATCTTTGCAGTGTTGAAGAAGTAGATTTGCCTGGGTGATTCTCATATAGCCTATCAGGAAATGAGCACATTCACACTTAATTGCCATAGAAATGCTTTTAGCTCTCTGCTGTTGGTATAAATGACTCCAGATCTATAAAACAAATACCCTCCAATAAGACTCACTCTTTCCAAGACACAATTGCCGTGGAGACTGGTACACCATGTGTCTTGGGGAGCCCCCTCTGATAAAGGGCATTGACCGTAATTTGGCACCTGCCACTGAAGCTTATGTATGAGCCTGGCTCTGGAAATGCATCGCATCAGCTGGGCTATTTGCTGGAAAAACCACAAATAGGCAGAAACTCTTCACATCACCAAGCAATCTGGGAGCAGCTGAATCCCTGAGTTCTGCTAGGGAAATCTATTTTAGAAGACCATGGAAATTTAAATAGCCAAGGCATCTAAGATAATTAAAGTTCTTATTTTCTTCTCTTTACAGTATCTCAAGGCACTCCTACTAACGATTTTCTGCTCAAGCCTGTGGTTATATTTCTGTGCACAGTAAGGTGATGTGAGCATTATCCAAAAGGCATTTTCATTGCTAGGCCTGGGATTTTCAAAAACCAGGCAAGTAGAGTGCAACAGACTGCTCGAATAAATGCTTATAATGGGTAACAATGGAACAGAAGCTGTTTTTTTTGTTTCCTGGGGGTATTTTTTTTTCCCGCTTTTTGGTGCTGTACCTACGGCATATAGAAGTTCCCTGGATCCTTAACCCACTGAGCAAGACCAGGGATCGAACCTGCATCCTCATGGATACTAGTTGAGTTCTTAACCCTATGAGCTACAACCAGAACTCCATTTTTTTTTAAAAAAAGCTAGAAATGCTGGAGTTCCCGTCATGGCGCAGTGGTTAACAAATCCGACTAGGAACCACGAGGTTGCGGGTTCGGTCCCTGCCCTTGCACAGTGGGTTAACGATCCGGCGTTGCCGTGAGCTGTGGTGTAGGTTGCAGACGAGGCTCGGATCCCGCGTTGCTGTGGCTGTGGTGTAGGCCAGCAGCAACAGCTCCAATTGGACCCCTAGCCTGGGAACCTCCATATGCCGCAGAAGTGGCCCAAAGAAATAGCAAAAAGACGAAAAAAAAAAAAGCTAGAAATGCTATGAAAATTAGTACTCTTTTAGAGGAGTGTGAATTTCTACAAGCTACATTTCTACTTTGCCTCACTTTCAGGGAGACACAGAGCAGTCTTGCCTGGGGTTCTGGCCACTATGCACCGTACCTAGGAGAGCAAATGTCAGAAAGCATCACCTTCCATCCCCGCCTCTGGGGCCTCACCTTCCTCGTTACTTGCTATTCCCTTCAGATTGTCCTCAAAGCATTGCCCAAATGTCATTTGCATTGTAACTGACAGTTCCAAGAATGTACCTCATGAAAATGTAATTGATTTCCCCTGAAGAAAATGTCCATATTAAAATCTCCTAATTAATAAAATATAGAGACTCCCATTTTTGTAACTAATGGCATCTCTCTAGCTTTCATTCCGTGATGAATCAGAAAGCTGGTTTTATCAGGATGCAAAACATCAGGGTGCCAGTTCAAAGAAGGTTTCGTCTGATTGTCTGGTTGTAAGGATGAAATAGCAGAGAAACAAGAATGAAAGATGTGCACGTGAGGATTTGGAGGTAGACTGTCATTAATAGACCGATATTTGATATTGACTATCCCAAACACCTATATTTTTCAATTTAATTCCGACTCCTCATTGCTTTGTTGTGTGTTACAGTTTTTTGTGGCTTGCGGAGGAACGGAACTTTCTGAACAGGGTCAGTGGTAGCACTAGCAAGATGGAAGCCACCATATCGAGTCATACATCAGGCCAACGAGAACAGGAGATGAACAATCAGGCCAGGGATCAAACCTGCATCCTCATAGAGACAATATTGGGTCCTTAATCTGCTAAGCCACAGCAGGAACGCCAGTGCCCGTGTGTTCTGATGGGGACATAAAACTCCAGGCTCAAAGGTAGTTAACAGAAAGAGTTCTGAGTGGAGACATGGGCCATTGTAACCAGGCACATGCGGGATAGTAAAATATGAGGTAAAAACCTTGCTCCTATACAACCCAGAAATAACATATTTTAAGATGGTACACAAACATTACGAATGAAAGTGTACTATAAATTTTCAAAACTCTGTGGATTTTTAATTATTACATTTCTTTGCCAATTTTAACTTGAGCTCTGTTTGCTTTTTGGAGACCGCAGGGTTTTTATCTGTGTGTGGGTGGCAAAAAGTTCTGAGGTAATAAGAGATGTGCAAAAACTGACCTATTGATCTATTAACAGGCCAAGAGCCTGAAGGCGCAGCACATGGCCACTCTACTACTTTTCCCCCAATAATCAACAACAACAACAAAAATTTTTAGGTTAAGCTTTCAGAAAAAAAAAAAAAGAATATATAAAAAAAGAGAATTTAATTTTTATTTTTATTTATTTTTCACTTCAGACTGGTGGAAACATCATTGAAAATGATTTCCATCTACAGACTCCAAGATTTTATTTCTTATTTCTTCTTTTTTCCTCCTGAGGCTCCTGGGGCAATTTACATGGGTTGTGACACTTCACAAATAACATCCCTTATAAGTAGCTTATAAATTATGCTCTAAGTAACCAGAACATATCACGGAGTAGAATTTATCATGACAGACTATGATCACAAGATCCTTGATGGAAAAGTTATTAACTGAATAAAGGAACTATTATTAAATAAACATCTCACATCATTATCGATTTTAAAAATTATATTTAAGAGTTCCCTGGTGGCTCAGTGGTTAAGGATCTGGTGTTGTCACTGCTGTGGCTTGGTTTGATCCCTGGCCTGGGAACTTACATATGCTGCAGGGGCAGCCAAAATAAAATAAAATAAAATAAAATAAAATACTAGTATTTTTATTAAAATATGTCAGAAATCTCCTAATCCGCAAGGGACAGAAATCTCAATTCGGCTGGGTGTTGCATTCCTTAAAGCCTCGAGAAGCTGCTGAGGCTTCTCGGTAGGTGGCGCCCTCGAGTCCCAGCTCCCCAGCCTCCCAGAATGCTCTTCCTGCCAGAACGCAACGCCTTTCAGGTTCCAGCAAGGTAAGAGAATCTTCCTAGGCCCCTGCCAGGCAGATGAAGGAAGCTCTGCTTGCACCGCAGGGCTGGCATCAGTCCTCCCAGACCTCCCTCCGTGATCAAACCCATGAATATGCAGAGGCTTAGCAGAGCCGGCTAGGAGCAGGGGCAGTGCTACGTGGTGTCACGTTCTTGAGAGCTGAGGGCAGGAATCCCCCAAAGGCTGTGGGGGAGTCCTGCTCTTGGAAGGAGGAGAAAGGAGGGGTGGCCAGCAAATGAAAATTCTTCTACAATCAACCCCCCCAATTTTGAGACATTCTCAAGCTGAAATGCGCTTGGCGCTGCCTTCCACAATCCTGGGAGGTCATTTCAGGAGATCCTCCTGTCTCACAGAGTGACTTTGTCATGGCTGAACTCTTGCTTAATGTTTTTCTTTTCAAAATTATTTATAGAATCAATTTCATTTTATTTTAAAATTTTACTTTGTTGTAATAAAAACACTTCAAGAGACCTACCCTCTTTTAACATATTTTGAAGTGTATAATACGGCATTGTTATATAGAGGCCTAATGTACAGATCTTTAGAACTTATTCATCCTGCATCACTAAAACCTTGTACTTGTGGGACAGAAACTCCCAATTTCCCCCTCCCCACAGCCCCTGGCCACACCATTTCTTACTGTTTCTAGAAATCTGGTATTCTAGGGACCTCATAGAAGTGGAACCCTACAATATTTATCTTTCTGTGACTGGCTAACGTCACATAGCATGTTCTCATCTGTAGCATATGGCCGGATTTTCTTCTTTTTTAAGGCTGAATAATATTCTATTGTCTGTATCAACCACATCTTTTTAATCCATTTATCTGCCAGTAGACATTAAGGTGATTGCTACATCTTAGCTCTTGTAACCAAGCTCTTGTTTCTGTCTTCTCTACAGAGAGAGGAGCTGAAATCCAAGCAGATGTAACCTCTACTGCGGTCACTTTAGCAGCCGTTTATTGAATGTTTGAAATTCATGGTTCTCAGCATTTCTGAGTCCCTTCCCCCCACAAAAATCTTCGCAACGAACTGGGGATCAGATGTGTCCCAAATACACTTGGATGTAGCACTCTAACCTGGGGCTTTTGGAGGATACTGGACTCCTCTCATTTTGGAGTCTCCAAGGTGTGGCTGAATATACACATCCATGTTTTCTGAACTGGGAAACCTGATAGTTTTACTGCTTCAAAAATATGGGATATAAATATTTCTCTGGCCTCCTGAAAAGATAAGAAAATAAAGCCTTCACCCTCATCAAGGAAAAAGAGAAACTGGATTGAATAGGTTGTGAAAAGATCTTTGAAGGTTAGGGACAAGGAGAGTTTCAGAACATGGGGTGGAGAAGTCTCTGAGGAAAGAAGAGGGAAAGAAGCATCTTCCTGAAACCAGGCAAGAGTCAGAGGAGGGCTTCTCTCAGGCACGAGGCCTCGCCCCTCCCAGGCCTCAGAACCCCACTCTCCACCTGATTATTCCACGAGGTACTCACTTGGCAAATGTCTCAGGACACCCACAAACCCAAGAAAAGAGAGAGGAAGTACAAGATACGCAGTGCAGTGATGATGGGGAAACCTCGTGCTTCCCGTCCCACTTAGACTAAAGCTGAGGGCCTCACTGTGGCCGACATAGAGCTCCATGAACTGGCTTCCACCAGGGCTCCCATCACCCAGACATCGCACATGCACCGACCTCCTTCCTGGGCTTCCACCTCAGGACCTTTGCACTTGCTGTTCCCTAGGATCTTTCTCCAGGATCTCTGCATTTGCTGACATCCACATGGCCCAATCCCAACACTCTCTTCCATACTAACAGAGAGAGACCTTTCATGACTATCTGATATAAAACAAGCACCCCCATCAGTCTACAACACTTTATTTTGCTCAAATTTTCTTTGATTTCATCCCCTGACAGTATTTATTATATGTTATTAAGTGAAAATATAGGGTCCAGAAAATAAAGGATTTTTCTGTTTTATTTTGTTATTTCAGAACTGTCTTAAAAGGTTCTGATGTATAGTGGAACATTATGCTTAATTAGTATTAATAGGACAGCTTTTCCTTTCCCATCCGTTACCCCAGACCAGGGATGGATTGAACAAATGGGAGAGAATGCAATGGTCAGAGGCAGCAGCAGATGGCGCTAGAGAGACAATGCATGAACCAAAAACTGCTCTTAAAAAAAACCTTTCCGCGTGTGCGCGCACACAAACCGAGTACTAAAATTTAAATAAAAACTTGGAGTTGTAGGGACTGTTAGTTTTGTAAAAAAAATGAGCGACTCTTGCTCTAAACACCTCCATCCCCCTCTTCTGCTTCTCACCCCTAAAGTGCAGAAAATCCTAGCATGTAAAATGTTCGTGCCAGTGACCAAGAAAGCTGAGCCTCCGGATTTCCCACACTCACTTCAAAGGGATAGGAGTTCTCATAGCATCATCAGCCTCTTGTCTGGATACCCGATGACGAAATATCTAACACATTTGAAAGAGGTTATCTTGAAGAGGTCTTGTTCTAAGAACTAGTCATTGGGAAGGTGAATGGCACGGGATCTTAGAGTACTTATAATGACAAAGCTGTTTGTATCTTGACTTTGTTTTTTATTTCATTTATTCATATTTATATTCATTTTATTTTTTGTCTTTTTAGGGCTGTGCCTGCGGCATATGGAGGTTCCCAGCCTAGAGGTTGAATTGGAGCTTCTGGTGCTGGGCTACACCACAGCCACAGCAACATGGGATCCAAGCCTCCTCTGTGACCTCCAGCAATGCCAGATCCTTAACCCACCAAGCAAGGCCAGGGATTGAACCTGTGTTCTCGTGGATACTAGTCAGATTCGTTTCTGCTGAGCCACAACAGGAACTCCTTGATTCAATTTTTTTTTAACTTTTCCTTTTATGGCCTAAAGTCAAGGAATGTGTGTTTGGGACTAGATTATTCTCTTTCATAAAAAAATTTTTTTTTGCAAAAACAGTTTTTTACATTGTTTTATAGTATCTCAAAACACCTTTGTGTACTTTTTTGGACATGGAGAAGGATGGGGGGGTGTGTATTAGTCAGGAGTCTCCAAAGAAACAGAACCAATAGGATGTGTATATGGAGAGAATGCAGTTTATTATAAGGAATTGGCTCTTGTGGTTATGAAGAGGGGAAAGTTCAGATCTGCAAAGACCCAGGAGAGCTGCTGATGCAGATGAAGTCTGAAGGTCATTTGCCAGAGAATTTCCTCATTCTTGGGGGGGAGGCTAGACTTTTTATTCTATTCAAGCCCTCAACTGATTGGATGAGGCCCACCCACCGCAGGGCAATGTTTTACTTAGTCTATTTATTTAAATGTTAAACTCATCCAAAATTACCCAGACAGACACATCCAGAATATTATATATATATATATGTTTTTCTTTTTTGCCCACACCTGTGGCATATGGAAGTTCTCAGGCCAAGGATCAAATCCCAGCTACAGCTGTGACCTATACCACGGCTACAGGAATGCTGTGTCCTTAACCCTCTGCACTGGGCTGGGGATCGAACCCATGTCTTAGCAGTGACCCAAGCCATCACAGAGATATTGCATCCTAAACACACTGTGCCACAGCGGGAACTCCAAGAATATAATATTTGACCAAATACCTGGGCAGCCCATAGCCCAGGCAAGTTGACACATAAAATTAACCATCACAGGATGAGAGGGACCCTCAGACTCATCTGTTGATTTAAAACAACGATAACAAAAAACTCATCTCCAGTGTATTACTTCTCAGGAAGCCTCTGGACGGTTTGCTCCAAAAAAAGTTAATGCGTAAAACAACAAAAGGAAAGGATCTAGGAGTTCCCGTCGTGGCTCAGTGGTTAAGGAATCCGACTAGGAACCATGAGGTTGCGGGTTTGATCCCTGACCTCGCTCAGTGGGTTAAGGATCTGGCATTGCCGTGAGCTGTGGTATAGGTCGCAGACGTGGCTTGAATCCCGAGTGGCTATGGCTCTGGCGAAGGCTGGCAGCTGTAGCTCTGATTAGACCCCTAGCCTGTAACCTCCATATGCTGCGAGTGCGGCCCTAAAAGGACAAAAGACAAAAAAAATTAAAAAATAAAAAAAGGAAGGGATCTGGAAAACAAAGAACTGAAAGAGAGTCAAGTCATTTTCACTAATAAGCCACAGTAAATGATATCTGGAGTGGAAAAATCAAGAAATAGAATACAGGCATGTTATTTGGCAACAGGGGGATAAACGCCAAAAGAATGATCCAGGAGAGCTGAAATGACACGCCTCTACTAGGGTGATCAGTGTTACAGATTTGCCCAGAACTCTCCCAATTTCGGCATCCCTTCAAGCCTACAAGACAGGCAAAATGTTTTAAAGGAATCTAAAATATCAAGTGATGACTAGGACCTGAAGAAGCAGAAACTCTTACCTTGCTACTGGAAGAGCAAATTGGTAGAGCTGCCCGAGAGGAGTTGGGCAATATCTGGAAGATGTAGAAACATCCTTTTCTTATGACAACACACACGAGCAGACAAAACCCCAAATGACAACAACAACAAACCCAAACCCCAAACTCTTTTGCACATGTGTAGCAAAGTACCAAAACGTGTTCACAGCAGTAGCACTACTCATAAGGGGGAAATAAAGACCGGGAAACATTCAAAAATGTTCAGTGTGATGAATAAATGAATAAATTACATGATGGAATATTATAGTGGATAAGATAAATGACCTAGAGCTATATGTCTCAATGGTCCATATCTTAAAAAAATAAAATTGATAACAAATGCAGCTTCCCAATGAAACATAAGGGAGGATACCATTTATATCAATTTCAAAGTAAACTTTTTGTTGAAGAAATTTGTGCAAATATTAAACCGTGCAAAATATTTTGCAAACAAAATGGGGCTAGAAGAAAACATCAAATGTAGGGTAGCCAATACTTGTTGGGACTGATGAAGAGGTATGGGGCTCAGAAAACCAAAAGCAGTGGTTTAGCTTTATCTCCAATACTTTCATATTATAAAATATATAATATGAGATAAAATGTCTAGATTTGTTTTTCTGTGTAATGGGTACAAAAGTGTTTATGACATATTATTCCCTGTATCCCACTGCCATTTTTGTTCTCAAAATTTAAAAAAAAATTGAATATGGGAGTTCCCTGATGGACTAGAGGGTTAAGGGACTGGCATTATCAGTGCTGTGGTGCAGGTTTGATCCCTGGCCAAGGGAAATTCTACATACTGTGGGCACAGCCCCCCCCCCAAAGAATATAAAAACAGTACGAGATCCCTCAAAATGGTGAGACTATAAAGTGAAAAAAGCTATAAAAGAGGAGTTCCTGTTGTGGCGCAGTGGTTAACGAATCCGACTAGGAACCATGAGGTTGCAGTTTCAATCCCTGCCCTTGCTCGGTGGGTTAAGGACCCAGCATTGCCATGAGCTGTGGCGTAGGTTGCAGACGAGGCTCGGATCCCAAGTTGCTGTGGCTCTGGCGTAGGCCAGTAGTTATGGCTCCAATTGGACCCCTAGCCTGGGAACCTCCATATGCCACAGGAGCAGCCCAAGAAAAAAAAAAAAAAAAGGCTATAAAAGACTATAAAAAGCTAGTATGCTTTTTTGTTAGAACAAGCTTTCTTTTTGGAGAGAAAAGATGAGTTAATTTATCCCAAATCAAGCAATGCTAAATAACCAGTCTTGATGAGATGAGAAAATATTATGGGCATATGAGCCTGGATTCCCCAGAAAGCGATGCCTGAGTCAAAGGTGGGTGGGTATGAGAAAGGACACCAGAGAGCAGAAGTAGAGCACCATGAACTGGCCCAGGAAAAGAAGGGAAGACAACACAACACGGGGGTGACTTCTCAGGTCACTCGTCAGTGTGAATGAAGGTGGGGTTCACCAGGACTCTGTGGAGGCGGGGGCGGAGGGGGGAGAATGACTCTGGGAAGTGTCTCCATCAGTCCTCTTCCCCAGTGACCAAGGGCTGCCCCAGGAAGTGAGGGCACCCTCACATTCCATGGGAGCCAGGGAGGTGTCCACGGCATCTGAGAGGCCCAGGGTCAGCAGGTAGGGATACATCATGAAGGGGAGGCAGGGTGCTGCCAGGTGTTCCCTGCATGGAGCTTGTTGCTCCCTCCGTTGCTGGAGGAAAATGCCAGCAGGGTGAATATGAAGGAGGCATTGCCATTCCTTCTTTATATCTCCTTGTGGTTCCCTCTTTATATCTTTAGTTGTGGAAGACCTTTTCTGGCAGATTCCTGTCTTTTCCACCCAGGGTTGTTCTGCAAATCGTTGTAATTCTGGTGTGTTCGTGAGAGCAGGTGAGAGAGCTCAGGGTCTTTCTACGCTGCTGTAGTTTCTAATCAACATATATGATTTCACCACATTGTCTGCATGCTAAACTGTCTCCAATTATCCAGTGTAGCTACTTTTTGGAACTTTCCATTTAAAAGGTCACACCTGAATTTTATTTATGAGTATGTGTATAAAATTGATTATTTATTCATTTATTTGCTTTCTAGGGCCGCACCCGCAGCACATGGAAGTTCCCAGGTTAGGGCTCACATTGGAGCTGCAGCTGCCAGGTTATGCCACAGCCACAACAATGTGGGATCCAAGTCACGTATGCTCATGACAACTCTGGATCCTTAACTCACTGAGTGAGGCCAGAGATCAAGCCCGCATCCTCATGGATACTAGTCGGGTTCGTTGCTGCTGAAACACAAGGGGAACTCCCTGTATAAAATTTAAATATCACAATCTAGAGCTCAAGGACAGGGTTATAGTTCTAAAAGTATGAGTATTCAAACTTATTTAAAAAAGAAACACTCTTCATAGCAAAGCAAACAACAATAAAGTCCCTAAACAAAACGCACACACACATGCATGCAGTCAAGCAGGCACACGCACACTCATGTGCTTTCTTTTTTTCTTTTTTTTTTTTTTTAGGGCTGCACCTGTGGCATGTAGAGTTTCCCAGGCTAGGGGGTTGAATCAAAGCTGCAGCTGCCGGTCTACACGACAGCCACAAAAACACCAGATCTGAGCCATGTCTTTGACTTACACAACCCCTCAAGGCAACAAAGGATCCTTCACCCACTGAGCAGGGCCAAGGGATGGAACCTACATCCTCGTGGATACTAGTCAGGTTCTTAACCTGCTGAACCATAACGGGAACTCCATGCCTTTTATTCTCTATACTTGGGAATTGGCCAAGGCAGGACAGGAGACACACTTGAATGCCTTTGGCATCCAGACAGGTAATCTAAATAGATTAAGCATTCATAGGTAGCTATGGAGACTACAGTGAGCTCCAGAGTGCACACTGCGCCCAAAGAAACTTAACAGTTTTATCTTTCCTTCTGCATTCAATGTGAAGACAAGGTGACATGTATAAAACCGAATGTATTTGGGAGTTAGGTAATACATGGGAGGGAATTATGAAAAGTATAAAGACTTTTAAGGACAAAATGCTATCACTGTTACACACCCAGAAGACCACTTCATTTTAAGAGGCATATGGTGCTCTCAGAAACTTTAGATAGTTCATAATCTAGTCAACAAGTAGCAGGTGAATTAAAAATATATTTGGGAACTCCCTTGTGGCACAGCACGTTAAGATCTGGTGTTGTCACTGCGGCGGCTCAGGTTGCTGCTGTGATACAGGTTTGATCCCTAGCCCTGGATTTTCCACTTGTTGCAGGAGTGTCCAAAAAATATGTATATATATATTTGCATTAATTATTAACTAAGATGTAAAGGTAGGATGTACTGGTTATCTCCAACAATGCAGGAGGGAACTGAGCCTTTCAAATCCATGACTTTGGCTTTTTTGCTTTGACCAAAGATCAACGTGGGCTGCCACCTGCCTGACTCACTCTCCCAGACACAGTGCGTCCTCTCTGCCAGACCACACATTTGCAGATATAATAGCTGTCATTCTGGCTCCCATTAATTTAGTTCCAGAAAACTCCAGACACAATTTTATCTGCAAAATGGGGAGGAGAGGACAAAGCATCAATCTCTTAAATTATTCACAGAAACAAGACAGGTTTTATTCCAGGCTGTAATTCATTGAAGAACACAAAGCAGACCTTGACCTTAATCCATTTGGTCTAGTTTTAAAAGAAGTATCATTTTCTTACTTTTAAGGTGTTTTTAACTTCAGGCTTGGTTATTGGTAAATAGTACTGCAGTGAATACTGGAGGGTACATATCTTTTTGAAATAGGTTTTCTCTGGATATATGCCCAGAAGTGGGATTGTATGATCATATGGTAGCACTATTTTTAGCTTTTAAAGGAACTTCCATACTGTTCTCCAGAGTGGTTGTACCAATTTACATTCCCACCAAGAGTGTAGGTGAGTTCATTTTCTCCACACCCTCTGCAGCATTTAGACTTTTTGGTGATGGCCATTCGGACAGGTGTGAGGTGATTTCTCATAGACTTGTATTTCTCTAATAATTAGCAATGTTGAATATCTATTCACGTGCCTTTGGCCATCTGTATGTCTTCTTTGGAGAAATATCTATGTGGTGCCTCTGGCCATTTTTTCTTTGGGTTGTTTGTTTTTTGATATTGAGCTGTTTGTATAGTTTGGAGATTAATCCCTTCTTGGTCACATGGTTTGCAAATGTTTCCTGCCCTTCCATACACTGTATTTTCATTTTGTTTATGATTTCCTTTGCTGGGCAAAAGCTTTTAAGTTTAATTAGGTCTCATGTGTTTATTTTTGTTTTTATGTCCATTACTCCAAAAAGATATCTCCGGGATTTCCGTCCAGGAATGTTCTACCCATGATCTCCTCTAATTTTATAGTGTTCGGTTTTACATGTAGGTCTTTAATCTAGTTGGGGTTTACTTTTGTGTATGAGAATGTTCTAATTTCGTTCTTTTACATGGAGCTATCTAGTTTTCCCAGCACCACATACTGAAGAGACTGTCTTTTCTCTATTGTGTCGTCTTGTTTCTTTCGTTGCAGATGAATTATGGGCCATAGGCGCATGGGTTTATTTCTGGACTTTCTATCCTGTCACTGATCTCTGTGTCTATTTTTATGTCAGTACCAGACTGTTTTGGTGACTGTATCTTTGCAGTACAGTCTGAAGTCAGCAAGCCTGATTCCTCTAGCTCCATTTGTGTTTCTCGGGGTTGCTCTGGCTATTTGGGGCCTTTTGTTTTTCTGTAAAAATTTTAAGATTTTTTTTGTTTGTTTTAGTTCTACAAAAAATGCCATTGGGAATTTGATAGGGATTGCAGTGAATGTGTAGATTGCCTTGGATGAACAATATACGCTTAACTAGGGAGATCCTAGACTTTCTCAAGAGCTGTGAGCTGACATGTAAATTAGTTTGAGCCCATTTTTTAGGTATACGCATAAGCTTGTAGTTGTGGTGTGTTAAAACCTAATAGGGAGGTGATGCCTTAGAAAATATTTTTTGAGTTCGTGTAGCCAAAATGAAGCAGAAACCTGTGGTTACTTAAATGAGGTTAAAATGAATAACTTCCCTCACCTAAATGACCCATATAGCCAAGTTTCTATGTGGTACAATGCATTAGGTAAGCACTTAACTCCCTTACCACACCACTTTCTGCTTTTTAAAATCTTTTTCTTTATCTATTTCTTTTTCTTTTCTTTTTTTTCTTTTTAGGGCCACACCTGAGGCGTGTGAAATTCCAAGGCTAGGAGTCGAATTGGAGCTGTAGCTGCTGGCCTACACCACAACCACAGCAACTGGGGTTCTGAGCTGCATCTGTGACCTACACCACAGTTCACAGGGACATGGGATCCTCAACCCACTGAGCCAGGCCAGACACCGAACCTTTATCCTCATGGATACCAGCTGGATTCATTTCCACTACACCACAACGGGAACTGGGAACTCCTCTTTTTTTTTTTTTTTTTTTTTGGTGGAAGTTCCTAGGCCAGAGAATGAAGCTGTGCCACAGCCGTGACCCTAGCCACTGCAGTGACAATGCCAGATCCTTATCCTGCTGCACCACTTCTTTTCACTTTGATTTTTCATTTCAGCTTAAATGTCTCCCTCTGAGGAGAGCAATATGGTATCAGGGAGATTAAAACTAAAGGAAAGGAGTTCCCATTGTGGCTCAGTGGTTAAGGAATCCGACTAGGAACCATGAGGTTTCGGGTTCGATCCCTGGCTTCGCTCAGTGGGTTGAGGATCTGGCATTGCCGTGAGCTGTGGTTGCATCGCAGATGCGGCTCGGATCCCGCATTGCTGTGGCTCTGGCGTAGGCCACCGGCTATAGCACTGATTCGACCCCTAGCCTGGGAACCTCCATATGCCATGGGTGTGGCCCTCAAAAGACAAAAGACAATGAAAAAAAGAAAGAAAGAAAGAAATGCTTAGGATTTGAGACTTGTTCTCAGAAGAGGAATGGGCTCAACCCAACTTGTCCGGGAAGGATACAAGTTTCAGCTCTTGTTTGCAATACGTAAAGAAAGCTGTGCCTATCATGACATGGTTCTTCCTCTTTTCCTACCTCCCCCCAAGGAACATTAACAAATGCTAGAAAATACAAAAGGGGGGGAAAAAACACTCAGCCCTCACCAAGACAGAGAAATTAACACAGAGAGGGAGAAAACCTGCCAACAAGCTAAAGTACCTGGACACCCACCATACCATCTTTGAGCCAAGTACAGAGATACAACAACGTGGTAAAAAACATTATGATAGCTTTAATAAGTAATCAGAAAATTATGGACATGATATTTCTTCTGCTTGGAGTATGGGACCAAGAAAAACCAAGGTGAAATTTGGGATTGTGTAACTGCCTGGGGGAACTAATGAGCCACAACAGATGGTTCTTGGTCCTGTAGTTAATTGCTCTACATGCACATGAGTGTTTTGCCCTTTAAAATTTTAAATTCTGTCTTGTAACCAGCATATGGTCCCCTGTCATCGGCGTAGTTTTCTGTCACTTAAGCAGTGACTTATTTATTATACTCCAAAAAAAAAAAAATATTTGCAATGTGAATAAGGAACTGGGACTGGTAAGAATTCTTCATTACAATTCTGTTTCTGAAACTGATTGCCAAGTTTCTCAGAGCATCACCTCACATTCCCTGAAGCCTACAAACTCACAAAATAAATACTTGCCTTAGAGCAAAGCATGAGCAGAGCTATTCTGTCTGAGTTTCTTTCTTTCTTTCTTTCTTTCTTTTTTCTTTTTAGGGCCGTATTTGTGGCATATGAAAATTCCCAGGCTAGGGATCAAATTGGAGCTCTAGCCACCAGCCTTCCCCCCCAGCCACAGTAAGGACGGATCCGAGCCACGTCTGCAACCTACACCACAGCTCATGGCAATGCTGGATCCTTAACCCAATGAGCGACCTCATTTTATTTTATTTTATTTTTATTTATTTTTGCTTTTTAGGGCCACACCTGTGGCACGTGGAGTTTCCCAGGCTCAGGGTTCAATCGGAGCTAAGCTGCCAGCCTATACCACAGCTCACGGCAACACCAGATCCTCAACCCTCTGAGGCGGGCCAGGGATTGAATGCTCAACCTCATGGTTCCTAGTCGGATATGTTGCTGCTGCACCATGACAGGAACGCTCTGACTTCATTTTAAAAGCAAGACGCAGACAGAATTACTCAAAAAAGTGACCCAGGAAATCCTTTTGCTTCTTTCTTGAGTAGAAGGGCAACTGGGTCATTTTCTTCGCTGAGGATTTTCCCTAGGACTGTTTTGTCTTTCTGAGGTAATGTAAGCTGAATTTGGCTACAGTCTCATTCTGTGTTGCATTTATTGCATAATTGAGGTTCTCCATTTTATTTTGAGGAAAAGGGTAAGAAAGATGGAAGAAAAAAGGAAGGAGAAGAAATTGCACTAAGTGCTGTATCTTTTTCAACTTGGGCATGAAAAAGTCCCCTTCAAATGACACGGCTACTTTTTTTTTTTTGTCTTTTTGTCTTTTTTAGGACCACGCTTGCACCATGTGGAGGTTCATTCCCAGGCTAGGGGTCTAACTGGAGCTGCAGCCGCCGGCCTACACCACAGCCACAGCAACACCAGATCCGAGCCGCATCTGCGAACTACACCACATCTCACGGCAACGCAGGGTCCTTAACCCACTGAGCGAGGCTAGGGATCGAACCCGTGACCTCATGGTTCCTAGTCGGATTCGTTAACCACCGAGCCATGACGGGTCCTCCAAGAACATGGCTACTTTTAAAAAATATTTTTTTTATTAAACTGTAGTTGATTTACAATATTGTGCCAATTTCTCTTGTACAGCAAAGTGACTCAGTCAGACATACATATTCCTTCTTTTTAATGTTCTTTTCCACCCTGATATATCCCAGGAGATTGGATATAGTTCCCAGAGCTTCATAGTAGGACCTTACTGTCTATCCATTGTGAATGTAATAGTTTGTGTCTACTAACCCCAAAGCCCCAGTCCCTCTGCCTCCCTCTGCCTCCCTCCCATCCCTCTGCCTCCCTCTTCCCCAGGGCCTCGCTACTTTTTGTTTTTCTTTTTACGGCTGCACTTGCAGCATATGCAAGTTCCCAGGCTAGGGGATCCAGATGGAGCTGCAGCTGCAGGCCACCACCACAGCCTCAGCAACACCAGATCCAAGCCACATCTGCATCCTATGTCAGCGCTTATGGCAATGCTGAATCCTTAACCCGGGGATTGAACCTGCACCCTCATAGAGACAACATGGAGTCCTTAACCTGCTAGGCCACAGTGGAACTCTGGACACACTACTTTTAATTCCTGCCACCACCATGTGGGTGGTACAGTGAACACTTCCCCAGGCTAGTCAAGACCATGGCACTTCTAGAGAAGAGGATATTAAAAATCTTTGAGAATATTATATAGAAAATAATATTCAGAACTTGCAGGAAAAGACGGCTGGGCCACCTCTACCAATAGCCAATGACAAGAATGGCAAGAAACGCAAACACAACTGGTCATCAGGCAGCCCATGAGAAGAAAGGTTAACTGAAAGCCGTCATCTCTGAAAAGAAATGGTCAGTGCAAGAAATAGAACAGCCAGCTTGGCTTGGGTAACCTTCTGGGCTTGGTCTAGAGAAGTTTCTAACCAGAAAACACCCCCCAAATAAAGTAGGAGCGAACAAATCCTGAGGATTCTCACAGGGGCTCCTCTTTCTCCCACCTGCTATGAGCAAAGGAGGAAAACGGGGAAGAGGTAAAAAGAAGCCCCTCACGCTGGCTGCAGGGGCAGGGTGGGTTGGGGCAGCTGGGGCTTCCAAGCTCACCCTTGGCGATTCATCAAGCTGGAAGGAAACTAGAGAAAAGGCAAAATTATTATACTTGCAAAGAGCTAATAATTTTCATGAATAAACACTTGAGGGAAGGGGGCAGAAAAAAGGAACAAAAACCATTTGCTCGCTGACGGAGGGAGAGATGGTGAAGGACGAAGAGACCCACGGGAGAGGTTTCAGGCCCCGCCCAGGAGAGGTTTCAGGCCCCGCCCAGGAGGGAATGACCAATAGGATCCCACAAAGCCTGCAGAAGGCTCCCCAGACAGCGAAAGGAGGCGGTTCCCCATACCGCAGAACTGGTCCACAGCGGTGAACGCCTGTGGCATGCGATTAAACCAAATCGCAGAAGCAGAAGGAGGCTGGCGAGTCTCACCTGGCTGAACTGCCCTGTCCTGAAGTGGCCACTCCCCGGGAAGGCGGAGGACACAAGAGTGGCCCTGTCCAGTCCTCCTGCCCACTGAGAGTGGGGATGGGAAAAGCTGGGGGAGAGGAAGGAGCCCTGGGTCCCATTTCAGAGACTAGCGCTGCCTCAGGTAAGCAAAGCTTTAAGATAACAAAGTAAAGACGTCTCAAATCTTTCTTTTCTCTTAACCCTTAAGAAAACGACTAGAAAATGAAGAACGGAAATGGAAACTCCAGATTACATAACACAAGGGAACACCTGTAATGTCACATCTCAGTTCACTTGAAGCAGGGCAGCTGAAGGCAGGGGGGATTCAGAAACCTTAAGAACACAGTATGAGCAGGTCTCACATGCAGCTGGGAGAGCAGAAAATTAAGTGGGTCAAACAAGCTGGTGCTCTCCGCCATGTGCCAACCGGTAAAGCCTGCGGAGTTGCACAGAAAAATTTGAAGAGAAAACCTTAGAGGAGAAAGTCTTTGAGAATTCAAGTGCTGTGATGGCTACTGAGACCCAGAGCAGAAATGAAGAGGGGTGGGAGAACCTTTCATTTCTGGTTGCCATGGGAGCGCAAGGAACAGACAACAAGCCCAGGGTGCTTAGGGCTTAAGTACTTTAATCACAGTCTTGTCTTCAGTGCCTGCAATATCTCCTAGATCAGGAGCTTTCAACTCCTTTTGTTCTGGACTCTGAGTAAGAAATATATTTTCAGTTATACACACAAGTTTGTATTACTAGCCAAGTTTTCATTTAAAAGGACATACTGTTGGAGTTCCTGCTGTGGCTCTGCTGTAAGGAACCCAACTAGTATCATCGAGGATATGAGTTCAGTCCCTGGCCTCACTCAGTGGGTTAAGGATCTGGCATTGCTGTGAGCTCTGGTGTAGGTTGAAAATGCATCTCAGAGCCCATGTTGCTGTGGCTGTGGTAAAAAAAGCCTCTCCCGTGGGTCTCTTCGTCCTTCACCGTCTCTCCTTCATTTAACCCCTAGCCTGGAAACCTCCTTGTGTCTCAGGTGTGCCTCTAAAAAAAGCAAAATAAAGCAAAATCAAATTAAATTTTAAAAGTACAGACTCTTACTACATATGATGCATTCTGAAGTTAATACATTTTTCTATTTTTTAAGTGCAGCTGCTGTAATAAGACCTCAAGATTTCCCAATGGTCTCCACATCCTGGTATTCAGATCTGTGTTAGCCCTTCCCCTTGACGGAGGGCACAACCTGAAGCCCATCTCTTTGTTTGTAATGATTTATTTATGTATTTACAGTTTCATTGAGAAATAATTGACATGCGTCACTGTGCAGAGTAAAGGTGTACAGTGCGGTGGTGTGATTTACATATATCGTGAAATGATGACCACCGTGGGTTTAGTTGATATTCGTCGTCTCATAGATATAGTGAAAAGAAAAACCGATTTTCTCTTAGTGATGAGCATGCATAGGTGTACTCTCTTAACAGCTTTCCAATATTCCATACAGCAGTGTTGAGTAGAGTCATCATGTAATTACTAGCCATCCCTAGTAATTATTTATCTTATAAGTGGATAATGTGTGTTTTTTTCTTTTTTTCTATTTACGGCTGCACCTCTGGCATATGGAAGTTCCTGGGCCCGGGGTCAAATTGGAGCTGCAGCTGCAGCCTAAGCCATAGCCTCGGCAACTCTGGATCTGAGCAGCAGCTTAGAACTATGCTACAGCTTACAGCAACACGGGAAACTGAACCCACTGAGCAAGGTCAGGGACCAAACCCCCATCCTCACAGAGACAATGTTGGGTCCTTAACCTGCTGAGCCACAATGGGAACTCCATAAATGGATAATCTTTTGACCACTTTCTTCCAATTCCCCCTCCCCCAACCCTCTACCTCTGGTAACTACATATATGATCTCTTTTTCTATGAGTTGTTTTTCTCTTTTTTAAGATTCCACATATAAATGAGATCACACAGTATTTGTCTTTGTCTGATTTATTTCACTCAGCATAACACTTGAGGTTCTATCCATGTTGTCACAGATGGTAGGATTTCTTCTTTTTATGGCTGAGTAATATTCCACTGTAGTATATCTACACCAAAATTTCTTTATCCATTCATCTGTTGAGGAACACTTAGGCTGTTTCCAAGTCTTGCCTGTTGTAAGTAATGCTGCTGTGAACATGAGGGTGCAGATATCTTTGAGAGTTAGTGCTTCTGTCTTCTTTGGCTATGTTCCCAGAAGTGGGATTGCTGTCTCACATAACAGTTCTATTTTTAGTTTTTTGAAGGACCTCCAAATTCTGTTTTCCAGAGCGGCTTAACCAGTTTACATTCCCACCAACACTACACAAGGGTTCCCTTTTCTCCACATCCACACCAGCATTTGTTATCTCTCTTGTTTTGGGGTGTGTGTGCTTTTTCGGGCTGAACTTGCAGTATATGGAAGTTCCCAGGTTAGGGGTTGAATCGGAGTTGCAGCCACACCACGCCAACTCAGGATCCAAGACAAATCTACAACCTACACCAGAGCTCATGGCAATGCTGGATCCTTAACCCACTGATTGAGGCCAGGGATGGAACCCTCATCTTCATGGATGCTAGTCGGGTTTGTAACCTGCTGAGCCACAATGGGAACTCCTCTCTTTCTCTCTCTCTCTGTTTTTGTTTTGTTTTGTTTTGCTGTGCCTGCAGCATGTGGAAGTTCCCAGGCCAGTGATTGAACCTGTGCCACCACAACACCCAAGCCACTGCAGTGACAACACCAGACCCTAAACCCATTGTGCCACAAAAGAACTCCTTATCTCTTGTCTTTAAAAAAAATTTAAAATAACTTTTATTAACGTATAGTTAATTTACAATGTGATAATTTCTTTCTTTATTTTTTATTTTTTGTCTTCTTGCCATTTCTTGGGCCACTCCCGAGGTCTATGGAGGTTCCCAGGCTAGGGGTCGAGTCGGAGCTGTAGCCACCAGCCTACGCCAGAGCCACAGCAACACGGGATCCGAGCCGCGTCTGTGACCTATACCATAGTTCTTGGCAATGCCGGATCCTTAACCCACTGAGCAAGGCCAGGGATTGAACCTGTAACCTCATGGTTCCCAGTTGGATTCCTTAACCACTGAGCCACGACGGGAACTCCAATGTTGTGATAATTTCTGCCATACAACAAAGTGATTCATTTATACATATACACGCATCCGTTCTTTTTCAGATTCTTTTCCTGTATAGATTTTCACAGAATATTGAGTAGAGTTCCCTGTGCTATAGAGCAGTTCCCCATTGGCCAGTCACTCCATATAGCAGAGTGTGCATATACAAGCCTCAAACTTCCAATCCATCCCTTCCCCATCTGTCATTTTCAAAGTCTATAAGTCTATTTCTGTTCTGCAAATAAGTTCATTTGTACCCTTTTTTTAGATTCCACATACAAGTGATATCTAATGATGTTTGTCTGACTTGTTTCACTTAGTGTGATAATCGCTAGGTCCCATTCATATTGCTACAAATGCCATTATTTCATTCTTTTTTATGGCTGAGTAATATTCCATTGTATACATGTACCACATCTTCTTTATCCATTCCTCTGTCGATGGACATTAGAAAAGATACATCCACCCCAGTGTTCATGGAAGCACGATTTACAATAGCCAGGATATGGAAGCAACCTAAATATCTCTCATCTTTTTGATGTGGCCATTCTAACAAGCATAGGGCAATACCTCATTTTGGTTCTAGTTTTCATTTCTCTGATGATTAGTGATATCGAACATATTTTCATGTACCTGAAAACTTATGTCTAACCAGTAGACTATGGCAAAAGGCATCTGTCACCCTTATGATTATGTTATATTGTATTTGACCTCTGTCTTTACACGCAGGAGCAAGAGATTCTCTTTGCTGGATTGATGAAGTAAACGACCGTACTGAGGACTTAACAGCAGCCTTCCGCCAATAACCAAAAAAATCTGAGGTTCTCAGCCACGTAGCTACAAGGAAGTAAACTCCATCAACAACCTGACTGAGCCTGGAAGTGGATCTTCTCCCACGGAGGCACCAATGAGACTGGCTCTAGGGGTAAATTGCCACATTTTGCTATGACACCTTGTCTGCGATGATGTTATTGGACAAATGCTCATGTCAGGTTTCTCCCCTCCCACTACGACAGGCTGCGCTGGTTTCAGAAGCTTCATTTTCCTGCTGCCCTGCAGTTTAAAAATCATGTCTTAATAGTAAACCCATGCTTTCATGGTACTGTTCTTCTTTGATAAATGACTCGATTGCATTATGTACATGGAGCCGTTAATGTCCCTAAATTGCTATCGACAGAGTAGTGCAAAGAGGGTGAAGTCTTCCTGAAGCTTGTCCCTCACAACCACAGCTTCCCGGACAGTGTCCTTCAGTCAGAGTCTCAGTGGGGCAAGGCCAGTGATTAAGAGAAGGGGCTCCAGCACCCGACCTCCTGGGTATGGATTCCTCACATTACACTTACTAGCTGAGGAAACGATTACAGAATTACCAACACAAAGTTAGATATGAAAGTGACAAATAATTTAGGATGAAAAAAACAAATTACACATACCAGCAAATACCATAAGCATCAAAAAAAATCCAAAGAGGATTTCCTTTTGTGGCTCAGCGGTAAGGAATCCAACTGGGATCCATGAGGCACATGGGTTCCATCCCTGGCCTTGCTCAGTGGGGTGCTGCCATGAGCTGTGATATAGGTCGAAGGCTCCGCTCAGATTTGGCATTGCTGTGACTGTGGCGTGGGCTGGCAGCTGCACCTCTGATTCGACCCATCCTGGGATTCGACCCATCCTGTGCTGCAGGTGTGGCCCTGAAGAAAAAATCCAAAGATAGTCGATATTTTTATTAATTAGCTTTCTGTCTTTTTTCTTTTCTTTTTTGCTTTTTAGGGCCACACTCTCGGCATATGGAAGTTCCCAGGCTAGGGGTCTAATCGGAGATGTCGCTGCTGGCCCACACCACAGCAACGCCAGATCTGAGCTGCTGTCTGTAACCTACACCAGAGTTCACGGCAATGTCAGATCCTTAACCCACTGAGTGGGACCAGGGATCGAATCCGCATCTTCATGGATACTCGTCGGCTTTTTCTGCTAAGCCACAATGGGAATTCCCCCTTTCATGCTTTTGAGAATATGTTAGAATATAATTTAAAGAGCAACAGCACCCAGCCACACGCACCTGGACTGCCATGAGATTTTAAAACATTTTCTTCTCATTTATTTCAAACAAAAATGAATGGAAATTCACCAAAGAATTTCCACTGGTGCTAAGGCCTGAAGCTTTCATTTCTCTTGGCAGCTGGCTCACAGATCAGTGTAATCTTAATCTCTTTAAACCTAATTTTCACTCTCTGAAAAGGGTCATGATAATTATCTGACAGTCGTTTCAACGTTTCATAAACTTAAATAACTATTCGAAGTTCTGAAACATTTCACAGGAACTGTCTCAGTTAGTTCACTACAGCCGTGTAACAAATTTCTCCAAGACTCACATAGCCTCTGAGGTCAGCCGTTCAGGCGTGGCTTATGTGGGTGTTTCTGGCTCAGGTCCTCCCATAGGCTGCAGCTCAGCTGTCAGCCCCACCTCGGGCTCATCTGAGGGCATGACTGGGGCCGGGAGATTTGAGTCCCAACTCTCCCCCATGCCTTAGCTCCTCTTTGGCTGTTGGCCTGAGGCTTCAGTTCCTCCCCATGTCAGCTAGGGCTGCTCTAAAATGATCTCTGACTGCCCAGTGCAGGCAGTGAGAGAAAGGGACAGCTAGCCCAAGAGAGAAGTCAGTTTCCTCGATGACCTAATCACATCCGGGACCTGACTTCACTTTTCCAGTATGCAATGGTCACACAGGCCTACCTGGTGCCATATTGGAGGGGACTCTCCAAGGGTGTGAAAACTGGGAGCTGGGCTTCACGGAGGGCCATCCTGGTAGCTGGCTACTGCAGGTTCCGTGGAAATGCTCAGCTGGGAGAGACAGGTGGAATATACCAGCTAGTTTTAGAGGAAAATCAGAATTTATGTTTGCTTCTGCAAATCAGACATCAGTCACAGTTCACCCTGGAAGTGGCTATATCCGCTGCCCAAATTCTCTGGGGTGGCCCAAAGTCTGCCCAGCCTGGAGAATTTTCCAGTTATTATTAGAGCCACGCTCCACACAGAAATGATGAAAAACACTGGCATTCTTGGATCCTAATCCCTCAGGGTCCCCAGAGCCTTCCAGTCAGCCCATCTGTGCCCTAGCTGCCCCCACCTCCACCCCAGCGAGTGCTGGTGAAGGGTCACCTCCAGGAAAGGGCATCTTGTCCCTCTAGCCTGGAAACCAGGATTCTGACCACAGGAGTGAAACTTCAGATTAGCCCGATGATGACGACTGAGAGCAAAGCCCGGTGTCACCTGGCCTGAATCTCATTTTATGCTGTCTTGCTCTGCAGGTGTGCTAAGAGCGGTGAAAGGCAAGGTGTTAGGCTAATTAACACAGGACATCTAAAAGCAATTTTAAAGTCTTATGCCTGAAGTGTTTCTGGTCCTGTGTCAAAGGAAGGAATGTCCACTGAGCACATCGACTGGGGGGACAATTAGTAAAGTCATAGCTGTGTAGTACAGAAGGCTAATTTTTTTTTTTTCCTGTTTAGAGTCTCACCTGTGACATATGGAAGTTCCCGGGCTGGGGCCAAATTGGAGCTGCAACTGCTGGCCTATGCTATAGCCACAGCAACACCGGATCCAAGGCATGTCTGCGACCTATGCCACAGCAACACTGGATCATTAACCCACTGAGCGAGGCCAGGGATCCAACACGCATCCTCAGGGATACTAGTCAAGTTCCTAGCCTGATAAGCCACAAGGGAACTCCAGAAGGCTGTTTTTGAAACTAAACTATGCCTGCCCCTGTCCTCGGTTTTTCTGTCAATTTTTTTTCAAAATGAAGATTTTTTTTTTTTTTTGGTCTTTTTGCTATTTCTTTGGGCCGCTTCCGCGGCATATGGAGGTTCCCAGGCTAGGGGTCTAATCGGAGCTGTAGCCACCGGCCTACGCCGGAACCACAGCAACGCGGGATCCGAGCCGCGTCTGCAACCTACACCACAGCTCACGGCAACGCCGGATCGTTAACCCACTGAGCAAGGGCAGGGACCGAACCCGCAACCTCATGGTTCCTAGTCGGATTCGTTAACCACTGCGCCACGACGGGAACTCCCAAAATGAAGATTTAAAACAAAAATTTCCTGCCACGGGATGGTCACTTATATTCAACTGTTTGAGGTTTCAGAAAATCCTTGATTTTGAAATGGTTGAAGGCTGAGAGACAATGTTGTAAAAAACGCCTTTGTGGAAAATAAATGGTGTGCTAGTTTCACGTTTTCTTAAAAAATTCTAATGTGAGAAGGTTAGAGCAACTGAAAAGCAAGCCAGGGAGGCTGCACATGGCGAGCATCATGATGAAATGTTGCACAGGGATGTGTGAGAAATCCTATTCAGAGCTGACCCTGATCCCGTGCTGAGCAGGCCAGCAGCATCCGATCCCCTGTGGTGGGGGGGCGGGGAGGGGGGGGGTCCTTTTTGGGCTGCAAAGTTACACTGCAGGGTACTGCTCACCCTCAAACAACCTCCACTCTGCAGAGGCAGATAAAAAGTGTGTACACGTAACGATCACACAGGCCTGGTGAAATCAGGATAAAGTCATCTGGGAATTCCAGAGGAAAAAGTATTAGTACCTACTGGGACAATTCATATATCCTCCCTGGGTTTATCGAGACCTGCCGCATGGCCACTACGTGTGCTAGGACGCAAAGAGAAAAACTACAGCCGTGGTGGAAAGATCTGGACCTGAATCAACAGCACATTAACACCGGTGGGCCGTGCTGTGACCCTCCCAAGGGCGGATCCTTGTGGGTGGCGCTGAAGCCACTTCAGGGAGAAGCCAGTTCTCTCCAGGCGGTTGGTCAAAGTTCTCTGGAGGGAGTCACACCTGGAGCGTTGAAGGGGAGGGTGCCAGCTGGCAAGGGCACGCAGGCTCTGTAGGGGGAACATTCCAAGAGCTGCCACAGGTACAATAACATGAAAGCATTAAACACCCCAGCACATTCAAAGAACCGTGAGTACGTGGCAGTTGCTGCATTTACAGGATACAAGGAAGAAAGCCAGGCAGCCGAAGGTCCACGTTGTGGATGGGCTCAAGCACCCGTGAAGAGATGTAGATTCTTTTCTGTAGGTGGTGAGCCTCCCTTGGAGGCCGAGGGACAAACCCGATGAAGAACCTGAACGAAGCTATGGCCCCCTTCCTTGAACTGATGCTCACAAATACAGTTGTGTCTACAATTTCAGGGGGTTTCCAAGAACCCCTGACTTGGAATCCCTCAGACCCATGGCTGGAATTCACACTACAGGGGGAGGATCTGATGCTCACTTCAGAACATGGGCCTCTGGGAGACAAAGCAGAGCAGAAGCCATTGGGAAGCTACTGAACACATCTCAAAATGTGCAGTCCAGGAGGTCCCGTCATGGCTCAGCAGAAACCAATCCGACTAGCATCCATGAGGTCGAAAGTTCGATCCCTGGCCTTACTCAGTGGGTTCAGGATCCAGCATTGCCGTGAGCTCTGGTGTAGGTCGGAACCACGGTTTGGATTTGGCTTTGCTGTGGCTGTGACTGTGGTTTAGGTGCTACAGCTCCGATTTGGCCCCTAGCTTGGGAACCTTCATGTACCATGAGCGTGGGCCTAAAAAGACAAAAAAAAAAAAAAATGCAGTCCAGAACTGGGACATTTCCTTGCTTCTAACACAAGTCCAGTGCACCACCAGTTTAATGACATCTATTTGGGAAGTAGAAAAATCTGCATTCAATGGACATTATTTTTCAGTCTAGTATTTTTCATGGAGGATTCTTTCGGTTGGGGCATAGATTAATTGAGTCCAAAGTCTTGCTATCTTTTTATCTAAATTACCTATAATTGGAAATCATCTGGAGGTTTTGAAAGAGAGAGTTTCCACCCTTAGTCAGGTCGAGAGACTCAGACATAAGAGATGAGCCTTGGAGTTCCCCTCATGGCTCAGTAGTTAACAAACCCAACTAGTATCCATGAGGACACAGTTTCGATCCCTTGCCTCACTCAATGGGTTAAGGATTCGACGTTGCTGTGAGCTGTGGTGTAGGTTGCAGACATGGCTTGGATCCAGCGTTGCTGTGGCTGTGGTATAGTCCGGCAGCTGTAGCTCCGATTAGACCCTAGCCTGGGAACCTCCATATGCTGTGGGCACAGCCCTAAAAAGATTTAAAAAAAAAAAAAAAAGGGAGAGAGAGAGATGAGCCTCTGTCCTCTACCTCAACTGCATTATTGGGTTGTGTATACCATAGGCAGCCATATACACCGAAAACCACATTTCTATTCAAAATGGGACTTTTCAGTAAAAATCAGAGACACCCAAAATTGTCGCCGGAGGCCTGCTCCAGTGGCCAGGGAGTGTACACTTTCCCGAAGAAGACGGACGGACATCGGCTTTTGCATCGGAGACAGCCTCCTTGTCCCTTCTTTCAGGGCACTGGACTGCTCAAATTTTATTGGCATAAGTGGTTGATGATATAGACAGTTTTTCACTACAGATTACATTAGTGTTAAAAGTACATGGGTTAACTATTACATGGTGTAGCAGCTGTACATCCTGTTTTAAGATCTCTATCTTAACTAAACTTAGTGAGTACTTTGAAGAGGCCATAGACACAAGAATTTGGCATTCACAAACCTTGTTTGTAGACTGGTGCTTATCTTCAAAGCGTTATGGCAGGGAGATAGTGTAAGTAAATATGAACCAATTTAACTAAATATCACTTAAAAGCTTCTATAACTCATAGCTAGGTGTCTTTTGGTCAAGAATAATATATGTCTAACTTCTATGAACCTCATTAAAATCCTAACTCTAAAGTTTACTGTATAACTGATTAGTAGATAAACACTATGTTTTAACTAAGTTGGATTTAAATAGGGGAAAGTCCTTCAGGATGAAATTCGTATTATATTATTGTTGTAATTTCATTAAATCACAAATCACCACAGGAAAATAAGAATGGGAATTAAGAATACTAAGCAAATAATCAGGAAAGACTGAGGAAAACCGAGTAACAAATAAAACATCAGGAAAGACTAGGTCACCCGAGAAACAACCCATGTTCTCCAGCGCAAACATGGAAATTGTTGTCCCAGGAAAGCCCCAATTCTCCCCATCAACATGGAAGTGAGAGCCGTGTAACCTGAGGCCTGCCCTTGGCTTGTACGTTCAGGCAGGCTTTCATCCTGACCAGAGGCCCACCTTGGGCTTGGACCGTTCAGGTGAGCTCCCTTCCTTGGTTAGGAACTTGCCTGCAGGTTTTTTTTTTGCCATCAGGCAAGGTCCTTGTTTTGAATCCCTACATTTTCTCGGCTCCCCGCACAAAATTAATTTCAACTTTATCTACTAGTGTCATCACTAACACCCGTGAAAGAGCTATTGTTGTTGCAGTGAAGCCACAATTCACCTCCCTGGTGGCAGGGTTTGTGTTTCAAAAATGTCAGACTATGAAAAACTGTGTGTCTTAGAGTGGACAACATAGTACCATCAGTAGAGAGCGAGAAAAATTGTAGCAGAAACAGGCCGACAGAAATGTCCAGGGCAGCCCTTCCCAGGTCTTAATTAAGAACCACTTGAACAAAGTCAAAGACGGATACGTCACACTGGGCTTCCGCCCTTTTGGCCACAGTCAGATCAGTGGAATTCCCACGTTCCCAAGCTGGCGCAGCCGCAGACGTGGCAGGGCAGGGAAACAAGCCGTCTGCCCAGCTGGGACACCTCTCTCAGACCCACCAGCACCCTGTGACAGCTGCATGCACCACAGGCAAACGTGTGCTCTGCCTCTGTCCTCCTCCTGAGCCCACTGAGCCCTTGGCTGAGTGTCCACGCTGCACGTCCCCTCTGCCCAGAGCCTAGGGGCAGCCGGTGTGAGCAGCCTAAACCCAGGGAAGCAGACAGTCTGGATTCCGCCATAGGTTCCTCTGGGAAATTCGGGGTTCCTGAGAGCTGGGGTGAATAGAAGGGCAGTCTGGGGCCAGCAGGGGGACTGGTATGCAGGAACATTCCTCCTTGGGCTCCCATGACCGCCTCTGCAGCGCTGGAGGAGATCCACAAATATTTGTCCGGTTGCATAGTTCAGGCATGAGAAAATTAGAACCGAGAAACACAGCTCTTTATTCTCTTTCCAGAAACGCTGTCTGAATTCTGATCCCTGGCGCTCCCCCTTTTCCCCGGCCGGTTTTCAATCTGTTCTCCATTATTTCACTTCGCGTGCTTTTGCAGACTTTGCTAGAAATGGGGGTCCTGCCTTGAGCCCCAGTCAACCAGCGGTCAGTGTGTTCCTCTGAACTTCACTGAATCATTTCCCATCATTTTTCAGGATTGATCCGAGAGGCTCCTCCTCCCCACGCTCCTCCTCCACCCAGGAGGACCCTGTCTAAACAGCCGTGCTGTGTAGCCGGCCCTCTGCCCCCAGGCCACGTGGGCCTCTGCAGCTCCCTGAAAAGGGAGTATTTCCCACCATTGGGGGAATTCTTGATTATGCACGCATCTGTGCACGCGAGGCCAGCCTCACTGCCCTGGCACTCGTCACACCGTTCCAACCAGCTGTGTCCAATCCGTCCGGGTCTCAGCCTGGCGAGCTGTTCCTTCCATGTTGCAGCACGTAGTATAGGATGGACTTCAGACGCCGGCATCTGTCTGTTTGAACAAGACTGGAGAACGTGCAGGGCTTAGATGTCAAGGGCGCCAGTAGGACCTCAGGAGGAAACTGTGTCTTTGTGGGGAACAGCAAGGGTGCCTGCCCTGGGGGCGGCCCTCCCCAGCCAGGAGAGTAGGCTGGGAAGTTGCCACCTATAAACTGTGTCTGGCATTGTATGGTCACTTCTGCAGGGGCCAGAGGCTCTACGGTGGAGTCCGTGGGCAGAATTCAGGGGTCCAAGAATGTGGACAGAGAAAAAATGACTAACTAGCTAATTATCTTCCCTAGCTTCACTAACTTCCAACTACAATTTAGCATTTCCTTCTACAATGAAGGTGGATAACAAACCACAGCAGCATTGGCAAAGCATGGTGTTTTTGTCAGTAATAGAAATCTTGGTCTGAATTACTATTAATGCTCATCAGTATTTAAAATTACAGTGACCACTGTGGTGGCTTGGGTCACCGCTGTGGCGTGGGTTCAGTCCCTGGCCCGGGAACTTGTGCATGCCGTGGGCACAGCCAAAAAATAAAAAAAAATTAAAAAAAAGAAATTAAAAATAAAATAAAATAAAATAAAATTACAGTGACCATTAAACCCATTTCTAGGACTTATTTGCTGTGTTAATAAAGAAGCATCCTAAAGTTCCCATTGTGGTGCATTGGAAATGAATCTGACTAGTATCCATGAGGATGTGGGGTCAACCCCTGGCCTCACTCAGTGGGTCAGGGATCTGGTGTTGCTGTGAGCTGTGGTGTAGGCAGAAGATGCAGTGTGGGTCCTATGTTGCTGTGGCTGTGGCGTAGGCCGACAGCTCTGGCTCCAATTCGACCCCTAGCCGGGGAACCTCTGTCTGCCATGGGTGTGGCCCTAAAAAAGCAAAATAAAATAAAACAAAATAAAGTGAAATAAAGAAGCATCCTATTACTACACTACAAACTTATTTCTTACATTCTAACCAAGATTTTCAACAAAATGGATTTTCTTCATAATCCTAAGTGTTTTAAGCAGTTCTGGGACAGAGTCCCGCGTCGGCCGCCTCAGCATGCCCCCCACCCTGTATTCCTGGACCTCACTGTCCCAGCTTCATCTTCCAAGCATCCTGTGAAACCATGAAAGGCCACTTGCCTGTGACGACAGAAGGACAGAGGCTTTAAAGGCCTTACCTCCAAATACAGTAACATTCTGGGGTACTGTGAGCAGGCGTTAGAACTTCAGCACATGAATCTGGGGGGACATAATTCAGCCCTAACAGAAGGTTCCCAGAGAAGGTGGCAGCAGAATGAAATATTGACAGTATTGATGATTGCATGTACCCAGACTGAGAGAGGATGCCAAGCCTAGGGCTGGACCCTTAGCTTTGCAGAGTCAGAAATTCAACTGTGTAAATGCCCAGTCTCCTGGGGGAGCCTTGTCCAATGAAACTGTCAGAGGTTGTGAGCTCACTGAAGCCCAGGCAGAAGCCTAGTTTGATTTTCTATGATGGAAAGTAGATCCCAAACAACAGAAATACTCACAAAGATTGTTGGTTCATTTTCTCCTAGCTGCACAAAAAAAAAATCTCATGAGGAGTTCTCACTGTGGCTCAATGGATTAAGAACCCAATGTAGTCTCTGTGAGGATGTGGGTTCAATTCCTGGCCTCGCTCAGTGGATTAAGGATCTGGTGTTGCCCCAAGCTGGGGTGTAGGTCACAGATGCGGCTCAGATCTGGTATTGCCACGGCTATGGCATAGACCCAAAATGTAGTTCTGGGAGTTCCCGTCGTGGCGCAGTGGTTCACGAATCCGACTAGGAACCATGAGGTTGCGGGTTCGGTCCCTGCCCTTGCTCAGTGGGTTAACGATCCGGCGTTGCCGTGAGCTGTGGTGTAGGTTGCAGAAGCGGCTCAGATCCTGCGTTGCTGTGGCTCTGGCGTAGGCCGGTGGCTACAGCTCCAAGATTCAACCCCTAGCCTGGGAACCTCCATATGTCGCGGGAGCAGCCCAAGAAATAGCAACAACAACAACAACAACAACAAAGACAAAAAGACAAAAAAAAAAAAGTAGTTCTGATTTAGCCCCTAGTCTGGCAACTTCCATATGCTGCAAGTGTGGCCTTAAAAAGAAAAAAAAAATTAAAATAAATCCTATAGGTGGATAGAAAAATGGTCTTTCTTACATGTATGGCAACATCTTAAGTTTTATCAAATTACAAATTTAAGTTTACATTCTGGTTTTTTTTGGTTTTGGTTTTTTTTTTTTTTGGTCTTTTTGTTTTTTTAGGGCTTCACCCATGGCATATGGAAGTTCCCAGGCTAGGGGTCCAATTGGAGCTGTTGCTGCCGGCCTCCACCACAGCCACAGCAACTCGGGATCTGAGCTGCGTCTGCAACCTACACCACAGCTCATGGCAACATCAGATCCTTAACCCACTGAGCTAGGGCAGGGATTGAACCCAAAACCTCATGGTTCCTAGTCGGATTCGTTTCTGCTGTGCCATGATGGGAACTCCCAAGGTTACATTCTTTAGGAATAAAACACAAAGGCAAGGAAGAATAAAGATGAAGGAATGAGGGAGAGAGGGAATGAGGGAGGGAGAGAAGGAAAAAGAGGGGAAGCCTATCCGTGTTGTTGGTGTCCTTATAGAAGGTTCCTTTTAATTGTTGAGTGGTACTCCATTGCATGAAAATACCACAGTTCATTTATCCATTCTATGATTGATAGGCATTTGGGTAATTTCCAGTTTGAGGCTATGCTTATTCTAATACCTTCTGATTATTTTTATTCTTGAAACAGTTGATGAAATAGCATTTAATTTGGTCGATAAAATCTTTGAAACAAGTGTGTATCACCGCTGCTTATCACTGCTGCCTCCCTGCCTGCCTCCCTCTAGACCAGGAGGCAGGTGTGGGAGGTGTGCCTTGGGACAAGCATCGGGTGTCCCCAAGGAATCGAGAGACATTTGGTGAATTCATGAATCAAAGTGGGGATGTAAGTAAAAGCATGGACAGAGGACAACAGGCATTGATGAGATACAGTCTAAGGGCCCTTGTAGGTTTCGGAGCCCCTTTCAGGAAGCCAGGAAGTCAAAATTCTTTGCATAATAATCTAAAACCGGGAAAAGCAACCTTTTACTAAAAAAGGCCAGATAAATATTTTAGGCTTTTCGGGTCTCTGGTTTCTGTCGTGACCACTCAGCTTTGCTTCTGTGGAGTGAGAGTGGCCATAGACAACAGGTAAACACGGGGCTCCTCTGAGTTCCAATAATTGTATTTACAACAGGAGCAGTGGGCCAGATTTGGCTCTCAGGCCATAGTGTGCCTACGCCTATTCTGCAACATTATTGCCTTTTTCACACTCATTTTTTCACAAATACACAAGGGAGTTTTATGGAAGCTAACTGACACAACAGGCTGAATGTGGAAACATACGCAGCAATCCAGTTGTCATGCATAACTAGGCATAAAAGAGAACTGCAAAACTCCAAAATGGTGACATACTTATCAACTAATTGTTGCCTGTTTTATACAATATATTCTTGTTTTACTTATTTATTTATTTTTGTCTTTTTTAGGGCCGTACTCACAGCATACAGAAGTTCCCAGGTCAAGGGTCGAATTGGAGTTGCAGCTGCCGGCCTACACCACAGCTCCAGCAAGGCCAGATCCGAGCCGCGTCTGCGACCTACACCACAGCTCACGGCAAGGCCGGATCCTTAACCCCCTCGTGAGACCAGGGATCGAACCTTCGTCCTCATGGTTTCTAGTCAGGCTCCTTACGGCTGAGCTATGACGGAATTAAAATATATTATTTTTTAAAATATTTGTTTAGGAGTTCCTGTTGTGGCTCAGTGGGTGAAAAACCCGACATATTGTCCATGAGGGTGCAAGTTCGATGGATGGGTTAAGGATCCAGTGTTGCCACCAGATGTGGGTATAGGTAGCAGATGCGGCTCAGATCTGGCGTTGTTGTGGCTTTGGCTGTGATGTAGGCCAGCAGCTGCAGCTCCAATTCAACCCCTAGCCCGGGAACTTCCATATGCTGCCAGTGTGGCCCTAAAAAGAAAAAAAAAAAATTGTTTTATATTAACATTGAATAAAAAACATTGAATGAGCCCTTATTGCTATTTTTCAATGAATTAAGTAATTTCACATTTCTTGGTCCTAATTCCAGCATGGTAAATATATATAATATAACCTGTGGAAGCAAAAGCTCTTTGGGATCGTCAATGGTTTGAAGAATTAAACGAAGAGTAAATAGTAACAGAAGGCTGTAGAAATACATGAAACCTGCCTCTCCTCGGCTTTCTCTTCATTATATTTAATCTTCTTCTTCCTCTTGTTTATCCTTCCCTTTTGGCTCTGGAATGCCCACTACACATCAGAATAAACCAGTTACTGATAATTCGTGCCCAGTGTGGACAATTCAGGGTGATATCTTAGCAAGGATTTTTTTTGGGGGGGAGCCTCACTTGCCTCAAATAAAAGTTCCCAGGCTAGGGGCTGAATCGGAGCTACAGCTGCTGGCCTGGGCCACAGCCATAGCAACACGGGATCCTTAACCCACTGAGCGAGAAAAGGGATCGAACCACATCCTCGTGGATACTAGTTGGATTCGTTTCCGCTGCACCACAACGGGAACTCCATTAACAAGGATTTTAAAAATAGCTTTTGCTGAAGCGCTTCCTCTAAGTCTGACCCTGAACTTGGTATTATTTTGGCCTTAGCTCCATGAATGCACACAGCAGCCTTCTAAGGGGGAATGGCCCCCAATTCACAAACGAGGCATCAGGGAGCTCACATACTTGCAGCTGGGAGAGGAAGTCTCAGGCTTTGATGCCTCTCCATTCCTTCCTGGCACCACCCACCATGTGCCCAGAGCTCTAGGCATCTTCACTGTAAGCATAGTTACCATAGCGTCTTTGCCACGGGCATTTTCCCGTAAACATTTTCACTGCCTAATCAGCTGTGGACAATTTTACCATTAAGGATAAAATAACAACAACAAAAAAGTGGGATAGTAAAGGAGATAAATAATGACACATGAGAAATGAATGACAAAATTAAAAAGACTTTATTGCAAATACCAAAATATGTAGATACATTTAAAACGTGGGTAGGAGTTCCCGTCGTGGCTCAGTGGAAACAAATCTGACTAGGAACCATGATGTTGCTGGTTTGATCCCTGGCCTCACTCAGTGGGTTAAGGATCCAGTGTTGCCGTAAGCTGTGGCGTAGGTCACGGATGTGGCTAGGATCTGGCTTTGCTGTGGCTCTGGCGTAGACCGGAGGCTACAGCTCCGATTAGACCCCTAGCCTGGGAACTTCCATATGCCGTGGGTGCAGCCCTAAAAAGACTAAATAAATAAGTAAAAATAAAATAAAATGTGGGTAGATTGAGGGCACAAAGAACTGATTATATTTTTTGAAGTTGTACCTAAGCACTAGCCTTCCAAGATTTTGTTCATAGTATTATACATTTTTTTGCTTGTTGATTCTTCTCCTTGTTTGGCATCACGGCTTTTTTTTTTTTTTTCCTTTTTGGCTAAAATTTCTTCCTTCATTAAAAGAGGTGTCAGGGAGTTCCCGTTGTGGCTCAGTGGTTAACGAATCCGACTAGGAACCATGGGGTTGCAGGTTCGATTCCTGGTCTTGCTCAGTGGTTAAGGATCCAGCATTGCCGTGAGCTGTGGTGTAGGTCTCAGAGGCGGCTCAGATCCTGCGTGGCTGTGGCTGTGTCATAGGCTGGCGGCTACAGCTCAGGTTAGACCCCTAGCCTGGGAACCTCCATATGCCATGGGAATGGCCCTAGAAAAGGCAAAAAGGCAAAAAGACAAATAAATAAATAAATAAATAAATAAGGTGTCAGTTTCCAAACACTAGGATGCATACTTATACCTGAGATTCCTACTATGTTGTGAAAGCCTCCACACTGTCGTCTTTTCCTGGAATCTTGTCACATGTTTGTTGATGGACGGTCCAAAGTTCTACCAGAAATGTGGGTTCAACTCTGCACCTTCCAGGCCCTCAGCTTTTTTCTCCACCAATGTTATATGTTTCTAACTAAGAAACCAGGAGTTCCCGTCGTAGTGCAGCAGAAACAAATCTGACTAGGAGCCATGAGATTGCAGGTTCAATCCCTGGCTGTAATCAGTGGGTCAAGGATCTGGCATTGCTGTGAGCTGTGGTGTGGGTTGCAGACACGCTCAGATCTAGCGTTGCTGTGGCTGTGGTGTAGGCCAGCCCCTGCAGCTTCGATTGGACCCCTAGCCTGGGAATCTCCATATGTTGCAGGTGCGGCCCTAAAAAGCAAAAAACAAACAAACAAAAAAACCAAGAAACAAACTCTTGGGACAAATCATCATCCATCAGCTCAATACAGCCGTCACTAGCGGGAAGAAATGCTAATTCATTTCAACCAGTTGAAACCAAACTGACGATCTCAAAACTGTCAACCAGTTATTTTAGCTTTCACCGCAAAATTGCCTCATAGTGGAATTCTCTTGTGGCACAGCCGGTTAAAGATCTGGTGTTGCCACTGCAGAGGCTCTAGTCACTGCCGTGGCGAGGGTTCAGTCCCAGGCGTGGGAATTTCCACTTGCTGCAGGCTCGGCTATAAAACAAAAACCAAAACAAACAAACAAAAAGATGGCCTTATAGCCAATTAGTATGTGGTGAAAATGTTTGCAACAAAATTGCATGTGGCAAAAGTGTCTATTGCAAAGATGCTTACTGGGAAAATACCAGACCCGCTTCCCTGTCATGGGCCTCACACCTTCTCCTTCACCTCCTAAAAATCTCAATGGTTGAACTTAGCTGAGGGCAGCGGGGGGTGGGAGGGCCCGCACGTGATGACTTCATGGGCAATGAGGGGAATTGTCCCGAGTGCAGACTGCAGAAAATCAAATACTTATCCTACTAATCAGACAAGGATACTTTTCCATGAAAAGCTAACAAACAAGCAATAAAACAAAACTCTTTTTGTCTTTTGTTTTTTTGTCTTTTTAGGGCCACACCCACAGCCTATGGAGGTTCCCAGGTAGGGGTCAAATGCAAGCTGCAGCCGTTGGCCTACACCACAGCCACAGCAGTGCCAGATCCGAGCCACATCTTCAACCTTCATACACCACAGCTCATGGCAACGCCAGAGCGAGCCTTAACCCACACTGAACAAGGCCAGGGTCCGAACCTGCCTCCTCTTGGATACTAGTCAGATTCCTTTCCACTGAGCCAAGACAGGAACTCCGCAACTCTTAATCTGAATACCTGGATAGGGTTTCACTTCAGGAGGTCAGATTGGGTATCATTTTTTGTCTTTCTTGCCTCCGAGACCCTAGAACAACCGCAGCGAGGGAATCGGTTCACACAAGTGAAAAGTGAGAAGGAGGTCTTAGTGAACATGAAGGTCGGGAACATTCTAGGAGATGGGAAACGAGTTGGCAGCTGATACACCACTTCCCAGAATGTGTAGGAGAGGCCTGGAAGGAATGGGCAATGGCTGGAAGAGGAGGCTGAGGGTCAGGCCCAGGGCAGGAGTGAGCTAGGAGCAAAGGGCAGGGCATCTTTTGCGGAGTGTCTTGTGGATAACTCTGCCGATGGCTGCCTGCCTCCACTGCTGCTCTTCCCACCCCCCACCAAAGCCCAGCATTTCACCTGCTGCAAAGAATGGGAATCCTCCCTTTAGAAGTGAGGAAAATAGCCTACGGGGAAAGGAGGAAAATGTCAGAATGGGAGAGCCAAGGCCAGTGCACCCTAAGTCTGACTTTGACCTCAATGACCACCCTTCACCACAGAGTGAATAGGTGGGCGGGCAAGCTGTGGCCCCAGCACAGAACTTCCGTCACCTCCCCATGGAGGGCAAGGAGAGCTCCAAGGAAAACCAGTAGTCGAAGAAACCTACCTCTGGAGTTCCCGTCGTGGCGCAGTGGTTAACGAATCCGACTAGGAACCAGGAGGTTGCGGGTTCGGTCCCTGCCCTTGCTCAGTGGGTTAACAATCCGGCGTTGCCCTGAGCTGTAGTGTACATCGCAGACACGGCTCAGATCCCACATTGCTGTGGCTCTGGCGTAGGCTGGCAGCTACAGCTCCAATTCGACCCCTAGCCTGGGAACCTCCATATGCCGTGAGAGAGGCCAAAGAAATGGCAAAAGGACAACAACAACAACAACAACAACAAAACCTACCTCAAAAAATCATCCCAGGAGTTCCCACTGTGGCTCAGTGGATTAAGAACCCAACTAGCATCCACAAAGATTCAGGTTTGATCCCTGGCCTCGCTCAGAGGGTTAAGAATCTGGTGTTGCCATGAGCTGCAGCGTAGGTTGCAGATGTGGCTCAGATCTGGTGTGGCTGTGGCATTGGCCGGCAGCTGCAGCTCCAATTCCACCCCTAGCCTGGGAACCTCCATATGCCTCGGATGCAGCCCTAAAAAGAAAAGAGAAAAAAAAAAAGATCATCCCAGAAAATAAATAAAATAATAGTGGCTTCCTGAGGGAAGAGGGGGATTGACTGGGTGAGACACATCTTCTGGGGTGAAGGAGATTAGCACATGCCACACCAAAAATGTGCCATTTAGATATAAAGATTATTTTGAGCTGAGGGCAGGTGAGAAAGAGTGGGTGCAGGAAGAGCTCTTGACCTTCCCCATCTGCCTAAAAGCAGGGCATAAATTCTCCTTTAAGATGCTCCCAGGAGTTCCCGTCATAGCGAAGTGGTTAACGAATCCAACTAGGAACCAGGAGGTTGTGGGTTCGATCCCTGGCCTCCTCGATCAGTAGGTTAAGGATCCGGTGTTGCCGTGAGTGGTGGTGTAGGTTGCAGAGGTGGCTTGGATCCCAAGTTGCTGTGGTTGTGATATAGCTCCAATTAGACCTCTAGCTTGGGAACCTCCATATGCCATGGGAGCAGTCCTAAAAAGACAAAAAACAAACAAACAAACAAAACTGCTCCCCTCACCACCCCCACCCTGCTCCTGTGCCAGGAGGAAGAAAACCGTCATGATTAGAGTCAGAAAGTCATCCCTGAGATAGGGCTGCACAACTAATCTTATTTAAAACTCTCATCTTCCAGGAGTTCCCGTCGTGGCGCAGTGGCTCACGAATCCGACTCGGAACCAGGAGGTTGCGGGTTCCGTCCCTGCCCTTGCTCAGTGGGTTAACGATCCGGCGTTGCCGTGAGCTGGGGTGTAGGTTGCAGACGCGGCTCGGATCCCGCGTTGCTGTGGCTCTGGCGTAGGCTGGTGGCTACAGCTCCGATTCGAGCCCTAGCCTGGGAACCTCCATATGCCGTGGGAGCGGCCCAAGAAATAGCAACAACAACAACAACAAAAAGACAAAAAGAAAAAAAACTCTCATCTTCCATTAGTTTCCCCGTATGTTTACCTTCCACAGCTTACCACGCCAGAAGCCCATATTCCTTTGGGCTTATCTTATCCCTTCTCCTTGATTTTTCACCCAGCCCCAAATTCTTTTCTTTTTGATTTTTTTTTTTGCTTTTTAGGTTTGCACCTGTCACATATGGATGTTCCCAGGCTAGGAGTCGAATGGAAGCTGCAGCCACCGGCCACAGCCAGAGCCAGGATCCGGGCCATGTCTGCAACCTACACCACAGCTCTTGGAAACGCCTAACACTTAGCCCCCTGAGCAGGGCCAGGCATCGAACCCAAATCTTCATGGATATCAGTCATGTTTATTTCTGCTGAGCCACAATGGAAACTCCCTCACCCAGCCTCAAATTCTAACCATCTCTTTGAGTCACACGTCATTGAGTTCTCTTGAATGTCCACACACTGAACAAATAAAGAAATGCTGTCTTACAGATGTGACAAATTCATTTGAGTAATAAAAAAATTAAAAATGAAAATAAAGTAAATAAATAAAAAGAAATGCTGTCTTTTTCCCTCTCCTCTATCTTTTTAGGGCCATACCCGAGGCATGTGGAGGTTCCCAGGCTAGGGGTTTAATCAGAGCTGTAGCCACCAGCCTATGCTAGAGCCACAGCAAACGGGGGATCCAAGCCTCATCTGTGACCTACACCACAGCTCACGGCAATGCTGGATCCTTAAACCACTGAGCAAGGCCAGGGATTGAACCTGCAACCTCATGGTTCCTAGTTGGATTCGCTCACCACTGAGCCATGATGGGAACTCCCTATAAATGTTTTTTTGTCAATTTAATTTGCATGGCTTATTCCTTGAATGTAAGAGGGTGGAAGAAAAAGTGAGTTTTTCCTCCCTTGCAGGGATGGTTACGTCCTATATCTTGATCTCGGTGGTGGTTAAACCAACATACACCCGTGTGGACATTCATCGAACTCCACATTTAAGATTTGTGCACTTTACTGTGTGTGTATGTTATACAGTTTTAAAAATGAGTAAAGGCGGGTTGACATGTACCCCTTTCCCTCTGACCATGCTGTGGTCTCCTAGAGGCTTGCACTCTGCAAGGGGATCTTCTCCTACCCCTGTTGTTGGTGTGTCAGAGGTCCTGGCTGTCACACCTTGCAACAGGCCTATGCAAGGTTCCTACTTTGTGGGAAAGGAAAATGAGGCACAAAGAAACAAACCTACTGCTTAGATATGAAGCTGAATTTCCCTTGACTCCAAGTCTGAATTCTCTCCATCTCACACCCTCTGTTAAATGAGAATCTGCAAGCTTGACAGTCTCAAACTCCTGTCGCTTAAATACAGTGGTTGATCTGGATTGCCTCTCAGCCTTTTGGCTAAGATGGAGTGTAATGATCAATCTGGAAATGCCCTTCATGATTTAAAGTACTGGACAAACATCTGATTTATATTTGCTCAGAGAAGTGTGGACGGCTAAGGTGAGCAAACCCTGAGACAAGAGGAAATTTTGCTGTCCATGAGGAGTGGGGGGCCCTGGATATTCAGTTCCGACCAGAACGCCTCACTCAGCATCTCCAATATGGTGGAGCACTTGGGATGCCTATGGATTCTCCAGGAACCACCATGGTTCTAACCTGAAGGCTCCCAAGCATCTAAGCCCCCTACGGCATATGCAGGTTCCCAGACTACAAGTTGAATTGGAGCTGCAGCTGCCAGCCTACGCCACAGCCACAGCAACACCAGATCCAAGCCGCATCCACGACCTACACCACAGCTCATGGCAATGCTGGATCCTTAACCCACTGAGTGAGGCCAGGGATCGAACCTGAATCCTTATGGATAATCGTTGGGTTTGTTACCACCGAACCGCAATGGGAACTCCCCCCATATGTTTCTGTGTGCTTGTGATGTCCCTTCAGTGTGTAAAGGATTACAGTTCATGATAGTGAGAAGTCAAGGTTGGATGTTTTTACCCCAAATGTCCGTATAACACAATAGATCACACCTTGTAAGAGCTCTGTACACGTTCTTCTCAGCACGCACCACCAGACATCTCGGGTCACTTACTTTTGTTTCCTAAGTGACCAGAATCACCTGGTACCTGCTCTGCTTTCACCACCACAAGTCACACGGATTGAAAAACGGGTTTCTTTGCTGCCTAACTGTCTCCTTGCATTCTATCCGAAGGCTACTGCATTAGCGTATGCTTTTAAAACTCACTCCTCGGTTGTGATTTGGGAAACATTTGCTTTCTTAACGCTGATTCTTCATTTCCTGCCAAAACTGAGCTCTCAGCTTTGAGCAGTCCCACTGAAACCAGAGCCTGCCAGTGGATTCCTGTGATTCAGGAAACGAGAGTCAGACGGGGCTGTGCTAAGCCGTAGACGCTGGACTCCGCTTCCTTTCCCTGGCAGATGAAAGGGTGAGGTCATTGCACATGGGTTAGTGGTGCAGAACTCAGCCTTCCAGAAACTAAAACCAAGCGTGTGTCTCCCAAGAAAACATTATGGAAGCCAGGTTTTAATCAACTTCATTAAATCAAACATGGATTTTTGAAGACTGGTCAGTTCCAACAGCAGCTTGTCTAGATTTGTTTTAAAACTTAAAACATGTCTTGCTTGTGAAATGAGAATACCCTAAAATGCCAGCACAAAAGAGAAAGGAAACCCAATCTCAGTTACCACAAAAGGTAAAAACAACAACAAAGCAAAAAAATGTTGTTTATCTTTGGCGAAAATGTATTAAAAAGCAAACAAACGAACAAAAAACCCTCAGGAGTTCCTGCTGTGGTGCTATAGGATTGGCGGCATGTTTGCAGCACCAGGACATAGGTTTGATCTCACAGTGGGTTAAAGGATGCAGCGTTGCTGCAGCTGCAGCTTAGGTCACAACTGCATCTTGGATCTGATCCCTGGCCGGGGAACTCCGTATGCCATGGGGCAGCCAAAAATGAAAAAAAAAAAAAAAAAACCCTCTACCACTCTACAACTGCTCAGCATTCTGCACAAGGAAGGCATGTCTTTAGCCTTCCAGACCCTCACTGGTTAGTTGTCTTTTGTATGTTTTTTGTTTGTTTGTTTTGGGTTTTTTTTTGTTTTTGTTTTTGTCTTTTGTCCTTTTAAAGCTGCATCCGTGGCATATGGAAGTTCCCAGGCTAGGGGTCTAAGCAGAGCTACAGCTGCTGGCCTCCACCACAGCTCACAACAGTGCTGAATACTTAACCCACTGAGCAAGACCAGGGGTCGAACCCAGAACCTCATGGTTCCTAGTTGGATTCTTTTCCACTGCGCCACGACGGGAACTCCTATTTTTTTGTTTCTGTTTTTTGTTTTTATTTTGTTTTTTGCCTTTTTAGGGCCACACCCATGACATATGGTCATTCCCAGGCTAGGGGTAAAATCGGGGCTACAGCTGCCAGCCTACACCACAGCAACAGCAACTCGGGATCCGAACCGAGTCTGTGACCTACACCACAACTCACAGAAGCTCCAGATCCCTAACCCACTGAGCGAGGCCAGGGATCAAACCTTCGTCCTCATGGATGCTAGTCAGATTCTTTTCTGCTGAGCCACAACAGGAACTCCTGTATGTTTGCTTTTCCATAGATTTTTTTAAGAGCAGTTTTAGCTTCACAGCGAAACTGAGAGGAAGCTACAGGAATTTCCCATAGACCCCCTGTCCCCACACATGCAAGCCTCCCCCGTTATCAACACCGCCACCAGAGTGGTACGTACATATGTTGCAATCGATGAATCTACATTGACACAGCAGCAGCAGCCAGTGCCCATGTTTTCATTAGAGTCACTCTTGGTGTGTACATTGTATCGGTTTGTCATGGTGAATACCATGACAATATCATAGGTGGAAGTTTCGCTGCCCTAAAAATCTTGTGTGCTCAGTCTGTTCATTCCTCTCACCCCACTAAACTATTGCGATCACTGATCTTTTTACTGTCTCCATAGTTTTGCCTTTTCCAGAATGTTATATCCTTGGAATCATACAGTATGTCGTCTCAGACTGGCTGCTTTCACTCAGTAATGGGTGCATTGCTTTTTCTTTTTCTTTTTTTGGCCACGCCCACGGCAACATGGAAGTTTCCCAGCCAGGGATCGAACCTGTGCCACAGCAGCAATCTAGTGACAGCAGTGATAACGCCAGATCCTTAATCCCCTGACCCACCAAGGAACTCTGTGCATGGGGTTTTTTTGAGACCATTTTTCTAGCTCCTGCTTAAAGAGCAGGACCAACTACATAATTTTTTTTTTTTGTCTTTTTGTCGTTGTTGTTGTTGTCGTTGTTGCGATTTCTTGGGCCGCTCCCGCGGCATATGGAGGTTCCCAGGCTAGGGGTCCAATCGGAGCTGTAGCCACCGGCCTACGCCAGAGCAACAGCAACGCGGGATCCGAGCCGCGTCTGCAACCTACACCACAGCTCAGGGCAATGCCGGATCGTTAACCCACTGAGCAAGGGCAGGGACCAAACCCGCAACCTCATGGTTCCTAGTCGGATTCGTTAACCACTGCGCCACGATGGGAACTCCTGAACTACATAATTTGAGCAGACCAATGCAAGGTGAAAATATAGGACCCCCTGGTCTAAAATTATTGCAAGTTTCAAGACAGCCACACAGAAGAGTTCCCACTGTGGTGCAGTGGGTTGAGAATCTGACGGCAGTGGCTTGGGTTGCTGCAGAGGTGTGGGTTTGATCCCCAGCCTGGTGCAGTGGGTTCAAGGATCCAGCATTGTGGCAGCAGCAGCATAGGTTGCAGCTATGGCTCGGATTCAATCCCTGGCTTGGGAACTTTCATATGCTGTGGGTGTGGCCATAAAATTAAAAAATAAAAAAAATTTAAAACTTTTAAAACTCAAAAAAAAAAATTTTAAAGACAGCCATGCAGAAGCATGGGACCCTGTGAAAGCATGCCCATGAAGCTGGTTCTGGTAAGGAAAGGCCTTAAAAAAACTCTTCGTTAATTCCTTCAATCTTTTCCATTGTTCTCAGTTTATTCAGATATCTATTTTCCTCTTTTCTTTCTTTCTTTCTTTCTGTCTGTCTGTCTTTCTTTTTTTGTTAGATATTTATTTTTCTTGAGTCATTTTGGGTCATTTTTTTTTTCCAGAAAGTCATTCACCAAGATGTTACAAATACGTTAGCATGGATATATACACAATATTCTCTTATTAATCTAGGCTTAATAACCCCTTTTGCATTTCTAATTTTGACGAGCTCATTTTCTTTTCCATTACCGTTTTTCTAGGCAATCTGCATATTTTTTTATATGCTTGGGGGAACCCTGAAAGTACCAACTTTTGAATTTATGTATCAGTTAGGTACTAATATCTGCTAGTAATTACTATTCTGTTTTCTCGTATTTGCGAGAGTGCTTTGCTTAGTGAAGATGGTGTTTTTTAAAGTAAACTTGGCTTAGGTTGTTCTTATTTGCTGTCATTGTTCATCATATGATCATAGAAGGTTATTAGCATTGCATTCCAGGTTCTCACTGCAGAGGTTTTCTAAAGTGATTTTCTTTCTTCTTTGACACATCTCTTCCGCTGGAGTGTTCTATAAATTCCCAAATCTTCAGTGTGCGTTCTTTTATGTGCGTGCACATGTGTGTAGTTAATTTCCAGCTTTATTGCTTTACACCCTTTGACAGCTAGGATGGCTTTGTGTCTCAGTTTTCCCAGGACACTCTCAGTTTCCACCACTTTGTGGGGAAATAAAACTTCCCTGGGTTTCTCAGTGCTCCTGTAAAGAAACCTGCTTTCTGATATTCCTCACATGCCTCAAAAATTACATCTGGAGCCTTTTGTCTAGTTAATTTCTTTGACCCAGAAGGATAATAAAACTTCTCTTGGCTCTCCAAGAAGGCCAAATGATACAACCCAACAGTTCTCTGCGTTAAACCCTCAAGATGCCAGAAAGGGGAACAGCTGTCTCCCAGGTATGGACATTTCAAAGAAAAGTGAGCCTCAGAACTTGGAGAACTCAGGGAGTGGTGGGATACACTGGGGGTTTGGGATGAAAATGTTGTAAAATTGGGTTGTCATGATTGCTGTACAACTATAAATGTAATAAAATTCATAAAAAAATAAAAATAAAATGTGGAGAACTCTCTGAGTCTAAAAAACCAAGACGGGAGTTAGTTCCCACCGTGGCGCAGCAGGCTAAGAACACAACATTGTGCCCGTTGTGGACAAATGTCAGAGGATAAAGGTTCACTCCTTGGCCTCTCTCAGTGGATTAAGGACACAGCATTGCCGTGAGCTGCAGTGTAGGTTGCAGATGTGGCTTGGATCTGGCGTTTCTGTGGCTGTGGGGAAGGCCAGCAGCTGCAGCTCCAATTTGACCCCTTACCTGGGAACTTCCATATGCTGCAGGTTTGGCTGTGAAAATAAAAATTAAAAAAAAAAAAACCAACAAAAAAATCAAGACACACACACCACACAGTCCCACATCCATAAACACAGGTTGGTCTGGCCCCTGGAGATTTTATTTATATGCCAAAAGGATGAATGAAGGACTTTAGACCCATTATTCCTCCGAGGAGACCCTTTCAGAAGAGGCAGGAACGGCTGCGTCCCCCTTCCCTTTATGTGCAGAGAAGAATCACTTTCCTCATCCCTCTTCTCATCCTGCCACTCGGGGAGAAAACACCCCACAGCTTGCCTGGTGTCTCCGCAAAAAAGACCTGGTCAAAGGGGCTCTGACACACTTGTCCTTCTTCTATGTTCTGTGACATTTCATTCAGGACTTGGTGTCTGGAGTTCCCACAATGGGTTAAGAATCCAACTGCAGCGGCTTGGCTGGCTGTGGCGGTGCAGGTTCCATCCCCCGCCTGGCACAGTGGGTTAAAGGGTCCTGCGCTGCCACAGCTGTGGTGTATGTCGCGGCTGCAGCTCAGATTCATTCCACATGCTGTGGATGCAGTTATTAAAAAACGAAAACAAACAAACAAACAAAAAGCTCAGGCTGATGCTGTGTTCATTCGCCACAGCTGCCATAACAAGACTCCACAAACCGGGTGATTTTAAACGACAGAAATGTGGAGTTCCCGTCGTGGCTCAGTGGTGATGAACCTGACTAGTATCCGTGAGAATGCGGGTTCCATCCCTGGCCTTGCTCAGTGGGTTAAGAATCTGGCACTGCCATGAGCTGTGCTGTAGGTTGCAGATACGGCTTGGATCCCGCATTGCTGTGGCTATGACAAAGGCTGATAGCAGTAGCTCCGATCTGGCCCCTGACCTGGGAATTTCCATAGGCCGCGGCTGCAGCCCTAAGAAGCAAATAAATAAATAAAATTAATAGAGAAGACAGAAATGTATTCTTTCACAGTACTGAAGGCCAGAAGCCTGAAATTGAGGTGTTATCAGCCAAGCCACCTTCCAAGGGCTCTAGGGGAAAATCCTTCCTCCTCTTCCAGATTTTGGTGGCCAAAAATTTATGGTGACTTTTGGCCTCTGGCAGCACAATTCCATTTCCTACCTCCATCTTCAAGGGGCAGCGTTCCACCCAATGTATGTGTGTCTGAATTTCCCTCTTCTTAAAAGGACACCAGTTTAGGACCCACCCTACTCCAGTACGACCTAGCTTAACCTGCTTACATCTGCAAACTATTTCCGAATAAGGTCACATTCACAGGTCCCAGTACATAAATTTGGGGAGAAACGTTATCCTAGTACATACAGATTCAGGATAAAATTAATAAAGATGAATATTAACCCCCCCCCCCAAAAGAAAGGGAGTACCCGTCGTGGCTCAGTGGTTAACAAATCCGATTAGGAACCATGAGGTTGCGGGTTCGATCCCTGACCTTGCTCAGTGGGTTACGGATCCCGTGTTGCCATGAGCTGTGGTGTAGGTCGCAGACGAGGCTCAGATCCCGCGTTGCTGTGACTCTGGAGTAGGCTGGTGGCTAGAGCTCTGATTCGACCCCTAGCCTGGGAAACTCCATATGCCACGGGAGCCACCCTAGAAAAGGCAAAAAGATAAAAAATAAAATAAAATATATAAAATAAAATAAAATAAAAACCCAACATGTGGAGTTCCAGCAGTGGTGCAATAGGATCAGACGGCCTCGCTGGAGCACTAGGACCTGGGTTCACGCCCCAACCTAGCACAGTGGGTAGAATTTGGTGTTGCCACAGCTGCAGTTTGGATCTGATTCCTAGTCCAGGAACTCCATATACCATGGGGCATCCGGAAAAGAAAAGAAAAAAAAATTCTCATCAAGGCATAATTGCCGACAGCTCTTCTTTTCACTCTCAAAAGTGTTGCACTTTGGATGATAAATGGGTAAGGTCCCCAATGGGAGACTTTCATATTACTTCATAATATCCAGTTCTCTTCTATTGCTGCTCTCTTAAAGTTAGGTGTAGCCCTGAGACTAGTTCTGGCCAATAAAGGGTGGCATTTGCGAAGCCTTTAACTGTCACTTCTGCATCCCTCACAATATTATCAAATCGAATCCAGCATGTACTAAAATAATATATTGTGAACAAGTAGAGTGTATCTTAAGAATGCAAAGATAGGAATTCCCGCTGTGGCTCAAGGATAATGAACCCGAGTAGCATTCATGAGGATGCGGCTTCCATCCGTGCGGGTTCCATCCGTGGCCTCGCTCAACGGGTTAAGGATCCAGTGTTGCCACAAGCTGAAGTATAGGTGGAAGATGAGGCTCAGATCCGGTGTTGCTGTAGCTGCAGTGTAGGCTGGCAGCTGCAGCTCTGATTCAACTCCTAGCCTAGGAACCTCCATATGCCACAGGTGCAGCCCTAAAAAGACGAAGACCAAAAGAATGGACAAGGGAATTTCCCCAGGTGATGGGAAGGGATGCCCAAGAACAGAAAGCAACTGGTCCACCCTGGACCAACATGACCCAGAGGAGAGAAAGTTATCATCAGCAAAACCCCTGCTGTTATTTTATTATCTGTTCTGTTTTGTTTTTCTCTTATATTAGTTAGTTAGTTTTATTGAGGTATACTTAATTTACAAGGCTGTGATAATTTCTGATATACAACAAAGTGACCCAGCCATACATGTACCCATAGTCATTCTTTTCCCACATAGATTATCACAGAATACAGGGTAGAGTCCTCTGTGCTATACAGAAGGTCCCCACTGGCTAATCGTTCCATGTACCTCAGTGTGCGAATGCCAATCCCAAACCCCCAGTCCATCCTACCACCCCCCCCCACCTGTCCCCTTTTTTATTATCTTCGTAACCTGCGAACTGCATCAGGTGAACGGTACAGATTCTTATTTATACTTGACTTGTTTTTGACCAGGAGATATGGTACTTTTGACATTCCTGTCATGTCTGTCTATGTACTTTCATCTCATCCCACAAAGTATTTGCTTGATATGTGCCTAAGAGTTGGGCATTGCCACGGTAAGCTTCAAAAAACAGAATGCAGAGCAACCCAGTTCCTCTGCTCATATTCTTGCCAGGTATCCAGGTCCTGTCCCACATCTTAGGCCTTCAGACACCTCCAAAATGGTGAGGCCCCGTTGGTAATCTAATGCAGATAAAACTACTTAGAACAGTGTCCCAGCTCGAGCAAAGGCCATGTAAGCGTCAGCCACTGTGATCAGTATCGTTTTCAAGGCAACAGTTAGTGCACATCTTTCAAGTCACAAAAAAAAAAAAGAAGAAGAAAAAATCTCAACTCTTCTCCAATGGAGCATTTTGAGCTTCTTGTTGAAATGATCTGGATCATTTAGCTGAAAATATAGATTCCTAAATCAGTAAATTAATTTATCTACTCCACAGAAGTGTTAGAGATAAACGAATTCTGGAAGGCTTGCACTGAAAAGAACTATTTTAATTTTGCAATAGTTGAGATGAAGCAGTTCTTAAATTATTAATTTATTATAGATAGGCAGCACCTATACAAAGTACAAAATTTAAATGGAACAAAGGATAAAAAGTAAGTATCTCATAGTCCCCTCTGGGCAAGAACCCACTTCCTTTCCAAGTAAAAATCAAAAAAGCTTCTCTTTCCTCCTTAGCCATTAATAGTAATAACATTTAGTAATAGAAGTGTCTATCAAGGCCATTCCTCCTTCTTCGTAACAAAAACACAAAAGAATATAAACCACCCAAGGACAAGGAATTCTAATTCTGGGTAGAGGGAGGGCAAACCACACCTTGATAAATGAAAAAGGCAGAACAACTAAGCCTCAGTTCGTGCAGGTGTGGGTTCCTGTGGCCCACAGCTGTTGTCCCAACAGCAGTTGCTTCCCCGATGTGCTCACCGCACTATCAAAAGGCAAGTTTGCATAGACACCTTAACTGTGTCTTTGTTTGGCTCAAGGAGCTTCATCTACAGCCAGTTCTGAACATAGAGTCTAAAGCTGGGAGATCAATAAAAGCAATAAACAATTTTATATTTTTTTCTAGACAGTTTTCTTCCAAGGTACCTGAGAGTGACAACCATCAGAAGTTGCACACGTCTGTCATTCATTTGCTGTTTGGGCAAAATTTTACCTGGGGACTTGGACCAGAAGACTGTCAAGAGAGGTAGCATCAGAGTGGGGTGACCACAGAAAACATCATCCCAGCTTGGTGTCCTATGAGAGAAAGGGCATCACCCAAACAAGATGCTGGGACAAGATGCAAATCTCTCATCCTGGGTCTAGTGCATCTGTACGTGGGGAAACAGAGAGGAAACATTGGGGAAGATGGGATAATATCTTTGGGAATTTCTACATTCATGCAGTTTGTGCTGTTATCTATTGCTATGTAACAAATTACCATCAAGTTATGACTTATTTATCAGCTGAGAATTCTGCAGGTCAGAGTCCAGCACAGCATGACTGGTCAGGATTTGGGTCTCATAAGACTAACATCTATGTGTTGGCCGCTGCACTCTCATGTGGGGCTCAGGGTGCCCTTCCAAGTTCAGGTGTTTGTGGCAAAATTCAGTTCCTTGTGGTTGTAGACCTGAGGTCACCCTTTCCTCACTGGCTGTCATCCAGGACCCCTCAGCCAACAACAAGGAATATTTCTTTCTTTCTTTTTTTTAATCTGCCGAGATCTTTTATTATGTGATTGGTTGTTCCAAGTGCTTGCCACACATTCTTTAGATAAATTCCAATATCTGTGAAATTTAACAGGGGTTCAAAATTTGTATCATTTCAGATAAATGAGGTTCGTAGGAGTTTTGCTCAGCTTTTCCCAAAGGTGCCTTATGCTGAGAATATTTCTCACGTTGAAGCCCTCTCACACTTCCAATCTCACTCTTCATGAGGAGTCCTGACCTTTTCCAGGGCTTTTGCCTGATGAGGTCAGGCCCACGGAAGATAATCTCCTGAAAGTCAACTGACTGGGACCTTAATTACAGCTGCAAAGTTTTTTCTTACAGGGACTTAGTTTAGTGTTTGACTGAGTAACTGAGAGGAACTGTGTGCCCCCCCAGGGCTCAGGAGCCTCAAAGCCCATCACAATTCTATGTTCTATAAAGTTAAATAGGTGAAAATTGATCTTTAAGACTTCGGTAAAAATTGGAGCGCTGCACTGGAAGATCAGGATTTGAAGAATTTGACTCCGAGATATGCTTTATCTTTATTTTATTCTATTCTATTCTATTCTATTCTATTCTATTCTATTCTATTCTATTCTATTCTATTCTATTTTATTTTGCTTTTTAGGGCTGCACCTGAGGCACATGGAAGTTCCCAGGCTAGGGGTAGAATCAGAGCTGTAGCTGCTGGCCTACACCACAGCCACAGCCACGCCGGATCCAAGTTTTGTCTGCAAGCTACGCCACAGCTCACAGCAACCTGGATCCTTAACCCACTGAGTAGGCTCAGGGATCAAACCTGCATCCTCTTGGATTCTAGTTGTGTTCGTTTCCACTGAGCCACAACACGGACTCCTATCTGTCTTTTGACGGGGTGGCTGGCGGGGGGAATCACTCACAGCACATGGAAGTCCCTGGGCCAGGATCAAATCTGAACCTCAGCTATTAACCTATGTCATAGCTGCAGCAACAGTAACTCACTGAGCTACAGCAGGAACTCCCATCTGGCATTCTTTTGAAGTAAGTTTTGCTTTTCTTTTTTCAAGGCCTCACTTGCAGCATATGGAAATTACCAGGCTAGGGTTCAAATAGGAGCTATAACTGCTGGCCTACACCACAGCCACAGCCAAGAGGAAACCAAGCCGCATCTGAGACCTACACCGCAGCTCACAGCAACACTGGATCCTTAACTCACGGAGCGAGGCTAGGGATTGATCCCAAAACTGCATTCTGGCCACATCTCTGGAAGATTTGTCATGCCCACCAAGAGGCTGTATCTCTGTCCTCTCCCCTATGACCTGGGGAACTCTGTGACTTTGATGGGAGTGGCCGGCGTGGTTGATGAGGCTGTGTCAGCAAGGGTGACAGGGCTTCTGCCTGAGTCTCTCTCAAGACCCCTGCCTTGACCACTGTCAGGGGGATCTGGTTCCCTGGAGCCGCTGTCCCTGATTCCCATGTGGAGCAGAGAAGAGACTGCCCTTGCTGCAGGTGTGTGAGCCGAATAAATGGTGGTGTTCTTCCCAATCTCTGAGTTTGGGGGAAGTTAGTTATGCAGCTGCAGGGACCTGAGCGCTTCTCTATGTACCCTCTGGACATGCTCATTTCCGGATATTTAATGGGCCGGGAATGCGAAAGAAAGTGGAGGCACTTGATCCCATTCACCCCATCATAGCCCTCAATGTGGCTCGTTTCCTCAACCGCCTAGAATTCCCTAGCAAGTCCCTAGGGCTTCAGTTGTTTTGTTGTTAGATTTTTTTTTTTTTTTTTTGGCTGCTGTGTGCAGCAGCTTGACATGGGATATCAGTTTCCAAAGCAGGGATTGAACCCGGGCTACAGTGGTGAAAACAACAAATCCTAACCACTAGACCACCAGGGAACTCCCTGTTGTTAGATTCTTTTTTTTTTTTTTTATGGCCACACCCAGGATATATGGAAGTTCCTAGGCCAGGGATTGGAACCAAACCACAGTTGCAACTTACATTGCCTGATTGTTTAACTGGCTGCACTGAGCAGGAGATTGAACCTGTACCTCTGCAGTGACCCAAGCTGCTGCAGTCAGATTATTAACCCACTAGTACCACAGCAGGAGCTCCAGTTGGTTAGATTTTTTTTTTTCTTTTTTTGCCTGCCCCCAAGGCACATGGAGCTCTTGGGCCAGGGATCAGATCAGAGCCACAGGTGTGACCTACACCACAGCTGTGGCTATGCTGGATCCTTTAACCCACTCTGCTGGGCCAGGGATCGAACCTGTGTAGAGATGCTGCCAATCCTGTGGCACCACAGCAGGAACGCCAAGTTGTTAGATTTTTTTATGGCTTTTTGTGTGTGGGCATGTGTTTGTTTGTACGTCCTTAATTCATGAAAATATAAAAGACACCCAGGAATCAAAAGAGAGGGAGACCAGTCAGGTGCCCTCAGCATCTGCCTTCATCAGAGTCCTGGCACACTCAAGATTGGTTATCTGAAAAGAAGTCACTGAAATAAGAAGGAACATAAGGAGTTCCCGTCATGGCTCAGTGGTTAATGAACCCCACTAGCATCCGTGAGGATGCAGGGTCGACTCCTGGTCTGCTCAGTGGGTTAAGGATCTGGCATTGTCGTGAGCTGTGGTATAAGTCACAGATGCGGCTTGGATCCCATGTGACTGTGGCTCTGGCATAGGCTGGCAGCTACAGCTCTGATTAGACCTCTAGCCTGGGAAATTCCATATGCCGTGGGTGTGGCCCTAAAAAGACAAAAAAAAAATAAAACAATTAGAAGAAGAGGGAACTTAGTAGAAAATCTTGAACATCAGAGTTCCCGTTATGGCTCAGCAGATTAAGAACCCAATGACTATTCATGAGGATGTGAATTCAATCCCTGGCCTTGCTCAGCGGGTTAAGGATCCTGCATTGCCACAAGCTGCCGCATGGGTTGCAGATGTGGCTCGGATCTGGAGCTGTGGTTGTGGTCGGCAGCTGCAGGTCCAATGTAATCCCTAACCTGGGAACTTCCATATGCAATGGGTGCGGCCCTAAAAAGGAAAAAAAAAAAAGTGCCAACATCAACTTTCCCCACTCTCAACTGCCTTTTGTGGTCCTGATAGAAAGCCCCTCCATCCCAATCCACACATGCAGCTAGAATTTGACCTCACACCCAGGCTGCCTTTGAGACCCTGTCACCTTTGGATTGGTACATAAGGACACTTCGGCATTATCCTGCAGTAAACCAGATGCCACCTAAATCAGTGATGACCACCAGTTAAATTGTTCTAGAAGAAGGCTCCTCGGAGCTTCATTGTTTTTCTTTGTTGGCTACAAATAATTTTTCTTTGCATCCTGCTTTGAAATACGGCAGGATGTGAGCCTTTCATTTTCCAAGCCTTGCAGCAGTAGTAAAACAACACATGAACAAAGCAGGGATTCCCAGCATCCACATGCTAGGAACTGAGATCTGCCTCCGATTTCACAGTTAGATTCCAGAATTCAAATGTACTTACGAATACACATGAGATTCGCCTAAATGTCACTCTAAGGGCAAATCTTTCTCCCCCTGCTTCAGTGAGTCTTCACCAAACAAGCATTCTGGAGTGCCCTATTTTTCATTCATTCAAGAGTAGCCCCGGGAGTTCCTGTTGTGGCTTAGCAGGTTAAGAACCCAATATAGTGTCCATGAGGATGTGGGTCTGATCCCTGGCCCCGCTTGGTGGATTAAGGATCCAGCATTGCCGCAAGCTGCTGTATATGTCCCAGATTCGGCTTGAAGCTGGCTTGAATCTAGCAATGCTATGGCTGTTGCACAGGCCGGCAGCTGCAGCTCCTATTCGATCCCTAGCCTGGGAACTTCCATAGGTCATGGCATGGCTGTAAAAAGACAGAAAAAAAAAGAGTAACCCTGGAGTCTGTGCCAGTTCCATAGATGAGGCAGTGAGCAAGGTCAAGAGGGTGCTAGCATCACCCTGCCTGGAGTTGAGAGCCACAGCCCAGCTGGACTTGAAGGGTCTATTCTACCAACTTCTTCATTCATACTCAAGCTCCTTTCTAGAGCTGCTACCCTCCCTTCAAGCCCTCTACTATAATTCCAGGTTCCTGGACTCTTGTTGAGCACATGGCAGCAGGTAATCTCTCCTCTTCACTGTTCGACCCCACTCAATGGTGGATCCCACTCCTTCCTGGGTCCTCCACTGTCATCTCCCTTCTGATCTTTTTTTTTTTTTTCTTTTTTCTTTTCTTGTCTTTTTAGGGCTGCACCTGCAGCATATGGAGGTTTTCAGGCTAGGGGTTGAATCAGAGCTGTAGCTGCTGGCTTACACCACAGCCACAGCAACTCACCATCCAAGCCGCATCAGAGACCTACACCACAGCTCACAGCATTGCCGGATCCTTAACCCAGTGAGCAAGGCCAGGGATCGAACCTGTGTCCTCAGGGATGATAGTCAGATTCGTTTCCCCTGAGCCATGAAGGGAACACTTCCCTTCTGATCTTTAAATGAATAAATCAATCTCCATGTTCACATGGGGAAAGAAAAACTCCTCCCAAATCCTTCCATAGGAAAGGAAGATTTGTGTTCTTCTACCCATCTTAGTTTCCTTGGCTGGAGCCCGGTAAATTAGACTGACAAAAAGAGATTAACAAGAGGAAAGCAAGCGGAATTTATTAAGGGGAGCGACATGCATACATGCAGGAGGAACTTGGTGATGGGTTACTCAAAGGACGTTTACAGCTTGGAGGCTTATATAGCATCTTAACTGAAGAACAAGAGCTTTGTAGAGAAGTGACACAGCAAAGGGAGAGGGTGGAACTGTGGGAAGGTAAACACGTGGGGGGCGCTGGTGGAGTAGCTTGTCTGTGCGGACCCATCTTGGCACCAACTTTCCATCTTCGCGGCCATAAAACTTTCCCGGGAGAAGGGATTTATGGCACTTCCAGTTCTCAGAAGTTTCTGCTTTTAGACAGATAAGAAAGGCTCTGGGAAAGCATCTTTCTGCATCTGTTGATTCTCATTTACTTCCAGCACAAAACAATCCTTATGCCAAATAACATGCTTAACCCACTAAGCAAGGCCAGGGATTGAACCCGCATCCTCATAGAGACACCTCGCTGAGCCACAAGGGGAACTCCAGTAAGGGCACTCTTAGCACTCCAGAGATTCCAAGGGTTTCACAAGCTGCATGCCTGGAACCTGGGACAGAGACCAAATACATACCTTTTGTTGTATCACAGGACCTACCTGTGTTCACTGGGTATGTTTTGTCTGCTTGAAGCCTAAAGTTCGTAGACTGATTTAGGGAGAGGAATGAGATGTCTTGGGATAGAAGGCCCCAGAAGGGCACCAGCTTGTAAGATGCCCAAGGGGGTGAGACCACAGTGCTGGAGAAACCACTTGCATAGTGGTGAGAACGCTGCTGGGTCCCAGCCTCCAGCCATCGCCATCAAGGCACAGACACGTGAGGGAAGGTATTTGGGATGCTCCAGACCAGCCGGCCTGCCAGCCAGGTACCACCGGATGATTCTGTTGGCACCACGCAAACACTAGAAATGCCAGGTGAGCCCATCGTGAATCCCACCTGGAGGACCTGTGAGCGTCCTCATGGCCCTGCCTGACACGGGGCAGGTTTGCTGCAAGCCACAGAGATGGAGCAATGTGCAGCCTGGGATTTGGAGCAGCTGGATGGCCTTATGCGTCATCCAGGGTTTATAGGCTGAGCTTTCTTGTGAGCTGGTCTTTCTTCCTGAGCTCAGGATCCCAGGGAGAAGAAGTGGGAGGAAGTGGGAGGGGAAAGCCTCTGCCCCATCACCCTGCAGCCAGAACAGCCTTGGCTTTCAGTCTTTGATTTGTCCTCCAAGAACAATTTTCCTGCAGACAAAGAGATTCTGGGTTCTAGAGTCCTTTTCTTTTCTTTTCTTTTCTTTCTTTTTTTTCTTTCTTTTTTGTTTTTTTTTGTTTTGTTTTGTTTGGTTTGGTTTGGTTTTTTTTGTCTTTTTAGGGCCGAACCCACAGCATATGGAGATTCCCAGGCTAGGGGTCGAATCGGAGCTACAGAGGCCAGCTTACACCACAGCCACAGCCACACCAGATCCAAGCTGCGTCTGTGACCTACACCACAGCTCACGGCAACACCGGATCCTTAACCCATTGAGCGAGGGCAGGGATCAAACCCAGGTCCTCATGGTTCCTAGTCGGATTTGTTTCCACTGCGTCACAATGGGAACTCCTGGGTTCTGGGTGTCCTTAGCCTTAACAAAGCTGGGACACCCCTCAGTATACAGTAAATTGAGGCCCAGAGAAGGGAGGTTCCAAGATAACCGAGGACTCAGAGACCAGAGCAACCAAGCTCCACTCGTAATTCTGGTTATTTCATATCCAGGGGGCCCATTTTATTCCAAGGATCAAGAAAAGGAACAAGCTTCCTTGAACATGTCTGCTTTGTTCTACATCTAAATTTAGCCCCTTCGGTTGGCTGTTAGATGTGGTAAGCAGTCTCTAAGCAATACACCTGTGTTTCTCATGACATCTTTCCTCTCCGTGGTTTCAACACTTCCCAACTTCTAGAACCAATTTCATTATCACATTTCAATGATGGTAGTGGTGAGTTAAAAAGCAGCCAGAATATTGACACTTGAATGCGTAGCATTCAGAATCCTATTTACTGGAGTTCCTGTTGCGGCTCAGTAGACATGAATCTGACCAGCATCCATGAGGGTGCAAGTTCGAGCCCTGGCCTCACTCAGTGGGTTAAGGATCCAGCATTGCCATGAGCTCTGGTATAGGTCACAGACATGGCTTGGATCCCGTGTTGCTGTGGCTGTGGTGTAGGCTGGGTGCTATAGCTCCGATTCAATTCCTAGTCGGGGAATCTCCACATACTGTGGGTGCGGCCCTAAAAAGACAAAAAGAAAAAGAATCTTATTTGTTTTTTCCCATTGTATGTTCTCTTCCCCAGATGAGAGGGGACCCAATTAAAATGATCTCACATAGATGGATTAATCCGTAGCAATGGGCACTTTAGCGAGATAAGACATCACATTCAAAGCACATTGTAATAATTCGAAGCCTTCCATGTGAGGGGATACTCAACAATATTCAAAAATATTACATTGCCCAGGTTATTGAAGCACATCCATTCAGAAACTTTAATCATTCTTTTCTTTCTTTCTTTGGCCTCACTCATGGAATGAGGAAGTTCCCAGGCCAGGGGTCGAACCCATGCCACAGCTGTAACCAGAGCCACAGCAGTGACAACACCGGATCCTGCTGAGCCATGAGGGAATTCCAGAAACTTTAAACAACTCTTCTTGAAAATGTGTATGTTCCGAGCAGAGGATGGAAGAAAATGAAAACACCTAGTAGAGTTTGGCACAGAAATATTCACAAAATAAGTGAGCATTTAAATACAACCTAAGCTTTTTCCTACATTTCTGGGTCACCCTTTGAATAGCAGTTTTGTCATCACGTAATGATGTTTTTGGAGACCATGGAGGTATATTTGCCAACTTATCTTGTGGTGGGAGATTCAAGGTTAGCTGGAAGAATGTATTTGTCCATCAAGACATGGAGAGACGATTCCTGGACCCAAGCAAAAAGAGTTCCTGGGTACCATGGAACTATCATAGACACTGAGACAAATACATCAAAGGTGCCACCTCCTGCCCATCATTTTGTGGCCTTGTCCATAATGCTCTTGACCTTACATGGGCCTGGGCATCCTGTAATACGTTTATGAACTAAAATTAGTATGTGGACAGGGCCCCGCACCCCTGGAACAGCTCTAGTTGCTGTCAGGTGGCCACCAGGAGGAGAAAGGAGGCTTGAGCCACAGGGTAGAGGAGGGGGTCTTTGGGCATTCGGGGTTCCTGCACCACCTCCACCTGAACCACAGCCCACCAAGCACCTCTGAATACCTCATCCTTATTTTAAGAATTGTGCAGTTTAGAATCTCTGTAGAGTGGCCATTTGAACTGCAACCTGGAGATGACTTCAGTTTTACATTTTAGCTTATTTTTCATTTCTTTTCTTCTCTTTTCTTTTTTGTTTTTTAGGGCTGCACCCGAGGCATATGGAAATTTCCAGGCTAGCAGGTCAAGTCAGAGCTACAGCTGGAAACCTACACCACAGCCATAGCAACACAGGATCTGAGCCGCATCTGCCACCTACACCACAGTTCACAGCAATGCCTGATCCTTAACCCACTGAGAAAGGCCAGGGATCGAATTTGCGTCCTCCTGGGTACGAATCAGGCTCGATACCCCTGAGCCACAGTGGGAACTTCTGCTTATTTTTCTTTTTGAGTCTTTGGGTTTCATGGGGAAAGTCAGCCTTTGGTCTTATTCACTCTGCATCTAGGAGTTGAAATTTCTTAGGACTCTGCAGGCTTACTAGACCCAGATGCTTTATTCTTTTTCTTTTTTTCATTTTTCAGGGCATCTCTCAGCACTAGCATTTCAAAGATTCAAGGAACACGTTCCAGGAAATATTGGCTCCGGATAAAGCCCTCCAGTCCTATAGGAGTCTTCTACCTCCTCTCAGAATCCTCCCAGGTCTTTTTTTTTTCCTCTTGGCTATAAACCCCTGCTGTCCCTACCTCCCCTGACCCGGCTCTTCCAAAGCCCTCAGACATACTTACCCTTAATTGAATCCTTCCTGAGAAGTCTGCCAGCTCTAGTGGGCATAAGACTCATCAGCTCAGCAACACCCTTACTTCCATTAAAGAGGGTGTCCCTTTGTCCTGCATGCACATCCTAATAAGTATCAGCTGATCGATTGATCCTGTGACATCTGTGCCCATAGAAAAAGTAAAATGAACAAAATTTGACGAACACGTCCACATAATCTCATCCCTTACTTCACTAGTGGTTTCCAAGTTTTTTCCTGGGTTGAGTCCAGTTTCATCCCTGTGCAACTGAAGCAATGAACTTGTCCTCTGATCTGGCTCCTGGAGGCAGTTTTAATATTGAAACCAGAGTATGGCCAACTCTTAAACACCTGCGTTAAACCATCACTGTGCCATCATTGCTCTACTGAAAGTGTGACACCTCCTCTTCACCACTCTTTTGGGGACTTTGCCTTACACTGCCCCACCTTACCCTGACACATGCCATATGTCATCACCCCGTCTTCCATTGTCTGTCTCCTCTCTCTTTTTTTTTTTTTTTTCTGTCTTTTAGGGCCGCACCTGTGGCATGTGGAGGTTCCCAGGCTAGAGGTCGTATCGGAGCTCCAGCCCACATCACGGCTACAGCAACTCGAGATCTGAGCCATGTTTGTGACCTACACAACATGCTGTGTTACAGCTCACAGCAACACCAGGTCTTTAACCCACTGAGCAAGGCCAGGGATCGAACTCACATCCTCATGGATGCTAGTTGGGTTCGTTAGCCGTTGAGCCATGACGAGAACTCTGGTCTCCTCTTCTTAATTGAATGATAGGTGTCTCAAGGCAGCACCCTATAACTAGCACAATGCTTGGTGCAAAGTAGGTCCTCAGTAAAGAGTGGTGGATAGAAAGATAGGCTCACAAGTATCATATTTCAAAAGGTAGAGCTTGGGAGTTCCTGCCATGGTTCAGCAGGTTAAGAACCCGACTCGTATTCATGAGGATGCGTGTTGATCCCTGGCCTCACTCAGTTGGTTAAGGATCTGGCACTGCTGTGTAGGTCCCAGATGTGGCTCAGATCCAACATTGCTGTGGCCGTGGTGTAGGCCAAAAGCTATAGCTCCCATTCCACCCCTAGCCTGGAAACCTCCATGTGCCATGAGTGTGGCCCTACAAAGGAAAGAATTGTTTTAAAAATTAAAAAAGAAAGGTGGAGCTAAACCCCAGTTTTTTTTCCTCCAAACAGCAGGCATGCAGAGTTAGTGTGGTTTATTTCTGTTGAAAGCCTCAGATGTTAAAAGGAAAAGCCAACCCCACATTTCCCCTCAACGCACCAGGCATCCCCAACAGTGAGGTTTATTTCTGGGTTTGAAGCCTCCGGCCCACACTCCCCAAGCTGTGATTGGAGAGATGTAGGTCACTGCTCACAACGGAGGTGAAAAATGAGCTCATGGGTTGGCTTAATCAAGCAATACGACCTTAACCAGGCACTACTAAAACGTGCTCTGAGAATCCCTATCTAGAAAAATGGTCAACAAAACATCTTATGTGGCAGTTACTCAGGAAAAGGAGCATCATCTCCAAGGCAACAATGGCCTTGATTTCTGAAAAGGTCGCATCCCCCGAATCTGCTCTTGTCAGGTTGCACCTCAGAGCAGCAGCTCATCCAGACCCATGTCAGTTGGCATAGGTAAGACTGGTAGTGGAGTTTTGGAGGGTTACGTGTGGGTGATCTATTACGCAATGGGGATTGATGGTTGGTCCACCAGAGAAGGTGAGCTGGACTTGGCACACCTGATAAATTGGGGAAGAAGGAATTGACTTGCAAGGCAGAGCTTTATAGACTTTCCAGAGGATGTCGTGACAGGAGGAATGGGGGGATACCCATTCTGACTTGGACCCTCACCCCAGTCCAGGCCCCTGGCCTCCTTGGTCAGAGCAGAAAGGGTGACTCTCATTTTAAACCCTTGTTTAAACCTAACAGACAGGGAAATAAAAGTTTAAGATCAAAATCTCAGCCAAGTAGTAGCATTTAGAAATTACCCTTTATTTATTTTTATTTATTTATTTATTTTTGTCTTTTTTGTCCTTTTTAGGGCTGCACCCTCGGCATATGGAGGTTCCCAGGCTAGGGGGCTAATCGGAGCTGTTGCTGCCAGCCTACGCCACAGCCACAGCAATGCCAGATCCGAGCTGCATCTGTGACCCACACCACAGCTCACAACAAGCGCCGGATCATTAACCCACTGAGCGAGGCCTGGAGATTGAACCCGAAACCTCAGAGTTCCTAGTCGGATTCGTTTCCTGCTGCACCATAAGGGAACTCCCGGAAATTACCCTTTAAATAAATTTCTCTGTATTTTAAGAGTTGGCCAAAAATCCACTCCATGTTTAATCAGACCAATTTTTAAGGTCTATTTCATATATCTGAGTAGTGGGTTGAAAGATGAGTCCTCAAAACATACGCCCAGATCCTACCCCCCAGGTGGTGTGACTGTGAGTCACATGGAAAAAGGATCTTTCTGGGTGTGATTAAGTGAAGGCCCTTAAGAGATGATCATGCTGGATTCGGGCAGAGCTAAAGCCAGAGACTGGTGTCCTTGTAAGAGAGAGAAGGGGGACACCGACACAGAGAAGGCTGAGGGGGTGGAGGCAGAGACTGGACCGACGCGGACACAAACTAAGGGGCACCTGGAACCAACAGAAGCTGGAGGAGACAGGAATGCCCCTTCCCTAGGGTCTCTGGACAGAAAGTGGCACTGCCCACACCTTGATTTCAGATTTCTGGCCTCCAGGACTGACAGCATACATTTATCTCCTTCCTCCTTTCCTTCCTTCCTTCCCTCCTTTCCTTCCTTCCTTCCTTCCTTCCCTCCTTTCCTTCCTTCCTTCCCTCCTTTCCTTCCTTCCTTCCTTCCTCCTTCCTTCCTTCCTTCCCTCCTTTCCTTCCTTCCTTCCTTCCTTCCCTCCTCCTTTCCTTCCTTCCTTCCTTCCTTCCCTCCCTCCTTTCCTTCCTTCCTTCTTCCTTCCTTTCCTTCCTTCCTTCCTTTCTTCCTAAATTTATGGCTGCACCCTCAGCATATGGAAGTTCCCAGGCCAGGGATCAAACCCGAGTTTCAGACGCAACCTGCACCCTGGCAATGCCAGATCCTTTAACCCACTGCACCAGGCTGGGGATCGAACCTGCACTTTCAAAGTGACCCAAGCACCAAAGTCAGATTCTAAACCCATTGAGTCATAGCAGGAACTCCACATTTCTCTCTATTTTTTTTTATGTCAGCTGTTTTGTGGGGCTCTCTTAAGGCGGCTCTAAGAAATTAAAACAACCTATGAGAAATTTTATTATTTGTTGGAATGGAAAGGAAGAGCATGAAAATTAAAAGTTAGCCCCAGAGTTTTACAGCTTTGGATTTTGTTTTGTCCATTTTTTTTAAAGACCCCCACGGACATTTGAAGAAAGGTTTTGTTTGTGAGCCACACGAGAAGTCCTAAAGAAAGGTTTTGAAATGTTTTTTTTTTTTCTCCAGGCAGTGGAGACAGAACTTAGATCATTAGACAGAGCGTGGATCTGGGCTGTCACCAGGGTGAGCTAGTTCACAGCCGCTGTTGTATGTTGGGGGGATGTGAGGAGGGGGTGCTATCTGTGTCCTTCTTGAACTCCTCTGGGCGCTGTTTTGGGGGTTTGATGCCTCTTGATTGTCCCACTGAGGACTGTCATCTCTCTTATAAAGCATCGTCTTCACTTCTCTTTTTTACTTGCTTGTCTTTTTGTTTTTTCCCTCTGTTGGTGACTATTTATTTACATTTAAACTAATTTTTTTCTCTTTTTTGGCTGCCCCACAGCAATATGGACTTCCCAGGCCAAGGAGCAGGTCCAAGCCACAGCTACAACCTATGCCGCCGCTGCAGCCACACCGGATCTTTTCATCCACTGTGCCAGGCTGAGGATTGAGCCTGTGTCCTGGCGCTGCGGAGTTGCCACTGATCCCATTGCACCACAGTGGGAACTCCTATTTATTATGGAAGAAAGTTAACTCTGAGTCACCCTGTGTCTAACTGGGGACAATCAGGCCTATTCGTCCAGCCATCTTCCTCCTTTGGAGAGAAGGGGGCTTTCTACTCCAGAGGACACCCTGCTCTGAGGTGTAAATGGGGCAGGAGGTGGAAGAAGGACGAGGGAGGTTTTTTGAGTTTATGCAAGTCTTTGTTTCCCTAAATGCCCATAGGGGGATAAGAACCCTGTTGTCTGTCTCCAGGCAGGGCTCCTCCAATCACAGATGAATAAAGGATGGGCCCTGCAATGTGGAAAAGGGACAAGGAGCAGGTGCCAGGGGAGAAAACCAGGTCCCTGGACCTAAAACATCACTCCAGCATTACTTAAGCGACAAGGGACCAGGTTAGCAGACAAGCCTGAGTGTTTTGCTCACCGTCCTTGCACTGGACCCTGGGGGCCTTGAGTCTGGACTTTATCTGTATACACACCTCCCTGTTGTCTATAGGTGTAGAGCCATCAGAGCTGGGCTCTGAGGAGTGGTCCCAGAAAGGCTCCTTCCCTCTGCCTCTCCTTTCTCATGAACATGCTTCTCTGGCCCCTTTTCATGAAACAGAGGGGAGTGAGAAATTATCGAGACCAAAAACGGCCATTTTGGCACTCCAATTGCAAATTTTTTTTATTACTCAATGAATGTATTACATTTATAGTTTTACCATGAGCATCACAATCCAATTTTATAGGATTTCCATCCCACACCCCCAGGGCATCCCCCACCCCCCAAACTGTCTCCTTTGGAAAAAAATAAGTTTTTCAAAGTCTGTGAGTCAGTATCTGTTCTGCAAAGAAGTTCATTGTGTCCTTTTTTTCAGATTCCACATGTCAGTGAAAACATTTGATGTTGCTGTCTCATTGTCCGACTGATTTAGAACTGCAAATTTTTAATGCAGAAGAAAGTTATTTCTTCACTAAAAGGTAGAACTCATACAGATGCGGAAATTTTCTTTTAAGGGCTGTACCCGTGGTATATGAAGGTTCCCAGGCTAGGGGTCAAATCAGAACTACAGCTGCCGGCCTACACCACAGCCACAGCAATGCAAGATCGAAGCCGAATCTGTGACCTACACCACAGCTCACCACAATGCCAGATCCTTAACCCACTGAGTGGGACTAGGAATTGAACCCAAGTCCTCATGGATCCTAGTTGAGTTCGCTACCTCTGAGCCATGACAGGAACTCTCCAGATATGAACATTTAACCTTTTATTTTATTTTTCAATTTCTACGTAAGATTTTTGTTTGTTTTTTGTTTTGTTTTGTTTTGTTTTTTTGATGATGATGACTGCTGTTGGATGAGAATATGCTGGGATATTTATCTTGCAGAGTCACATGTGTTTTCTAGAAGCAAGGCCACCGACCCACACAATCCCACTTAAACTCTCTCACACTGTAACCCACACCCTCTCCTAGTCCAGGAAAAACAACCAGCAGCCTCTGGGTATGTTTACAGTTAATCTAATAGTCTTGATTCGTGGCTGGTGCCCAACATTCCTTGAATTATGGTGGGTTTGGTTTTGGACCCAAGTCTCTGGATGAGCTGCTTGGCCTGCTCCCAGCAGAGCAGTCGGTGCTCCATCTAGCTGCATTTGTAAACCTAAAGACGTAAAGCCCTTTCTGATGCTCTAGGTCTGGTCACGGAGAATTCAACATCTATAGAATTTTCGGTTCATCGTTACTCAAGCTTAATTCATTGGTACAGGAAGAAATATATCAGGGTATAAGTTATCCAGAGACTTCATGCCTTCTCTGTAAGGCTACAGTGTTCCCAGATGCCAACAAGCTTTACATCCTTTACTCAGCTTGACATAGCTTCTTGGTAGAAAAGGCATCTAAACCATTTACTGAAAGGTTTGCTATCTGTTATGTTACTTCTTTGGTAAAGAAAGCTGTATTCTATCAATCACTCAAGCAGTGGAGCAGGGATGCGGGTGGGTATGTTTGCCTAGCACCCCATCCAAAGGGACAGACCCCCTCTTCCAGGCCTTCCATCTCATGGATGGGGAAGTCTTTCCTCCACCCTGCTGGCTCACCAAGCTGTCGTACTTGCCTCTCTCATCACTTTATCTAAGGATTGGAGTTCCCTTGGGTCTCAGAAGGTTGGCATTGCTGTGGCTCTGGTTACAACTATGGCACAGGTTCAGTCCTTGGCCTGGGAACTTCCCCAAGCCCTGCGGCCATAAAGAAATAAATTATACATACATACATACATACATACATAAATAAATGGATTTGTCACTATGCACCTTTGAACTTTTTTGAAGGGGGACGAGGGTGGTTGTTAAAGTTACTAGTTAAAATAAGTTATTTTATTTTATTTCTTGTATGTCCATTTCTGTCTTAAATTCCCCGAAACTTCCAGTCTGAAAGAATAGATGCCTCACTGCATACTTTTTATTTCACATAACATTGGAACATGTTCCACGGAGATTTCACTGAACTCCTCTTAGGGCGATGTAAACAGCAGTAAAATTGCCTGTAAAATTTTGGCGCACAATCCTAAGCAAAAATGCTTACCAAGACAAAATCTTGCGATAATCATTTTTCTCTATGAGGAAAAAAAAGTTAGACAAGCACGACATTATCCAAACATTGATTCAACGATTCCCAAGGCATTCATGCTCTGCTCAGGCCTTGGTGAGACACTCACTCCTTTAGTTAGAGGCCAGCCTCAGGGAAAGTTGGTGTGGGGTCCTGGTGGGTAGTGTTTCCAGAGAAGGCTGCAGCAATGTCTCATATCCCCTTTGCTCTTCCGCAGTGTGGCCGTGGCACCTCTCCATCAAGGGGTACAGCTGAGTCTTTCTCTTTGCATCTGGGCTGGCCCTGCACTGCGACCAAGAGGATGCAGAAGTGTAACTGCAAGGATGGGGCCATGGGAAAGCTGGGCTCCTCTTCCTCCCTCCCTGAGCACCGCATAAAGAGCCATGTGGAGAGAGAGAGAGATCCAGCCCAGCCCCATGGCAAGGTCAGGTTCTTAAGTGCCAACCCCCTGTTGATTTGCCTGCCAACACCATATGGAGCAGAATTACCCAAGTGAACACTGCCTGGCTCCTGACCTGACAACTTTTGCCCAAATAAAATGATGTTTGGGAGTTCCCGTGGTGGCACAGCAGAAACGAATCCGACTAGGGAACCATGAGGTTGCAGGTTCCATCCCTGGCCTTGCTCAGCGGGTTAAGGATCTGGCATTGCCGTGAGCTGTGGTGTAGGTCACAGACACGGCTCAGATCTGGTGATGCTGTGGCTTTGGCATAGGCTGGCAGCTGTAGCTCCAATTGGATCCCTAGCCTGGAAACCTCCATATGCCGCAAGTGCAGCCCTAAAAGGACAAAAGACAACAAATTAAAAAATAAAATGATGTTTGTGGGAGTTCTCATCTTGGCTCAGTGGGTGAAGAACACCACATAGTCTCCATGAGGACGCAGGCTTGACCCTTGGCCTCATTCAGTGGTTTAGGGATCCAGTGTTGCCACAAGCTCCAGTGTAGGTCACAGATGTGGCTCAGATCTGGCGTTGCTGTGGCTGTGCCATAGGCCTACAGCTACAGCTCCAATTCAACCCTAGATTGGGAACGGCCATATGCTGCAGATATGGTCCTAAAAAGAAAAAAAAAAAAAATGGTGTTATTGGAAGCAACCAAGTCTCTGGGTAATTTGTCCTTCTATGAAACAGCCAGGGACCTGAAGTAGCTAGGGTCTGAGAAGCCAGGCAGTGGTTTGTCCTGGGAGCGCAGAGCAGGAGATGTAGACACAGCAGGAGGTGAAGCATGATTAACTGGGTCAAGCGCATCTTTTGCAGGTCCACGCCCCACAAGGTACTGGAAACAATCATGCAGAGAGGCAGACAGGAGTTCACATCTTAGGGCCTCAGCCATAGAAGCTGGCTTCTAAAATAAGCAGAGATGCAGTGAAAGAACTGAAGCCAGCAGACACAGATTCGACCCCACAGATTTGGACAAAAGGGACTTGTAATACCCTACATAGGATAACTGTCTTAGCAATTGACTCATAAGTCTGTATACAGATGGAGCAGGAACACAGCTCCTGGGATTCCCACCATGGTGCAGTGTGTTAAGAATCTGACTGCAGTGGCTTGGGTCGCTGTGGAGGTGCAGGTTCAGTCCCTGGCCAGGTGCAGTGGATTAAAGGTTCTGGCATTGCTGCAGCTGCAGTGGAGGTTGCAGCTGTGGCTCTGATTCAATCGATGGCCCAGAACTTCCATATGCCATGGGTTCAGCCGTTAAAAAAAAAAAAAAAAAACATGAGAGCAAGAAAGAAGGAAAGAAAAAATAAAGGAAGGAAGGAAGGAATAAGGAAAGACCCAGCACCCTCCTTAAATCAATGAAATACATTGAGCAGGTGGAAATAAACTATCACACTATGGTCAAATGATCCTGATAAGCATTCCAAGAGCATTCAATGAGGGAAAAAATAGCCTCTTTAACAAATTGCGCTGGGACAATTGGACATCCAGATAAAACGAAGTTGGACCCTTACCAAACACTGTATGCAGAAATGAACTCAAAATATTCATAGACCTCAATGTAAGAGCTGAAACTATTAAACTTCCTATGAAGAAAACATAGGAAGAGGACTTCATGACATTGTTTTAGGCAATGGTTTCTTTCTTTTTTTTTTTTTTCTTTTTTCTTTTTAGGGCCACACCCATGGCATATGGAAGTTCCCAGGCTAGGGGCTGAAATGGAGCTGTAGCCACTGGCCTACACCACAGCCACAGTAATGCCAGATCTGAACCCTGTCTGCGACCTACACCACAGCTCACGGCAACGTTGGATCCTTAATCCACTGAGCATGGCCAAGGATCGAACCCTCATCCTCATGGATACTAGTCAGGTTCATTCCTGCTGAGCCACAGCAGGAACTTCTAAGCAATGTTCCCTTAGTTATGACAGGAAAAATCACAAGCAACAAAAGAAAAATTAGATCAAAATTTAAAACATTTGTGTTATACATGATTTCATCAAGCAAGGGAAAAGCAACTCAGAATAGAAGGGAATTTTATCAAATCATATATCTCATAATAGACTTCTATCTAGAACAGATAACAAATTCCTAGAACTCAATAAGAGACAAACAACCCATTTAAAAATGGGCACAGGGAGAGTTCCCATCATGGCTCACCCAGAGGTTAACAAACCCGACTAGTATTCATGAGGATGCAGGTTCAATCCTTGTCCTTGCTCAGTGAGTCAAGGATCCAGCATTGCCAGGAGCTATGGTGTAGGTCACAGATGCGGCTCAGCCTGGTGTAGGCTGGCAGTGACCACTCCGGTTAGACCCCTAGCCTGGGAACCTCCATATGCCACAGGTGCGGCCCTCAAAAGACAAAAAAATGCTTTAATAAAATAAAACTAAATAAATAAATAAAAATGGGCACAGGAGTTTGTTCCCTGGTGATTCAGCGGGTTATGTATCCAGCGTTGTCACTGCTTCGGCTCTGGTTACTGCTGTGGCACTGATTTGATCCTGGCCCGGGAAACTCCATGTGCTGTGAGTGCAGACCCAACCCCTTCCCCCGAAAAGCACAGGAGTTGAATAGGTATTTTTCCTAAGACATAGTCGACAGGCTTATGAAAAGACGTTCAACGTCATTGGTCATCGGGGAACTGTCAGCCAAAACCACAGTGACACCCCTTCACCCGTACTCATTAGGGTGGGTATAATCAGAAGGACAGAGAGAACAAATGCTGGCAAGAAGGTGGGGAGACTGGTACCCTCACAGAAGTTCTGGTAGAAATATGAAATTATGCCCAGGGCTGGGTTGGGGATTAGGTGGGAGAAGAGTGGTTGAATGCTGACCGATATAAAGTTTCTTTTGGGGAGCAGGGGGACAAAAAATGTTCTAAAATTAGATTGCAGTCTTAGTTGCACAACTCTGAATATGCTAAAAACTGAATTTTATACTTTAAATGGATGAGTTGTATGGTAAAGACCACACCATCCAAAATATACTACTTTGGCATAGGATTATTCTTTTTTTTTAGGATACATGTCCATAATCTTTTATTTTTAGTTTATTTTATTGAAGTATAGCTGATTTGCAATGTTGTGTGGATGTTGTGCCAATTTTCTGCTCTGCAGTAAAGTGATTCAGTATTTATATTTTCTTTTTTTTTTGTTGTTTTTGTTTTTGTTTTGCCTTTTTTAGGGCCGCATCCTTGGCATATGGAGGTTCCTAGGTTAGGGGTCTAACCGGAGCTACAGCCACTGACCCACACCACAACCACAGCAACAACAGATCTGAGCCACATCTGTGACCTACACCACAGCTCACGCCGGATCCTAACCCAATGAGTGTGGCCAGGGATCGAACCGGTGTTTCGTTTGTTTGTTTGTTTGTCTTTTAAAAGGACATAAATTTTTAAAGGCATCCTGCTCCTCCCCTCTCTACTCAGAGGGACAGAAGTTAATCACCAGGCAACACTAGACCCTGATTAGCCCTGAGACACAGTAGAAAAATCTGCATTGCAAATAGCACTTATCTTCCATCAATTTCCCTCTGTATTTACCTTCCCACAATTTGCAACCCCTGGAAACCCGAAGTCCTTCCCTTTGTCTTGTCCCTTCTGTACAAATTTACTGATTATTTCATAGAGATGCTCTGTAAGCCTGAGTTTACCCCTTGAAGTCACTTATCTCTGAGTGCTCCTATCTGTATGAACTTCTCTTTTTCTCTCCGTCTTTTGTGTGTCTAATTTACAGAGTCCTAGCTCACGCCCTAGATGGGTAGGAGGGAAACAGTTTTTCCTCTCCTCAAATGTATGTGAAATTTATTGTCAGGGAGGAGAAACCCCCCTCTGCCCTTCTCGAGTTCTTGTGCCTGGACTCATCCTAAAGTTGACCCAAGGCAGACTAACAGGAGAAAAAGAAACAAAATTTTAATTCATGCCCATGGATGTCTCATAGAAATGGAATCTAGGAGTTTCCGTCGTGAGCTCAGCAGGTTAAGAACTTGACTAGTACCCATGAGGACTCAGCTTCGATCCCTGGCCTTGCTCAATGGGTTAAGAATCTGGCGTTGCCGTGAGCTATGCAGATGCAGCTCGGATCTGGTGTTGCTGTGGCTGTGGTATAGGCTGGCAGCTGTAGTTCCAATTAGACCCCTAGCCTGTGAACTTCCATATGCCGAGGGGGTAGCCCTAAAAAGCAAAAAAAAAAAAGAAAAAAAAATGGATCTGGTGTTGCTGTGAGCTATTGTGGTATAGGTCTCAGACGTGGCTCGGATTCCTTCATTGCTTGTGGCTGTGGCCTAGGCCAGAGGCTGCAGCTCAGATTTTGACCCCAAGCCTGGGAACTTCCACATGCCGCAGGTGCAGTTCTAAAAAAAAAAAAAAAAAACCAAAGACATTTAGTCTTTGGGTGCTTAAAATTAGTGGAGGGTTTGGAGTTTGGACTTGGGGTAGTAAAATAAATAAGATTTGTTTTCACAGGCTTCTCAGCCTCAGTTCCCTATCTCCAGAGATAAGGGTGTCCTTCTACCTCCAGATGCAGGGAGCACATCTTTCATAGGAGATTAATTTCCTGCTTTCAGAGAGACAGAAAGGAGGGTCAGAGTGTCCCTCTTGCATGGGCTGTTTCTTAAGTGACTTTAATTCAAAATAATCAATATGCCATTGAGGTCTATTTTAGGAGAGGCCTAAATATCTCAGCAAAGCTATTAGAAAGCCAAACAAACAACAAGGCTTATCTATGAGAGAGGAGATGAAAGAAGCCGGGAACTGGAATCAGTTCAGATTTCCCCGCCTCCTCATCCCAAGAGCCAACATCATATTGCAATGGCGAGAAATGTCAGTTACCTGGTACAGTTAGAAGATAAAATGCAGGCTCTAATAAATGCTTTCTTTTTAATTCTATTTATTTATTTATTTTTCAGCTGAGCCCACAGCGTGCAGAAGTTCCCGGGACAGGGATCAAACCTGCACCAGAGCCACAGCAGTAACAACACAGAATCCTTAACCCACAGAGCCCCCAGGGAACTCCGGAAATGGTTTTAATAGGGTTTATATTACATTGTTTAATAACACGCTTTTTAAAGTATTTAATCTATTGCATGTTTCTATAAGTTGACCCCACAATAATGATAGGGAAGACGTGTAGGTACAATTAGAGTTTGCATGAGGGTCTAGGATTTTAGTAAATATGTGGTAGAGAAAAACGTATGTAAATTCAGACTGGAAAGCTCAGGGTGAATTCAGACTGAAACGTTCCCCCTGTTTAAAGGGTTGACTTGGAGTTCCCCTTGTGGCTCAGCAGTAACCAATCCAACTAGTATCCCTGAGGTTACGGGCTGGATCCCTGGCTTCGCTCGGTGGATTAAGGAGCTAGCGTTGCCATGGGCTGTGGTGTAGGTCCGCGGACATGGCTCCATTGCTGTGGCTGTGGCTGTGGTTTTGGCTGGCAACTGCAGCTCCGATTTGACCCCTAGCCCAGGAATTTCCGTGTGCTGTGGGTGTGACCCTGAAAAAGAAAAGGAAAAAAAAATTTGCCTCGACCTCCATCACAGCATTTCTACCACCACCATTTCAAACAACCACCCTTTGGTTTTTTTTTTTTTTCTTTTCTTTTTTTTTTTTTGCCGTTTTAGGGCTGCACTTGCAATATATGGAAGTTCCCAGGCTAGGGGTTGAATCAGAGCTACAGCTGCCAGCCTATGCCAAAGCCATAGCAACACCAGATGTAAGCTGTGTTATAAAATAAAGTTATAAAAAGTTTAAATAAAGTTACAATAAGCAGTATATAAATAGTTATAAATACAGTTATAAAAGTTATAAAAGGCAGTATATAGGAGTTCCTGTTGTGGCTCAGCAGTAAGGAAACTGACTAGTGTTCATGAGGACACAGGTTTGATCCCTGGCCTTGCTCCGTGGGTTAAGGATTCGGCGTTGCTGTGGCTGTGGCATAGGCTGGCAGCTGTAGCTCCAATTCAGCCCCTAGCCTGGGAACTCCTATAGGCCACAGGTGTGGCCCTAAAAAGCAAATAAATAAATATATGTGTAGCAGTATATAAGTAAGCCAAACGCTTATAAGCCTACTGTGCTATTAAACTTTGAGGTTTTTCCAATCAGATAGGTTTAGAAATGTAAAGTGGCCAACTTTTCTCCCCCGCTTCTCGCTTAGAGAAGAAAAAGTTCAAAAAGAAGTCTACTTTAACTCCTCTGCTCCCTCTGCCCATGTGGCTGCAGTGTCGGAGGGCTGGCCCACCTTGGCAGGTACAGACAGGCTTCTCCCTTCACATAAACAAACACGCGGTCTGGACCTACGCACACTGTTTGCGTAAGCAGAGTTGCTGAAGTTTAACTGGGTCCGTGGTGTCATCCTTGTAGAACAAAAGACAGTCTCCTGTTGTCCCTCTTAGACGTCTCTGTGGCCTCTAGAAAGCCAGGCATAGTCATCGTCCCAAAAAGGAGTGTTGGCCCTTACTGGGACTGGCTCAGCTTGGATTGGATTCAATTCTCCGTGGCCAGGAGGCAGCCCTCCCTTTTCTTCCTCCACAGCCAGTAGGGTCTGGAACTACCCCCGCTTCCAGAAACCAGTGCAGGAGCAGAGCATGCAGTGAAGCACCATTGCCTGCTGCTCCCGCTGAGCCACTGTTTCTCCTCCCCAGAAAGGGTTCTGCATTTGTACAAGATAACCTCTAAGAAAGACAGTCTTAGAATGTCTATCTATATTCACTGCTCATCTCCTTTTAAATGTACGTTTTGGGTAAATTGTATAATGTACATAAAACGCAGGGCAACATTTTTTCATATGTGGGTGTGTGTGCCCAAACTTTTTTTTTTTGCTTTTTTGGGGGTTGCACCCATAGCATATGGAGGTTCCCAGGCTAGGCATCGAATCAGAGCTGTAGCCACCAGCCTACACCACGGCCAGACAACTCAGGATCCGAGCCTCGTCTGTGACCTACACCACAGCTCATGGCAATGCTGGATCCTTAACCCACTGAGCAAGGCCAGGATTGAACCCGCTTCCTCATGGATACAGGTCAGGTTTGTTACTGCTGAGCCACTACGGGAACTCCCCGTCTTAGTCATTTTTAAGTTTATAGTACAGTAGATGCACCTTAGCATGTGATAAATCTCTAGAACTACTACGTCTTATAAAACTGGAACTCTAAACCTGTTGAAAAACAACTCCCAGATTTTCTGCTGTGGCTCAGCGAAAATGAGTCTGACTAGTATCCCTGAGGACTCGGGTTCCATCCCCGGTCTGGCTCAGTGGATTAAGGATCTGGCATTTCTGTGAGCTATGGTATAGGTCGAAGATGGGCTTAGTGATGTAGGCCAGCAGCTGTAGCTCCGATTGGACCCCTAGCCTGGGAACTTCCATATGCCATGGTTGAGGCCCTAAAAAGCAAAACAAAAAGGAAAGAAAGAAAGACGAACAGGAATCCCTGTTGTGGCACAGTGGACGAATCTGACTAGGAACCATGAGGTTGCGGGTTCGATCCATGGTCTCCATTGGGTTAAGGATCCGGCGTTGCCGTGAGCTGTGGTGTAGGTCGCCGATGAGGCTCGGAAACTGTGTTGCTGTGGTGTAGGCCAGCAGCTGTGGCTCCAATTCGACCCCTAGGCTGGGAACCTCCATGTGCCAGGGGTGCAGCCCTAAAAAGCAAAAAATAAGAAAAGAAAAGAAAGAAAAACAACTCCGCATTCCCCGCAGCCCCTCTTTGCTAGTAGCCACGTTCTACTTTGTGTTTCTATGTGTTCTTGACTATTTTTGATACCTCATATAAATGGAATCGCACAGTGTTGGTTCTTTTGTGACTGGATCATTTCACTGAGCATGATGTCCTCAAGGTTCATCCATGTTGTAGCATGTGTCAGAACTTCCTTCTTTTTAAAAGCTAAATAGTTATTCCAGTGTATTTTTACACCACATTTTCTTTCTTCATTCACCTGTCAATGGACGTTTAGGTTGCTTCCCACTTCTTGGCTACTGTGAATAATGCTGCAGTGAACATTTGTGTGCAGGTATTTCTTTTGGATACACACCCTGAAGTGAGAGGGATGTTTCCAATTCTTAAAAATCCCCTGCCACTTTCATTTCCTCTGTGACCTTCCACGCTCACTGTCTGCCCTTTATATTTCTCTGAAACTATCCAGGCAAAGTCACTCCCATCTTTGGAAGTGTTGCCAATTCCAGTGGTCATGTTCCCATGTTATGTTTTATGTTTCCCAACCTCTCCATGGTTTTTAGCTCTGTTTACTGCTTCCTTTAGGAAACTCCATCTTTTTTTTTTTTTTTTTGCTTTTTAGGGCTGCACCCATGGCATACAGAGGTTCCCAGGCTAGGGGTCAAATTGGAGCTACAGCTGTTGGCCTACACCACAGCCACACGAGATCCAAGCTGCATTTTTTACCTTCACCACAGCTCACGGCAATGCTGGATCCTTAACCCACTGAGCAAGACCAGGGATCGAACCCGAAACTTCATGGTTCCTAGTCAGATTCCTTTCTGCTGCACCACCACGGGAACTCCAACTCCATCTTTCTTGATTTTTCCTCCGGTTCCCACTGTCACCAACTTCCTAACCATCTTCCTAGCCTCTTTTCCTGGCTCCCACACCTCTGCCTGCCCTTAAAATAAGTGCAGGACCGGACTCTAGTCAAGCAAGTTTTTCCGCTCATACACCCCCCTGACCCCACACATGACTTCATCTGGTTCTTCCTCTCAGGCTTCAAGTCTGTTTGCTCTTCAGACCCTAGAATACCGAGCATCCAACTCTGACTTCCCTACTCCCCACCCCCTGCGAAGCCACACCCCCTCGTCTGCTCCTTCCTGTGTGTTTTCTCTCCCTGACACTGGATGCCTCTACATGCTACTTATCCCCAGCCAGTTTCCGGGAGTTGAGCCAGGAAACCTCTTTCTCATGCTCACGTCGATTTGTTCCTTGCGTTATATCAACTCTACCTCCTAAGGATTTCTCAGATCCGTCCATCTTCGTCATCGCTATAGCCTTTGGTCTAACTCAGACCTCCATTCTCTTACCTACTGAAAGTCTCTTCTTCTCAGGAGTCCGTGATAATCCATGTGGGAAAAGAATTCCGAGAGAGAATGGCTATGTACCTATGTATGACTGGGTCACTTTGTCATATAGCAAAACTTATCACAGTCTTATAAATTAACTATCCTTCAATAAAACTTTTTTTTTAAAGTCTCTTAACTGGCATCAGGAGTTCCCATCGTGGCTCAGCGGTTAACAAATCTGACTAGGATCCATGAGGACGCAGGTTCAATCCCTGCCTGGCCTTTCGGGATTGAAGTGGGTGAAGGATCCAGCATTGCCATGAGCTGTGGTGTAGACTGACAGCTCTGATTAGAACCCCCCCACACCCCACCCCGACTGGGAACCTCCACATGCCTTAAGTGTGGCCCTAAAAAGCAAAAAAAAAAAAAAAAACCTCTTAACTGGCATCGGAGGGTGTTTTTTATACCTAATATCATCACATGAATAAAATAGAGGCGGCAGGGCGTTCCCAATGGGCCACAGTGGGTTTGTGATCCAGCGTGTCTCTGCAGAGGCACTCTTTCAGTCCATGGTCCTGCGAAGTAGGTTAACGATCCAGTGTTGCTGCAGCTGCAGCATAGGTCACAGCTCCAGCTTGAATTCCATCCCTGCCCAGAAACCCATATGCCACCAGGATGGCCAAAATAAAAAAATTAATAAATACCAGAGGCATACAAAATCTTCCATGTAATTGTTAAGGTAGCAATCTGAGTAGTGCTTCCTAGAAATCTCATGTAGATGCAATGCAGTATTTCCCCAGCACCGACTTCACACCTTGCCCCAGTCTGGGCCCAGGGAATGCCAAGGTCAATCGACAGGACTATCTCTTTCCGCAAGGTTGTCACAAACTGATTGGGGAGGGGGGCTGGCATATAAATGCTTGTAAAAACAAATGTGTTTTGTGTTTCGTACCCAGGGTAGTGGGACCGTCCTTTCAAATTCATCCTCCATCCTGGTGTCAGAGGATTTTTCCAGATCCCATCTCTTCTCCTATTGCAGAAGCCAAACTCCCTAACGGCACAAGCAAGGGGCCCTGTGACCTGGATTTTCATTCCCTACTTTGTCCTTCTTGCCCCTATTCTTTTTTTTTTTTTTTTCTTTTTAGGGCCACACTCAAGGCATGTGGTAGTTCCCAGGCTAGGGATCAAACTGGAGCTGCACCTGCCAGCCTACCCCACAGCCACAGCAAGGCAGGACCTGAGCCTCATCTGTGACCTACATCACAGCTCATGGCAATGCAGCCTCCTTAACCCACTGAGCCAGGCGGGGGATGGAACCCGCATCCTCATGGACACTACAGATCTTATGGACATTTACTCAGCTCTTGTTACTACATTACTCACTCTAGCTTGGGTTCCAGTCTTAAAGTCTATTAAATTTCTTTGCCAAAGTACTTATTCTAAAGCTTGCCTTCACTTGTCATTACTTATTATTTATACTGTACTGAGTTAATCCCTGACTTTGACTAAACATAAAACATTGGATGCCTACCCTGAGGAATTTCTGTCTTCTCCTGCGCTTCAGAGAATTACGAGATTAGACAAAGAAATCTCAGATGGGTTATTGAATGGAGAAAAACAAACCTGCCCAAAGAAACATTTTAAACAGAGAGTCATGCTTATCATGTGTGCCCTACTCTGAGGAAAATCATAGCGTTTGACTTACTTCTCTCTGAACAAATATGCCTAATGAAGTCAAGGTTTACAAGTAAGTTGTTGTATTTCTTTGAGTGATTTCTAAAGCTCTTTAAAATTTTGCTGGTGGATACAAACCCCTTGCAGAAAGTGCAAAATTTCTTCTTGTCCCAAAGTTCTCTTGTGGCACAGAGGGTTGAGGGTCTGGCGTTATTGCTGCAGGGACTCGGGTCACTGCTGTGCTGTGGGTTTGATCCCTGGCTGGGGAACTTCCACATGCCACCTGCATGGCAAAAAAAAAATAGTTGCTCTTGTTCAAGAGGTTCTGGCTCTCAGCTAAAAAGTGCTCTGAACTGTGGTAAGCCAAGAAGGAAATTAAAGGAGCTGCCAAACAATGGTTTGTACAGGAGGGGAGAAAGACTCTTGCTTTCTTCCCTTATAGGTTCTTTGGCTAGTTTAGTAATTAAATTGATGTAAGAAAGATTAACAGGAGAAAAATTTAATTTGGTTATGTGCGGGGGTCCATAAAAATGTGGGACTCAAAGAATTGACCAAAGCAGACAGTGTTTATACCTTTTAGACAAAGAAACAACAAATGTGTGCATAACTGACCAGACGAAGATGTTTGGGTTTGCGGTAGTAAATTAGTGAGGCAGTAACAAGAGTGTTTATGCAGCCTTCTCAGCCCTAAATTCCCCATCCTGGTGATACGGATGCCTTCTACCTTTCTGGTAGCAGGGAGATGTCTTTCACAGCAGAGATTTATCTCCTGCTTTCAGGGGGACAAAGGAAGTTCTGAGTGTGCTTGCAACAGCTGTTCTTGAATATCTTCAAAATAATCAATATTCCAGGAGTTCCCGATGTGGCTCCTTTGTTAACGAATCAACTAAGAACCATGAAGTTGTGGATTTAATCCCGGGGCCTCGCTCAGGGGGTTAAGGAGCCTACATTGCTGTGGCTGTAGTGTAGGCCAGCAACTACAGCTCTGATTACACCGCTAGCCTGGGAACCTCCATATGCCTCAGGTGCAGCCCTAGAAAAGACAGACAGACACACACACAAAAATCAGTATTCTAGGAGTTCCCATTGTGGCTCAGTGGTAAAGAACAACAACTAGTTTCCATGAGGACTAGGGGTGGATCACTGGCCTCGCTCAGTGGGTTAAGGATCTGGCATTGCCTCAAGCAGCAGTGTAGCAAGCCGCAGATACAGCCTGAAGCCTGCATTGCTGTGGATGTGGTGTAGGCCAGCAGCTGCTGCTCTGATTCAATCCCTAGCCTAGGGAGTTCCGTATGCTGAGGATTTGGCCCTAAAAAGACAAAAACAAAAACAAACCAAATAATCAACATTCCAAAGTAGCGTATCTGTATCTCGGGATGACATATTCTTTTTACCCATCCCATCAACATTCGAATGCCCCACATAATTCAACAGGTCAAATGTATGCATATGGAGTTAACGCTTGCATCAGAGCCTTCAGACTCCACCGGGCTCATCGGTGTCCTCGGATCTTTGTGTCTGCTTTGGTGTGGGCTGAGAGTCACTTCTAGGCACCCAGTGAGTTTAGAAGGGGAGGCGAAAAGACAGGTGTAAATAAACACTGACGAAATGAGCAAGCACTGATAAAATGAGCGATGCTGACGGATGGGTGTGCACAGAGGAGCGATCGTAGCCCGTTTCTGGACCACTGAACAAAGACAGAAGAGCGTTGATGGAGGAAATAGCAAAGGAAACCACAGCCCAGAGGAAACCACAGCTAGACTAGTAGCTGCAACAGCGGGGTGGGGGGTGGGAGGAAGAGTGGAAGAGACCGCTCTGCCTGTAGAATTTGGGACAGAGCTTGATAGGGGCAGGAGAGCAGAGCCAAGCTGAAAACCAAGCACTGTCTGAAGATCTGTGTACAGGACGGCCAACGTCCCCCTACCGCACCCCAGCCTGAGCACAGAGCTGCCAGGACCTTCAGTCAGGCCCTTACTCTGGACACGGAGCAATGTATCCAGTCATGAAAGGACTTGGACAGCTGGTGTGCAGAGCCACAGTGAAGGCCACCTCCTGCTGGAGAGCATCTGATGGGGGGAGGGGACAGAGCCCTAACTTAGCCTCAGGTGCTTCTCTGCCCACTCCTGCTGAGAACAATCCAAGTCAGCCATCCCTGCTCCCGTCCCAGAATTTTCATCAGCCTTAAGGGGCTCTCTAGAGATTAGAGAAAACTCGTCGCATGAAAAAAAAAGCAACCAGGATTCTAAAGACAGAGAGAAAGACAGAGACGAAACGTGTCTCAGAGGAATCAGGGAATTTGGAGAACAAGAGAATATAAAACAACATAAAAGAATAAAAGGTCTTTGATCAGTACCCTCGGAGAGATTTTATAAAACATTGCATCCACAGAGCAAGAGCATGGCACTATGAAAAATGACCCATGTGGAAATACCTACAACAAAAGTCTCTGGAAATTAAAATTATGTTTCACAAAATATAAAATAATAGATATGGATGGATAAAAACGTTTAGGGCATTTCGGAGACTACAGAGAGAAAGAAGCGAAAGAAAATACTCAGAAACAAAAAGAGATATAGGTGATAAAACCAGGATTAACTCAGATCCAATGCCTAACTAATAGGAAGTCCAGAGAGAGAAAGAGAGGGAGAGAAACAGAGAGGAAGAGACAGAAAGAGAGAAGGAAAGGTGGAGGAGGAAGATGACGAGGAGGAGGGAGAGAGAAAAGGAAAGAAAGATCATAAAATCAGAACCAACCCCCCCCACCCCATGGGTTTTTTAATTCAAATCACTCACTTTGTGTCTGGATTTACTGAGGCTCAGGTTCTTTGGGTCTCGGTGCAGGAGGAATTCAGCAAGAGACAAAGTGATAGACAAGAAATACATTCATTAAGATAGGACGCTTGTGAGAGATGCAATCAGTCAGAAGAGAAGGCTCTGCCGGGAGGATTAGATGGGCTGCATTTTTATCATCCAAGGGGAGTGGGGAGGAGCAAAGAGCATCTTCTTCCTCGTTTTCTTCAAGCAGATGTCAGGCTTAGAACACTAGCTCCTCCTTCTTATTGGGTAAGAGAGCATTTGACCCTACTCGGTCAAACTAGCACTGATGCGGTGCTTATTCAAATCAGCGGAAGGATGGTAGCCTATGCTAAAATATGTGGAATCATCTCAGGTTTCTGTATAATGAGGGTCCCTTACTTTAGAATGTCTTCTTTCCCTGAAATTCTTGTCCTTGGTCCTAAGAATCATTGTCTTGCTCAACTTGAATGCAGGCCTCTTTTTATCTCTCATTTAATGGCCTGAGGTATACCTCATGCTTTTATTTATGTTTTTTGTTTTGGTTTGGTTTTTGGGGGGCCACACATATATCACATGGAAGTTCCAGTTTAGGGGTCGAATCAGAGCTGTAGCTGCCAGCCACAGCAGCACCAGATCCCAGGCATGTCTGTGACCTACACCACCCCTCATGGCAATGCTGGATCCTTAACCCACTGAGTGGGGCCAGGGATTGAACCTGCATCCTCGTGGATACGAGTCGGGTTCATTACCACTGAGCCTCAGTGGAAACTCCCTACCTATGGTTTTATAGTTTAGCAAGCCTGCTTTTGTCCATGATGTTCTGATGGCTTGTCTTGAGCAATTACTGACGTACGGGGGTCTCCCAAAGTTCCCTAGGTTTCCCTCTCTATCCATAGTGACCCACTGGGACTTCTACAGTCTACTTCTAGATCCCGTATAACTATCCTACTCCATCCCTATTATTAAGAGGAGAGGAAAACAATCAAATAAGTGTCGAAATTTTTCCAAGAGCTGAGGAACGACCCAATCTTGAGATTGAAAGAGGCACTGAGAAAATAAACCGGCATACCACTTTGAAGACTGACTTGACAGTAATTCCTGAAGTTGACTATTCTCACACCCAGTAACTTCCCTTGTGGGTCAGTCTTCCGGGGCAGAGCTTCCAGACTGCGGCCCCTGGTATGTCCCAAGCTGAGTGCAGAAATGTGGCATTTGTCCTCAGCTATCCCCTAGTGGCTAAGCAGGGCCAGGGGCAGCTGGAACTGCTAAGATCAGCACCTCCTGCGGGAGCAGCACCATCCTGAACTGCCTCCAGCCTGCCACACTGGTAGTGCTGTGTCTGATGTCTGATATTATGTAGGAAGGGTGGGAACCATTTGTCTCAGCACAGGATTCATAAGCAGCTTATGGGGTGATGTTCATGGGAGCAAAATAAATGGGAATAGTTTAAATATATACCACTGGGAAAATGGATTAAATAGTAATTTTTTTGGAGTTCCCTGGTGGCTCAGTGGGTTAAGGATCCAACACTGTCCCTGCCTTGGCTCTGGTTACTGCTGTGGCTTGGTTTCAGGCCTTGGCCCAGGAACTTCTGCATGCTATGAATGTGGCAAAAACAAAAGCAAACACAAAACAAAAACATAATGTATTTGCTATGAAAACTATTATATATAGATGGATAAATAAGGTCCTACTGTATAGCACAGGGAATTATATTCAATATTCTGTAATAAACCATAATGGTAAAGAATATGAAAAATAGTATATACATAACTGAATCTCTTTGCTGTACAGCTGAAATTAACACAATTTTGTAAATCAAAAATACTTCAAGGAGTTCTCGTCATGGCTCAGTGGTTAACGAATCCGACGAGGAACCATGAGCTTGCGAATTCAATCCCTGGCCTTGCTTAGTGGGTTGAGGATCCAGCATTGCCATGAGCTGTGGTGTAGGTTGAAGACGCCGCTTGGATCTGGCATTGCTGTGGCTGTGGCATAGGCCGGTGGCTACAGCTCCAATTAGACCCCTAGCCTGGGAACCTCCATATGCCACGGGTGCGGCCCTAGAAAAGACAAGCAAAAAGCTTCAATAACATAAAAATTTTTTTAAGTAATGTATCAATCATACAATAAACACTGTAGAAAATAAAAACGTGCACTGGACAACGCATATTATCACGAATGAAGTCTGAAGACAAAACATTGAATGAACAAAGCTGCAAATCATCTATGCAATGTCTATAATACAATTTAAGTAAAATTTTTTTAAAAGAGTGGCTTATATATAAAACTAAGTTTTCCAAAAATAGAATCTGTGAAAAGAATCTGCAATATCAAAAGATTAGAAGATCACGCTGAGATGAAAGGGAAAAAAATAACATTTAAAGATTTATGATTTGGAAGCAAATAGCATTTGACATGTTCCCTCAAGAAAAAAAAGTGATTGCTATAAAATGTGAGATAAAATAGGCAGTGATAAGATAACAGTAAAGGGGAAGTGGTTGTGAAACAGGTAGAAATAAAAAACAAGTGGAATGAAACATGGAAAAAATGTGATATGGGGAGTTCCTGCTGTGGTCCAGTGGATTAAAGATCCAGAATTGCTGTAGCTGTGACCTAGGTCGCAGCTCCAGCTCAGATTTGACCCCTAGCTTGACAACTTTGCTATGTTGAGAGGGTAGCCAAAAAATTAAAAAAAAAAAAAAAAAAAGAATGTGCTGTGTGCTGTGAAGGAGAAGCTTGGGTCACAAAGCCAAAATGCAGCAAAAAAAACATTGACTAAATGAATAGTATGCTTTAATTATTATAACTTTCTCTTTTTTTCTTTTTAGGGCCACACCTGCAGCATATGGAGCTTCCCAGGCAAGGGGTCTAATCAGAGATACAGCTGCTGGCCTACACCACAGCCACAGCAATGCAGGATGTGTCTTTGACCTACAACACAGTTCATGGCAATGCCAGATCCTTAACCCACTGAGTGAGGCCAGGGATCGAACCCAAAAATCTCATGATTTCTAGTCGGATTCATTTCCGCTGTGCCATGATGGGAACTCCTTAATTATTATAACTTTAGAACAAGCTTTATTATCTGGTAAAGTTATTCATCTTTCAATATTTTATTTTCAACACTTAAAAATACAATGTTCATTGCAGCACTATTTACAAACATAGTGTTTAAGGTCCTAGCCCATGTAATAAGGAGAAAAAACTAGTAAATTGAATAGTGGAATGATGATTGTCTTACAAAGTTCAAAACAATCAATGTAAAACCCAGTGGAAGGAGTTCCCACGGTGGCACAGTGGGTTAAGGATGCGGTGTTGTCTTTGTGGCAGCATGGGTTAGAGCCCCAGCCTGGTTCTGTGAGTTAAGCATCCCACATTGTTGCAGCTGTAGTTTGCAGCTGTCGCTCAGATTTGATTCCCTGGTCCAGGAACTTCCATATTTCATGAGAGCAACCAAAAATTTTTTTAAAATAAAATAAAATAAAACCCAGTGGAAGTAGAAGGAACTTTCCATTAGGTGGGCAGATATGACTCTAATAAATAATAACCACTAAGCCTGAAACCAAGCAGGACCCTGATGGTCCGTCTGGGGTACAAGCCCCTCTGTGTCCTTGCTTCTTGTTTGCAGAAAAAGTTTTAGTCTCCTGGGTCTTGCCCAAGCTCCAAAGAGAAGGTTCAAAGAATTAATGATTAGAGAAGTGAGAAAATGCAGAAACAGAGAAAAGTAGTCAAACAAGAAAAGAACAAATAACTTAAACAATAGAGTCATATGACTCCTGGTTCCCCCTGAAGGGATATAGATAACAATCTGATTCTTATCCTTGAGTTGTTTTACAGAAACTAGGAACCCTTGGATAGAAACTTGCTAACCACAAGCACGTAGACCCCAGACTGGTTGGAACCAGAAGGTTGAGAATTGAGATTCTTAAACTATCACCTTCTTACCACACCACCAACCAAACAGAAGAATGCCTATGAGCTGATCACACACCCAGTGACCCTCACCTCTAATGTTGCCTTTAAAAACCCTTCCCTGAAAGCCATCAAAGAGTTTGGGTATTTGAAGCATTGGCTACCCATTCTCTTTGCTTGGTGCCCTGCAAATAAACGCTATGCTTTTCTTCATGTCAAGCCACTGTTTGATTGGCTTTGCTGTGTCAGGTGAGCCAAAGCAAATTCAGTTTGGCAACACTCCTTCTATATAAAAGGAACAGTTAGAAAATGCAATGCTGAGTTCCTATTGTGGTTCAGCAGTTTACAAACCTGAGTAGTATCCATGAGGATGTGGGTTTGATCCCTGGCCTCACTCAGTGGGTTAAGGATCCCAGTGTTGCTGTGAGCTGTGGTGTAGGTCACAGATGTGGCTCAGACCCTGAGTAGCTGTGGCTGTGGTGTGGGCCAGTAGCTGTAACTCTGATTCAACCCCTAGCCTGGGAACTTCCATATGCTGAGGGTGTGGCCCTAAAAATCCAAAACAAACAAAAAAACCCCAAAAAAAACAGAAAAACGTTGTGGAATGAGAATAGTAGATGTTCGTTGTTGTTGTTTTTTTAATGATTTTTATTTTTTCCATTATGGTTGGTTTACAGTGTTCTGTCAATTTCTACTGTACAGCAAAGTAAACAAGTCACACATATATATATTCTTTTTCTCACATTATCCTCCATCATGTTCCATCATAAGTGACTATATATAGTTCCCTGTGTAGATGCCCATTGTTATAGTATATCCAACTCAGACGGCATCACCAGGCTGAAGACATAACAAAGGAAAATGGACACCTTCCCCAAGGAAGAGATGAGGACTAACCACTCTGCACCTTGAAGGCACCTTCCACCCCCTCCTCTAAGAGAGCTGTATGGATGACTCCCCAGCAGACAAGGTAGTTAGACAAAGCCCCCATTGTGAATGCTTGTGTTTCAGCCCCTTGGGAAGGCAGCTGTCTGAAGCCAATCAACTTGTGGGCATTAGTGCCAGGGAGCAGGTGACAAATCATGCTCTGCTTGTTACAACAAAAGCCAGAATGCCTCAGCTGTGGGGGGAAAGAGGAATTAACCCCCCAGAATCCATCCTGAAGACTAGAGGAGAGGTGTTTGCCTTTATTCTTGGCAATCAACAGGGATCACTTATTCCATGGACACAGGGGAGAAAAGAACTCTTAGTCATCCTTATTAGCAAGACTGTTAAGAGTTCTCTGGAGGTGCAACAGGTTAAGGATTCAACGATCTTACCACTATGGCTCAGGTTGCTGTGATGGTGAGGGTTCGATCTCTGCCCCCAGAACTTCTGCATGCACCTCTGTGTGTTGGGGACATGGCTGGGATCGTCAGTGTTGGAAAATGAGACACGCGAACATGGGGAGATCTTGACAAGGCTCTTTACTTCTACAGAAGGCCATGGGTACTCAAAAAGCACATGCAAAGAAAAAGACCCTCCCTATTGATCCCTAAGGCCAGTGATGTACCTGTCCCCTTCCCATGGGTCAGGTCAGGACACACATTCTTCTCAGTTGGCTAATTTGAAACAAGTTGTTACCGGGAGAAGAGGGGAGGGGTGGGGGTGTCTCAGGAAGACATTTCAGCTGAAACCAGAGCAAAATGGAGTAACCAAGATTTCCTTTGAAAGAAAAGGCATTATGTTACTTTCCACATGTACGACATGGGTATGGCCAGAAGAAAGAAGGAAAGGAAGGAAGGAAGGAGGAACCATCCTGGGATAAAAAGTAGGGAGGAGCCACCCCAGCCATGATGACTAAGCAGAATCCAGCTAACTACCTCTCCCCTACGCACCCACTTCTGTAGAGTTGCTTCCACAGCCAGACCCTGCCTCTTCTCACTCCTGTCCGTCCCGCCAAGCACGGACCTGGAAGAGCTAGCCCATAAAATCCTTGTGAAACCCTTCTTCCGGGCTCAGACTCCAGAGAGCGATCTCCTCTGAGCCCGTTGGTGTAATAAACCTGACTTCTCCATTTCTCTGAGTGCTTGCTTGGTTTCTCGCTGGATAAAAAGAACTGCTGGAGCTGACACACTGCAGTCACAGGGCTGCTGCACAGCAGCTGTAGCAGAAAGGAAGGAAGAAAGGATGGGAGGGAGGGAGGGAGGAAAGGAGGGAGGAAGGAAGAAAGGAAAGGAAGGAAGAAAGAAAGAAAGAAAGAAAGAAAGAAAGAAAGAAAGAAAGAAAGAAAGAAAGAAAGAAAGAAAGAAAGAAAAGAAAGAGAGAGGGAGAGAGAGAGAGAGAGAAAGGAAAGGAAAGGAAAGGAAAGGAAAAGAAAGAAAAGAAAAGAAAAGAAAAGAAAAGAAAAGAAAAGAAAAGAAAAGAAAAGAAAAGAAAGGCTGTTCAACCATAAATCGTACAGGTCATGGAGGCATAGGACACATATTCCAACTGCTAGCTCTCCTCTCATTTTTGAGGTCCAAAATTTGGGCCTGGAAAAGCTAATATTGATCACAAATTTAGCACCTTATTTGGGAACTTAAATTCATGTTTGACAGTGTAGAGGAAGAAAAATAAATCCTTTTTCTCTACTTCTACCCTCTGAATTCTTGGCTGAGACCCCCTTGTATTAAAAGAAAGATTGACCCCCCCAAAAAAAGAAACTGGCTCATTTATTTATTTATTTTAGGGCTGCACCTGTGGCATATGGAAGTTCCTAGGCTAGGGGTCAAATCAGAACTGTAGCTGCTGGCCTACACCACAGCCACAGCCACGCCAGATCCTAGCCTCTTCTGTGACCTACACCACAGCTCACAGCAATGCTGGATCCTTCACCCATGAGCAAGGCCAGGGATCGAACCTGCATCCTCATGGATATTAGTTAGGTTCATTACCCCTGTGGAAAGTCACATAATATTTTTTCTATCAAAGGAAATCTTGGTTACTCCATTTTGCTCTGGTTTCAGCTGAAACGCCCTCCTGCGACCCCCTCCTCTTTCCCTCTTCTCCCAGGAACAATTTGTTTCAAATTAGCCACCCTAGAAGAAGGTGCGCCCTGACCTGACCCATGGGAAGGGGACAGGTACATCACCTGCGTTAGGGATAAATAGGGAGGGTCTTTTCTTCTTTGCATGTGCTTTTTGACTACCCGTGCCTGTAAAGAATCTTGTCGAGATCTCCCCGTGTTCATGTGTCTCATTTTCCGATACTGACGATCCGAGCCATTCTCCAACACGGCTGAGTCACAACGGAAACTCCAGAAACAGGTTTATTACATGTATATTCATGGAGACATGGTAGATACCCCAGGAAACTGTGTAAACCCCCCAATTACCCCTGCAGCCCCCTAAATACCATAGTCAGTTTCAAAGAAATATGTTGAGAAAGGGTGTAGTAGTGGTGTTGGGGGGGTGTCACCAGAAAAAGCAGAGTGAACACGGGTGAGGTTGTAATGCAGATTTAAGTGGCTGCTTCCTTCACTTACTGGATTCTTTTGTAATTTAGAGTCATCTCTTCTTCCTGGTACAGAAGAGGAGACACGCTTACAGATGGAGATTTCTCTTTATAAATGTAAATGGTCCTTACAAAAAGGTAACTTCTACTCTTCTCAGAGCTTCTGGGGCTTCAGCTCTTTGTCAAAATAATCCCTGTGCCAAAGAGGCCTATTTTGGGGTGGCCTATTCTGCTACACTTCAGCAAGCTCTGGTATCTAGGATAAAAATGGATAATTTTGATATTTTTTCCCAAATAACTACACATTCACTATCACCCTGAAAAAAAAAAAATCTAGGTACTTGACTGTGTGTTGTTTTGTTGAGGTTTTTGTTGTTGCCGGTTTTTGTCTTTTTACGGCTGCACCCAAGGCAAATGGAAGTTCCCAGTCTAGGAGTCGGATCAGAGCTACTGCTGCAGGCCTACACCACAGCCACAGTAACGTGGCCTCTGAGCCACATCTGCAACTTACCTACACCACAGCTCATGGCAACGTTGGATCCTTAACCCACTGAGTAGGGCCAGGGATTGAACCCTTGTCCTCATGGATACTAATCATGTTCATTACCCCTGAGCCACAGCAGGAACTGTTTTGTTGAATTTTTAACTGATCTGGTATTTATAGTTCTGTTTCCTTAGTGAAGACTGCGGTTTTAAAAGCCACTGAGCCTCCCCTATCCATCACCATGTCTCCTTTTCTGCTTAATTTTCCTTGACAGTTGGGCCCTTGTCTCTAGTCTCTAGAAATCGCAGTCTAGAAAAAACGATCTAAATTGTGAATTTAAAAATGTATACATTATATATTCTGGGTTTTATATAGAATTTTTAAAAACCACAATGTAAACTGTGTTGGATTATATTAACACTCTGATTCATTTTTTTCGATAAATCTTATTTGAAACCTAGAAGATTTTTTTCCTAGAACTCTAAATTTTTCTGCTGTAGAGATCACATATTCTTTCCATATAAGCCCTCAAAGGCTAAATCTGTGCTTTCTTGCACAAACAAGGTCAAGAGTACGTCTTTTCATTTTATTTTTTTAATTTTTTTGGCCTTGCCCACGTCATGAGAAGCCAGGGGTGAAACCTGCACCACAGCAGTAACTCAAACCACAGCAGTGACAATGCTGGATCCTTAAGCCACTGAGCCACCAGGGAACTCCTATTTTTTTTAATGACGGCTCTCAGAAGATAGAAGTGATTCAACATGTTAAACACAGGAGCTAAAAACCTTGCAGAGAAGGGTGCTTGTGTAAGGGAACCGTTGCCTGGCACTGCCCACCTCGGCCAGGCATGATAATAGCTGCTGGCTTAAGTTGTCTCACAACAGGAAGCCCTGATAAGGGAGAGGGTGCCACCCTGAAGACTAACTAGGAGGATTTGGGAGGAGCCAACAGGAGGGAGGAGACAACCAAACTCCCAGGATCCTTGGCACTGGACTCCATCTTGACTGAGAGGTGTGGGTGCTACCAAGAAGGACCCTGGGCCAGATGAAATACGGGCTGAGCAAGATGATTGACCAGGGACAATCCAGAACCTAACCCCATTCCCATAAAACCAGAGGCCTCGAGCCACTTGGCAGAGCAGTGCTCCTGGGTTCCCTTACCCTGCTACTCTCTGCCTGGCCGCCCCTTCCCAATAAAGTCTTTTGCTTGGTCAGCTCATGCGTCTCTTCAGACAATTCATTTCAGAGTGTTAGACAAGAGCCCATTCTCGGGCTCCTTCCTGCAACACTTGCATCTTTCACATTTTCAAGTGCTTGCCCAGTGGATTGATTTTTCTTCTTGGCCCCATTTTGTCTCTGTACTTTGCAGAGGGTGAAAACTAAGTGTCGGTACTTGCATCAGTAGCACTAATATAAACTGTTTGGCTTAATTGACTAATTTCCATTACCAGGCAACATTTCCGAGGGTGGATTATAACAAGTAGTATAGACATAGTCCTGCCTGATTTGTGTTTGGTCGTGAATCAACTTAGCTCTTATTTCCTCCTTCCTTCCCTTTTTCTTTGCAAAAGATTTTCTTTTCTTCTTCTTCTTCTTCTTTTTTTTTTTTTTTTTCTGTCCTTTTGCCATTTCTTGGGCCACTCCCGCAGCATATGGAGGTTCCCAGGCTAGGGGTCGAATCGGAGCTGTAGCCACTGGCCTATGCCAGAACCACAGCAACGCTGGATCCGAGCCGCGTCTTCGACCTACACCACAGCTCACGGCAACGCCGGATCCTTACCCCACTGAGCAAGGCCAGGGGTCAAACCCACAACTTCATGGTTCCTAGTCAGTTTCGTTAACCACTGAGCCACGATGGGAACTCCTGCAGAAGATTTTCTTTAGGAGTTGCTGTGTGGCTCAGCCGGTTAAGGATCCAGCATCGTTGTTGCTATGGCATGGGTAGGATTCCTGGCCCAAGGAATTTCCTCATGCCTTGGGCACAGCCAAAAAGAAGGAGTTCCCTTTGTGGCTTAGCAGTTAATGAACGCAGCAACTGGTACCCATGAGGACCTGGTCTTGCTCAGTGGGCAAAGGATCTGGCCTGGGAACTACCATGTGCTGTGGGTGTGGCACTAAAAACAAAACAAAACAAAACAAAAACTTTCTTAAAAAAAAAAATTAGGAGTTCCCGTCGTGGCGCAGTGGTTAACGAATCCGACGAGGAACCATGAGGTTGCGGGTTCGGTCCCTGCCCTTGCTCAGTGGGTTAACGATCCGGTGTTGCCGTGAGCTGTGGTGTAGGTTGCAGACGCGGCTCGGATCCCGCGTTGCTGTGGCTCTGGCGTAGGCCGGTGGCTACAGCTCCGATTCGACCCCTAGCCTGGGAACCTCCATATGCCGCGGGAGCGGCCCAAGAAATAGCAACAACAACAACAACAAAGACAAAAAGACAAAAAAAAAAAATTTAAAGGGGAGCAGATGGAGCAGACTTTGGCCCATATTAAGTCTTAAATAGGAAAATAGGCCAAGATACATAGCGGGATCTTGCAATGTCCACCTGTGAGCTACAGGGACTTGGGGACGCATGCAAATGCCGCCCTAGAGACTACACCCCTGCTTTGTGTCTCCCCACCCACCTGCCTCCAACACCAGAGGCTTGTGGACAGGCACAGCATTTCTCCCTTCATTCTGAAAAGGCAGAAGTAAACACTTTCCTTCCAGCTCCTGGTTTTCACTGGTGCCTTGCCCCTCCTGAACACCTTTTTGCCCACACCTTGTTTTTCTTTAAAAAAAGGACAGGAATTTGGGAACGTGGCCCACTCTTACCTATTGCAGAAACTGACAATTCCTTCCCCAAAGTCACTCTGGAATAACAGACCAAGATGCAACAACCGGGCAACCTCTCTCAAACACACTAAAGAAAATTATGCTGATATTTGTGCAAATGGTAAGGAAGACCTTATTCAAGACGATTGCCATAGGGGCAAGAGATCAGGCCCAGGAGTTCTCATTGTGCTACAGCGGAAACAAATCCGACTAGGCACCATGAGGTTGTGGGTTCGATCCCTGGCCTCGCTCAGTGGGTTAAGGATCTGGCCTTGCCGTGAGTTATGGTGTAGGTTGCAGATGCAGCTCAGACCCTGCATTGCTGTGGCTGTGGTGTAGGCAGGCAGTTGTAGCTGTGACTAGACCCCTAGCCTGGGAACCTCCATATGCCGGGAGTGCGGCCCTAAAACAGCAAAAAAAAAAAAAAGGAGAGAGAGAGATCAGGCCCATCTCTGAATGCGGCAAAGACTCCTGGGGGTTTACAGCCAATGGGCACAACGAGGGAATGGTGGACGGAAAATCACTAAGAGGAGGCATCCAGGATGGGGGATTCTGGCTAAACCAGCCTCACAGGATTCTTGCCGAAGTCAATGGTGGGAGATGAGGAGTTCGATCAGATTTCAAGAGTGGGTGAACCTGGCTAAACTGACGTAGCAGGATTCTTTCTAAGAATGTTTCCAGTTGGTCAAGGACGAGGAGCCTGTCTAAAGTCTGGTCAAGCGGAGAGTCTTTGCGAACCAGCTGACTTAAACAGGGGCCAGGCAAGGAGACTGAGATGACTGCCAGACTCATAGTCTTCCTCAAGAATGCCTGAGCCATGGAGTTCCCTGGTGGCTCCACAGGCTAAGGATCCAGTTGTGTCACTGCTTCGGCTCAGGTTGATGCTGTGGCTCGGGCTCAATCCCTGGCCCTGGAACTTCTGCGTGCCATGGCTGTGGCCAAAAGGACCTGGGCATCCTTCACCATCAGGGGCCTCGTTATAAGTCTGCCCACGGTCAGCTGGTACACCATCATGATCAACCAGGCCACCCCCTGTAACTACCCACTGTTCTTCCTAGTTGATGGGAACATACCAGTGGGTCCAGCTACCCCCAGGACTCCCAGGGCACAAGCTTGGAGTGGCTGAAGAAACTGTAAGCATCTATGCCTCCCTCCTATATCCCCCAATAAAAATGTGAACACTGAAAATGGGGGCAGTCAGTGTGTATGTATGTGCATATCATGTGCTTAATTATGGGAAGGGAAGAGAGGGAAATAAGTTTTTTGGTTTTGTTTTTTTTTGGGGGGGGGGCGCACCTGAAGCATATGGAAGTTCCCAGGGGTCGAATCGGAGCTACAGCGGCCTGCCTACACCACAGCCACGGCCAGCCTAGATCCAAGCTATGTCTGCAACCTATACCACAGCTCCTGGTAACACCAGATCCTTAACACTGAGCATGGCCAAGGATCGAACCTACATCCTCATGGATACTAGTTGGATTCGTTTCCACCGAGCCACAGCAGGAACTCTGAAATCAATGTATTTATTTTATTTTATTTTTTTGCTTTTTGGGGCCGTACCCTCAGCATATGGAAATTCCCAGGCTAGGAGTTGAATGGGAGCTACAGCTACCGGCCTACACCACAGCCACAGCAACCGGATCTGAGCCACGCTTGCAAACTATACCACAGCTCACGGCAACCCCGTATCCTTAACCCACTGAGCGAGGCCAGGGATTGAACCCACAACCTCACGGATACTAGTCGGGTTCTTAATCCACTACGCCACGATGGGAACTCCTCCCTGGTCCCCGTTCTTGAGGAGTCTCTGGTCTGAGAGGAGAGGGGAAGATGCAGACATTCCCGGGACAATGAGGAAAGCAATGTCCAAGGACACCAGGGGTGTAGCTTGGTCGGAAGGAGGAAAGAAGAAAAGGGGTGGAGGGCTAGTCAGCGAACTTTCTCTCCCTCCCTCCCTCTCCTTCCCTCCTTCCTCCCTGACAATAGAAGGATTCTTTGTGCTGTTTTATTTAATCCCAGTACTTTCCCAGGGTCTAGCTAACTGCTGGCACAAAGACGTTCGAAAAAAGTTTAGGGGTTCCTGTTGTGGCACAGCAGAAACAAATCCAACTAGGAACCATGAGGTTGCGGGTTTGATCCCTGGCCTCGCTCAGTGGGTAAAGGATCCAGTGTTGCTGTGAGCTGTGGTGTAGGTCGCAGCCTTGGCTCAGATCTGGCATTGCTGTGGCTGTGGTGTAGGCTGGCAGCTGTAGCTCCGATTGGACCCCTAGCCTAGGAACCTCCATGTGCTGAGGGTGCGGCCCTAAAAAGACAGAAGACAAAAAAAATATATACAGTTGATTTACAATGTTGTCATCTAAAGAATTTAGATAAAGGTCCTGACCCAGCATGAACAACTGAAATATTGACAAAGAATAGGGCAAAAGTGGCAGGGGGCGGGCACACTTATCAGCTTTCTGTGTCCCATTGTGTCTGCCTGGCATAGCAAACATTTGTTTACAAACATTTGTTTTTCCATCTCCAAGTGAAATGCCTTCCTTCCTTCCAAGTCCCAAACCTCTACCTGCTTCTTCTCTCAGATGCCATACAGGCCACAATTGCCTAACTTATCCTTAGGGCTTGCATTCTTCTGGAGGCCCCACATATACATGTAATTAAATTGTAATTTCTCCTGTTAATCTCTCCTGTCAGTGTGATTCTTAGACTAGCTAGAGGAATCTAGAAAGAGTAGAAGGAAATTTTTTTCCTTCCCCAACGTGGCACCATGAGCTGCTGGCTGGCACAGCAATGCCTCCTCGTCTTTGCTACTGCTCTTTAGTATTCTGGGAAACCCAGGGGGTGTCCAACGCATTGATAAGAGGGTCCAACTCCACTATAAGGCAAGGTATTAACTCTTGTAGGGGAGGAAAAAGCTCTCTCCCTCTTCCTTCCTAAGTTCTCTGTCTGGGGCCCTGCAAACTGGATGGATGAGAGACAGATTAAGAAGAAAAACTCAGGGTTTATTAATGTGAGCAGCACATATAGACCTGGGAAAATTCAGTGATGAATAACACAAAGGGATGCTTAAAACTTGGGTTTGTATAGCATTTTGTTTTTTTGCTTTTTTTTTTTTGTCTTTTTAGGGCTGCACCCAATGCATATGGAGGGTCCCAGGCTAGGGTTCTAATCAGAGCTACACCTGCCAGCCTACAACACAGCCACAGCAACCCTGGACCCAAGCCGCATGCGACCTACACCACAGCTTAGGGCAACACCAAATCCTTAACCCACTGAGCAAGGCCAGGGATCAAACTTGCAACCTTATGGTTCCTAGTTGGATCCATTTCCTCTGAGCCATGACAGGAACTCCTTGTATAGCATCTTAACAAAAAAATAATAAATCTCCAGTGAAAGGACTAGACTCAGGAAAAGATGGGCAGGATTTATTTTTTCATTATTATTATTATTATTTTGTCTTTTTAGGGCCAAAATCTCAGTATATGGAAGTTCCCAGGATAGGGGTTGAAGTGATGCTATAATTGCCGACCTACCCACAGCCATAGCAACACTGAATCCGACCCTTGTCTTCGACCTACCCCACAGCTCATGGCAACGTGAGATCCTTAACCCACTGAGCAAGGCCAGGGATCAAACCCTCATGCTCATGAATACTAGTCGGCTTCGTTACCACTGAGGCACCCACAGGGACTCCAAGATAGGCAGGATTTAAAGGCAGCAAACTTGGGAAGATGCACGGGCAGACCTCATGGAAGTTAAGTCTGGTTTTCGTATGCTTCTTACATAGATTCCTCTCCTGCTGTTTCGGGGAGCAGGAAGAGGTTAAAAGCCATCTTCTTCCTGGTACAGTACAGGGAGAAAACTTTACAAATGGGGACTTATGGCGTGCTTTTAGGCAGGTGGGGGAGGTCAGAGAGCTGTTTGGCACCTGCTATTTCTCAAGGGTCTTTAGCTCAAGATAATCTTTATGCCAAAATGGCCTGCTTTTTGAGGCTGGCATGTTCTGATATCCTACAGCCTTTGATAATCCCAAATCTTAGTTGGTGGCCAACGACCCTGCCCATGTTTAAGGACAATTGTGGTGATGCAGGATTTATATACAAGCAGTATGGCAGAGTTTAAGGTGGCCTGGGAGGAAGGGGCCCAGCCTTGTGTCCTTACTCTAAATGTAAAGCCTACATGATGGGATGGGTTGTCTGTCCTCGCGTGTACCAGAGAGGAGTGCAGTTTTTCAGTCTTGGCAATTCTTCCAGTGAGTTGCCCGTGATAAGCACTTTATCTGGTTTAATGCTCTTATTTGAGGAGTTCCCATCATGGCTCAGCAGAAACTGATCCAACTAGGAACCATGAGGTTTCAGGTTCCATCCCTGGCCTCGCTCCGTGAGATAAGGATCCAGCGTTCACGTGAGCTGTGGTGTAGGTCACAGATGCGGCTTGGATCCCGTATTGCTGGGTCTGTGGCATAGGCTGGCAGCTGTAGCTCTGATGAGCCCCCTAGCCTGGGACCTTCCACATGCCACTAGTGCGGCCCTAAAAAAATAAAAAAGAAGAAAAATGCTTTTATTTGATAATAGCATTTCCTTCTTCTGCTTTCGTTGAGCAGTTTTCCGGGGAGGGGGTGGGGGGACAAGGATTTTGCAATTATATTTCCTCCACACGGGCCAGGAACAAGCCCCAGCGCCCCTGCCCCAGAGAACCTTCAGGTGGTGACAGACTCAGTCTCCCGGCCCAGGCAGCGCTCTTTTTCCTTTCACACCTAGAGCGCCAGGGCACTCAGGAAAAGACCCCATGGGAGCCCAGGCCAATTATCATTAATCCACATTTCTGGGGTAAGGCTGAGAAATCAACATGTTTTCTTAAATTTCCCAGGAGATTCCAATGTGAAGGCACAGCTGAGATTTGCAGTTCTGGGGGCAAAACAAAACCCAACACTTGCTGGGATTCTAGTATGAGCAGAGCTATGTCGGGGTCAAAAATGGCCAGGCTCCCTGTGAGGAAACTCCCACCTCTTCCTGCCCCAGTTCTCTCAGGCTTCCCTGTCTCCCTGTCCTTTCTAAGTCTGGACCCTTAGCCTTCCCTTCAGTTTTGGGAACAACAGGTTTCTGTGAATTTCACTTTGAATTTCATTTCACTTAAGTGAACTCACAAGGCAAAAACCTAACACAGCTATTGGAAGGAAGTGCAGGGGAGGAAAAATGTTGTCCTCGACCCTCTCAGGGTCCCTGGCTGGATCTGAAAATTAAGCTGATAAAGACAGATGAACTGGAGTTCCCACTGTGGCTCAATGGAAATGAATCCAACTAGTATCCAAGAGGATGTGGATTTGATCCCTGACCTCGCTCAGTGGGTTAAGGATCTGGCATTACCAGAAGCTGCAGTGCAAGTCAAACATACGGCTGGGATCTGACATTGCTGTGGCTGTAGTGGAGGCCGGCAGCTGCAGCTCCAATTCAACCCCTAGCCTGGGAACATCCATATGCTACAGATGAACAGGAGAAAAGTATACAAATTTACTTACATGATGTGGGAATCTTCATAAAATGAAGACCCAAAGAAGTGGTTGCACCTGAGCGTTTTTTTGCTAGGTTTGATGAAGAATGGTCAGGCTCATGAAGGAACAGGGTAGGACAAGACAGGGCATGAAGTCAGTGTAATAAACTAGAGGAAACAGTGATTCTGTGCACTCAGAATCTTCTCAATGTCCCTCCACCTTAGAGATACCACATTTTGCTTTTTAGGGCCGAATGTGCTTCTTAGGGATGCACTTGCAGCGTATGGAAGTTCCCAGGCGAGGGGTCAACTCAGAGCTGCAGCCACAGTAACTCAGGATCTGAGCCACATCTGTGACCTGTGCCACAGCTCACAGCAACACCGGATCCCCAACCCACTGAGCGAGGCCAGGGATTGAACCCACATCCTCATGAATACTAGTGGGATTCATTTCCGCTGCTCCACAACAGGAACTCCCAAGCACCTCTTTTTTTTTTTTTTTTTTGAGGGTTGGGGGGCCTGCACTGATGGCATGCAGAAGTTCCAGGACCAGGGATTGAACCCGCACTGTGGCATTGACAATGCTGAATCCTTAACCCACTGAGCCACCAGGGAACTCCATGGAAGGGCACCTCTTACAAGAGGATCTTGTGACCTGCTCTGGGGGAAGTCAGAGAACCCTTCCAGCACCTGTCATTTCTCAAATTCCTCCCCTTTAAAATAGTCAACATGCCAAGATATTCGGAACCCCATCGGAAGAAATCGTTGCTTTCAACTTTATACTGACAAATCTAACCATGGTTTGGTTTTCATTTTTTATTTATTTGTTTATTTTTTTTTTTTTGGCCATGCCAGCGGCATTTGGAAGTTCCCAGGCTAGGGATTGAACATGCACTTCCAGTTGAGCCCACTATTGTTCTCCATCTCCACATTCAGTGACTGTATATATAGAAATTACAGAGCGTAGCTTACTAATCACACTGCTAAAGTACTTAAAATGCTTTCTAAGCAAACCTTTTAGAGGTATCACTGCAATGTTTGTGAAATAATGTTACTATAATACGGACATTTGGAATACATGATTTAGTGTTTCATTAAACCTGGAAGCTCACTAGCTTTGAGGAGCTTTCTCTTATAGGTGAATGGACACCAACTTGCTTGGTCATTGTCCGCTAGTTCTGTATCTCTGACTCACTGAATCCCTTGAGTGCAAGGTATAAATTTATCAGAATAAAGCACAATTAAACACAGTGTAGGGAGTTCCCCTCGTGGCTCAGTGGTTAACGAATCTGACTAGGAACCACGAGGTTTCAGATTTGATCCCTGGCCTCACTCAGTGGGTTAAGGATCTGGCATTGCCGTGAGCTGTGGTGTAGGCCGGCAGCTGCAGCTCTGATTCGACCGCTGTCTTGGAAACCTCCATATGCCAAGGGTGAGGCCCTAAAAAGACAAAAAGAAAAAGAAAAAAAACAAAACAGTGTAGACACTCAGCAAATACATAAAAATCCCACTGTTATGCTATAACTATGATCTAAAGAATTCAATAACCTAAAATGCGAGTCACATTTCTGATTCACCATTGTCATTGCTGTGGCTTGGGTTCAATCCCTGGTCTGGAAACTTCCACATGCCAGGAACACAACAACAACAAAAAAGAACTGGAGTTCCCTGTTGTGGCAGCCGAAACGAATCCAACTGGGGGGGTTTGATCCCTGGCCTCGCTCAGTGGTTAAAGATCCAGCGTTGTCATGAGCTGTGGTGTAGGTCACAGATGCTGCTTGGATCTGACATTGCTGTGGCTCTGGCGTAGGCCAGCAGCTCTAGCTCCGATTCAATACCCTAGCCTGGGAACCTCTCTGTACACTTCAAGTACAGCCCTAAAAAGCACACGCACAAAAAGAATTAATTCTACATTTTGGAAATGAGTGAATAAATGATTAAAATAAATACATAGTGACCTCCCAGCATTTATGCACTCATCTTGTTTTGCTATCATTTGAACTTATTAATAATATGCTTTTGACTGAGAAGAGCTTTTGCTAGTTACATAAAAAAACACCCGCTGTTGGAATATGTTCAAACGAACCTTCTAGCCTATCTTATTCCTTTGTTTGCTTGACAGCCAGGTATGAGAAAGCAGGTAATTTAAAATTTTTTCTACCCAAAATGAATGGCTCTTTGGTTCAGTGAAAATGTAATATGAGTACCTTACACATCTGTCACGTGTTTTCCTTGCCTGAATGTATGGTCTCTCTGGCTGCAGACGCTGTCTGCTGTAGCTGAAATGAGACATCTGAGGCTCAATGTTGGGTTCATTCTAGGATTAAAGAAGCTTTACACAGATAGCGTTATATTACAACCAAAATGAGACCAAAAAAGAGGGGGATCTTCTGCTAAATTGAATGCAAAGAGTATGTGATCAAGGACCCCACAGTAATGATAATTTTGCAGCAATTATTCTAGACCAAGGGCAAGCTAAACAATACAGCATTTTTCATGCCATGTTAATTTTTATTTTTATTTTATTTTTACCTTTTTTTTAGGGCCGCACTCATGGTATACGGAAGTTCCCAGGCTAGGAGCTGAATGGGAGCTGTCACTGCCAGCCTACACCACAGACACAGTAACGCAAGATCTGAGCCGCATCTACCACCTACCCCACAGTTCATGGCAATGCCAGATCCTCTAGTCCACTGAGTGGGTCCAGGGATCAAACCCACGTTCTCATAGATACTAGTCGAGTTGTTTCCACTCGGCCATAGTGGGCACTCCCTCATGCCATTTTTAGACGTGGTTGTTATTTAAGTTGCATTCCACATTTGGAAGTGTATGATTTAAAATATAGAATGTGAATTTTTTTGCTCTTGAGCTTGTTTCCTGGGGCAGCGCACGTCTTGTGTATGAAGCATTAGGTGAGGTGATTACAGGGAAGAATGTGTCTCAATAGAGCAGGTGAGTCTCCCAAGGCCGCTGGTGGCCCAGGACCCCACAGTCACTAAGCATGAAGGTCCTGGAGGACCGGCCATTCGGAGATCACCAAGGGGGTGATTCTTTTTTTTAGGGTTGCACCTGGGGCATATGGAGGGTCCCAGGCTAGGTGTCTAATCGGAGCTACAGCTGCTGGCCTACGCCACAGACACAGACACAGCCACTTGGGATCCGAGCCGCATGTGCGACCCATACCACAGCTCACTGCAATACCGAATCCTTAACCCACTGAGCGAGGCCAGAGATTTAACTCACAACCTCATGGTTTCTAGTCGGATTCATTTCCGCTGCGCCACAATGGGAACTCCAAAGGGGGTGATTCTCCTTCCAGCAAGAGTGGACTAAAGGGGACAGAATTTCCCCTTTATCTCTTGCCTTACTCAACTGAAGTACCGGTCAGCTAGAGGAAACAACTCTGCATTACTTTCTTGGAGGCTCTGCTGGCCACAGAGCAGGGAGGGTGCCCAGATATAGCCAGCCATGGCAGGACCCCTGGGTTAAGGAGATACAGCTCAGAGAGGGGGTGACCAAAGCAGCTACAGAGGCCCCAGAGGAGACCTCTCCATGGAGAAATCCAGAAATCTGCCTTCAGACATGTGACTGGGTTCTGAAAAGAGTCAGGATATGAGGAAACAGGACAGAGAAAGATCGCCAGAAAGCATCAGGGGAATAACCCCCAGCCTCACACACTCCAGGAATAATTCATGTTCCACCAGCCAGCCTGGAAAGACACCCAAGAAACAGAGTTTTGAGAAAAGTAATCAATAGTGTATTGTCTTGTCAGTAGGGACAAATTAGCCCCAGAGTAAAAAAAAAATCAGGGAGTTCCCATTGTGGCAGTGGAAAGGAATCTGACTAGGAACCACGAGGTTGCAGGTTTGATTCCTGGCCTCACTCAGTGGGTTAAGGATCTGGTGTTGCTGTGAGCTGTGGTGTAATTTGCAGATGCGGCTCGGATCCCGCGTTGCTGTGGCTCTGGTGTAGGCCGGCAGTAACAGCTCCGATTAGATCCCTAGCCTGGGAACTTTCATATGCCACGGGTAGGGACCTAAAAGGACAAAAGACAAGAAAAAAAAAAAAAAAAAAACAGGAGTTCCCGTCGTGGCGCAGTGGTTAACGAATCCGACTAGGAACCATGAGGTTGCAGGTTCAGTCCCTGCCCTTGCTCAGTGGGTTAAGGATCCGGCGTTGCCGTGAGCTGTGGTGTAGGTTGCAGACTCGGCTCGGATCCCGCGTTGCTGTGGCTCTGACGTAGGCCGGTGGCTACAGCTCCGCTTGGACCCCTAGCCTGGGAACCTCCATATGCCACGGGAGCGGCCCAAGAAATAGCAACAACAACAACAACAACAACAAGACAAAAGACAAAAAAAAATAAAAAAGTCTCTGAAAGATCAAACTATTTCCAAGTACTTCAATAATACCAGAATAAAGGTGAATAGCAGTTAAAAAAAATACTAAAAAAATCCCTACACCTAAGAACATATTTACCATATCACACAATAAAAAAATTAGCAACTATGCAAAGATCTAGGAAAATATAACTCATGATTAGTAGAAAAATCGATCAATAGAGACAGATCCAGAAATGAAACCAATGATAGAATTACTAGGCAAGGATATTAAAATAGCTGCTATGAATATGCTCCAAATGTTCCAGAGGAAAGCATATGTATAAAAAAGATATGGAACATATGAAAAAAAGATCCAAATAGAAAGAACCTCAAGAAATAAAAAATGTCTATTAAAAAAAGTCTGAGATAAAACTTATACTGGTGGGTGTGCCTGTCATGGTCCAGTGGTAAAAACCCTAACTAGTATCCATGAGTACGCAGGTTCCATCCCTGGCCTCACTCAGTGGGTTAAAGAATCCAGCATTGCAGTTCCCGTTGAGGCACAGGGGAAACGAATCTGACCAGGAACCACAGGTTGCAGGTTCGATCCCTGCCCTTGCTCAGTGGGTTAAGGACCCGGAGGTACCGTGAGCTGTGGTGTAGGTCACAGATGCGGCTCGGATCTCACGTTGCTGTGGCTGTGGTGCAGGCCAGCAGCAGTAGCTCCGATTCAACCCCTAGCCTGGGAACCTCCATATGCCATGAGTGCGGCCCTAAAAACCAAAAAAAAAAGAATCCGGCATTGCCATGAGCTGTGGCTTAGGTTGCAGGTGCAGCTGCTGGCCAAAAATGAAAAAGAAATTGATAACCCCAAGCAGAGGGATCATGAAGAAAGTTACTACAAGGCTTATCATAATAAAATTGTTTAAAGTGAGTGATGGAGGAAAATCTCCCTGGCATCTGGAAAACAAAGGGCACATTCAGAGCAGAGATGTGAGGGTGGCAGGAGAGGAGCAGCCAGTGGGCCCAGGACCCTCCGCCTTGAATGTTTGTATGTCCTTCATTTGTCCTCCTTGGCCCAGCTCACAGACCAGCTACTGTGAGGGACAGGAGGGGACACTGCTGACTCTTGATTATCAAGGTCTGTTTTACTGGATGTGGCAGGTGAGGGAAGATATCTTTGTATCTTCTTTTTTTTTTTTTTTTGTCTTTTTGCTATTTCTTGGGCTGCTCCCGCGGCATATGGAGGTTCCCAGGCTAGGGGTCGAATCGCAGCTATAGCCGCTGGCCTACACTAGAGCCACAGCAGCTCGGGATCTGACCTATACCACAGCTCACGGCAACACCAGATCGTTAACCCACTGAGCAAGGGCAGGGATCGAACCTGCAACCTTATGGTTCCTAGTTGGATTCGTTAACCACTGCGCCACCACAGGAACTCCCATCTTTGTATCTTTTACAGCAAGTATGTATCAGTTTTCTAATAGAAAGTGCTGTGGCTTTTTTTTTTTTTTTTTTGGTTTTGTTTGTTTGCTTTTTAGGGCTACACCTGCAGCATACGAAGCTCCCAGGCTAGGGGTCAAATTGGAGCTACAGTTGCAGGACTACACCGCAGCCACAGCAACATGGGATCTGAGCTGCACCTGCCACCTACACCACAGTTTACGGCAATGCCAGATTATACACCGAGTGAGGCGAGGGATCGAACCTGTAACCTCATGTATACTAATCAGATTCTTTTACACTGAGCCACAACTGGAACTCCCAAGAAAAAAATTCTTCATCTTTTCTTTCTTCCCAAGCATGACTTATAACTCATGTTGACTTTACAACACACACACACACACTGGAACTAGAGACTCTCATACTGAGTGAAGTAAGTCAGCAAGAGAAAGACAAATACCATATGATGTCACTCATATCTGGAATCTAATACTCGGTACAAATGAACCCTTCCACAGAAAAGAGAATCATGGGGAGACTTGTGGTTGCCAATGGAGTGGGATGGATTGGAAGCTTGGGGTTAATAGGTGCAGACTACTGCCTTTGGAATGGGTTAGCAATGAGATTCTGCTGTGTAGCACCGGGAGCTATGTCTAGTCACTTGTGATGGAGCAGGATAATGGGAGAAAATGTATGTGTAACTGGGTCACCATGCTGTGCAGTAGGAAACTGACAGAACACTGTAAACCAGCTATAATGGAAAAAATAAAAATCATTATAAAAGAAAGAAACCATCAATACAGAAAACAGAAGATTGCTTACGAATAGTTTATGTGAATGCGCGTATTTACAGATTCAAAATAAATCAGATCCTATTATAGTGGGAAACACACACACACACACACGCAGTGTAAGAGTTAGGAGGTGAGTATATTCAGGGTCTTACTGAGGACCAAAAACTGGGAGATAGGTTCTCAGTTCTAAGAATCTCTTCCAAAGCAGTAAAGGAGAAGAAGCCAAGATATATGTGAGTTTTTCGCTAGGAAAAAAATCACAACCATGTAGCTGGATATCAGATTACTGTTTATTCTTGAGAACACACATCTCAAGTTAATGATTTTAGTGCTTTTCTATATATAGAAAGATGCAAGAAACTGGGGTCATTGAAATTTTTCCTTAGATATGTATCTTAGCCATCTAGGGCTAGTATCCAAACACAGAATTCTTCCTGTTTTTATCCGTTCTGAATTCCCCTCAGGTGCACTGTCAGTAGGCAACTGCAGTAGCTAATGGCTGGATTCTTGTAGAACAGGAATGGCAGGCAACATTCATTTTCTTTATACTCAGAAGTCCACCTTCTCTCTCTCTTTTTTTTTTTTTTTTTCTTCTTTTTAGGGCAATACTTGCAGCATATGGAGTTTCCCAGGCTAGGGTGAAATTGGAGCTGCGCAGCTCATGACAATGCCAGATCCTTAACCCACTGAGCAAGGCCAGGGATCGAACCTACGTCCTCTTGGATGCTAGTCAGATGGTTTCCTCTGAGCCACAATGGGAACTCCAGAAGTCCAACTTTTCATCTGCAATCACGGGGGAGGGGTCTGGAGCCCACTCAGGAGCCCATTGATTGCCTGGAACATGAGAGGTGAACAATGATAATTACAGATTGATTCGCCTTTTACCATTCCAAGAAGAGGCCAGTTGACATTTGTCCCTGAGAACCAGAAACCATCTCTCCTGGAATTAAAACAATTCTTCCCCTTAGCCTCTACCACCTACTAACACAACATTATCATTAGCACAGAGTCATTGCAAGCACTCTGGGTGAACTTATAATGAATTTAATTGACATCCAAGGCAAAGAGAACAAGCTGTGCTTTGCCCATTTTCTTTTTGTTTCTTCTTCTTCTTAAGGCTGAGCCCTTCCATAGCCTGGCATATGGATGTTCCCAGGATAATATCGGAGCTGCAGCTGCCAGCCTACCCCACAACCATAACCACACTAGATCCGAGCAGCATCTGCGAGCCATACCACTGTTCATGGCAATGCCAGATCCTTAACACACTGAGCAGGGCCAGAGATCAAACCCACATCCTCACATATCCTAGTCAGGTTCTTAACCTGCTGAGCATGATGGGAACTCCTACCCATTTTCATTTATAGATTAGCAATAGTATATATGGACACACATTAGAAGCACATTCACACATAAGCATGCTTGCTCAAAAGGTTTTTAACTTCAAGATCAAACAAGTTTGGAATTCAAATATTTAGAACAGTCTGACTATCCTGCCTTACAGGAGAGTTGATCAGGAAGACTGTAAGAGCTCAGTGGGTTAAAAACCCGACACTGTCTGTATGAGGATACAGGTTCAATCCGTGGCTTCTGGTGTTGCCGTAAGCCACAGCATAGGTTGCAGATGTGTGGCATGGATGCTGTGTTGCTGTGGCTGTGGTGTAGGCTGCAGCTGCAGCTGCAGCTCTGATTTGACCCTTGGCCCAGGAACTTCCACAAGCCTCAGGTGTGGCTATAAAAAAAACAAAACAAAACACTGAAGATAACAAAATTCTTGGCTTTTGATGTACCAAGTAGACTTCTGAGGTCTCAAGGAAAAGATTTTAATTTGAGACAAAAAACTTAAGAAGTATGCGAGGTGGGTTTGAGACTCAAATGTCACATTCCTAAAGACTTGCAGATTTGGAGGAGTTGGAAAGAATAGATGAAACTGATCCCTGGTGGGAATATAAATTGGTGCAACCACTGTGGAAAACAGCATGGAGAGTCCTCAGAAAACTAAAAATAGAACTACCATTTGATCCAGCAATCCCACTCCTGGGCATCTATCCAGAGAAAACCATGACTCGCAAAGACACATGTACTCCAATGTTCATTGCAGCACTATTTTCAATAGCCAAGGCATGGAAACAACCTAAATGTCCATCGACAGAGGAGTGGATCCAGAAGATGTGGTCCATATACACAATGGAATATTACTCAGCCATTAAAAGGAAAGAAATAATGGCATTTGTATCACATGGATGGACCTAGAAATTATCATGGTAAGTGAAGTCAGTCAGACAAATGCTATCACTGACATGTGGAATCTGAAAAAAGGACAGACTGAACTTTTTTGCAGAACAGATACTGACTCGCAGACATTGCAAAACTTATGTTTTCTAAATGAGACAGGGTGGGAGGTCGGGGGATATACTGAGGGCTTGAGATGGTCATGCTGTAGGGTTTGGTTGTGATGATTACTGTGCACCTGTAAATGTAATAAAATTCATTAAATAATTTAAAAAAAAGAAAAGAAACAGGTCCTTCCCTGCCCTCCTGAGATGAAGACAGCCTCCTCCTCTTAGGAAGCTGGAGCCTTGGGATCAGGGATTGGGACAGATCGTTCCTGGTGGAAGTCTCTCTGCTCCTAGCCAGACAATGCCCTGGAGTCTGTGGTGTCTCAACTGAGTTCTCCATTGGTGTTGGCTTTGTCCTGGCCATGGGCTGCACCTTGGTGGGTTATCCTGGATATGCGCTAACTGCTAGAATGGCAGTGCTCACTGCACTTGCCCTAGGATTTGCTCAGCCCTCTGAATCATCCTCCCACCCAGAAGAAGTGTGGTGGGGCCCAGCACTTATACTCAGACTGAAGTCAGTAGATGACCCATGCTTGAAGGCACATTGTGAAAATAATCATCAACCTGGGTCATTGGGTGCAAGCACTGTGGCTTCACAGATGTAATCACTTCCATTATATGCTAATTATTTCTAGTTTTCAAATCAAAGGAATAAGCTTTTATGCCTTTATGCCCTTAAGGCAAATCTAGTAAGGGGAAGTGGGGTTTGGACCCTTTACTGTAGCCTTCTAAGCAAGGTGGGCACCCTAGGAGCAAGAAAAACCACACATGCACAGGGGCAGACATTCACAAACACAGATACACACTCAGAACTAGGGACCCTAAAGAAGGCTTGTCTTTGGTTTCTAGGGAAATTATCTTGGATGATAGAATATTTAAACATGATAGAGAGGCGTTCCCATCGTGGCTCAGTGGAAATGAAATCTGACTAGCATCCATGAGGATGCAGGTTCTATCCCTGGCCTCGCTCAGTGGGTTAAGGACCCAGCATTGCCGTGGGCTGTCATGGCTCGGATCTGGCTTTGCTGTGGCTGTGGTATAGCTATAGCTCCAATTTGACCCCTAGCCTGGGAATCTCCATATGCCATCAGGGCGGCCCTAAAAAGACAAAAAAAAAAAAAAAGAAAAAGAAAAAGAAAGAAAAACATGATAGAGAATGAAAGTGGAAGATTTTAACTGTTTAACAGCATAAGCCACATTTAAAAATGGGAAAATATTTAACAAAGTCAAACTTATCTTTTCCTGTGCTTAAAGTTATAGTTTATAATTTTAAGGTTTTTTTTTCCTCTTTTTTAGGGCCACACCCACAGCATGTGGAGATTCCCAGGCTAGGGGTCCAATTGGAGCTGTAGTTGTTGGCCTATACCACAGCTACAGCAACACAAGATCTGAGCTGCATCTGTGACCTACACCACAACTCAAGGCAACGCCAGATATTTAACCCACTGAGCGAGGCCAGGGGTCAACCCTGCGTCCTCATGGATGCTAGTCATTCTTTTCCACTGAGCCACAACAGGAACTCCTATGATTTTAAGTTTTAAAGAACAAAAAAATGTTTCTGAACATGAAAGGAAGAAAGAATGCATTGTAGGGGAGTATAGGAATAAATAAGTAGGAATCCCCATGTGGCAGAATAGGTTAAGGATCCACTGTTGTAACTGCAGCTGCTTGGGTGGCTGCTGTGGCTAGGGTTCAATCTCATGTCTTGGGCATGGCCAAACATGAGATAAAGAAAGAATAAGTAAAGAATGCAGTATAAGGAAGACCTTTCTAAAGATGATAAAATGAAGAAGCAATATAAGAAAATGAAACCCAGCAGGATTCTGTGGGGCTTCAGGGTACAAATCCTTTCTATGTCCCCTCTTTCTGCTTTGTAGGCTTCATTGAGCCTCACTGACCTTCCCAGAATTCTAAGGGGCAGATCCAAACAGTTGCCAGAGATGGGAGGAAATGCAGAAACAGGGGAGGAGCAGTCAAGAAACAGTGCAGCCTTGGGGCAGGGTCCTGGTTCCTCCTGAAGGAATATACATAACAATACCTTTGAGTTTTGCTGTAGGAACTAAGGTACCCCCCAACCCCCAGGTGGAGGACGGCAGCCTCAAGCTGAGCACAAGATTCCTAGAAAGCTGTCCTGTTAACCTTACCACCAACCAAGCAGAAGAGTCACACACCCACAGCCCTCATCCCAAATTTTGTCTATTAAAAACTTCTCCCAGAGTTCCTGTCGTGGCTCAGCGGTTAGCAGACCCAACTAGCCTTCATGAGGACAAGAGTTTGGTCCCTGGCCTCGCTCAGTGGGTTAAGGATCCGGTGTTGCCATGAGCTGTGGTGTAGGTCACAGATGCAGCTCAGGTCCTGCGTTGCTGTGGCTGTGGCATAGGCTGGCAGCTGCAGCTCTGATTAGACCCCTAGCCTGGGAACCTCCATATGCCTCAGGTGTGGCCCTAAAGAGACAAAAAGGCAAAAAAAAAACCTTCTCCCTAGAAGCCATTGGGGGAGTTCCCACTGTGGCTCAATGGATCACAACCAGGTTGCGGGTAGTATGCATAAGGACACAGGTTCGATCTCTGGCCTTGCTCAGTGGGTTAAGGATCCAGCATTGCCATAAGCTGTGGTGTAGGCTGGCAACTGAAGCTCTGATTGGACCCCTAGCCTGGAAATTTCCATATGTTGCAGGTGTGGCCATAAAAAGTAAAAGAAAAAAAAAATCAGAAAATTTGGGGTTTTTGAGCATTTGAGCATGAGCCATCCTGTCTCCTTATTCGGCCCTGCCATAAACTTTCCTCTGCTTCAAACTCCAATGTTTTGGGTTTTTTGGCCTCACTATGCATCAAAATTTCAACATTGTTCAGTAACAGGGGAGATCTCGCGCATGTACCACCCGTCAATAAGATCCTAGTGGAAAGAGCAATACCTTCCATCTTCGGCAGGAGTGTCATTGCCCCCAGCAGGATGAAGAAAGACTTTCTTCTTGCCTGCACACAGCTCAGACTATGAGGGGCTGTCACAACTCAGCCAATGAAAAACCACTATGCTTTGACTCCCACTTTCCTCCAGTGGATATTGTTTATAACAGCCCCTCCCAACTTCCCCTTCTCAACAAAATTTCCTCTCCTTTGATTTCTCAACTTCCACATAGTTGCCTATGGTTGCATGTTTTGAATTGCAATTGTTTGTTGCTCCCAAATAAACATACTGTTCAGGTTTTGGGCAAAGGAGAAAAAAAAAAAAAAGCTTGATTGCTTTGCCAGACAAAGGCGGTCACAACAGGATAATGCCCTCAAGACTATGCCCTCCTTTGGGAGAGAATAGGAGGTGGCATTATAGTTTTGGGAGTGGAAAATAGGGCCACAGATAAGGATTAGGGTAGAGGCAAGCTTTCATTCTTCTTCAAAGTTGGTATTTACTGGCCCCAGGATTTGTTCTGGCGGCCCTCCTACTTTCGGGAATGAATGCTTCAATAGGTACCTTTAATTTGTTAGGGGTTTTAGCTCTGCAGAGGCACTCAAGGTATTGTTACACAGATCCTTTGAGGAGGAACAAGAACCCTGCCCCAAGGCTGCACTGTGGTCTCTAGACTGCTCCTCCCTCGTCTCCGTCTCCGTATCCCCTCCCTTTCTGATTAGCAACTGTGTGAACCCCTCTTTGGAACTCAGGGGAGGTCTTGGGGACTGAGTAAGGTCTACTTCCTCAGGCAAAAAATAGGGGAGAAAGGCTTTTCTGCACAAGAGCTCCACAGGGTCCTGCTTGGTTTCACCCTCAAAAGAAACAGCACCCCTTAGTCACTGCCCCACAATCTCTGTCTCCTGTCCCAGGGAACAAACTAATCTACCTTCCATCTCTACAGATTTGCCTATTTTGGACATTTTGTATATATGGACTCATATAATATGTGGCCCTTCTGTTGGTTAATTGTTGAACAGTCTTTCCTGGGCTTATTTGCCATTTGCTTATCTTATTAGGAAAACTATTCAGATCCTTGGTCCATTTTTAGTTAGGCTGTTGTTTTATTACTGTGTTGTAATGAGACAATATTAACTCAGGTAGTCAGTGCAGGAGCAGGGGCTTTGATGCATCTTTGATACGGTCATTGATTAACATTTATGGCTTAAGAGCTCCAGGGAGTAACATCCCCACAGGCCTTGTTTACTACAGGGAGTGTACCTACGCCCAGAAAGACATTAATCTCCAATGGCCTATGACTCAGTTTACGGGAAGAAAGGGGCAAAGGAACTTGGAGAAAGGGGGAGATTTACCGGACACTTCCACCCCTAAGACCCTATTGGACGAGGACTGATGTGGGTAATTGAACAAGGTCATTGGGAGAAAACCACATCTTTCTGGACCCCATGTTGGTACCCCCCCATCTTTAAGGGATAAAACCCCCATAGGACAATACGGAAAGGGGGGGGGAGCTCTTCTCCCCGCTCCCAGCAACCCCGGGAGCTATTTGCTTGCTTTCTGCCTATATGTTCATGAAGTTCATTCTTCTGTGAACAAGAACCCAGATTCCGGTACCATCTTTCTAGCATCAAAATGAGATACTGAGACTTCAGTTGCGACATAGAGAAACCAAAGTCATTTAAGACTATTAATCAGTATGTTCAGTGTCGTTTTGAGATGTTCTGTACAAGAAAGCACATGATTTTAGAAATTATAAAAGACAGTCAGTCCATGGTTGCTTCAGAAAAGTAGGATGTGAGTTTTCAGTAAAGAAGGAAGGAGGAATGGAATTGCATTTTATTAAGGGAACAGAAAGTAAGTCTGCCTTACAGCTTGTTATTTAGAATGGAAAGGTAGGGGACAGAATAATATGGATATAGAAAGTGATGGAAGATTTGTGGGAAGTGGACACTGAGAAAAGAATTTTTTTTCTTTTGTCTTTTTGCATTTTCTAGGGCATAAGGAGTTTCCCAGGCTAGAGGTTGAATCAGAACTGTAGCCGCCAGCCTATGCCAGAGCCACAGCAATGCGGGATCCGAACCACGTCTGTGACCTACACCACAGCTCATGGCAATGCCAGATCCTTAACCCACTGAGCAAAGCCAGGGATCGAACCCACAACCTCATGTTTCCTAGTCAGACTAGTTAACCACTGAGCCACAACGGGAACTCCCCAGAAAAGAATTTTGTGCATGGTTGGGGTTGACTAAATTTAGAATTAAATTTAATTAAGTAAACTAATTTTAAAAGTAAGCTAGTGCAAAACTTGAATTTGGATTCCGTCTCTCTGTTAAAAGAAGGTTTTCTTAAAATGCTGCTTTTGATAACAGGGTTTATGAATTTCTTTGCCTTTAATTTGTATTTGCTTTTAAAATCCTTTGTAACTTTAGCTGAATGAATAAGTAATGTTAGGAGTTCCTGTTGTGGCTCAGCCATAACGAACCGACTAGAATCCATGAGGATGCGGGTTCAGTCGTTGGCCTGGCTCAGTGGGTTAAGGATCCAGCATTGCTGTGAGCTGTGGTGTAGGTTGCAGATGCAACTTGGATCCTGCGTTGCTGTGGCTGTGGCTGTGGCATAGGCTGGCTAGCAGCTGCGGCCCCAGTTTGACTCCTAGCCTGGGAAATTCCATATGCTATAGGTGTGGCCCTAAAAATAAAAAAATAAAATAAAAAAGTAATGTTAATAATCTATGATTCTATTTGACCAGGTGTTTTTAAATTTTTCCTTATTTTTTTTACAAACTTCCTGAGTGTAAATTACATTGTCAAATAAAAAGCAAAAACAGAATCTATAAAGATTATGGCACACATAGACATAGTGCGTCCTACTTCTACAAGGAATTAACCCCTCATTGTCAGAATTTTGCCATCCTGATGCCCCTGTAGCATGGTAACAGTCTGCTCCTAACTTAGAGAAGTTAAGATAGGTAAACAATAGCTGTGAGTTAAACAGTCAGGGCTATGGGAAATCCAAGACAGCTGCTTGGTTCTTCCCAGCTCCCTCGCAAAGCCAATAATGAAAAAGTAATGGTTAGAAAATGTGTTTTCCTTTTGGGGTATATTTTCTATAATCCTAATTTGACTATACTTGGTAAAAATGAGGGTAATTTTAAAGAAAAACTAGAATTGGAGTTCCTGTTGTGGCACAGTGGTTAATGAATCCGACTAGGAACCATGAGGTTGCGGGTTTGATCCCTGGCCTTGCTCAGTGGGTTAAGGATCCGGCATTGCCATGAGTTGTGGTGTAGGTTGCAGATGCAGCTTGGATCCCGCGTTGCTATGGCTCTGGTGTAGGCCGGCGGCTACAGCTCAGATTCAACTCCTAACCTGGGAACCTCCACATGCTGCGAAAGCAGCCCAAGAAATGGCAAAAAGACAAAAAAAAAAAAAAGAAAAAAGAAAAAGACTGTTTTGATCCATATTCTAGTTTTGTGTATTGAGATTAGTGTTCTGTCTAAAACTCACCTCCCAATTTGTTCTTTGCCACTATGTTACGCTGTTATAAAGTTTAACTGAGTTAATAAGAAAAATAATCTAAGCTTGTTTCTGAAGCCGATTGCTGTACTCTGTCTCTGGGTAAATATCAGATGTCCCATGATAACTAGCAGACTATACGTTCTGGAAAAAAGTGTCATTTAAAGGTCCATCTCCAGCCTAGAGAAAAGGTTTCTTATCAGGAAATCTTTTTTTTTTTTGTCTTTTTGCCATTTCTTGGGGTGCTCCCACAGCATATGGAGGTTCCCAGGCTAGGGGTAGAATCAGGAGCTGTAGCCATCTGCCTACACCACAGCCACAGCAACGCTGGATCCGAGCCGCATCTGCGACCTACACCACGGCTCACAGCAACGCCGGATCCTTTAACCCACTGAGCAAGGCCAGGGACCTGAACCCGCAACCTCATGGTTCCCAGTCGGATTTGTTAACCACTGTGCCACAACAGGAACTCCTCTTATCAGGAATTCTTAAGTGCCATGTGTACAAAGAAAGTGAAGAAACTCTTAAATTTATATTTCTCTCTTAAGAAGGGCTTCTACATTAGACTGGTCTATAGAGAGAACTATTGACTTCAAACTCGTCCTAAAATAAGACTCTAATAAGAGAAACAAACACCAATGCATGGACAAAATGAAGACAACATCAGAAGTAGACCCCTGTCCCAAGATTGCCACTCCTGACTCATATGGTTATTTGTTTTACTTCTGATGTACCTTGGTGGGTTTCTCCCCTCCAAGGCTCTTATTGATGCTACTAGGTGGGGTCCCTTCACCTGGCCATTAATACTCACTCTCACCCAGGCCATAAATATGTTTTCTTCTAATGTTTCTCAAGATCAATCGGCAACAAGTAAGACGTCAGCCAAGGGATATAACTTTCCCAGGCTATATTAATTTAAATTTAAAGGCTCCCTTATGTTGGGAACAATTAAACCATCTAAGGATAACCAGCCTAATAACACTAGGAAATAAGGCTGAATGGACAAAGCCAGTATATAATTTCCTTTAAAGATTAGGAACACGGAGTTCCCGTCATGGCTCAGTGGTTAACAAATCCGACTAGGAACCATGAAGTTGCGGGTTCGATCCCTGGCCTTGCTCAGTGGGTTAAGGATCCAGTGTTGCCGTGACCTGTGGTGTAGGTCACAGACGTGGCTCTGGGGTAGGCTGGTGGCTACAGTTCTGATTCGACCCCTAGCCTGGGAACCTCTATATGCCATGGGTGCGGCCCTAAAAGACAAAAAGACAATAAATAAATAAATAAATAAATAAATAAAGATTAGGAACAGACAAATCCAGCTGAACCGGAATATACTGGGCTGTACTTGCTAAAAACATTTAACTTAATATTATTATTATTATTATAGGGCCACACCTACAACATATGGAGGTTCCCAGGCTAGGGGCTGAATTGGAGCTGTAGCTGTTGGCTGACGCCACAGCCATAGCAATACCATATCCAAGCTGTGTCTGTGACCTACACCACAGCTCACAGCAATGCCAGATCCTTAACACACTGATCGAGGCCAGGGATTGAACTTGCATCCTCATGGATGCTAGTCATGTTTGTTCGTTGCCACTGAGCCACAACAGGAACTCCAAAACATTTAACTTAAATTCTTATTTACAGCTTTACTAATACTGCTATTAACTGTTTTCACAAAATTGCTATTTCTTGCCTTGCCAAATGTGTAACTGAGTCTCTGATTAAATGATATACAGTTCCATATGAGATCAGTGATCTCTAGATATGGGAAAATGCAACAAGAGGGAATATTTTCCAGAACCATAAGAGACTAGAAAGACAGGTGATCCAGATACTTGGCTCCTGTTAATAAGGCCAGGTCTAGTAATAGCACATTGAGTGGCCTATGAGCAAAATCTTTGCCAGATCTAGGAATGTTCATTCCTAGCCCCATGGGGCAAATGATCATGAAATGCTTCCCGAAACTGCAGTTGAATCTATGACCATGGGGAAGCACTGTGAACTGAAGTTTAGCACTTACCATCAGCCTCCACATAGAGTAAAACCTGAGCCACTGCAGCTGCCAACCTGCAGCACCCCCTGAGCAGAGGTTCGGGTGGAGACCAGGAGCAAGGTACTCTGTGTTCTGGGAAAACTGACAGAACAGGCCTTCAGAGAGTTAGATTTCAGGTAAGGACTTTTATGGGCCCAAATTCTTGTGTCTTCTCTTATCTAGAAAAACAGAAATCATTAATAGTGGCATCTCCAGGAGTTCCCGTCATGGCGCAGTGGAAACGAATCTGACTAGGAACCATGAGGTTGCCGGTTCAACCCCTGGCCTCACTCAGTGGGTTAAGGATCTGGTGTTGCCATGAGCTGTGGTGTAATTCGCAGATGCGGCTCAGATCTGGCATTGCTGTGGCTCTGGTGTAGGCGGGCAGTAACAGCTCCGATTAGATCCCTAGCCTGGGAACCTCCATTTGCCATGCGTGTGGGCCTAAAAAGACAAAAAACCCCAAAAAACAAAACCCAAAAAACAGTGGCGTCTCCATTGGCCATTAGAGAGAAAAGGCAGAATGGAGTAGCTATGGGTCAGACATCCAAGGTAATACTAGCAAATATTATGGGCATAATTTTAGACAAGTCTTTGTATTGCTAAGAACTTATTGTGTTCCCTGTCAGTCTTGATGCCACCAGCTGTTCTCAAACAGCATCAGCCGGCCACTCAACCTTACGTTTTCAAGGTCTCCTCTTAAAACAACAGAAAGGAGACACCATTTATAATAACCAATAGCTCCCGTTAATTGTGTGTTAATACCACAACAAATGTTAAAACCTACTTAGATAAACTATACTCCTTCAACAGTACCCATATCAACCTATAATCTCAAACCTCTGTTTATTTATTTTTCTTTTCTTCCCATCCTCTATGGTAGGAACCTACCATGTCCAGCCACCCAGTACTACTCATCCCTAGCCACCAGGAAGTAGCTACAGAAGAGTAGACATGTCGCCTCTGTTCCACATAAGAAAAGGCTGGGATGATAGGTTCCCAGGATGATGGGGACAACCACCCCACCCTCACCCCCCAAATGCAGCTGTTCACCTTGGAGACCTGCTTGCAGCCCAGCACAAGATCTGTACCCTTTCCCGGAATGCGGAGGCTCAAGTTGGGCAGCAAGAAACAATGGCCTGGAGTTCCCGTCATGGCTCAGTGGTTAACAAATCCGACTAGGAACCATGAGGTTATGGGTTCCATCCCTGGCCTTGCTCAGTGGGTTAAGGATCCAGCGTTGCCGTGAGCTGTGGTGTAGGTCGAAGATGCGACTGGGATCCTTAGTTGCTATGGCTGTGGTGTAGGACAGCGGCTGCAGCTCCAATTCAACCCCTAGCCTGGGAACCTCTATGTGCCGCGGGAGCAGCCCAAGAAAATGGCAAAAAGACAAAAAAAAAAAAGAGAAACAAAAAAGAAACAATGGCCTGAAGGAAATAACTGTCTGCATAGATTAACCACCTATAAGGATAAAGTGCCCTCAATCTCAACCGCCTACCCCTCCCTCGATCTTCCCCTCCTTCTTCTTTGTAGGTGCTACCACAACCCATCCAGCCACAGATCCTTTATAAGCCTAGCACTTCTTCACGGTCAGGGCTGGTGCATCTTTTTTTTTTTTTTTTTTCTTTTTAGGGCTGTACCCCCACACCTGCGGTACATGGTGGAGGTTCCCAGGCTAAGGATCCAATCAGAGCTACAGCGGCCAGCCTACACCATAACCACAGCAATGCAGCATCCAAGCCGCATCTGCGACCTACACCACAGCTCATGACACCAGATCCTTAACCTACTGAGCAAGGCCAGGGATTGAACCCGAAACCTCATGGTCACTAGTCAGATTTGTTTCTGCTGCGCCACAATGGGAACTCCGGGCTGGTGCCATCTTGAACCCCTCTGATGCCTTAATAAATCTCTCTTATTTTTACCAACTCGGCCTTGCATGTTCCTCCCTTGGCAAACCTAATAATTTTCATATATTTTCTCTCATTCTGTGGGTTGTCTTTTCACTTTCTTTCTGGTGTTCTTTAAAGCGCCAAAGTTTTTTTGTTTTGTTTTGTTTTTTAGGGCTGCATCTGTGACATACGGGAGTTCCCAGGATAGGGGTTGAATTGGAGCTACAGCTGCTGCTCACAGCCACAGCCACAGCAACACCAGATCCAAGCATCATCTACTACCTATGCCACAGCTCACAGCAATACTGGATCCTTAACCCACTGAGCAAGGCCAGGGATTGAACCTGCACCATCATGGATACTAGTCGAGTTTATTACCACCGAGCCACAATGGGAATTACAAGGAATTGTTTTCTTAATTTCACGTTGGTTTGCTCATTGCTACTGTATAGAAATAGAATTGATTTTTGTATGTTGATGTTATATTCTACAACCTTGCTGAAATCATTTATTATTTCTAAGGGCTTTTAAGGGATTCCTTAGGATCAAATGACTTTTATTTATTTTTTTTTCTGCTTTAAAAATAGCAGTTTTATTTATTTTATTTATTTTATTTATTTTATTTTTTTCCCACTGTACAGGGGATCAAATTATCAAATGACTTTTAAATATATGAAAAGAGACTAACCTCTTTTACAATGAGATAAATGCAAATCAGAACTACCAATGGGAGTTCCCTGGTGGTGCAGCAGTTTAAGGAGGATCTGGTGTTGTCATTGCAGTGGCTCATGTTGTTGCTGTGGCACAGGTTCAATAAGGCAAGGCCAAAAAGAACCCCCACCCAAACCCCATTGTCATGGAATATGGTTTTGTTCACCTACTAAACTGGCAAAGACCTAAAATTTTCAATTGTATGGGTGTGGTAACATTAATATTCATACTCTTTATTCAGCAATACCACTTCCAGGAATATATTCAACAGAAGCTATCTTCCAGTTCAGTTCATGTACAGTATCCCTAGGGACGCATAAACATTACTGAGGCACGAAGGCACATCTCTGATTGTTCATACAAAGTTCAAAAACAGGCAAAACTAATCTGTGGAGAGTAATCAGCATAATTGTATCAACATATCGTTTAATCAAAAAATTTTCAGTATGTTTCTTTCTTTTCTTTTTTTTTTTTTGTCTTTCATCCTTTTAGGTTCATACCCGCAGCATATGGAGGTTCCCAGGCTAGGGGTCTAATCGGAGCTATAGCTACCAGCCTACACCACAGCCACAGCAACACCAGATCCTAGCTGTGTCTGTGACCTGCAGCACAGCTCACGGCAACACCAGATTCTTAATCCACTGAGCAAGGCCAGGGATGGAAACTTCAACCTCATGGTTGTTAGTTGGATTCATTTCCACTGTTCCCAGTATGTTTGTTTCTTTATTTTTTTAATATATATTTTTTAATGACTGTGCCCATGGCATATGGAAGTTCCCAGGCCACGGATTGAACCAGCACCTCCACAGGGACAAGCCGGCTCATTAATCCTCTGCACCACAGCAGCAACTCCAATCAGGATGCATCTTTAAATGATGACTTCCTCCTTCTCAAGCTAACCATAATGCCACCTCCATCCCCGCCTCAGTAAAATAATAAGTTCTCTTTATTATCAGTTTGTTTGCTGTTTAAAATGTATGTATTATATTATGCTTTCCATAAGCACTACATCCAGTTCAAATTCTGTCCCCAAAAGTTATTACAGTAGCCTTCTATTATGTGTTTCATAATTCCCACTTTATTTATTTATTTATTTATTTATTTATTGTCTTTTTGTTGTTGTTGTTGTTGTTGCTATTTCTTGGGCCGCTCCCGCAGCATATGGAGGTTCCCAGGCTAGGGGTTGAATCGGAGCCGTAGCCACCGGCCTACGCCAGAGCCACAGCAACGCAGGATCCGAGCCGCGTCTGCAACCTACACCACAGCTCCCAGCAACGCCGGATCGTTAACCCACTGAGCAAGGGCAGGGACCGAACCCGCAACCTCATGGTTCCTAGTCGGATTCGTTAACCACTGCGCCACAACGGGAACTCCCATAATTCCCACTTTAAATTCTCCTCTGCATAGCACCAGATTCACTTAACAAAATCACCCTACGAACCTGACTGAACATCTTCAATCGGTTCCTACGGGATTGTGAAACTCCCTTACATGTGCATAGGTCTGTATAGAGTTTAGGTTGATCCCTGATATAATCCTGTGGGTAGGTCAGGAGAGTTTAAATTCCCCAATACCCTGGCACTTGGAGACACTTCACAACCCTTTGTTCTTTTTTTTTTTTGTCTTTTTGCCATTTCTTGGGCCACTCCCACGGCATACGGGAGGTTCCCAGGCTAGGTGTCTAATGGGAGCTGTAGCTGCCAGCCTACGCCAGAGCCACAGCAACTCGGGATCCGAGCCGCATCTGCGACCTACACCAAAGCTCACGGCAACGCTAGATTGCCAACCCACTGAGCAAGGGCAAGGATCGAACCCTCAACCTCATGGTTCCTAGTCGGATTCGTTAACCACTGCGCCACGATGGGAACTCCCCGAATAAGGTGCTTCTTTTTTTTTTTTTTTTTTTGGACTTTTCTAGGGCCGCAGCTGCGGCATGTGGAGGTTCCCAGGCTAGGGGTCCAATCAGAGCTGTAGCCACCAGCCTACACCACAGCCACAGCAACTCAAGATCTGAGCTGCGTCTGCAACCTACACCACAGCTCACAGCAATGCTGGATCCTTAATCCACTGAGCGAGGCCAGGAATCGAACCTGGAACCTCATGGCTCCCAGTCGGATTTGTTAATCACTGAGCCCCAACGGGAACTCCACAGCCCTATGTTCTAATAAATCCACATGTTCCAGTATTTGCACACAATCATGTATTCATTTATAATAATTGTTGAATCTTAACAGTCGTCTAGGAGGTATATTGATAAGGAAAACAGATATGGTTTCCAGATATGGACTTTACAACAAGGTGGGGAACAGATAATTCACAACTCAACAATTAAATGCTGTATGTAATTACAAACAATCAGTGCTCCAAAGAAAAATAAACAAAGAGGTCAGTAAAAGAGAAGAGAGGGCGGAGTTCCTGATGTGGTACAGCAGAAACAAATCTGACTAGGAACCCTGAGGTTTCGGGTTGGATCCCTGGCCTCGCTCAGTGGCTTAAGGACCCGGCGTTGCCTTGAGCTGTGATGTAGGTCGCAGACGTGGCTCAGATCTGGTGTTGCTGTGGCTGTGGCATAGGCTGGCAGCTTTAGTTCCGATTAGACCCCTGGCGTGGGAAACTCCATGTGCCACAAGTGTGGCCCTAAAAGACAAAATGACAAAAAAAAAAAAGTAGCGAGAAGAGAGGGCAATTTACTCTTGTAGATGTCAAAAGAGGCTCCTCTGAGGAGGTGACATTTAAAAGCGTACATATGGAGTTCCCGTTGTGGCTCAGCAGGTTAAGAACCTGTATCCATGAAGATGCGGGTTCAATTCCTGGCCTTGCTCAGGCCTCGCTCAGTGGGTTAAAGGTTCTGGTGTTGCAGCAAGCTGCAGTGTAGGTCCCAGACGTGGCTCTGATCCATGGCTGTGGCATAGGTTGGCAACTGCCACTTCAATCGGGAACTTCTACATGCTACAGGTGCGGTCCTAAAGAGAGAAATAAATTAATTAATTAATAAATAAAGGCATACATTTAACTGCTGTGTAGAGCATGACCTGGAGAAAGGTGGGAGTGAGCCAGGGGAGGGAGGAAGTTGCAGAGTTGACCAGATGGCTGAACTCTGCTCCTGCTCTTTCTTTTTTTTGTTTTTTGTCTTTTCAGAGTCACATCTGTGGCATATGGAGGTTCCCAGGCTAGGGGTCTAATGGGAGCTAGAGCTGCCGGCCTACGCCAGAGCCACTGCAACACCAGATCTGAGCCACATCTTTGACCTACACCACAGCTCGCGGTAACACCGGATCCTTAACCCACTGATCGAGGCCAAGGATCAAACCTGCAACCTCATGGTTCCCGGTCGGACTCATTTCCACTTCGCTACGTCGGGAACTCCTTGCTCCTGCTCTTTCTTTCTTGGAGTCATTCAGTAAATATGTCCTTATCACCATGTGACGGTCCCTTCATTGAAGTGTAAACATTCTTGGGTTTGTAGATGTAGTGTCCTCTCCAGAGGCTAATATAGTATCTTGTGGTCAGTAGGGTCCATTTTATAGCTTTTCTTGTTCTCTCTCTCTCTCTCTTTTTTTTTTTTTTTTTGCTTTTTAGGGCCACACTTGCGGCATATGGAAGTTCCCGGGCTAGGGGTTGCATTGGAGCTGCACCTGCTGCTCTACACTACATCCACAACAACACAGGATCCAAGCCACATCTGTGACCCATGCCACAGCTCACAGTAACGCTGGATCTTTAATCCACTGGGCGAGGCCAGGAATCGAACCTGCATCCTCATGGATTCTAGTCAGTCTCCTTAACCATTGAGCCACAAAGGGAATTCCCTCTTGTTCTCTTCTTTTTTTTTTTTTGTTTGTCTTTTTGCCTTTTCTAGGGTTGCTCCTGCGGCATATGGAGGTTCCCAGGCTAGGGGTCTAACCCGAGCTGTAGCCACCGGCCTACGCCAGAGCCACAGCAATTCGGGATCCGAGCTGCATCTGCGACCTACACCACAGCTCAAGGCAACCCCGGATCCTTAACCCACTGAGCGAGGCCAGGGAGCGAACCCACAACCCCATGGTTCCTAGTCGGATTTGTTAACCACTGCACCATGACAGGAACTCCACTCTTGTTCTCTTCTTCCTTCAGCAGTGCTGAGGAGTGATGATGGCTTTCAACTGAGAGAAGCCTGGAAAGGGCACGGTGCTCTAAGTTGTGATTTTCCTGAGGATCCAGGAGCAAGTTGAGCCAGAAAAATGAGCATGGAGAGAGAATCCCCTCTGAGAGATGGGATTCCTGAGAAGAAAGCAGCCCTGTTTGGCCCCACTGCTGCCAGACTTCCAAGGATAGAGGACTGCAACAGTATGACTCCCTCCCCCTCTAACAGGAAGAAGCTTCAGTGCAGTGTCGACCTGACCTGAGGCTTCCTGGGAGGCAAGGTGGCTGGACGCCTCCATTCAGAATGGGAAGGGAAGGAACTCATATCCTCCTGGTTGAGGTTGTTGGATCCCAGGGCAGACTGCCTCCAAATATGCCACAATGGCATGTTGATTATCACCATTATTATTTTCTTTGCAGTGCTGGTGGCATACGGAAGTTCTGGGGCCAGGGATTGAACCTGTGCCACACCCGCCACCTGAGCCATAGCAGTGACAACGTTGGATCCTTTTTTTTTTAACTTTTTTTTCCATGGCACATGGAAGTTCCCAGGCTAGGGGTGGAAAAGGAGCTGTAGCTGCAGGCCTACGCCACAGCAATGCAGGATCCAAGCTGTGTCTTCGACCTACACCACGGGTCACAGTAATTCTGAATCGATCTGCTGTTGGAGGCCAGGGATTGAACCTCCAATCTCACAGTTCCTAGTCAGATTCATTTCCGCTGTGCCACTACTGGAACTCAGACAATGCCCGTATCCAAGGGAACTCTTCACGTTGATTACTTTAATTAAAATCACTTAAGAAACAGCCAATCAGGGGCGTGCTCTGTCTCCCTGAAAACAAGGAATAAATCTCCCATGTGAGAGGTACCCTTCCTGTACCAGGAGGTAAAGAGAAAATCCTTATCACTAGAGACAGGGAAATCAGGCTGAGAAGCCTGTATAAACAAAAGCTTGTTACTTTTAAAATTTACTACCCAAAGTCCAAATTCTGTTTAGATTCTTCCCCAGTTGAGCACCCCAAATCCAACTTTCTTTGTTCTATCAATTCCTCACAGATTTATTGTTTCTTTGCCTGAAAAGAATAAAATCTGCCTGCTTTGGCCACTTTGGAGATTCTATTTCTATGAGATCTCCATGTGCATGAATTAAAATTTGTTTCTGGAGTTCCCATCATGGCTCAGCGGTTAATGAACCCGACTGGTATCCATGAGGACGTGGCTTCAATACCTGGCCTCACTCAGTGGGTTAAGGATCTGGCAGCGTTGCTGTGAGCTGTGGTGTAGCCTGGCAGCTACAGCTCCTATTCGACCCCTAGCTTGGGAACCTCTATATACTGTGAGTTTGACCCCAAAAAGACAAAAAAAAATTTTGTTTCTTTTTCTCCTGTTAAGCTGTCTTCTGTCTTTTTAAAAAATTTTATGGTTTTTGTTTTTTCCTTTATAGTTGATTTACAGCGTTCTGTCAATTTCTACTGTACAACAAAGGGGCCCAGTCATACATACATATAAATTCTTTTTCTCACATTATCCTCCATCAGGTTCCATCACAAGTGACTAGATATCCAGTTCCCTGTGCTCTACAGCAGGATCTCATTGCTTATCTACTCCAAATGCAATAGTTTGTATCTACGAACGCCAGACTCCCAGTCCATCCCACTCCCTCCCCCTTGGCAACCACAAGTCTGTTCTCCATGTCCATGATTTTCTTTTCTGTGGAAAGGTTCATCTGTGCCAAATATTAGATTCCAGATATGAGTGATATCATATGGTATTTTTCTTTCTCTTTCTGATTTACTTCACTCAGTATGAGAGTCTCTAGTTCCATCCAGGTGGCTGCAAATGGCATTATTTTGTTATGTTTTATGGCAGAGTAGCATTCTGCTGTGTATGTGTACCACATCTTCTAATCCATTCACCTGCTGATGGACATTTAGGTTGTTTCCATGTCTTCGCTATTGTGAATAGTGCTGCAATGAACACACAGTAGGTGCATATATCTTTTTCAATGAAAGTTTTTTCAGAACTCCTGTCAATTTTATCATTAGTCTATCCACAAGGAGTCAAGAGGGGCAGAGTAGGAAAATTTTCCCTCCCCAACAGGGTGGCCCCTAGAGAGGGCAGGGGGGGGTTGGCGAGGATGTGAGAGGGTAGGGAGGGGGGGGGGGTCTAGGCTTGGGTGTCACTCCTCCAGAGCTTACATTAGCACTCTGGCAAACCTGGCTTTTTTCCCTAATAGGTTACCTCCCCTGGAAGAACAGTTTCTGCATCGAGGTTGTGAAACAAACTTGGGGAAAGCTGTCTACAAACCACAACTGGTCTCTTGTAGGGTTGTCAATGGTCAGTGAAGCCCTTCTCTCACCAGACTCCAGCCTAGTCAGTGGAGACACAGCAGAGAAAACTAAGGTGTAGGAGTTCCCGTTGTTGCACAGTGGAAACAAATCTGACTGGGAGCCATGTCAGCCCAGGCAGCCGCTGGGTAGAGAGCATCCTTACTTTCAAGGTGACTGGTGGCACATAAGGCTCACCCACCTAGAGAGTAAGCTAATACAAAGAATGACCCTTGTACAAGGAGTACACACTAGATACTGAACACTTTTTGCTGTGTTGAATAACCGAATTCAAATGTGTTGAATAAGTCTATGATAAATATAATGAATTTAAAAAGGTTAAAACTCCTGAGGTTGGGTTTCCTATGATCACATCAATGTCAGCGGTGAATATACCAAGTTTCACTGTGGATTCATCTCTGGGGAAGAAGTTCCCTTCTCCCGAAGTAGGATCCCCAGGATCCAACATTAAAAGAGACATAGTCTTTCTGTAAATTGAAACGTCTTTACTTTTAATTTTTTTGTCTTTTTAGGGCTTCACCTGTGGCATATGGAAGTTCCCAGACCATGGATCACAGAATTGCATCTGCCAGCCTACACCAGAATCATAGCCACACCAGATCCGAGCCACGTCTTTGGCCTACACTGCAGCTCATGGCACCACCGGGCCCTTAACCCACTGTGTGAGGCCAGGGATTGAACCCAAGTCCTCATGGATACTAGTCTGGTTTGTTACCGCTGCGCCACAACGGGAACTCCTAAGTTGAAACTTTTAACATGCCAATTTACGTTTGCTAGCAATAAAGTTCCGGCAGGAGAAAAAAATATGTATGAAAGCCCTTCTGACCCAATCTCCAGCAGTCCAATGTGGTTGAAAAACTGTAAAGAAATTAACTACACGTGTTTAAGTTTCTGGAAACGTGTGGTTAGCAAGTTGGAAGAGAACAGAGGCCACCCGGGAAGTTGAAGCACTGTGGCTTATTTAGCATCCTAGAGATTCATGAAATAACTTGTATTCCACTTTTTAAAAACATTTTTACTGGAGTATAATTGATGCATAATGTTATATTAGTTTCAGGTGTACAGCCAAGTGAACTATATATATTCTTTTTCCCATATAGGTTATTTATTTATTTATTTATTTTTGTCTTTTTAGGGCCGAGGCATATGGAAATTATCAGGCTAGGGGTTGAATCAGAGCCACAGCTGCCAGCCTACGCCACAGCCACAGCAATGTCAGATACAAGCCACGTCTGCAATCTACACCACAGCTCACAGCAACGCCAGATGCTTAACCCATTGAATGAGGCCAGGGATGGAATCCACATCCTCATGGATACTAGTCGGATTCATTTCCACTGCAATATGACAGGACTTTACCAGCCACACTTGGTACTTCATCACACCTCTCCTAAGAACGAGGATATTCTCAAACATAGCCATTATCACAGTGAAACATATAACAGACTCAAAATTACTCTCTTTAGTATGTATTAGACATACAAAGTTCTCCAATTACCTCTCAAATCTCTGTCATAGCTTCTTTCCTTCAACATGGTATAGGATCAAGGGATTTGGTTGTGGTCCCCTAAGTTTGGACTGATTTCTAGCTTTTCTGTGTTTTTCTTGATATTGATTTTTTGAAGAGTCTGGAGCTGTTTTGCAAAATGTCTCTCAATCTGGATTTGTCTGATTTTTTTTTCCCCGTGACTAGTTTCATTTTAAACCTTTTTGGCAGATGTACATGGGTGATGTAAAATCCCATTTCTGACATTCAGCGTGCTAACAAGCTAGGCCTTGGAGGATGGTTGATATATTTTTAGCAGGACTAGTTGTTGCCTTCTCTGGAGTGTGGTGGCCCTTTCTGACATAGGACTGGCTGACCTCTCTGGCCTGTGCACTGTTGAAAACTCAGTGACCCTCATTAGAGGCAAAATTTTAAAAAGGGAGGTTCTCTGTTGAGAGAGGGGATAGGACAACATATCCGGCTTTGTCTGGAGACATTTTTGGTTGTCATATTGGGGGAGGGGGTGTGCTACCAGCATCTAGAGGGTGGAGGCCAGGGATGCTGCCAAACATACCCATTAAGAAAGAACTATCTAGCCCCAAATGTCAATAGTGGCCAGGTGGAGAAAGCCAGTGAATGCCAATGAAGTGCTTCAACTAGTCGACTTCTTGGCACCTGCCTCCTTCCAATCTCTTTCTGAAGTGTTCCACTACTCTTTTTGTCATAAATGTTGAACACGAATGAAAGAAAACAATTTCCAGCACTTCCTAACTGTTACGCAGGGTGACACAATTTTGTATATCTGTATCTAAACTGGTCCTCTAGTTGGCCTGTGAACTTCCAGCTCCTGCCAAGTGTGTCATCTGAGATGAACATTTTAATTGTTTGAACAGGCACGTATCAATCTTATTTGGGAGAAAAGGTGCCAGTAAAATCCCAAAGAGCATTGCGTACTGACAATTACGCTGTAGGTTAGAGTGTACAGAGTGCTTTCCAATAATACATCTGTCATTCGACCTGACAACATTCGGGGAGGTGGTTTATTAGGAAGTGGCTGCCCTTTCGCACTCGAGGAACCACGTCCGCCCAGAGCTGTGCCGGAGGACTCCGGACCAGGGAGGCGGGGGGGGCGGGGGGGGGGGGTTGAGCGCGGGTTAGTCGGGGAGGGGAGCGGGCCGGGAGAGAGTTGGGTGGAATGATGAGGGAGAGGAGACCTCCAGGCTGGGGTGGGAGGGTAAGGGGTTCAGACTGGTTATTCAGCCTCCAGGTACCGCAGTCAACTTCGCAGGAATCAAAACTGTTCTGGACTCTTCCTCTCCCTGTCCTCCCGCAAACAACCAACCTGACACTCAAAGGGCATCTTCTTGGGTGAAACAGAAGTCAAACAAGTTCTAGAGTGACCGTGGAAATGCCTGGCTCCTGACTTCCGCGGAAAGCTGGGCAAGTTCACCTGTTAGTGGCGGGGCGCAGCACGCGTAGGGAGTGCGGGGTCAAGTGCTTGCAGCGCTCACCCTCCCCCGCCAGGTAGGGCAGGTGAATGAGCAACGTCAGAGTCCAGGTTCGATGGTGCGGTGAGGAGCACAGAGAGCTCTACAGCGCTGCATCTCGGCGACCATGGCTTAGCTGGTGGATGGCCCTGTTACTGTATCCGGCTTCTTCCACCCGTGCGGCATGCGAGACGCAGGTCGACTTGACAAGACGTGGGGAGACAATCACGGCGTGATCAAGGGATTTGATCCTCCCATCACGCGAAAACGAAACTTCTTAGGATGCCAGACTTCCAGTGCGACCTGCGCCGCCCCGGCTGGCGGGGCTCGGAGCCCTGAACGCCGTCCCTCCCTGCACGTACCTGGGGCCTAGTTCGGCCATGCTGCCAGGCCCCGCTCCCAAGGTGGGAGTCGCGCCTGGCCCTCCCGGCCGGCAGATCCCACCCCGGAGCCAGGCCCTGCTTCGCTAAGTCCCGCAGCCAGGTGAGTGGCGCCAGGCCCCACCCTGCCCCGTCGCCAGGCCCCTCCCCACCTTCAGGCCCTGCCCCACTCGGTCCCATCTCGCAGCCAGGTGAGCCGCGTCAAGTCTTGTCTCATCGTCAGGCCCCGCCCTATCCCGCCGTCATGCCCCGCCCACCACCTCAAGGCCCCGCCCACTGACTGCAGCGCCTGCGCGCTGTGGCCCGTCGGGCCAGGGCCGGGCGGCGCGGCCGGTGCAGTCGGCGGGCGCAGTGCGCGTGCGCCTTGCGGCCGGGGGCGGGCGGCGGCGGCCGCGGAGCGGAGCGGGGGCGGGGCGGCGCCGTCTGGCTCGGTCGGGCCGGGGCGGGAGCGCGGCTCGGGACAGTGGGGCCCGCGGGCTGCGGACGGCGGCCTAGGTGGCCGGCAGGTGAGGCCCGTGCGCCGCTGGGGAGCGGACGCCGCAAGGGGGGCCGCGGGCGGGGCCCGCCGAGGGGCGGTGGCGCCCGGGGAGCAGCGGGCCCCGGCGCATTGTCCGGGCGGCGGGCGGCGCCTGCACAGCGCCCCCTGCCGGCCGGGCCGCGGGCGGGGGCCTCAGGCTCGGGCCGCGCGCCTTTGTTCGCCGCCCCCGCCAACATGGCCGCCGCCCCCGGCCCGGCCGATCGGCCCCGCGCGCTTTGTTCCAGAGGCCTCGGAGCTCACGCGGGCGGGGGGCGCGAGGTGGCAGGGCCCGTGGCGTGGGGGGGGCGATGCGGCAGGCGCCAGCGGGGGGGCGGGGCGGGGTGAGTGTTGCATAACCCGGGCTGGGCGGGGGAGGAAGGAATGGGACCCTCGGGGCTTGAGGGGGTGGAGTAGGAGTCCCCCTGGTGTGGGGGAGGGGGGACAGGACCCCCGGGGTTGGCTGGAGGGATGTGGGGGGGAGGGGAACGGACCTTCGGGGCGTGGGGAGGGGCTGGGGTGGAAGGTGGGAAGAAGGTGGGGGGAGGGGACTGGTCCCCCCGTGTTAGGAGGGCGCTGGACGGCACCCTGGGAAGAGGAGGGGGTTCTCCAGGATCGGGACCCCTGAGCACTGACGCTGCTCTCCCACCCAAGGCTGTGTACCTAACGACGGCTTGGCCTCTCCTTGGCGGCTGCCCGGGGTCCTGCAGCGATGGGCTTGGCGGAGAAGGTGGTTTTTTCGGGGCTCCCATAACATCCCCCCACCTCATTTCCCTCTTTCCCTTGGCGGCCGGTTCGCACGCCCCGGGGAAGCTCTGCGCGGGACGGGCGGACTACGGGGTTTTCTGCACACACGGACACTTTTCTTTTTCATCACGAGTGACCTTGAGCGCATTCCGCAAGCATTTGCTGAGATTAATTGCACGGCGCGGAAACTGCGCAGTGCCTTTCCTTTGCCTCTGTTAGCCTCTCCAATTGTGGATGCGTCCTCGACTTTACCAGATTTGATTTTAGTGATGGCCTCAGCAATAAATGCCCCAAAATAGACACCCCAAATCTGTTTACGCGGTTGCTTTATGCTTATTTGCTTATGATTTGTGGATTGGGGTTCTTGCTTTTGGAGAGGGTTTTCCGTGCATGTTGAATTAACAAATATGGATTTGCTGTAGATCAATAAGCAACACAGGATACATTTAAGTATTAAAGGATTACACTATGTAACGTGACTTGTGCAGAAGACGACGTACCTAAGGAAATGCGAATACCTATGTAAGTTGGATTGGAATTTTCTGGAAGGAACTCTGCAGTCTGAAAGGATTGATGGAGAGTACAGTAATTGCTTTCTACATAGCTTTTGTTAGGAAGTGAAAATTAAACGTAAACTTGGGGTTGTATACTAGGACAGAATGAGTTTGTGCACATTCTTAAGAGGTTGTGAACTTCTAGTGGCTGTGAAATTTCAGATGGGGTCAAGTGAAATGAGGCAGCTTTTTACCCTTCCAACTGTCAGCCTTAGTTAATGGGCAAATACCAAAAAACTGTACTAGCTACTAATTTATTACCAGACTTGCTAATTATATGTAAAAGTTGTTAAGTATGTTTCTCAAAATTATGGGTAATAGGTATGTGTTTCTTGTGAGAATTAAAATTGATTTTTTTTGTTTTGAATTTTTTGAGTGGCAAAGTGGTTACTGTTAAGATGCTTTTAAATGGATAAGGAAAAAAAGACCTTTAGCCATCTCTATGATTCACTTCGAATTCTTGGGTTTTTTTTAAAGACTTTAGATGATCCCCAGAGTTTTGATTGTACCATTTCTGATGGTACCTTTATTGACCAATTCAGAACATAGTAACAATAATTTACTTAGTTTTGGAATATGTATCTGAAGCATTGTTGTTTCAGATGGTAGTCTTTGTTACACTGGTATTAAGAAATGCTGCAGGAAAACGGGTCGTGGGTCTCCTTTAGTTTGGGAAACAAATCTAAATCCTTTCCTTCTTCTGTAGGGTCACAATTTTTATCATATCCAGGGCTCTCAGAAATAGTGCCAGCAGTGTTTTCCACATTTGGCCTTAGGTCCCTTCTTGTTTGTCTTTAATGTAATATCTAGTAACAATCGGGAAATCCAGGTAACGGTGACATGTTGGTTATTGGTGTCCTTATAGATAATGGTGCCACTCCCATTAATTGTTGACTCGGAGGTTGATGTGATCTGTGTGTGCTTGTGCATCCTGTGGGAAGCAGTATCTCGGATTTGGCTCTTATTGATGAGATATAATTATGAGTTACTAATTTGAAGTCTTAACTACAGGAAATTTATGCAGTTTTTACTTCACAATGACTTACCTGATTGCATACTGTTACAGCTCCACTGGCTGCACTCCGTAATTGTTAGCATTTTTTCCTCTGGTATGTTAGAAATATGTAAAAAGGATACTATTGTTCCTGAAGAGTTACTGTGGATTATTTTAGAGATGCACAGTAGTGCTGTTGGGCATTTCTTTTGGATTAGCTGTTAGCAGGAAACTAATTTGCTGAGAAAGAGCAGTTACTATATATCATGTACATATTTTCTTATATTTATTAGATGCTTAATGTGTTTTCTTTCTCTTTTCCTTGAATGAAAAGAAATTCGAAGAGGGGAATCAGTGGCGAAAAGGATATGAGCTCTGGAGTTGGACATGGAGATCGAATGGCCTTCAACTTGAAGGAGTCTGGGTTGAAATCCAGCCCCAGTCCTTATTGGTCTAAAGCCACATACCTGATTCATCACAGAGCCTTTTTAAGCTTTCAATTCCTCAGCTGTAAACTGGGATTAAAACCTATCATATAAGACTGTTATGAGAGTTAAATGAAATAGATTTGTAGCACTTCCAGTACGTTCCTGAAATGCACCAGCTGATGCCAGTCATTGTTGATTTCCTTTTCTTTCCTGCCTTTGAACTTTGCTCTAGTTATTAGCATTTATTCTTCAACATCAGGTTGCCGAGCTGTGCTCCAGTTCAATTAAATTTTTAATTAAATCTTTATTAGGTGCTTATTTTATAGCTTTAAAATTGCTATAAGTCATGTATGGGCATATTACGTAAAAATGTGCCCTTAGAGCCCTTAACAGCTTGGTAGGGAAGATACCCATTCATATGATGAGGAAATTCTATGCTAATGGTGTTTGGGAAGAGAAGGTGATGTGCCAGCAGGGTTTAAGAATATAGATTAGGAGAGGAGTTCCCGTCGTGGCGCAGTGGTTAACGGATCTGACTGGGAACCATGAGGTTGCGGGTTTGGTCCCTGCCCTTGCTCAGTGGGTTAAGGATCCGGTGTTGCTGTGAGCTGTGGTGTAGGTTGCAGATGTGGCTCGGATCCCACGTTGCTGTGGCTCTGGCGTAGGCAGGAGGCTACAGCTCCGATTCGATCCCTAGCCTGGGAACCTCCATATGCCGCGCGAGTGGCCCAAGAAACAGCAAAAAGACAAAAAAAAAAAAAAGAATATAGATTAGGAGAGAAAAGAAGTCTAAATGGAGTGACGGCAGGAGCAGAGTCATGAAGAGAGTGTTTGAGAGCATCCTGAATTTGAACTACAATCAGTAGTTTCCTGATTGTTATTCTTGTGAGAGATTCATAGGACCCCTGGATGTCATGAGTTGCCTATGGGTATTGATCATACCACTGTAGTCTGGCATAACCAGTCTATCTAGGGATGAATTTGGGGCTAGATTTTCAATCCACATGTCACGTTAAGGTAGTTGGTTTTTATCCTAAAGGTGGGGGAAGCCGTTGAAAGGCATTAAACCTATGAAAGGTGGTTTGGAGGAATCTGCCTGTGCAGGAGCTCTAGCTTCTAGCATCTAGTCTGTGGAAGAAGGTGGATGAAGTCATTTGAGAGCAGAGGGAATTTGTCTGGAGTCATTAGAATGTTAAATGTGTGGACTTTTCTGGGGGCTGGTGATGGAGGAAGAAAGGATCCATTCATCATGGATCCTTTTATACCCAGATGTTGAGAGAGTAAATGAAGAGACTAATAAAGCATTTTAAATACCATTTTGGGTGGTTTTAGTTTGTTGTAATAAAGAAAAGGACAGGACAATTTTTTTTGAACCTAGATTATTTTTGTTTGCTTATTACTTGTTCCATTTGCTTATAGTTATATCCTTAACAAACCTAGGTTTAGTTTTTGGACCTGTTTGCAAATGATCTATGTATTTATCTATAGATCTATATAGACACATATATATCCATGTGACCTATATATCTGTGTACTCACTAACCATGTGTGTAAGTTAATGTTCCTCGTGAGAGTTTTGGGTTCTGACATGAGGGTGAGAATGTTCTTTTTCCCGAGTACATGGTTGATTCGTTGTGAGTTTCTTTTTGCTTTCTTTTGAGGATCATGGTGGTCTCGTGGAATTTTATGTATTCAGTGTGTTTTAATCGAGTAGTCACCATTCTTTTTCCTCAGCGTGTTCTAACTTGGCTGTAGCTTGGAACTCTGAATCTAGTTCTTTTCCCTCACGTGCAATCCCGTTAATCTTTTAACTGTTTCTCGCTCATGTTACAAGATGTCTGAGACTCACTTTGTGCTTTTCCTGCCCAATGCCTATCATCTAGTTCTTTCAGCTCCTTTTCTTAGGCAGTGGAATTTAGATGCCAAGGTGCTGTGCACCCTTATTGGTGCTGAGATGCCCTTGCTTTCGTTGGACAGGCCTGGGAAATAATACATTTTGGTTTGTGTGCACTATTGTGTTGATATTTCCAGTTCACATTTAACTTTGTAGGGTTTTTACTTTGAGTTTATCCTTTCTTTTCTAATATGGAAAACCTGCATTCTTAGCAGCATTGGTTATTTTCCTTTATCTTATGAATTAGTTTGAAAACACTAATAACCATGACGAGATTGTAGGTTTATATTTTATTCTTTTTGTTTAAAGAATATATCCACATAAGGATGTACAGTGGACATTCCGAAGTATTAAATCATTTGAAAACATTTTCCTTCTGATTTTGTGTAACCAATTTGATTATTAATTTGGCTTATTTGAATGAGATCTTTAACTTTTAAGGATTGCTTTAATTTTTTATTTAGTATATTTTTTCACCGTGTAGTTCCAAAGTCAAAGCTGCGTTACAGAGGTCTGTTCACTTTCTCCCTTCTGTTCCTGTCCCCTGCACTGTTCTCCTGCTCCATTTTTATTGGTTTCTGGTTTATTCTTCCACTCTTTTATTTTTTCAAATAAAAGCGCACTTTTAAAAAATTTATTTGCCTTTCTTAAAAAGAAGTTTGGGTACATTGTTGTTACTTCCTTTTAATATATTCTGGAAATCATATAAGCTCTTTTCCATTCTTTTGTGCTTGTTTGTCTCTTAATTATGGACACTTGGGTTGTTTATATTGTGGATATTTTGTTTTGTATTTGTACAGGGATAGTTTCAAGATAGTGAGATTGTTAGATAAAGAGGTAAATAATGTTATTTGTTAGTGTCAAAAATTACATTTAAAAAATTATCAATCTTTAATAAAATTCTCACTGGCTTCTCGTTGCTTTAAAGAAAGAAATGTCACAACATTACCTCAAAGGTACACGTGATTTTTATCCTTTGGGGCCTTGGCCTCACCTGTAGCACGCCTCCCTTTGCTTTCCTTATTCCAGCCATACAGGTTCTTCTTGCGTGTCCTGTGGCCATCATCATCTCCTCCACTAAGGAGTGTGGCCCTTGTTCTTTTCCTCTTCCTGGAATGCTTTTCTTTTGTTCCTAGTCTTCTTTTAGAGCTTGTCTCAAGCATCACTTTTTGGTTTTTTTTTTTTTTTTTTTGGTCTTTTTAGGGCTGCTCCTGTGCCATATGGAAGTTCCCAGGCCAGGGGTGGAATTGGAGCCATGTGGCCTATGCCACAGCCACAGCAACTCCAGATCCGAGCCTCATTTGTGATGTGAGCCACAGCTTGTGGCAACTCTGGATCCTTAACCCGCTCGCTCACCAAGGCCAGTAATCTAATCTACATCCTCACGGATGCTACTCAGGTTCTTAACCCTCTGAGCCACAACCAGAACTCCAAGCATCACTTTTTTATGGAGTTCTTTTCGTGTGAGTTTACAGATTTTATAATAGCAGTAGAATAGGGCACCTCCATTTGGCCATCATTTGCTATGGTAAATAACCATCAATCTTCTGATGTTTTTGATTTTTTTTTCCTTGGTTTTCCTGAAGTCAAGTCCTTCTGTTAGAGACATTACTATCTTTTCTGGTTCTTAGCAAAATTAGTGTTACAGTAGTTCACATAATTTAATGGAATTTTTTCTCAAAAGGGCTGAGTTACATGAAAGCAGAGACTCTTCCTGTTTCTGCCCATAATTCCTTTTCTTGTCCTTAGCTCAGGGCTTGGGTTGTTAGGGCTCAAGTCCCCTGAACAGTAGCTAGAATTATCCAAGGGTAAATTGAGGCTGTGTGATTAAATGTGTGGTCTGCTGCACAGGGTCTGTCAGAGTTCCATTCAGGGATCTTGGTTAGAGTTGGCAATGCACCTTTGTAGATAAGGCTGTTGTCAGCATGCCTGATGTTGGAGTTTGCACACTGCAGGACAGTCATTTGGGGAAGGAAAGTGAAAGTTCAGGTGGGAAGAACACAGACTGGAAGCCACAGCAAGATAGATTGAAAGCTGTATCAGTTCTGTTGTCTCTGACCTTGCTTGTGTGGGCGTCTCCAAGAGCTGGGCCTTTGTCATGGAGCCAACCACACGCTCTTGGCCCAGGAGGCAGACACTCTCAGGGACCCCGGAGGAAGGTAGAATGGCTATTGCAGCCTTGCATCAGTAAGGCGGATGGGGAGGTGAGTGGGTGCAGGCTGCAGATGTCCCACCAGATGTGCCCTTCACTTGGCGCCCTCTGCCTGCTGCGCAGTAGTCCCTCTTGTGGCCCGCCCAAACCAGAGACAGATGGGAGGGGAAATACTAGGGAATGTGGTTGAGCCCAGCCAAGTTAAAACTTCATAAAGCAAAACCTGGAGTTTTAAATTCGCAGCTCGGGTTCCACATATGGGACCTGAAAGTTTCTATGAAAACCCTGCAAGTGCAAATTGAATTCCCAGTTTGTAAGTGAGAGTGTTGATTGGTAAAGAATGGAACCCTGAAAATTGGATTAGAGACCAGTGGTCAGATTCCAGTTTAGCTGGAGACCTTGAACTCCTAAATTCTGCTGGGCTACCTTTGCCAGTAGAAGCAGCCTTTCCATCCTCTGCCTGAGGAACTTCATCTCCCCCTGCATTTGGCTTCCCCTGGGATCCTACCAGGAGGCCCTGATGGGTGAGGTGCAAAGTGTGACTCATGAAGAGGTGGGCCTACCTGCCAAAAGATTGTCTAGTTTGCCAGTGTGGAGTGAAGAACCTGGGGAGTATTTGTAGCAGTGGATGTTAAAGGTGTGGGGTAATGATGGAGGGAACGTAGGATTAGGCACCAAATGTATTGATGTACCCTAAGCAGAGATTCTGGATTTCAGTAGCTCAAGGGGTTAGAAAGGGCTCTGCTTAGTTGATTGCCTGAAACAAACCAAAAGGTGACCTGTGCTAGGTGGGGTTGAGATGCCAGAACTGCCTTGGTATACTCTAGAGAAAGGCTTACGGAGATTGGAGTGGATTTGTCATGAAAGACTTGCTCACCAACCCTGGGAAGATTCATAGCTCATGCCTTATCCCACAGCCAATAGACTTGCAATGGGAGCTCCATTATCCTTGAGAGCTCTGCTCACTTTGCTCTCTAGGTCAGAAATCACAGTGGAAACTGCTGGTGTTGAATTGGGACCTGTAAATGCAGTGGCAACAGCTGGATCTTGAGTTGGCAGCTCTGTTAAATGGTTTTTATTGTATTTTTTTTCCCCTTGGCTGCGCTTGTGATGTGTGGAGATTCGTGGGCCAGGGATTGAACCTGAGCCACAGCAGTGACAGCACCAAATGAATCCTTAACTGCTAGTCCACTAGGGAACTCCTAAATGGTCTTTTTTTATTTAGGATTAATCTCTGGCTTATAACTACTGGTAATTTTTGTTACTCTGGTGTTTTTGTGTAACCCTAAAAATTTTCCTTAAATTCACTCAGTATAAGATAAATGCAGTCTTATGTACTTTTCATTCATAATTACTCTTCACAATTTTTAGTGCATAGAGTAGGATTCATTTAAGATACATAGCCTTGGGAGTTCCCGTCACGGCTTAGTGGAAATGAACATGACTTGTATCCGTGAGGATGTGAGTTTGATCCCTGGCCTTGCTTAGTGAGTTGGGATCTGGTGTGTGTAGGTCGCAGACACAGCTCGGACCCCCCATTGCTGTGGCTGTGGTGTAGGCTGGCAGCTGTAACCCCTATTCGATCCCTGCCTGGGAACTTCCATATACCACGGGTGTGGCCCAAAAAACCAAAAAAAAAAAAAAACCGCCATTAAATTATTTATATTGCTTATGGGACTATAATTTGATAGAATCTTTCTGGAAGGTGGCTTCACTAAAATAATATAAAATGCCTGTACTCTGGCATAGTGATTCCACTTCTAGAAATTTACTGTATAGATGTATTTGCACAAATACACAAATCTGTAATATTTTTCTTTATAATGGTGTTTGTGATAGTGAAGAATTTGAAACATCTCTAATATTGGGGTTAATGGTAAAATAAGTGATCTTATTATATACATATGCTGAAACGTTCCATCACTATTAAAAATAAGTGGAAAATAAAAATAAGAGGAAAAAATTTCCTATACTGCGTGAAAAATATAACAGTAAGAGAAGTGAGTTGTAGGACTCATGCCTCTGTGTGCATGTGTGTGTTTTAAGATGTTTGTGTTTCTATTCTTATACTTTAAATATTTGCATATGTCATTAGATTCACAGCCGTCTTTTAACAGTAGTTACCTCTCAGGGATGAGACTGAAGAAGGGGGAGGAGGATGCTGTACAAGATAGTAACAGTTTGGCGGCATGTGACTTGGTTAATAGTAAGCAAATTTCGTTTTGGTTTGGGGACAGTTGACTTCTCAGTCTTACCTTTTCTTTGAGGAGTGTGTGTGTGTGAAATATACTGTAAGTAAAGTAGTAGCTACAGATTTGTGACATACCGGCTGTGGAACTGCTCTTAATTTTGTCATGAATTTCATTCACAGGGTCACATGTAGTTTGTTTATTCATGTAATGATTTTTTTCATGTATTAATTATCCATGACTCTTCATTCTTCTGTTGATAAATATTGGGTGGTTTCCAGTTTGAAACTGTTCAGGTCCCCTGAAGAATAAGAAGACTGCAAACTGGGATTAGATTTAGATTTATTGGAAGGAATGCTTGTGAGAGAGCCAAGAGCGCCTTGCAGGTGTGATGCATGTGGAGGAGGAAGGGGTTGGAGGGAAAGTCTGGAGGATGTTTTAGGACTTCAGGGCAGTTCTGAGAAAGTTTAAGCAAGGCCAGTGAGGAGCCCTCCAGCCAAAATTGGGGGCAGAGAAGTTCCTTATCCTGCAGGTATGGGCCTGCTTTAGCACCCTGCCTGTGGCCAGTCATTGGCTGGAACAGTCTGTGAGAAATGTTGGGCTGGGGGGAGGAATGGATTCAGAGTGGAGCAGCTCCACATGTTAGGTAATCGGAGAGGTTCATTTCCATGACTGACCAGGGGCTCATGTGAGTGGACTTGCTATGAGCATTCAGATGCATGTTTCTTGCATGCTTCTCTGTTGGGTGGACTTAGGAGTAGAATTGCTGGGTCATGTATATTATGTTTACGTCCAGTATTGGTATAATGCCAAACTTCCGATTTGGATATACCCAGTTTCTATTCTGACTACAGTGAATGCATTCTTGTGGCTCCACATCCTCACCAATATTTGGTTCTTTTTAAATGTAAATAATTTCAGTGAGTGTGTGGCAGCATCTTGCTCTAGTCCCTGGCTCCTAATTAAGTGTGGCCATGTCATTTGTGAGCAGAAGAGACTTGTCACTCAGACCTGAAGAGCAGTGGTGAGATTTGCCACATTCCCTTCCTCCTGCCAGTGATGTTTTCAACTGGAGCTTCTTCCAGAGCAGGTCTTTTTATTTATTTTTTTTATTTTTTTATTTTTTTTTTTGTCTTTTGTCTTTTTGTTGTTGTTGCTATTTCTTGGGCCACTCCCGCGGCATATGGAGGTTCCCAGGCTAGGGGTTGAATCGGAGCTGTAACCCCCGGCCTAGGCCAGAGCCACAGCAACTCGGGATCCGAGCCGCGTCTGCAACCTACACCACAGCTCACGGCAACGCCGGATCGTTAACCTACGGAGCAAGGGCAGGGACCGAACCCGCCACCTCATAGTTCCTAGTCGGATTCGTTAACCACTGCACCACGACGGGAACTCCAGAGCAGGTCTTTTAAATGTCTAGAGGGAAGACAGAGCAGAGGATGAGGGAAGGGGCAAGGGTGGAGAAAAAGAGGAAGGGCAAGGGTGGGGATTTTCTTTTTTTTTTTTTTTTTTGTCTTAAAGTAAAATTTCTAAGGTTGTTTGTAACCATAGCAACTCGTTAAACCTATCCCGACAGACAAAGCTTTATGAAAAAATATACTTTATTTTTAAGAGCAGCTTTAGGTTCACAGCAAAATTGAGTAGAAAGTAGAGCTCCCCTGTATCCTCTGATCTCACACAAGCCCAGCCTCGTCCATTAACAACATCCTGCACCTGATAGTACATTTGTTAGAATGGATGAACCAACATTGACACATCATTATCATCTGAGGTCTATAGTGCACACAGGGTTCACTCTTGGTGTTGTGTATTCTGTGGGTTTTGACAAATTCGTTATGTATCTCTGCCAATGTAGTATCGTACAGAATAGTTTCACTGCTCTGAGAATCGTTAGTGTTCTGTTTTTTCCTGATACCTCTATTCCATTGTGGTCAGAAAACTGTATAATTAAAAGCTTATGGGAGTTTCCTGGTGGCCTAGCAGGTTAAGGATCTGGCATTGTCCCTGCTGTGGCATGGGTTCAATCCCTGGCCCAGGAACTTCTGCTTGACACTTGTGCAGCCAAAAAATAAAAATAACAGCTTATGAAATTTTTTGAAGCTTGCTTTATGGTCCAACATATGATCACTTTTTGTAAATCTCTTGTGTGTGCTTTGAAAGGATGTGCTTCTGCATTTGCTGGATTCACTGTTCTATATTTGTTAATCCAACTTGGTTAATTATGTTACATTCTTCTACCTTTTTTCTTTATGGTTTGCTGGTTGTATTGGTTACCAAGAGAAATATATTAATACTCTTACTTTGCATTTGTCTGTTTCTCCTTACTTAGGATAATTTTTGCTTTATCTGTTATGAGGGTATGTTATTGCATGCATACATGTTCAGAGTATATTTTCCTCATCAGTTGAGTCTTTCTTTTTTTTTTTGGTCTTTTTAGGGCCTCACTGCAGCATTTGGAGGTTCCCAGGCTAGGGGTCTAATTGGAGCTGTAACTGCTGGCCTACACCACAGCCACTGATCCATAACCCACTGAGCAAGGCCAGGGATCGAACCTGCGTCCTCATGAATGCTGGTCAGATTCGTTTCTTCTTAGCCAGGATGGGAACTCTAGTTGAGACTTTAAAAATCAACAGGTATTCTTCCTTAAGGCCAAAGTATTATTAGAGGTTAAGGTTGCTTAACTTAATATTTATGTAGTTGCATTATCTATTCTCTGATTAGTAGGTGCAGTGTATATCTTTTTTTTTTTTAACCTTTTATTTTCAGTTTTTCTAAGTCTATGTTCTGGATGCTTCTGTTTTCAACGGTATATAGCTGAGATTTTTAGTCTGACAGTATTTCTTAAATTGGAGCATTTGCTTGATATTTAACAAAGTGACTGACATGGCTTTGTTTAAATATGCTGTCTTAATAAGTGCTTTCTGTTTATTATACCTGCTTTATGTGCCTTTTCCTCCTTTCTTGTCTTTCTTTGGAAGCTTATTTTTTTTTTTTCCTCTGCTAATTTGGAGGTTACTTAAAACGCATCCTTGACTTGTCAAAATCTAATATTTGGTTATTTCCTCCTCTTCTGGACACTTAAGCTCTGCTTATCTTATTTTCAGTCATGTAGCACAGTTTGTGCTCTTGTAATTCTGTGTGTACTTTATCTTAAGATATTATTAATTTGTACAGTCAGTAGTCATTTAGATTTATCCTTTCATTGCTCTTCATTCCTTGCCATATTTCCAGTCCAGCCCAATTCCATTCCATTTTTCCTTCTGCCTGAAGAACCCTCTCTTGTTTCTCCCCTGTTGTGTGACTCCTAGTAGTGAATTCTCTGAGTATGTGTTAGTCTAAAAGTATCTCAAATTGATTTTCCTTTTTGAAGGACATTTTTGATGTGTATAGAGTTCTAATGTGTCAGTTTTCTTCTAAAGTGTTGAAAGAAGTTATTGAATTACATTTGCAGCTTTCATTTTTTTCTTAAAAAGTAAACTGTCAGTTTAATATTTGCTCCCATGGACGGGATCTTTTTTACCTCAGTCTTTATGATTTTTTTTTTTGATGTGTCTATTTTTTTATATTTTGTGTTTATAGGTCTTACTGAATCTGTGGTAATGTCTTATTCTTTTGAGAAATTTGTAGGCATTGTCTTTTAAAATATTTTTGTTACCCTGGCCCCCACCTATCCTCCACTCCATTTAAACACATGTGAGACTTTCCCAGTCTGTTCTGGATATTTTCTTCTGATCATTTTGTTCACTAATTTATTTATTTATTTATTTGTAAATTTTTTGGCTGCATCTCTGGCATGCAGAAGTTCCTGGACGAGGAATTGAACCTGTGCCACAGCAGTAACCAGAGCCACAGCAGTGACAAAAGCCAGATCCTTAATGCTCTGAGCCACTAGGTAACTCCTGTTCACTAATTTTTAATAAGACTAGCCTACTGATAATCTATCGAGTTTATTGTATTTTTTTACTTTTGGAAAATCTGGTTCTGTGATACCAAAGTTTTCTAGCTTATGTTTTATCTCTTTGAACATAATAGTTACAGCTATTTTATTTTTCATTAAAAAATTTTATTTCTGTTGCTTCCTTCCCATAACTTACTTTAAAGTATGATTTTGTAACTGGAATACCTGGCAGCCCAATTGATCTGTTTTTTTTGTGTGTTTATTTGTTGTTTTCGATAGTCCTCCCCCCCCCCCCCCCTTTAAAAAAAAAAAAAAAAAAACCAGCTGCATCTACACATATGGACGTTCCGGGGCCTGGGGTTGAGTTGGAGCTGAGCTGTGGCGTATGACACAGCCACCGCAACACTGGATCTGAGCCATGTCTTCAACCTGTGCCTCAGGTTGGGGTAGTGCCAGATCCTTTGCTGAGCCAGGATAGGGATCGAACCCACATCCTCACAAACAGCACTGGGTCCTTAACCCCCTGAGCCGCAAAGGGAATTCCTGTTTCTGCTCGTTTCTGTTTTGTCTCTTTGTAGGCTCATTTCTGTATTTACACATGTAGTGGATTACATTTTAAAAATTGAGCTAATTTGAGGGTCTAGGATGATATTCCTAGGAGAATTTATGCTTGCTCTGCTGGGCATCTGGGGGAGTGGGCAGCCTGGGATCTACTTCAGCTCAACTTTAGGGTGAAGATGAGTTGCCTCTGGGCATCGTATCATTCCCCCAGCCCCTAGGAGCAATTCAGGATTCCATCTCAGGATTCCATGTCTACATCTTACAGATACATAGGTTCCCCAGCCCCCTCCTTCCTTTGCTAGTCCCTGGGTTCTGGTCTTTGGCCCCTTACCTTGCAAAATTGTTAGCCTTTCAACTGTCCTTTAACACTTGACACTTACTCTTGGCTGAAGGTGGTTGCAAAGTGGGGTTTACCTCTCTAGGTCCCAACTCTGAAAGCACTGCTGTCTTGGAATTCTGTGATACCTTCAGGCATATGGTGAGTGTTTGTGTCAGTATGTGTGTTCAGGGTTTTTGTCATGGACGTTTTCAATCTTGTACAATCATCCTTTCTTTGATAGTTGCAGAGGATTGGTTCCAAGATCTCCCATGGATACTCAGGAACGTCACATAAAATGGCACAATGTTTGCATATAATCTGTGCACATTCTTCTGTGTCCTTTGTCATGTTTAAATTATTTATAATACCTAATACAACGTAAATACTGTGTAAATGGTTGTCAGAACAATATAAATGCTGTGTAAGTAGTTGTCAGTGCTTTGGGGAACGTCCTGGAATTTTTTTCCTCCTGATTATTTTTGGTGTGAGGTTGGTTGACTCTGTGGAACCCAAAGATATAGAGGGTTAACTGTACAGAAGTCTAGGAAATAGTGTAGGGCTTCCCCTACTGGCGCAGCGAAAATGAATTCGACGAGGAACCATGAGGTTGCGGGTTCAGTCCCTGGCCTTGCTCAGTGGGTTAAGGATCTGGTGTTGCCATGAGCTGTGGTGTAGCTCACAGACGCAGCTTGGATCCCAAGTTGCTGTGGTTGTGATGTAGGCTGGCAGCTACAGCTCTGATTAGACCCCTAGCCTGGGAACCTCCATATGCCGCAGGTGTGGCCCTAAAAAAACAAAAGAGAAAAAAAAAAGTAGTGTAAACGAAACCTTTCCAGTGATGTCTTCCTGACTTCGATAGCTTCCTGGCTTCTGGTGTTGCACGGTGTTCCAGGCGCCTCATGTATTTCCTCCCCTCATCTGGAATTAGCCATTCCTCTGAGAAACTCTGGTTCCTAATAGTTTTTGTTAGAGGTGTTCTTTTAGATTTTATTTCGATATTCTAGCTTTCAGGAAAGTGGTCTCAAATACCAAGCCATTACTACCAGGCTTGTCTGTTCTTTACATTGATGCTTGCAGGTGGCCTTGAAACACATCGAGGATTCAGAGTTGCTCTTTTTGCCTGTGGTGTGTTGTATGTGTGTATGTATGTATGTATGTGGCTGCCCCATGGCATATGGAGTCCCCGTGTCAGGGTTCAGATCTGAGCTGCGCTTGTGACCCAGGCTGTGGCTGTGGCAAACACCAGATCCCTAACCCGTTGTGCAGGGCTGGGGATTGAACCTGGTCCCAACATTCCCAGGATGCCACCGATCCCATTGTGCTGCAGCGAGAATTCCTGCCAGTGGTTTTAGGCAGGGGTGATTGTGCCATGGACTTCCTGGTAGTCTGGTGAAACCTGTGGATACCTTCTCAGAATGTTTCTGAATATGATAAGTGAAATATGAGGGATCAAAGAAGAAATCAAGTATGTTTAAAGTTATTAAAATGTGAAAACAATTTAAATTCAGTGTGGCTTTTTTGTTAATATGTTAAGCAGTGCAGATGAGCATTTTCATATTTTAAGATACTAAAATGACACCTTTTGCTATCCATCAAAAAGTAAATTGAGGTGGTCTTTGATTTATCTCCTTTCACATATTGACCAGCCGATAACTGATGACAGGGAATACACGTGAGCATTATAGATCCTGTGTGTTACTGTGGAGTAATCTTGACACGCTAGTTACCCAGAACGAAGTCGTGCTTTCAGGCCAAAGCTCTGTCCTCCGTACAGCTACCCTCCCTGCACACACCAGTAATAAACTTGGGGGTGGGGGCGTCCCTAGGCCATCCACATCTGACCAACTGGCTGCACATTGGGGGATTCTCATGACTCAGGTTTGATAATTTACTAGACCAACTCCCAGATATCAGGAAAGTGCTCTATTTATTATACAGCTTCTTTACAGGAGAAAAAGATCCACATCCGTGGCCAGCCAAAAGAAGAAACACATAGGATGAGGTCTGGAAGGGTCTGTGTGGGAAGCTTCTAGTTTTCTTCCGGGGAGTCAGGAGGATCGCCCTCCTGTGTGTGGATGGTAATGGCGCATGGAGTTGGGAGTACTGTTGACCAGGGAGGCTCCCTTTGGCTTCGGGGTGCAGACTGCTTATTGGGGTTTCATTATGCCAGCATGGCTGATTGAGTCATGAGCCATGAGGTTGAGCTCAGTCTCTTGCTTTCCCCCTTAAAAGTTGGGCGGCTGTCAGGGAATTCAAAGCCCCAGTCCTCTAATCCCATGGTTAGTCGTTTCGGTGTGGCCGGCCCCATTCTAAGTCATCTTGTTAGCAGAAACTCTCGGGTTCCACCATAATCTCAAAGACTCCTTCCTGTCACTTAGGACCTTCTAAGGATTTAAAAGGTGCTTCCCAGGAACTGGGACAAGGGCCAGCCAGAACTCTTTGTTTTATAACAGTCACCAATTCTGTTTTCACAGTTTGATGACTAATGCCCTGATGGCTGATCCACTCTGGTCATGTCTGTTCTGCGACAGACCTCCTTCCTAATTTAGAAGTAGTTGATGAGTTTAAAAGCTATTTTGAGATTTACAACAAATGCAATGGGAAGGAAAGATCTGTGATTTCCATTCTTGAGAAAGTCAGAGGTATGGTAATAATACTGTGGTTTATTTTTTGTACATTCACGATGGAAGGAAGTATTATATATTTCAGATGAAAGAAAAATGAAGATAGAATTTTCCTCTCATCCAGATTCACAATACTTGTAAACTTTGTCCATGCTTAAGAGCTCCTATAGTAGAACTTGGTGTCCAGACATTTAGTGGTTTAGGCTGTTCAGTAATTTTGTTGACATTGTTATGAGAGTTTGGGGCTCTGAAGACCTTCAGGTATTTGCTTGATATATATAATAGTCAAACACTGAGTAACTGGCAATGCTGTGTTCAGATAGAGCCCTTCATTTTAATCTTGAGCTGTTAGCCGAGGGACAGCCTCCAGTGGAGGCCTCTAGAACACTGCTTTTAGGTGCTATCCATTGAAACATTTATGACTGGCCTTTCTAGTAAATTCTTTCAGGAACTTGGGAACATTTTGAGTTGTAATCCATTGCTTTTTCTTTCCACATTTACAAAATCTAAAATCATTGACCGTTTCCCTCAACATTGTATCGTGAAAAATTTCAAAAATATAGAAAATTTGAAATATGCAGTCGAACACCTGTATACTCACCATCCAGATTCAGGAATTGCAAATAATTTGCCGCCTTTTCTTGGCCTATTTTTAAAAATCACATCATAGGAGAAATGAACTATAGACTTTTGAGTACCTACAGTAAATCTACATTGTTGCCATATTTGGTATTCCCCCCCCCCTTTTTTTTTTTAATGCTTTTACACTTTTTTTTTCTTTCTAGAGCTGCACCTGTGGCTTATGGATGTTTCCAGGCTAGGGGTCAAATCAGAGCTGCAGCTGCCTGCCTACACCATAGTCATAGCAACGAGGGATCTGAGATCTGAGCCACATCTGTGACCTATGCCACAGCTTTGGCACCACCAGGCCCTCAACCCACTGAGTGAGGCTAGGGATCGAACCTGAGTTCTGACGGATATACTTGTTGGAGTCTTAACCCACTGAGCTGCAAAGGGAACTCCTCCCCAAACCTTTTAAATGAAATTTCCTATGCATGGAAAAGTTAAAACTATAGCTGAATTGTACCTGTATGTTCTCCACCGAGATTCATTTGCTAGCATTTTGCTGGACTAACATTTTTTGTTTTTGTTTTTGAGCCATTTGAAAGTTGCATTAAATTGCAGACATTATGACACTTCTTAAAACGATATTTTTCTTTGTAGCTATATCATAATTAAGAAAATTGTTTAATATTTAGGTTCTCTTCAGATTTTAGTCGTATGCTATTTTTCACATAAATATTTGTGGTAATGTACATTCCTTCCAACCCTTTGAACCTCTGTGACAGTAACTTTAAGATACTTGTTTGCAGCCCAGACTTCAGCTTACACTTGACATGTTTGGCCATTAGTGCTCCTTTGTGATCCAGGTATTGAGATTTCTTTGGAACATAGCACTTTTGCTTAAGCAGTTTCAGAAATGTATGTATTTTTAATAAATAGGGCTTTTTGGTGGTAGCAGCTGGCAGTAAATTCTTTGGTATGTAACTTCTGCTTTGTGTTTATCACTGATACATGTGAAATGTTGAAATGCTTATTTCTTAACCTTTCCGGAGACGCAATACAGTGTCATTGATGTTTGTGGTGCCCTCTTCCTTTATGGATATAATCTGTGTGGTTTCTTTGCCTTTTTTTTTTTCCTTCTTCCCATTTTTGGCTCCATCTGCAGAATGTGGAAGTTCCCTGGGTATCAGGGATTGAATCTGAGCTGCCTCTGCAACCTGTGCCACAGGTGTGGCAACCCCAGATTCTTAACTCATTGTGCCGGGCCAGCGATCAAATGGCAGTGCTGCAGAGACAAGCCAGGTCTTTAACCCACTGCATGTCACTGTGGGAACTCACGTGTGTATTTATTTTTAAAATAGGAGATTTTTCTCAGTAATGTTACTTGCGGTCTGTATGACCACGTGAGAGTTGTTTTAATTTTGGTGCCGCAGTTTTTAATTTCTAAAATGGAACAGCTATATGTGCCTTGTGGTTGTGTAGAGTCTGAATTGATGCATGTATAGCAGTGTGTGACACATAGCATGTGCTTGGGGACATTTGTTTGTGAAATAGTTTCTGAGAATCTTGTGATCCCCTTTGAGATGGTTACAGAAGGAGAATTTTGAGTTTCAAAACCAAATTCATGACATGTTTTAAAGATCATTTAGCAAAATTGCATGCCTGTTAGCTATGTTTAATACAGATGGACTTAGCAAGGGAAATCCAGGCTCTTTTTTTTCTCAGCTTTTTATTACAGAAAATTTTAAATTGAAATAAAAGTTCCGAGAATATTAGTATGTTCTTCATTTAGATTCAAAAATTAACATATTGTCATTCTGAACTTACTGTTCGTGTGTGCATTGCTTTTTTTTCCCTGAAGTGTTTGAAATTCACTTGCAGACATTATAACAGCCTACCTGTAGAAATTTCAGGACTCATTTCCTAAGTATATTCCCGTGCATAACCACAGTGTACTTTTAAAAGTAAATGATAATTCCATAACATGTCATGTACTATATAGTCTCAATTTAAATTTTCCCATTTGTCTTCAGTGTCTTCTTTAGCTTTTTTCTGTCCAAACCATTCATTCAGGATTTACTGTTGTCTGCTTTTATTTATTTATTTTTTTACCATGCTTGTGGCGTGCATATCTGGGTCAGGGATCAAACCTGAGTCACAGCAATGACAATGAGCCACAACAGTGGCAATGCCAAATCCTTAACTACTAGGCCACCAGGGAACTCTTAGGTAGCAAGCATTTTTGGCAAGAATGTTTTATAAGTGATGTGGTGTGCTTTGTATGACATCACATCTGGAAGCCTCTAAAGTGTGGTTGACTCACTCTTAGTGGTCCTGAATTGTTTGATCTCTCCATCGTAAAGCAGCATTTATAACCAGTAGGTAATTTTGGGTGATCCTTTGTTACCATGCAGCATTATTCTCTCACAGCCTTTCACCTGACGGCGTTAGCTGTCTGTTGGGTTTAGTCCTGAATACAGGACTATCCTTTTTATGACCTCCAAATTAAGCTCCACTTGACAACATTTTCTGTATATTTGAAAAAAAAAAAAGATGACTCCTGCTATCTTAGAAATAATGAGATTTTGCTATCTCAGAATTTAAGATCAGGCAGTTGGAATAGGAATTGTGACTCAAAAATGAGGAAGGACTTTTATCTGAAATTATGCATTCTTACATTATTCAAAAAGCTCCTGTATCCTTCCTTGCTACAGCTCTTTCTTCAATCTGTGTCTTACACTTTTTTAAAAAGTATTATAACAAGTTCAGCCTGGAAATTTTAATGAAGTGGTAAGCAATAGAAAATTGTACCAAGATAAGCTTAAGTCGGCTAGTGAAAAGAGGGCAAGCTCTTTAGAACATCAGTTAAGTTAAAACTTTCATGTTGTAGAACCAAGCTGATTTATTAAGTTAGGAAACCTTGATTACTTGTGTAGATTAAAATATTCTACAATCTTTGAAGTAGCTTTGTCAAGAATGTTGGAGAAAAGGAGCAGAGTCTTGGGATGTTTTTAAAATTGGGAAATATTACGTTATTGTATGCCGATAAGAGAGAAATTGATGGAGATGAGATTGATAAAACATGAAAGGGTCGAATTTAAACACAGTTCATCTGTTATAGCAGCGAGGGTACCAATCAGCTGGTGAATTTGATGGTGGGAAGATGAGTAATTCTCTTGTTTGCTTCCACCTCACTTGCAAAAAGCAAGCTTATTTGCTGAGAGGGAGGGAGTGGTATTGTCAAATGCCCACTTGAGATAGGAGATTTTAAATTTGAGGTTTTTCCAGCCACGCTTAACAGCTTAAATTGTGGGGCAAGGAGTTAGGCCTTTGCCAAAAAGTGACAGAGGAGAAAAGCTTGGAAGTCACCATAGTGGTTGACCATCTGTGGAATCTAAGCAGAGTAGTGATGAGGGCAGTAGGTCTCCAAGAAAGGTACAGGTCAAGACGTAGTTTGGAAGGAATGGTTGCATCAAAGACTTATTGGAATGGGACTATTGGCATCAGAAAAGTGGGATAATCAGAGATGGTTTTGAGTGTGAGATACTGGAAACAAAGATTCTGGAGATATTGCAGTCATTGGTGATGAGGGGTTGAGGTTGTGACTGTGGAGTCAGGTAGGTAGGCTGAAGTCAGGATATCAGAGAACCAAGGGAGTATGTTGTTCAGAGGATCAGATGTTGCCAAGAGTGTGATGAGGATAGTGAAGGAAAACAGGTAAACCAAGAGCTAAAACCTTCAGGAGTGTGTGCACATGACTAGAGGATTAACAGGTAGCTGACTGCAACATAAAGGGGGGTCTGTTATTGCTGGTGCTGTGGCCCGTGCCTCCACACTGGGGTGTTGGGGTGGGAGAGATTGTGTGAGGACACTGGGGGACACAACCACTCTGGAGAGCTCCTGGACAGAGGGGACCCTAGATATAGATAGACTCTTGGGACAGGCTGCCTGCCTTTCAGAAGGCAGTGGAGAGGTTTGGGCAGATAAGGGGAAGGGGGCTGTAGGGTTCCAGTGGGGCAGTGTACATCAGTGCGGGAAGAATTGAATGGGAAGCTGAGTTTTCTGGTGCTGAAAGAGGTAGAGCGGTGCAAGGCTTGCATGGCTGTTGGGTGGACGCCTAGGGAAAGATGACTGTCTTTGTTGTCATGGCAACCTTGGCTTGGTCTCCTTAGCACTTTGGGATGAGGAGGCAGGTTGGTGTATCACCCAGGAAGGATCCATGAACCTTGCACAGTCACCTTCAGAAAAGGTTTTGCTTCTGTTTTTTTTTTTTTTTTTTTTTTTTTTTTGGTGCAGGCATACCTCTTTTTATTGAAGGTTTATGGCAACCTGTCACTGGCTGGTGATGGTTAACATTTTTAGCAATAAAGTATATTTTCATCAAGGTATGTACCTAGTATTTTCTAGTAAAGTGGTACTGCACTCTGAATAGACTACAGTGTAAACTAACTTTTATATGCACTGAAAACCAAAAGATTGGGTTTGTGTGATTCATTTTATTGAAATACCTTCTTCATTATGTGGTCTGAAACTGAACCCACAATGTCTCTGAGGGATGCCTGTATAACTTACTGCCTCTTGAGATACTGTCTCTTTTTTTCCTCACTTGTGTACTGTCTCTCCCCTCCTACCTAAGCTACAAATAGTAGGCAGTTTGAATATTCATTGAATGAATTATAAAGTCCATTTATTTTTAAATCTTCCTTGAATAATAAGTTTTATACAGTTAAGAATTTTTAACAGTTAAAATGATTCATCTCTCCCTTGTTCTTTAGACTTTTAAATTATTTTAACTATTTTGTTGTGTTCCGGCCTCACATTACTTCAGCACTCCCTTCAATTCTTAGACCTGTGAGCACATGGCTGTAAGTTGTAGACATGGCGGTGTAGACATGCGGACTGAATGTAGTCTTGTGGTTTGGTGAAATTGGGGGTAGACGTTTTTGTGTTTTATGAAAATGTTGCCGTATATATTTTACTGTGTGGACTGTAAGCCGGCACCAGATTTGGTTTAAATGATAAGCTGCTTCTGTAGGATGACTTAACTTTTTGCATGGGTATGGAAATTTCTTTGGCTTCTCCAAAGTTACTGGCTCTTTCCCTCTAGTTTCTAGAAGCAGGAGAGCAGAGAGGGAGCTTTTTGATGGCTGTCATCCCTCCTCTTCTTGCCTGAGGCTGCCTGCCTCCTGACCTAGCTGTGGCCTGGTCCCGAAGTAGATTCCTGAGCAGACCACCCCTCAGTTGTCCCACCAAGCGCCTGCTGTACCTCTGTTGCCTGCCCCTGTGCCTCATCAGGTCTTTTTGTGTCCTCTTAAGAAGGGCCATGACTATCTAAATCGTAGCCTCAACTCCAGCATCCACCCTTTTCTGACTTCTGCCAGTGCAGTGGGTTGGGATGCAGTGGGGGAATTCAAATGCTGTATTGTGTGTAGTTGGCCTCTGAGGAACTATGCTTTTCCTTGTTAAAGAGTCTAGTACTTCCTTTTCTTCCCTTGCTCTGTGCTGTCCTTGGCACTGAGGTCTGAGGAAATAAAGTTAATTGCTTCTGGGCAAAGTGCATTTTAGCTTGATGTTAAATTTAAAATTTATGTCAAGTTTGATGGCTTGCTTGGAGAAGTTTGCTCTTGTGATGCTCTAGTAATGAACTATTATTTCATTGTTTTACAGAGTACTTAGAATTTCACATATTTTTCCTGAACTTGTAAAAATGGCGCTTGGGATGATGGATTAACAAGAACATTGAAATTCTGTGAAAAGTTTTAAATTGGAGCATATTGAATTTTCACCCTAGTCCAGCAGCTCTGCTGCTCACTTAAATACAGATGAATGAAGACCCCATTCGGGAAGACACCTGGCCAGCGGTCCAGAGCTGATGCAGGTAGGCAGTGCGGTTCTGCACATACTTCAGTACAGTAAATTTAAAACAGTTGTAAAATTGAGGAATGTCTTCACCTAATTCCTAGTGGTTTGCTGTTCTTAGAGCTTTGTGGGTTCTAGTATTTCGTACACATATCCATGTGAAAAAAAAGGTTTAGGTATTTTTTTTAATGATTTTGATTTTTTTCCATTATAGCTGGTTTACCAGGTTTAGGTTTTTGAAAGCAGGGATCATGTTAATTTTTTTCCTGTGGTCTCTTGCAGTAAGTTGTGATCCAGTAAATTTAGCAAATGAATTGTAAATACTTAAGATGATTAAGTAAATAAAGGATTTATCATTTGTTTTTGAGAGAAGATGTGAAAGTGAGATAACTAGATAAGTGTTAGATATAAAGAGATAATTTGGGGAGTTCCCGTCGTGGCGCAGTGGTTAACGAATCCGACTAGGAACCATGAGGTTGCGGGTTCCGTCCCTGCCCTTGCTCAGTGGGTTAACGATCTGGCGTTGCCGTGAGCTGTGGTGTAGGTTGCAGACGCGGCTCAGATCCTGCGTTGCTGTGGCTCTGGTGTAGGCCGGTGGCTACAGCTCCAATTGGACCCCTAGCCTGGGAACCTCCATATGCCTTGGGAGCGGCCCAAAGAAATAGCAAAAAGACCAAAAAAAAGGAGAGATATTTGATTCCAGCCTAGGAACTTCCATATACCACAGGTGTGATCCCCCCCAAATATTATAATGATGCTAATAATAATTGTGCTAGCATAATTCTCAGATTCATTTATCAAAGAACCTTAATAATGTTATGACAGATTTTTTTCAGCGTTCAAATATATTTCCAGAATGGAGAAAAACTAAGTCCTAAAGAGAATATTACTTGCCTATTTTATAGCCTATAAGATTTTTATCTTTGTTTTTAGAGTAGACAAAAATCAGGCAAAGTTTAAACTTTTAGCTGTATTAGCTGCATGCCACAAAAATAAGAATTTTTATTAAATATTCATTTCATTTCCATACATTTCATATCAATAAAGTTTTTTTCAAATAAATATACAAAAAACTGAGCTTAACTATAGATACGGAGTTTCTGTTGTGGTGCAGCAGAAACAAATCTGATGCGGGTTTGATCCCTGGCCTTGCTCATTGGGTTAAAAGGATCCAGCATTGCCATGAGCTGTGGCGTAGGTCACAGGTGCAGCTCAGATCCCTTGTTGCTGTGGCTGTGATATAGGCCAGCAGCTGTAGCTCCAATTCAACCCCTACCTAGCCTGAGAACTTCCACATGCTGGCCTATGCCACAGCCACAGCAGCTGGGAATCTGAGCTGCATCTGCAAACTACACCATAGCTCATGGCAATGCTGGATCCTTAACCCACTAAGTGAGGCCAGGGATCAAACTTATATCCTCATGGATCCTAGTTGGGTTCATTACTGCTGAGCCATGATGGGAACTCTTAGCACAATTATTAATCTTACAAATAGTTGCTATGTGATTTAGAATTTATTAACTATAATGTTTGAAATTCCTTTGTAGAAGGGCCACAGGGATTAAGAGTTTTCAAGTACCTCTTACCTCTTAGATTTTAGTTCCTTCCTCTTTTATAAAGGTAACATTGACTTAACTGCTATAAATATTTGTCAGTAAGATTAATTTGCAGTCATGGTGACAGATGGAAGTGTAAGTCATCTGGGAGTTTACTATTCAGATGTTAGCTGTATTTTTAAAAAAATTTATTTATTTATTTATTTTTTTTGGTCTTTTTTTAGGGCTGTTACCCACAGCATATGGAGGGTTCCCAGGCTAGGGATCTAATTGGAGCTACAGCTGCCGACCTACACCACAGTCACAGCAATGCTAGATCCGAGGCACGTCTTTGACCTACGCCATAGTTCACGGCAATGCCAGATCCTTAACCCATTGAGCAAGGCCGGGGATTGAACCCTCAACTTCATGGTTCCTAGTCGGATTTGTTTCCACTGAGCCACGATGTGAACTCCGAATTTTGTATCTTCTTAAGCTTTGGTTTTTCTCATCTGAGCAATGGGACTGTTGTGGTCTGTACTTATTGGGGTTATTATGAAGAGTAGATGCATTGATGTGTCAGGCACTTAGCTAGGTGCCCGGCACATTATAGCTGCTCTGCAAAAAGCATTATTTTTGTTGATCATGCTACTTACAATAAAATGTTTATTTCATCTCATTAGTTGCAAAAATTGCTGTTGAGTTTTTGTTGAACAGTGAAACCCCCCATGTTTGTATCATTTGAAAGAGTAATTCATACCCCCAAGTTCTTTTTTTTTTTTTTTTCTTTGCTTTTTAGGGCTGCACGTGCAGCATATGGAAGTTCCCAGGCTAGGGGTTGGATCAAAGTGGCAGCTGCCAACGACAGGCACAGCAACATGGGATCTGGAGCCAAGTCTGTGACCTACATACACCACAGCTCACCACACCGCTGGATCCTTAACCCACTGAGTGGGGCCAGGGATAGAACCCACATCTTCATGGATTCTAGTTGGGTTCTTAATCCATTGAACCACAAGAGGAACTGTTTCTCCCCCGCCCCCAGTTCTCTTTATGCACATTGTTCTAAATTCAGTACTCCTGTTTTCTTCATTGATTTAAAGTCATCTTGATAGGAGAGAGAGTTGATTAAAGTGATGTGTGTAGTGTGGTATAAATGACAGAGCTAAACCAAGAGATGTTTTTAAGGGAGAGATTGCTAATTCTAGTCAGAACTTTGCTCTCGTATTTTCTTGTTCTTTGATATTTCTTAGAGCATATGACATAGGGCTGAAGAATGACAAAGTAGGTACTCTGTAAATTGTAGTAGGCCCATTGTCAGATATTTTAACATCTGAGACCCTGTGGTCATGTATTGTTTTTCACTGTCTTTAATATACTCTATTTTAGAGAGATTGCTGATCAAGAGATATCAGTATTATTTATAAAATTGTCTCAATCATTCTTCCTGTTAATATAGACAAAGGCTCTGTTGCTTTCAAATCGCTATTTCAGTAACGAACATGCCCATTTGTGAATAAGGAAAATTCACCCAAAAGGGGTGCTTTTTTATTTCATGCAGCAGGAAGCCCAGGCAGGCATTCCAGAGATGGTATTGTGGCCCCGCTATGCCCTCAGTCTGTCTCCAAGGCTGCAGTGGGGGCCTTCAGTAGGTAGGACTCATGAGATGTCTTCTTTTTCTGTAGGCTGTTGAGTACCTAGACTTGCAGCCTGATGGCTCCCAGAGCAGGTGTCCTGAGAGAAATTAAGGACAGTGGTACGGTCTCTTCTGTTGGACCCTTGGAAGTCATACAGGTTGACCTCTGCTGCATTTTGTTCACTGAGGCAGTCACAGAGGTCTGTCCAGGTTAAGGGGAATAGGCATGCACTCTCCTTCATTGGAGGAGTGTCAGTGAATTAGTGGTCATGTTTTAAAACCACCACAGTGGGCAACTTCCAGTACCTGACACTCTTTGACATAGGGCATGAGTGATCAATAAAAATTTGAAAATTGAATTTTTGCTTTCTCTTTATATATCTAGTTCAACACATTAGGGATTTCTATTTTTAAAATAACTTAGGTTTATCTATATAATTATGTTGGAATTTAATTGATTGCCTAGAGTGGTAGTTTAGATATACCTAATGACATTGGGCAGTAAGTCCTTTTATATGGTATAATTTTTTCATATTTTTTTTCCCATAGCCTTAGCCTCCGTTTTATTATTATTATTATTATTATTATTTTCTTCTTAGAGCCACTCCTGTGGCATATGAAAGTTCCCAGGCTGGGATCAAATCAAAGCTGCAGCTGCTGGCCTACACCACAGCCACAGCCACTGGATCTGAGCTGCATCGGTGACCTCTGCTACAGCTTGGGGCAACGCTGAATCCTTAACCCCTGAGTGAGGCCAGGGATTGAATGTGCATCTGCAGAGAGACAGTGTTGTGTCCTTAACCTGCTGAGCCACAGTGGGAACCCTTCCATTTTTATTAGTTTGCCGAAGGTTACAGTTTTTCACCTCTTAGACATACTTTTAATCGTACTGATAGACACAGGGAATGGTACTAATAGATAGCTGTGTACCTAATACTCAGATTAACAACAATATTTGCCGTATTTAAATATTTTTAAAACCCTGGTTTTATTTTTATCACGTTAATGAAGATTCATAGGTGAAATGCCACTTAGTGTCAAAGACATATCAAAAAGTAGACACTCCATTCTAATTTTTACCTTCAAAATATGTAAGTAATTGAGTATACAAATTTCTCTTGATCTGAAGTTCCCATTTTGGCTCAGCAGGTTATGAACCCAACAAGTATCCATGAGGATACAGGTTTGATCCCTGGCCTCGCTCAGTGGGTTAAGCATCTGGTGTTGCCATGAGCTGTGGTGTAGATTGCAGATGCAGCTAGGATCCCACATTGCTGTGGCTGTGGTGTAGGCTGGTAGCAGGTTTGATCCCTGGCCTGAAAACTTCCACATGCTGTGGGTGCAGCCAAAAAAAAAAGAAGATACATACAATGGAATACTACTCAGCCATAAAAATAAATGAGATAATGCCATTTACAGCAAGTGGATAAACCTATAGATACTAAGTGAAGTTAAAACAGGGAAAGACAAGTATTTTGATATCACTTATATGTGGAACCTAAAAAAAAATACAAATGAACTTATTTTAAAAATATAAATAGGAGTTCCCGTCATGGCGCAGTGGTTGACGAATCTGACTAGGAACCATGAGGTTGCAGGTTTGATCCCTGCCTTTGCTCAGTAGGTTAACGATCCGGCGTTGCCATGAGCTGTGGTGTAGGTCGCAGACGCAGCTCGGATCTCGCGTTGCTGTGGCTCTGGCCTAGGCTGGCAGCTACAGCTCCGATTAGACCCCTAGCCTGGGAACCTCCATATGCCACGGGAGCAGCCCAGGAAATGGCAAAAAGACAAAAAAAAAAAAAAGAAATAGACTCACAGACATAGAAAACAAATTTATGGTTACCAAAGGGGACAGTATTGGAGTGTAGGGATAAAATAGGAGTTTGGGATTTACTGTATATAAAACAGGTAAACAATAAGGACCTTCTGTATAGCACAAGGAACTATATTCAATCTTGCAATAACCTATAATGGAAAAAAAATCTGAAAGAGTACATACACAAACACACACACATAAGTATAACTGAATCACTTTGTTGTATAGTTGAAACTAAAGTGAGATTGTAAATTAGCTATATTTCAACTAAAAAAATTAAATATTGACTTAAGAGTTCCACTGTGGGTGCAGTGGGGTTAAGAAGCCAACTGCAGTGGCATTATCTCAATTTATTTTTATGGCTGAATAATACTCCATTGTACATATCTTCTTCTCTTTTTTGGGGGGCTGCACCCATAGCATGTGGAAGTTTTCAGGCCAGGGGTGAAACTTGCATCACAGAAGTAACTGAAGCCATAGCAGTGACAGCAGTGGATCCTTAACCCACTAGGCCCCCAGGCCTGGGAAATCCATGTACCACATCTTTAGCCATGCATCTATCCATGGACATTTAGGTTACTTCCATGTCTTTGCTATTCACTGCTCCTATGAACACTGGGGTGCATGTACCTTTTAGAGTTACCTCCAAATATATGCTGCATTTTATGTCAGAGAGTGTCCATCCTTTGTTTTCCTCTAGGAGTTTTATATACCTGGTCTTAGATTTAGGTCTTTTGAATTTATTTTTGTATATGGTATTAAAGAATGTCCTAATTTTATTGTTTACATGTAGCTTTCCAGTTTTCCTAGCACCACTTATTGAAGAGACTGTCTTTTCTCTGTTGTATGTTCTTGCCTCCTTTGTTGTAGACTGGTTGACCATAGGTGTTTGCGTGTATTTCTGGGCCTTTTATTCTGTTTCATTGAGCTATATGTCTCTTTTTGTAGCAATACCATACTGTTTTGATGACTGTAGCTTTGTGGTATAGTCTAAAGGGAATGTGGTTTCCCCAGCTCTGTTCTTTCTCAAGATTGTTTTGGATATTCGAGAGCTTTTGTTTTACATAGAAATTTATGATTTTTTTGTTCTAGTTCTGTGAAAAATGCCATTGGTAATTTGATAGGGATTACATTGAATCTGTAGCTTGCTTTGGATAGTATGGTCGTTTTAACAATATTGATGATTCCAGTCTAATGACTCAGTATATCTTTCCATCCGTTTGTGCTGTTTTCAGATTATTTCATTGGTGTCTTATGGTTTTTTGAGTACAGGTCTTTTGCCTCCTTAGGTAGATTTATTCCTACATATTTTATTCTTTCTGATGTAGTGGTAAATGGGGTTGTTGCCTTATTTTTTCTTCTGATATTTCGTTGTTAGTGCATGGAAATGCAGTAGATTTCTGTGTATATGTATCCAGCAACTTTACCAAATTCATTGATGAACTCTAGTAGTTTTGTGGTAGCATCTTTAGGATTTTCTGTGTATAAGCATCATGTCATCTGCAAACAGTGACAATTTTAATTCTTTTGCTTTCTAAGATGATTTTGGTTAAAATTGTGTTTATTGTTTCTATTATGATTACTACATAAATACTGAATTTTTTTTTTTTTTTTTCCATTGCCTAGGCTGCTCCCGTGGCATATGGAGGTTCCCAGGCTAGGGGTCAAATCAGAGCTGTAGCACCGGCCTATGCCAGAGCCACAGCAACACCAGATCTGAGCCATGTCTGCAACCTACACCACAGTTCATGGCAAGGCTGGATCCTTAGCCCACTGAGCAAGGCCAGGGAACAAACCTGCAATCTCATGGTTGCTAGTTGGATTTGTTAGCCACTGAGCCATGATGGGAACTCTAATACTGAACTTTTGAGTCAGGTAATGCAGTATGATGACTTTTTTTGTACATTATGTTTTTCTTGGAATTTAGTGGTTGCTTTATTTTTTTTCTTTTTGTTTAAATTTCTCAAACCATCCAACAGCTTTATAAAACTCCTCTCAGTATAATTTCTTCCATGCCAAATGTGATAGATAATCCATCTGTCTATGTTTTTCTTAGAGTCTTTTTTTCCTAGAGCCTTCTGTCCTTTTCTTATCTGTTGATTACTCTCTTGACCTACTGTAGCATTGTCATCCTTGGAATTCCTTTTTCCTTTTTCCTCCCTTGTATGTTAGATTCTCCTTCTTCCTGGTTGCTGTGCATTTTCTCTCAGTGTTTTACTCTTGGATAAGTGAAGCATGTACATTTTCAAAAGAGTAGGCAGTGAATGAGTTGATGGTTAAAGGTACAGGTAGAATGTGTGGTGATTCATTCATTCTTTTGTGCATGTTTGAAATTGTCTTTAATAACAATTCTGAAAAATGCTTATAGAAGATGAAGTTTTTTTGAGACCTAGCATCAACATTGTTTTTTCTATACTTTCATGCTCTATATTTGGCAGGAAAAGGATTCTAGGTTGAAAATAACTTTTTCAATCAGAACTTTCCAGGCAATGCTCTGTTCATTGTCTTTGAGACTTTAGTGTCTCTCTTTGGGGAAGTTGGATGCCATTTTCATTTCTGGACCTTTGTATGTGTCCAGAGTTTTTCCTCGCTTCTTGAGAAACTTTTAGAATTGTTCTTTTTTGTGTTCTGAAACTTTATGACAGTGTATACTAGTTTGGATCTTTTTCTTTTTCTTTTTTTTTCTTTTTTTTTTTTTAATGCTTTTTAGGACTGCACTGGTGGCATATGGAAGTTCCAAGGTTAGGGGTTGAATTGGAGCTGCAGCTGCTTGCCTGCACCACAGTCACAGCAACTCCATATCCAAGCTGCATCTGCAGCCTACACCACAGCTCATGATCAATGCTGGATCCCTAACCCCCTGAGCGAGGCCAGGGATCCAACCCATGTCCTCAAGGATACTAGTCGGATTCATTCCACTGTGCCACAACAGGAACTCCTTGGATCTTTTTCATTTATCATTTTAGGCTTTTTGGTCCTTAGATTCATCCTTTAACTACAAAATTCTTTATTATTCCTTTGATGATCTTCCATTTTTCTCCTCTTTGGAATGCATGTTACATGAATATTATGTTTCTTAGGTTGTTTTTTTTTAACTTTCTCCAATTACTAATTTTTATCTTATTCTTTTTTTTTTTTTTTGTCTTTTTAGGGTCACACCACCTGTGGCATATGGAGGTTCCCAGGCTAGGGGTCAAATTGGCCACAGCCACAGCAATGCGAGATCCGAGCCATGTCTGCAACCTACACCACAGCTCATAGCAACTCAGGATCCTACCCACTGAGCAAGGCCAGGGATCAAACCCCCATCCTCATGGATCCTAGTTGGGCTCATTGCCGCTGAGCCATGACGGGAACTCCCTCATTTTCATCTTACTCTTTCTGAGGGAGTTTACAGACTTTATTTTCCAAATTGTAAAGTTATTTTTTTCAGTAAGCATTTTAAATTTCTAGGAGCTCTTTTTTGTTTTCATATGTGTTTTTTTCATAGAAACACATAGCTTATACATCTGAGGCTATAAATTACATTTTTAAAAAACCTTTCTGGAATTAGCTCTATCTCTTATGAGTGTCTTAGTGTCTCTGCTTTTTGTACCTATTTGTGGATGTTTTCTCTGGAGATGGATTTTCAGATTTCCTGCTTGTATGATAAGAATATTTATTACTTCTCGCATTTCTTGATTTCTCCCTTAAAGTTATAAAGTCTTTACTATTTGTTGAAGTGACAACCCTAGAGACTACTGTGGGTCATAAAACACCAGGGTAATTAAAATCTCTGATCTGCAGGGAAAGCGTTACCCTGACAGCCTCCCAAGGAAATGTCACAAGAGGGAGAGGGACTCACAGGGGAGGAATGAGTGAGTTGACTGAACCCGCATACTCGTGGATACTAGTCGGATTTGTTGCCGTTGAGCCACAACCGAAACTCCTACGGTGATCTCTGATACATTCCCTATCTGTTCCTAGCTTTTCGCACTGGCAGTGTCCCGCACCCAATTACACTTTTGTTACAATGGATGTAACATTGTGCTGACTCATCGTCATCATCCAAAGCGTGTAGTTTGCTGTAGTATTCACTATTGGAGTTGTATGTTCTCTGGATTTTGACAAATGCAGAATGACACAAATCCACCATCATAGTATCATGCAGAATGGTTTTATTGCCAGAGTTCCTGTTGTGGCTCAGCGGTAATGAACCCAACTAGCATCCATGAGGATGCAGGTTTCATCCCTGGCCCCACTCGGTGGGTTAAGGATTTGGCATTGCAGTGAGCTGTAGCGTATGTAGGTCGCATTTGCAGCTTGGTTCTGGTGTTGTGGCTGTGGCATAGACTGGCAGCTGCAGCTCTGATTTGATCCCTAGCTTGGAAACTTCCAAAAAAAAAAAAAAAGAATGGTTTCACTGCCTTAAAAATCCCCTGTGCTCCCAACTATTCACTCCCTACCTCTGACTTAACCCTTTGCAACCACTGACCTTTTATTGTATCCATAGTTTTGCCTTTCTTAGAATATCATATAGTTGGAGTTGTGAAATATGTAGCCTTATCCGATTGCATTTTTTCAGTTGGTATTATGCGCTTAAGATTCCTCCATGTCTTTTCATGGCTTGATAGCTTAATCTCATTTCTTTTCCAGTACTGAATAATAACAGTCTGTTGTCTGGATATACTATCGATTATTTGTCTATTCATCTGCTGAAGGACATCTTGTTGGTTGCTTCCAAGTTTCAGCAATTATGAGTAAAGGTGCTATAAACGTTCATGTCCAGGCTTTTCTGTGAAAGAAGTTTTCACCTCCTTTGGGTGAAATTATGCCAGAGAGCATAATGCATAATTGGTGGATCATATGGTAAAAGTCTTGTAAGCTGTCAAGTTTGCATTATCACAGTGGTGAATGAGAATTCCCGTTGCTCCACATCCTCTCCAGCATGTAGTACTGTCAGGACATGTTTTGGATGTTCACCATTCTAATAGGTGTGTTGTGGTTTATCACTGTTTTGAGTTGTGTTTTCCTGGTGGCATACAACTATAGAGCATCTTTTCATATGTTTACTTAAACCATCTCTATATTTTCTTTGGGGAGGTGTCTGATAAGGTCTTTAGTACTTTTTTTAAAGTTTTAATCAGTTTTCTTTTATTAAGAGTTCTGTATTTGATAGATAACAGTACTTTATCAGGAGTTCCCTAGTGGATCATCGAGTTGAGATAAGGATCCAGCATCCAGCATCGTCACTGCTGTGGCGTAGGTTTGATCCCTAGCCTAAGAACTTCTGCGTCCTGCAGGTGTGACCAAATCCAAAAACAAACCCCCAAGATAGCACTTTATTAGATAGGTCTTTTGCAAGTTTTTTCTCATCTTAGTGTCTTTTTTTTTTTTTTTTGGTCTTTTTGCCTTTTCTTGAGCCGCTCCCACGGCATATGGAGGTTCCCAGGCTAGGGGTCGAATCCGAGCTGTAGCCACCCACCTACTCCAGAGCCACAGCAACACGGGATCCGAGCTGCGTCTGCGACCTACGCCACAACTCACGGCAACGCTGGATCCTTAACCACTGAGCAAGGCCAGGGAATGAACCTGCAACCTCATGGTCCCTAGTCAGATTCGTTAACCACTGCACCACGACGGGAACTCCTCATCTTAGTGTCCTGACAGTGCCTTTCAAAGAGAAGTTTTAGTTTTAATGAAATCTAACTTAACAATTATTTCGTTCATGGATTGTGCCTTTGGCATTGTGTTTAAAAGATCTTCAGCATAACTAAGGTTATTTAGATTTTTCTCCTGTGTTATCTTTTAGGAGTTTATGGTTTCTCATTTTACGTCTTTTTTTTAAATGTGGATGTCCAGGTGGCCCAGCACCATCTGTTAAAAACACTCTTTTCTCCGTCATATTTCCTTTGCTCATTTGTCTAAGATCAGTTGACTGTATTTATAGGGGACTGTTTGTGTCCTCTCTGTTGTGTTCCATTGATCTCTTGTCTGTTCTGTCGTCAGTGCCCCACTGTGCATTTTGTGTGTGTGTGTATAGTGCAGCCATATAGCACGTCTGCAAGGCCGGTGTGTCAGTCCTCCGAGTTTGTTCTTGAGCTTCATTATTCTGTTTGCTATCCTGTGTCTTTTGCTTCTCCATATAAACTGTAGAATCAGTTCGTTGATATCTACAAAATAACTTTTTGGAAAGAACTGACGTCTTAACAGTGTTGAGTCTTATCTATGACATAGAAGATCTGTCTTTTATATAGTTCTTTAATTTCATCAGAGTTTTGTAGTTTACCTCGTATATACCTTGTATATGGGATCTGTAGTGATGTTCCCCCTTTCATTTTTCATATTCATGATTTGTGTCTTTTTTTTTTTTTGTCTTTTTTCAGGGCCTCATCCACAGCATGTGGAGGTTCCCAGGCTAGGGGTCGAATCGGAGCTGTAGCTGCTGGCCTCAGCCACAACCATAGCTGCACTGATCCTAGCTGCACATAAGACCTACAGTGTAGCTTGCAGCGACTGCTGATCCTTAAGCCACTGAGCAAGGTCAGGGGTAGAACTTGCATCCTCACAGAGACTATGTCAAGTTCTTAACCTGCTGAGCCATAGTGGGAACTCCTCAAGACATTCTTCAGTTCTGTTTTATTGCTTTTGACCTCTGCCATGTCTTTTTAATTTTTTCTTATAATTTCAGTCTTTCCACTTTTATATTACCCATTTGTTTTTGCTTGTTTTCTGCTTTTTTCATTAGAACCTGTTGGAAGGCAGAGATTTTGAATAATAGCCTCTGTGCTAAGAAGTAACTCAGACCAAAAAGTGGAGCTGGGCTGGAGATTGAACCCATGCCTCAGTAGCAACCCAAGTCACTGCAGAGACGATGCCAGATCCTTAACCTGGCACAGGTTGCCACAGTGGGAACTCCCACCACTGGTTTTGTTTTTTGTTTTTTTTTTTGACCTATTGATCATTGTCCATTTATACTTAAAAATTAAGGATTAATAATGAATGGCTTACCTTTCTCGAGTGATCATTAGATTGTTTCTGCCATGATATTCATCTGAGAAAGTCAGCTTTGTGGGGAGTGTAGTGTGTGTGAGGCCTGGTAAGTGTCTAGGATGCAGGGACAGGGGTATGGGTATTAGGTTGGGGGTGCACCAAATGCTAAAGTCACCTGCACTTTTCTTGAATCTTTACTGAGGAAGAGAGGGAGGGAGGGGATTCTGACACCTAGTACATACAGTTCCAGTAGACCTTGATTGAAGCCGGTATTTTCATGTCTGCCTTTGCATTTTCTTATATTCTCACCCCCATCTACTCTAAGCCTAAGGGTTTTCCAGGGATGGTTCAGATCAATTTGCTCTCTTCAGTCTGTATCTTACCTTCATCCATGGTTGGTTCAGTGTGTGTAAACATGCTGGGTAAAAGTTGGAGAGAATGGTTCTCTTAGCAATCAGGGCATTGCTTGTCTTGCTATTTTTAGTCCATGAAGTAGAAGGGATAAAACTTAGACTAATTGACTCTATTTCCTTTTTCATTTAACTTTTTAGAATTGTAAGTGTAACATCAGTATAGAAATTGATGTTTAAAAAATGTACATTTTAATCTAAGGCTAAGGAGAGAGAACTTTGCAGATAATCCAGAAGTCTTCTTCCACCCAGGGGAATCATTATTCTGAGTTTAAAGTCCTTTCTTTTCTTTATATTCTTGTTATTTAGTACAAATTTTGATCAATATAGTTAAGTACTGCTCTTGTAGCATTCCACAGGTATTGATAGCTTATGTTTTCATTTTAATTTGAAAGATAGTTGAGTTTTCATTGATATTTTGTGTCTGAACCATGAAGTTTTAGAAGATTGTTTAATTTTCAAATATTGTGGTGTTTCCAAATACCTTGTTATTTCTAATTTAATTCTGATGTAGTCAGAGGACATAACTTTTTATGATTTCAAGTTATTTAAGTATATTGAGGGTTTGTATTCTGAGTAGCATGTGGTGTTTCTGGGCTAATGTCTTATGGGAACTTGGAAAAAATGTTTATTTTGGCATTATTGGATTAGTGTTCTATGAATGTCAACCAAGTCTAGTTGGCTGTGATGTTCATGTCTTTTATATCCTTTCTGATATTCCTACCCACTGAGGAATCCGTTACTGACAAGTGTTCATATCTAAATATAATTATGAGCTTGTTAGTTCTGTCAGTTTTTGCTTTATATATTTTGGTATTCTGTAATTAGGTGCATATACATTTATGATTGTTATGCTTGCTGCATGTAGAAGTTCCTGGGATCGAACCTATGTGGCCCAAGCTGCTGCAGTGCCAGTGCCAAATCCTTAACCCCCTATGCCACATGGGAACTCCTGTTAGGGCTTCTTGATTGACCTTTTCATCATTTTGGAATGTCCCTTTTGATCCCTGATAGCTCTGTCCAGAATTATTTTGTCTGATATTTATAATTATCTCTTTTTTTATGGTCTCTTAATTGATGCATTTTATTTAAGTTTAATGAAATTGTTAGTATTGTTGGTTGGAAGTGCTTTTGCTATATATATATATATATATATATATATATTCTAAATCCACAGGTAGGTTGTTTTGTTTATTTTAGTAGCACTTTAAGTATTTATTCCACCGTTGGCTGGCTTACAACATTTCTGACAGAAAATCTGAAGCCAGTATTTTCCTTGTTTCCCTAAATACAAGGTGTCTTTTATTTTTTGGCTGCTTAAAAATATTTTGTTGTTGGTTTTCAGAAATTTAATTAGTATGTGCCTTAGCACGTTTTTTTTCCTTCCTTTTTATTCTACTTTGGCCTCATTGAGTTTGTTCGTGGGCTCTGTGGTTGTTGTCTACTTAGCGGATCTAGAAGACTTCCTTCCATTCTTTTTGTCAGACTTTCTCTTCATCTCTCTGTCCTTTCTCTCATGGAGTCCATTCAGTTTATGTTGGACTAGTTGATAATGTCCTGCAAGGCACTGAGGCCATTCATTTCCCCCAGTGTTTTCCTTTGTGTTCCATTTTGGATATGTTATATTGTAATGTCTCACATTCACTGATCTTTTTTTGTCTCTGGGGTCTAATCCATTAATCCCATTCAGTGATTTTTTTTTTTTTTGGCTCATATTTTTCACCATTTTCATCCCCCTCCCCCCCTTTTCTATTTTAACTATTTGAGCATAGTTGTTAGGATACTTTTAACATCTTTGCCTGGTAATTACATCATTTTGGTTATAACTCGTTTATGGTGTTATGGGGTTACTTTCTGCTGCTTTTCCACAGTTTTAGTAAATTTGGTTGGGGTGTTGGGCATTTGAAGTGTGTTGTGGAGTGTTGGGGGTTTTTGTTTTGTTTTGTTTTAGGGCCACACCTGCAGCATATGGAAGTTCCTGGGCTAGGGGTTGAATTGGAGCTGCAGCTGCCAGCCTGCACTACAGCCATAGCAATGCCAGACCACAGCTTGCGGCAGCGCCGGATCCTTTAACCCCCTGAGCAAGGCCAGAGATCGAACCTGTATCCTCGCGGATACTAGTCACAGTGGAACTCCAGAGTGTTGGGTTTTATTGATTGCTTTAATGAATATTGGAGTTTTGTTTTGGAAGCAGATGCTAGGATGCGTCTATAGCAGCTTTTATTCTTAGGGCTCCTTCAGCCTTGTTGCTAAGAGATCATCTTTTTATCGTTTTTACTAATCGCCCTATGTGTTCAAAGAGGTGGACTTTGAACAGCTCTCATGACTTTGCAGTTAGCATCTGGCCAAAGACTTAAGGCCACACTGCCCCTTCTGGATGTTTGGAGCCACCTCTGAGCTCTCCCTCCACGCCAGCGCCCTGATCCACAGCTCCTAGCCACCCACCCTCCCCAGCTCCAGTCTGACTCGTGATGTAGCAAAACCATAGTGTTCTCGGTTTCCCCTTCATGTCCCGTAGTTCACAGATGGTTCTTAGGATGCACTCTGTTGGTGTGAGGGCCCCTGCTACCTGGCCCCACAGTCCTGTGCTGCCTATGCTGCCTGTTGTCCAGCATCAGAATCCAGATGTTTCCTATCTTTCGTTCTCTAGTTATTTGTGTCAAGAAGGCAAGTTGTATACCTTTTATTACTTAATGACTGGATGGTCTCTTTTCTTGTTGTAGTTTTTGTCCATGTCTTTTTGGTTTTGTGTTTTATGGCTGATTTGGGGAGATAAACTGCTGTCCCTATCACTTTACCTTCCCAGAATCCCTTATATCCTCTAATTAAAAATTGAGTGAACAAATGGTTTTCTTCCATGTTGGTTGTGGTTTATTTTATTTATTTTTTATTTTTTGATAATGATATTTATTTTTTACATTATAGATGGTTTACAGTGTTCTTTCAATTTCCTACCATACAGCAAGGTGACCCAGTCACACATACATGTATAGAGTCCTTTTTCTCACATTATCATCCTCCATCATAAGTGACTAGATAATAATTCCCAGTGCTATATAGCAGGATCTCATTGCCCATCCATTCCAAAGGCAGTAGTTTGCATTGGTTAACCCCAAATTCCCAGTCCATCCCACTCCCTCCCCCTTCCCCTTAACAGCCACAAGTCTGTTCTCCATGTCCATGATTTTCTTTTCTGTGGAAAGATTCATTTGTGCCATATATTAGATTTCAGATATAAGTGATGTCATACAGTATTTGTCTTTCTTTTTCTGACTTACTTCGGTTAATATGAGAGTCTCTAGTTCCATCCATGTTGCTGCAAATGGCATTGTTTTGTTCTGTTTTTATGACTGAGTAGTATTCCATTGTGTTTATATACCACATCTTAATCCATTCCTAAATGTCAATGGCCATTTAGGTTGTTTCCATGCCTTGGCTGTTGTGAATAGTGCTTTAATGAACATGTGGGTGCATGTGTCTTTTTCAAGGAAAGTGTTGTCCAGATAGATGCCCAAGAATGGGATTGCTGGGTCATATGGAAGTTCTATGTATAATTTTCTAAGGCACCTCCATACTGTTCTCCATAATGGCTGTACCAGTTTACATTCCCACCAACAGTGCAGGAGGGTTCCCTTTTCTCCACAACCCCTCCAGCATTTGTTATTTGTGGACTTATGAATGATGGCCATTCTGACTGGTGTGAAGTGGTACCTCATATTAGTTTTGATTTGCATTTCTCTAATAATCGGTGATGTTGAACATTTTTTCATGTGCTTGTTGGCCATCTGTATATCTTCTTTGGCGAGTGGTTTGTTTTAGTGTCATCTTTACATAACAGTTTTTCATAAGTTAACTTTTTCTTGAGTTTAACTATTTTTTATCCAATTTTCATTGACTTTTACTGACTTTTCTTTTAGGCCATGCTGGTGTATCTGCAAGCATGATGAAGAAGCGGACATCCCACAAGTAAGCAATTCTGAAATTTGCCTTTTAGAGCACAGGTTGTGGCCTTTGGTTCCGTGAGCTAGGAGATCATCTATGCCAAGCCTTCTCCCCGTCTGAGGAAGCGTTGGCTCAGAGCAGCCGGCCTCACGTACAGCCCTGCCGCATGCTGAGTGGTGGTGCGTGATCTAATCCCTCTGCTTTGAGGACCTGACTAGCACTCTGCCAGCCATGCTTCAAAAGCATGAGGAGCTGATAATCGAGAGAAAGCATATGTGTGTTGAAAGATAATTTCAAGTGACAAATGTGTTATAAATCTTAAATTCTATAGGTACAGCAGCAACATTTTTTTTCCTCCCTGAAATCGCTTTTTGTGTGTAATGTAGCTAAATGTTCAAAAAGAGAGTTGAGATACTATTTTACATACTACCCACTGGTACTGTATTGTATTTAATAGATTTTACCAGGTATCCACCAGTAATGGTGAAGGCCACTGCAGTGTGGAACCCTCTCTAACAAATCAGTTCTGATGGGATGAGTCTTAGTCGTAGACTGTTAAACATGGAGGAGCCCCTCCTTGACCCTGTCGTCTCCCACGACTCATTACAGCAAGTAATTTCAAATTATTGACATGGACAGGTTTGTTCCTCTCAGTCACCACACTGTTGTAGTCAGAGTGTGAGAGTCTTCTGGGCTATTGTGGAACGTCTAGATGAATAAACGTGCCCTTCAGTAATTGCTGGTGATTAAATCAAACATGTCTCTGTTTAAAGGGACACTTGGATATGTAATGTAAATATTTGTATGTATTCAGTTTAAGAAATGACTTAGAAAGTAAAAATAAGACAAGGCAACTATGCTCTTGTATCCCTGAGGTTTGATAAGATGTTCTTCAAGTTTTATTCATTTGCCCATCACCTTCACAGTTCTGCCATTCCCAGTGAGCTGATAATTTATGTAATATACCTCTGTTCATTATCATATCATTACCATAAATGGTAGGCCATCTCTCAGCACAAATAGAAGGTGATGAAAAAAACTTTAAATACATTGGGGAATAAAAGTAGGTTACATAATAACTTTGCAAAACGAGAGTCTGTCATCTTTTTTCTCTCAAGTACAAGGTGTAGATACCTATTCAGTTTTTGAAGTTCGTATGTGTACCAGCCAGAAGGATTTCTCATCCTATATGTTCCATGAGGCAGGGCACTGGTTCTAGTGCTTTCCTGGGAGATGTGCTTGTCTCGCTTAAAGAGGAGAAGTTTTTTTAAAAATTACTGTTATTAAAGTGTAGTTGATTTATAGTAGTGTGCCAGTTTCTACTGTACAGCAAAGGGAGAGAGTAGAAGTTTTGAACATAGCAAAAAGGAGAAGTTGAAAAGTTACGAATCATTTATTTTTTTCTAATCTCGGTTCAAATTTGAAGACGGGTGGGGCAGAAAAAAAAGAAAAGACTGAAACAAAAGTTTCCATGTTTTGCAAATGATAGCTGAGGGGTGAGCAGAGATAGTGGCTGATGGAGAGGCTGGCCTTGGAGTGGGAAGCCCCACTGTGGGCCTTCCCAGGTTCTTCCATCTGTCTGGTGTTCACCTTAGCTCATGCCTAAAGTCGCAGTGTTGGACTAGCACAATGAGGTTTTTGGCTTTTCAGCATAGAATCCGTTCTACAAATGCAATATTTATAGAAAACAAATACAGGAAAGCAGGACTGGAGAGCCTCACTCTCTCCTTGCCTGCCTCCACTGTGGCTCTCCAGGGAGTAAGACACTGAGGACTCTACATGCCGCCACTGACCTGCGGTCATGCCTCCCCCCACTTCTCATGTTGGTACAGGGGGACTGAGCAGTAATTACTCCATGTGCAGATGCCTCTGCTTGCTTGAGAGAGAGTCTCAGGAAGCCCAGGAGACTTGCTGGCAGAGCCGTTGTCCTGACGGCAGCACCTCCTGTCCCTGAGGGTGCTGGGGGATTCAGGTAATCTGGGCTCAAGTGCTTGGAGCAGTCCCTCCGCGCCCAGAAACATTGCATAGCTGAGTCTCGTTCTTGTTTTTAAAGTAAATAGAAACAAACTTTTGTGTTTCCTGGGGGCCAGGGTCCTCGGTGTGTTTTAGGCACCAGCTGCTGGACAGACCTTTCCTAGCTTCCCAGGAGCTTGTTTGGGAAGTACATGCACATCGAAGGTGCATCTTGAAAGGGAAGTATAGTTGGGGACTAGATCTAAGGTGAATTTAACTGTAGTGTCTTTGTTTCAATTTTCCAATGTAAATCCGGCTCTTTTTTCTTCCTGAAGTTGAATAGTGGGTAGATTTACATTTCAGGGTATTCTTGTAAGTATGATGGGACTTTGGTACGTTTCCCACTAATGTACATTTAGAAAATGGATCAGGAGCTGTTAAGCGTAAAATTGAGGTATTTCCAGAGAATGGTTTCCTTTCATTTGAAAAGATTCAAATATAGTCCCTGTCAAGACTGTCCCTGCTCCTCCTCCCCGTGTCCTTGGTGTGGTTTCATTTAGTGTTCATGGCATCCCTGTCAAGTGCGGACCGTGAAGCCTTTCTCTGTGCAGAGAGATTCGTCAGTAACTTTTCTGACGTAATACATCTGAAGAGTCAGTGAGCCCATATTAACCACCACATCGTATTTCCTGAACTGCATGTTTTGTTGTCTCATATCTGAAAAATATGTTATTTCTGTCACAAACACCCAGACTAGATAACAACTGGAGCAAGCATCTAAATGAACCATGGTATTGATAATCTTAAATTGGTCAAGTATATAATACTTTTTAATCAGTTTTCCAGCTGGTATTCACACTAGTGAAAATGAGTGGTGCTTTGGAAGCTTTGAAACATTTGGATGTTTGCCATGGACCTCTCTATATTCACAGAGTTCGGCGTAGACAAAAAATGAAAGAAACCATAGCGATTTGTATGGAAGACTTGACTCTCCACTCTGTTTTTATATTGTCAATTTAAGCTGGGAATGACAGTGTCAGCTATAGTTTTATCAACCAACATGTACCAGAGGAGGAGTTTTTCTCTCTGCTTGCTGATGTGCATCTTGAAAAAGTCAGTTATTTTGATTCATTTTATTTTTTTTATTTTTTATTTTTTTTGCATTTTAGGGCTGTACCCATGGAATATGGAAGTTGCCAGGCTAGGGGTCAAATTGGAGCTGCAGCTGCCAGCCTATGCCACAGCCACAGCAGCGTGGGATCCGAGCCGTGTCTGTGACCTACACCATGGCTCAGGGCAATGCCAAATCCCCAACCAACCAAGTGAGACCAGAGATCAAACCCACATCCTCATGGATACTCTTCAGATTTGTTTCCACCGAGCCACTTGACAGCTCCCAGTTATTTTGATTTAATCTGTAATTTCACTTGAGATCTACTGGAACGCACAGCGTAAGGGAACTACTTTTATATCACAATACCAAATAGAATAAGGAAAGAAGTCAGTAATTTATTCATACAACATGCAGTTCCCATTGTGGGACAGTGGAAACTAATCTGACTAGTATTCCATGAAGATGCAGGTTTGATCCCTGGCCTCATTCAGTGGGGTTAAGGAGCCAGCATTGCCATGCCAAGCTGCGGTGTAGATTGCAGACGTGGCTCGGATCTCAAGTTGCTGTGTCTGTGGTGTAGGCTGGCAGCTGCAGCTCCAGTTCAGCCTCTAGCCTGGGAACTTCCATATGCCACGGTGCAGCCTTAAAAAGCAAAATATATATATGCAATGAAAATGCCTCTTTAAAAAATTCATACAACAAAGCACATAGTATGTGTCAGGCATTTACTGGTTTGTAGTAGAATTGTAATAGTTGAAAATTTAAAGCATGGTGCTTTTAAATATTGATTATGAAAATAAGACACTTACTGAGGAAAAAATAGTCATCAATTTAAATCATTAAGGGAGTCTTGATAAAAAATCTAGTGTCTTTAAACATTTTTTTAAAATTGGGATATAGTTTATTTGTAATATTATGTAAGTTTTAGGTGTACAGCGTAGTGATTCACAATTTTTAAAGATTTTATACTCTACTTAGAGTTATTATAAAGTATCGGCTCTATTCCCTGTGTTGTACGTTATATCCTCGTAGTTTATTTATATATAGTAGTGTGTATTTCTTAATCTCCCACCCCATCTTTCCCTCTCCCTTCCCCGTCCCTAGTGGTAACCACTGATTTCTTCTCAGGAATTCTTTTCTTGATGACAGGATAGTTGGGATGGTACTTTTGGAACTTTTTAAACTAATTTTTTAAATAGTTTTTCTTTTTTATTTGTTTATTTATTTTTTGCTTTTTTTAGGGCCGCACCCATGGCACATAGGGGTTCCCAGGCTAGGGGTCGAATCGCAGCTCTAGCCGCTGGCCTACACCACAGCCACAGCCACTCCAGATCCGAGCCAAGTCTGTGAGCTACAGCACAGCTCACGGCAGTGCTGGATCGTTAACCCACTGAGCGAGGCCAGGGGTTGAACCCGCGTCCTCACGGTTCTTAGTCAGATTCGTTTCCACTGCGCTGTGGCAGGAGCTCCAGGGACTTATTTAAACTATCGGGCAAAGCACAGAAACGTTTTCTACACTCTCAGTTTACCTTTTTGGGAACATGGGTAGATAGAAATTAATATTTCTTCTGGGTCAGCTTTATTACCGAAGAAATGGTCCCTGCATCAGCAGCAGCCCTAAGCTTGTTAGAAAGTCATGGGGGAGTTCCTGCCGTGGCGCAGTGGAGATGAATCCGACTAGTATCCACAAGGACGCAGGCTCAATCCCTGGCCTGGCTCAGTGGATCGGGGCCCAGCGTTGCCAGGAGCTGTGGTGTAGGTCTCAGATATGGCTTGGATCCTGTGTTGCTGTGGTTGTGACAGAGGCTGGCAACTTTAGCTCCGATGCTGTTACCAGAGCTGATATTAAAGCGTTAATCAGATGACTAAGTCAAGTTATATGGAAATTAGTACACACAATGATAGCAGTGAAAGGTACTAGGTGCTGTGTACTTGGTCACCTTTTATTCCCAAGAAAGCTATTTATAGCTTCTGGAGATAAGAGACAAGGAAAGTGATTATAGATGTTTAATTCAGTTTTCTCTACTTTTATCTTTGGATTGTTTGGATCATGACATAATGCAGCCTTTTATTTGCCTTTGGCTGTAATTCTGTATGTCCTCAATTGAATGAAGTGTTTTGGTATTAGTTTATAGTATTGCTATTTGTTTATTGACTACCTGTTGAATGATACTTAAGAACATTTTAGACCCTTTCCCAAGAAAATACCAGAGACTGAGGCTGTTAAAAATAATGTATTCAGATTGAATATAAAGCAAAGTCATCCTTTTCTTCAAGCAACTCTCATTGTATTTAATTAATTAACTTAATTTGTTTAAAGTTATCTCTTTTTATCTACTTCTTTATTTATTTTTGCTTTTTAGGGCCACACCCGCAGCATATGGAGGTTCCCAGGCTAAGGGTCGAATTGGAGCTGTAGCTGCTGGCATGTGCCACAGCCACAGCAACCCTGGATCTGAGTCACATCTGTGACCCACACCACAGCTCAGGTCAACATTGGATCCTTAACCCACTGAGGGAGGCCAGGGATTGAACCTGGGTCCTCATGGATGCTAGTCAGATTCGTTAACTGCTGAGCCACGACGGGAACTCTGGAACTCTCATTTTAAATTAAAAGAAAGTTTTGCTTGTTAATTTCACATCCCTGCTCTTTGATTGAACTATCTAGGGAGGACCAGAGTGTGTTGGTGTTCATGTACCTTCTTCCAGTAATCTGACATGTTCGTATTTGCTTTTATATATACTATTTCAACTCATGTAAATAAGCTTTAACTTTTGTTTCTCTTACTGATATTTGAATCTGAAGTAGCAATTAGAATTTAAAATGTAAGAATTTGTTTAATATATAATTTTTTTCTTTCTTTTTAAGGCCACACCTGTGGCATGTGGCTGGGGGGTTTGAATCAGAGCTGCAGCTGAGGCCTACACCACAGCCACGGCAATGCCAGATCTGTAACCCACTGAGTGAGGCTAGCGATCAAACCCACATCCTCAGACAATGTCAGGTCATTAACCCGCTGAGCCACAGTTGTAACTCTCAATATATCATTGTTTAAAAAAAAATAGTGTATTATAAATCCCAAATTGCTTTCACCCAACTTCAGCAATCATCAGCATTTGCCTGATACTAGATAACTCTTAGTGTATCACTTGTTATTTAGGGAAATTCTAAACATTGTCTTCAGTTAGATCTAGTTGAAAGCACTTAAATCAGTTTATCAATAACCCCCGGACTTTAACATGTTTAAAAATATTTTTAAGCACTCTTTGTAAATTTTGGCTGCAAAGCATTCAGACAGCTTGGGCATTTAAGGTACAGTAATCGGAAAGTTTGACTAATGAATTTTAAAAGTAGTAAATTATTCTAATTACTGTGTTTGTCTTTAGTATTCATTGAGGCATCCATTAAATTTTTTGTTGCTCTACTTTTTTAGTCAAATTAAGTTATTAAATAAACTGGGCAGAAATGGTATCTATATTAGATCTTTAATTCTTTTAGAACTGGTGAAATCATGCTTTAAAAGTGGAATTATCTGGGGGTTCCCATTGTGGCGCAGGGGAAATGAGTGTGACTAGTATCCCTGAGGTCTCGAGTTGGATCCCTGGCCTCGCTCAGTGGGTCGGGGATCCAGCATTGCCGTGAGCTGTGGTGTAGGTTGCAGATGTGGCTCGGATCATGTGTTGCTGTGGCTGTGGTGTAGGCTGGCAGCTGCAGCTCTGATTTGACCCCTAGCCTGGGAACTTTGAGATGCCACAGGTGCGACCCTAAAGAGCAAAAAAAAAAAAAAATTTAATGTATATTTTGGAGTTCCCCTGGTGGCATAGCAGGTTAAGGATCTAGCATTATACTTAAGGGATTTGATATGCCACTGTGGTGTGGGTTCGGTCCTTGGCCTCAGAATTTCCACATGCCATGGGTACTTCCAAGAAGAAAAAAAATATTAATTTCATGTATATTTTAAAAGTCTTTCTTCTACATATCTGTATGGGTAATTGTGTGCATAAAATTTTTCACATGGTCATATATTCTACATTTGTTTTTCAAACGTCTTTATGTTTTTTCTGTGATTTTTAACAGCTATGCTCTTATTTGATTATAAAGATTTACTGTCACTGGAGTTCCCATCGTGGCTCAGTGGTTAGCGAATCTAACTAGGAACCATGAGGTTGCGGGTTCGATCCCTGGCCTTTCTCAGTGTGTTAAAGATCTGGTGTTGCCGTGAGCTGTAGTGTAGGTCACAGACACGGCTCGGATCCTGCATTGCTATGGCTGTGGTGTAGGCCAGCGGCTATAGCTCCAATTCGACCCGTAGCCTGGGATTATGCACACAACAGAGCAGCCCAAGAAATAGCAAAAAGCCAAAAAAAAAAGATGTACTGTCACTTACTGAATCAGTGGGGCCAATTAAACATTTTTATTTCCAGTTTCCCCTGTTGTGAACACTGCTCAGAACATCACTGTAGCTATAGTTTAGTGCTTGTCCATTGTTTTTTTTTTTGATAAATTTGTAGACATGGAATCATTGGGAGAATGGATTGCCAAATTGTTCACTAGGAAGGTTGCATTTATTCTATAAGTGGATAGAAAATAGTACCTCATCATAATTTGGAGTTGTTGTTACAGAAAGATACGAGACCCCCTAGGAGTTCTGTGATGCAATGGGTTCAGGATCTGGCTTTGTCACTGCTGTGGTGTAGGTTTGATCCCTGGCCCAGGAACTTCCACGTGCCATGAGCACAGCTGTAAAAACAAAACAAATCAGATCCACTCAAATCTGTCCAGGTCAGGGGCAGCAAAGGCTGGCTGCAGTCGCCTAAGTCGTTATGGGTGAGAAACCAGCTGCATTCAGCAGTAGATGCTCACCTTACACCTCACCTCCCACCCCCTCCTTCTTGGCTACTCTACAGTTCTCTGGGTCCTGGCTGTTTCATCAGGCCCTGTACTTAATGCTCAGACACCAGGGATCCTGACTTGGCCTGAAAAAAATACATCTCAGCCATAGATACCATTGAATATTTCCTTGTGTTTGCAATATGAACACCAAGAATCATCTGGCACCTGAGGAACACTGACAGTGCTAAAGAAAGTCGTACATAGAACAAGAGAGCTAACCAGGAATCTGCAGGTGTGAACAGAGCTAACACTCAGACAGCAGCAGACTCAACAAAGACAAGGCTGAATCCAGTAGTTCAGCAGGAATTGGGAAATGTTCATTAAAAAGAAAAATCATTCAAGATAAGATAAAGAAATAATTAGTTCATAGAAGTGAAAAATGTTACTTAAGATATTCAGTAGCTAGGCTGAAATTTTAACTAGTTCAAGAGAAATGGATCTGAGGAGTTCCTGGAGATGAACAGTATGAGAAAGGAGTTGAATCATGGTGGATAGATCTGGAAGAGCTACATCCATCTAATTGGAGTTTCAAAAAAAGGGTGGAGGGGAAAAATAGTCAAGAATAAGTATGAAAAGGAGTTCCTGTTGTGGCGGATTTGATCCCCAGCCTTGCTCAGTAGGTTAAGGATCCGGCTTTGCCGTGAGCTGTGGTGTAGGTTGCAGACGCGACTCGGATCCAGAGTTGTGGCTGTGGTGGAGGCGGGCAGCAACAGCTCTGATTAGACCCCTAGCCTGGGAACCTCCATATGCTGAGGGAGCGGCCCTAGAAAAGGCAAAAAGACAAAAAAAAAAAAAAGAATAAGTATGAAAAATAATTTTGCCCAGCTCTCTTTAGATTTACCAAGTCTAGTGAGGGATAATGAGAAACACACGTGGCAAGTCCTAGTGACATTTCAGAATCCAAGAACAAAGAAAATTCTAAAAGCAAGCTGAAGAGCAAAACAAGTTAACCTTAAAGGAACCAGGATCACATGAGCATCTGGTATCTATAACTCTGGAAGATAAAAGACAATGAAAATACCTTTTTCTGATAAAGGTGCTGAGGCAAAAGGGATTTTAAGCCAGCCTTCTATACCTAGGCAAGTCAGGGATGAGGAAAAAATAATACTATTTTGAGGCTTAGAAGAATTTGAAGTTTGCATTTGTGAACTCTACTGACTCACCAGAGCATATGTCTAGAAAGACCAAATATACATGAGAAAAAAAGTGTAAAGTTTGCAAAAATTTGTTACAAAAAGAGAAATCTTCCTTGTTTACTTCTAAATAAGACAGTGTCTTAAAAAATTTTCTGTAAGGTAATGGCAAGATAAAAAATAACAATTTGGAACAAGACACTAAATTTCACAAGTGTGGTGAAAGTGCCCAAGAGGGGTTTACTATGTGCTAAGGTGTTTGTTTTAATTTTTTTCCCTTCTTTTTACAAAGAGTTTATTTTTAGTCTTGCTCGAGGTGTGGAAGAGAAAGTATAGGTTTTGATTAATTTTAGATTTTAGTAGAAAAATGAAAGTTTAAACAGGATGTTTAGAAAGCAAAGAGGTATCACTGTAGGCTAGCTGTTAAGATCTGTAGCTTCCTACAACTTCCATTAGAACTAACTTTTGTTTGGTGCAAAGAAACCTCACTCATCTTAGCTGTATAGATAAAGGAAGAAAGGGGTGAGGAGATGAAGATGAAACATTTCAAACAGAAACACAAAGCAAAATGTTAGAACAGACCAGGCATATTATTTACCACAGCAAAAGTTAATGATTCAAATTCCCTTAAAAAAAAAAAAGAAAAGAAAAGAAGAAGACCCCCACATTGGAGTCCCTCTTGTGGCTCAGCAGGTTAGGAACCTGACTAGTAATATGAGGGTGTGTGTTTGATCCCTGCAGCCCTTAAAAAATGAAAAGAAAAGAAAGAAGAAAATCTTTGCAAAAAGGAAGGATGGTATTTCTTTAGAATTAAAGGATGTAGGAGCTACTTTGAAAAGGGATGCTTGCTGGCCACATTTAAGTCTCTTATAATAATTAATGTTCAGAAGAGGGAGGAGAGCCTTGTGTACTTCCATCATTAGAGGTGCCAAGATGAAAACTGCCTTTTCTGAAATGTGACTAAAGGGAGCGTCGCATATCTTCCTCCTCGGAAGCAGCTGCAAGTTACAGAAGATTACCCCTAATGAGTGTAGAAAGAGTGAGTGACTGAACTAGAAAATCATGTCCTTTGGGTCTTCCAGTTGCCCTTTTCTGCTTTCAGTGGCTAAATTTATATTGGTTTTGCTGAGAATCATGGTGGTAAAAAATTTCATGCCTCTGATCTAGGCTAGGACGCTTCCCATTTGTAGTCAGTGTCTTCCAGAGAAGCAGCACCAGTGGTGTGTGAATAGACAGATTGGAGACCCAGAGAGGAGCTGATAGATAGATCCACTCGAGAATGAAGATGGAATTGCCTCTTCATTAGGAAGAGCACCTTCAACTGATTGGATGAGGCCCACCTATATTATGGAGGGAAAGCTGTTGATTTACATGTTAGTTTTATATAGAAAAATACGTTCATAGTAAACATCTAATGCTTGACTAGATACTCAGTACTGTGTCCCAGCCAAGTTGACATCTTAAAATTAATCATTATACTGGTGAGGACGCTGTGTTTGTTTATAATTTTGGTAGTAATAATGGAATGTCTGTGTAAATTAGAAAATGGTGCATATGACTGAATTCTTTCTTCAGTGAGTTTTGGGAACCAACCTCTGCCTTTGCTGTGAAGAAAGCCTGATCCTGTACACAGGATGAATCACAAGGACTTTTGCCTAAAGATCAAAAGAAGATAGGTAATTGTCTATTTGAAGAAAAACGCAATGCTGGAAAAGATGCCTGTATTCTCAAGGCGGAATGTAGTCATCTTCACCAGCCCTTTCCCCACAGGGCCCGTTGGATGCAGTGGCACGTTTTCAGGGAATTTGAAAACGCCTTGGTGTACTTTCTTTTGGGCTTGAGTATTAGTACTAGTTACACGTTACAGACTTGATGTATGTGTTCTTAAGCTTTCTTTTCTCCACTCAGTTTTACACTTATTTTAGGTTCTATAGATTGATTCCTTACTATGAACCATATTGAATTGAGCTCTTGGCTCTGTCCTTTCTCTCTCCATTTAATATAAGCTGTTTCGTTCCAAGCAGTATTCTTTTGTTTGGCAGGGTTGTTGTCCTTTTCCTTGTTCTTTCCTCCTGGAGCCCTTTTGGAATGGTGTTAACTCTCTTGGGTGAACAGATAATAGTTCTACAGTACTCACTTTCTCTTGTTTCTTGTTTGTTCTGCAGTAAGAGATGCTCATTGCTTATTGTCAGCCCCCTGCTGAAACTCTTCCAAGCGTTCTTGATTGTCTGAAACTCTGTCCTATTACGTTATCCCTTAGTGTCCAAGGGGGAATTGGTTCCAGGACCCCTTGTGCCGTGTTAGAATCCACAGATGCAGCACGTCTCTTTATAAAATGGCATAATACTTACACGTAACCCACACACATCCTTCTGTATACTTTAAATTATCTCTAGATTACTCATGATACCGAATACAGTGTAAATATTATGTAAACAGTTGTAACTACAGTGTAAACCATTGCCTGCACTGGCAAATTCAGGTTTCGCTGTTTGGAACTCGGGGATTTTCCTGTCCATGCTTGGTTGAATGCGAGGGTGTGGAGCCCATGGATATGGATGGCCAGCTGTGAACTTCTTCAGGAAGCATCTGTGAGAACAGTATTCCCTGCGTCCTTATATGTTCACACTGTTTTGTCTGTGTCCTTTCACTTGGAGGTCAGTATAGAATTCTTGACTGACTATCAAACCCTCAGCTTACATTTTCTTTCCTGAGAACCTTGAATTTGTCATTGCATGGTCCCATCATGGCGTTGCTGTCACATTGTGTTTTCCTTTCCTCACACACGATGTGGTTCTTTTGCTTGGATGCCCAGGAGATGTTATTTTCTTTAAAGTTCATTTTGTTTTAGTGAAATGTCTTCATGTCAGTAGTTCTAGGTCATTTTCTCAGGGGTGCGTTTGTACATTTAATAGTCTTTTATTTCAGGATCTTTTTCCTTGAATTCTTTGAGTATTTCTGTTCCTTTTGTTTTAGTTTTTGGATGATTCTGTTAGATGGAATTTTGTATCTGTTTCCATCTCTCTGTTTTTCTTTCTCTCTCTTTTTTTTGGCTACACTTGCAGCATGTGGAAGTTCCCGGGCCAGGGATTGAACCTCGGCAGTGACAATGCCGGATTCTTAACGTGCTGCGCCACAAGGGAACTCCTGTATCTCTTTTCTCCTTTCCTTAAATGCCCCATGGTGTCAACGTCGTCCACGTTCCTCTAGTTTAGTCTTCATTTCTGAAACATGTTCAAATGGCTGATTGTTTCTTGACTGTGTCTGATTTTTCTCACGTCTTCTCTTCTGTAGCTGTCTCATATTTGGGCTCTTCTGTTTCTGATGTAAGTTTCTCTTTCATAGCCTCTGTTGTGTGCATAATCTTAGGTGATCATTTCCATCTGTTTTGTATTTTTGAGCTCTGCCTCCTATGCACGTTGGTGCCACCACGATCCCCTCCTGAGACTCCTGTACACGAGACGCTGTACACGAGAAGGGGTGAGATGATTCCAGGGAGCGGGCCTTGCTGCAGAAATCTGAGCCTGCGTGTTCCCATGGCATACTTAAAGTAAAGCTTCATAGTCTTCTCTGTGATACCTTTTGAGGTCTGTCTCCTTTGGGCCCTGCCCCGAAGCATCTGAACACCTCATCTTTCCTCTGCTCCCTGGCCTCGCCCTACTCAGATATTATTCTCAGTGTGTGTCCTCTGTTCAGGGCTCTGCCTTCCTGGAAAGCCTTGTGGCTGGGTCTTTGTAGAGCTTTAAGGGCTGGGGCAGACACAGCATTTTCTGGTCTCACTGTCCTGCACGTAACCTTGTAAGTCCTTTTATAGTCCAACTGGAGAAGTTTTCCTTCCAATGTGTTCTCCAAATGGTGTTACCTGTCTTGCTTAGGAAGAGGGCCCTGTCAACTGATTTCTCATGAAGGCAGTTTTAATGGTTTGCTGTAACCTGTTTCTCTGTTTCACAAACCCACCAAATTTACCAAATTGGTCTGTTTAGAATATATATACCAGTTGTCGTTTTCAGTGTTACAGCCTACAGTAAATTGCTTGTTTTTTAAAGTTTATTTGTATTTATGCCATCTGTTTACCACTTTTATTTGTGGTATACCAGATGAGAGCTTTATGCCTATGAAAGTGTGGGAGTGGGTTCTTTCTTGCTTTCTAAATTTTTTTATTCTTGGCATATAGCAGCATCCGTGTGCCAGCGTGGTCTTGGCTTCAGCTTGCATTCACGCCAAGTGTTGTCCCTTGGCTTTGGATTTTTACGTGAAATGAAGATTTTTTTTTTCCTGCTATCGAAAAAGTCAGGTGTATTATTTATAAATATCTGTAGATTTTTTTCAGTTGTTCGTGATTGAGAAAGAATATAGTTTGATGTTGCTCCAATAATTTTTAATATTACATTAAGTACCCGTCACAAATTTAAATGTTTTAAGGTAATATATTTTCTAGAGAAGTAAAATGCATGGATATAAGCCAGCCTGGATTCCAGTTTAAGAAAAGATTAAATGTTAGTTTCTTCTTATTGTTTAAGCCAGTGGGAACAGAATTATGTCATCATTAGAATGGGTGAAATTTTAAGTTACACATTTCTTTTTGATGAGAAATATGTTTGTATTTTATAAGGCCAAATATACATGTGTAATTATTTCATGTAGTCAGCTCTTTGGTTAAGTTGGATAATTGTGATTTGATTTAATTAAAGGAAACTCAGAAAGCTGGGAAATTGGTACTTAATTTTAGTGTTTAAATTGCTACTGAGTAGTACTGCCTGTCCACAGTTGGGGTACACAGAGGTTCCTGTTGGGACAGAAGGGCCTCTCCTGTGAGCCACTACTGCTTGGCTCTGGGATGGGGAGATGGCCACCTTGGAGGCCCCTGGACCCCGAGCGTGGCAGCATTAGCTAGCGCAGGACTGGGACCATCTGTAATGAGAGCATGTTAGCTAGCAAAGTTGTGTTGGTAGGAGTGCATACTTTTGAGATGATACCTTATGTGTGTGTATGTGTGAATACAGAAAACATCGGAGCAGTGTGGGGCCGAGCAAACCTGTTTCCCAGCCCCGGCGGAACATCGTAGGCTGCAGGATTCAGCATGGGTGGAAAGAGGGGAATGGCCCTGTCACCCAGTGGAAAGGAACCGTGCTGGACCAGGTGCCTGTAAATCCTTCTTTGTATCTTATAAAATACGATGGATTTGACTGTGTTTATGGACTAGAACTTAATAAAGATGAAAGAGTTTCTGCGCTTGAAGTCCTCCCTGATAGAGTTGGTAAGTTCTCTTTACTATTTGTGCGTTATAATGCTTTAAAAATGATCATTGAAATGGATGTGTTTTGATTTTTTTTTTTGCATTATTATTTTTATTTTTATTGGAGCATAAGCACTTCTGATTCACATTTAAATCGGTCACCTAAAACCACAAAAACTGATCAGTAGATCAGTTCTAAAACCACAGTTCAAGGAACTGTGAGGGATATAAAGATATATAAAATTGTTTCTCAAAAAGCTTACAATCTAATAATTTCTAACATGATCATTTCCCACATTTTGCTCACTTTTTATCTGGACTCTGATGGGTAAGAATATTTCTCGTTAGCTCAAATATTGTGTTCTAAGAAAAATGTCATGCATTAATTTAGAATCTATGCAAAGTGTATCTTTCATTGTGTATTATTACGATGACTGTTCAGCCAAAACATGAAAACTCTATTACACTGCATTTTCAAGGATTTGTACAAGGTTTGTGGGAAATGAGTGGCTTTTTAAATGTCATATGAATCAGTTTTACCATGTGTAACTTAGGTTCCCTTAAAGCATAAAGTGTCAGTTAATAATGACGACTGATTTTATTCTTAAGAATAAGATGAAATGATTTTATTTTAAGATCAATAAGATACACCCAAGTTGATGTTACTTTCTTCAGAGTATTTACTTTGAAATCAATTTTCTTATTATTGTAGTGATGCTGCTGTTGCTCGAATACTGGTTTATGCTTTTGGAATTGTCCTCAAACAGCCTGTATATTGACAAATACAGTCTCAGCAGATCTGCACTTGGGGGACAGAAATTTGGGTTCAAATCGTCAAGGGAAGAAGCTTACTCAGTCCCTTCTCCCCCTTTATTTTTGCCATTGCATTCTTGGGACACATGCATCCCCAGCAAGTTAATTCTTTGCTGGAGCAGCAGGTTATTTTTTAGTCTATCTTTGGATAGCAGATGCTGTCTTTATTCATCCTGTATAAATATAGTTCAGTTTTCACAGAAATCTTTATTTAAATTTGTATTTTTAACCAAAGGTAACTAATTGTGTAATAGTAGCTGGTGTTTTGAACATTTTTATCAATTCTAAATGCAGATGAACCCTTCATTCTTCCTCGTGAGACACGTCCTTGTTTCTCTTGATCTTGACATCAGTCCATTTCCCACATTAGAAACTAACATTAAAGAAACTAACTTAACATTCCCTTCAGGGCTTAAGAGCTTAAGAAGTATTACCCACACCTTTACATCAGTTACTTGTACTCAGTAATTATCACGCATTCTTTTTCTCACCCAGAATTTTAGTTTCTGACCCCTTCAAGGGCAAGTCAGGGGTCAGAAACTAAAATTCTGGGTGAGAAAAAGCTTCATTTGAAATGGGCTAGTAGTCTTGCCCTTGAAGGGGTCAGAAACTAAAATTCTGGGTGAGAAAAAGCTTCATGAGCTATATTTGTTCTTTTGTCATCGTAAGGCAGAAATAAAACAAAAAAGTGAGTTGACCAAACCAAAATAATCCGTAAATATATAATATCTCTGATGATGGGTTTAAGGGTTTCCTAATGTTTTTCTTTCTAGCTCTGGGTCATCTCAGTTTCCCGCAGTAGACATGAATTGCTTTTGTAAATAGAAAAGCAGTTCAAGAAAAGAAATTCAGAGGCCTCAATGCAAACCGGCAATATGTTACATACCTAATTTCATTAAAGGTTAATTACAATTTCCCTATGATACTTCAGTCTGAAAAATCATTTGACTTTGATTTATGTTCCATGTAGGAAGAAAATGGTCTTTTCCAGTTTGCTTCAGGCAGTATGTTAGACTAAAGTTACAGTTTTGTTTTCATTAAGCTAAAAGTAAGAAAGGTAAGTCAGTCGGCTTGGAACCATGTGGTGACACAGAGTGCTGATTCCCAAAGCATGGTCTGGGGACCCTTGAGATTCCCTGAAGCCCATTTGCCTTTTCACGCGCATCCTTCACGGTTACACACTGGGGCTTCTCACTATTGGAAGATGTGCGTAACTCGGTGAGCCCGGTGTTGGATGTGTACAGTGCGTGATGTTACCAGAGCCTGTGCTGGTAAAAGATCCATTCAAAGACCGGCAGGTTTTTTTTGCTTTTGTGGTAAAAACACCAGACACTAAATTTACTACCGTGACTGTTTTTTAAGTGTGTGATTCAGTAGTGTTAAGTATACTCACATTGTTATGAAGTAGATTTCCAGAACATTTTCACCTTGCAAGTCTGTAATTCTGTTCCCATTAAACAACAGCTCCTCTCTTCCCTCTCCCGCCAGTCCCTGGCACCCACCATTCTGTCGTTAGGAATTTGATTCTAAGTAGAATCGTGCAGTAATTGTCTTTTTTGTGATGAGTTTCTTTTCCTTAGCATAATGTGCTCAAGATTCATCCATGTTGTATGTGACAGGATTTCCTTCCTTTCTAAGGCTGAAAAATACTCCCTTGCCTCTGTACGCTACATTTTGTTTATCCGTTCACTCGTGGTTGGACAGTTGGGGTCCCTCTACCTTTCGGCTGTTGTGAATAGTGGTGCTATGAACTTGAGTATACATTATTTCCTAGGGCCCTGCTTTTGGCTCTTAAGTTTATACCCAGAAGTGGAATTGCCGGATCATATAGTAGTTTTGTATTTAATTTTCTGAGGAGCCTACGTACTGTTTTCCATGGTGTTTGTAACATTTTACAATCCCACCGATAGGTAGTGCATGAGAATTCCAATTTCGCTGCATCCTCACTAACGTTTGTTATTTTCTATGGGTTTTGACTTACATTTTGTAGTATAACTAGTGATATTAAGCATCTTTTCATATACATTTTGGCCGTTCGTATATCATCTTGGCAGAAATGCTTGTTCTGTTCAAGTGTCCTTTGCCCACTGTTTGGACTGGGTTATTTGATTCCTTGTTTTGTTGTAGAGTTTTAGGAGTCTGTTTAATAGTTGACAGAAGTTTATTGATAGTGATTTCAGATTACATGGCAGTTAACCTTTAAGGCAAGCTCCCACTTGTGTTTTGATGTGGTATCATAGAAGAATATCTAAAATTATCTGAAAAGACTAAAAAAATATTTACCTTTTCAATAGCATGTCTTTTGTAATTTTTTTAACCTTTTGTGATTTTTTTATGCATTAACCAAAAGTATCTACATCAGATCGAGTACTGAAGTAGATTTGGGAGTCTAGCCGTCCTTTTTTTTTGTCTTTTTTTTGTTGTTGTTGTTGTTGCTATTTCTTGGGCCGCTCCCGCGGCATATGGAGGTTCCCAGGCTAGGGGTCGAATCGGAGCTGTAGCCGCCGGCCTACGCCAGAGCCACAGCAACGCGGGATCCGAGCCGCGTCTGCAACCTACACCACAGCTCACGGCAACGCCGGATCCTTAACCCACTGAGCAAGGGCAGGGATCGAACCCACAACCTCATGGTTCCTAGTCAGATTCGTTAACCACTGCGCCACGACGGGAACTCCTAGCTGTCCTTTTTAAAATCTAGCCATTTCTTACTAAATTTTTGTTAGAAAATATAGTTGTTCTTCATTAAAATTGTGTTTATGTAGGTATTTTAAAATGTTTTTAGATTTGTCATGTGTAATTTCTAAAATATTTGATACTGATATTTACCATCCATATAGACATGCTCTTTTAGGTCCTCAAAATTTTTAAGAAAGCTTGAGAGCTTCTGGTATGAAGAAAATAGTGGGATTTTGCTTTAGTGCTTTAGCGTCACACACAGTCAGGAATTTGAAGTTATTTTTGGTAATTACTGCATACTTAGGCAAAGAAAACCACCATATGTGGGTTTTGGGGAGGGGTGGTTGTCTTTTTAGGGCTGCACCCACGGCATAGGGAAGTTCCCAGGCTAGGGGTCGAATTGGAGCTGTAGCTGCTGGCTCATACCACAGCCACAGCAACACGGGATCCGAGCCATATCTGCGACCTACCCCACAGCTCACAGCAAAGCCTTACCCACTGTGCAAGGCCAGGGATCGAACCTGCATCCTCATGGATGTATTGGTCAGATTCCTTTCTGCTGAGCCACGGTGGGAACTCCCCCACCATATGTGTTCAGAGTGTCCTTCTGATAAAATTGGATGGCAGTATCTTTACCATGAAATTCTAATCTTTGTTGCTTTGAATTTTGATAAAAATGGAAGCACTTAGGAATGAGTAAGAAGCGCTAACTTTTTAAAAAAGATAGTTGTTTAAAACATGGGGACTGGAGAAACCTTACAATCAGGATTCTCTGTAATTTTTCCAGTAGTAAAAAAGAAAAACTAGTAATTTTTTGCCTACATCCTTAAGGAATGTAGAGCAGGACTGCAGGGGGCTATTGATACACCAGTGGGAGTTGGGGGCTGGGGCTATATGCTCCTAACCACACTGACCATCTCTGGAACAACCTGCTCTCCTCTGAAATAATTAATTCGTACAACAAACGCTGAACCCCTGTGACCTCAGTATTGGAAACAAGATGGGAAAGCCCTCTGCTTCCATCACTGTGTGCAGGCTGAAAGCAAGTAGATAAATATATAAAACAAGGTAACACAGATAATTGTAGGTGTCTTTAAGAAATAAAACTGAGTGAGGTGACTGATGGTTTGGCCTGTTTTCGTTGGGGTGGTCCTGGAGAGCCTCTGGGAGATACCTTCTCAGGAAGAGTCTGCCCCTGGGGATGCAGGGCTGTAGTCAGCCCAAGGGTATCCCAGGAGAGGATGCCCTTGTTGCTGAGGTGTAGGCAGTCAGGAAGAGTGAACAGGAGGGCAGAGGGATGCAGGGGATTATGGCTGAAGGGCTGTGGATTTGGGAGAGTCAGTTTGTTACTTGAATTATGAAAGGAAAGTGCTAGAATATTTTAAGCAAGTGAGCAAACAATTTGGTATAACTGCCACAAAGATCCCTCTGATTGCTGTGGAAAATAGGTTGTAGGCTCAAGAGTAAAAAGTTTATGTCTTGGTTATAATAAATGATCAGTGGTTATATAAGATAGTAATATAAAGGGAAGATGGGTAAAGGGTGGATGGAGACAGTACTATTTTTTAAGTTTATAATCTTATAATTTAAAGTAATTACCTGTTTTAAAAACAAAGCACTTTATACCTTGAGTAAACAGCCTGAAGTTTTGGCGTTGTCCTGTGGTGCAGCGGTTTAAGGATCCAGCATTGTCACTGCTGGATGGTGCAGGTGTGATCCCTGGTCCAGGAACTTCCACATGCCGCCAGTGTGGCCAAGACAACCCACCAAGTAAAAGTTTTAATTTAGATGCAGTACCAAGAGCAGATGAATTCAGAAAAATAAAAAGAAAGAAAGCAGATTCTCTCAGTCACTGGCTTGGGACAAAATAAATAGTTCTGTCAGGTCCACTTTGACTAAGCCAGCAACATGAGTTTGGTGGTTGTCCTTAAAGCCCTCCAGGTGATTCTGATGCCTGACGTGTATTTCAGAGTTGTTTCCTTGAATAGGTTTAGTCTTCACAGTACATGTTTATTTAGTAAAACCGTTTGTAAATCATTGCTTGCTTCTTTGTCCCCAGCAACATCTCGAATCAGTGACGCACACCTAGCAGACACAATGATTGGCAAGGCAGTGGAGCACATGTTTGAGACCGAGGATGGCTCTAAAGACGAGTGGAGGGGAATGGTCTTGGCGCGCGCTCCCATCATGAACACGTGGTTTTACATCACCTATGAAAAAGATCCTGTCCTATACATGTACCAGCTCTTAGATGATTATAAAGAAGGCGATCTTCGCATCATGCCTGATTCTAGTAAGTACAGACGGACAACTTCTACAAAACATTTGAATTTTAGAACAAGATGCTTGATTAACTCTCATGCAGATACATTTTAAAATGTTGAAAAATTAGGGGTAAGTAATTATTATTTTAGTCAAGCACCAAGCATAGGTTGTGAAAATTTTCACCCTTTTGCCAAGAATAACTTACTTTCCCTGGTTTGGACCTTCATCTGATGGAATGTATATAATATGGGGTCCTTTGCAGCTAGCTGTTTTTATTCAGTATTTTCAAGGCTCATCCATGTTGTAGCGTGTGTCAGTAGTTAAATTTCTTTTAATGGCCAAATGCAACTCCATTATATGGATATACTCTGTTTTGTTTATTCGTTTATCTGTTGACGGACTTCTGGATTTTTTTTTACCACTTTTTGGCTCTTAGGAAGAATGCTACTATAAATATTTGTGTACAAGTTTCTGAATGAACATTTGTTTTCAGGTCTCTTGGATATATGCCTAGAGTGGAATTGATGGGGCATAGTGGTCACCTGTGTTGAATCCTTTAGGAACTGCCAGACTAGTGTTCAAAGTGACTGCACCATATGCATTCTCACCAACAGTGTATGAGGGTTCTGCTTTCTCCACAGTCTTACCAACACTTACTGTCACTTGACTTTTTTGATTGAGCCATCCATTAGGTAGTGAAATGATATCTCATTGTGGTTTTGGTTCTCTTTTTTCTTTCTTGATGACTAAATACTTCAAGTATCTTTTCATGTGTTATTGGCCATGTGTTATTTGTGTATCTTGTTTGGAGAAATGTCCATTTATGTCCTTTGCCTGTTTTTCAGTTGTGTTGTCTTCCTATTAGTGAGCTGTAGGAGTCAGTATTCTAGGTACAAGTGCTTTCTTTTATTCTCTGGGTTGTCTCTTGATAGTATTCTTTGAAGTACAAAGGTTTTTAATTTTGTTGAAATCCAGTTTATCTGTTTTTCCTTCTGTTGCGTATGTTTTGGTGTCATATCTAATCTCTTGCGAAATCCAAGGTTATGAAAATTTACCTCTATGGTTTCTCCTAAAAGTCTTGTAGTTTTAGCTCTTAAATGTGGGTCTTCAACTCTTACATTTGGATCGTTGATAACATGTTGAGTTAGTTTTTGTTTCTGATGTATCAGGGTCCAGCTTCATTCTTTTGCAGGTGGCAGGCCAGTTGTCTGAGCACCGTTTTTCGAAAAGACTGTTCTTTCCCCGCTGGATGGTTTTGGTATCCTTGATGAAGATGAGTTGATTGTGGATATGTAGCGATATTTCTGAACTTTACATCGTATTCCATTTGCCCATATGTACATAGTGCCAATACTCCACTTGATGACATTGCTTGGTAACACGTTTTGAAATCAAGATTGTGACCCTCCTGTCTTCTTTTTCAGAATTGTTTTGGCTGTTCTTTGCAATTTCATGTGAGTTTTAGAATCACCGTATCAATTTTTATAAAGAAGTCAGCTGAGATTCTGTTAGGCATTGTGTTGAATATCTAGATCAGTCTGTCAGAGTACTGCCGTCTTACCAGCATGAAGCCATTGCATGGATGTTTTTTCATTTGTTGAGATGTAAAAATTTCTACCAGCAACGTTCAGAAGTTTGCAGAGTGTTTAAGTTTTATACTTCTTAAATATATTCTTAAGTGTTTTCTTCCTTTTGATGGCTATTGTAAATAGAATTATTTTCCTGAGTTTCAGTTTGAGGTAAGCCTGTTTTTTGTTTGTTTTAAAAGAGCTCAGTAGCTTTTCCTCAAACGCATGGATTCCTTGGATTCCTGCCCGGCGCAGATGCGGCAGGTGACAGACACTGGATGTATTAGCAGTGGGACGTCATCCCCACCACACCTCCCCCTTTTTTAGATCTTCCTTTGAACAAGCCACTCAGTGAACTTACTTGTGCTCTTTTGGCCCTTTCTACTTTTTTGTTGTTGTTGTTTAAGTTTTGTATATTTGTTACAAATGTATGATGGAAAGGTAGGAATTTGATGATGAGAGCATTCCTTAAAAGCATTTCTCCAACCTATACAAAGTTACTTTTATCTTATAAACAAATATCCAAAGTAAGTACTACTGACTTGATCATAGAAAGTGTGAGGTCATTTGCGTATTACCCATTGTCTCTCCCAACTGTGTCTTAATCCTCTCACTCTATTGGTTTGAGTGGTAAGGAAACTCATTTACCATTACAAACAGTGGTGCTGTTCTGATAGAAGGAGCTCTGCTGTGGCCTCTTTTTGAGTCCCTTTCTTCTTCATTCATGGTTACTGTGAAACGGGTGGCAGTCACATCAGGGATTCCTTTGTACACGAAGTACAGTGGAGGTGTGGTGGTCTGATGCTGCTGCTCGAAAGAAGAGTCCAGCTTAGATTTCCTCTTTACTTCTCTGATACTCTGCTCGAGTGTTTTATTTGTGTTATGTGAGATCAGGTAGCAGGGTTTGGATTCTGTCATTCAGTGAGGATGTCTTGTAATGAAAGAGGCAAACTGCAATTAATATGAATACACGATATGGTCCAGGCTGGAATACGTGTGAAAATAAAAGGGTGCACTGCTAAGCATTGTTCCAGCACCACTGGCATAGCATGGACTGTCTTGGTCAAACAGGATACCTGATGGTCCCCCTTGAAGGCTCTCTGTTACATGGAAAAGAGCTTGAGTTATTCAGGACCTGTAAGGGGTTTCTTAAAATAGAATTGTAATGACCTAGCGCTCTATCCCCTCTTGGCTCTGCCCCCTTTTGTACATTGTTTCTTTGTTGTTGGCAGTGATGGTTTGCTCTCATTTTATGTGTATCCCTGGAATTTACAGAGTTCTTGCTAGGTCAGAGGGCAGACAGTGTTTTCTAACACTTGGATTTTCTTGGGGACCTTTTGAGAAATGCAGGTGCCTCAGCCACCCTGCAAGATTCTGTTGTAATTGGTCTGAGGATGGAGTTCACGTACCAATTACAACTTACTCTTGAACAAGTGCGGTTTGGGAGGCTGTCTTCTGCAGAGTTACATTTGCATGTAATTTATGGTCAGCCCTTTGTAATCTGCATTCCTTTGCATCCGTGAATTTAACCAACCGCAGGTCTTGTATTTATGATTGAAAAAAATCTCTTTATAAACGGACCCGTGCAGTTCAAAACCCTGTTGTGCAAGGGTCAACTGTATTTAGTTTTATTTCTTAGCTCTTTCCTTCTTTTAGTCCTTACCTCTGTAGGTAATTATGGCTGTAATTAAATATTGAGCCAAAGGAATTTCTGGTTATGATTTTTAAAATCATTGGCATGTCTAGATCTTGGGGGTCCCCACACTGTTTTTGTAAATAAAGCTTTATTGGCACACCGCCACACCAGTCATTTGTACATCATCTGTGGCTGCTGTCATGTGACACTGACAGCTGAGTAGTTGGTACAGAGACCGTACGGTCTCAATCTTAACAAATTTATTGTCTGGCCCGTTGAAGGAAAAGTTTGCAGAAATCTTGGTTAGAAAATCCAGATGAATTCCGGATATTAAAAACTATTTTCTTTCTTTCTTTTTTCTCTGCTTTTTAGGGCCGTACCTGCAGCATATGGAAGTTTCCAGGCTAGGAGTCTAATCTGAGCTGCAGCTGCCAGCCTACTGCACAGCCACAGCAATGCCAGATGCAAGCCCTGTCTGTGACCTACATCATTGCTCACAGCAACACTAGGCCCTGAACCCCCTGAGCAAGGCCAGGGATCAAACCTGCATTCCCATGGATACCAGTTGGGTTCGTAACCTGCTGAGCCAAGATGGGAACTCCTAAAAACATTTTTTAAAAAATTATTCAAATAGTTGGTGTGTATCTAAAAATTGACTCTCAATTCTTTTTTCCCCTCCTTTTAAATACAGATGATTCACCTCCAGCAGAAAGGGAACCAGGAGAAGTTGTGGACAGCCTGGTAGGCAAACAAGTGGAATATGCCAAAGAAGATGGCTCTAAAAGGACTGGCATGGTCATTCATCAAGTAGAAGCCAAACCATCTGTCTATTTCATCAAGTTTGATGATGATTTCCATATTTATGTCTACGATTTGGTGAAAACATCCTAGATGTCATCATGAACTTTGCCAAATTTGTGGAACTATTAAATGTATAATTTGTAGACATAAAGACTTGATTGCTTTCCAGTTTAATGAAAGCTTAAATGTCCCTGCGAACCCACAATCTCTGCCAGCAGAACTGGTTTTGTTCTGAATAGTACAGATTTATGTGAACACAAAGCATTTTGTGTAAGGAACTCCTTCCTCTTAAAAGAAGTCTGTCTGTCTGGAAGGGAGTTACAGGCAAGTCTGGTAAAAGTTAAGCTAGTATCATAGTCATTTAAAACTGTAATAGATCTTATCCACTTTCCTCTTCACTTTTAACACTCTTATTCTGCTGCCACAATGCAAGCATAGTTTGGTATTTTTGTTATTGCCTTTTTTGAGATATATATGTATCTATATCTACCTATCTATATCTGTGTGTATACATATGTAGTGTATATATATACACACACATAGATGTGTGTATACACACGCGCGCACACACACGCACACACACACACACACACACACACACTTCATTGGCAGTCCTTTCTTTGGGGATTGGGGTGGGGGTTAAATAATTTACTCCAGTTTAACAGGAGCGCTTGACCCAAATTATTCATATCTAGTATATTACTGCTGTTTATTTAAAATTAAATTTGGGCACAGGAAGTACATAGGGACATTCAGCTTGTTTTGAGGGTTAGAAGTTCAGAGCTTAATTTCACTCTGGGGGCTTTAAACCGTAAATTCAAACATGAATCACTTGTGAACAGTTAATGACCCACATTAGAATTTTACAAAACAGTTAAAAATCTGGGTGAAAGGCTGCCTTTAATTCTAAGCTTTGTACAGTTTTTTGTTTACATTTTTTATCATATTTTTTTTTTTTTAAACAAAGCCCAGGTACTTGGTCCACATAATATAATGCAGGTATATTTTAGATGGCACATTTGGTCCATTATTTGTACAAATTAGTAATCTGGATTTCAGTACACGGATTTAAAGGGCAACAGTACATCAGTGGTTTGTGTGTATTTGGTAAGTTCCTGGAAGAACATAGTGCTTTTATAGTAGAAATTTAAGTTGTTGCCTATTTACAAGTTAGCTGGGAGACCTTTATTTTTATTACTATTATTACTGATATATGATTATGGTCAGAAAGCTTTTTCCCCTCGGCTTTTCCCCACAAAGAATATCCAGATGAATAACAGCTTAAATCTCCTGACACCTTTTGTGGTGCTGTATGTTCTTGCTCATGGTGTGCTGTTGGTATGGATTCATTCCGTTTAATGGGTCAGGGTCAGTCACCTGCTCTGACTCGTGAGTGTGACAGACAGCAGCCCTTGGCCACTGAATCCTTCCCTGGCCTATTCCTGCAAGGTTGTTTTTTAACGCAAATAGAACTGCAGAAGTGGCTCGTTCAGCAGCAGAACGTCCGCCTGTCGCTGTGTTTTGGACGATCCCTGGCAGCCTGAAAGCTGGGAGAATGGTGGTTTGTCAAACCAGGCAGAAAGCTAAATGCATATGCTGTGAATCACCAGAGGTGTGACCTCTGTCATGGCTGTTCTTGGTAATAGAGATTCTGTAGTTTGGAGGCCATGCTATGCGTGGCTTGGTGATGCCCATTTTCGCCTTCAGGAAGGCTGTGCTTTGTCGTGCTGGTGGCTGGTAACCTCGTGCACCATGTAAGAACTGCACCTGGTTCTCTGCCGTGTGCCCACCGCCTCACCGAGAGCAGCCAGGGGTGAGCTGCTCCATGTAGTGAGTGCCCAGGTCTGAGACGTTCCTCCTGTGCTTGGAAGAAGTGTCATGCTGCAGATCTGTCACCTCTTCTCCTGGTGGCTCTTGTAAGAGTCCCTGCATGTGAATCTCAAGGCCAGGCCCAACTCCCCGAGCCCACACAGTGTGTGAGGCCTAGAGAGAGCGTGTCCAGTGTGCACAGCATGACCAGGGCGCAGTGACTTAAGGCTGAAAACCAAGTCCTTTGGAGGGATCCTGAGGGTTGGGTCAGTTGAAACATTTCTGGCATTACTTAATGACTTGCATTGTGGTTTTTCTGCAAGTGTCTTCAGCAGCTTTTCATACCACGTGATCTGCCACTCTCTAGATGAATGTGACATTTGATTAGTATCATAATTATTTTAATCATTGTTCCATTTATTGCCTTTAAGGTTGAAGGAAGGGGAAGGGGTTTTTTGTTATTGTTTTTGTTTTTTTTCCCCCCATTCTTTTTTCTTTTGGTGGCTTAAACCACACTTCCTGATGCCGTGACTAACTCTGCTCCCTAGCCGAGTATTTCAGGCTTCGTTTAGGCTCATGTTTCAGATCTGCATGCGTTGCTTGCATTTTCCTGATATCTGAATGTTGGTTCCTTGTTCTAGGAATACAACATTAATTTCCAAAATTATCATGGGACTTGTGACAACACAAGACATGAATCTCTGTATAAAATGTATTGGCCTTTCTCATTGACCTGCTATAGTATTATTGTGTCGTGTGTGTGCGTGTGTGATGTCTGGCTGCCATGTAAAGCTTCAAAGGAAAACCTTAAAAGCAGACCATCCTTTTTTGCATGCTCTATTCTAAGTAGAATGTTCAATGTTAACTAACTAAAATTGCATGTTAAATATATTTAGGTTTTTTGTTTTCGATCTTTGTTTTTATTTGTTTTCAGTTTCTGTATATTTGCTTAACTGTGCTGTTTTAGTGGTTGTAGGATAAAAATGCACTGGTGAAGCAAATGTAGTGCCAACAGGAGGTGATTTTCCAGTTGTGTATGTCATGCAGCATTTGAAGGGACTGTGCATTCTTAAAACGATCACAGTTGCTTCTAAACCAGATTTCATTTCTATTATTGTTTTATGTGCCAAACCCCGAAGTGCATTGGGCTTGAATCTCTGAACGCCATGGACCCATTAGGAGACTGTTCTGATTGTCACAAATTGTAGTGCCTGAAAACATTCTTAAGCTGATTGTCTTAAAAAAGAAAAGAAAAGCAAAGAAAGTTCTCCAAAGACAAAACAGGAACAATTATTATAAAAAAAAGTAATTATGGTCAAAATGTCTGTGGTTCCTTGGAAATGCTGCGCTTTTTGTATTTTCCACCATTAGTGCAGTTTGAACGAATGTGTATAGTTCAGAGGTCTTCGTGTTCGCATTTTAAAATTAGGTAAATGACCTCATCTTTCAAGCTTGAATTCATTTTTAATTTTAATTTTATTTTATACAATGTGTAGACAGTTCCCTGTTCTCTGCATTTAGAAGTATAAACAATATAAATCTGTTAATTCTGTAAGTAATTTTTATAATTATGATGTAACTCTATCCTATCCTTAAAACATTTAAAATAAACCCTTTATGTGCAACTTTTGACTGTAAATTTTGTGCTTATGAGCAAAATGTGATGTTAAACCTGCTTTTCTGAAAAAAAGGTTTTGAAGTTTTACTTGAAGATTTTAAGTAACTTTTTCTCGCCTTTTCATCAAATGTAAATATAAGGAACAGAAAGAGTTAGAATTTTTATTTGAATGATAATCAGTACCTGAAAAGAATGGGGGCAGTACTCAATAGCCCCAATGTATGATTATACGGTCCAAAATGTTCAACTTTGTGATTAGCCATCCATGAGTTAAATTTTAATTTATCATAAAATTTTAAACTTAAACGAATTGTTTTAAGTAGTTAAATAATGTGTATTTCGAATCTTGCTAAATTATATATTGCTCTTCTTATTATTGGTGAAATTCCTTAGTGAAGAAAACTCCATTTTCAATACCAAGGACAAAGAAATCTAGGTAGAACTGAGAACTATCTGTACTCTGTGTTTGATCTTCGTAGCTAGATAGTCTAATCAATGAGGGGAAAAGTAGAGTTTATGGTGTGCCTGCCCTGAAGTAGATGGATTTTCAGTATTCCCCTGTTTGGCCCAAGGATCTTGTGGTTAAAGCTAGAATGGGACAGGTTGCCTTTCCTGCTGGCCAGAGTGGCTGGGAAGGCTGGTCTTGGCACGGCAGCTGCAGGGTCCCTGCCAAGGTCATGGCCAAGGGGCTGCAGGGCCACCTCTCAGGCTCTGGTTGGAGGAGCCGCAAACTGGTGATGAACAGGGAACCACAGGCATTCACCGTGGGCTCGATCTTAAAGTCCTCCTCCTGAAGGTAAATCACTCATTGCAGTATCGAAGGTGTACCCTGAGAGGACAGGGCAAGTTAGCCTAAATTCGGCAGCTGCTTACTGCTGTTTGTAAACTGAAGAACGGGTCTAGAGCAGTCACCGCTATTGGACAGTTGTGGGCACGGGCTTGCTTTCCATTGTTTCTTCTCTCGGCAGTCACAGCTCTGTGACAGTAAAAGCGTCACCAATAAAGCACTAGCAAAAGTGCTTAATGAGTTCCTTGTCAAGCGCTTTCCACCGTTACTGCATGCTTAATCCTGTGAGGAAGGCACGATGCGCTTTCTCCACATTTTGATGCAGAAGATGTGGGGCGAGGGCCGCGTCCAGGATCACAGAGTCCTCGGGACTCAGACTCTAGTGCTGGGCCCAGGCTCCGAGCTGCTGTGTTAATGCTGCAGAATTAAATTATTTCAGTGGAATGACTTGATTTGATAGTCTACAGTCAAATAATTTCTCTGGATGATTTTTTGTAGCCTTATTTCATAAGTTGATAGCAGAGTGTTTTATTTCCAAATTGTATAATAAAAGGTTTTACATTAGGTCACTAGGCGGTAGAAATCTATGTCTCTTTATAGTGAGACTTAAAACCCAAAGTCACTTTTTTTCTCAAAAAATAAATACATTTTATTTTGGAGAGAAATTATACTGCAACAATTTAAATAATTTACATCACAAGAATGTAGATACTGGAGTTCCCATCGTGGTGCAGTGGAAAAGAATCCAACTAGGAACCATGAGATTGCGGGTTCAATTCCTGGCCTCGCTCAGTGGGTTAAGGACCTGGCATTGCCATGAGCTGTGGTGTAGGCTGCAGACGTGGCTCGGATCTGGCGTTGCTGTGGATGCGGTGTAGGCCGGCAGCTGCAGCTCCAATTCGACCTTTAGCCTGGGAACCTCCATATGCCGAAGGTGTGGCCCTAAAAAGCCAAAGAAAATGAAAAGAATGTAGATACTATTTTATATTTCAAAGACACTTTAAACATGCCATTAGGTCTTACAAAGCCTGGACTTCTTGTTCTAATACCTAATTTTTATAATAATTAGTTTGTCCTATATCATATATACATATGTTAAGTTTTTAGGCTGATGAGTTTCTGAGAATTAGGTGAGCCTGTGAACTATTTCTTAGAACATTCTTAGTCTCTGCCCTTATATTAGCCATAAGACTTCTAGGTTTTGGTAACCTGGTGGCAGATGGTTTGGAGGCATTGCCTTAGCACATCATTTTGCCTAAAAATGACATTGCATTCTTTCTGCTTAATTTTTACGTGAGGGCACTGGACCAGGTGGCGAGTTGATTCCTGTCAGCTCTGGCGATGGTGACGCGGAAGTGTGGGCCTTTTCCATGCATCTCTTTTTTACATTGGCTGTTAACAATAGGTGAGTAGGCTGCCATCCGCACTGCAGGCACATTCCTGCTTCCTCTTTGATCGTCATCCTCCTTCATTCCTCTCGACTTACGCTTTGAAATTCATGCTCCCTGGGAACCTAAGAGCTTCAAGCATCACGTCAACTATCTAAAGGTCCTGTATAGGATTGGCACGTTACATGTGACTTTAAAATTCTGTGTCATCATTTTGGAACCGAAGCAGATTATGGTGTGAAAAGGAGACCTTTCTTCTGTCCTTTTCACATGAGGAGTTAACAGCTGGATTGAAATTTAGCTTTCTGTATTGTCTTCAAATATAGATAGTGAAAGCAGCTTTAAAGCTTTTGCCTTGAATTTGTCTCCTAAAGGATTTATGAGAAATCTGGTAGCAACTACTTGTGCACTGTTGGCATTCACACTAGAGAAACAAGGAAGAGTTCTCCCTGGTAACAGTGGCTTTTTTTTTTCTTTCTTTCTTTTTTTTTTTTTTTTTTTTTGCTGCACCCACGTGGTGCAGAAGTTCCCAGGCCAGGGATCAAACACACACCACAGCAGCCATCCATGCTACACAGTGCCAGATCCTTAACCCGCTGTGCCACATCCTTAACCTGCTGTGCCACAAGAGAACTAGTTGGGCTTACACTGGAAAAGAAATGTTACGGATGGAGCATTATTTTTGCATCTATTGAGATGATTCTGTGGTTTTTGACTTCTCTTGTTAATATAGTGTATGACATTGATTTACATATGTTGAACCAACCTTGTGAACCTTGTGAACTTGGTCATGTGTGATCTTTTTTATATGATGTAGGATTTGATTGGGTAAAATGATAGGGCATTATTATTATTATTATTTTTTTTTTAGGGCTGCACCTGCAGCATATGGAGGTTCCCAGGCCAGGGGTCTAATCGGAGCTGTTGCTGCTGGCCTACACCAGAGCCACAGCAACGCAGGATTCGAGCCGTGTCTGCAACCTATACCACAGCTCACGGCAACACTGGCTCCTTAACCCGCTGAGTGAGGCCAGGGATCGAACCCGAAACCTCATGGTTCCTAGTCGGATTCATTTCCGCTGCGCCACCATGGGAACTCCCATAGTTCGTTATTTTTGACAGAGACTAATTTTTTTTTAATTTTTCTAAGACTAGTTAAAAATAATATTCTCTATTTTTTATATAAAAGGGCTACATAAATTTAGTGTACTAAAAAGATCATTGAAAGAAGAACCAGGGAGTTCCCATTGTAACTCAGTGGAAACAAACCCGACTAGTATCCATCAGGATGCAGTTTGGATCCCTGGCCTCACTCAGAGAGTTAAGGCTCCAGCGTTACCACGAGCTGCAGTGTGGGTTGCAGACGTGGCTTGGATCTGGCTGTGGTTGTGGTGTAGGCTGATAGCTGCAGCTCATGATTCCACCCCTAGCCTGGGAACTTCATGTGCCACAACTGCGGCCCTACTGAAAAAAAAAAAAAGAAAAAGAAAAAGGAAAGAAGAGCCAAATCTCTTGAGTTCTGGTTGCCCACTTTTTTTTTTTGTCTTTTTTTTGTTGTTGTTGTTGTTGCTATTTTCTGGGCCGCTCCCGCGGCATATGGAGGTTCCCAGGCTAGGGGTTGAATCGAAGCTGTAGCCACCAGCCTACGCCAGAGCCACAGCAACGTGGGATCCGAGCCGCATCTGCAACCTACACCACAGCTCACGGCAACGCCGGATCGTTAACCCACTGAGCAAGGGCAGGGACCAAACCCGCAACCTCATGGTTCCTAGTCGGATTCGTTAACCACTGCGCCACGACGGGAACTCCTGGTTGCCCACTTCGTATCAGTGTGATCTTAGGCAAATTATTTAGCCTTCCTAACTTATTTTCCTCCTCTGTAAATGGGGAGAATCCTGCCCTTCTCACTCAGAAGATGCCTGTGAGTTTCTGTGACACTGGACCTGATACAAACCTGAGCCTGATGCAGAGGGGATGAATCACCTTCATGCTGGCATTTCCTTGGGTGGCAGGGCCTTACACAGACAGCAACTCTTTCATTTAAGGACTTGTGTTTTGCTTTGACTTTAAGATCTTTGAGATCTATTAATTCCACAGCAGTTTCATTTATCATCATACACCGTCAGTCGGGAAGATTTCCATTTGTATGTTTTTTCAGAGCACTAGGATCTCCAGGCATAGGTGAAAATTGTGAAAAGCGCTGTTGGAAGGTGAGTGGGATGTCCCACATTTTCCATTTATCATACTGGGAAGTAGACTGTTAAGCTAACCTTCATGAATAAAAGTCCGCATCTGTGTCTTGTACTCATGTTGTCACAGGGGTCATGAACACTGAACTGCCTGCCACCTTAGTGCTTTTGTGAAATGTGGTGCTAGAGTTAACAGTGTCAGCCAGTGGCCCTGTTCAGAAAGATTTAAACAACAAGTCCACTCTCAGAATGCTTTGCCGCCTAAAAGGGAATTTATATCATGAGGTCTTGATGCACTGTGTCTCTAATCACTACCCTTTTTTATTTTTTTCTCTAACATAATCTGAAATTGGTCCCTCTTTGGAGAAGTTTTAAAAGTTGATTTTATGGCGGGGAAGGGCAGGGATTTACAGGTCTTTCACCTTAGTAGTTTGACATCCCATCATTAATTTCTGATACAGATATTTAACATTGGTCCCACAATGCTAAGTAAAGCCAGCTGCTCTATTTACTTTTTCTGTTTTTATTTTTGGTCTTTTGTCTTTTTAGGGCAGCACCCGCGGCATATGGAGGTTCCCAGGCTAGGGGTCCAATTGGAGTTCTAGCCGCCAGCCTACATGACAGCCGCAGCAACGTGGGATCCGAGCCACGTCTGGGACCTACACCACAGCTCACGGCAACACTGGATCCTTAACCCACTGAGCAAGGCCAGGGATCGAACCCGCAACCTCATGGTTCCTAGTCGGATTCGTTAACCACTGCGCCATGACGGGAACTCGTTGTCACTATCATGTGGGAAAAAACTCGCCAGTATTTGAAGCTATATGGTGGTTATGACTTGGGGAGTTTTAGGATCCTGTGTGATACAGCAGCTGAACTTCGCAGGATAAATTCACAAGGCCTGATAGAATTAGCCCTGAGTAGGAATTACGGAGTGTGGTCTCTGTTCTCTATTTTAAAATATCTCTGTGCTCAGTTTCTTTCTTTGCATGATTATTTTGTAAACACCTCTGAGCTTCTAATTTGTTAATCCTGAATAACACTATGATTTCCTGTTTCTTTAAAGCACTTAGGAAATATTTTGGTTTTGGAGGGGTTTCTTTGTTTTTTTTTTAATTACAAAAAATGCTTCAGAATAAGTGATAATCTATACTGCATTTAAGCTAGCAAGGTAATTTTGGGTAGCAACAAGCTCGTGTCTGTTCTAAGTATTATTATATCGCAGGCTTCCCACTGCTCACCTGGTTTGGTGAGGTGCCTTCTACCAACAACTACGTCTGGGCTTTGGAAGGTGAACGTTAAGCTGATGAAGGCGTTCGTTGCTAACCAGTATCCTCCCTGCTACGCCATTACACCCCGTGGAGGAGCGCACATCCGATGGCTGCCATTCAAGCATTTTAGTTCTGACACCACAGAGTGACGTCCTATGCTTTTAGGAGGAGAAAGCCAAGTTAAATGTAAACCGCACCGTTTTCTCAGTGTATAGTCAAAATTCGCCCAGCCAGCCATTGACCAACCGAGCAGTAATACGCTGGGACCCACCAGGGCTAGGCTATTTCTACCCAGCCTCTTTCTGTGAGGCAGGATCCCTTTGGCTGTGGTCAGGATTTATCTGGTTGGGCTGTTAGACCTGCTGCTTCTCAGGTTTTATGCCTACCTTATCCTATAGTTTTAGCACGAATTGCAAGGTGACATTTCATGTTATTAGTACTTTCAGAAAAATGCACAGTACCTTTGTCCCAATTTCTATGTCTTATTTTAACTTAAAATATTCTAGGAGTTCCTGCTGTGACACAGTGGCTTAAGAATCTGCATCGGCCTGGGTCAGTGCTGCAGTGCAGGTTTGATCCCTGGCCAGGGGAAGTGGGTTAAAGGATCCAGCATTACCGCAGATGCAGTGTAAATCACAGCCACTGGTTGGATTTAGTCCCTGGCTTGGGAACTTCCATATGCCATGGCTGAGGCCATAGAATATAAATAACATTAAATAATAGTGATAAGCCTTTCCAGAAGATTCAGTTACTATCTTCTATCTTTAAAAGGTGGTTTTTCTTACCTGTTCTTCTGACCTTCTACCCTTGTGCTTGTGACTCACCATTAACTTATTACTCCTGGAGCAGAAAGGGGTTAGAGAACTAAAACATAGGAATTTATTGCACATTAATTTTGTTAATCATCGGAAATGGGTGGTCTTTAAGAATGTTCATTAGACTGGTAAATTGTTACAGGAACCCCTTGTAGGCTGGTGTCTGAGTGCAGTGTGAGAATGTGAGGGTTATTAAAAATGCAGATTCCTGGGCTTGATGCAGACTAAAGTTGCTGCTCAGGAAACTCACTCATGGAAGCACTCCTCCCCTACCCCTAAGTAATTTTGTGCACACTTTGAGACTTACCGTCTTGGATCTTAGAGGCTAGTTAAAAGTCACAGCATTTTGTGTTTTAATATTTAACAAGGCTGTATCTCAGGGATGGTGAGGCAGTGCATTTTTTTCTAATGCTCTTGACCTAGATCTTCCTGTTTTAAGCCGCCAGATTAAGTTTTATGTCATTAAGAATCTTATTCTTAAGGTTTCAGAACCGTGGAAATGATGCGATTTTTTTTTTTTTTTTCCTTTTTAGAGCCTCACTTGCGGCATATGGAGGGTCCCAGGCTAGGGGTCTGATTGGAGCCACAGCTGCAGGCCTACACCACAGCCACAGCAACCTGGAATCGGAGCCATGTCTATACCACACAGCTCATGGCAACGCTGGATCCTTAAGCCCCTGAGCAAGACCAGAGATCAAACCGCAAGCTTATGGTTCCTAGTTGGATTCGTTTCCACTGCACCACGTTCCAGAACTCCCATGGTGTGATTTTTTTTTTCTTTCTTTTTTTTTTTTTTTTTTTGCCATTTCTTGGGCCACTCCCGCGGCATATGGAGGTTCCCAGGCTAGGGGTCTAATCGGAGCTGTAGCTGCTGGCCTACGCCAGAGCCACAGCAATGCCAGATTTGAGCCGCGTCTTCGACCTAACACCACAGCTCACGGCAACGCTGGATCGTTAACCCACTGAGCAAGGCCAGGGATCAAACCTGCAACCTCATGCTTCCTAGTCGGATTCGTTAACCACTGCGCCACGACGGGAACTCCCTATAGTGTGATTTTTGTTTGAACTTTTGTGATTGTGTTTTCCAGGTTGCTCAGGTGACCAGCACGTGGCATTTCTGTGTTTCATCCATACGTGAGCCAGGCTGTGTTAGTTCTCCCTTGGACCTCAACCAGGTGACCCTTGTCTGCTTTTGCCCCTTTAGCTATAACTTTCCATGGAAAACAGCCCTCAGTCTTCAGTATTCAAATGATGTTGACAGCTTCATCGGAAACAAAACTCACAACTCAACTTTTAGATTACCTCTGTTCTATTCATGAAAGAATACTCAGAAATAGTTGTATGTATTTATTTTTTAAATTGCTTAAGGTTTTTTGTTTTTGTTTTTTCTTTTTATGGCCACACCTGCGGATGTCCTAGGCTAGGATTGGAACTCGAGCTGCAGCTGCAGGCCTACGCCACAGCAACACCAAATCTGAGCCACACCTGTGACCTACACTGCAGCTTGCAGCAATACTGGGTCCTTAACCCACTGAGTGAAGCCGGTGATTGAACCTGCATCCTCATGGGTACTAGAAGGGTTTGTTACCACTGAACCACAACGGAAACTCTTTGAGTTTGTTTTTTTAATTGACGTACAATGTTGTGTCAGTTCCTGCCCTGATAGTAGTTTTAAAACAGAAAACTTGCAGGGTAGGGAAGTACCTTGTGCCAAAATGATTTTCACTTGTAGGATGCTCTCTAATCCTCTTACACATTGATTTCACTTCGGAAAATGGATTGGTGTTGTTTTATAAATTTCAAAGACGCTTATTAATTTAAAAGAAAGCATTATAGGAACAAAAGAATAGCATTTCATCACATTTCTTTTGCCGTGTGCATTTGGAGTTTCTCTGAATAGCCACTTTAGCTGTGTATTTTACGGAATTCTTATTTGTCTTTAAGAGGCTGGAACTCAGTCTTCAAACTGTCTGAATTATGACATGGGTGTGTTTATGCAGTGACTTAGTACAAATGCGTCCATGTTTACTTCCAGATAGCTTACACTGGCCTGATTACTGGACTCTATGCACGGGTAAGAGAAAGATACTGGGATGCTTAATGTTACTTTTCAAAATCTGAGATACAAAGCTTGAAGTGGTTAACTAACAATTTGTGTTTTATATTAAACTCCCTATTATTTTCCAGGGAGGGACTTTACATTTTGTAAAAACTTTAGTAAGCAATCATTAAAGAAGTGTTCGTGAAAAGAAAAAAAAAAATGGATATTACTTCTAGTAGGTCTTAATCACAACATGATTTTAAAATTTATGGGATATAGCTAAACAGTGTTTAGAGGGAATTTTTTGCTATAAATACTTACATTAAAAAGATCTCCAAAGTTCCTGCCTTGGTGCAGTGGGCCAAGGATCTGACTGCAGTGGCTGAGGTTGCTGTAGAGGTTTGGATTCAATCCCTAGCCTAGCTCAATGGGTTAAATTTTTGGAGTGCCCGTCATGGCTCAGCAGTTAATGAACCCGACTAGCATCCATGAGGACCGGGGTTCGATCCCTGGCCTCGCTCAATGTGTTAAGGAGCCGGTGTTTCCATGAGCTGTGGTGTAGGTTGCAGACATGGCTCAGATCTGGCGTTGCTGTGGCTGTGGTGTAGGCCGGCAGCTGCAGCTCTGATTCAGCCCCTAGCCTGGGAACCTCCATATACCACAGATACGGCCATAAATAGACCAAAAAAAAAAGCCACAAATTTTTAAAAAAAACGTTTTATTGAATTATAGTTGATTTACAATGTTGTGTTAATTTCTGCACTATAGCAAAGTGATTTAATTATATGTATTCTTTTTTTGTATTTTTTCATTACGGTTTAATACAGGATTTTGAATATAGTTTCCCTGTGCTATACAGTAGGATCTTTTATCTATGCTATATATATAATATTTTGCATCTGCCAGTCCCAAACTCCCAGTCCTTCCCTCCTCAACCCTCCTCCCTTTTGGCAACCACAAGTCTATTCTCTGTCTGTAAATTCATTTCTTTTGTAGATAAAATCATTTGTGGTGTATTTTAGATTCCACATATAAATGGTATCATATGATATTTGTCTTTCTCTTTGTGGCATACTTTACTTAGTATGATAATATCTCTTGCTTTTTTTTTTGGTCTTTTCTAGGTCTACACCTGCGGCATATGGAGGTTCCCAGGCTAGGGATCTAAGCGGAGCTACAGCTGCTGGCCTATGCCAGAGTCACAGCAACTCGGGATCCGAGCCACATCTGGGACCTACACCACAGCTCATGTCAACCCACTGAGCAAGGTCAGGGATCCAACCAGCAACCTCATGGTTCCTAGTTGGATTTGTTAACCACTGAGCCACGATGGGAACTCCTTTTTTTTTTTTTTGGATAATCTCTAGTTGCATTCATGTTGTGGCAAAGGCATTATTTTGTTCTTTGTTATGGCTGATATAAATACCATATCTTCTTCTTTTTTTTTTTAGCTTTTTTTTGTCTTTTTGCTATTTCTTGGGCCGCTCCCGCGGCATATGGAGGTTCCCAGGCTAGGGGTCGAATCGAAGCTGTAGCCACCGGCCTACGCCAGAGCCACAGCAACGCGGGATCCGAGCCGCGTCTGCGACCCACACCACAGCTCACGGCAACGCCGGATTGTTAACCCACTGAGCAAGGGCAGGGATCGAACCCGTAACCTCATGGTTCCTAGTCGGATTCGTTAACCACTGCGCCACGACGGGAACTCCATAAATACCATATCTTCTTTCTTTCTTTTTTTTAATCTTTTTAGGGCCGCACCCACAGCACATGAAGGTTCCTAGGCTAGAGGTCGAATCAGAACTGTAGCTGCTGGCCTACACCACAGCCATAGGCAACACAGGATCTGAGCGGTGTCTGCCGTCTACACCAGAGCTCATGGCACGATGGATCCTTAACCCTACTGAGCAAAGTCAGGGATCAAACCTGTGTCCCCATGGATGCTAGTAAGATTCGTTTCCACTGAGCAACAGCAGGAACTACACCCATATCTTCTTCATCAGTGCATCCGTGAATGGACATATTGATTGTGTCTATGTTTTGGCTATTATTAATAATGCTGCTGTGAACATTGGGGTGATGTATCTTTTTGAATTATAGCTTTATCTGGATATATGCCCAGGAATGGGATTGCTACATCATATAGCAACTCTATTTTTAGTTTTTTTGAGGAACCTCCATACTGTTTTCCATAGTGGCTGCACCAGTTTACATTCCCACCCACAGTCAGGAGGGTTCCCTTTTCTCCACACTCTCTCTAACATTTACTGTTTGTAGATTATTTTAATGATAGTCATTCTGCCCAGTGTGAGGTGGCACCTCATTGTAGATTTGATATGCATTCTCTAATAATGAGCGATGTTGAGCATCTTTTCATGTGCCCATGTCTTTTTTGAAAAATGTCTATTTAGGTCATCTGTTCATTTTTTGACTGTGTTTGTTTTTGTTACTGAGTTGTATGAGCTGTTTGTATATTTTGGAAATTAAGCCCTTGTTGGTCACATTGTTTGCAAATTTTTTCTCCCAGTCAGTAAATTATCTTTTCATTTTTTTTTATAGTTTCGTTTGCTGTGAAAAAGTTTGATTAGGTCCCTTTGCTTATTTTTGCTTTTATTTCTGTTGCCTTGGGAGACTGACATAAGAAAACATTGGGGAGTTCCCGTCGTGGCGCAGTGGTTAACGAATCCGACTAGGAACCATGAGGTTGCGGGTTCGAACCCTGCCCTTGCTCAGTGGGTTAACGATCCGGCGTTGCCGTGAGCTGTGGTGTAGGTTGCAGATGCGGCTCAGATCCTGCGTTGCTGTGGCTCTGGCGTAGGCCGGTGGCTATGGCTCCCATTCGACTTCTAGCCTGGGGAACCTCCACATGCCGCAGGGGCGGCCCAAGAAATAGCAAAAAGACAAAAAAAAAAAAAGAAAACATTGGTACTCTTTGTGTCAGAGAATGTTTTGCCTGTGTTTGAGTGTGATCTAACTTCATTGATTTACATGTTCAGCTCTCCCAATACCACTTGCAGAAGAGATTGTCTTTCCCATTGCATATTCTTGTCTCCTTTGTCAAGGATTGACCATAGGTGCATGGGTGTATTTCTGGGCTTTCTGTTCTGTTCATTGATCCATACATGTTTTTGTTCCAATATCACACTGTTTTGATTAATGTAGCTCAGTAGAATTGTCTAAATTCTGGAAGCATTATGCCTCTTGCTTTGTTCTTTTTCCTCAGGATTGCTTTGGGTCATTTGTGGTTCCATATAAACTTTAAGATTATTTGTTCTAGTTCTTAGAAAAATTTAATGGGTAATTTGATAGGGATTGCATAAATCTATAGATTGCTATGGGTAGTATGGCCATTTTTAACAATATTAATTTTTCTAATCCAAGAGCATGGGATATCTTTTCTTTTTTGAATCATCTTCCTAAGGTTTTTTTTTTTTTTGGATCTGATTTTAAAAGAGATTGTGTTTTTTACATTCCCTAAGAAAGACACAAATTAACAAAACTTTGTCAAGAAGAAATAGAAAATTCCATTATATCTATAACAAGTGGAGAGATTGAACTAGAAACTAGACTTGACCCATGACATAAAAACAGGGCTAGATAGCTTCACTGGTGAATGCTTAAAGAAGAAATAATAATGTTTAAAGAAGAAATAATGCGAATCTTTCACAGACTAAAATAGAAGAGGAGGGAATACTTACCAGCTCTGTGCTACAATCTTCCTATTATTCTGACACTAAAGCTAGACAAAAACATCACAAGAGCACTACAGACCACTAGCCCATATAGATATAAATATCTTCAACAAATCCAATGTCATTTAGAAAGCTTTAAGTGCACAACCAAGTGAGATTTTATATGAAAGCTGATGAATATAGTCCACTATATTATTAGATGGAAGGACAAAAGATGCTTCATTTCAAAAGGCATAGGGAAAGCATTTGACAAAATGTAACACTCATGATAAAAACTCTCAAAAACATGGACTAGAAGGGCATCTCCTCAACCTGATAAAGGGTATCCTTAAACAAACAACAGCTGACACCATACTTCATGGTGAGAGAGTACTAACTTTCTCCCCTAAGGTCAGGAATGTCAAAAGTGTCCACTTTCATCCCTTCTATTCAACATTAAACTGTAGATTATAGCCCAGCAGTCGAGCAAGAAAAAATAAAAAGCATCCAGATGGAAAAGGAAGAAATAAAGTTATCTTTACTTGCAGATGGCATGACTCTATATTCAAAATCTTAAGGGATACACACATAAAACATTAAAAGCAGTTCAGCAAGGTTGCACGATAGATGGTCTACATACAAAAGTCCATTGCTTTTCTACATACAATATAGCAAGAACTATCCATCCTGAACCTAATTCCATCAAAAAGGATAAAATACTTAGGAATAAATTTAATAAAAGTGGAAGATTGTACCCAAGAAGATCTTTAAATAAATGGAGAGACTGTCCATGTTTATGAGTTGGAAGATACATTATTAATATGGCATTCCCTGTCAAAATTCCAGCAAGATTTTTTGCAGGAATTTAACAAGCTGATCCTGAAGTTTTTATGGAGTTGTAAAAGAACTCAGAATAGCCAAAAGAATGGGGTTTTTTTGGCCTTTTTTAAGGGCCACGCCCCCAACACATGGAAGTTCTCAGGCCAGGGGTCGAACTGGAGCTGCAGCTGCCAGCCTATACCACAGCCATAGCAACGCAGGATCCAAGCTGCATCTGCAGCTTACATCACAGCTCATGTCAATGCTGGATACTTAACCCACTGAGCGAGGCTAGGGAGTGAACCCTCATCCTCATGGATACTGGTTGGACTTGTTTCTGCTGCATCACAATGGGAACTCTGCCAAAAGAATTTTGAAAAATAAAAACAAATTTGGAGCAGTATACTTCCTAATATCAAAACTTAATCTACCAATAATCAAGATAGCATGACATTGGAATGAAGCCATGTCTACATAGATGCAGCTATGTCAGTGAAACAATTGAGAGTCTTGAAAGTAATCCTTACATTTATGGCCACTTGCTTTTCCTCGGAGGTATGCGGCAATTAAATGGAGAAGATACCACCCTTTCAACAGAGGAGGCTGGAAGGATTGGATATCCGATGAAAAAAGATGAATTTAGACCCTTTACAATAGACAAAAGCGCACATGGAATGGACCACAGGCCGAAATGTAAGAGCTAAAAGTATAAAATGCAGAAGAAATTACAGGCAAAAGTCTTCACGACCGTTGGTTTGTTTTTTTGTTTGGTTGGTTTCGGCCCCATCCTCAGCATGCAGAAATTCCTGGGCCAGGGATTGAACCCGAGCCTGTGCAGTGACAACATCTGATCTTTAACCCGCTGAGCCACCAGAGAACTCCCTGGCCGTTGTTTTCTTAAAGATTTCTTATATGTAAAACACCAAAAGCACAATCTATAAAAGGCAAAGTTGATAGGTTAGACTGCATCAAAATTAAAACCCTGTGTATTGTAAGCCACTATTAAGGAAATGAGAAAACAACCCAGATTGGGAGAAAAATTTGTAAATCATATTGTTAAAAGATTGGCATTGCCATGAACTGTGACTCAGATCTGGCGTGGCTGTGGCACAGGCCAGCAGCTACACCTCCATGTGCTGTGGGTGTGGCCTTACCAAGACCAAGACTGGTATTCAAGGAGTTCTCGTGCTGCAGCAGGTTAAGGATCTGGTGTTGTCATTGTGGTGACTGGGTTGCTGCTGTGGTGCGGGTTCAGTCCCTAGGCTGGGAACTTATACATGCCATAGGCCTGGCCTAAGAGAACAACAAAAAAAGATTGGTTCTCAGAATATACAAAGAACTCTTTAACAAGGTAATCCAAGTAAAAATGCAATGGATTTGAATAGGGCTCTCTCCAAGGAAGATACATAAATGTCCAGTAAATACAAAAAGATGCCTAACAGCCTTGGTCATTAGGAAAATGCACATTAAAACTGGGATTCTTTCTTACCCCAAGTAACTGTACCAAGTAACAATACCAAACTAACTGTAATCCAAAGAACTGGCGATGACAAATGTTGGTGAAGATGGAGAAACTGGACCAGCCCCTCTGGGTAACAGTTCAGCAGTTTCTTAAAAAGTCAAATGTTAGCTTTACCAAAAAACCCGTCAGTTCCTGGGAAAATCCACGTGAGAATTGAGAAAATATGTCTACAGGAAACTTGTAAATTAATGTTTATAGCAGCATTGTTCATAGGAGCCCCCAAATGGAAATACTGCAAATTACCATCAACCATTGAACGGGTGAACAGCTTGGAATATCCATACAATGGAACACTACTCAGGAAGAAGAAGGGAGTGGTGCATGCTACCACTTGGATGAAGCTCAAAATTTAAAATGGAAGAAGCCAGACGGTAAATACCACATATTCCTTTTTTTTTTTTTTGTCTTTTCTATGGCCACACTCATGGCATATGGAGGTTCCCAGGCTAGGGGTCGAATCGGAGCTGTAGCCGCTGGCCTACGCCAGAGCCACAGCAATGCCAGATTTGAGCCACGTCTGCGACCTACACCACACCTCATGGCAATGCCGGATCCTCAACCCGCTGCGCAAGGCCAGGGATCGAACCTGCAACCTCATGGTTCCTATTCCAATTTGTTAACCTGACTGCGCCATGACGGGAACTCCTCCATATATTGCATTTAGATGAGGAAAAACCACAAGTAGGAAGTAGCTTACTAGTTGCTGGGGGCTGGGGCTAGGAAAGGAAGCCCCCTGCCAGTGGATACCAGGAGTCCTTTTGGGTTGAGGGGACTGTTTAAAATTATTGTGGTGATTGCACAGCCATATACTAAATAAAAATAGTTCACTTAAAATAAGTGATTTGATGATGCATGGGTCATTTGTATCTCAAGTAAAGCTTTTAGAAGATTCCTGAAATGAGATGTGAATTCGACAAAGAGAAGAATTGGGGAGGGAGAGTTTGGGATTCTGCCTGAGAATTTGTTTCTGATGACTTCGAGGGTGATGCTTTGGTATCCAGTCTGAAGACAAGACGCTAGACCAAAAGCATGAGTTCTCAGCATGGGACGTGCGTCCGGGTGAAGTAGACTGTCAAGGGAGTTGTGATTGCCAGGAGTGCCTGCCACGTGCCTTTCTCCTCTGGGTCAAACGCTGGGGAGCAGCATCAAGAGCCAGCATCATCGAAAAACCAAAGATTTTCAAAGGCCAGTAGAAAGAAAATCCCCCTCCTGGAAGAGGCGACACCCCAAATCACTCACGAGAAGCGGTCTTGATGCAAACAGCAAGAGGATTTTTATTCCAAGCGCGCTGGGGCCCACAGTCATACGCCACGCAGGGGTAGAGGACTGCGGCCCCGAGTGCGGAGTCAGGATAGTTTTTATGGGATTCACAACAAAGCCCGGGGTTCACAGCAAAGCCCGCGCTTCACAAACCAATCATTTTAAAACTTCGCGAACCCGTGCTTCGTGGACCAATTAGTTTTAATTTGTTCTGGAGTTACGTGTTTGGGCTTGTACCTGGGAGGGGGAGACATATTGTCGCCAAGATATGTTTACCAGGATTTTCAACATTTTATGGCACAGCCAATCTTACTGGGGTCGGTTTAGCGATTAACTTCCCCTCCTTTCATCTTATGCAAGCAGCTTTACAGAAGCCAAACAAGCAGTTAGGGACCCTTCTCCCTGTTATCTCAAGCAGTTTCAAGAGGTTTCATGCCTAGAGGCACGTACTCAGGGGCCTGTTTTCTCTTCTTTTTTTCCTCCACATAGTTTTGTACAGAACAGAAAGCAAGCCCTAAAACAGCAAGAAGTATGGTCTTTTACCTATAGGGAACAGGGTCTGGAATTCGAGGGCATTTAGAGCTTTTTATTAACTTTCTGGGTTCTGGGAGGGTTAGGTCGCATTTTCATCCTTTCAGTTTCAGTTCCCGTCGTGGCGCAGCGGAAACAAATCTGACTAGGAACCATGAGGATGCAGGCTCAATCCCTGGCCTCACTCTGAGTTAAGGATCTGACATTGCTGTGAGCTGTGGTGTAGGTCTCAGACCCGGCTTGGATCTGGCGTTGCTGTGACTGTGGTGTAGGCAGGCAGCTACAGCTCTGATTCAACCCCTAGCCTGGGAATCTCTCTATGCCACGGGAGTGGCCTTCAAAACAAACAACACCAAAGGTTTCTCTGTTGGGGAAAATAACTGGGGGAAACCAGAATGTCATTGTCACAAATTGAAAACCTGAGAGGAAAGCAAGAAAACCAGAGAAAAATCTACCAGTACTTGCAGAGCTGGGCAGCTTGGGCCCCTGGCTGCTGAGTCGTGCTTTGGGACACTGATTGCATGTGGCCTGTGGGCACCACTGGGGCAGCAGTGGTTGGTGAGCAAGACAGTGCTGTGAGGCCTGCAGGTTGACCAGTAACTAAAGGAAGCACCTGGGATGCCAGGTGGCTCTTTCTGATGCTGACAGTGTGATTCTCCAGAGACCAAGGGGGGTGGGGGCTTAGTCTGAAAGGGGGGTTAGGCCCCTGCCAGAAGAGTTGGCCAGAAGGGAGTGCGAATAGCTCAAAAAACAAAACAAAAAAAACTAGACTACCAAGAGCAAAAACAGCTGAAATGAATGAAACCTTATACACTTAAAATCACTCCCAGGAGTTCCCGTCGTGGTACAGCAGAAACGAATCCAACTAGGAACCACAAGGCTGCGGGTTTGATCCCTGGCCTTGCCCATTGGGTTGGGGATCCGGTATTGCCGTGAGCTGTGGTGTAGGTTGCAGATTCGACTCAGATCTGGCATTGCTGTGGCTGTGGTGTAGTCCAGCAGCTGTAGCTCTGATTCAACCCCTAGCCTGGGAACCTCCATATGCCCCAGGGGTGGGGCCCTAAAAAATAAAATTAATAAAATAATAAAATAAAATAATAAAATAAAAATACTCCCAATAGCTCTTTACCTGAACTACTCGAACTACTCTGCTTTAGGCTAGTTTGGGTGAAGATTAAACGAGTGCTGGGGGAGGCACTAAGCATGTCTTCAGAAAGTGAAGGCAGGTAGACAGGTGGACCCAGGTCACTCAGCGGCTGATTCAGAGGCCATTTGGGGATAGAATGGAAACGTGTGCTTGTGCAGGCCTGTGTGCATGTGCTTTGGAATGCTGTGATGGCTGGAGGTGTCAGAGCACACAGATGGCAGTACAAGGGACAGGAGAGTGTGAGTCACGTGTACATTGGTGGTCCTGTGGCGTTCTGTTAGGTGCTTTTTTTTTTTTTTTCTGTCTTTTTGCCATTTCTTGGGTCGCTCCCGAGGCATGTGGAGGTTCCCAGGCTAGGGGTCGAATCGGAGCTGTAGCCCCCGGCCTACGCCAGAGCCACAGCAACGCGGGATCGTTAACCCACTGAGCAAGGCCAGGGATTGAACCCGAAACCTCATGGTTCCTAGTCGGATTCGTTAACCACTGCACCACGACGGGAACTCCAGGTGCATTTTTGTTTTTTTTTTTAAAGAAAAATTAGCTATGGAGGCAATCCTTACAAGTCAGCCCAACATGAGGGCAGATGTGTGTGGGAAGATGTCTCCTCAAAGCCCTGCAGGGGCTGGTCAGTGGGCGCCGTCTTTCCCCAGCAGAACGTATGAGGCTCAGCGCCTTTCCGCGGTGCTGCGGCAAAGGTAGACACTGAGGACAGAGGAAAGCAGAGACGACGTCTAACACTTTCCTGCCTCAGGCACTTGGACTTTGAAGGAGAACAGATAAAACCCTTGAGAGGGAAAAGATCATTTGCGGACCAGAGTACCAAAAGCTGGGAGTTCCTGCTGGAATGGAAGCTCTTTGAGATAATAATTTGGGAGGAGCTCCCACTATGGCACAGTGGGTTAAGGATCTGGTTTATCTCTGTGGAGGTGCTGGTGCTATCCCCAGCCCAGCACAGGGGGTTAAGGAGCTGGCATTGCTACAGATGTGGCATAGCTTGTAGCTCCAGCTCAGATTCACTCCCTGGCCAGGGAACTTCTATATGCTGTGTGCAGCCAAAAAAGGAAAAAAAAAAAAAAAAAGGTTGTGAGGACTTCATGTCTCTTTCATTAGATGGAGTTCCTTGCTAGAGAGATTGCCTTGCTTTTGTTGCATTCTTGTTTCCTAATGACATCCATGTGTGTCACGGTATGGGTACGAGGTTTCTGCATGTCAGTTTCCAGTTTCTGTCATTGCAAGGGGATCTCCCCTCCAAAGTCATAACTGGGAACACCTCGCTATTCCCCTTGGGCATTTTGCATGTCCTTTGCAAGCTGCCCTAGCTGTTCTGGTGTTTCCATGGCCTGGCCGTTGTATTCACAGGTTAGCAGTCAGCCAGTGCCAGCCCCGTCCTTGACCCCGTGAACAGTGACCACCAGTACCCCGTCCCCTTTCAGGCTTGGATGTGTTTGTTCCTTCAAGAGCCAGGCTAGAAGGACAGCTGGGTCTAGATGCAAAGAGAAGTACCTTCTGGGTTTTGATGGGACTCTCTCTCCATTCTCACTCGGCCATGTTTACTCTGGAGAGAAATTCAAGGTCATGCCAACTACATTTTGGCCATGAGACCTTTGTTTCCCCTGGGGTGTTCTATGTGTTGGAGAATCTGTAGAGTCCCATGCCCTGAAAAGAATGCCTGCACTGTCATGAAGATGGAATGTTCGTGCACAACGTTAGAGCCTAAGATTTTGAGGCAAAGGGAAAACCAGGCCACGCCCACCTCTGCTTGTGGCGACCGAAGCCATGGCCTGTGCTGCTCTTTATGCCCCGTGTCTCAGAAGCATCAGGGTGGTGCCCATGTCAAGCTGCTTTGATTTCTTTCATATCTGTGCAGATGTATTTATCTTGCTGAATATCAGCAATGATATCTAAATTACAGTTCAAAAGACAAAAACCAAATATTTGTCCTAGGTGATAACATTACTCCTTATTTTGGAAAAACTGGTCACAACAATAATGAATTAATAAGTCCCAGTGCCTCCTCCATCCCTCTCACGCTCTAGGGCCCACAGCCATGCCTCCTCTAAAAGTGGGTCCCCTGCTCCCAGTGACTTTGTAGTAATTTGCGACTGCCTTTTAAAATCCACACTTGATACCTGATCCTTAAGAAGTATTAGAAATATGATTGGTTGTTGCTATAAAGAAATGAGGTCTACCAGCGCATCTTTGAATGAAAGTCTTTAAAGATTGAAGGGTGGTTTGGATATATAGATGGGGGACCTTGAAGAGAAGCTTCCAACCCTTGGCTTGGGGATGACTCCTTTGGAGAGATGTCTCGGCATGGGGCGTGCAGAGGTAGGACCCTTAGTTGTCACTTAACCCCTGCCTTGTCTGCTGATGGCTACCAACATGGCAGTGAGCGATAAACCTTTCCAAGTGAGTAACAAGTCAACTCTGACCTAACCAGGGTAAAGCAGCTCTGGGTTTGGATTTTAAAAGAATATCTTGGGAGAAGCCAAGATGGAGAGAAGTTCTGGGCAGGACAGGAATGTTGCAAGCATTCCAGTCAAACTTCCTTAGTCCTTTAACAGAGCAAATATATCTTATTAACATCTGACAAAAAAGGACCCCAAGGAGAACCACGTATGAGTCTGTATGAAGGCACTTTGGCAGAACTCAAGCCCTTGGTGCTCTAGACTCTCTCCCCAAAATTCCTGCTAAATCCTGGTGCCCAGCATGAGGGTGCTAGGAAGTAGGATTTGGGGTGAGAGGTCGTAAGGGTGGAGCCCCAGATGGAGTTAGTGCCCCTGTAAAAGAGACCCCCTTGATAGTCCCTTTGCCCCTTCCTCCAAGTGATGGTGAGAAGCAGTAAGTCATCCGTCTCTGAACCAGGAAGCAGGCCCTCACCAACTTGCCAGTGCAGGTTGATCTTGATCTTAACAGCATCCAGAAATGTGAGAAGCAGATTTCTTGTTTATCAGGCACCCAGGGTTTGGTATTCTGTTACAGCAGCTTGATTGGACTAAGAGCAATAGCTGAGACTTTCAAGCAGTACAACATCAGGGGTGTGTGTGTGTGTGTGTGTGTGTGTGTGTGCGTGTGTGTGTTTCACATCGAAGATATAAAATCCTTACAATAACCTCTTCTGAAGGTTAGGTAGTGTCACTCCTATTTTACAGATGAGGCCATCTGAGAGTCTTTAGAATCAGACCCGTGCTACAGAAAGCTTAGCTTGCATGGAGCATCTAAGACAAGGCTATCCAGTAGAACCTTCTGGGATGAGGGACATGGTCTGTCTGTGCCACCCAGTGCTGCACGTGGCTTCTGAGCACCCAAAATGTGGTTTGGGGGCTGAGGAACTGAACTTTTGACTTCACTGTACTATGTACAGCCATGCGTGGCCCGAGGCTGCTGGGGTTGGATGGTGCAGGTGAGGCCCTGGGACAATGTGACATGAGTGGTTGTGTCCTCTGCTGGCTGTGGGGTGAGAACACTGAACGCTAACCACTTGATGTAGGTCCCCAGAACTTTGTCCCTTTGGGGAAAGAGTACAGCATAGAGACAGAGTAGTGAGGCAAATAAGCGTTTATTAAGAGAGAAGATGGGGGAGTTCCTGTCGTGGTGCAGCGGCAATGAATCCGACTAGAAACCACGAGGTTCCAGGTTTGATCCCTGGCCTCACTCAGTGGGTTAAGGATCTGGTGTTGCCGTGAGCTGTGGTGTATGTAGGTCACAGATGTGGCTTGGATCTGGCATTGCTGTGGTGTAGGCCAGCAGCAATAGCTCCGATTAGACCCCTAGCCTGGGAACCTCCATATGCCGCAGATGCGGCCCTAAAAAGACAAAAAGACAAAAAAAAAAAGAGAGAGAGAAGATAGATGTGGAGAAGGCACAGGCAGGCTCCCAGTGGGCAGCAGGTGTAGAAAGAGAGACAGAGCAAGAGAGGAAGAGAGCCATATGTGCTTTGGAGGTTGTTTAAATCATTCCTCTGGGGGCAGCCCTTCTGGGCTTCCTCTGGCCAGTCATCCTACTGGTCTGGCCGTGGCCTGACTCAGGGCCCTGCCCTCGGGATGGATTCTAGCACAGGGGTCTCTGGGACGTTGACAGGAGGTACTGCGGCCTGGTGCCCCTCCTTCCTCTGACCCAGAGGAATCTTTCTGCGGGTGTGTAGTTCCGAAGGGCTCCTTGACCTCAAGACAGAGAAATACATGGTCTCTTTTATCCAAGCAGGATGCAGCTTTTATCTTGAGGTTATCTGCCCACAGGGAACAGATTACAGTTGCTCAGCCTGGGCCCAGTCTGTCTCCTGCTTCAGCGGCCCATCTCATTGCTGTTCTGTAAATTGCACAGGTAAGCAATGTGTGTTCACTGGTATGTGAAACGTGGGCATCTGCCTCCTTCCTGGTTCTCCTGGTAAGTTCAGTGTGACTTTTCCAGTAGCTTTAGTTCAGGTGTGAAGGGCCCTTGACCGGTGAGCTGTGAGAGCGTCGGCTTCCGCCCTTGAGCGGGCAGGGACCCTGTGCAGGACGCAGGAGATGGTCCCTGCACACCAGCCCCTAGGCAGAGGCAGCACATTCTCACTGCCTGGAGAGTGGGAGCAACTCAGCTCGGGGGCTCCCCCAGGTCCTCTCTGCCCAGCAGCTTTGCCTCAGAGGACCGTGAGCGCTGAGACTCCCGAGGCCAAGCACCAGCCCCATCTTGAGGAATGGTCCCTTTAGAACCACCCTTTCCCCATCGTTCTTCTGGGGCCAGACTGAGTGAGGTCCTCCTAGTGGAGAGGGCAGCTGTGCGCAGTGGGGCTCCGTGGTTCTCTTAGAAACTGTGCAGCTGGCCCATCAGACCCAGATCAAGCAAACAGAAAACAGAAACAGGTCCCAGAGGAAGCAGAAATGCTGTCTGCTGCTCAGCCCCTGGCTTAGCTGTGTTTGACCTCAGCATTGGACTGCATCTCTGGAGAAGCCTCAGTTTCCTCTGGGCCTGCAGCGGGTAGGCTGGAGGCTGAAGACTGAAAGGGCTCTGGAGAGTTGGGCCTTCCCTGAATGTGCTTTCTGGACAGCCCCCCAGGCTAGTCTCGGGGTTCAGGAAGGTTACCAAGAGCTACAGGAAACCCCTGAGAATGCAGTGGTGTGAGTTTGTTTTTAAGTTTTTTGTTTTTTTTGGTGGTTTTGCTTTTTTCGAGCCACACCTGCAGCATTTGGAAGTTCCTGGTCCAGAGGTGGTATCGGAGCCACAACCACAGCAACTCGGGATCTGAGCTGTGTCTGTGACCTGCACCACAGCTCACAGCAACGCCCAGTCCTTAACCCAGTGAGTAAGGCCAGGGATCGAACCCGCATCCTAATGGATACCAGTCGGCATTTCCATGCACTGCCATGGGAACTCCAGCATGAATTTTTATACTTTGGGCATCATTCTAGTTGGTCAGCACCCATCTGGCCCAGCTGATCAGAGCCTGTATCACCATACTTGGAGGCCAACCCCAGATATCTGAGGTCTCAGACCCACCCTGGCCAGCTGTGTCTAGAGATTGTCTCTGGGTTGTAGGTCACTTGATTAGATGAAATGATGAATGGTAAGTGGATCACTGTGGTCCAATTTGCTCTAGTAAATTGAGTCACAGTTGCTAATAAGAGCTCAACAGTATTAATTAATTTATATCAGTTATAATAATAAGAAACCAGGAGTTCCCATTGTGGCACAGCGGAAATGAACCATGAGGTTGCGAGTTCGATCCCTGACCTCGCTCAGTGGTTAAAGATCTGGCGTTGCCATGAGCTGTGGTGTAGGTCACATGTGCAGCTCAGATCTGGCGTGGCTGCGGCTGTGGCATAGGCCGGTGGCTACAGCTCCGATTAGACCCCTAGACTGGGAACCTCCATGTGTTGCTGGTGTGGCCCTAAAAAAAAAAAAAAGACAAAAGACAAAAAATAAATAAATAAATAAATAAATAAGAAGAAGCCTGATACTTTACTATTTGCCAGGCACTTTTCTAGAGATTTTACATGTATTATCTCATTAAATCCTCCCAGCAGACATTATCATCTCTGTTTTATAGATGTAGAAACAGGTTGAGTGATGGTAAATAACTCGCCCAAGGCCCTGCAGGTGGGAAGTGTTTGGATCTGCTTCATGTGTCCGCTGTGTACACAGCTCTCAGGCCACAGCATGAAGGACATTGGACATACTTATGATTATGTGTCAGGACTGTGTTCCTAAAGGGACATTTGAATTTTGGTGTGATACTGAGAAAGGAAACTTACTCAAAAAAATCCCCCTGGGAATTCTTGCTAAGGCACAGAGGTTTAAGATTCCAGCATTGTCTTCGTGGAGGCGTGGGTTCAATTCCTGGCCCAAGAGCTTCAGTATGCCTCAGGTGTGGTCAAAAACAGGGGGAAAATGTATTCACCCTCCTTTCACACCCCAAAAGACAAGTGTTGGTGAAGATGTGGAAAAACCGGAACCATCTTTCACTGCTGATGGGAATATAAATGGTACAGCTGCTTTAGAAAAGTCTGGTGGTTCTTCAGAATGGTAAACTCTTACCACGGACCCCGCACTTCCACTCCTGGAATAAAAAACTGTGTACATAACTTATAATGAAGATGACCTCAATACCCTAAAAAGACTCAGAGCACAAATGCAGCTATTATAATAGGATCTTTCCAAGAACTTGAATAAACTTCCTGAAAACGATGTGAAAAAGTCTCAAAACGAAGGGGTGGCATTTCCATTGCCACAAGGGATTTCCCTCCTTATTAAAAAATGTATGTAGATACTGGATAAAATAGAACAATGAAAAATACACAGCCAAGCTAGAAGAAAGGAAGGGAGACCCCTGAGTACCCTACACAAACTGAAAGTCTGGGGGCTGGGGGGCATGAGTTTATGGACTGGACCTGGGGCAGCCTGGCCAAAGAGGTGGGTGGGAGGCCATGGGACTGGCCAGCATTCATAGGGCACAGAGATGGGAGTGGCAGATCAGATGTCTAAAGGGAGATTCTGGAGTTCCCGCTGTGGCACAGTGGAAACAAATTAAGCGAGGAACCATGAGGCTGCAGATGCAATCCCTGGCCTCGCTCAGTGGGTTAAGGGTCTGGCGTGGTCATGAGCTGTGGTGTGGGTCGCAGACGCAGCTCGGACTTGATGTTGCTGTGGCTGTGGTGTAGGCCGGCAGCTGTGGCTCCGACTGGACCCTTAGCCTGGGAACCTCCATATGCTGCGAGTGTGACCCTAAAAAGCAAAATAAATAAAAAAAGATTTAATGAATTAGAAGTCAAATTGGAGAAATTACCCAAAATGCCCCATAAAGAAACAAACAGATGGAAAGTAAGAGACATGGAATATGGAGTAGCAAGATCCAGCACACGTCTAATAGTAGTTTTGAAAGAAGAAAATAGCGTGGGTGTGAGGTAATATTCTCAGAGTCAGTGGCTGAGAATTTTCTAGAATTGGCAAAAGATGGCAAAAAATCATTAGAATGGTGAACCACAATTAGACCCAAACAAGGTAAATAGGTAAATAAACCAGCATCAAGACATATCATGGCAGGAGTTCCCATTGTGGCACAGCGGAAAGGAATCTGACTAGGAACCATGAGGTTGTGGGTTCGATCCTTGGCCTTGCTCAGTGGGTTAAGGATCCGGCATTGCCGTGAGCTGTGGTGTTGGTCGCAGTCTTGGCTTGGATCCCGCGTTGCTGTGGCTCTGGCGTAGGCTGGCAGCTACAGCTCCGATTCGAGCCCTAGCCTTGGAACCTCCATATGCCACGGGTGCGGCCGTAAGAAAAGACAAAAAGACCAAAAAAAAAGAAAAGGCATATCATGGCAAAACCACAGAGTATTAAGACAAAGAGAAGTTATTTAAACCTGAGAGAGCAAGAAAAAGATTACTTACCTACCTGAATTATTCAAGAAGGAGGAAGAAAACACATTTTCAGAAAAACAAAGAGTATTTCCTGTCACACAGGGGTTCCTTGTTGAAACCACTTGTTAACAACGAAAAGATGTTTATCAATAAGTGGTAGACAGAATATTGTATAAAAATGACAAATCTACATATCTATAGTAATCACTCTGTATATAAAGATATTAAACTTATTTAAAAGAGGGAGATTCTAAAGTGGGATTAAGACATTTAAGTTGTATTCTGTTTTCAAAGCCAACAAAACATAATGTCACACAAAAATGCTAAAGGAAATTAAAGAGATAAAACAGACTATTCCTATCCAGAAAAAGATGGCATAGCTGTGTGAACATCAGATAAAATCCTTAAGGAAACAAGATATCAATAAACTAATGAATAAAGCAATGACTTTACTACTTGGTGATGAAAAGGAGACCCTTATAAAGAATGTTTGTTAATGTGTAGATACAGAACACACTCTCAAAACTTATAAAACAAAGTGGACAGGATTGCAACTGGATTGAAAAATTAGCTATCAGAAGGTAGAACAAGCTTCTTTGAGTCATCAGAGAGAAATTAGGACACAGGAGATTAGAACAATACAATTAATGAGCTTGGATTCTGGCACCAAAAGGGGTAGTCGGCATATCCTTTTTTTTTTTTTTCTTTTTCCCCAAATATACTTAGAACAGTTATAAACACTTACTGTGTATTAGGTCTCCAATTAATTCTCAGTATACCTGACCTGACTGATACATAGCACCACGCTCTGATCATACAGTGGTAAAATTAGAAATCACTAACAGAAGCATGAAAACCCAACTTTGGATATTAAAACCGTCTTTCTAAATAAAACAGGAATAAAAAGAAACTCCATAAAAATTAGTGTGTTTTGGATTTAACAAAAATTCCCTATCAATATTTATGCGATAGTCTTCAAGATGTATTTCAGTGGAAGTAATAACCTTAAATTCATATTTAGAGGAGTTCCCTGGTGGCACAGAGGGTTAAGGATCTGGTGTTGTCACTGCCATGGCTTGGGTCACTGCCGCAGTGTGGGTTCAATCCCTGGCCCAGGAAATTCTGTGTGCTGTGCGCGTAGCCAAAAAAAAAAAAAAAAAATCATATACTGGAGAATAATGGTTGAAAACTGATAACTTAAATATTAAATCCAAGAAAATATCCTACCCAAAGGAAGGATAAAGATGGACATAGATATAGGATTAGATATATGAGCAGATATGGGGAGTGCTCATCATGGCTCAGCAGTTAATGAATCCGACTAGGAACCATGAGGTTTCAGGTTCGATCCCTGGCCTTGCTCAGTGGGTTAAGGATCCGGCGTTGCCGTGAGCTGTGGCATAGGTTGCAGATGTGGCTCGGATCCCACGTTGCTGTGGCTCTGGTGTAGACCTGTGGCTACAGCTCTGATTCAACCCCTAGCCTGGGAACCTCCATATGCTGTGGGAGTAGCCCAGGAAATGGCAAAAGACAAAAAAATTAATTAATTAATTAATTAAAAATAAAAATAAAAAATAGATATATGAGCAGATAATAATGAACTAAAACATATGAATGAGGGCAAGTCTTGGTTAACATCAGAAGACAAACTCAGGCAATGCTGGTAAAGGAAAAGAAGCAATAAACCTGTGGAAAGGTTTATTTGTGCCCTATATTAGATTCCAGATATAAATGGTATCATATGTATTTGTCTTTCTCTTTCTGACTTAGTTTGAGAGTCTCTAGTTCCATCCATGTTGCTGCAAATGACATTATTGTATTCTTTTTTACAGCTGAGTAGTATTCCATGGCATACGTATACCACATCTTTTTTTTTCTTTTAATTGTTATTTCTCCAATTTTCTACTGTACAGCATGGTGACCCAGTTACACATACATGTGAGATAATATTTTTTCACACTATCATGCTCCATCATAAGTGACTAGACATAGTTCCCAGTGCTACACAGCAGGATCTCATTGCTAATCCATTCCAAAGGCAATAGTTTGCATCTATTAACCCCAAGCTCCCAACCACCCCACTCCCTTCCCCTCCCCCACCTTGGCAACCACAAGTCTGTTCTCCAAGTCCATGATTTTCTTTTCTGTGGAAAGGTTCATATGTGCCTTATATTAGATTCCAGATATGAGTGATATCATATGGTATTTGTATTTCTCTTTTTGACTTACTTCACTCAGGATGAGAGTCTCTGGTTCCATTCATGTTGCTGCAAATGGCATTATTTCATTCTTTTTTATGGCTGAGTACGATTCCATTGTGTGTATATACCACATCTTCCTAATCCAGTTGTGTGTCGATGGACGTTTGGGTGGTTTCCATGTCTTGGCTATTGTGAATAGAGCTGCAATGAACAATGCAGGTGCATGTGTCTTTTTTAAGGAAAGTTTTGTCTGGATATATGCCCCAGAGTGGGATTGCTGGGTCAGATGGTAGTTCTATGTATAGATTTCTAAGGTACCTCCATAGGGTTCTCCATCGTGGCTGTACCAGTTTACATTCCCACCAACAGTGCAGGAGGGTTCCCTTTTCTCCACAGCCCCTCCAGCACTTGGTATTTGTGGACTTATGAATGATGGCCATTCTGACTGGTGTGAGGTGGTACCTCATGTTAGTTTTGATTTGCATTTCTCAAATAGTCAGGGATGTTGAGCATTTTTTCATGAGCTTGTTGGCCATCTGTGTGTCTTTTTTGGAGAAATGCCTATTTAGGTCTTTGCCCATGTTTCCATTGGGTTGTTGGCTTTTTTGCTGTTGAGTTGTATAAGTTGTTTATATATTTTAGAGATTAAGCCCTTGTCATTTGCATCATTTGAAACTATTCTCTCCCATTCTGTAAGTTGTCTTTTTGTTTTCTTTTTGTTTTCTTTTGCTGTGCAAAAGCTTGTCAGTTTGATTAGGTCCCATTGGTTTGTTTTTGCTTTTATTTCTGTTGCTTTGGGATACACCGGTTTTTTAAAAGGAGCCAACTAGGGACAAAGTAGATATTTTTAAAGTTACAATGTTACAAACATTTTGATGCCTTTGAATTAAACCCTTAGACAAAATGGACAGTTTTCTAGAAAAATAAGTGATCTCAACTCATTGAATAAAATAGATAACCTGAATAGACCTGTAACTATTTTTTTTTTTGTCTTTTTGCCTCTTCCAGGGCTGCTTCCACGGCATATGGAGGTTCCCAGGCTAGGGATCACACCAGCTCCTAATCAGAGCGTTGCCACTGGCCTACACCAGAAACACAGCAATGCGGGATCCAAGCCGCATCTGCAAGTTACACCACAGCTCACAGCAACGCTGCATCCTTAACCCACTCAGGAAGGCCAGGGATTGAACCTGCAACCTCATGGTTCCTAGTTGGATTCCTTAACCACTGTGCCACGATGGAAACTCCTAAACCTGTAACTATTAAACATGCTCTGAAGGGCATGGAGCCGTATCAAACCCAACCCTCAGGGTTTCTACAACAACTGGGGGGCAGGCTGCATATCTTACAAGGCTGTGACAGTCGTGGAACAAAGTGGAGGCAGCACCCAATATCCAGTACAGGCTCTGGACCCCACAACAACCATCACACCCACTGTCAAGAGGGTAATGGATAACATACTCTGAGAAAAGACATGGCTGGCATCCACACCATAAACAGCCATTGCACCAAAAACACTGGACTTACACAGTCAACAGAGTGATGGTCCCATCTAAAAACACCTCTTTAAGATCACAGTAGGTAACCATTTCTCCTAAATTCAGTGGCAGAGGAAGTTAAATAAAATGAAAAAGCAAAGAAACTACTGTCACTTAAAAGAGAAAAAGAGTACATATATTCACTATACACAATTCATATACACTGTATATATATATATATATATATAACTGGGTCACTTTACAACAGAAATTGACAAAATGTAAATCAACTATCATAAAAAAAGTACATAAAAGAACAATATAACTCCCCTAAAGGAACAAATAATGAAGCAGACTTCACAAGTCTACTAGACCCTTACTTCAAATAGGAGGTCATAAAAATGTTAAAAGAATTAAGAAAGATTATCAAAAGAAATGCAGATCATTTTAACAAGGAAGTAGAAACTAGAAAGAGTAACCAGTCAAAATTAGACAACTATAAGTTCCTGTTGTGGTTTAGTCGGTTAAGAAACTGATGAGTATCCATGAACATGCAGGTTTGATCCCTGGCCTCAGTGAGTTAAGGATCTGGCATTGCTTCAATCTGAGGTTTAGGTCATAGATGTAGCTTGGATCTGATTTGACCGCCAGCCAAGGAACTTCCATACACTACAGGTGTGGCCCTAAAAAGAAAAAGGAAAAAAAAATTAGACAACTCAATTGCTAAGATAAAAACAAACCTGGAATCAATAAATAGCACAGAAAAAAAAATAAGTGATCTGGAAGACAGAATAATGGAAATCGCCCAATTAGAATAGCACACAATTTTTAAAAAAGCAACATATGAGATCCATGGGATAATTTAAAGCATGTCAACCTATACATAATAGGGGTTCCAGAAAGAGAAGAGAGAGAAGAGGATCAAAAATATATTTGAAGAGGGAGTTCCCGTCATGGCTCAGTGGTTAACAAATCCGACTAGGAACATGAGGTTGTGGGTTCAATCCCTGGCCTTGCTCAGTGGGTTAAGGATCCAGCGTTGCCATGAGCTGTGTTGTGTGTCACAGATGTGGCTCAGATCCCAAGTTGCTGTGGCTCTGGTGTAGGCTGGTGGCTATAGCTCCGATTAGACCCCTAGCCTGGGAACCTCCATATGATGTGGGAGCAGCTCAAATAAAGGCAAAAAGACAAAAAAAAAATACATATTTGAAGAAATCCTGGCTGAAAACTTCACAAGTTTAAGAAGGAAACAGATATGCAAGTACAGGAAGCACAGAGGGCCCCAAATGAGATGAACCCAAACAGACCAATGAAAAGACATATATCATAACGAAAATGGCAAAGACTCTAAAGGCAGCAAGAGACAAAGAGTCAGTTACAAGGGGACCCCATAAGGTTATCGGCTGATTTCTCTGCAGAAACTGCAGGCAAGAGAGGGTAGCATTATATATTCAAAGTCCTGAAAGAGAAAAACCTGCAATCTAGTATACTCTATGCACCAAGAACAGAAGGAAAAATGAAGAATTTCTCATACAACCAAAAAGTAAAAGAATACACCAATACTAAACCTACCTTAAAAAGAAATACTGGGGTGCAGCCCATTGTGACTCAGTGGTTAATGAATCCGACTAGGAACCATGAGGTTTGATCCCTGGCCTTGCTCAGTGGGTTAAGGATCTGGCATTGCCATGAGCTCTGGTGTAGGTTGCAGACGTGGCTCAAATCTGGCATTTCTGTGGCTCTGGCGTAGGACAGTGGCTACAGCTCCGATTAGACCTAAACCTCCATATGCTGCAGGAGCAATCCTAGAAAAGGCAAAAAGACAAAAAAAAAAAAAAAGAAAGAAACAAAAGAAAGAAATACTGGAGTTCTTCTGGTATTGCAGTGGGTTAAGGATCTAGCTTAACTGTCACTGCTGTGGCTTAGATCACTGCTGTGGTGCAAGTTCAATCCCTGGCATGGGAACTTCCATATGCTGCAGGTGTGGCCAAAAAGAAAAAAATATTGCAGGTAATCTCTAAATAAACAAGTCAGAATCTATAGGAAAGAGAAAAATCACAATAGGAAAGTAAATATATTAAAGAATAAAAGATCACTCAAATAAGCCAGTACATAGATTTAAAAAAAATACAAAATTTTGTAAAAGTGAGTGCAACTGCAATGAACAGCAAAAGGATAAACATGAAGATGTAAAATAGAACATCAAAATCACAAAATATGGGGGGAGGGGAGTTAAGCAAGTAGACATAATATTGGAAACCCGAGTAGCCACAAAAAAACAAATAAATTCATCAAAACCAAAAGGAAAGTAACTCAAAACATAAAAGAAAACCACCAAACCTCAGAAGGAAAAAGAAAAAAATGAACAAAGAACTACAAAATCAATTAGAAAACAAGGTTTAAAATGGCAATAAGTACATGCCTATCAACAATGACTTTAAATGTTAGTGGACTAAATGTTCCATGCAAAAGACATAGGGTGGCTAATTAAAAACAAAAACAAGGCCCATCTATATGCTGCTTATAAGAGACTCATTTCATGGCAAAAGACATAAAGACTGAAAGTGAGGAATGGAAAAAGACTTTTATTTTACTATTTTATTTTATTTATTTATTTTTTTCCAACCCACAGCATATGGAAGTTTCCAGGCTAGGGGGTCAAATCAGAGCAGCAGCTACTGGCCACAGCCACAGCAATGCAGGATCCAAGCCACATCTGTGACCTACACCACAGCTCATGGCAATACTGGATCCTTTACCCACTGAGCAAGGCCAGGGATCAAACCTGCGTCCTCATGGATACTAGTCGGATTCATTACCACTGAGCCACAATGGGAACTCCTGGAAAAAGATATTTCATACAAGCAGGAAAGACAAAAAAGTGGGAGTAGCAATACTCATATCAGAAAAAGACTAAAATAAAGTCCATAAAGAAAGATAAAGAAGAACAGTATAAAATGATAATGGTATCAGTAGAAGAAGAGGATATTACACTCATTAACATATGCATCCAATATAGGGGTACCTTAATATATAAAACAAATACTAACAGATATAAAGGGAGAAATAGACAGGAATACAATGACAGCAGGAGACATTAACACCCTACTGACATCAATGGACAGATCATCCAGACAGAAAGTCAGTAAGGCAACAGAGATGCTAAATGATGCAACAGACCAGTTGGACTTAGTTGATATCTATGGGACACCACATCCAAAACAAAAACAGAATACACATTCTTTTTAAGAGTTCTTGGAACACTCCCTAGTATAGACAACAAACCAGGTCACAAAACAAGCCTCCATAACTTAAAGAGGATAAAATTATTTCAATGACTACGATGATATGAAAAACCAAACATGTGGAGACTAAAAAGCCAATGAGTCAAAAATGAATACAAAAACAATTACTCTCTAGAAAATTGACAATGAAAGCCCAACCTTACAAAATCTATGGGATGTAGCAATAAGCCATTCCAAGAGGGAAGTTCATAGTGATATAAGCCTTCCTCAAGAAAAAAGAAAAATCTTTAAAAAACTTTAAAAAATTAGAAAAAGTAAAACAAAATGCAAAGTCAGTAGAAGAAATAATAAAGATCAGAAAGGAAATACATAAAATAGAAATACAAAATTGAAAAATCAATAAAACCAAGAGCTGGCTTTTTGAAAAGATAAACATAATTGACAAACCTCAAGAAAGGCTCACCAAGAAAAAAGAGAGGTTCCAAATAAATAAGAAGTGAAAAAGGAGAAATAACAACCAATACTGTAGAAACATAAAAACTCATAATGAGTTCCCTGCTGTCTCAGCTGGTTAAGGATCAAGCTGTGGTGTGGGTGTGATCCCTGGCCTAGGAACTTCCACATACCACAGGTGTGGCCATAAAAACAAACAAACAGAAAACTGCCTGCAAACAAAAGTCCAGGACTGGATGGCTTTACTAGGGAATTCTACCAAACACACAAGGAAGATACTGTACCTATCCTAAAAATGTTCCAAAAGATTGAAGAGGAGAGAACACTCCCAAATTCATTCTATGAAGCCACAATCATCTTGATGCCAAAACCAGACAAAGACACAAGAAGGAAAACTACAGGACAATATCTTTGATGAATATAGATGCAAAAATCCTCAAAAAATTTGAACAAACTGAATCCAACAATACATAAAAAAGGATCACATACCATGATCAAGTTTCATTCATTTCAGGGTTGCAAAAATTGTTTCAAAATGTTCAAATCAATCAATGCATCAATCAATGTATCACATTAACTAAAAATACAAAAATTTATGATCATTTCAATAGACATAGAAAGAACACGATAAAATTCAACATCCATTCATGATAAAAACTCTCACCAAAGTGGGTATAGAGGGAACATATCTCAATATAATAAATCATTTATGACAAACCCACAGAAAATAGAATACTCGATGATGAAAAGCTGAAAGCCTTCCTGCTAATTTCAGGGAAAATACAAGGAATCCCACTCTCTCCAATTCTATTTAACATAGTATTAAGGGTCATAGCCACAGCAATCACACAAGAAAAAGAAATAAAAACTATCCAAATTGGAAGGAAAGAGGTAAAAGTGTCACTATCTGCAGATGTAATGATATTTTATATAGAAGTCTAAAGAATCCACACAAAAACTGTTGAACTAATAAATAAATTCAGAACGGTAGCAGGATATGAGGTTGATATATAAAAATCTGTTTATTGCATTTCTTTGTACTAACAGTGAAATAGAGAAAGTAAAATATACCATCCCTTTAAAAATTGCATCAAAGAGAAAAAAACAAAGAAACTTGGGAATAAACTTAACCAAAGAGGTGAAAGACCTATATGCTGAGAACTATAAAACATTAATAAAGGAAACAAGATGATTCAAAGAAATGGAAAGACAATTCATGTTCTTGAATTAGAAGAATTGATATTGTTGGGAGTTCCTGTTGTGGCTCAGTGGGTAATGAATCTGACTAGCATCCATGAGGATGTGGTTTTGATCTCTGGCCTCTCTTAATGGGTTAAGGATACAGCATTGCCATGAGCTATGGTGTAGGTCATGGATGTGGCTTGAATCCCAGGGACTGTGGTGTAGGCTGGCAGTTGCAGCTCCAATTCAACACCTAGACTGGGAACTTCCATATGCTGCAGATGCAGCTCCAAAAAAAACAAAAAAAGAACTGGAAGAATTAATATTGTTAAAATTGTCATACTATCCAAAGAAATTACAAGTTTAATGTAATCCCTATCAAAAAAAACCATGACATTTTTCACAGAACTAGAACATATAATCCTAAAATTTATATGGAACCACAAAAGACTCAGATTTTCCAAAGCAATCCTGAGGAGAAAGAACAAATCTAGAAATATAACCTTTCTAGACTTCAGGCAATATTACAAAGCTACAGGAATCAAAACAGCATGCTATTGGAACAAAAACAGATCAATGAACAGAGTCCTAGGGTCAGACCTTCCTACCTACCCACAGCTCTTAGAGGGTCTCTTGAGAAGGCAGGGGGTGGCTGTGGCTCACTGTGGGGGCAAGACATTTTGAGGTGAAGGTCCCAGGAATAGTTATTGGCATTGGCTCCCCTGGAGGCTACCATTTTGGAAAAATTTAGGCCCACTCATGACGGCTGAGAAGCCTGAGGCCAAACAATAAACAGGGTGGGAATATGGCCCCACCCATCAGCAAACAGGCTGTCTAAATTCTTCCCAGGCACACAGCTGTGTCAAATCCCACCCAGAGACAAAGCTCCACCCACCAGAGGGACAAAACTCAGCTCCACCTACCAGTAAGCAGGCACTAGTCCCTCCTATCAGGAAGACTGTAACAAGCCCCTGTATCAACTTCACCCACAAAGAGGCAGACATGAGAAGCAAGAGAGGCTATAATCCTGTACCCTGCAGAAAGAAGACCATGTAAAAATCTACACAAAATGAAAAGGCAGAAAAATATGAGTCAGATGAAGGAACAAGCTAAACAGCTTAGTGAACTGGAGATAAACCTTCATGCAAGAGACTTTAGAGTAATTACAGTAAAGATGATCCAAGATCTCAGAAAAAAACACTAGAAGCAAAGATGGATATATTTTTTTAAATCGTTGAAGAAAGAAATAGAAGATTTAATGATTAAACAAGCAGAGATGCAAAATACAATAACCAAAATTAAAAATTCACTAGAAGAAACCAATAGCAGAATACAGGAGGCAGAAGAATGAATAAGTGGGGTGGGAGACAGACTGGTATTAATCACTTATGTGGAACAAAATAAAGAAAAAAGTGAAATGACCACAGTCTAAAATAACTGAGATGACTTTAAACACCACCAACATTTGCATTATAGGGGTGCCAGAAGGAGAAGAGAGGGAGAAAGGGCTGGAGAAAAATATTTGAAGAAATCAAAGCTGAAAACTTCCCTAAAATGGAAAGGAATCACTCGCTCAAATTCAGGAAGCACAATGAATACCATATAGAACAATCCCAATGATAACAACCCCAAAACACATATTAATCAAGCTGACAAAGAGAAAATATTGAAAGCAGCTAGGGAAAAGCAGCAAATAACATACAAGGGAACCTGATAAGGCTATTGGCTAATTTTTCAGCAGAAACTCAGCAGGTTAGAAAGGAATGGTGTGATATATTTAAAGTGATGAAAGGAAAAACCTCTGAACAAGAATGCTGCTCTCATTCAGATTTGTAGGAGAAATCTAATACAGCACCACTAAACCAGCTTTACAGCAAATACTAAAGGAACTTCTCTAGGTGGCAAAGAAACTGCCACAACTAGAAACAAGAAAATTACAAACGAGAAGGCTCACCACTAAAGGCAAACATGTAGGATATCATCCCCACAAAATATGATATCAGCAGTTGTGAGAAGAGGAGGGTACAAATGCACGATACTGGATATAGGTAATTGGACAAGGCCAATGGGAGGAAACCACACCTTTCTGGACCCCACATTGGTACCCTCCCATTCCACTAAGGAATAAAAACCCCTATAGGACAATAGAGAAGGGGGACGCTTCTCCCCACTCCCAGCAGCCCTGGGAGCTATTTGCTTTCCTTTAATAAAGACTTGGCTTGCTTGCTGCCTGTGTGTTGAGGAGTTCATTCTTCGACTGCCGTGAACAAGAACCCGAATTCCGGTAGCATCTTTCTGGTATCAATATCATCTCTGTGCTGCTGTCTGGAGACCTTGTTGATAGTGTTTGGAGATGGCTTTGAAATGGGCAAGTTTGTAAATGCAGCTCAGCAGATGGCAGCTAAGTTTACAGCATCAACTGTCTAACCACGACATCATTGCAACTGAGCAGGACCTATGGGGCATGGAAGCCTTCTGTGTCCTGCCCCCCATTCCAAAACCATTTCTTGTTTGTAGGAATAAGCTTCAGCCTCCTTCCCTGAGTTCCAAAGGGCAGGTTCAAACAGTTGCTAATCAGGAAAGGGAGGGGATGCAGAGACCTGGGAGGAGCAGTCAAGAAACAATAATGAAGATTAAAAAAAAAAAAAAAAAAAAGGAGTTCCTGTCGTTGCTCAGTGGAAACTGACTAGCATCCATGAGGACGCATGTTCAATCCCTGGCCTCACTACTCAGGTTAAGGATCTGGCATTGCCATGAGCTGTGGTGTAGGTTGCAGATGTAGCTCCCATTTGATACCTAGCCTGGGAACCTCCAAATGCCATGGGTGCGGCCCTAAAAAGACCAAAAAAAAAAAAAAAAAAAAGGAAAGAAACAATAATGCAGCCTTGGGGCAGAGTCCTTGTTTCCCCCCCAAGAGATACATATAATATCTGTGAGCTCTTCTGAAGAACTAAATGGAAGATGTTAACTACATGTTGTAACATTCTTCATTCCAGACAGAGGGCCACAGTTTGATAACCTCATCCTTGAAAACCACAGTAGTTCATCAGGAGAAAGGGAGGCCAGATTAGTGGAATACAGGCCCTGCACATGCCCTGATCCTTATCAGCAATCCCCACCCTTGAACCACTGCTATAAAATGCCTCACCAGGGAGTTCCTGGCATGGCTCAGAGGTTAAGGAACTCATCTAGTATCCATAAGGACAGAGGTTCAATTCCTGGCCCCACTTAGTGGGCTAAGGATCCGGCTGTTGCCAGGAGCGGTGGTGCAGGCTGCATCTTGCTGTGGCTGTGGTGTAGGCCAGCAGCTGCAGTTCTGATTGGATCCCTAGCCTGGGAACTTCATATGCCATACCTGCAGCCCTAAAAAGCAAAAAAAAAAAATTTTAATTTTTTTAATAAAACACCTCACCTGGAGTTCCCTTCATGGCGCAGTGGTTAACAAATCCGACTAGGAACCATGAGGTTGTGGGTTTGATCCCTGGCCTTGCTCAGTGGGTTAAGGATCTGGCGTTGCCATGAGCTGTGGTGTAGGTCGCAGACACGGCTTGGATCCCATGTTGCTGTGGCTGTGGTGCAGGCCAGTGGCTACAGCTCCAATTGGACCCCTAGCCTGGGAACCTCCATATGCCGTGGGTGTGGCCCTAGAAAAGACAGGAAAAAAAAAAATCCTCACCAAATAAATCCTCCTGCTGCACAGTTTCTCAAGGCATTAGCCTACTGTATCCCCCTTTGCCTGCAAAACAATAAAGTTATTCTTTTTTCCTTCACCCAAACTCTCTGAAATTCAATTTGGTCTCAGTGCATTAGAGGCCCGCTGAATTTAACTCTCTTAAACTGGTACTTATAGCAACAGCAAGGCTCATGGTGTTAGCAACCCAAAAGGCATATGCTTATGATTTATCTCTTTGTTTTTTAAGAGTAGTTTACAACAGCTGTAATTTGGGATAAAGAAGTGTCAAGTAATATCCCCGCATCAACATGTGGCAGTTTAAAGTCCCTTATCACTTAAGAAAACTTGGTGCAATGTCTTCCAGAAAAGCTTACCTTGAGGTTTAGAAGAAGAAAATGAGGTGTCTCCTAACTTCGGAGCCTGGACCCCTCAGGTGGGACCCTGGGCTGAGACTCAGGCCGGGCCAGGAGAGAGTCCACAGCCTACCAGTTTCAGAGGCTGGTTACCGCACTTGGCTATGAGCTCTCATTCCTGCACGAGTTAAAGGCAGCAAGTTGGGAGCCGTGCATTTTTAGTTCTGTAGCCATCATGCCCCACTGTTGGTCTGCATTCCGCAGGCCTCCAAGGCCTGTACTTGCCCCGTTTGAAGACTGAAGAAAGAACTCAGGAGTCTGAGACAGAGACCGACTCCATCATTGGTTTAGTGGATGCAGGAGCTTACGTGTATGAAGCCTGGTCCTGTAGCAATTCCCCACTGTGCGAAGCAGCAAAGAGCCTGCAGGACGCAACGGCAGGCTTCACTCAAGGGGACAAGGGACATTGCCAGTAATAGGGGGAAACTGATGTCTGGTTGGCTCATTAGTTCCCAGGGAAACCACCACCCTGCTTTGATGAGAACAGTCACCAGCTGGGGCCTGGGGCCAGTACGGAGGATGGTCAGTCAGGTGCATGGGTACAGGTGAGGCAGGCACTGGTCAGGCAGGGCATGCACAGAGAGCAAGAGCACAGCCATCTTGAGTGGCCTTGTTCCCAGAGGTTAGGTTCTTGTCTCGTCACAGAAAGAATTCAGAAACAAGACAAAAACTGAGAAAGAAAATTGAGGATTTATTTAAGTGAGAAATATACCTCTTAAGGAGAGGTGGGCAGAGAGGCGAGCAGCTGCCCTGCATTTGGCACACTAGCTATGCGGGTTATCTAATTGTATGGGTGGGATATTCACTGGGAAGGCGGAATTTGGGGGTCAGATTCCTTAATTTTCATTCTTCTTCGCCTTCCCGGAGGGAGGAGCAATTTTTATCCTTATTGTGTCGGAAGTATTATGGTGTCAGTGTATGATGGGTACTTCATAGCTACCCAGTGTATGATGGGTATCTGCATAGCTAATTGTATTATGATTTTATTATAATGAGGGCATAATGAGCAACAAGTTATATCCAAATATTGGAGATTCGAGCTCTTTTCCACCTTTCGTTGTCTGCCCCCAGGGCATTTATCACCCCAAAAGGTGTGGTTTCCTATGAGTCTGGAGGTTCCGGCTTTTCTTTACCCACCCATGGACCCTGCTGTTTGCATTATGTGTGGTTTCCTGCCATCTGGCCCCATGCCCCCTTCTTAGCTCATGCCTACTATCTGCCTGCTGTACACTCCACCCCTACATATCCTGCATGGCCCTTACAATCTTGGTCCACCCCTCTTCTGCAAGAATCTTGGGGTCAGGTACCTAGGGGGCATTGCAGCTGGGTACCACAGATACAAAACAGACAGAAGGTAAGGCCACCTCTGGTTTTCACACACCCAGAGCCACCCCTCTGGGGAAGAGGGAGGCCCCAGGTCTAAAAAAAACACTCGGTGATTTCATCCTGGTCTGCTATATGGTTCAGAAAATTCAACTTTTCCATAATACAGGAACATGTCTAAAATCATGTCTATGGTGGCCACGTGCTTTTACCCTGGGTGTCTGGACCATAGCTACTTCATTCGGACTCTCAAATGCATTCTTTTCCTCAATGGTCAAAGCAGATGTACAATGCATGTCTGAAAGGCCACAAAATAAGCTGCTTTGGTCAGTACAATTCAAGTTAAACCATATATAAACCTTCTGACTTCCCCCTACTGCAGCTTTTCCTTTTTGATTGCAAATCTTTCAGTAGAAATCACTGCCATCAAAGAATTTGTTCCACAGTGCTGGGGTGCTGGCTCCTACCCCGGGTTCAAATTATGTCCCCTTAGTGCTGGGTCTCCCTTATATTCACCTCATCATGCCCACTGGGGGAAAACTAATCAGATCTTGTGAACAGACTCAGCGGTATGTTAATGGGAAAACACTTTATAGGCCATACATTTTATCACTTATACCCACTGGTCACGCAAGCATTGTACACGTGTTTTTAGCAGCAGACTTATAAGCCAGCAGTGTCACACATCATGACTGGTTATATATACTCTGTGACAATTCCATTAGATGATTTTCTTCCCTTCCTGAACATTAGGGCAAAAATAGAGCTAACACAATAACTTTCATAAATCTAGACCTCAAATAGCAGAACTAGAATTGAATATCCACGGAAACATAATATGGTTCTCTCTAAAATGACCCCCATCTCCACTAAATACAGCTAAATCAAGACTAATTTGTCTGCAGAACAAGTCTGGTCAATTGATTACACAGGCTCCTTCAAACTGATGGTGGTGGAATTCTTCAGAAAGAGTCCCAGACTGAATTCCCAAAAGGCCTCTCAAGGCCAGGAAAGCCATGCCAAAGGCCTGCCATTAGGCTCCACCTGAGTGAATTTCTCTTCCTAGAGTTCCCCCAAATTTCAAGATTATTGCATATGTCAGGAGATTTTTTTTTTCTTTTTTCTTTTTAGGGCTGCAGGGATGGCATATGGCAGTTCCCAGCCTACGGTCGAATCAGAGCTATAGCTGCTGGCCTACTCCACAGCCACAACAACGTGGGATCAGAGTCTGTGACCTATACTACAGCTCACAGCAACACCAGATCCTTAATCCACTGAGCAAAGCCAGGGATCGAACCTGCATCCTAGTGGATACTAGTCAGTCAGTCTCATTACTGTTAAGCCACAATGCAAAATCTCCAGGAGACCGTTTTTTCATTCTCTTGTTAAGTCTGCTCAGAACTCAAGAGTCCCTAATTTATGGAGGAACCAAGCAGAAAGAAAAATATTTCAATATTACCCACATGTGTAGTTTCCCAAAATGCTGTTAAGTCATAACTAACCTGAGAGGAAGGACTTCCCTATATCTGTAAAAACCAGTAGTATTCCAGACAAAACCCATTAAAAATTATAATCACATGCAGCAGTTCACTCAGTAACAAATTGTTAACTTTTTATGAAGCCACCCAGTCTTCCATTAGGACTCTTTTATTTCTTACCCAGTTCAGCAATATAATCTGAGAATCCTAAAACACCTATTATTGTCAAAAGATCCTTCCTACAAATCTTGAAGATGAAACACTTTCGCAAACGCATCAGAGTACAACAATAACTCTATGAAAGACAAAAGACTTAAAAAGGCAGTTACCTACGTGATCACGATGTAATCAATAAAGAAACCTGGTTAAAATAACTAGAGTTATGACTGACTATGTAACCAAGCAGGACCTTGGGAAGCTTTCCCAGAGTGGATGGTCCCCCAACTCTTGTCCTCCACCTGCTTATCTGAAGAAAAACTTTAGTCAAAGAACCAATTTAATCAGAGAAGTAAAAAAAAAAAAACACACACAGAGAAAAAATGAAGCAGTCATAATAATTCAGCAAAGTCAAGGACCTTGAGCTCTTCCTTAAGAACTGTAGATAATATTCTGAGCCATGTCTTTGGGCTCGTTTTGCAGGTGCTGAAGCCCCCTCCAGATGGAATACGTGAACTATATGCTGCCCACAAGCACACACACCCCAGATTGGTTGGAACCAGAAGGTTGATGACACTGACTCCCAATTACCTCATCACCCACCAATCAGGAAACTGCCCACTAGCTGCTCCTCAAACACAATGACTCTTCACTACCCACTCTAAGAGGGGGGGGGCCACAGTCCTTGAGGCACCAGCCTGCTGTGTCCCCCTCTTTGCCTGGCAGTTAAAGCTACTTTTTCTGTTTCCTCCAACTCTGTCTCCGTGTTTTTATTTGGCATCAGTGTACAGAGGCAGTTGATATTTCGGCAACAATTATAGTCTTAATCCTTTAAAAACATTAATCTCTAGCAAAAAGCCAAGAAACAAGTAATTGTGAACTGTTTGCCATACCAGCAAGGAGGGAGGCCTCGGCTTTCATCTTCCTCTCCTAAGAAGACAAATGTAGGTGTCCTTACAGCCTGCCCCGCAGTTAATATTTCAATGTTTTATCCTATTGGAAATGACCCAGATAGTCAGTGAATTCTCTCTCCCTCTCTCTCTTTTTTTTTTTTTGTATTTTTAGGGCCACACCTGCAGCACATGGAAGTTTCCAGGCTAGGGGTCAAATCGGAGCTGTAGCTTCAGGCCACAGCCACAGCCACACCAGATCCGAGCTGCATCTATGACCTACGCCACAGCTCACGGCCACACTGGATGCGTGAACAAGGCCAGGGATCAAACCTGCATCCTCACGATTCTTCGGGTTCATTACTGCTGAGCCACGACAGGAATTCCCTTCATTTAACTTTGTTTCAAGTTACCAAAATCTGGAAAGACTATTTCAGATAGAAATTCCCCAAGCTATTTCTATAGCTTACCTAAAAGCTCCTTTTTCCCCTTCTGCTCAGAAATTACAAAAAAATTAAAGTCCCAGGGAGCCCAGGTAGATCATTTACACCTCGCAGTTATGAGAAATACCGGTTCCTTCAGAGAGCGAGCTCTACCAATTGCAACAGTCTCGCCTGGACGCAAAGCAGAGCCATCAGGGGCCAGATCTCTTGGCTGCCCCAGCTCATCGAGGACGGCCGCCCCAGGGCCCCACATGTGTCCCCGCAAGAGTCACCCCAAGATTACCCCCACACATTTCAGGCCGCACACGTTGGTGGGCAGCTCCCCCCCCCCAACTCTCCATCCCAGTCTTGGGTTTCCAGGTCTCTCGGTGCTCAAGGAGTTTCCTCACGGGGACGCCTGGCTGGCTCTGCCAATTGATGGGCTGCACCCCACAGGCCTGCAGGGCCTGTGCTCACCCAGCTTCAACACTGAAGAAATGTTGCAGTACGGGGAGCCCTTCCAGGACCCAAGAATGGGCTCTTGTCTAACACTCGGAATGAATTACCGAGGAGACACGCCTGCGGACAGAGCAAGAGACTTTATTGGCAAGGGGTGCCCGGGGGGAGAGCAGCAGGGTGAGGGAAGCCAGGAGAACTGCTGTGGCACCTGGCTCACAGTCTCCTGTTTTACAGGAATGGGGTTGGTTTCTGGGTCATCGCTGGCCAATGGTCTTGCTCAGCCTGTACTTGGTCTGGCCCAGGGTCCTTCTTAGTGGCTCACATACCTCTCGGCTAAGGTGGATTCTAGCGCCAAGGATCCTGGGAGGTCGTCGTTTCCTCCCTCCAATCGGCCCCTCCCGTCCTCCTGGTCCTTATTAGGCCCTCCTGTTGTGAGACAGCTCATGTAAATGGCTATTATCATGCCTGGCCAAAGTGGGAGATTTCAGTCAATGATCCCCCAACAGAAAGAACCCAGAGGCAGCAACAGAGACATCCGTGGTTTAGTGGATGGGGGAGCTTACATGTCTGAAGCAAGGTCCTGGAGCAACTCCCTACTGTGTGCGGTTGACAGCAGGCAGGACCTAGCAGTAGGCTTCGCTCACAGGGGAGGGGAGATTGACAGTTAGAGGAGGAAGTGATGTCAGGTTGGCTCATTAGTTATCAGGGAAACCAATGAGGGGCATGCCCCTCACAGCCCCTTTGATATGCCACCACCAGCAGGGGCCTGGGTCATGTGTGTAGGGTGCACTGTACCTTCAGGGAAGGTACAGTGAGCAAGAGAACAGCCATCTTGAATGGCCTGACCATGTACCTACCAATATCCATTATTTGAAGGTTGGTCTAAGGCCATTCTGCTGCCTCCAAGGGCCTTCTGATCCCTTTTCCTCACCATGCCCCAAGAATCGGATGGTGCTGCCTGCGTGGCTGCACTGAGTCCTCAGATCATACCGTTCTAACTGTGGGTAGCATTTTCCCTTCTCAGTGTGGCCGGTAGGAAGACAAGGATGGCAGGCACCTTGGAGGGGCTGGACTGAGCTTGAGGGGGGAGGGAGAGATAGGAGAAGTGCCCCCTTCCCTGGCAAGCAGTCCCTAAGCCAGCAGGACACCAGGACACTTTTGTCCTTCCTAGTAATGGAGAGAGGCCTGGAGGGGACCCCTGGCCTGCAGCAAAGCTGCTTTGTGACCTGCATGGGATGTATATATGTGAGGCTGCACATTTGTTTTTGGTAGTTTTCTGAATCTCCTTTTTACTTTACAGTGACAGCTTAAATAAACACAGGGGCGAGATAAGAAAAAAAACCCATGGAGACACTGGAAGAATACCAGAAGCTACCCGTCTAGCAGTAGCTGCCAGATGCTGTTGCCCCTAAGTGCCTGAAGTCTGACTGAGAAGATTTTACACGAAAAACATTTGCCTTTGTTTTTCGCTTTGTTAGTTTAGACTTAAAAACAATTTTCCTTAATGGTGGATGCCATCAGCTTCCAGATGTGATTGCTTTCTTCTGGGTGTTGATAAAAAGATAAGCAGGCCTAATCATTTTACAGTCTTCTCATTATCCACATGCTAGCTCCTTGAGGCCTCCAAGTTTAGAGTGACCTCCAGATCCTTTAACCCACTATTCCAGCTGTGCCAGCCAGGTGTGGGACTTCAAAAACTCAAAGCCTCTGGCCAAGATAAGAACTACCAGACCTCTTATTGCCCAACCCATCTCATTATAATGCTTCCTATCCCTCTTGAGAAACCTGACCTACTCCTTCTTACCCCCTACTAGAAAACGTGTATGACCCATTCCTCACCCCACCCCTACAGGGGCCTTATACACCCCCAACCAACCAGCAAGTGTATTGTAAGACCCCTCTTTCCAACTAATCAGCAGGTCAGCAGTCATATCCTGAGACTTTCCCTCTCCCTGGGCTATAAAAAAGGCACTGTGTGCAGTGTCTCTTATCTCAATAAACTTATCTTTCTTTTAACCCAGCTATGAATCTTGAAATTCTTTTTCCAACCCATGCACAGACCACTGGGGATCAACTGTGTCCTGGAGTTCCCGTCGTGGCTCAGTGGTTAACAAATCTGACTAGGAACCATGAGGTTGCGGGTTTGATCCCTGGCCTTGCTCAGTGGGTTAAGGATCCGGCATTGCTGTCAGCTGTGGTGTGGGTTGCAGAGGTGGCTCAGATCCCGTGTTGCTGTGGCTCTGGCGTAGGCTTGGCAGCTATAGCTCCCACTCGACCCCTAGCCTGAGAACCTCCCCATGCTGCGGGAGCCGCCCTAGAAATAGCAAAAAAAAAAAAAAAAAAGAAAAAGAAAAAAGCAAAACTGTGTCCTGGTGCTCCATAGATGGCTCTAATCCCATTGCGCCATAGTGGGAACTCCCGCTTCCTGTTCTTACTTCCAGCTCGTCAAACTTGTTGCCACAGTCAGGTCAACCGCTCTCCCAATGTCTGTCAGAAAGAGCCCTCAGCAGAGAGGTGACGAGCTGGTGAAATGGGGATTCTTAGTGAATGTTAAATATGACAGCTGGAAATACATACCTCCTCCACTGCCCAAACAGCTTATTTATTTATTTATTTTGCTTTCTATGGCTGTACCTATGGCACGTGGAAGTTCCCAGGCTAGGGGTAGAATTGGAGCTGCAGCTGCTGGCCTATGCCACAGCCATAGCCATGCTGGCCCTACATCACAGCTCACAGCAACACCAGATCCTTATCCCACTGAGAAAGGCCAGGGATTGAACCTGTATCCTCATGGATACTAGTCGGGTTTGTAACCTGCTAAACCTCAAGGAGAACTCCTGGCCAGCTCTTTATTAAGTCACCAGCATCTCCCTCCCTCCTCACTCCAAAAGGGATTTAAAGCAATCAGTAGAAATAGACAAGTTAAAAAATGATAACATGAAATTGAAAATCAAACATACAACTTTTTATACCTGAGTTTACTAATCAAATTAGCCCATGCTATCTCTATATTAAAAAATTATCAGTGTTTCTGGTGACTCAGTGGGTTAAGGATCCGGTGTTGTGGCTGCTGTGGCTCTGGTTGCTGATGTGGCATAAGTGTGATCTCTGGCCTGGGAATTTCCACATGCCACAAGACACACACACACAAATCGTCAACAACAACAAAAAAATGTAAGATGATGGTTTGATATCTAATCTAATGATAATTGTTAAGAATATATAATTTTAAGACATTTAAATGAGATTAAAGTTTATAATAACTTTAACTAAATCGTAAATAATCATTGACTATCTAGCTCACATCCAAGTAAGATAGTATACTGAGATACTGACTGCTAAACATAAATGTAAGTTTATCTACTTTTGGCTTTTTAATTTTTATAGAAAGACAACGGATGTCCAGGTCTACTAATAAACATGTCATTTACCACACCAAAAATGTATGCTATGAAAATCATACATCTTTAAAAAGTTTAAGTTTTTGTATTAGGTATTATAAGTAACCTAGAGATGATTTAAAGTATGACGAACTTGGATGCAAAAATCCTCAATAAAATACTAGCAAACCAAATCCAACAATACATTAAAAGGATTGCACATCATGATCAAGGGGGATTTATCCCAGGGATATCGCAAATCAATCAGTGTGATACACCACATTAACAAACTGAAGAATAAAAATCGTATGATCCTTTCATTAGATACAGAAAAAAGCCTTTGACAAAATCCAACAGCCATTTCTGATAAAAACCCTTCAGAAAGTGGGCATGGGGGAAACTACCTCAACATAATAAAAGCCATACATGGAATTCCCGTCGTGGCGCAGTGGTTAACAAATCCAACTAGGAGCCATGAGGTTGCGGGTTCGATCCCTGGCCTTGCTCAGTGGGTTGGCGATCTGGCGTTGCTGTGAGCTGTGGTGTAGGTCGCAGACGCGGCTCGGATCCCGCGTTGCTGTGGCTCTGGCGTAGGCCGGTGGCTACGGCTCCGATTAGACCCCTAGCCTGGGAACCTCCATGTGCCGCGGGAGCAGCCCAAGAAATGGCAAAAAGACAAAGGAAAAAAAAAAATTACAAACCCAGAGCTAACATCATCCTCAATGGTGAAAAGCTAAAAGAACTCTTTTTTTTTGGCGTTGTTGTTGCTATTTCTTGGGCCGCTCCCGCGGCATATGGAGGTTCCCAGGCTAGGGGTCGAATCGGAGCTGTAGCCGCCGGCCTACGCCAGAGCCACAGCAACGCGGGATCCGAGCCGCGTCTGCAACCTACACCACAGCTCACGGCAACGCCGGATCGTCAACCCACTGAGCAAGGGCAGGGACCGAACCCGCAACCTCATGGTTCCTAGTCGGATTCGTTAACCACTGCGCCACGACGGGAACTCCGCTAAAAGAATTCTTGCTGAGATCAGGAACAAGACAAGGATGTCCACTCTTGCCACCACTATTCACTAGTTTTGGAAGTCCTAGCCACAGCAATCAGAGAAATAAATAAATAAATAAATAAAAGGAATCCAAATTGGAAAGGAAGAAGTAAAACTATCCCTGTTTGCAGATGACATGATACTATACCTAGAGAATCCTAAAGACTCTACCAGAAAACTGTTAGAGCTCATCCATGAATTTGGCAAAATCACAGGATACAAAATTAACACACAGAAATCAACTGCATTTCTATACACTAACTCAGAAAGATAAAAAAATAGAGAAATTAGGGCAACAATCCCATTTACCATTGCATTAAAAAGAATAAAATACTTAGGAATAAACCTACCTCAAGAGACAAAAGACCTGTACTCTAAAAACTATAAGACACTGATGAAAGAAATCCAAGAGGACACAAATAGATGGAAAGGCATCCCATGCTCTTGGATTGGAAGCGTCAATATTATCCAAATGACTACACCCAAGGCAATCTACAGAGTCAATGCAATCCCTATCAAATTACCAAGGACATTTTACACAGAACTCAAACATGGGGTTGGGGGGGTGATCTGTAGCAGCCCAGAGGTATCCTTGGGGAGCTTTGCAGAAGGAAGAAGTCTGGCGAAGCGGATCCCAGGAAGTGACCTCACTTCCCTGGCAATAGGGTCCAACAGAACTTGGAACCTAGGTAGTCAGGCACCCACTTCTCCAGGATTGTGCCCCGATTTCCCAAGGCCGAGGCCTCAGGAGAGGGTGCAGGAGAGAAAATATCTTCGAAACCAGCAGAAAATGGATGAGAACTCAGGGCAGATGCCTACGGGCCTTTGCCCGCAGGGACCCAGAGGTAACACAGGGAGAGGGAGCTCCAGCCCAGCGTAGGGACCGCTCTGATCCCACATGGTAGCCCCATGTCCCCTCCCTGGATGACTGTGTGCAGAGGGGGGTTGTGAGGGGGTAGGTCCACCTCAAGCAAGAGCAGACTGACCCAAGGTTGGAGGCCTGCTGGGTGGGGCATGTCCACGCCCCAGAACACAGCTGGCTGGGGAGAAATGGGGGTGTTGAGATTCAGGGCTGAGCCCTGTGCGTGAGCTGTACCCCCAGCCCTCCAGAGGGTCTCATTCCTCACTGCGGGAGGTGGGCGGGGGGGGGGGCGGGAAATGTGGTGTCTGAACAGACAAGGCCTCACCTGATCTGGGAACAGAAGGTCGGGGAGGGGGGGGGGGCGCGCAGAAGAAGCAGCGAGAAGATAATGGCCCCACAGGGCTGTGACGCCTCAGGGCTGGGCCCCCTGCTGCTCACTGTCATTGCAGAGTGCCCTGCCTGAGACCTGCCAGGAGCTGGGCGAGGAAGGCAGAAGGCCTCCTGATGAAATTGCACTCCGGCCACTCTCCAGGATCCATCCTGGGCTCATGGGGAGCTCAACATATCTGGCTCTGGGACAGAGGACAGAGACCCCCTGGGTCTGAGTCCATTGAACAGCCTGGCCCCCCCTGAGGCCCAGCCTGAAGGTGAGAGGATGGGGATGGGGCCCAGTGAAGGTGTGGGGTGCTGAGTTCTGGGCCACACAGTGGGAGTCCACAGAGGATGTGTTGGCCCAGGAGCAAAGACGAACCCCTGCACCGACCTGGTGGACTGCAGATGGTAAGCTGCCGGGCGGGGACTGGTCTGGACGGTTCTGGGAAGATTGCTACCCTTGGAAGAGCATATGGCAAGGCAGGCATGCAGGAAAGCTTTTCTTCTCTCACACCTCCAGCAGGAGACCCGGAGCCAGAGGCCAAGACACAACCTGGGCAGGGAGAAACTGCAGCTGCTTATGCAGAGGGCCCAGGTCCACATGAAGACTTATCCCCCCGGGTAGGGAGAAACTGCGGCCGCTCTGGCCCTAGCCCCAGACACTGATGTGTGTTTACCTCCACTGGAGGGAAACGTTGCATGGGTTCCTGCAAGAGACCAAGGGCCAGAGGAGAATTCAGCGGCCCTGCAGGGAGAGCCTGCACTGACTGCTCCAGCGCCCCCTAGACGAGGTCCGGAGCTGGCTCTGGCAAAAGCCCCAGGCCAATTTCCAACACCACCTTCTGCAAGGTCCCCTCCGTTCCTGCAAGTGCCCGCCCCATTAGCTCCCCCCAAACCCCAGCCACCTGCTCCCCCTCCCGAAATTTACTCTCCTTCCCTTCTCGTGATTTATCTTTGGATGTTTGCTCAATTTCTGTTCTTCTTTCATATTATTTATGGTATACTTTATTTTATGTTTTAAGAATAAAATTAGCAAGTTGGAAAAAAAATAAAGTATGCAGGAGGATTTGTGTAGGTTACATGCAAATATGCCTCATTTTATTGACTGACTGATTGATTGATTGATTGCTTTTTAGGGCTGCACCTGCAGCCTATAGAGGTTCGCAGGCTAGGGGCTGACTCAGAGCTATAGCTGCCAGCCTACACCACAGTCACAGCAACGACGGATCTGAGCTGCATCTGCGACCTACACCACAGCTCAGGGCAACACCGCATCACTGATCTACTGAGTAAGGCCAGGGATCAAATCTGCATCCTCTTGGATATTAGTCAGATTGGTTTCCTGCGGTGCCACAACAGGAACTCCTATACCTCTTTTACATAAGGGATTGAGCATCTTCTGATTTTAGTATCCTCAGGGGTCCTGGAACAAATTTATCGATTAGCTAATTTTCTACAAAATGTTAATAAATGACAGACAGCTACAGCTGTCTGTTTCCTAGTTTTCACTAGAAAGTAAAAAATTAGTAATGGTTAAAATTTATAATCAAAATGTAAAAATAAAACTACTAGGAGTTCCCGCTGTAGCTCAGTTGGTTAAGAATCTGACTAGTATCCATAATGATGCAACCTCAACCCCTGGCCTCGCTTAGTGGATTCAGGAGCTAGCGTTGCTGCGGTTGTGGTGTAGGCTGGCAGCTGCAGCTCTGATTTGACCCCTAGGCTGGGAACTTCCATATGCCACAGGTGCAGCCCTAAAAAGAAAAATAAATACATAAAAATAAAACTACTAGAAACAGTAAGAGGAAAGAAAAAACTTTGCACATAACATATGGAACGAGACTGGGATATATTTTTATATGAAGAGTATGAAAGGAATATAGGATGTGTTTTTGTTAAGGAAAAAGAGAGTAATGTCTAAAATAAAATGATGGGTTGTTCTAGAGTAAGAAAAGAAAAAAAAATAAGATAAAACCAAAATGAATAGAGAAAGTTGCCAAAGCTTTGTGGAAAATAACTTTTATTTTGTGAGGGAAAATCTGGCTAAAACTGACTAGATTATGATAAGGGTTTCTTAAAAATAAGCTTTAATAAATGGTGTACTCATGTAAAACTAAAACAATGTTCTTTTAAGATCGGGCAATGTTTTTACATTTTTTTAGTAATTTGCCTAGAAAACAAAGATTCTGATTTTTTTTTTTTTGGCTTTTTGCCTTTTCTAGGGCTGCACTCACAGCATATGGAGGTTCCCAGGCTAGGGGTCGAATCGGAGCTGTAGCCACCGGCCTACGCCAGAGCCACAGCAACTCGGGATCCGAGCCACAGCAACTCGGGATCCGAGCCACGTCTGCGACTTACACCACAGCTAACGACAACGCCGGATCCTTAACCCACTGAGTGAGGCCAGGCATCGAACCCGAAACCTCATGGTTCCTAGTTGGATTGTTTCCACTAAGCCATGACTGGAACTCTCTGATTTTTTTTTTTTTTAATCTTTTTAGGGCCTCAGCTACAGCATATGGAAGTTCCCAGGCTAGGAGTCAAATCAGAGCTGTAGCTGCTGGCCTATACCACAGTCACAGCAACTCGGGATCTGAGTGGCATCCGTGACCCACACCACAGCTCAAGGCAACACCAGATCCTTAACCCACTGAGCAAGGCCGGGAGTCAAACCGACATTTTCATGGATACTAGCTGGGTTCGTTACTGCTGAGCCACGTCCGGAACTCCAAAGTTTCTGTGTTTTATCAAAATAATTTTTTGTTCTTCATGTTGTCTTCATCGAGTCTTCAATTACTTGAGAAAACTGAGTCTTCAGTATTCAAAAAGCTAGGGTATTTTTTTTACAACTGTAATTGACCTCTGAACAACCCGCATTTGAACTGCCCGGGTCCACTTATACATATATTTTTTCCCATAGATATGTATCACAGTACTATGAGTTCTGAGATTGGTTGGTTCTGAGGATGCAGAACCTCAGATTTGGATGGCCAAGTGTAAAGTGACATGGATTATTGACTGCATGCGTTGTTGTTGTTCAAGGTTAAAGCATATATACTTTCGTGTTTGCCCTTGAAACCTTTTAATTGTCACTTTGGCTGAATGAATAGGTATTGTTTTGTTAGAACAGCAGATAACTAGATATGAGCAGAGCAGGGGGCGTGCAAGGGTCAAATGGCAGGAAACTATACATCTTGTGAACAACGGGGGTCCTAGCAGACAAAGAAAAGCAGGAACTTCCAGACTGATGGAAAACCGAGTATTTTGGGTCTCAGAGGTAGACAAAGAAAGGTGGGAAACTGACAGATTCTCCAGCATCTATCTGATGGTAACTTTTGCTCATTATGCCCTCATTACAATAAAATTAGCCTTGCAGAGAGGAGGTACCCACCACGCACCAACCCCCTGACACTTCCGTTCAAGGCTAAATAAGGTCAAAAATCCCTCCTCCCTTCAGGAAGGTGGAGCTGGGATGAAAATCAGGAAATAAACCCCAAATGCCTCCCTCCGCAGTGAATGCTCTGCTCATGCATTTTTATGTCCCATATAACCAGCTTGCCAAGGAAACACAGGGAAGCAACTCACCTGTGTCTGGCAACGCTCCCCTTGAAAGTGTACAAGGTCTTGCTAAATCCTCACTCTGCTTTCTTGACCTCCATCTCTCTTCTGAATTCTTCCTGCGATGAGACAAAAACCTACAGTGATCCTATTTGATCAAATGTTTTAAACATTTTGACATTTTTGACATACTTCCCCCAAAACAAATTCCGAATGAGGTCTTTTTGATCTTGAACTAACTTTGGGATTTTCCAGCGGGCCCCTGGAAGATCTCAGAGGGGTTGCTTTTAGAGTTCCAGCTGTAGCGCAGTGGGTTAAGAACCTGACTGCTGGAGTTCCTATCATGGCTCAGCAGAAAAGAATCTGACTAGCATCCATGAGGACGCAGGTTCGATCCCTGGCCTCGCTCAGTGGGTTAAGGATCCAGTGTCGCTATAAGCTGTGTTGGAGGTCAAAGATGCGGCTCAGAACCTGTGTTGCTGTGGCTGTGGCTGTGGCCATTGGCTACAGCTCAAATGTGACCCCTAGCCTGGGAACCTTCGTATGCCGCAGGTGCGGCCCTAAAAATACATTAAAAAAAAAAGAAGAAGAACCTGACTGCAGTGGCATAGGTGGCTGCAGAGGTGAGGGTTTTTTTTTTTTTTTTGGTCTTTTTACGGCTGCACTCGTGGCATATGGAGGTTCCTAGGCTCATGGTCTAATCGGAGCTACAGCTGCCGGCCTACACCACAGCCACAGCAACGCCAGATCCGAGCCGCGTCTGTGACCTACACCATAGCTCACGGCAACCCTGGATCCATAACCCACTGAGCAAGGTTAGGGATCGAACCCTCAAACTCATGGTTCCTAGTCAGATTCATTTCCACTGCGACACAACTGGAACTCCGACGATACATGTATTTATACAAGCTCAGTAAGAGTCTGTTCTCCTTGTAATAGGACACAATTAGATAAGTCTTTGACTTGGCTTCGTAGCCTAAAGAGACTGTAAAGATCAATGTGACTTTCCATATTACCAGACAATTTAAAATAACTTTTTTCGGGAGTTCCCGTCGTGGCGCAGTGGTTAACGAATCCGACTAGGAACCATGAGGTTGCGGGTTCCATCCCTGCTCTTGCTCAGTGGGTGAACGATCCGGCGTTGCCGGGAGCTGTGGTGTAGGTTGCAGACGCGGCTCGGATCCCGAGTTGCTGTGGCTCTGGCGTAGGCCGGTGGCTACAGCTCCGATTCGACCCCTAGCCTGGGAACCTCCGTGTGCCGCGGGAGCGGCCCAAAGAAATAGCAAAAAGACAAAAAAAAACAAAAACTTTTTTTTTTCTTTTTGCTTTTTTATAGCACACCTGTGGCATAGGGATGTTCCCAGGCTAGAGGTTGAATTGGAGCTACAGCTGCTGGCTACACCACAGCCACAGCAAAGCCAGATTCGAGCCACATCTGGGACCTACACAACAGCTCACAGCAATGCCTGATCCTTAACCCACTGAGCGAGACTAGGGATCCAACCTAAGTCCTCATGGATACTAGTTGGGTTCATTACTGCTAAGCCACAACAGGGACTCCTTAAAATAATATTTTAAGTTGACCCTATGGGAGTTCCTGCCATGGTGCAGCGGAAACGAATCTGACTAAGAACCATGAGGTTACGGGTTCCGGCATTGCTGTGAGCTGTGGTGTATGTCACAGATGCGGCTTGGATCCCATCCCGAGTTGCTGTGGCTGTGGCTGTGGCTGGCAGCTGTAGCTCTGATTCGACCCCTAGCCTGGGAACCTCCATATGCCTTGGGTGAGGCCCTAAAAGGCAAAAAAAAAAAAAAAAAAAAAGATTGACTCTATGGAGCCAAACATTTTTACCTACTCATCCAAATTTAGAAAAGAGAAAAACTTACCACTGTTGTTTCTGATTTCAGAGAGAGAGAGCAGTGAGTGATGGCTGAAAGTGAGGGCACAATTTTCTGCTCAGGGATTGAACCTGGGCAACCTTGGTGAAAACCAGGACTCCTAGCCCCCAGAGCTGCTAGAGGCTAAAAGCAGCGTTGCCCTGATTTTTGCCCCCTGTTGAAAGCAAGAATGTTTCAAGGAGGAAAAGACTGTGAAAACAGCTACAAATTTATTAATTTTTAGGGCCTCACCTGCAGCAGATGGACGTTCCCAGGCGAGGGGTAGAACTGGAGCTGTAGCCATCAGCCTATACCACAGCCACAGCAACGCCAGATCTGAGCCCCATCTGGGATCTACGCAACAGCTCACGGCAATGTCTGATCCTTAACCCACTGAGGGAGGCCAGGGATTAAACCCACATCCTCATGGATGCTAGTTGGGTTTTTGACCCTGTTTAGCCAAGATTGGAATTCCCGGGCTACATTTTTATAATCAAAGGAAAAGTGGGGGTGGAGAGATGACCCTCTTTCTCATCCTTGAGTAGACAGGAAGTTTCCAACATCAAATTCTCCTTCACATTGAGCAGGGGAGTTTTTTTGTCCCTACATAGTCAAACTGGGGCTATCATGGCACGATTCAAAATCAGCAGAAGGGCGGTAACATATACAAAAATATGGTAAATCATCCCAGGTTTTAGCTTAGTGAGATTTTTCTACTTTGGAATGTTACCTTTCCTGTATTTTTGTTTGCAGTGCACACAAAGGAGTATTAGCTTACTGACCTCAACCCGCAGGATGCAGGCGTCATTGACTTGATGTATAGTTTTGTTGTTAAGCAAGTCTGCTTTGTTTCATGATTTTCCCAATTGCTTTCTTGAGTGATCCCCGACAATGGTCTTCCCAGCCCCCCTAAATTTCCCTCTCTATCTATAACCTCCTACTGGCATTTATTAAACTAGCTACTTGATAATCCCACTCTAGTCCTATCATAAGTATGAGGCCAATAAAGAAGAGGATTCATAAGAGCCTGTCTAAAGTTTGGTCAAGAAGAGGAGTTCCCTGGTGGCTCAGTGGGTTAAGGAGCCGGCGTTTTTAATGCAGAGGCTCAAGTTCCTGCTGTGACATGGGTTCGATCCCTGGCCTAGGAATTTCTGTATGCTGTGTGTGCAGTTCCCCCTACCCCCCGAAAAAAAGTTTGGTCAAGGAGAGTCTAACAGAACAGAAGGTATCAGACAGGAAATGCAAAAAGACTACTTTTAAATTCCAAGTGGGAAAGGGATGACGGGTGGAGTATGTAAGCAGCAAACTGTTTTGAGAGTGGAGGCAGAGCTCAGGGAGGGGGCTGTAGAGGGAGGGCAGGTGTGAGGAGGCCCTCACGGGGCTGCTCTCAAGCAATCGGGAGTAAGAGCACTGCCCAGCTTGGCTGAGATTATCTGGGTGACATAAAGCTGATTAGCAGATGCCAGCAATCCAGGCACCCTTTGCTGTCCTGGCAGGAAGCTGGGTATGAACTGATGTTGCACTGTCTCAGCTGAGGTTAGGAGCCCCCTAACTGTGTTTCTAGGACTCCATTTCTGGCTGTTCCTGTGCTCAGTGGAGGAAAATGTGTAAGGGATTTTACTGCGTCCAGTGCTGCAGGGCAATGGGGAATCCTGGAAGAGAGACGGCACAGTACAACAAAACACACAAGACTCTTTTACATCTAGAAAGTGGGGGACCAGGAGGCACTCCGTTCCGCAGAACAAAGGCGCTGGGCTTTAGCCCACAGGACTTTTCTTAAGGAAGTTGCGTTATGTAGATTAGTGAGCAGGAACAGGCATATATAATGACAAAGTTACCTCATAGTGAATAACAAAAGAAGCTATTAGCACTGGTGCATACCTCTAGGGCACAGTGCAGCTGCTTATAGAAGAGCACGGTTTATGCACAACTCCCTTATTTTGTCTTTGAAGGAGACCCTACACTTTAGAACTCTGTGTCAGCAGGTACTCAACCTTCTGCAGAGTTCAGCTGTTTAGTGGTCTCCATCAGGGCTTGGTTCCAGAAGGGGCAAGGAGAGGGTCCTGGGCTTCCTTCTTCCTCTCATGGAACCTGCAACCCCTTCCTTCCCACCTTAGAAATAGGCCAGTGGGATGGGGTCAGAGGTGAAAGACAAGATCATGCCTCAGGAAAGGCCCTGGGAAGTTCCTTCCAAGACTGGTAGAGAATACTCATTAGATGCAAAGCTGGAGAAAGAGCTGAGCTGTGCTCGTGCCCCTCAGGAGTGCACACACACACAGAGCCAGCTCCTAGCAGCCACAGGAGGGGTGCTGGCCGGCTGTTCTTCCCTGGATCTTCCCTTCCTGAAGGGTTGTCCCCAGTTCACCATGGCACCTGAGCAAGTCGTTCCCCCAGGAAGTGGCACCCACCCCTTCCCCAGCACTCTGAGAGCACCAAGTATTAATACCAATGATCGGGAATTTCTCGGTGGGCTCCGTCACTAAAAAGCATGTGCTCTACTTTGCTCACTGTTGCGATAAAAGCAGAAAAGCCAAACAGATTAAAATACAACAATGTTAATGAGATTTAGAGTTTAGCTACATTCATCTTGTTTCTGAGCTTTAAAGTCAGGCACCTCCACAGGCAAGATTTCTTGTGCTCATCGTTCCTCTCAATTTTTTTTTTTCTTTTCTCCGATTCGCCTATAAATGTTTCCGAGTCCTCCAAAACGACAGTGAATCAAGCGCGCTTCAAGGAACAGCATCAATCCCCCGACAGAATTGCCCTTAGCCCGGGTTCTGCCAAGCTCAACCACCGGGTACGTTGGGTTAGCAGAAAACATTGTACGCGAATTTCCGTTCCATTTCACTCGGAAGCGGGAGAGGCCGCGAGGAGGCTCAGAGGAACCTGCTCGCGACCCCGCCCTCATCGCCGCGCCGGATCCCTACTGAGTTTCCCTTCCCTTCTCTCTCCGTTGCGCGCACTCTGCGTTTTCCTGCTTCACCTAGTATTTTTCTTGTCTCCACGGAAATACAAACTTCGGCGAGGCAAGGACTGAGGGCTAGGGCAGCACGGCTAGCGGCCGAGGGGAGGGTGGGATCCTGTCCTTACGTGGTTGACGTTTTGCATTAACCTTAAAATTATGTTTAATTAATGTTTTTGCATTAACTTTAAAATTGTAAAACATTGCATCAGAATACTATTTATCTTGATCACTGAGTTTTTTGGGGCGCTAAGTCCCTTGGCATTAAATTCTCCCCCGCGCCCCACGCGAGCGCCTCACCCCTCCCAGGCAAGGAGCTGAAACTATTTTGCTCGCTGCTGAATCCCAGTGCCCGGGCGCATTAATACTCCTAAAACATTCTTTAAGAACCGCCCCCAATTTCTTGCAGGGACCCTCCCCGCCAGGGCGCAGTACTTCGAGACAAACGCCGGGAAAGAACAGAGCCCGGGTCTCCCGACCTCCCGGTCCCCGCTCTCTACTGCTTGAACTGCTCTTAACCTCCCTCTTTCGCAGCACCCCAGGGAGCGACAGAGCGCGGGCTGGCGCGCGGGCCAGGGGACTTGGGACTAGTGCGCAGAGAGTGCGCTGCGAGGGAGCGCGGAGGTGGCGTGCAGGGTGGGATCAAGAGCTGCACGGCTGAGTGGGAGGTGAAGCGGGGCTCAGAGCGGGGGCGGGGAGGGGGAGGTGAGGGTGAACCGCTGGGATGTGGGGTGGGCCGCAGGAGCCAGAGGGTGAGGGGAAAGGCTGGGGTGGGGCGGCTCGGCTACCTGGAACCTTGTGGTGTGTGTGCCACTGCTGCTGCCGCTGAGCCTGGGGTCGTGGGTGTCTGCGGGTGTCCCGCTCTCCCCAGTGCGGACGCCCCTGTTCCAGCCAGAGGCTTGTGCCGAGGTCCGGGCGCCCCGCGGTGCGAGGGGAGCCAGACACCCACAGGTGATCAGCCAACCGAGCTCAGAGCCCCCCCCCCCCCCTTTCTCTGCCTTGTTTTCCCGTAGGTGTCCGTGCGTCAGTGCTCACCGCCCGGTGTCTCCCTGCAGGTGTCCTTCTGTCGCAGGTGTCCCTCCCGCACGTGTCCCCGCGTCCGGCCATGGTGGACGTGCTGGGCGGGCGGTGCCTGGTGACCTGCGACGGCGCGTGGGTCGAGGCCGAAACGGCCCTGCAGAACAAGGTGGTGGCGCTGTACTTCGCCGCGGGCCGGTGCGCGCCCAGCCGCGATTTCACCCCGCTGCTCTGCGACTTTTACGCTGAGCTAGTGGACGAAGCGCAGCCGCCCGCGCCCTTCGAGGTGGTCTTCGTGTCTGCCGACGGCAGCGCACAGGAGATGCTGGACTTCATGCGCGAGCTGCATGGAGCTTGGCTGGCGCTGCCCTTCCACGACCCCTACCGGCAGTGAGTGGGGACGAGCGTGGGGATGCTGGGAGCTGTCGGGCGGGCCCCCCACAACTCCCGCCCCAATCCCTGGTCCCCGGGCTTCTCCCAGCAGTCGGGAGCTCTCGGCTAAACACTCCCCACCCCGACCTGTGCCGCCCTCTCTCAGCTACATCGTAGTCTCTGCTTCAGCTTCCCAGGGAGGCTTTGCGGTAGGCGGACGGGAACATCTGCATCAAAGAGCCGGGCGGGGGGGCGGGGGGCGGAGCTTGGTGACCCTGGACCCTAGTTTCTGGCTCGTAGGGTCTGAAGCTCCAGGGATCTGAATTTTAAAGGACCCCTGGTGATGCTGATGCTTCGATCCAGGGAGCCCACTCTGGGAACCTCAGCCCTGGGTCGCTCCACCCTACTTCTCAGGGAGGACTCCACCCCTTTTCTGGAGAGCAGGAGGAGACTCGGGTCAGGACTGGAGACTCTGGATTGACTGCCCCGGGCCAGTAGTATAGGGCTGGGGGCCAGGGGCTGTGGGGAAGGGTAGGGACTCAAGGGCTGAAGGAACCTAGTGCAGGCCACGTTGCGGTTTCATTTTTACTGGCAGTGACTGAAATTTCATAAAGGTGTTTCCTCTTCCTGTAACTGTAGGAAGAAACACCGGAGAGGTGACAAAAATCCTTGCTCTTCCGAAGGGATCTTGCCCCACTCTTGCTTTAGAAAAGACCTGACGTGGCAGAGCCCCTCGATTCTGTTGGATTTCCGAGTTTGTGAACAAACTAAATCGACCCTGGTGCTCTGTTGGCTGTGGTCATGGGCTCCTCTGGAGGGGAGGAGGGAGAAGGGGAGGAGGTAGGGTGTAGGGTGGGGAGGGAGGGGGAGGCAAGGGGAGGCCGTGGGAGGGAGGGTTTGGGAGGAGGGGAGGGAGGACCCAGGGCAGAGGGGGAGGAGGTGTGGGGTTAGGGGAGACAACGTAGGGTGGGACGAGGAGGGAGGACGTGGGAGGATTGGCGGAGGGGAATAGGCAAGCATGTCTTGGGGCGCTAAGTCCCTTGGCATTTTGGCATCTCCAGGGGTGTGAGAGTAAAGATTTAGATTTACTGCTCTTCACAAAGTACCCCACCATCCCTTAATAGACAGGGACATGAATTTCTTTCTTTTTTTTTTCTTTCTTTTTTTAGCTTTTTAGGGCCGCACCTGCAGCATATGGAGGTTCCCAGGCTAGGGGTTGAATGGAGCTGTAGCCGCCCACCTACACCACAGCCACAGCAACGCCAGATCCGAGCCACTTCTGCGACCTACACCACAGTTCAGGGCAACGCCGGATCCTTAACGCACTGAGCGAGGCCAGGGATTGAACCCACAACCTCATGGTTCCTAGTCGGATTCGTTTCCCCTGCACCACGATGGGAGCTCCTCTTTCTTTTCCTAGGGCATGTGGACGTTTCTGGGCCAGGGACTGAACTTGTGCCACAGCATCAACCCAAGCCGCCGCACTGACAACGTCAGATCCTTAACCCACTTGGCCAGAAGAGAACTTTGGTTGTGGCTCAGCGGAAACGGATCCAACACACATCCATGAGGTTGCAAGTTTGATCCCTGGCCTTGCTTAGTGGGCTGGGGATCCGGTGTTGCCATGTTGCTATGAACTGTTGTTGTAGGTTGCCAAGGTGGCTTGGATCCTGCGTTGCTGTGGTTGTGGCAAGTCAGCAGCTATAGCTTCGATGTGACCCCTAGCCTGGGAACTTACATATGCCTCAGGTTCAGCCCTAACAAGCAAAAAAAAAAAAAAAAAAGGAAGGTAACTTTGGAAAGTTACCTGGAGGAGTCATTTTCCCTCCGAGCATGCTTTTGGTGATGCTGAGGAAGCGGTGAGGCCCAGGCCCTAGAGACAGGTGCCTGCTTCCTAAATCCACACTTTGGGCAGGGCTAGGAAAGTCTAATTAATGATAGATCTAAATGAGTGATTTGCTTGGCGGAGGGATTCGTACAGCTTCATGTCTAGTGGTGGTTGTAAAATGAGTTTGGATTTGCATAGTGTTCAAGTTGTACACAGCTTTTGACAGAACACACTTATTTTTTGTTTCTTTGTTTTGTTTTTTTCTTGAGCCGCTCCTGCAGCATATGGAGGTTCCCAGGCTAGGGGTCGAATCGGAGCTGTAGCCACCGGCCTACGCCAGAGCTACAGCAACGCGGGATCCGAGCCGTGTCTGCGACCCACACCACAGCTCACGGCAACACCAGATCCTTAAACCACTGAGCAAGGCCAGGGGCTGAACCCGCAACCTCATGGTTCCTAGTCGGATTCGTTAACCACTGCACCACGACAGGAACTCCCAGAACACACTTAGTTTTGAAAATGACAGAGACAGTGTTAGTAATTAGGCAAAGAGCTCAGGCCCTCGGCAGAGCCCAGCTGTGGGATCTACTCGTGGGGTGACTGTAGGTAAGGCGTTCAGCTGCTTTTACTGATAGGTCACGTGATGTATGAGGACCAGGCTGATGCATAGATTCAGAGCCCTGTCAGCTGACTGTGTTCCAGCATTTTGTACCTATTGCCTGTTTCATGGATGTGCTATTGGGTTGCAGAGACCTCTGCTCCTGGCTTTAGAATCTGTGCTTTCCCCTCTGGCTTCCTCTGGAGGGGATGCTGGGCCTAGGCCTCCCCTGCACAGCCTCGCTCTGCCTCCCCCGTTATCTGGTCAAGACCCCTTCCATCCACTGCAGGCGCTGAGCAGTTTAGGGCAGGTCGACTGCATTCAGCCATCTCCCACTGGCCAGCCTGACCTCGGAGGAATCTCATGTTTTTTGGGAAGGGAGTTTAGCTCCTTGTGCTTCCCCCTTTCCAGACTGAACTTTGTTCATCCTGTCACTGCAATGTATAAATTAGGAAATGTGGAATTCTGTGGGAAATTCTTGGAGTAAAGCTCTAAATTCTGCTTATCCCAGCCTGCATTTTAGAATCAGATCATGGACAAAAATGGAACCGGCTGCAACTAAGGAGAACTAAGAAATGTAGGAAGCCTCCGGGTGGCCTTTGGGGAAGTTTGTAATGTGTGCAGAGCATGGCATTCCGCTTGGTGTTGGGAGAAGGTGGGGCCAGGATGGTAGTCACTGGTTCGTCATGGTGAGGGACCTTGGCCACTGGATTTCTGCTAACCTGCCGAGGCTCAACGAAATAGATCACCACGGAGCCCCACGGGGTTACCCTGGGCGTGGCTGGAGGCAGCACAGCTACAGGTGCACCTGCAGGAATAAAGTGCCTGGAGCCATTCACTTGTCCTCAAGGTCGTGCAGATCTTGGTTGTCCAGTGTAGCTACTATATTTTCCCACCTCCACTAGTCATACACCTGTCACATCCTCAACCCTGGGGCTCCCGCTTCTCTGCCTGGTAGCTCTTCCTCTTCTTTTGTTCCCTGGAAGCAATGGGAGCACTTCCAGCCCCCGGGGGGCCTGTGCCTTCCATAGCTCAAGCTCACTGCCACCCTTGTGCTTGGAATGTCTGTCTGGCAAGGCAGGGGGTGGGGTGGCGGTCTCTGCGTAGACCCTAAGGTTGGACCAGACATTGTTCAGTGCTTGGCGCCTGCAGGGCACTTGTTTGATGGATGCTTGGAGCAAGTAGAGAGATTTCCTCGGTAACAGTCTGCCTGTGGCTGCGATGGAAAGAGACTGGAGCCAGACGTTGCCATGGCAACCCAGAAGCAGTCGTGCCAGGGATGAGGATGGGCTGCTTTAGGTGAAGGGAGAGTGAGGAGGAGGAACTGAGCTCTCAGATTTCCCTGAAGTGGTTAAACTGCTCAGAGCTATCACTTCATCCCGCCCAGCAACAAGGCTCTTTTCTTTTTAAGGCTTGGTCTATTGTCTCTGGACATGGATCTCAGAGGAGATGGGGTTGGCTTTGGGGGAGGAGGGTGGTTATGTGCCTCTCCCATGCGGCTCCAAGGTTACAGCTGTCCCCAGGCAGAGGCTGCCACGATGGGGATTTGAGGATTTGAAGATAAGCTGGAGCAATGAAATGTCTACTCAGACCTTCTCCTGGATCCTCAAACCCCCGCCTGTTCCTGATAGTCCCGTGTCTCCCCCTTTTCCTTCTCAATCTTGGTGGAGCTTTGCTGCTTTCCAGTCTAAGAGCTGGGTTTGGTTTTGTTGCTCACTGCATTTAAAAAATTTTTTTTTTTTTTAAATGGCTGCTCCTGCTGCATATGGACGTTCCTGGGCCAGGGATTGAATCTGAGCCACAGCTGTGACCTGCCACAGCTGTGGTGATGCCAGACTCCTTAACCCACTGCAGCAGCCAGGATTGAACCCGAGTCTCAGCAGCAACCCAAGCGGCTGCAGTCTTTTTTTTTTTCTTTAATGGCTCATCCCATGCTGATTCATTTCTTTTTCTTTGCTTTTTTTTTTTTTGACAGATCCAGCTGATTTATGTATTTTTATTTTTATTTTTTAATACTTAATGAATTTTATTACATTTATAGGTGTACAACAATCATCACAATCAAATTTTATAGCATGTCCATCCCAAACCTTCAGTGCATCCCCCCACCCCCTCAACTTGTCTCATTTGGAAACCATTAAGTTTTGCAATGTCTGTGAGTCAGTATCTGTTTTGCAAAGAAATTCATTGTGTCCTTTTTTAGATTCCACATGTCAGTGATAGCGTTTGATGTTGGTGTCTCATTGTATGACTGACTTCACTTAGCATGATAATTCCAAGGTCCATCCATGTTGCTAAAAATGTCATTATTTCTTTCCTTTTAATGGCTGAGTAATATTCCATTGTGTATATGGACCACATCTTCTGGATCCACTCCTCTGTCGATGGACATTTAGGTTGTTTCCATGTCTGGGCTATTGCAAATAGTGCTGCAATGAACATCGGAGTACATGTGTCTTTGAGAGTCGTGGTTTTCTCTGGATAGATGCCCAGGAGTGGGATTGCTGGATCAAATGGTAGTTCTATGTTTAGTTTTCTGAGGAAGCTGATTCATTTCTTAGTTCAGTGATTTCTGTCCTCAGTCCTTTTTTTGCCTTCTTTCTACTTTCCTTTTGTTTTTACTTCATACCTCATCTCTACGGAGACTTTCAGATTTGGGTAAGAATGTGTAAGACACAAGTCTCTAACTGTGTCTGATTGTATCTACAACTTGGAACCCATAGTGTATTCTGTATAGCCCTGTTTTAATTATTTTGTAAGTCTGCATTGCAATTTCATATATAATATATAGTTATTTAGTTTTTAACTCATTCCAAAAATTGTTTCTTATTGGTTTCCATTTCCATTGTGTATGGTCTGATTAAGTGGTCTGTTACCACTGATTATTTGAAATTTATTAAGATCCCTTTATGACTGAGTACATGGCTGGTTTTGTAATCAATCCATAAATGTTTAAAGACAAATTGAGTACCATGGTTGTTTTCCTGCTTGAATTAAGATTTGTCTTTTTTTTTTTTTTGCCTTTTTGCCTTTTTGCCATTTCTTGTGCTGCTCCCGCAGCATATGGAGGTTCCCAGACTAGGGGTCTAATCGGAGCTGTAGCCACCAGCCTACGCCACAGCCATAGCAACACCAGATCCGAGCCGCGTCTGCAACCTACACCACAGCTCACGGCAACGCCGGATCCTTAACCCACTGAGCAAGGGCAGGGACCGAACCCGCAACCTCATGGTACCTAGTTGGATTCGTTAACCACTGAGCCACGACAGGAACTCCAAGATTTGTCTTTGAGGGAGTTCCTGTCGTGGCACAGCAGAAACGAATCTGACTAGTATCCATGAGGATGCAGATTCTATCCTTGGCCTTGCTCAGTGAGTTAAGGATCTGGCATTGCCATGAGCTGTGGTGTAGGTCACTGACAGAGCTCGGATCTGGTGTAGGCCGGCAGCTGTAGTTCCAATTCAACCCCTAGCCTGGGAACTTCCATATGCAGCAGGCGAGGGCATAAAAAAGCAAAAAAAAAAAAAAAAAAAGATTTGTCTTTGACCTGGATACTGGAGAGCATCAGGGAGAGCCTGATGGAGGTGTCACAGAGGAGATTTGGTAATAGGAGGGTCTCAAGTGCATGTTCCTTCCATGCAGGTTCCCAGTCCTGAGGGTGACAGATGAAGGAAATCAGATTACTGCTAATGTGAGGCCCTGGCAAGCTGGCCGTGGATACAGGATGGAGATTTTCACTCAGCTGTCCTGCCTTGAGGCCACTAATCCCTGTGAAGGTTATGGGCAGATTTGCAAAACTAAGAAGGCAGACACTCCTCTCCCTAAATAAATACAGATAATTTCGTAGAAGGGCCACTTAACCACTCAGTGGATTACACGTGACAGTAAAAGTAGCTAAAACATGTCTCATCCATGATGTTAATTGGTATATCCTTGAATGCATAGGGCAGAAAGTCTAGTAAGGCTTTGCATTTATCAGGAACTCATGGGAACTTTTACCGTTATATGTACCTGATATATTTCAGCCTCTTGAGATGTAGGGAGGATGTATATTTACTAGGTTATCTGTGGGTTTAAAATTGCACTCCGCAGTTTGGCAGCCTCTAGGCACATGTGGCTGCTTCAATTTAAATTTTTGTTTTCTTTTTAGGGCCCTACTCATGGCGTGTGGAGGTTCCCATGCTAGGGGTTTACAGCCACAGCAATGCCAGATCTGAGCCACGTCTGTGACCTACACCACAGCTCACAGCAACATCAGATCCTTAACCCACTGAGCAAGGCCAGGGATCAAACCCCAAACCTCATGGTTCCTAGTCAGATTCATTTCCACTGTGCTACAGTGGGAACTCCCTTAAATTTAAAATGAACCGAAACCAAATATTCAGTTCCTCAGCCACACCAGCCACACTTCAAGTGCTCTGTAGCCACGCATGGCACGTATTGGGCAGCACAGATACAGTTCCATCACTGCAGACGCTCCTCTGGGACAGCGCTGGCTTGGAATAGGCTGGCACCAAGAAGAAAAGAGGCCCAAAGGAATCCTCAGCCCCGGGGAGGGCTCACCAGGCGGGCCGGGTTCTAAGGCTTTGCAGGCTCAGCTGGCACTGGGGAGGCATTGGTCTTTGCCAATATGCGCAGCAGCCCGGCCTGTCCCCTGTTAACTCTCAGCCCACCCTCTTCTCTCCCCCAGTGAGCTGAGGACCAGGTACCGCGTCACGGCCATCCCCCGGCTTGTGATCCTGAAACCAAACGGGGAAGTCATCACCGACAAAGGACGGAAGCAGATCCGGGAGCGCGGGGTGGCCTGCTTCCAGAACTGGGTGGAAGCTGCCGACGTCTTCCAGAACTTCTCTGGTTGAGCTCGGGGGAATCTCTGGGGACCCTGTACCCGTTGCTCCAGCCGATGCATCGTTAACACAGCGGAGAAGAGGAGCAGCCCGTTTTCTTTCTCTGGGCTCATGGTTTCTTCAGAGCAGAAGCACTCAGCTGTGGTAGAAGGAGAATATTGCTCAGGGGATACCCTCCCTGTAGCCTTGGTTGTAATTATTTTTTATTATTCTTAGTATAGCTTTCTCCACATGAGCTTAACTATATTCACATTGAGCTATTGGAAATCTATGCAAAACATGTATTTATACAGGCTCTTCAGGTAAAACAACATATTGATACATTCTTCTGGAAATGGCTTTAATGATATGCTTTCACAACTACATTTATTACCAAAGTTTGCAGAATCTATTTGCTTTAATAAACAAAGCTGTTTCCACTTGGAGCCTTCTGATTTCCCTCTTTCTCCTGGCAAACGAAGTGAAGCACTCAAGAACTACCATTCTCAAACACTTTGTTGGGCTTTTCAAAGGGGGTAGTTGTTTTTTTTTTTGTTTGTTTGTTTGTTTTTGGTGTTTTTAGGCACATGGAAATTCCCAGGGTGGGGTTGAATTGGAGCTGTAGCAACCAGCCTGTGCCACAGCCACAGCAACGCCAGATCCAAGCCTCATCTGTGATCTATGCTGCAGCTTGTGGCAACGCTGGATCCTTAACCCACTGAGCAAGAGCAGGGATAGAACTGGCATCCTCATTGATACTTGCTGGGTTCTTAATCTGCTGAGCCTCAGTGGAACTCCAAAAAGGGATATTTTTTTTTTTTTTTTTGGTCTTGTGTCTTTTTAGGGCCGCACCTCTGGCATATGGATGTTCCTAGGTTAGGGGTCTAATCGGAGCTATAGCTGCGGCCTACACCACAGCCACAGCAATGCCAGATCTGAGCTGTGTCTGCAACCTACACCACAGCTCACGGCAATGGTGGATCCTTAACCCACTGAGCAAGGCTAGGGATCGAACCAGAAACCTCATGGTTCCTAGTCAGATTCATTTCTGCTGAGCCACGATGGGAACTCCGGGGGTAGTTTTTAATTATGAGTCTTTCAGCAATTTCTTTCTTTCTTTTTTTTTTTTTAAACTTTTAATAATATCGTGATATCTCAGAAAGAAAAGAAAATTTCAAGGCTGTATAGTCCCATCTTCAAAATCAAAGCTCTGCATCTTCTAAAAGAGGCTGATTGATGCAGGTAAATGAATATTACACACTATCTTTGCGGATAGCAAGAGAGCTGTGGGTGGTGCCAGTTCCTAGCCTCCGGGCCTCTCTTCTTGCTGGCCTGCCTGCTGGAATCCACTAACTGCATTCTGATCCAGAAGACTTGATCCCCCCCTCACCCCTTCTATCAGCCAAGTTCTCTCCATCAAGACCGAGAATAAGCATTGCTGGGGTCCATGGGTTGACTAAAGATGTATTTGATGGAGCTAGCCTGGTCATTATTTGCTCCAGAAATAAGTGTAAAAATGCAGTTTTCTTCCCCAAACAAGAGATGGCATATTCCCTTAATTATGGTATTTTTTCCAGCACCGTAGTGTTAGCTATCATTTTCCTCACATCACATAGTTGCCATAGTTACCTTGTGGGGGCATGGGCAGCTCTTGCAGGTGTAACGTCCACCAACAGTGCATATCTGCGTGTGTGTGTGTGTGTGTGTGTTAACCGCAACCAGACTTCTAAAGAGGGGAGATAGGTCCCTCCTGGTAAACACGAGGAGCCCAAGTACTGGGCTTGGGAGCTGCGGAGCTGTTGTGTGTCTGGTGAGCATTCGACACCTGGAGGGAGGGAGGGGTGGGGGGGGGGGAGGGAGGGGCCCTGGGCAGTGGCCACCCAGCAGCTTCTCCAATCCTACAGGGCATGAGCCTCCCTACGAGGGCATGGCTCAGCCTGGGAAAGCAATGTGTTCTTTGCTGTATTATTGTTACCAGAAGACATTTCCTTTACTGTTACACCATTCCTGTTTATTTATTTATTTATTTTGTCTTTTTGCCATTTCTTGGGCCGCTCCCGTGGCATATGGCGGTTCCCAGGCCAGGGGTCCAATCGGAGCTGTAGCCACCAGCCTACACCAGAGCCACAGCAACGCGGGATCCGAGCCGCATCTGCAACCTCCAGCACAGCTCAGGGCAACAGCGGATCCTTAACCCACTGAGCAAGGCCAGGACTGAACCCGCAACCTTGTGGTTCCTAGTTGGATTTGTTAACCACTGCGTCACAACGGGAACTCCCTGTTACAGCATTCCTACGAGTTAATTCCAGGCAGGATATATTCAGCCGTCTATCAGAGAACTCTGAACTAGTTGCTATTTCTCCAAATGCCTTTGGCCACTCTCTTACAATAGTGCTGGAGGCTGGGTGACGCCCTAGACAGACACCGAAGGCTGCAGACGTGGCTGGCATGTGGCTATGCATGACAAGATCCAGGGGCACAAAATGAGCAATCTTGAATACGAATATCTCTGCAAATAGCCTCAATAAAATATTAACAAATTTAATTCGAATGCTCATTAAAATACTAATAAACCACAGCCAAGTAGGATTTACCCCTCAGGAATGCAAGGATAATTCAAATTAGGTCATCTATTCACATAGTCCACCATAGTAATAAGTCAAAGAAGAAAACAGCAATAGCAAAACATGCACACTGTGGAAAAATAGAGGGACAAATCCCATCCTCCAGAGATAAAGCCACCGTCGAAATCACCCACCACCGGCGTGTCCCCTGTGAATACCCTGTGATTCCCATCTTTATCTTACACCCTTGTTGAAATAAAATTTATATCTTAAGGCAAGGCAATAAAAAACTCAACATAAAATCCTCTCTGCGTGTTTGCTTGGACCGCCTCCATCTTCATAATTTTTTGAAATTGAAGTATAGTTGATTGATAATGTCATGTTAGTTTCAGGCACACCAGCCCAGTGACTCAGTTATATATAGTCTTTTTCAGATTCCTTTCCCTTAGAGGGTGAGGTAACTGGGAGTCCGCATCATCCACCTTCCCTTTCCAAGTGTCTGGGGATTGCGTGCTTGTGGGCAGCAGGCAGTTAACTTCTTCCACCTGCTGGGGTTTCAGTATCTGCAAAACAGCTCAAAGGACGTGGCTCAGAATATTATCTATGGCCCATACCTTGGAACTAAAGGTTCTTGACTTTGTATAATGGCTAAAGGATTATTATTTCGTCTTGCTTGATTTCCTTTCTTTCTGCATTTTCTTACTTTTCTAATTAATATCATTCTTTGACTAAAGTCTTTTTTTTTCTTTTTTAGTTTTTTTCTTTCTTGCTTTTTAGGGACACCTGCAGCACATGGAAGTTCCCAGACTAAAGGTCGAATTGGAGCTGCAGCTGCCGGCTTATGCCATAGCCAGAGCAACTCGGGATCCCAGCCACATCTGCAACATACACCGAAGCTTGTGGCGGCGCCAGATCCTTCACCTACTGAGTGAGGCCACAACCTCATGGATAGCAGATAGAAGAGGTCCCAACAAACACACAGGGTTTATTAATCCTCTGAACCACGACGGAAACTCCCTCTTTGACTACAGTTTTTCTACAGACAAAAGGCAGGCAGAGGACATAGGTGGGGGCCTATTCTGGGAGAGCCTCATGCTCAGTTACCAAATGGGGAAATCATTCTGGCTTATAATGAATTAACTCAAATTTTATGCTAACTAAAGCAGTCTGCTTGTGTTCTATCAAACGTACATTGCCCATCTGCTTTATTTATTTATTTTTTTTTGGCCTTGCCTGTGGCTTGTGGAAGTTCTTGGGTCAAGGATTGAACCTGCCCCAGAGAAGTGACCCTAGTTGCTGCAGTGGCGACACCAGATCCTTAACCTGCTGGGCCACCAGGGAACTTCTGTCTGCTTTAGTTATTAAAGAAAAGGGCATATTGACGAGAAGGAAAGAATGTTCCTGTTAAAAATAAAGACTATATGCCTCCCTTCCTAGGATGCCGGTGCATCTCCATTTAATTTTATTTTTTGTGACTTGCTTTTTTTTTTTTTTTTTTGCTTTTAAGGGCCGCCTGTGCAGCATATGGAAGTTCCAAGGCTAGGAGTCTAATAGGAGCTACAGCTACCTGCCTGCGCCACAGCAATGCAGGATCCAAGCAGTGCCTACAACCTACTCCGCAACTAATGACAACACTGGATCCTTCATCCACTGAAAGAGGCCAGGGATTGAACCCAAGTCCTCATGGATACTAGTCAGGTTCATTACCTTTGAGCCACAATGGGAACTCCTAATTTATAAGTTTAATGAGAACTGATACTGCTCCGTTAATGAGTTTCTCTCCTGCAATGACACCTTCTCAGCTTTTTATTCCTTTTTTTTTTGTCTCTCTTTGGAGTCTGCGTCCTTCCTGTACAGCCCCATGTATATCTTGTTTCTTTTTTTCTTTTTCTTTTTTCCTTTTTATTTTTTAATGTCTTTTTGCCATTTTCTTGGGCTGCTTCTTCTTCGGCATATGGAGGTTCCCAGGCTAGGGGTCGAATCAGAGCTGTAGCCGCCCACCTACACCACAGCCACAGCAGTGCAGGATCTGAGCCGCATCTGCAACCTACACCACAGCTCACGGCAATGCCGGATCCTTAACCCATTGAGCGAGGCCAGGGATCGAACCCACAACCTCATGGTTCCTAGTCGGATTTGTTAACCACTGAGCCACGACGGGAACTCCTATCTTGTTTCTTTTTACATGTATTTGTTGCTGTTGCCTTTGTAAAGAGAATTCTTTTTTTTTTTTTTCTCTTCTCTCAAACTTGTTTTTATCTATACATGGAAAAGAAGCTCCTCTGGCATATGAATTTGTCACCAGCCACCTTATGGCTCTTATCATGGTTCCTCAGTTGTGTCTGAATTTCCTGAGCACGTGGTGATGTCAGTTTCCAATATGATAGCTTTGCCTTCTTCTTCACAATTTTTAGCTCATAGGTCCTCTCTCCCCTTAAATCCACGTTTAATAAAAGTGGAAACATAATGAAAATGATTCTGGTGTTTCACTGTCAAGATTGGAACTTATTTGGGGTGTAAAATATGCTTTTTTTTTCATCATAATAAGAAAATATCCACTTACTGTTAAATGTTTTAAAAATTTAATCAGGAATGGGTGTGGAATTTTCTAAAGTGACATTTTCGCTTCTCCTCAGATAATTATGTGGTTTTTCTTCTTTGACTTATTACTATGGTGGACTATGTGAATAGATGACCTAATTTGAATTATCCTTGCATTCCTGAGGGGTAAATCCTACTTGGCTGTGGTTTATTAGTATTTTAATGAGCATTCGAATTAAATTTGTTAATATTTTATTGAGGCTATTTGCAGAGATATTCGTATTCAAGATTGCTCATTTTGTGCCCCTGGATCTTGTCATGCATAGCCACGTGCCAGCCATGTCTGCAGCCTTCAGTGTCCGTCTGGGGTATTGTCCGTTCTTCAGTGCAGTGTGCATGGGGTGGCCTTTCATGGGAGGTGACTCTTGATTTTGCTTGCTTTGTAATTTTCTTTCTTTTTTATTTACAATAAAAATTTTTTTGTTTTAATCCTTTAGTTTTTTTGTTTGTTTGTCTTTTTAGGGCTGCACCTGCTGCATATGGAGGTTCCCAGGCTAGGGGTCGAATGGGAGCTGTAGCCGCTGGCCTACACCATAGCCACGGGAACGCAGGATCTGAGCTACATCTGTGACCTACACCACAGCTCACACAGCAATGCCGGATCCTTAACCCACTGAGCAAGGCCAAGGATCGAACCCACAACCTCATGGTTCCTAGTTGGATTCGTTAACCACTGAGCCACGACGGGAAGTCCTGTGTTTTGTACTTTTCGAAGTGTGCATTTCTGGAGTTCCCTGGTGGCTTAGCAGGTTAAGGATCCAGCGTTGTCATGGCTGTGGCCAGTTCAATCCCTGGCCCGGAAACTTCTGCATGCCATGGGCAAGGCCCCAAATGAAACAGAACCAAAAAAGTACGCTTTTCTTTGAGCGAATAGAGAGGATGGTTCCTGGGGTTAAAGCCTTTATTTAGATATAACCTCTGAGATGCCTTTATTCATCTTGTCAGGCCTCAACTTTCTTTGTAAAATGGAGTTATTGTTGCACCTCTTGCATAAGACTGTTGGGGATTAAACGGATTACCAATACATGCAAACTTCTAAGAATAGCATCCAGTATGCAGTAAATATCATGCAAGTCTTTGCTATTATTCATTTGTTAGCTTTAGAGAGTGCCAGGTTTAACTGGAGGAACCCAGTCCTGCCTCAATGTCTTCACAGGGTCAGGGCTTTGGAGCTGGAGCTGTTTGGGAAGGGGTGTCCAATACAGATCTGCACGGAGTCTATAGGTGGGAAAATCATAGAGGCTACTGGGCTAGCTGGCAGACTTGGAACCGGTGTTTTCTTGGTGGTTGAAATACACTTTCTGTCCTCCCTCTCACCATTTGAGGCTGGCAGCTGTCTCGGTAACTAGTGAGTGCAGGTGAATGGGCCCTGGTGATGATGTGGCAGTAGCTCTGGCAGAGCTGCTGTTCGTAGGCAGGGGTCACATGAACTCTGCAGCCAGCTCCCAGGTCAGTAGATTTAGTCCTGCCCTGGGAACTGACCAAGGGTTTTGTCTCCACTGGTGGCACCTTGAACACATGGGGATGTCCCACCAATTAAACTGCTGCCCAGGCGAGTCATAGAGCTGCAGGCCACAGAGTCCTGCAGAACTGCCCTGCACCTGCACACGTCTCCATGGAGACCTCAGCCAGACGAGGAAGATCGTGTTTAGTTAGAAATCACTGGACACTCGGGCAGGGGTTTGAAGTGGGTGGCGAGAGCTTGGTTACAGGGCACCCAAATTAGAATCCCAGCCACGTGGCTATGTCTGATTCTGCCTTCGTTCTCTCTGGCTTCCAACGAACGTAAAGGTGAATAGGTGTCTAGAGGCCGAGGGATGTGATGTGTGTGCCTAGCGAGAGTAGATTCTCCCACCCCAGGGACCTGGAAAGATGGTTCCCGAGAAAAGAGCTGGTGGGACCTGGGGGACTGGGACAGGACAGGGAGGAGACACCACCTGTTCCTTCTTGGAGACCGCGATGAGTAGAGCATGCATGCAGGAAATGACCCCAAGGAGGTAAATGGAATCTTACCGTGAGGAAAGGGGGCATCAGGCCAGGGGAGTGTGACCAAGACCAGGTGAGGGCTGTCTCCCGAGGGAAGCGGAGCTGAGGCAGCAGCCTCTTGGACAGCCTCTGTGGCTGGAGACCCTCTGGTTGGATTTGCGGGTAAGGACCTGTTGTATGACAAAGGATATATCTGGCCTTTGTCCCGGGAACCTGGTACAGAGCTTCTAAGTCCTTTGAAATTCCTGCATGATAAGAGTGTCTTATTGTTAACGAGCCCTTGGACCACATGGGAGCTTATGCTAATGATGTGGCTCATGATGGACCGACTTATAGTTTCAGGATGGGGTGGCTGAACCGGAAAGACCAAACACATGATCAGAAGATTGGGGCTTTGAATCCCATTATATCAGCCCAACCTCCCAACCTCCAAGGGGGAGGGGAGCTGCTAGAGATTGAGTTCGACCACCCGGCTGGCCAACAATTCAAGTGGTCACACCAAAGTCATAAAACTTCAATGAAAACTCTAGACACCAAAGCTCGTGGTGCTTCCTGGTTGGTGAACATGTGCGTATGTTGGGAGCTGATGTTGTTTGATGTAAAGAAATAGTACACAGAAGCTCTGTGTTTGTGACCCTCTCAGATCTCATGCTATGCACCTCTGTACTTGTTTTTTTTTATTTTTTAATGCGTCTCTATATTTGGCTGTTCTTCACCTGTGTCTTTTATATTTAAACTTAATCAGGAGTTCCCATTGTGGTTCAGTGGGTAAAGAGCCCGACATGAGGATGCAGGTTCAATCCCTGTCCTCGATCAGTGGGTTAGGGGTCTGGTTGTAGATGCAACTTGGGTCCCGCATTGCTGTGGCTGTGGGGTAGGCAGGCAGCTGCAGCTCTGATTCAACCCCTAGCCTGGGACCTTCCATATGCTGCAGGTGCAGCCATAAAAAAACAAAACAGAAAAAAATTAATGGACATTTAACTTCTATTCTTGAGTTCTGTGAGTTTCTAGTGAATTACAAGATCCAAGGGTCATTGGGAAGCCCTCGGATTGGTAGCGAGTTGAATTGAAGTATGAGTGGCCTGGGGAACTCCAAAGCACAGCTGGCATCTGAAGTAAGGGAAATCTTACTGGGGACTGTGCCTTCTAACTTGTGGGGTCCATGCTAACCCTGGGTGTTTAGTGCCAGAATCAAATTGCAGAATGCCAAGTGGGTGGCAGCAGAAGTGTGGGTGGCAGCAGAAGTGTTGGTGTCAGGAAAAAGTGGAATTAGCTAGAATGACACCAAATTACAGAAAAATGTGTTGGTGGGGGGTGGGGGAAGGATGAAAGGGTGGGGAATGAGGAAGATTTGTTTTGTAAGTGGCCATGGGGTCCCCACTCGTGTTATGGAGCAGCCGCTATGCTGAGATCAGTTACTGAAGGTAAAAGTTACTGATGGAATATAGAGATGATGGAGCCAAGTTCTGGGGAGTTGGCTCCCTGAATCTGTAAGAAAATGCAAAATAATATGAAAAGAACAAAAGATACAGCCCCTTGGTTATTGCTCTATGTGAGAGCTAAACAGAAAGAGATGGGCCAAACAGTTTGTGGCCAGGGCCCCACTGGAGGATGTGTTCGGGATCCAGACGCAGGCTTCACTCAAATTACAGCCTCTAGTGTCAGAGCCATTTTCAAAGGAAAAAGGTGTGGACGACACATGACAAAGAAGGCTAGACTGATGACCAAAGAAGGGGGCTAGACGAGGGGAGAGCCGTGGCACTTGTGCCAGCGGGGCAGAAACCTTGAAAGAGTCCTGAAGAAATGGGGTGAATAAAGCTGCCATTGATGGTCCAAAGAAAGGTGTTCCTGAAGGGGAGGGTGGACTGGGGGTTTGGGGTCGGCATGTGCACACTGAGGTATGTAGAATGACTGGCCCATGGAGACCTGCTGTGTGGCACAGAGCACTCTACCCAATATTCTGTGATCATCTATGTGGGAAAAGAATCTGAAAGAGAATGGGTGTGTGTACATGTATAACGGAATCACTTTCTTGTACAGCAGAAATTATCCCCGTGTTATAAACCAACTACAGTTTCATTAAACTTGAAAGAAAATTAATGTCTTCCTCAGCACTCTTGCAGGGTAAGTGGACCCCTTGAAGGAGCGCCGGTGGTCCCCCAACAACAAAGGGCCCTAAACAAAGTGCCTGTATTTACTCTAGGTTGGAGGAATTTGGAAAGGTCCAAGCCAAAGATGGCTATAGGAAACCATACCTTCAGTCCCCTGGGGCGAGGGTCTCACAATTGAACCAAGAGAAAGATGGGCAAAAATCCAAGGTCTCTTGGTTCAGTCCCCTACGGGGGACCCAAAGCCATATGCACATGAATATAAGATGATCGAGGGGCAGGGAAATCTCTGGGACTCTGTGACACGGGGGCCTCATGGACTATATTACGAAAAGCCATTGACTGGAGTCCCAACAGATGCTAGAAATACACAGACGGAATATAGGACTACAAGCATTGATAAGGCAGAAATTTGGATGAAAACTGGAATGTTTAAATGGGCTCCATGTGAGGAAGTTGTGTCTCGTTCGCCTGAATATTTCTGGGCATGGACGTTATGCCTGGCTGGGGAACACTTCCTCGGTATTTCAAAGCCAAAACCTGTTGGCGAAACTACAGTCAGGCGTGCAACGGTTGATGGATTAAGGTGAGAGTTTGGACAAAATCTGGCATGTCTGCACAGGCTGTTTGTGAAGTGGCTGTATCTTGTACACCTAAGTGTGTGATAGGGATGGACATTTCCTCTTCTCAGAATTGTAAAACAGAAGGCAGGTACTCTGTCCTTCAGGCAGTATTAACTGGACGTATTATTGGGAACCAGTAAGATTGCTTGAGCCCTCCCAGGTTGTTAATTTCAAACAGAGTAGGATAGGGGCTGGAGTATCGGTATGAACAAGTTCTCTGTATAGTAAGTAGCCTTGTTTGGGAGGTAGACTGGGGCTTATGACTGAAGCCCATGAGTGCCACCCAGCGACATCTACTGGGACTTTGAATTAAAGAATTTCCATCTATGGGGCAATGACTAGCTTGCTATCAGACATGAATTGCAACTACCCTTATGGCTGAAGGGTTAATCTTGAAATCTGAAATAACCTTGATGTCTTTGGTAATGTCTAATAAGTAGTTGTATAGAGAGATCAATGCCCATAAGAGTGCCATAATGAAATGGAAATGATCATGCTACTAGGGGAAATGTAGCATTACCCAGTGTGCTCAAGAGCAGGTGGTCAAACTCTTGGAAATGGAATGTGGAGTGGAGGCTGCCAGACCAGGGGAGAGGAGAAACAGGGAGTTGTCTTTATTTTTCTTTTTTGCTTTGTTTTGTTTGTTTGTCTTTTTAGGGCCGCACCCACGGCATATGGAGGCTCCCAGGCTAAGGTTTGAATCGGAGCTGCAGATGTCTATGCCACAGCCATAGCAATGCAGAATCTGAGCCTCATCTGTAACCCACACTATAGTTCACGGCAACACCGGATCCTTAACCCACTGAGCGAGGCCAGGGATTGAACCACATCCTCATGGATACTAGTCAGGTTCATTACCCATTGTGTCACTAGGAGAACTCCCTGGGGAGTTGTTTACCGAGTATGAAAAAGTTCTGGAGATGGTTGCACAGCAGTGTGAATATATTTAACACTGCTGAGCTGTCCACTTTAAGTGGTTAAGACAGTACATTTTGTGTTCAGAGTATCTCACCACAATTAAAAGAGCAAAAGATCTGTAAAGGTATTTCTCCAAAGAAAGATATACAAATGAACATTAACTAGATAAAAAAATGCTCAATGTGACTCATCCTTGGAGAACTGCAAGTCAGAACAATGGTGAGACCAGACCTACAAGGACAGCTCAAGAAGAGAGGATTCTGGCATCAAGAAGTTTGCAACAACCAGCCACACCCCTCCCCTTTTAGTATAAAAGAAGCCTGAAATCTAGCGCTAGTAAGCTGGTTCTTTGGGACACTAGTCCATCAGTTTCTAGATCGGCTATCTTTCCATAGAAAATCACTATTACTTGCCCTCCCCCAAACAAAAAAAAACCTATAGTTAAGATACTGCTTCATAGCCACCAGGCTGACTGTAATAGATGACAGGTGGTTAGTTACAAGGCTGGGGAGGATTGCAAACACTGGGAATTTCACAGTGCTGCTAGGAATGCAAGGTGGTGCAGCCTCTTTGTAAAACAGTTTGATGGTTTCTTTAAAAAATTAACATAGGTTTACCATATGGTCCAGCAAATCCACTTGTACATATATACCCAGGAGAAATGAAAACACATGTCCACAGAAAAACTTGCGCACAAATGTTCATAGCAGCATTATTCATAAGAGCCCAAGAGTGGAAGCCACCCAAATGCCCATCAATTGGTGATTGGATAATTAAATGTGGTGGATGTATACATTGGGATATTATTCAACAGTAAAAGGATTCCAGTCCTGTATACAAGCTACAACACGGAGGACCTTCAAAACTATGCTCAGTGAAAGCAGCCAGTCACAAAAGGACCGTGTGTTGTGTGATTTCATTTGTATGAAAATGTTCAGAATTTGACATCTGTAGAGAGAAATAAAGTTGTTTATTAAGTGTGGGGGGAGAGAGGGAAAATTAGGAGTTTAGGATTAAACTATACATGCCACTATATATAAAATAGTTAACCAACAGGAATCTACTGTGTAGCACAGTGAACTCTCCCCAATATTCTGTAATAACCTATATGGGAAAAGAATCTGCAGATGAATGGATGTCTGTATATGTAGAACTGAATCACTTTGTTGTACACATGAAACGAACAGGACATTGAAAATCAACTATACTCCATTAATTTTTTTGAAGTGGTTTATTAAGACAGGGGTAGGAGACAGGAATGTGGGCAAATACTACATTCCTAACAGATTGCTAATTACTAATGTGTGATCACTAACGGAGTCAATATTTCTTTTGGGGGCAAAAGAATTTTCCAAAAATAAATCTGTGAATATACTTAACACTATTGATCTGTATACTTAAGTGGGTCAATCATATGGTATGTGAATTATATCTTAATAAAGCTGTTAAAAATAAAACTAAATGAAAAAAAATTAAAAGAAATAGTTATCATGAACCTGCTCTGCTGGAGGTCTAAGGGGAAAGAGATTGCTCTGAATTTATGGGACTTGATAGCTCATGGGGAGGCAGTGATTATATAAGAATCAGAAATAAGTGGAGTTCCCGCTGTGGCACAGTGGGTTAAGAATCCAACTGGAGTGCCTCGGGTTGCTGTGGAGGTGCAGATTCAATCCTCGCCCGGGTAAGTGGGTTAAAGGATCTGGTATAGCTGCAGCTATGGTGTAGGTGGAAGTTGTGGTGAAGATTTAAATGCTGGCCTGGGACCTTCCATATGCCCTGAGTGGGGCCCGTTAAAAAAAAAAAAAAAAAAAAAAGGAAGAAAGAAATAAGTCCAACTGTTGCCCATCATGTTGAGTGTTATAAAGAAATACAGGGAATTCCTGTCATGGCGTAGTGGAAACAAATCTGATTAGCATCCATGAGGACGCAGGTTCAATCCCTGGCCTCCCTCAGTGGGTTAAGGGTCTGGCGTTGCTGTGAGCTCTGGTGTAGGTTGCAGACATGGCTCAGATCCCATGTTGCTGTGGCTATGGCGTAGGCTGGCAGCTATAGCTCCAATTCGATCCCTAGCTGGGAACCTCCGTATGCTGAAGGTGTGGCCTTAAAAGCAAGAGAGGTCCCTGAGAAGAATTTTTGGCTGATCTGAATCCAGGGCAGTTGCCAGCTTGGTGGGAGTGTTTTCTGATTTGAAAGAGTTTCTGCAAAGGCTAGGTGAGGAGCTCTGTGGGTTCTGCAAGCTTGGGTGGAGGTGTTGGCATGGGCTGGGTGGTTTGAGCACTGGTTTTTACAGATGCCACCCTGAGGACAGGACCCCAGGGACAGACATTTCATTGCTGTCCTGTGTGAAGCAGGTCAGATGACTTATTTTAAACCATTCTTTCTTGTGGAATTCCTTAACTGATTTTCTTTTTCTCTTTCTTTTTAGACCACACTTGTGGTATGCGGAATTTCTGTGGCCAGGGATTGAAACTGCGCCACCGCTGCTACCCCAGCCACATCAGTGACAATGCTAGGTTCTTAACCCACTGCACCACCAAGGAACTCCTCAATTAATTTTTATTCCACATATTGAAGCTTAAAAAAAAATTACCCAAAGATTTTATGTTAGGCTCCCCTTTCATTCTGGTGATGATTCAGGTAAGAAAGGTGCAGAAGAGTTGCCTAAGTTGGCATATGGGCCACCATGGGGCCAGGGATCTAAATGCCAAGGACGGAGGAATCCTGAGTCAGACACAGTATGGGCCTGAGATGCACCTGGGTCTCTGGACTTTTGCACCTGCTTTAACAGCTGGCTCCTCCTTTGTCATTTTGGAGGGTGGCATCAGATCTTGGCTGAAGCACGTGGTGTAGTTCCAGGTGCCCTGGAGGGATTCTGCTCAACTCATGCCTTTTTGTGTGGGAGGGGTCCCCCCCAGAAATGGGAGACAGGGCAGAGCTCTTTCTTCGTGGGACTGTGGGGGACAGGGAGGCAGGGATGCTCTCTCTGGGGCTGTGCAGTTGCAGGTGCCTGAGGTCCTGGGCCTCTTCGGGACCTGGGCCCAGGCCATAGCCCTTCCGGAGTGTCTCCATGAACAGTTTCCTCTTGACTTAAGCATGCCGAAGAAGTTCCAGCAAAGAGGGGTCAGCTGTCCCCTCACCAGTGGCGGGTGAGGGGTCCCAGCTTCCAGGGAACACATTCTGAAGTATGTCCAGCATCCAGGCTTGTGGCCCGAGACCTCATGGGTAGAGGCTGAGAGAGGGGGCCTTGTGACCCTCATCTGAGAGTCCAGAGGCAGCAGAGATGCTGTGTGGGGGACAGGAGGACAGGAAGGCGGCAAGATGGGCAGGAGCCCAGGGGCCGGGGGAGACAGAGGGAAGTGGGGGAGAGGGACCAGCCCAGAGCGGGTGGATGGAGAGGGATTAGGAAGTGGGGAGGGGGGAGAGTGTAACTGTGCAGAAACATATTGAAACATAAGCGGCTGCACCAGAAGAAGGGGGACCTGTCAGCATCCTGGGCAGCGTGAGAGATGGAAGTGCACGGATTTCTGAGTAATTCTTGGCTTTAGGAAGAGGACCAGCCTGCCCAGTTCTTTTCCTTTGTGCTTATTTCCACCATTAATGGCTTTTCCTCACACTGCCACGGCTTACTGCAGCCTCGAGTTCTAAGTTAAGGTTTAAAAGGAGAGTTGTAACCATACTGTGTGATTTCTGAGGGAAAATGTGGCAGTTTTGACTCAAAGCACAGGGGACCCAATGTGTGAGGAAGAAGGCTGGCTGCGTGCTTGGCGTGACATGGGTGTGAGGTCAGACCTGGTGTCCTGGAAGGGAGCGGCCATCTCCTGCCCCAGGACAAGTGTGCAAGCCTGGGGGGCATCTTGCAGTGTGGGGGCTCCAACCCAGAGGTGGGTTGGAGGGACCTTCCAGCCCACAAGACCACGCTGGTGTGGGGGTGTTTGTGTCACCCACCTTGGCAGGGGCGAAGATGTCCCACGAGGACTCTGTGAGGCCTCTGAGAAAAACGCAGGACCTGAGAGAACGCCGGTGACCCTGAGCACAGGGCCAGCTGCTGCACAGGATGCTGATATCCGAGCCTCAGGCCGCCACGAACACAGCCACCACTGCCCATCTCTTCCCCACAGAGCTCCAGGTTCAGCCTTCCCTTCATAACTGAGGTGGAAGGTGGGAACTCGATAAGGCCTCATATAAAACAGCTAAGAATTTTGGGGACCAACTGCTCTGAAGGAAAGTCAAGGGTGGGATAGTCCCTAGACAATAATGCAAAGGGCAGGTGCTATTAATTAATTAATTAATTAATTATCACTTTGATTTTTTAGGGCTGCACCCTTGGCATATGGAAGTTCCCAGGCTAGGGGTCGAATCAGAGCTGTTGCTGCCAGCCTACACCACAGCCGCAGCAACGCAGGATCCTTAACCCACTTAGCGACATCAAGAATTAAACCCGCATCCTCGTGGAAACTAGTCGGGTTCATCGCTGCTGAGCCACAATGGGAACTCCCACGTGTTTTTGATTTATAAGAGGAAAGAGGATTCAGCTACAATGAGTAACTGGATATAGGATTAGAAGCCACCTTGGCTAAGGGAGGGGCAAAGAGACCCTGACACAGCAAGTCTCAAGTGCGTGGCTCCCCTTGCTGGATGGGGTGGGGTGGGGTGGCTGGAGTGTCCAGGGCCCTGCCCAGCTGCTTGTAGTGGGAGGGCTTAGGTGGGGAATTGGACATGACTTGCTAGGTGCCACCAACACTCTAATCAGACTTAAAATCTAGAAGGCTGATCCCCTCACCCCCAACAATGAGCTGCCTTGGAGACCAGTTAAATAGTCATTTGTCATGTTCTGTTACAACTTCCCTCTACCCTCTACCCAAAACCATTACCCACACGCCCAAGGAGATTGCTTCTCCCTAATCCTTGACTATTGACTCAGCACAAGAACAAACCACCCCTTTTCCTATACAACTAACTGCTCCCTAAACAGCGGAGAGCCCGAGTCCTCTTTCAGTGCGCCTGGCCAATCTGTTGGTCAATACAACTCGCCTGAAGTCTTAGCACTCAGGCTTCCTGCCTCTTTTCTGCTCGAACAGGAGGAATATGTGAATTTGAAAAATGTGGGTAAACATGATGCAAAAAATGGAAACGCTCTTGACCGAGTCTGAAATCAATTTGGTCATGAAAGTTATTTATTAACTATAGGAAATTTGGAAAATACAAAAAAGAACAGGAAGAGAATAAAAATGACCTGCAGACCCACTGCTGGCCAGCATTTTGGTGCTGATAAGCTGGCTTCCAGGTGTGGGAAGTCTGGTGGCAGGTCCCGGCGATGCTGCAGGGCTGGCTGGCCACATGTCCACACTGCCCCCTCGTGGCTCCTGTGTTGGCAGCCACTTCCACCTTCAGCGTGGCGCCCCCAGCACATCTCCCACTGCTTCGGAGTGGTGCACCAGCCCAGAGGTTTAGCCTCAGAACCTGGAATCCATGGAGGAGAATGGCTGAGTCTGGGATTTTCAGGGGCCTCCCCAAGGAGCTCCAGAGAGGGGAACCACACCCAGGCTGTCAGGGGAGCAGAGGACAGTGGTGGAGGGGCACAGGGCAGCCAAGCCCTGAAAGTGGTGGGTGGGCGGTCCAAGCCCATTCATCCTGCTGGTCACTTCATCTCTGCCTAGGAACTCTGGAAGGGACAGTGGGGCCTGGGGACCAAAGACTGAACTTCTTGCTATGTCGGTGGGGGAGGGGTTGTTTCAGAACAAAGGTTTGGGGCATGATGGCAAATGGGACACCCTGTCAAAATGCAAAGATGGGGTAAATACAGGTGGTCTTCTGTCTCTTCTAACACCATGGGGGGGTGGTGCATAAAGAATAAGGATAAAGATGCAGCCTTGCCGTAGCCCAGCATTCTGAAGCCCCCGGGTGTCAGCTGGCTTTTCTTCGCTTTTCATCAGTAGGTGAAACATGGCTAAACATGGCTCTTCTCCTCCACTTATCCTCCATCCTTTTCCTTCTTGCTAAATTTTTTTTTCTTTTTCTTTTTTTTTCTGTTTTGGCCACCCTGCAGCATGTGGAGATCCCGGGCCAGAGATCAGATCCAAGCACAGCTGAGGCAACTCAGGATTTTTTAACCTACTGTGCCAGGATCAAACCTCCGTCCTGGAGGTACAGAGATGCTGTTGATCTCATTGCACCATAGTGGGAAGTCCCTGTTAAATTTTGAGGAGACTTTATTTAAAATTTTAAAAAACTTTTTATTTTGAAATGTCTTTGGACTTAAAGTTGCAAAACGAGTACAGAGAATTCCCATCTGCTCCCTTGTGTTAGCGTCTTGCATTAGTTACACTATGATGGTTGAACTGGGGAATCAACCTCGATATAGTACCGCGAAGAAGTCCACCCACCTCATTCAAATTTCATCCAAAGCTCTGCTGCACCAGGACCTAGCCCAGTCTCACACGTTGCATTTTGTTGTCATTTGTCCTTGGTCACAGTCTGGAATGTACTTTGCCTTTCTTTGTCTTTCACAACCTTCAGACTTTTGAAGAGTAATTGCCAGGATTTGTCACATGTCCCTTAATTTGAGTTTGTCTAATGTTTTCTCATAATTCAAGTCATGCGTTCCTGGCAAGAAGAGAAGTCCACGCAATAGTGTCCTTCTCAGTGCCTCGTGCCGGGAGTCCCATGATGTCAGTGTCCCATCTCTTGTGGCACCGATTGGGATCATGTGTTAGGGTGGGCCTGACTGGCCTCTCCGTGACATTATCTTACATAATTACCTTTCGTAATTAGTGTGAGTCTCAACACTGGCCTTTGAACACACTGACTTCCACGGTCTGACAGTTCAGTCTTCTAAGCTTGCCACTGTCCACGTCTGGAGGTCTTCAGACCCTACAGGGAAGGGCGGATGGCAACTGGAACAGCGAGAAAGCGGGGGGACCAGAATGGGGCTTGTCCTCAGTTCCTAATCCATGAGCTCCAAAATGGGAGGTGGGTAGTTCCCATTGTGGCTCAGAGGGTTAAGGACCTGACTAGGATCCACGAGGATGAGAGTTTGAATCCTGGCCTTGCTCAGTGGGTTAAGGATCCAGCATTGCCATGTGCTGTGGCGTCAGTCACAGACATGGCTCGGATCCTGCGTTGCTGTGGCTGTGGTGTAGGCTGGTAGCTGCAGCTCTAATTTTTTCCCTAGCCTGGGAACTTCCATATGCTGCAGGTGCGGCCCTAAAAGGACGAAAGACAAAATAGGAGGGGGGTCAAGGATGATCAAAACAAGTAGTACCCCTCATTTTTTCCTACTTGACAGTGAAGATGGGTGATTTTCTTTTCTTTTTTCTTTAGGGCCGCACCTGTGGCATTTGGAAGTTCCCAGGCTAGGGGTCAAATCAGAGCTGTAGCTGCCAGCCTCTGCCACAGCAACAGCAAAGCCATATCCGAGCCGAGTCTGCAAACTACACCACAGCTCATGGCAAACCCGGGATTCTTAATCTACTGATTGAGGCCAGGGATCAAACCTGTGTCCTCATGGATACTAATCAGAGTCGTTTCTGCTGAACCACGTTGGGAACTCCCTGAGTGTGGGTGATTCAACTAACCTATTTCTTTGTGAGTGTCTTTTTCCAAATCCATAAAAGCATATTTTGAGTGGACTTGAAGGCACAGGGCACCTGGTGACACAGAGGCTTCTCTCTATAGTTGAGAAGGTTCTATTTTTATTTCATTTTGTTTTATTTGAGGGCCACATGCATGGCAGGTGGAAGTTCCCAGTCTAGGGGTTGAATCAGAGCTGATCTGAGCTGAGTCTGTGAGCTACACCACAGCTCACTACAATGTCAGATCCTTAACCCACTGAGTGAGGCCAGGGATCCAACCTGCATCCTCATGGATGCTAGTCAGATTCATTTCCTCTGAGCCACAGAGGGAACTCTAAGAAGGTTCTATTTTTAGAGGTGAGTCTTAACCGTGGGCAAGATGACAACAGTTGTGTCTGGTGGCAGTGAATGTGAGTCTGTGGAGAACAGTGGCACTTGGCCCATGTCCTTCTGGGGGCCCTGATTTCTCTCCCTGGTAATCCCTTCTTCTCAGAACTCCCTCTGAGTTCTCTCTCACTGCTTCTGTCATCCCTCACCTGGATTCTGGAAGAATATTTGAGTTGCAGAAAGCTTTGCTCTTTGCAACTTCGTAGCCACATCTTTCTAAAAAGAAACATTTGGGGAATAGGGAAGATTAAAAGGCTCATTAAAAGAACAGTTTAAGGAGTTCCCTTCATAGTCAGTGGTTAACAAATCCAACTAGGAATGATGAGGTTGTGGGTTCAATCTCTGGCCTTGCTCAGTGGGTTAAAGATCTGGTGTTGCTGTGACCTGTGGTGTAGGTTACAGGTGTGGCTCTTGGATCTGGTGTGGCTGTGGCTGTGGCTGTGGCTGTGGCTCTGGCTGGCAGGAACAGCTCTCGATTCCCTTGCCTGGGGGGTAGGGGGAGGAAAAGTTTAAGAGGGGGAATTGCACTGTTAGCTTTGGCTGCATAACAAAGCATCCCCAACTTTAGGGGCATAAAACAACCCTCATTTTTCTCTCACTTGCAAGTCAAAAAGCCTGTTGGGGAGTTCCCGTTGTGGTGCAATGGGATGGTGGCATCTCTGGAGTGCTGGGACACAGGTTGGATCCCTGGCCTGGAGGTGCCACAGCTGTGGCGTACGTTGCAGCTGTCGCTCAGATCTGATCCCTGGTCCAGTAATTGCACATTTAACACAGGGCGGCTAAAAAAGAAAAATAAACAAATAAAAACAAGAGCCTGTTTGTCTCGGCTGCACTCTCCCATGCATCTCTGGTCAGAGAGCAGGTGGACACCTGGGCACCTTGGTTCTGCTCCTTGTAGCCTCTTGTTCCCCAGCAGGCTCACTTGGGCTCATTCTCCTGGGAATGGGCGCATACCAAGCGGATGCAGCTGGGTTCAAGTCTCTGCTTGCACCACTTTTGCTATATTTCCATGGGTGGCTCTGCCCAGAGTCAGTGTAGGAAGAGGCTGCCTGAGGGTGTGAACACACGGAAACAGATTATAGGCATGTTTGCAAGCTCTCTCCCAGGGAAATCACTGTTTATTTGGCATTAAGCACCAAACTGTTGTTTTTCTTTTTTAAATTTTGATTTGGGTGGTTTTAAAATGTGTTTTCCAAGACTCAGCAGAGACCTTGAAACCATAAGGTAGACATTTGTAATAACTATTTTAACGTTCTTTCCGGCTACTTCCTCTGTGTGTGTTAATTCTGGTTTGGTTTTATTGGTTGGCTTTTCTTCTCATTCTGGAGTGGGATTGGGGATACATGAGGTGGATGTGGGGTCTACAGGTCTGCCTGGGAAGAAACTGCTAGCTGATTTTTGTGCGTGTGTGTGTGTGCGTGTGTGTGTGTGTGTAAAACAAAATATTTAATTATAAATTACGTAATAATTTGTGGCTTCATCAGAATGCATTACCATACTATATTATTAGGCTGTCTTCCTATAATATCTCTTTCTGTGGGCCATACAAGAAATTAGGTGACACGAGGGTGACATAAAGAGTCATATATTTTTGCCTTTAAGACGCAGCACAGTTGTCAGCATGCTCTTGCCATAGACGATTTTCTTTTTTTTTTAATAGTTATTTCCCCAATACCATTTTTTTTTTTACTGTACAGCATGGTGACCCAGTTACACATACATGCACACATTCTATTTTTGCACATGATCATGCTCCATCATAAGTGACTAGACAGAGTTCCCAGTGCTACACAGCAGGATCTCATTGCTAATCCATTCCAAAGGCAATAGTTTGCATCTATTAACCCCAAGCTCCCCAACCACCCCACTCCCTCCCCCTTCCCCCCCCTTGGCAACCACAAGTCTTTTCTCCAAGTCCATGATTTTCTTTTCTGTGGAAAGGTTCATTTGTGCCTTATATTAGATTCCAGTTATAAGTGATATCACATGGTATTTGTACTTCTCTTTCTGACTTACTTCACTCAGGATGAGAGTCTCTGGTTCCATCCATGTTGCTGCAAATGGCATTATTTCATTCTTTTTTATGGCTGAGTAGTGTTCCATTGTGTATGTATACCACATCTTCCTAATCCAGTCGTCTGTCTGTGGACATTTGGGTTGTTTCCATGTCTTGGCTATTGTGAATAGTGCTGCAATGAACATGTGGGTGCATGTGTCTTTTTCAAGGAAAGTGTTGTCCGGATAGATGCCCAAGAGTGGGATTGCGGGGTCATATGGTAGTTCTATGTATAGATTTCTAAGGTACCTCCATAGGGTTCCCCATAGTGGTTGTACCAATTTACATTCCCACCAACTGTGCAGGAGGGTTCCCTTTTCTCCACACCCCCTCCAGCATTTGTTATTTGTGGACTTATGAATGATGGCCATTCTGACTGGTGTGAGGTGGTACCTCATGTTAGTTTTGATTGGCTTTTCTCTAATAGTCAGGGATGTTGAGCATTTTTTCATGAGCTTGTTGGCCATCTGTGTGTCTTCCTTGGAGAAATGCCTATTTAGGTCTTTGCCCATGTTTCCATTGGGTTGTTGGCTTTTTTGCTGTTGAGTTGTATAAGTTGCTCGTATATTCTAGAAATTAAGCCCTTGTCAGTTGCAGCCATAGATCTTTTTCTTTTTTTTTCTTTTTTGTCTTTTATCTTTTATCTTTTTAGGGCCACATCCACTGCATATGGAAGTTCCCAGGCTAGGGGTTGAATCTGAATTAGAGCTACAGCTGCTGGCCTACATCACAGCCACAGCAACTTGGGATCTGAGCTGATGCTGCAACCTACACCACAGCTCATGGCAACGCTGGATCCGTAAGCCACTGAGAAAGGCCAGGGATTGAACCTGAGTCCTCATGGATACTAGTCAGGTTTGTTAACTGCTGAGCTACAATGGGAACTCCCAGATCTTTTTCTTGTATCACCTGATACTGGTGCAGAAGAGTTTACAACCATGTCTGTGGGGGAGAAGGTAATTTTATCATATACTAGCTGATTTTGAATGGGCACAGAACCTCAACCTCACGAACCCAGAGGAGTGGCGTGGCCTCATCCAGTCTAGGTCCCACGTGTCTCTCTCTTATCGTGCCCTTCCTGAATCATGGGGTAAACATGCTCATCCAGGCAGGCAGAGGACCCAGCATTGTCTTGAGAAGGGCAGCCACACATGGCTATGATCACTGGAATGCAAATGTCGACATTTGTCACTTCTGAGTTCCTCTCATGTCTCAGTGGTAATGAATCTGATTAGCATCCATGAGGACACAGATTCGCTGAGTGGGTTAAAGATCCAGCATTGCCATGAGCTGTGGAGTAGGTCAAAACAAGGCTCGGATCCTGAGTTGCTGTGGCCGTGGCCAGCAGCTACAGCTCTGATTTGACCCCTAGTCTGGGAACATCCATATGCCATGGGTGCAGCCCTAAAAAGAAAAAAAAAATTGACGCTTCTAAGATGGGCCCTCACAGCCCCCCCGCCCCCCCGCTCAAATTCAATCATCATAAATGGGAAGGGATAAATGGGGAGGGAGCTAATCTTCTCTGGCCTCACCCCAAGGCCAAGGTACTATGTTCCCGAAGTATAACTTGGCTCAAATCTCTTTACCTACTATGGTTATTTTTCTCCTGCTGTGGTGGAATTGCTATTTTCAGTAGCTGAGAGGAATTCAGAATTTATTTCTCTCAGTGGGAAATCCACTGTGTGGTAGGTTGTTACTGGAACCTGAAGTTTTTCCACTGTATGGATCCCTGAACACATGACCATAACAAATTTTTTGTTGTTGTTGCTTTTTTTAGGGTGGCATTCACAGCATATGGAAGTTCCCAGGCTAGAGGTCTAATGAGAGCTGCAGCTGCCAGCCTACACCACGGCCACAGTCATGCAAGATGCAAGCTGCGTCTTTGACCTACACCATAGCTCACGGCAATGCTGGATCCTTAACCCACTGAGTGAGGCCAGGGATTGAACCCAAATCCTCATGGATCCTGGTCAGGTTCATTATTGCTGAACCATGATTGGAACTCCTAAAAATATTTTGAAGGGATTCATCTTTGCCTTCTGGATACAATCAGTGGATCAAAAAGATAGATAGACATAGATATCATGTGTCCATTTTAAAATTCTATATCTTTATAGCTTTCAGGAAGAAACAAATGGATAAGGGAATTTAGCCAGCAGCAACCAAATATAATTCCAAGAGGGAGATTTATTGCTGCCTCTGGAAGTAAATCAGAGAAGATATTCTGGGTTGAGTTTACTCTGAGCTTATGATCTCACTCAATCAGATCATGCTAAATATAGACCCAGAGAGGACTCATGGCAGAACATCCATAGAGCCACTAGCTGCCACCTGGGCTTTTTTTTTTTTTTTTTTCTTCTGTCTTTTGTCTTTTTAGGGATGCATCCACGGCGTATGGATGTTCCCAGGCTAGAGGAACTAATTGGAGCTATAGCCGCCCGCCTATGCCAAAGCCACAGCAATGTCAGATCTGAACCGTGTCTGCAACCTATACCACAGCTCATGGCAACCCTGGGTCCTTAACCCATTGAGGGAGGTCAGGGATCAAACCCGCATCCTCATGGATTCTAGTCCTCATGGATGCTGAGCCATGATGGAAACTCCTGGAGGAATGCTTTCTTGCATATAACAGAGCCTCTTGTACTGATATATACGTAGTTTTTAATTCTGTTTTTTTTTAAATTGTATAATTGACATAGCATTATCTCAGATGTACAATGTAATGATTTGATATTTGTATTTATTTATTCTGTTTTTTAAATTTATTTTTTTTTTTGTCTTTTTGCTATTTCTTTGGGCCGCTCCCATGGCATATGGAGGTTCCCAGGCTAGGGGTCGAATCGGAGCTGTAGCCACCGGCCTACGCCAGAGCCACAGCAACGCAGGATCTGAGCCGCGTCTGCAACCTACACCACAGCTCACGGCAACACCGGATCCTTAACCCACTGAGCAAGGGCAGGGACCGAACCCGCAACCTCATGGTTCCTAGTCGGATTCGTTAACCACTGCGCCACGACGGGAACTCCCTAAATTTATTTTTTTAAGGCCACACACGGCATATGGAAGTTCCCAGGCTAGGGGTGAATCGGAGCTACAGCTGCCAGCTTACATCACAGCCACGGCAACTTCAGATCTGAGCAGTGTCTGTGACCTACACCACAGTTCACTGCAACGCTGGATCCTTAACCCACTGAGTGGGGCCAGCGATTGAACCCGCATCCTCATGGATGCTAGTCAGGTTCATTACCACTGAGCCTCCACAGGAACTCCTAAGCCCTTGTTTCAAATGAACAACGCCTTCGTGGAGTTCCTGTCATGGCGAAGTGGGTGAAGAATCTGACTGCAGGATCTCGAGTCCCTGTGGAGGGTGCAGGTTCCCCTCTGACGGCTGAGGGCTCTGATGTTGCTGCAGCTGTGGCTTGGATGTCTCCCTGGCCTGGAAACTTCCATGAGCTGCACCTGCGGTTGTAAAAAAAACCCAACCCCCTCTCCCCAACCAATGGCTTCACCTTTCTTTATGGATGCAGTCCTACTCAACACCTTTGGCTTATTGCATCCCTTCTGAGTGACAGATGACTTCAGAAGCCCAAATGGGAAAGCACATAATCTCTCTGTGAGGAGGAGGTGGTCATTGCGTCTTTCACTGTGACACCGTCAATGGCTTCCTGTCTCTGTACATGCTTTTTGTTCCCCACCTTTCATCAGATCCTAGTTACTGCCTTGGTGTATTTTAACTGAACTTACGCAAGTTGTAGGAGGTGGCTAAGACCCTTGTCTTTATGTCTGGTCTGGTGTCAGAGCCTGACGTTCACAGAGAATGCAGATGGAAAGAGGAGGGCAACAGGCAGAAGCTGGAGCCCGTGAGAACTGACCAAACAACGAGTCCGTTCTTGCTGTCGCTGAGTTTCCGCACCTTTGTGTAGAAACCAGGTCCTTTCATCGATGGGCGAAACATACACTCCTGGCTCAGAAGTCAGAGAAACTGGAAGAGATTCAGAGTAACAGCCGGCACGGCTTAGCCTCACTCCATCAATGAGGTGAGTCAACAGGTGAGGGGCACTCGGAGTTCTCGTCATGGCATAGTGGGTAAGGAATCTGACTAGGAACCATGAGGTTGCAGGTTCGATCCCTGGCCTTGCTCAGTGGGTTAAGCATCCAGTGTTGCTGTGACCTGCGATGTAGGTTGCAGACACAGCTTGGATTCTGGGTTGCTGTGGCTGTGGTGTAAGCAGGCAGCTACAGTTCTCATTAGACCCCTAGCCTGGGGACTTCCATATGCTGCGTGTGTGGCCCTAGAAAAGACAAAAAAAAAAAAAAAAAGCCAAAAAAAGCAAAAAACAGGTGAGGGACATGAATGAGCTGCAAATGGCAGCCGTCCCACTGCAGTCCCCAGACACTGGAGGAGAACCTCCCCTGTGGCCTGCCCTGACCAAAAACACTCAGGAAAGGGAGTTTGGGGAAATGGAGTCCGGCCTAGACACTGACACCTTGCAAAGCCACCACATCTAGCATCCACACCCCTGATCAGGTTATATCGCAGAGCAAATAAAATAAGCCCACCCAGAGACATATGTTTGTTGTTCATTGTAACAGCATAGCAGGACTTGAGTTTTTTATCTCAGCCTTCTGTTAACTTCTTAAAAGTTATTGAGGATCCCACAGATCTCTTGTTTATATGGATTATAGCTATTGATATCATTTTAGAAGTTGGGAGTTCCCTTCATGGCTCAGTGGTTAATGAACCCGACTAGGATACATGAAGTTGTGGGTTCAGTCCCTGGCCTTCAATCAGTGGGTTAAGGATCTGGCGTTGCTGTGAGCTGTAGTATAGGTTGCAGCTGCGGCTCAGATCCTGAGTTGCTGTGGCTGTGGTGTAGGCCAGCAGCTGTAGCTCCAATTCCATCCCCTACCCTGGGAACTTCCATATGCTATGGGTGCAGCCCTAAAAAGAAAAAAAAAAAAGAAATTAAGAAAAAGAAATGGAAAAATATCAATTTATTTAGAAGATAGTAAACATTACATGTAATATAAATAACATCTTTTCATAAAATATTTTCTAAAATAAAAAAATGAGTGAGGGGGAGACATTGCTTTATATTTTTCAAATATCTTTAATGCCTCCTTTAATAGAAAACAGTTGGACACTCATATCCTCCTTCATTCAATCTGTTGAGGCATCAATCCTCATATAATCCCTGGAAAATGCCACCATAGACTCATGAGAGAATGAGAGTGAAAAAGGCAAATAGCATCCTAGCGTTATCATGAAAACAGCTTTGAATTCATGAACTTCTTTTTTTTTTTTTTTTAAGGCCACACCCTTGGTATATGGAGTTTCCCAGGCTAGTGGTGGAATTGGAGCTATAGCCTCCAGCTTAACTCCACAGCAATAGCAACACCAGATCCGAGCCGCATCTGCAACCTACACCACAGCTCACAGCAACGCTGGATCTTTTTTTTTTTTTTTTCATTTTTACCACATTTAATTCTAATAATAGGTCCATGTTACAGAGCAAAGGTTCAAGTCATTTAGCATTAATGAGAGGATTAACTCTTTGATGAGTGAATATGAAAAACAATTCTAAATTCAAAACAACTGATTCAATCTGGCTTTTTTTTTTTTTTTTTTTAATTTTCCCACTGTGCAGCAAGGGGGTCAGGTTATCCTTACATGTATACATTACAATTACATTTTTACCCCAGCCTTTCTTCTGTTGCAACATGAGTATCTAGACAAAGTTCTCAATGCTATTCAGCAGGATCTCCTTGTAAATCCATTCTAAGTTGTGTCTGATGAGCCCAAGCTCCCGATCCCTCCCACTCCCTTCCCCTCCCAGACGCTGGATCTTTAACCCACTGGGCAAGACCAGGGATTGAACCCGCACCCTCATGGATACTAGTTGGGTTCACTTCTGCTGAGCCACTACGAGAACTGCAACTTCATGAACTTCTTGAAAGGATCTTGGGATGGTGCAATTATTTGGGTAACTCGGGCATTTCTCCCTACAAGTCCAAAAACTTGTGACCGTATTCGACTTCATTTTGTCTCTGCAGATACAAACTAGAAGAGGTAGTGGAACTGGAATGAGAGAGAGCTGTGGCAAGAACAGGGACAGGAGAAAGAGGAGGTCAGAAGGCACTCCGAGGGTTTGACCTCCACATTTTCACTATCAGTTTGCTGAGATGGAAGTGGGTTCTGGGGTTCCGTGCACATCCTCAGCAGAGGCCAGTCTCCCTGGGTTCTGGGACCAGTTTCAACCCATTCCTTGAAGCTGCACACAGTGGTCAAAGAAGTCCCAAGTGGAATAAGTGATCTTGTTGTGGATATTTACCCATTTTTGGCCCACCCCTGCCTAGAAGACTGTAAAGCCAAATTATGGCACTATTTGTCTGTTTATCATGGAGGTTTTCATGCGCCTTGAAATATTTTCCCAATCTCTTTTGAGCACTATTTTAAAAAGTTGATTATAAAACAAAACTCTTCTCCCAGAAAATACGAACATATTGAAGAAGCTAAGTACGCTTAAAATGATAATGTAAATTTTTGTAATACCCGTTTTATAAATCAAAACCTTTATTTGGAATAAGAATCCTCTGAAAGATCAGCATTTCCTTTTCACCAAGCGCTGGTCCCCAGCCCAGTTTTCGGAAATATTTTGGAAAAGTACCAGCTTGTGATACCAACCGTCAGACATTATTTAGATGTGGCCACATTTTTATGGTCGTTACCCTCTCAATGAACATTTATGGAATGAAGATAATGTCATGGTCAACACTTTCCTTAAAATTAACTTTGTAATTGCAACATGATTTTCTTTTCAAGTTCTAAACACTTCCTCTATTAAGTCTTTTCTTTTTTTTCTTGTTTTTTTTTGTTTTGTTTTGTTTGTTTGTTTTTTGTCTTTTTGCCATTTCTTGGGGTGCTCCCTTGGCATATGGGAGGTTCCCAGGCTAGGAGTCTAATTGGAGCTGTAGCTGCCAGCCTACACCAGAGCCACAGCAACGCGGGATCCGAGCCGCATCTGCGACCTACACCACAGCTCACGGCAACACCGGATCCTTAACCCACTGAGCAAGGCCAGGGATCGAACCCGCAACCTCATGATTCCTAGTCGGATTCGTTAACCACTGCGCCACGACGGGAACTCCCCACGACGGGAACTCCCCTCAAGTCTTTTCTGATTCTAAAAGTGTTGCAGATTTATCAAAATTTAATAAGAGAGGATACTTAAAAGTCACCTGTAAACCTACAACCACCCTAACATAGCATGTTGTAGATGTCTTCCCATCTGGCTCTCTAAGTGTACATATTGGCTTATGTCTATAGTGCGTACATTGAAGTGTAACTGCCTGACATTAAGCATTTTTTTTTTGTCTTTTTATGGCCTCTCCCATGGCATATGGCGGTTCCCAGGCTAGGGGTCAAATCGGAGCTGTAGCCACTGGCCCACACCACAGCCACAGCAACACAGGATCCAAGCTGTATCTGCGACCCATACCACAGCTCACAACAATGCTGGATCCTTAACCCACTGAGCGAGGACGTGGATTGAACCTGCATCTTCATGGATGCTAGTCAGATTCATTTCTGCTGAGCCATGATGGGAACTCTGACATTAAGTTTTTGATTGTAGGCCGTCTGCTTCAAAGATGCCCTCTGAAATAAACATATTGCTTGCTGTGTGACACAGCTACTAGCAAAACAGCCAGATGAGGAACCAAGTCTTTCCCATTCATGGAGCTCCCCTTTCTGCTCCCCACCCACAGGTAACCTAGTTAACTGACCCTGCTTCTCCCTCCTCAACCCCTGATCTCTCCTCTTATGTTTTATTTATTTATTTAGCTTTATTTTTTGGTCATCTTTTTAGGGTTGCACCTGCAGCATATGAAAGTTCCCAGGCTAGGGGTGGAATCGCAGTTGCAGCTGTTGGCCTATTCTACAGCCACAGCAATGCCAGGTCTGAGCCGCATCTGCAACCTACTCCACAGCTCACAAGCAACACCAGATCCTTAACTCATTGAGCAAGGCCAGGGATTGAACCCGAGTCCTCATGGATACTAGTTGTGTTTGTTACTGCTGAGTCACAATGGGAACTCCATCTTCTCCTATGTTTTAAATTCACCAATAGAGAGTGAGCCCTCAAACCCCAAGACATCCCACCCTCAGATCCTAATAAAGACAGAACCCCGGTCAATGCCTTCTCCCTCTCTCTTCTCCCCATGATTTCATTGTATGGCCCTTGGGCATGCCCTGATCCTCCAAGACTTGTGAATAATAAATATTCCTCAACATTTCTTTCTGAAATGCATCCTGCAATTATAACAAGAACTACAGGAGCTGGCCCAGCCATTGAATAGGGGCTCCGGTGGGGGAATTGTCTGTGGAGTTTGACATAAGTGATGTGTGCTTGGGCTAGTGCCACAGGCATTCCTAACAAGAGCACTGCCGTCAATGGACTCAGGAGTGATGGAACACGCTTTGTGCATTTACATGTTTGTTTGTTTGTTTATTTATTTATTTATTTATTTACTTAGTCATTGCCAGAGATTGAATCCAAACGGCGGCTGTGACCTACACTGCAGCTATGGCAATTCTGGATTTTTTAACCCACTCCTCTGGGCTGGGGATGGAACCCTGTGCATCCACCAGCAACCCAAACCGCTGCAGTCAAATTCTTAACCCATCTGCGCCATAGCAGGAACTCCTAAATACGTATTACTTTTAAACAAAATTTGGCATTAACTTAAAGTCTTGAAAAGCTTCAAGGGTCTATTCTGAGCATCTCCATGGTCTGGGATTTTCCTTCCTTGAAAGGAGGAGCTGGTTGGAGTCCTGGTGTGACAAGTGGTTTGAGGAGTGACTCTAGTATTGCTCCTTAAGCACAGACCCATGAGAATCTCTTGCTACTATGTTTCCCTAGAGGGGGGAATATGGTCTCTGAGGACAAAAGAGCTTTGAGTCCCAGTGAGTCAATGAAGGGCACAAGGGTGAAGTAGGGTTTGGGACATTAGGCAATGGCGACTCTCAGCCAGGAGGGGAGACCCAGACCCACCTCAGTTGTTCACTGGTGACATGCCAGGGCTGAGCACTCAGCCTCAGAAAGGTAGTGCAGCTCAGAGACATGAAAAACAAGGAAGGAGGCAGACAGAGGTGGACCACCCTGGCACAGCCCTCTGTAAATACTTTTAAAGGCTGAAGAGACTCTTTATGAAAGTAGAAGAAACATAGTAGGGAGAGGGGAAATGCAAGAGTGAGTAAACTGAGAGAGAAGGGGGGGGGGTAAAATTACAAGATTTAAGAGTTGGCACCATGTGGAGTTCCTGTTGTGGCTCAGCCGTAATGAACCCAACTAGCATCCATGAGGATATGGGTTTGATCCCTGGCCTCACTCAGTGGGTTAAGGATCTTGTGTTGCTATGAGCTGTGGTGTAGGTCACAGATGTTATGGCTACAGCTCTGATTTGACCCCTACTCTGGGAACTTCCATATGCTGCAGGTGCAGCCCTAATAAGAAAAAAACAAAAAACAAAAAACTTTGGCCCTATGGGATGGGCCACTCAAGTACCAGTCTTTGGTGGGGTACACCCTGATGGGAGGTAGAAGCCTATGTATTAGTCTGGGTTGTCTAATGAAACAGAATCACTAGGGTGTGTGTATGTGTGTGTGTATCCCAAGGAACTGGCTCATGTGGTTATGGAGGCTAAATTCCATGGTCTCCTGTATCCAAGCTGGAGACCAAAGGGCCAGGGATGTAAATTCTAGTCCAAGTCCAAAAGCCTGAGAACTGGGAGAGCTGATGGACTCAAGTGGCCAGGGAGAAATAGAGAAGGAGAATTCTCCCTTCCTCCTCCTTTTTGCTCTTCTCAGGTCCTAGGTGGATTAGAAGATGCCCACCCACGCTGAGGAGGGCAATCTGCTTTACTAGGCTACAGATTTGAATGCTAATCTCATCAGGAAACACCCTTATAGACACTCCCAGAAATGATGTTTAGCCAAATACCTGAGCATTTATGGTCCAGTCAATTGACACACAGATGAGCCATCACACCCCAGCAGTGAGACAGACTCACCCGGCCCAGGGTCCAGGTCCAGAGCTTGTCCCAGTCTGTTGTTTCTGCAGACCCCCTGTCCTGGTATAGAATTGGTGTCACAGGAGGCTGAGGTGCAGGTGGCAGGAGGGAGGAAACACCACATGAAACATAACCTGGAGTGGAGAGTGGTGAGTAGGAGATTCCTGGCTGAAATGTCCTCAAAGGGCCTCAGGATCAAAGCCAGGCTCCTTTCCTGGACTCACCATGCTCTGCAGCTCCTGAGCAAGCCCATCTGCCTGCTGGCCACGTGCAGAGGGTCTGGGCAGCTGGCCACCGTGCTGTCTTTCAGCTCTGGGCTGCCATGGCTCTGTGTCCTTGGAACCCAATTTTGTTCCCTTCTCATCAGCTAACCCCCACTCTTCCCCCAGGAGTCTGCTTCATGGTGCTCTTTTTCCAGGAAATTTTCTCTAAAAGCTCCAAGTCTGGGGCAGGTGTCCCTATAGTGTGCATGATGGCATCCTGATAAAGTCTCCTGGCTCGGTCCCACTCCAACCAGTTATATGACTTTGGGTAAGACATTTGCTCCAATGGGCTTCTGGTTTCTTTCTTTATTTGGAAAATGAGAGAGTTGGCTTGTATAAGATGAGAGTGTCTTGTTTGAGAACTCTGTGATTCTCCAAATCCTTTTATTAATTATATGACTAGCTTGTAACTTCTACTCATCTAAGCAGCGCACAGAAAGAGGGGGATGAAGGTGACCTTCAAATTCGCTCTTGCACACTTTCCAGCTCTTTACCCAAAGAAGGGAATTTGGTTTCTGGATGGTCCTGGTCCTGGTCACATAACCAGAGACTCTTCTGATTGATCCAACAAGACTCTGGACAATCAGAAGCTGGGAAAATATGTCATCAATCTTGGTTGCCAAATTGCTCATCTGTTTTCATTCTCAGAGGTACATGTGGTGGAGATTAACAAGCTACTTAGAAAAAAAAATCAGTGCTCCAGAAACTTCCATTACTTGAGCACACTAGGCCAGGGGCATCAGGCTCCAGAGATTTCTGCTATTGTATCTCTTTTCAATAACTAGTTGTCATTAATCTAATACAGTGTCTTTTTCATCACAGACTCCCAGCTTTCGTATTTAGAAGTTCAATTTTAGTCTTTTAAAAAATAGCTTTCACATCTCTAGCTAAGTTTTTGAACATCTAGAATACAGTTACAACGATTGTTTAATGTTCTTGTTCGCGGGACATATTTTCTTGCTTCCATGCATACCTAGTATATTTGATTGGATGTCACACATTGTACATTTCCCAGTGAATCTGGGAAGGTTTCTTGAAGTGATATTTGAGCTGACTTCTGAAGGATTCTGAATGGATTCAAGAGTTAAATGAGAGAGAAAGCATTTAAAGAGGAGGGATTAGCATGTGCAAAGGACCTGAGTGTATAAGCCTTTGCATTTTTGAGAAAGTAAAAGAATGCTATGATGATTGGAACAAATAAGTAAAAAGAATTACATTTAGTGTCTTTGGGGATGAAGGCATGGGCAGATCATGCCCTGTTTCCTTCAGGGGTCTTATTAGGCATTTAAATTTTTTCAGCTTTAATGAGGTATGATTGCCATGTAAAATTGTAAGATATTTAAAGTATACATTGTGGTGATTTGAGGTACACATACTTTGTGAAGGAATTTCCTCCATCTACCTAACGCATCCATCACTTCACTTATACATACACACACACACACACTTACACTCCTCCTCACATCTTTTATCCATTCATCTGTTGATGGGTATTTAGATTGTTTCTATGTCTTGGCTGTTGTGAATAATGCTGCTATGAACGTGGGCATATGGATATCTTTGAGATATTGACTTCATTTATGTTGGATACATACCCTCATTTATGTTAGGTTGCTTAGATGATGTGGTAGTCCTTTTAATTTTTTGAGGGGACTTTCATAATGTTTTCCATAGTGGCTGCACCAACGTACTTTCCTACCAACAGTCTATAAGTGCTTCCTTTCTCCTTATCTTTGCTAATACATGTTATCTCTTGTCTGTTTTTATTTGGCCACACCCACAGTATGCGGAAGTTTCTGAGCTGTAACTCAAGCCACTGCAGCGATGATGCTGAGTCCTTCACTGCTAGGCCACCAGGGAACTCCTGTCTCTTGTCTTTTTTTAAAAAAATTTTATTTATTTTTCTTTTTTTAAAAGAAAAAATACATATATTTAAACACAATTACATTCACACAGATTATTATATCATGAATCTTAAAAAAGAGATTAAGTGACTCCCTCTGGAGAAGTGGAATGGAGAATATGCTGAGACAAATAGGAAAATTATTCTATACTTTATCCCATTTTGTATGGCTTTCCTCTTTACTATTTAGTATTATCTATTACATTTCAATTTTTCTTTAAAAATTAGCATTATATTAAAATTGTGTATATTACGCAACTAAAATTTATAAAGAAGAAAGCCTTATATACCATTAAATATTTTATACAGCATAATAAAAAGAATAACTTAACTGGTAAGAATAACAAAAATAATATACCCTCTGAAAATAAGTAAAATATAAAATGCATAAATTGGTTAAAAACAGTGTAACTCTATAAATATGTCCTCACAATTTGTTACATCTTATTGATTCTTCAATATAGGCATTACACCATTCTAGGTGATGTGATAAACAAGACATTATAGACCTTACCTTGTACCATGGAGAGAGATGGTTATTAATAATACAGTTGTAGAGCTGTATTATTGAATTGTACAGTTGCATTATTTAATTATAATTATAAATTCTTTGATGGAGAGGAAATCAGAATCAGATGTAATAAGACTTCAGCATTCCAAGAATGATGTCAAATGACCCCCTTCATGGTGGATTATGCACTTATTTACTATGAGATATATTTCTTCTCCAGAGATTCCTTGTTTGTGTATCAATTGTAGATTTTTGGTTTGCATTTATTCTGAAGTTTTGATGTAAGAGTGTATATGTATATGAGATTGTTTTAAGTTGTTCTCTTAATTGCAAGTTCATCTCCAGTGTCCTGCATTTGTGCCCACCTCTTCTCATGATTTCTGATTTTGGTGGTATAATCATGCATGGATGATTTCGTATCTTTACTGTATATATACCTTTACCGGTGAGTCTTGTCATTTGTGGAATTTTTGTTTCCTGTTGATGTCTTTTCTTTTCTGCCCAGAGAAGTTCCTTTAGTGCTTGTCGTAAGGTTGGTTAAGTGTTGCTGAATTCTCTCAACTTTTGCTTATCTGTGAAGGTTTTGATTTCTCCTTCAAATCTGAATGAGAGCCTTGCTGGGTAAAGTCATCTTGGTTGGAGGTTTTTTCCTTTCATCATGTTAAGTATATCATGCCACTCCCTTCTGGCCTGCAGAGTTTCTGCTGAAAAATCTGCCAATAACCTTATTGGGGTTCCCTTGTATGTTACTTGTTTCTTTTCCCTAGCTGCTTTCAAGATTTTCTCTTTGTCTTTAATTTTGGTCAGTTTGATTAATATGTGTCTTGGTGTATTCCTCCTTGGGTTTATTTTATATGGTACTCGTTGTGCTTCCTGGATTTGAGTGAGTGGTTCCTTTCCTATGTTAGGGAAGTTTTCAGCTATTATTTCTTGGAATATTTTTTCTGTCCTCTTCTCTCTCTCTCTTCTCCTTCTGGCACCCCTATAATACGGATGTTGGTGCGTTTAATGTTGTCCCAGAGTTCTCTGAGACTCTCTTCATTCATTTTCAATCTTTTTTCTCATGGCTAGCCCACCAGGGAACTCCTGTCTCTTGTCTTTTCGATGACAGCCATTCTAAAATGTGTGTAGTAATATATTGTTGCGATTTTGATTTGCACTTCCCTGATGAAGTTGAGTACTTTTTCATGTACCTGTTGACAGTTTATATGTCTTTGAAAAAATATCTGTTTAGCTCCTTGACTCATTCTTCAATCAGATTTTTTTTTTTTTTTTTTAGCTATTGAGTTGTGAGTGTTTTATATATTTTGGTTATTAACCCCTTATCCACTCTATGATTTTGCAAATTTCTTCTCCTGTTCTTATGTTGCCTTATAATTTGATAATGGTTTCATTTGCCATGTGGAGCCTTGTTAGTTTGATGGAGCCCCACTTGTTTATTTTTGCTTTTATTGCCTTTATTTTTGGTGTCAAACCCAAAAAACTATTTCCAAACCAATGTTAAGGAAGTTACCTCCTATGTTTTCTTCTAGAAATTTTATATTTTCAGCCTTTATTTCCAGTATTTCATCCATTTTAAGTTAGTTTTTGTGTAGGGCTTAAGATAAGGATCTAGTTTCATTCTTTTGCATGTGACTGTCAAGTTTTCCCAACACCATTTATTGGAGAGGCTGTCTTTTCCCTGTCTTTATTGTACATTCTTGGCTGCTTGTCGGAAATTAATTGACCATGTATGCATAGCTTTATTTCTGAGGTTTCTAATCTGTTTCACTTTCTATATGCCTCTTTTTATGCCAATACCATAGTTTTGTTTTTTTTTTTTTGTCTTTTTAGGGCTGCACCCATGGCATATGGAGGTTTGCAGGTCAGGGATCTAATCGGAGCTGAAGTTGCCGGCCTACACCACAGCCACAGCAACACCAGATCCAGGGCACATCTGTGACCTACATCACAGCCACAGCAATGCCAGACCTGAGGCACATTTGTGATGTACACCACAGCTCATGGCAACGCCGGATCCTTAACCCACTGAGCAAGGACAGGGATCAAACCCGCAACCTCATGGTTCCTAGTTGGATTAATTTCTGCTGTGCCATAATGGGAACTCCTGTTTTAATGCCAATACCATACTGTTTTGATTACTATAGTTTTGTAGTGTAGTTTGAAAACAGGAAGTGTGATGTCTCCAGATTTGTTCTTCTTTCTCAATATTGTTTTGATTATTTAGAGTCTTGTGGTTCCTCAGAATTGTTAGGCACTGTGGTCCTTATCCTATGAGGGACTGTAATCTTTTAATGGTTTTAAACAAATTCAGATTTTTTTAGTTTTCAGAAAAAAATCACTCTGGCTTCAACATGGAGAACATCTTGAATGGCATTTCAGGGTGGAAGGGATTGGATGAGTTTCAAAGCTAGAGTACATTCGAGTGAGAGACAAGCTTAGTGTGTATCAGGGTGTGAGTGAGATAGAAGGAGTTGGGCTAACCTGAGATAACAAATGTAGAATGATTCTTGAACGCTTCTTATGTGCATTCCATCAGTCAGTCACCAAGTTCATGTCAACCTCTTTCTAGGGGAAATATTTAATTTAATTAATTAATTTATTTATTTTTAGGACTGCACCTGCAGCATATGGAAGTTCCCAGGCTAGGGGTTGAAGTGGAGCTGCAGCTGCCAGTCTATGCTTCAGCCACAGCAACTCAGGATCTGAGCCATGTCTGCGACCTATACCACAGCTCATGGCAATGCCAGATCTTTAACCCAGTGAGTGGGGCCAGGGATTGAACCCGCTTCCTCATGGATACAAGTCAAATTTTTTACTGCTGAACCACAACAGATTTTTTTATACTTCGGGGAAATATTGTTTACACAGAGTGAGTACATTTCTCATTACAATGCTTATAAATATGTATCTTTTTTTAGAGTTCTGAACATTGCACGTACTACCTTAGAAAGGGAAGCTGTTTATTAACTTGTTCCTGGAAAGGACTCTAGTAACTCTCTTCTGATATTTGTTCAAGAATTCCCCTGAAACGCACAGTAATAGAAAAATTTCATTCCAAAGTCGTAGTTCAATAACTCTCAAAGGTTAGTTGCAGCGGAATCAATTGATGAGCTTTTCAAACACAGATTCTGGGCCCAACCTCCAGCATTTCTGATTCAGTAAGATGGGTTGGGACCTGAGATTTTTCCTCTATGTCAAGTTCCCAGGCAATGCTGATGTTGCTGGCCTGGGGGCCAGTATTAAAACCACTAGTTATTTAGAGGCAGGGTAGCCAAGAGATGAAATTCTGGGCTTAGACACCAATTCCTAGTGATGGGACTTGGGCAAACCCCTCACCTATGTGTGCCTTTGTCTCCTCATCTGAGACTTGGTGAGGATTAGCATGAGGGATGTTTATAAAGTTAGGACAGGCACACAATGAATGTAGACACATTTCTATGAAGAAGAAAATGATTTTAGTGCCTAAAATATGCTACAATTCTCACTGTAAAATAGAAAGATAACCCTTTAAGCACATTTTTGGAAAATGTTCATCAAAGTTCAAGGTAATAACATAGTGGAAATCTTTAGTCAATAGCTTTGAAGAGAAAACCATCCCTGCTTTATCTCCATGTCCTCAGTTTTGGTAACTCCCTAGCAGGGGTGTATGTTTGATGTTTGCCTGCTTCTCCCTCCTTCTGATACCCATGACCTTGGCCATGAGCCAAAACAGGGTGTCTCATCTGGGAACAGGCAGTTGATGAGGGAGGCAGAGAGCTGACTCACCCTTGCTCTTAGAAGGCAGCAATGGGGGAGTTCCCGTCGTGGCGCAGTGGTTAACGAATCCGACTGGGAACCATGAGGTTGCGGGTTCGGTCCCTGCCCTTGCTCAGTGGGTTAACGATCCGGCGTTGCCATGAGCTGTGTGGTGTAGGTTGCAGACGAGGCTCGGATCCCGCGTTGCTGTGGCTCTGGTGTAGGCCGGCGGCTGCAGCTCTGATTTGATCCCTAGCCTGGGAACCTCCATATGCCGCGGGAGCGGCCCAAGAAATAGCAAAAACAACAACAACAACAACAACAAAGACAAAAGAGAAAAAAAAAAAAAGAAGGGCAGCAATGGGCAAGTTTTCCCAGCTTGCACAAAGCATGAGCTTCTGAAATAGAAGGAACGACAGCATCTGATGGCTATTGCCTGACCTCATGGAGGTGAATATGGTGTGTCAAAAGGAGACGTGGAGAGGTGACAGCGCATGGGAGACCCCGTCATCTGAATGTTAGGTTCCCCAGATCCATTAGAAATAAGCAAAAATGGCTTACCTACACATTCCATCTCTAAAATTTCCATGGATAAAGGTTGGAATGTTCTTTATGTGGTGCTTACACATGGGGATCTAGTAGTTTTTCAGAGTAACCCAGGGGATAGGGATGGAATGTAAATAGAACCAGCAGACAAATTAACTTCTGTTGAAACCACCCTTCACTCAGCCTGGAGGTGTAGCATGAAGCTGGGGGCAGCAAGGCCGAGTCAGTGCAGGCTCATTGTGAGCTTTGGAAGAGTGTGTGAAATCCAAACTCAACTTCGGGAGAGAAATTTGTGTTCAATAAATAGATCTTTCCAACCCCAGAGTTAAACCTGGGGTAGCACAAATGCATGTCTTTACTTGGGCTTTAATGCACTGTGCACATTTTAGGTGCTGTCCAGACATCATGAATCCTCTTTGGAGTGACCTTTCACCAAGCGGTTAATGTTCAACTTTTATTGAGTTCCCATAAGGGGACTATCTCTAAAGTTTGACATGGGAGTTCCCATTGTGGTGCAGCAGAAACAAATCTGACTAGTATCCATGAGGAAGTGGGTTCGATCCCTGGCCTCATTCAGTGGGTCGGAGATCCAGCATTGCCATAAGCTATGGTGGAGATTGCAGACATAACTTGGATCCTGTGTTGCTGTGGCTGTGGTGTAGGCCAGCAGCTGCAGCTCCTATTCGACCCCTAGCCTGGGAACTTCCATGAGCTGTGGGTGTGGCTCTAAGAGGCAAAAAAAAAAAAAAACCCAAAACCAAAAAACAAAAACAAAAAGTTTGACCTGACTCTGACCCGGAGGAGATGTGGATTTTGTGCTTGGGAATGTGAGAACACTGAATTTTGAGTCATGGAGTCCTTGATCCTCTGTTTTCCCTGGAGGCAAACATCAAGGTCTGGAGAGCTGAATTTAAGCCAGAGGGATTCTGCACTTTGCTCTACGTGATCTTGTTTTACCTTCATGCTGGTGTGGCCCAGGCTAACAAAAGATAAATTTGGGGAGATGACAGTTATCTGAATGGTCAGCAAAAAAAAAGTGGTATTTTCCTAAATGTCCATCAACAGATGAATGGATTAAGAACACGGGGTACATATACACAATGGAATATTACTCAGCCAGAAAAAAGAATGAAATAATGCCATTCACAGCAATATGGATGCAACTAGAGAGTTTCATACTAAGTGAAGTAAGTCACAAAGAGAAAGACAGATATCACTTATATGTGGAATCTAAAATATGGCACAAATGAACTTATTCTCAGAACATAAACAAACCCACAAACGTGGAGAATAGACTTGTTGCAAAGGGGGATTGCAGAGGAGGAGGGATGGATTGGGAGTTTGAGGTTAGTAGATGCGAACTATCACATTTGGAAAGGATAAACAACAAGGTCCTACTGTAGAGCACAGGGAACTATATCCAATTTCCTGGGATAGACCAGGATGGAAAAGAATATACAAAAGAATGTATATGTATATATATAAAACTGAGTCACTTTGCTGTACAGAAGAAATTGGCACATTATAAATCAGCTATAATTTAATAAAAATTGTGTTTTCTGGAGTTCCCGTCGTGAACAGTTCTCAGTGGTTAGCGAACCCAACTAGCATCCATGAGAATGCAAGTTCGATCCCTGGCCTCATTCAGTGAGTTAAGGATCCAGTGTTCCCAGCTGTAGTGTAGTTGCAGACGTGGCTTGAGTCCCGCATTGCTGTGGCTCTGGTGTAGACTGATGGCTATAACTCCTATTGGACCCTTAGCCCGGGAACCTCCATATACAGTAGGTGTGGACCTAAAAGACAAACAGACCAAAACAAAACAAAACAAAACAAAAACAAAAACAAAAAAACCCCTGTGTTTTCCTGTTGTGGTCAAAGTATAATCAAAGTATCCAATGGATTGAGTCAAAGCAATGATTTGAGAGTATCCAACCTATTATTTAACATTTTAGATGATGCCCATTTAACAATCGTTCATCTAAAGCCTGGAAGAGAAGCCCTTGGGAACTCACGTTATTGGTTATTCATCTCCTTTTAATCAGCCACCGTGGGTGATCCCCCATCACAGGAAATGAATGTGCCGTGTGTCTTGAGTGCACAGATAAATGGAGGTCATGGTTGCTGTTAGACAGACAGACTTGACTTTGGGAGAGGCCTGACGCAGCATTTTTCTAGAAGCACAGGGCAGCAGAACACCCACCCATGGTACTGCCAAGTGGTTATGGGGCATCCTGAATATCCATGGCCATCACTGGGGCCAGTCAGAGAAACTTGGTTTGTCATCTCTGGCCATAACTCAATTGTGTGACCTAATGGGCCATTCAACCAGCAAACATTTACGGAACACCCAGTATGAGCTGGAAGTGTCTAGGTGTTTGGGACATCTCAGTGAATAAGCAAATAAAAATACCTGTTTTCTTGCAAGGACACAGACAGTAATGATAAATGCAAAGTCACATCATTACGTCATTACTGCTCTCCCTTTGCCAAGAAGCAAGATTGCTGAGGACTAGTTAGACTAACCACCAGGGGGCAGCCTACCACACAGGCTGATCCAACTCCTAGCAGCCAGGGCCACCTGCCTTCTACTGTGTGTTTAATGCAGCCACCACTAAGGCCCTGGGGGATTTTGCCAAGAGTGGAGCCTACAGTTGGGTCTCTGTCCTAATGCAAGGGAACATCAGAGGGCTCTGGAAAGGATTAGGAAGGGTGGATTACTGCTTCAGTTCCCGCCCCAGCCTGTCTTCTCAGAGAAGGGATCACTAGTTGGGGCTGTCAGTGGGTACAGCTTCTTCAATAAGTAGCACTCTAAGCCTGGAATCCAGGTCTGGGGGCAGCCCTGGGTGGAGCAGGCAAAGCATCTTTCAAAGGCTTGTACGTCCCTTTGGGAGGTGAGAGCCAGAGAGCAGCAACCATTCTAATTTTTATTTACTTAGTCTGTCTTTTTTTTTAGCACCACACCCACAGCAGATGGAAGTTCCCAGGCCAAGTGTTGAATTGGAGCTGCAACTGCCAGCCTTCACCACAGCCCCAGCAAGATCCAAGCCACACCTGCGACCTACACTGCAGCTCACGGCAATGCCAATCTTTAATCTACTGAATGGGGCCAGGGATGGAACCTGCATCCTCATGGATATTAGTCAGGTTTATTACTGCTGAGCCACAAGGGAAACTCCCATAATTTTTATTTTTAAAATTTATTTATTTCTTTATTATTTATTTTTGCAGCCATAGCCATGGCACATGGAAGTTCTAGGCTTAGGAGTTGAATTGGAGCTTCAGCTGCAGGCCTATGCCACAGCCATAGCATCACAGATCTGAGCTGCGTCTGCAACCTACTCCACAGCTTAACGCCAGATCCTTAACACACCGAGTGAGGCCAGGGATTGAACTTGCATTCTCACAGGAACCTATGTCAGGTTCTTAACCCACTGAGCCACAGTGGAACCTCTATCTATTATAATTTTTAAAACTCACATTCTTTGTTGCTATTTCAAACATCCCTAAGTTTGGTTAATACCAGAAACATGAAGTGTATTTAAACTCTGTAATATATGATTGGAGATTTTTTTTTATGATTGGAGATCTTGAATCAAGCTTTAAAACTAAAGTAACTTTGAAATGAGGTCAAAGTCAGAATATTCAGTGAAGATTTTAATTAGGAAAGTATGACCTCAGACTGGGACAATTAAGAATGGTAAATTCAAAGGAGGCAAATTAGCACAGGGTTTGATCCACGGCCACTTAAATAAGACACAGGAAAATTTAATTTTTCTCATTCATTCAATAGCATTTCTCATGCAAGGATGACAACTGTTCTGTCTTGTAATTTCTCTTATGACATAATTCTTTTTGTTTTGCATTGCCTGGACCTCTCAGTATGGACAGCACAAAATTTTCCATCCTATTTTAGTTCTCAAAGTATATTGATTTTTAATTTAATGGAGTCAATTTTCTATGCAACCATATTTTATTCAGCATGAAAAGGAGTGCCAATTTTAAACATTCATGGAGTCATTTCTTCAAGGAAAACCACAAGCTGGAAAGAAAAACGAACATTTCGTTTGATGAGATTCAAATGGCAATGGCAGTTTGACTGGAGAAACATTTTCTTACCCAGAACCGTCACTGGAAGTCCACTTACGAAATGATATCTGGCCAGTCTCTGCCTGTTTTGTGGGGAGAGGGCATTTTCTGAGGAATGACAACAAATGGGAATTTGTCACTGTCTTGTAAGCCTGATATGAGAGATGGGGGCACGACGTAATATACAAAGTTAAAGTTCCCCCTAATTTATACACATAAACGCACAGGTATATTCTAAACAACTACATTAACGGGTCATACAGTGTTGCTTTTCAAAATTTTTCTTTTTGTGTTTTACTTTGTCTTACCCCCTTGTCCCCCCCGGCAAGCTCCTTCCTTGTCTCCTGCACAGATGTGACAACAGAACATAGATTTTGGTTTTCCTTGCGCACGTGGAATTGCCCACAGCTATTGCTCACTGCACACGTGCTAACCTGCATGTATGTACAGAGATGTGGAGGGCTTTTCCTCGTGGTTTTAAAAATGGGCTGATAAAATGGACACTGCTTTGCCCTTGGTCTTGCTTACTCCATAACTGCTCATAGAAATTCTTCCAAGTTCCTATATGTAGCTCTAATTCATCCATTTTGATGGCTATAGTATGAATGAACCAGAATTTATTTGTTCATTTCTTTAATAGGTTTTTATTTAAGTTCCTCTCTTTTGCCGGTACGAACAATGTTGCAGTAAATGTCCTTGCTGTTGTAAAAAAGAACTTTCAATTTTTATTTATTATTTATTTATTTGTTTGCTTTTTAGGGCCTCACCCACGGCATATGGAGATTCCCAGCCTAGGGGTCAAATGAGAGCTATAGCTGCTGGCCTACACCACAGCCACAGCAACTCGGGATCCAAGCTGCATCCGCGACCTACACCACAGCTCATGGCAATGCCAGATCCTTAACTCAATGAGCAAGGCCAGGGATCGAACCTGTGTTCTCATGGATGCTAGTCAGCTTCGTTAACCACTGAGCCACAATGGGAACTCCAAAAAGAACTTTCAATTTTTAAAGCAGTTTAGATTCACAGCAAAATTAAGAGGAAGATACAGGGTAAGTCAGACAGAGAAAAACAAATATTCTGTAACATTACTTATATGTGGAATCTGAAAAAATGATACAAATGAACTTATTTACAAAACGGAAATTGAGTCACAGACATAGAAGACAAACTATGGTTACCAGAGGGGAAAAAGGAGCGAGAAATTGGGCAATTGGGTTTAACAGATGTATACTACTACATATGAAACAAATGAACACAGGGAACAATATTTGTTTAGCACAGGGAACAATATTCAGTAGCTTGTAATAATCTATAATGGAAAAGAATCTGAAAAGCAATATATAGGTAACTGACTCATTTTGCTGTACACCTGAACCTCTGTGCATCGACTACGCTTAAATTTTTACAAAATGCAAAAAATAAAAAATAAAAAATTAGGAGGAAGGTGCAGGGATTTCTCACACACTGTCTGGCCCTGCACATGCGTACTCTTCTCCACTATCAACATCTTCCTTCAAAGCAGTGTATTTGTCACAACAGATGAACCTACACTGACACATCATAACCACCCAGAGTCCTTCGTTTCTATGAGGGTTCGCTCTTGGGATTGCATATCTAAAGGGTTTTGACAAATGTGTCATGAGACAGAACCATCATTACAATATCACAGAGAGTTTCATTCCCCTAAAAATCCTCAGTACTATTTATCTCTCTCTGAACCTTTGGCAGCTGCTGATCTTTCTCATCTCTCCATAGTTGTGCCTTTTCTAGAATGTCAAAAAGTCAGACTAATGTATGTCCTAGCATTTTTATTTCTGTGGGAGAGATGGAGGTGGGTATAGAAGTTTTGGTTTTGATTTTCCATCCAATTTGGCTCTTCTTCATCTGCTGTAGGTGCTGGAAAGGTAAACATTTACTGTGCCAAGCTTTCAACAGCTGAGAACGGTCCCTTTGCCTCAGCCTCTGTGATACTACCTTCTTCCTGCTTGGAATGCACCTGGTGCTGAGGCAATTTTTAAGCCTGATTCTCCAATGTAGTCCATATTTTAGCACATGTTTATTGAGCATTTACTATATTCTGGCAGGAGGCACAAGCGACATAGTTATAACACAACGGGACACAGTCTCCTGGCTTCATGAAATGTGTAAGTGCTTCATAGGAAAAACAGAAGGTGCTATAAGGCCATATGCATAAAGAGCTCAAGTGGTCTCAGGGAGACCTTGTTCATAAAGACTTAAAGGGGACTCGGGATGGACCTGGAATAGAAAAGGGGAGGAGCCTTCTGGACAGAAAGAGCTTTAAGGTACGGAGGGAGCAGAGAAAAGGTCTGCATGGCTAATGGCCAACACCGGAGACACAGGAGGGGCCAGACTGGCTGTGGCTTTGTTGGTCTTTCAAGAACCTTGAACTTGGCTCTTGGTGAAGAAGGGATGAACTTGTCAAGTAAGGTAGCTTAGCTTAGGCCAACTTTTAGAGTAAAGTCGATAATTTTAAGATGTAGCTCTCCCGCCTTTTATCACTTGCCACACATGGACATTCCTGGGCCAGGGATTCAACCTGCACCACAACAGTGACCCCAGCTGCTGCAGTGAGCACACCAGATCTTTTTTTTTTTTTTTAATTTATATAATTTTTTAAAATTTTCCCACTGTACAGCAAGGGGGTCAGGTTATCCTTACATGTATACATTACAATTACATTTTTTCCCCCACCCTTTCTTCTGTTGCAACATGAGTATCTAGACAAAGTTCTCAATGCTATTCAGCAGGATCTCCTTGTACATCTATTCTAAGTTGTGTCTGATAAGCCCAAGCTCCCACTCCCTCCCACTCCCTCCCCCTCCCATCAGGCAGCCACAAGTCTCTTCTCCAAGTCCATGAGTTTCTTTTCTGAGGAGATGTTCATTTGTGCTGGATATTAGATTCCAGTTATGAGTGATATCATATGGTATTTGTCTTTGTCTTTCTGGCCCATTTCACTCAGTATGAGAGTCTCTAGTTCCATCCATGTTGCTGCAAATGGCATTATGTCATTCTTTTTTATGGCTGAGTAGTATTCCATTGAGCACACCGGATCCTTCACCTGCTACGCCATGAGAGAACTCCATCTTCCATTTTGGAGATTAGCGAAAAACACTACAGCAATGAACATTACTCTCTCTACTTCCCCTCCCCTCTAGATTTGTTTGATTAGCTCTTTAGAATAAATTCTAGAAGTGAGCCTCTGGATCTAAATGGATGCCTGTTAAAATTTTGCCACCTATCATCAACCTGCTATGTCCAACCTCTGTGCAGTGGACACTCCCCTCATCAGCAGTGAGAGTGGGCATTGCTGAGACTTAATCAACACTCTGTGTGGTCAACCTTTTATTTATTTCTTTTATTTATTTTTTTTCTGGCTGCACCTATGTCATATGGAAGTTCTCGGGCTAGGGGTCGAATCTGAGCTACAGCTGCCAGCCAGTGCCATAGCCACAGCAATGCAGGATCTAAGATGCATCTGTGATCTACACCACAGATTGTAACAGAGCTGGATCCTTAACCCACTGAGAGAGGCCAGGGATTGAACTATGGCAGGTTCTTAACCTGCTGAGCTGCAACAGGAACTTCTCAATCTGTTAAATATTTCCAATCCAAAGGGCAGAAAATAAGCCTTCATTATTATTTGCATTTCATTTACTATTTCGGTGGTTGAATATCTCAGTAATGTTACATCACAACATTTCCCTTTAGGAGTTTAGAGTTTCCTAAAATGAAAAGAGAATGTATTTAGGACTTCCAGTCTTTTTTTTTTTTTTTTTTTTTAGGACTGCACCAGCAGCATATGGAGGTTCCCAGGCTAGGGGTCAAATTGAAGCTGTAGCTGCTGGCCACAGCCACAGCCACAGCCATGCCAGATCCAAGCAGCTTCTGCAACTTACCCTACAGCTCATGGCAACACCGGATCATTAACCCACTGAGCAAGGCCAGGGATTGAACCTGCATCCTTATGGATACTTGTCAGGTTCATTAACCACTAAGCCACAGTGGAAATTCCCAGGACTTCTCATTTTTTAAAAACACACCTTCTGCCAGTCACCTTATGAATTGCTCTTCTCTATAGAGTCTTTCAACAGTGCTATAGTGATGGCACTGAATAGGGTCAATCTAGAAAGTGGTGTCATGCTTTAACTATAATGACTGCTAATAGCCTCATAGAGATATGGTGAGTTTTAGACAAGAAGATACACGTAGAGACCCTGATGCAACACTTTCGCTTTAAAAAAAATTTCCACCAAAAGACTTGCTTCTTTCCTATTACTTGTTCCCTAGGTATTTCCACAGATATCTAAAAACCAATGAACCAATAACCTCCATAAACCAAGGCAAAGCATTGTGGCACTATGCTTTTATTTATTTTTTATTTTTATTTTTTGTCTTTTTTCTTGTTGTTGTTATTGTTGCTATTTCTTGGGCCGCTCCCGCGGCATATGGAGGTTCCCAGGCCAGGGGCCGAATCGGAGCTGCAGCCACCGGCCTACGCCAGAGCCACAGCAACACAGGGTCCGAGCCACGTCTGCAACCTACACCACAGCTCACGGCAACGCCGGATCGTCAACCCACCAAGCAAGGGCAGGGACCGAACCCACAACCTCATGGTTCCCAGCCGGACTCGTTAACCACTGAGCCACGACGGGAACTCCTGCACTATGCTTTTAAAAGATAGGTACCTCATCAGTAAAAGCAAAGAGAAGTAACACATGTGGGAAAGAATTTTTATCTGATAATTCAAAATTAATGCAGCTTATCTTCTGATTGGTCTATAGGGATAAACACAAGAGACAATTAGCTTTGAAAATACTAGAAGTAGGAGTTCCCATCGCGACTCAGCACTAACGAACCTGACTAGTAGCCATGAGGATGTGGGCTCAATCCCTGGCCTCGCTCAGTGGGTTAAGGATCTGGCGTTGCTTGAGCTGTGGTGAAGGTCGCAGAGGAGACTTGGATCTGACATTGCTGTAGCTGAGGTGTAGGCTTGTAGCTGCAGCTCTAATTCCAGCCCTAGCCTGGGAACTTCCATGTGCTGTGGGTGCAGCCCTAAAAAGATTAAAAAAAAAAAAAGAAAATACTGGAAGTTGGAACCATGCCATCACTATGCTGTAAGCATTTGCTAGGTGCCAGGCACTGTGCAATGGGTGTGTTCCCTTTCTCAACTTAATCTCCAAACAATTAGTAGTAATGCAGAAACTGGACAGAAAACTGGAAAGTAGAATAGGGCACAAATGCCCAGATTAAGCCAACACTCTGATCTCTAGAGTGTATTTCTAATTCTCTCCATTGAAAATTGCCACTCACAGTGACCTGAAGAAGTCAATACAAACCCAAACTTTTAGTATATACACATACCAACTAATAGCAACTCACAGAAATGAGGAAAGTTTTTGAGGAAAGAAATTCATTTTTTCCTCAAGAAAAGTGCTTCTATTCCTTTGCCATTTTCCAGAAAAATCATTGTCCCCCCAAACGCCAATTCTTCAAGCATTTAGGTTAACACTGATCTGGTTGCAGAGGATTCTCACGTAGAAAAATAACCAGAACCTTGGAGCCCATAAGGAATATTTGTGCAGTTGAGTTCTGAAGCTCCATGTCAGAAGTTTCAGCCAATACTTTGCTCTCTGTGCTCTTGCCCACTGAGAGGCACCCACAGGGAGTCACGTCTGGGCTGTCACACTGAAGCTCCTTGTCACTTTAATATTACAGGGACCTGTTTGTACCTCAACCCAGGGATTGATGAGGTTATAGATGAGCTAGTCTGGAAACATCCTCAATGGAGCAATTGCTCCTCTGGTTTTCTTCTCTTCAATGTACCTTTAAAATTAATGAGAGGAGTTCTGTTGTGGTACAGCGGAGGCAAATCTGACCAGTATCCATGAGGTTGCTGGTTTGATCCCCGGCCTCGCTCAGTGAGTCAGGAATATGGTATTGCTGTGGCTGTGGTGTAGGCCAGCAGCTGCAGCTCCATCCAATTTGACCCCTGGTCTGGGAACTTCCATATGCTGTGGGTGCAGCCCTAAAAAGCAAAATAAATAAATAAATAAATAAATAAATAAATAAATAAATAAATAAATAATAAAATTGATGAGAAAACAGGCTCTGTGTTAACCCAAAAGACCAAATATGTATTCTTGTTGTCATGAGCATGAATGGCCACAGTTATACTTCCAAATCCTTAACTCTTTCTTTCAGAGAAGGCACATGTTTCTTAGTGATCTTGGAATCACTTCTCAGGCCTTTCATCATGCACTCTGGAGATTTCATTTTGCCAACAATCTGGAATTTCAGTGACAAAAACGCAGCACACAGATTAAAGCATCATTTCCGTCCAGCTCTCAATGGCTTTTCATTGAAAAAGAAGAATTTCATGTCAAATGTTTGTTCTCTTGGTTCCATTCCATGACTATGATAGGATGTCAGCAGTGCAAGTTGATTCAAAGTAGTAGTTTTGCACTGCTACTTTGTCTTGGCAAAGGGGTGTATGTATATTGGTCAGGATTCTACAGACAAAGAGAACCAATAGTACACAAACACACGCACGTTTATTTATTGGCTTGTGAAATTATATATATATGTAGTGTGTGTGTGTATATATATACACACACACATATATATATATAATATATATTATACATATAAAGACAGAGAGAGTGTAAGGAACTGGTTCATGTAATCATGGAGCTGGCATGTCCCCAGCTGCAGTGGGAACCAGCAGGCTGGAGACCTAGGAGCACCAATAGTGTGGATACTCTGTCTGCTGGAGAATTTGCTCTTACTCTGGGGAGGATTTTTTTTTATTCTACTCATGCCTTCAACTGATTAGATGTGACCCACCCACATTAGGGAGGACAATCTGATTTTCTTCATTTATCAATTTAAATGCTGGGAGTTCCCGTTGTGGCGAAGCAGAAATGAATTGGACTAGTATCACTGAAGATGTGGGTTCGATCCCTGGCCTTGCTCAGTGGGTCAGGGATCCAGCATTGCTGTGGCTGTAGTGTCGGCCAGCAGCTGCAGCTCCTATTCAACCCCTAGTGTGGGAACATCCACATGCCGCAGGTGTGGCCCTTTTAAAAAAGCAAAAAAAAAAAAGAGAATAAAATAAAAAAAAAATTTTAAATGCTATTCTCATCCCAAAACACACTTACTGACAATATCCAGAGAAAGTTTGAGCAAATATCTGGGCACTCTGAGGCCCAGTCAGGTTGACACAGAGAGGATGTTGTTTTTAACCTGGAAGTGATCCAGCCTATGAGCAAATGAAAATGGAATGAATCTGGAGTAGGCTTGATGTCCTTTTTACATAAAACCCTCAGGTTGTCAGAAATTCATACCTGGGGAGGAGATAGCCAGCTGGGGCATTCCGTTGGGGCATTAAAGAAATCTCCTAGGTGGTTGTAAAGCATAGGAGGTAAGCCTTCCCCCGTTTCAATTCTTCAACATTTTATTCTAGATTAAGACATAACTCTGGTTTATTAATTCTAGAGAAAAAGGATAAATAAATCAAATATCTTTTAGTTCCTTCTTCATTGATCTGCTTTTTCACAATTGTGTTGGTATAAAAGAAGGTGCATTTGGGGTAACATTCTCTATAGCTGGCACTGTAAAGAAATGAATGATTTTTTTGTTTGTTTGTTTGTTTTTGTCTTTTTGCCATTTTCTTGGGCTGCTCTCGCAGCTTTATGGAGGTTCCCAGGCTAGGGGTCAAATCAGAGCTGTAGCCACCGGCCTACGCCAGAGCCACAGCAACGCAGGATCCGAGCCACATCTGCAACCTACACCACAGCTCACGGCAACGCTGGATCCTTAACCCACTGAGCAAGGCCAGGGATCGAACCCGCAACCTCATGGTTCCTAGTCGGATTCGTTAACCACTGCGCCACGACGGGAACTCCAAGAAATGAATGATTGTTAATAAACATCCCAAAGCCTGCACACCCCAGTGGATGCTGCTCCTTTAGTCAGGTTCTTCCAGGGCCACAGCATCTTCACCCGAGCTGCTGGCAGGGCTCATGGTGTTCCTGGAAACCTTGTGGAACTTAATTCCAGAGTGTGCATGGATGACCTGAATGAGGCTGTTAAGAGCTGAACCAATCACTTCTACTGACTCTTAAGGAAGGAAGATTCCTTTTATCACTCTCCTTTTTCTCCCTTCAATGAACCAGTCTCACAAAGGTATAGAAAGTTACTGTGGGAGTTCCTGTTGTGGCTCAGCGGAAACGAATCTGACTAGTATCCATGAGGATGCAGGATTGATCCCTGGACTCACTCAGTGGGTTAAGGATCTGGCGTTGCCGAGAACTGTGGTATAGGTCACAGATGCAGCTTGGACCCTGTGTTGCTGTGGCTGTGGCGTAGGCTGGCAGCTGCAGCTCCAATTTGACCCCTAGCCTGGGAATCTCCATGTACCAAAGGTGAGGCCCTAAAAAAAAAGGCAAAAAAAAAGTTACAGCTCTCTTCATGAAAATGGAAAAGCAGCCATGAGAATAGAGGAGGCAGCTGTCACTCGACCATCTCTTAGAGCCTTAGAGCTCTACATTGAGAGCAAGATGACTACGAATTCCAACAATTACAAATGTTGGCCACAAAGCTTGCCAGATAAGAGATCAACAAAAATAAATCTTCATCATCCTCTACACCTGCAATAAACAAGGAGAAAATGAAACCACACCACAGAAATGAAATACCTAGGCATCATTTAATAGGAATGCATAAGATGTTCATGAGGAAAAATTTAAACCCTAGGAGTTCCCGTTGAGGCTCAGTGATTACTAGTGGAACCCTACTAGTAACCATGAGGATTCAGGTTCAATCCCTGGCCTGACTCAATGGGTCAAGGATCTGATGTTGCTGTGGGCTATGGTGTAGATTGAAGACGGGGCTCAGATCTGGTGTTGCGGTGGCTGTGGTTAGGCTGGCAGCTACAGCTCTGATTTGATCCCTAGCCTGGAAACCTCCATATGCCACAGGTGTGGCCCTAAAAAGGCAAAGAAAAAAAAATTAACTCTCTATTAAAGGGCAGAAGAGGAGATTTGAATAAATGGGAAAATCGACCATATTTATGGATGGGGAGACTTTTTTTTAATAAAAAGATGATTTTTTTCAAATGTTTAATGTAACTGCAATTAAAATCCTACCAGATCATTTTGGGAAACAAAAAATTGATTCTAAAATTTATCTAGAGATAGAAATGTCTTATATTTTGAACAAAGAGCAAAGGATTTGGGGTGAGAAACTTACTTTAATGTTTAGACATACTATAGGGTTGTAGTGATTTACAAAATAAAACCAACAGCATGGTACCAGGAAAATTACCAGTGAGAAAAAAAGAAACCAGTGGAACATAATGGAAAGGTTAGAAGCAGACCGGAGTGTTCACAGATACCTTTTTCTTTTTCTCTTTTTTAGAGCCCCACCTGCAGCATATAGAGGTTCACAAGCTAGGAGTCAAATTGGAGCTACAGCTTCTGACTTAGGCCACAGCCACAGAAACACTGGATCTGAGCCGCATCTGCGACCTATACCACAGCTCATGGCAACACCAGATACTTAACCCACAAGCGAAACCAGGGATCAAAACTGCGTTCTCATGGCTACTAGTCATTTGTTTCCTCTGAGCCCTGACGGGAACTCCACAGGTAGATTTTATGTAGGAGGTGCTATGACAAATTTATAAGAAAAGGGTAGATTATTTAGGAAACGTTGATGGTAAAATTGGCTTCCTAAATAAAGAAAAATGAAGCTGGATCCTGATATCATGTCATGTTTGAACAACATGATATAAAGACCTAAATGCAGAAGGTGAAACAGAGTTCCTGATGTGGTGCAGGGGTTAAGAATCTGACTGCAGCAACCAGGGTTGCTGCGGGGATGCGGTTGGATCTTTGGCCCCGAACGTCCATATGCCGCGGGTGTCACCATAAAAAAAAAAAAAAAGCGAAACTATAAAGAGAATGGAAGAAAATATAAAATAACTTGGTGATTTGGGGACGTGGAAAAATTTTTAAAAGATCCTCAGAGCCTGGATTTCCTGTTATGGCTCAGCGGGTTACAAACCCAACTAGTATCCATGAGGACATGGGTTTGATCCCTGGCGTTGTTCAGTGGGTTAAGGATCTGATGTTGCTGTGAGCTGCAGTGTATTTCGAAGATGCAACTTGGATCTGGCATTGCTGTGGCTCTGGTGTAGGCCAGCAGCTACAGCTCCGATTCATCTCCTAGCCTGGGAACTTCTATACGCAGCCCTAAAAAAGGAAAAAAAAAAAAGAAAATTAAAAAAGGGAGAGAAAAAAAACCCCAAAGCCTGAAGAATAAGGCAAAGATTTGATAAATTTGACTATGTCAAAATTAGGAGATTATTCTTCTGTGAATAATGTGGAGTCTGTTACATGGAGTTAGAAGATAGATAATAGACTGGAAGAAGATATTTTTCTGTGTTCAAATTAGAAAAAGGATTAATATTCAGAACATAAAATATTCATAAAAATAAACAATGAAAGGCAAGAAACAGAAAAATCAACAAAGGATATTAATGGGCAATTTATAGAAGGGGCAATCTAATAAGACAAGATGTCATTCTCACCAACAATGTGAAAGTTTCAATGAATTCACTTCAAATTAATTATTTATTATAATCAAATTGGCAAAAATCTGGATTGAATAATAAAAAGGTTTCTACTTAAAAGGTGTTCACCATCTCTCCCTTTGAAATCCTACTAATGATATTTTATAAAATATGAATTTTCTTTCATATTTAGGTCTTTGCTAAAATAGCACAATGACTGAGTAAATAAATGAATAAAAGAATAAACAAATAAGATCAAACAATAAGAACAGAGACAGGGAGAAAAAACAGATAAATACATAACTTTTTAGATATAACGTGGGCGGGAGTGTAACTGATTTAGCCGAGAAGATGAAATGAACAAGTAAATGCTTGTGGGAGTGGATAACCACGACAATGAGCAAGTTCACGCGGAAGAATCCCTGAAATCTCTGTGAGGAAGACAGCGGTTGCTGTGGCAGGTGGGCTCGTGCAGGGGGCTTGGAGGAACACATAGAAAGTTGGAAGTCTGTGGAAGAAGACGTCAGGTTCCCTTAGTCCCTGCCTCCACCACACCCTGCCCCAGGTATCCACATCTATCCTGTGCCCAGGATCCTGGAGATTTAGTCTAAAGACATCGAAATACAGAGTGTCCATGTGTGGTCATTGATCTGGGAGCCTCACAAAGGAAATGCTGTCTCGATTTTACGTATTTATTTTGTACATTTAAAAAATTTTTTGTCTCCATATGCTGCACCTGCGGCACATGGAGGTTCCCAGGTTAAGGGTCGAATCGCAATTATAGCCACCGGCCTATGTCACAGCCTCACCAAAATGCCAGATTTGAGCCCCATCTGTGACCTAAATAGCTCAGGGCAATGCCAGATCCTTAACCCACTGAGCAAGGCCAGGGATCAAAACTGTGAGACCAGAGATTGACTAGGAATGCTAGTCAGATGTGTTTCCACTGAGCCGCGATGGGAACTCCTGGCTTAATTTTCTCTTTTTCTTTTTCTTTCTTTCTTTCTTTTCTTTTCTTTTTTTTTTTTTTTGGTCTTTTTGCCTTTTCTAGAGCTGTTTCCGCCACATATGGAGGTTCCCAGGCTAGGGGTCTAATCGAAGCTGTAGCCGCCAGCCTAACGCCATAGCCACAGCAATGGGGGATCCGAGCTGTGTCTGCAACCTACACCATAGCTCATGGCAATGCTGGATCCTTAACCCACTGAGGGAAGCCAGGGATCTAACCTGCAACCTCATGGTTCCTAGCCGGATCCGTTAACCACTGACCCACGATGGGAACTCCCTGGCTTGATTTTCTAATGAGGTGCACATAAGATCTTCTAGCAAATCTTTTAGTGCCTTACTCAACTGTGAATGACAACAGTAAAACTTTAAGCCCATGGGGGAATTCTCCAACATGAAAGAGAAAAAAAGCAAAAACAAAAAAGGGAATTAGATTAGGCAAATCAATAAAGAAAGTAGGTTAGTGGTTGCTTAGGAAGAGGTGGGGTGTTGGGGGAAAATGATGAGTGATGTTGACAAATGCGGGATTTCCTTTTGGGGAGCTGAAATTTTTCAAAAATTGATTGAAATGATGGTCGCATAAGTCGTGAACATACAGACTGAAAGATACAGAATGAAATCTCCCCATAGCTCCCTTTTTTTTTTGTCTTTTGTCTTTTTGTTGTTGTTGTTGTTGTTGCTATTTCTTGGGCCGCTCCCGCGGCATATGGAGGTTCCCAGGCTAGGGGTTGAATCGGAGCTGTAGGCACGGGCCTACGCCAGAGCCACAGCAACGCTGGATCCGAGCCGCGTCTGCAACCTACACCATAGCTCACGGCAACGCCGGATCGTCAACCCACTGAGCAAGGCCAGGGATCGAACCCGCAACCTTATGGTTCCTAGTCGGATTCGTTAACCACTGCGCCACGACAGGAACTCCAGCTCCCTTTTCTGATCCCAGATCCCATTATAAACCATTCATTGTCTTTCAGGTCAGAATTATTCTATGTTATATTCACAGAGAAAAAGTCTGACAAAATCCAACACCCATTTCTGATAAAAACCCTTCAGAAAGTGGGCACAGAGGGAAACTACCTCAGCATCATAAAGGCCATATATGACAAACCCACAGCTAATATCATTCTCAATGGTGAAAAGATGAAAGAATTCCTGCTGAGATCAGGATCAAGACAAGGATGTCCACTCATGCCACTACTCTTCAACATAGTTCTGGAAGTCCTAGCCACAGCAATCAGAGAAGTAAAAGAAAGAAAAGGAATCCAAATTGGAAAGGAAGAAGTAAAACTATCACTATTTGCAGATGACATGATACTATACCTAGAGAACCCTAAAGACTCTACCAGAAAACTGTTAGAGCTCATCCATGAATTTGGCAAAATCACAGGATACAAAATTAATACACAGAAATCAATGGCATTTCTATACACCAACGATGAAAGATCAGAAGGGAAATTAGGGAAGCAATCCCGTTTACCATCACATCCAAAAGAATAAAATACCTAGGAGTAAACCTACCTAAAGAGACAAAAGACCTGTATTCTGAAAACTATATGACACTGACGAAAGAAATCAAAGATAACACAAATAGATGGAAAGACACACCATGCTCTTGTATTGGAAGAGTTAATATTATCCAAATGACTATATTACCCAAGGCAATCTACAGATTCAATGCAATCCCTATCAAATGACCAAGGACATTTTTCACAGAACTCAAACAAAATATTTTAAAGTTTGTTTGGAAGCACAAAAGACCCAGAATAGCCAAAGATATCCTGAAAAAAGAAAAACGGAGCTGGAGGAATCAGGCTCCTGGACTTCAAACTCTACTACAAAGCAACAATCCTCAAAACTACATGGTACTGGCACAAAGACAGACGTATAGATCAGTGGAACAGGATAGAAAGCCCAGAATTCAACCCTCGCACCTATAGCCAACTCATCTATGACAAAGGAGGCAAGAATATACAATGGAAAAAGGACAGCTTGTTCAATAAGTGGTGCTGGGAAAACTGGACAGCCACATGGGAAAAGAATGAGATTAGAACACTCCCTAACACCATACACAGAAATAAACTCAAAATGGATTAAAGACCTAGATATAAGACCAGACACTATAAAACCCTTAGAGGAAAACATAGGCCAAACCCTCTCTGACATAAATGACAGCAACCTCTTCTCAGATCCACCTCTTAGAGTAATGACAGTGAAAACAAAAATAAACAAATGGGACTTAATGAAACTTAGAAGTTTCTGCACAGCAAAGGAAACCCTAAACAAAATGGAAAAACACACAGAAGGGGAGAAAATATTTGCAAATGAATCAATTGACAAGGGATTCATCTCCAAAATTTATAAACACACCATCTACAGCTCAATACCAAAAACACAAACAACCCCATCAAAAAATGGGCAGAAGATCTAAACAGACAGTTCTCCAAAGAAGACATACAGATGGCCAAAAAACACATGAAAAGATGTTCAACATCACTCATTCTTAGAGAAATGCAAATCAAAACCACTATGAGGTACCACCTTACACCAGCCGGAATGGCCATCATCAAAAAGTCTACAAACAATAAGTGCTGGAAAGGGTGTGGAGAAAAAGGAACACTATTACACTGTTGATAGGATTGTAAATTGGTGCAGGCACTGTGGACAACAGCATGGAGATTCCTCAGAAAACTAAAAATAGAATTACCATTTGATCCAGCAATCCCACTCCTGGGCATCTATCCAGAGAAACCGTGACTCACAAAGACACATGTACTCCAATATTTACTGCAGCACTATTTTCAATAGCCAAGACATGGAAACAACCTAAATGTCCATCGACAAAGGAATGGATCCAGAAGATGTGGTCCATATACACAATGGAATATTACTCAGCCATTAAAAGGAATGAAATACTGGCATTTTTAGCAACATGGATGAACCTAGACATTATCATGTTAAGTGAAGTCAGCTATGCAATGAGACACCAACATCAAATGCTTTCACTGACATGTGGAATCTGAAAAAAGGACAGACGGAACTTCTTTATAGAACAGATGCTGACTCACAGACATTGAAAAACTTATGGTTTCCAAAGGAGACCGTTCAGGGGGTGGGGATGTGCTGGGGTTGTGGGATGGAAATCCTATAAAATTGGATTGTGATGCTCATTGTACAACTATAAATGTAATAAATTCATTGAATAATAAAAAATTTTTAAAAAAGCAGGGAAGAGGAAATAGGCACATGCTAAATTTAATAAGAAAAAACAAATTCTTATCGAACATATAGCAAAATGTGTTCTTTATATCAATAAAAATTTAAATATGTAAATATAAATGTATATATATGTATATATATATATATATGGTGGCCATTGCATAAACATAGGGAAAAAATTTATGGCAAATTTATTATAAATAGTTGGGGATGAAACACAGCTGGTCTTAGAATCTGGACTGAAATATCACCACAAAATGGAATTATTTTTTCTGGACTGAAATATCACCACAAAATGGAATTATTTTTACTGCCTATGAAAGAATTCTGCAATAAATAAAATGAAAATACTACACTTGAGAAAGCAAAGCATGTTTCAAATAATTTATTGTATAAAAGAGAACACTCTAAAGATGCATATGTTGTGACCTCAATATAATTAAATAGGAAATAAAAGATAAAAATAAGATTAAAATACAAAAAAAAGAATTATTCTATGTATATTCAAATTACATACACACATATGCATATGTAAATGAGTTTCTCGCATACACAAACATGTGTCTGGTATATATTTACGAAGTGGTATCTCTGTGCATTTTTTGACTCACTTCTTTTTTCTTCTTCTTTCTTTTTACAGCCACAGCTGTGGCAAAGGGATTGAACCCACACCTCTGGAGCAACCTACCACGCCAGGGCAGCAAGTCCCTATTTCCTTCCTTTTTTTAGCACTAAATATTACCAATCTTCTACATTCCTGCCAATCTAATCAGAGAAAAGTGATCCTACTGCTTTAATTTGCTTTTTTCAGATCATCATCATTCCTTTTCGTTTCTTTCATGAACTGCTTGTTAGCCCTATGGATGTTTTTAAGCAAGAAAATACCTGGCCCTCAGAACATTCCTTTCTAGACTTAGAGTTCACGGGTCTCCTACGGACTTAGCATTTCATGTTAAACTGAGCGGCTCTTTTCCAAGGTCGTTGAACACACACCGCATCAGGCACTAGACACGATACTTTCTCTGCGTTGTTTCCTTCAACTCTCATCATAACTTTTGTGAGGGAAACTGATTTAACCCATTTCGTGATGAGAACCTGAAAGCTGGAGGGACTGACCCACTTTTCCAAGGTTAATATACCAATTGTGTTAAGCACTAGGTTTACTAGTGTTAACCAACGGTTAACACATTGCATCAGGAGCAAGTTTGCAATGTTAATGAGGAAAAAAATGACTCTTAGTGGGGTGGAATAATTTATTAAATTATAATTTTTGCTTTGGTCTCATGTTTTGCCTCTTCCATCCCCCAAAGACCTTGCCTTAGGGCTGTTCTCAGGATGGAAATGAGATGCACAGCAGCTCTGCCCTCTCAGTGTGGGGTGTGTGTTTTAAAACTAGACTAGGGGGATTTACCACTGTGGCACAGTGGGTTAAGAATCTGACTGCAGCATCTCAGGTCGCTGTTGGAGGTGCAGGTTTGATCCCTGGCCTTGGCCAGCTAGGATTCAGCCCCTGGCCTGGGAACTTCATATGCTGCAGGTGAAGCCATAAAAGTTAAAAAAATAAAGTAAAAAATAAAACCAGACTAGGAGTTCCTGTTGTGGCCCAGGGGGTTAAGAATCCAACTAGTATCCATGAGGGTTAGGGTTTGATCCCTGGCCTCGTTCAGTGGGTCAAGGATCTGGTGTTTCCATAAGCTACGGTTTAGGGGCATACATTGCAAATGCAGTGTGGATCTGGTGTAGCTGTGGCTGTAGCATAGGCCTGCAGATGCAGCTCTGATTCAACTCCTAGCCTGGGAACTTCCATAGGCTGCAGGTGCAGATGTAAAAAGAAAAAACAAACAAACAGACTACACTTATTGGGATATTACTCTCCCAGGATGGAGGCTGCCAGTATAGACGACAGGCTCCTGGGACAAAGAAGCAGCTCTGATCTGCAGGAAGAGCCATTTTCCAGCCCAGGGAAACCCAGGGGCCACGGTGAGAAGCTGTGTCGCGCAGGCGCAGATCCCTCACATTGCTCGAGGAGAATGGCTCCACCCCTGCAGTGAGCCTTGTGGGCTGAAAACCAGAAGACCTTTTAGCATAATCTGCTTGGCCTTAGGCCCTCAGGCCCATCATGTGGCCCTGTGGAGGGGTGGGAGGAGGTTCTCCCAAAGATGGTGAATTTTCCACCAACTGAGTGGGGTAGGAAGTCTGACTCAGATGTCACTTGATTCTGGAAAAAATAATGAGACATTTCTTGCAGTCCCCTGTTAATGTTTTGCAAATTTATTTTTATTTTATAGAGAGAGAGCATCTTTTAGGCAGTTCCTAATGCCTTCAAGGTATTAACCAACAAAATGTGCAGATGAATCAAATATTTTTAGCTCAGCAAGCAAATGGATAAATGGGTACCAGCCCACTAGACCATGGAAGGTTGACTGGAGCCTTCAGTTAACAGGAGCTTTGCATCTGACTCCTATTAACTGAATTGGAGGCAAAAATGTGTGTTCAAGGTTTCCTGCCAGTTAATTTAAAAAGCAATTTGGATTTCATGGATCTCCGTTGAAGTTTGGTTTCGGGGATCCCATAGGCATGAAACCACAAGAAGCTGTAATGAGCTGGACAGGCTCATAATTTCTTTTCCATACTGTAAGAGCAATAACAACCACCTCTCAGGGCATCTGGAAAATAGACACTAGTTACTCACAATCCCACTCCCGAATTTAGCTTGCACTTTTCTATTGCACATTCCTTCCGTGTGCTTCCGGTGAGAATGGAAAGGACATCATATCTTTGTACCTGTGTTTGTATTTAGAGAAAGATGGAGTTACTCATACAGAAGAAGGCGGTGTGTGTTCTGCCCGTCACAGACTATTTCTCATGTTTCTCTATAAACTTGTAGTCCATCAGATGAAGATGCTCATTTCCTTATCTAGTCCCCGTGGTGGTGAGTTAATAGGATGCTGTTGGTTTTTTGCTCCTAGAAATGACAGTCACCTCTCTTTGCAGAAAGCCATAAATGGAACACAAGACCTCCCGTGACCTTGTGCCTTTCACGAAAGTCACCTTCCAAAAAGGCTATGCTCGTTGGCACTCAGCAGAGCCTGCCCGCCCCCAACACCCTCATGGGGTTGGCCATTCTCCTTCTTTTCCAGATTGGTTGTCAAAAATAGTGTATCATCAGTTTAATTTAAGATCACTAATGATTTTGAACATCTTCCCATGTGTTTATTTATTTATTTATTTGGTCTTTTAAGGGTTGCACCTGTGGCATATAAGGGTTCAAAGGTTGAGTTGGAGACGCATCCACCGGCCTACACCACAGACACAGCAATCCGGGATCTGAGCCACATCTGTGAGCTTCGCAGCAGCTTGTGGCAATGCCAGATCCTTAACCCACTGAGCAAGGCCAGAGATTGAACCCGCAATCTCAGGGTTACTTGTTGGATTCGTTTCCATTGCGCCACACGGGAACTCCTGTAAAGTAAAATTAGTGAATATTTTCTTATTACACCTACAATACACATTTCCCCAGTCTATTGTTTGAATCTCCAGCTTCCTACACAGTCACTCTCAAAGTGGAGATGGAACTGTGATGGTGGTTTTCAGCTATTTATGTGTAATTTAATGCATAACCCCTAATGTCGCTGTCATTCTGCCATTACTGCCAACTATGTTTGCACAAAAGCTTTAACTTTGAATTGACACAGCTATTCAGCAAAGACAGAGAGGTTTGATGGCCAACATTCCTCAGAACAGAACTTCAGGCTGAATTAAGCAGTTGGCTGGAAAATGATTTGCCTCTCTAACTACTCTGAATCATTCGCCTACAGAGGAAAATGGGTGGGAGCTCTTGGAGGCGGCCCTCTGTTCCAAGCAAAACATATTTAAGCAAAGCTGGACTTTTACAAAGGATACAAAATCGAGGGGTGATTTTTGTATTTTAAAAAGATTTTTGTAGGATAATAGTTTATTAGTAATTCATTCAAATTTCAAGTCCTTTTCCAGTCAAAACAGAATTTGATTGTCAAAAATTCCTCAGGTACCATTTCTACCAAGCAGGCAGAGTTTTGGGGCAGGAATAGGGCCTTCCAGGCAGAGGGGGCTTTTTTTCCCCGGGAGACAAGGTAGCCTAGGCCAATGCGCATGCTGGGGACACGCTTGGCGTGTGTCGGCGTCACGTGGCTGAGCCACCCAGGGCTGCTGTAGACTGAATATTTGTGTCCTGTCCAAGCATATGTGGAAACCTAACACCCAATGCAACAGTGTTAGGAAGTAGGGCCTTTGGGAGGTGAGTAGGTCGTGAAGGTGGAGGCTCCTTTTCAGACACACTAAGATGGTTAAAATAAATAAAGGTGGACAATAAGAAGTATTGGCAAAGACATGGAATAATTGGGATTCTCATATATTTTAGCCGGGGATGTGTGTGATGCTTTGGAGAACATTTTGAATTTCTTCAAAATGGTGCACACGGGTTTAACATAAAACCCAGCAGTTGCACTCCTCGATGTAAATTCAAGAAAAATAAAAACCTATGACCACAAAAGACTTGTATGTGACGGGAACCCCTGTTATATTCATATGGTGGAATCCTATGCACGTTAAAGGAACAAACTAGGAGTTCCCACTGTGGCTCGGTGGAAACGAAACCAACTAGTATCCATGAAGATGAGGGTTCAATCTCTGGCCTCACTCAGTGGCTTAAGGATCTGGCATTGCCATGAGCTGTGGTGAAGTTTGCAAACATGGTTCGGATACCTCATTGCTGTGGCTGTGGTGTAGGCTGGCAGCTGTGGTTCCATTTCAACCCCTTGCCTGGAAACTTCCATATGCTGTGGTGCGATCCTAACAAAAATTATAATAAGGGAACAAACTATTGATACAGAGTACATAGATGAGCCCCCTAAATATTATGCTGAGTAAAAGAAGTCAGTCAGCCTATTCCACCTATTGCGTGATTCCATTCCAGAATAGATAAATACATGGAAAAAGATGGCAGATTAGTGCCTTCTCATGGTTTGGGGAGAAAATTTAGAGTGACTGCTAATGGATAAAGGAGTTACTTACTGGAGGGAATGAAATGTTGTAGAACAAGAAGGTAGTGTTGATTGATCTAAATATTCTAAAAACCACTGAATTGTACACTTACATGGTATACATTATGGTACAGTAACTATTTCTCAATAAATTTTTATAAAAATGATTTAAAAAAAGATGAAACAGAATCAACAAGCACCTGGTTTCTCTCACTGGTGGCTCCCACTGCACACTGCACCTGTTAGCCTTGTGCAAGCCCATTCCCAGGCTGGAGAGCTTATGTCATTGGGGCCCCTCTATGTTCCAGCTGCTGGTCTGGGGAACAGCTCGTCCTGTACTTTTTACCAGGTAAATGAGTGGCTAAATTAGACTCTCAGTCTGAAAGATTTGTCTTTTTTTTTTTTTTTTTTTAAGGGCGGAAATCCTCAGGGTTTATTTATTTATTTATTTATTATTATTTTTAAAATTTTCCCACTGTACAGCAAGGGGATCAAGTTATCCTTACATGTATACATTACATTTTTCCCCCACCCTTTGTTCTGTTGCAACATGAGTATCTAGACATAGTTCTCAATGCTACTCAGCAGGATCTCCTTGTAAATCTATTCTCAGTTGTGTCTGAAAACCCCAAGCTCCCGATCCCTCCCACTCCCTCCCTCTCCCATCAGGAAGCCACAAGTCTCTTCTCCAAGTCCATGATTTTCTTTTCTGTGGAGATGTTCATTTGTGCTGGATATTAGATTCCAGTTATAAGTGATATCATATGGTATTTGTCTTTGTCTTTCTGGCCCATTTCACTCAGGATGAGATTCTCTAGTTCCATCCATGTTGCTGCAAGTGGCATTATGTCATTCTTTTTTATGGCTGAGTAGTATTCCATTGTGTATATATACCACATCTTCCGAATCCAATCATCTGTCGATGGACATTTGGGTTGTTTCCATGTCCTGGCTATTGTGAATAGTGCTGCAATGTCATTCTTTGGTTGTCGATGTTGTCCCCTTAAGTTTTCTTTCCTTTGTGTATTTCTTGTTTCCTGAAGTAGCAAGTTGCTTGGGCAAGGACTGTAGCTTTACACACCTTGAAATTCTCACATCATTTTACAGCCTCGAACAGATATTTATAATCCAACACCTGGAGTGGTGGGAGAGCTTCGTATGTTTTTCTTTCTTTCTTTTTCTTTCTTTCTTTTTTGTCTTTTTAGGGCCACACCTGCGGCATATGGAAGTTCTCAGGCTAGGGGTCAAATTGGAGCTAGTCACAGCAATGCAGGATCTGAGCCGTGTCTGTGACCTACGCTGCAGCTTGAGGAAACACCGGATCTTTAACCCACTGAGAGAGGCCAGGGATTGAGCCCATGTCCACATGGATACTAGTTGGGTACACGAAACACTGAGCCACTATGGGACTCCCGGTACACTTTTATTTCTGTGTAAAAGCAAATAAAAGGTCAGAAAGAAAAGCTCAGCTGACAGGAGAGAAGGCAGCTGTCTGAAATAAGGAAATATTGGACAAGGTCCCTGTGGTGAATTGGTTTGAATTCAAGCAAGTTTATTCCTTGGAAAAATGTGAATTATTGTTGCAGCTCCTGCTCCAGTGATCTGTCTACTTATCTTTCGCCCTGAGGATGTTTCAGTCATGTAGAGAAATAGAGAAAATAGGAGTTCTCTTGTGGTGCAGGGGGGTCAAGGTCTGGCATTGTCACTGCAGCAGCTTGAGTCACTGCTGTGGGGTGGGTTCCATCCCTGGCCTGGGAGGTCCTATATGCTGCAGGTGCAGCGAAAGAAAGAAGGAAAGAGAGAGAGAGGGAGGAAGGAAGGAAGGAAGAAAGAAAGAAGAAATAAAGTAATATGAGGGTTAATGCATTCCTGCTGTATCAAAAGCCATGGTCCCCCCCACACACCCCTTGGTCTCTGGAGTCCTATATAGTGAGCCCTTTTAGATGCCCACAGTCCTGTCCCTGCTGCGAGGCAGCTGAGCTCAAGGCAGGCCAGATGCCCAGGTGTCAGAAGGCGGTGGACAAAGACCCCACCCCCTGGCCCCAGGAGGGTGGCCCTTGAGTGTCCCACCGTTTCTCAGCATAGCCCCAGGTGCCACCACCCCGCCTTGGCTTCCTTTCCTTCCTGCCTTCCTCATGTGCCTCTGGTCACCTCCCAATTCCAGTACCGGAGTCAGTTTTGGGGACCCAACCTGACACCCATGATCTAGGTTCAGCAACTATCACAATTTTGCCATGTGTGCTTCATCTCTTTCCCTTCTCTCTGGAGTATCTTAAAACAAGTCCCAGACATCGTGCGATGACAATGCTGATTTATGGGTCTCCTCTAGGGGAGGAATGGAACAGCCTCCCTATATCACTCCCACATGCATTAGTACGGCCTTGTCCCCCTTCCAACCCTCCCCTTCCCACCACAAGCCCAGATTCTCAGGCATCCCATCCGGACATAAACTGGGAACATGCCAACCCGTTTATCACTGTTTATCTTTTAATGCGTAAACCTAAGGCTTCAAATTGTGGGTGGGAATATAAATGGTGGGGGGGAAGATTCCCTTTAAAAGGAGGGATCTTTCATTAGACAAGCGACAAGAACAGGAGATCACTCCTCAGCAAGCAAGCCTGCGGGGGTGGGGGGAGGCGCTTGCTCGAAAAGATGCAGAAAAGGATCAGCTGGCACCAATGGTTGCTTTCAAGGGCATCGTTTTATAAGGACCAAGTGCCCTGCGTTGTCTGTGCTGGTGAGGGTGATGTAATACAGTCACTGCTTTCACGTACAACACGCCTCTGCGCTCTTCTGGGGCCCCAGAGGTGGAGGTGAAGATAATGGCGCTCTCTTTCGATGCAATAGAGCAGTTTGCAGAGTAGGGTCTTTGCAAGTCTCCAGGTTTTCTTTTGCCGCCTGCCTTGGTGGTGAGAGAGAGAAGCACATACTAAAGGCCTCCTGACATATGTTTGCTTTTTTAGGGCTGCACCTGCGGCATATGGAAGTTCCCAGACTAAGGGTCAAAGAGGAGCTGCAGCTGCCCCCCTGCACCACAGCCACAGCCATGCAGGATCTGAGCCACGTCTGCGACCTGCACCACAGCTCACGGCAATGCCAGAGCCTTAACCCACTGAGCGAGGCCAGGGATGGAACCTGCATCCTCATGGAAACTAGCTTTGTTCTTAACCCACTGAGCCACAGTGGGAACTCCTGTGGTATTTTCATTAATGGAATTAATGGAATGGACAAGACACCCACCACCCTCGTTCTCCAGATGCTGGAAGAGGACACAGCAGATTTGGTGCTGGAACCTGCCTATCGTGGGGCCCGCATCCAGGAAGCCCATGCTGATTAGTGGCTTCAGCTCTGAGAGCCACTGAAAGCAGGCCGGATGCCTGGTCTCACTTGATTTCCACCAGAAATCGGGGAGGAAGATAGAGAAGGAAAGTAGGTGTGCTGATCATCTCCCCTTTGCAGCTGGGAAAACTGTGGTCAGGGCCCCGGGGATGGGGTTGGATTTGGTTATAGCGCTGGGGACCATGTATGCTTGTATCGGCTTTTGAAATGTGCTCTTGGAAGCTGTGCTCTTCACCCCATCACTGATGCTGTCGAGGCCATGCTGCCCTAGAGGAGGGGCGGGCGGCCTGTCAATGGAGGTCCTTGTGTCCTGGGTGACTTTGGCCCACCAGCCAACACTCGGGGAATTCCGTTCTGGGTGCGTTGGTGCTTTCGCAAGAGGGGGTTCTTCCCAGAGATGCCACAGGAGGTGGAGACAGCTGAATGAGGGTTCTGTGTGCTTCTGTCCTCTGCTGATTTACGAGCCCTCCTTCGCAGCATTTTGCCACAATCCCAGTTCAGCGTGGGATGGAAACCAATGAGGGGGGTTAGTGACGAAGGCAAAGCAGGCATTGCCATAGGCTGGCCGGGAATCTGGGAAGCTGCCCTAGGGCCAAAACCTCTGGGGACAAGCATGGCCCGAGGTGCCAGTGGGAGCACAGGGCACCAAGTTCCTGGGAGCTGTCACACAGGCAGAGCTGGCCTTTCAATGCAAGTTGACCTCCACCCTTGCTGTCTGATTCTAGGTGCTTCTCATTCCCCCAGAAGGTGTGGTCCTGGAGGAGTGATGGACCCAGGCCACAAATCTGTCTGGAACAAGGTGGTGAAGGAAACAACAGGGGCAGATTTAAATGCAAAAGTGTTGTTACATCATTTTTCATTCAAACTAGGTAGAAGGAGGCATTCCCGTTGTGGCACAGTGGAAATGAATCGGACTAGTATCCATGGGGACGCGGGTTCAATCCCTGGCCTCACTCCGTGGGTTAAGGATCTGGTGTTGTCACGAGCTGTTGTGTAGGTCACAGATGAGGCTTGGATCCAGCGTTGCTATGGCTGTGGTATAGGCCGGCAGCTACAGTTTCAATTCAACCCCTAGCCTGGGAACTTCCATGTGCCGTGGGTGTGGCCCTAAAAAGACAAAAAAAAAAAAAAAAACCCCACAACAACAACAACAACAAAAAAACGAGTTAGAAGGAAATTCAGCTCTTTGAAAACAAAACCACAACTTAGTCCACAAGGAAATGAGCTTGAGGTGGGCTCACATAGGAACCAGGGAAATGAGCATTTTATCCCGCTCACAGCCACTCTGCAGATGGGCCTCGAAGAGGGCCCACATCAGCTCAGGAGCCAGGCAGACCTCGAGTCTTTCTCTGCACAGCCCGTGCATACTTGACTATTCCAAGGCCATCACAGTAGGTGCTGGTCCCCGGCCTCAGAGGAAAGGCCTGGAGCAGGTTTCCGCACAGCACCTGGATCCCCAGGAGTCACAGGTAGTGTTTATCTTATTCTCTGTTCTGAAGATGCAACTATATCCCTTGGTGAACTGCCACTCTTTGCTATCTTTAAGGGCCAAGTCCAGCAGAAGGACAGAGGCCACGCGTCATGGGCTGAATTGTGCCCCCCGGGAATCCATAGGCTGAAGTCCGAGCCCCTAGGACCTCAAAAAGTGATTGTCTTTGGAGATAGGACTTTTAAAGAGGTGATTAATATAAAATGAGATTATTAGGCTGGGCCCTAATCCAGTGTGACTGGTGTCCTTATAGGAAGAGGAGATTAGGTCAGAGGCACTCACAGAGGGAAGACCGTGTGAGGGGGGCAGGGAGAAGGCGTATGTCTACGAGACAGAGAGAGAGAGGAACAACCCTGCCAACATCCTGATCTTGGACTTGGTCTCGGACTTGGACCTTTATCTCTCAGCCTCCGGGACTGAGAAAGAATAAATGTCTGTTGTTTAAAACTCCAGCCTGTGGTGCTATGTTATGCAGACTGAGAAAGCTAATATGCTATCCAAACTAATACACCGTCATGCCAATGCATCCCCTGCAGCCAGCTCTGCCTTCCCCACGAAGCAGGGAACCTGGATTTTAGGGCATGTGAATCTCGTCCAGGCTGTCACATGAGTCCTTCTGATTATTTTCTTTAATGTGTTTATGCTTTGAAAGATTTATCAGTTGGTAGTTTTTCATTTCTATAAAGAACATCTAGCGCCTTGAGCAGCTGCCATGCCAAGAGTAGCATGGATACCTAAAATTGATGGAATTTTAAAAGGAAGACTTGGAGCTCTCTTTGTGGCTCAGGCGGTTAAGAACCTGACTTAGTATCTGTGAGGATTCGGATGTGATCCCTGGCCTCACTCATAGGGTTAAGGATCTGGTATTGCCACAAGCTGCAGAATAGGTCACAGATGCATCTCAGATCTGGTGTCACTGTGGCTGTGGTGTAGGCTTGAAGCTGCAGCTCCAGTTAAACTCTTAGCCCGGGGACTTCCATTTGCTGCTGGTGCAGCCCTAAAAAAAAAAACAAAACAAAGGGAAGATTTAATATTTTAGTCAGCAATGTCGATAGTAAAAGGTCTGATTTCTTTTGGGCTTTTTGAAATATTAAAAGTAGAATGGGGATGCTTTTTACGGCTTTCTCGGTCCTTTGGCTGTCTGAGGTCCTTGGCCAGGAAAAGCAAAATCAGAGAGAAATCCAGAGCAGACCAGAACACCTTTTGTGTAAATGGGGCTCATCCCCTTAGCTGAGGTCTTTCGGGGGTCCCTTCTGCATAGCCATGGAACTTACACTTGGAGAGGAGTAGAAATTAAGGATGTATCACACTCACAGGTCCCAGAGAGAGAGGCCTGGCACACACGGAGGGCCACATGTGTCACCCGAAGCTGAACTGAGCTCAGCTGGCGGGAAGACAGGCGGGGAGAGAGAGGTGGGCGAGCGCTTTCACTGGGGCCCTGGGCGGGGCAGCCATGGCACGAGGGAAGTGAGATGCTGGCTACCTTGAACTTAACTAGGTCAGCAGAGGGGAGGGGGGCAGGACAGGGAGTCCCCCCACTTGCCATGGAGAGTCGCCCCATGGGCACAGTCGGGAGGAGGCTGGTGCTGGTGGGGCTCCCACGGGCGGGTGGGTGGGGAGTCCTTCGGCCACAGGGAGCAGCTCTGTTACAACAGTGCCTCAGTGGCTCTCAGACAGGGTGAATCCCTCTTACCACCTGAGTGGGGAGACATTGACGGTAGACAGGTGGTATTGCTGAGGCATCAGTCAATGCTAATACAGGGGTTGGGAGACGTGGCCCCCCAAGATAGGTACTTAGAACCTGGGGCATTGTCAGTCTCCACATTTAGCAGGGGGTGGACAAGAGTTTTATGCTGGATACCTCCAGGTTTAAATAATTTGCTGAAAGTCCTTACTTTTGTTGTGAAAGTTCTCCCCCCTTCTCTAAGCTGTTGGAGGGGTATCTGTCCTTGTGGAATTGTTGACATTTGCAAAAGAGGGCCTTTGAATGGTGTGAACCCCGCCTTGCTTGGCCAGCAGGTAATCAAGAGCTGGAGGACTCTCAGTGAGCACTTGGGCTTCTTGTATTAGAAACAAAGGCTGGATTTTTTTTTTTTTTTTTTTTTTGCAGGGGGCTGTACCTGTGGCATATGGAAGTTCCCAGGCCAGGTGTTGAAATGGAGCTGCAGCTGCCAGCCTACACCACAGCCACAGCAACGCAGGATCCGAGCTTCATCTGAGACCTACACCACAGCTCACGGCAATGCCAGATCCTTAACCCACGGAGCGGGATCTCTGGTCCTCATGGGTACTAGTTGGGTTCCTAACCCGCTGAGCCACGTCGGGAACCCCCAGTCTGGATATTTTTCGACCACGTTCTGTGAGGGTGGCAGACGGTTGTTAATCAGCTGAGAAAATCTGATTTAGTTTGCTTGTGCCCACTTCAACTCCTTCCACCATTCTGGCCAAATCTATTAACAGTATGGAGGCCAGATGTCTGACCCTGTGATATTCTGAAGAGAATGTATATATTGGATGAGGGAGATACTCATGGACACTGTCAATGCCACAGGGTAGGAATTATAGGACACATAGGGAAAGTGAAGTACGACAGGTTTTGTGCATTTTCACTGGGGTCGCAATCTGGTCCCACAGAGGCATCAGCTAGGGCATCATAATTTCCAGGTTTTACCCATGTAGAGGCGAGTGTGGGGTCTGGGAGAACTGAGGCATTTGGCCAGACTGTGTGGGAATCTGGACAAACAGAACAGGGGCCTGGATATTGGGTCCCCTCCATTGAATCATATTGGAGGCCCTTGACTTTTCCCAAATGTTCCCATTTCCAGGGAAGCCTCGTGGTCCCAAGACTTGGGGCCATCTGGCCAAATTCAGAAGAGCATCACCTTTGGAGGCACAGGAACCCCTCCGAGTGGCAGACCCAACACCCCGGTCAGGTTGCCGTGTGGGCTGCCACAAATGCAGTTTTGATTGACATCTTGGAGGTTCTGGGTAGAGGCTAAGGGGAGTTGTGGTTGGCAGGGAGGTGGGTGATATGGTGCTTGGGGAAGCGGCTGTGGGGTCACGGAGCTTGCGGAAGTGTGATGCATAACAGGGCCAATGGTAGGAGGGCTCTGGTCATGGTTAGCAGCACAAGGAAGGAAATCTCATGAGACATTTCTCTTTTTTTCCTCCTTTTTTTTTTTTTTTTCTTTTCAGGGTTGTACCCATGGCTTATAGAAATTCCCAGGCTATGGGTTGAATTAGCACTACAGCTGCTGGCCTACGCCACAGCCACAGTAATGCAGGAACTGAGCCTCATCTACGACCTACACCACAGCTCACGGCAACGCCGGATCCTTAACCCACTGAGTGAGACCAGGGATTGAACCTGCATCCTCATGGATACTAGTTGAGCTGGTTTCTGCTACACCGCAATGGGAACTCCTCAGGATACATTTATAGCAACCTCCATAAAAAGAAGGGTGGGAGGGGCTGGGGGTGATAAGCAGGCAAGGAGGAAACACGTGAGGAACGCTGGTGGCATTTAGCAGGCATAACTTTGCATCCCACGGGGCCAGACACACCTCGGGGTGGCCTCATCATCATGGGGTTTATGACTCACAGTTCTGTGGCACCCATGGAGGCTGTGGGAGGTTGGTGACAGGAACTCTGCAATCTCAGGGAAAGAGAACCCAGGAGATTTTATGGATGAAGACAGTGACCCAGGAATTGGGGAACCAGCATGGGGTAGATGGAAACCAGCGTGGACCTGTGTGGTCAAGAGGCGAAGATGGGTAAGGAGGGGGTGGAGGTGGTGTTGTCATCTCCAGTGGCGTGGAAGCTGGAGTCCACCCTGACAGTGAGTGTCCTTCCCAAGAGGCTGTCCCCTGAAGGAAACCTGCATCCCACGTGGGAGTGTGGCCTGGTGAAGCTTGAAGACCTCTTATTAGAATCCTGCGGTGAGCACCCAAACAGATGCCAGTGCTGCAAATTTTTAGTAACTCTTGGGGACCACTGGGGCATTCTGGCTAAGGCCTGGGAAGCTTCTCTTCGTGTCTGACCTGGATATTCCACCCAAAGAAAATAAATCTTTCGGTTACACGTGTAGACAGCTAACACAGTGGCCCTTGATAAAATTGTGACACAGTCCATAGACTTAGTCTTATAAACAACATTAGGGGCCGTATAAAAGGCAGAGGAAGATGATTTGGAGTCATTGTTCAAGCCAGCCAAACGTGCTCTAGACAGTTAAAATTAGTATTCTGGATGAATATTCTGCTCTCTTGAGGTCAAACATCTGTGCAACTGGTGCCATTTATAATTTTTGTTTTTTTGGTCTTTTTAGGACCACACCTGCAGCATATGGAAGTTCCCAGGCGAGGGGTTGAATCGGAGCTACAGCTGCCAGCCTACAGTCCAGCCACAGCCACGCCAGATCCAAGTCACATCTGGGATCTACACCACAGCTCACTGAGCGAGGCCTGGGATCGAACCAGCATCCTCATGGATCCTAGCTGGATTCCTTACTGCTGAGCCACAATGGGAACTCTGGTGCCGTTTATAATAGAATCCAATCACCTAGGCTTGATGGTGTGCGGGCCTGAGAAATGGTCATGCAGTCCAGCACTCTTGGCTGCCTCATTCTTGAGTGCAGCTTAGAATGTTTTGGGCCATTTGTTTGCAGCAGATTTTGGTCTTGGCGAGCCCTTGTGGGTCTGCCAGCAACCCATCTGAGGATGCTAGCCAAACATAAAAAGACCGATAACCATAGGCCAATTGAGCAGGAACAGCAATTTAACTTGGAGCCTTGCGAGTTAGACAAAGGGAGTTCTGGGGCCACCAGGAGGGCATTTGAGACCACAGGTATCTCTCCCAGTCTCTTGTGCAAGTTCTCACGGGCACCCGAGAGGAAGGCAACGTGAGACCATTCTTGGTGCGGTCATTTCTGAATATGACTGACGTTGACCAGATGAAGTCCAGCATCCCCTCTGATGGTAACCTGCACAGTTCCACAGCAGCTATGACCTCTGTGTCCTGTGGGACATGATATGATGTGGGCGTATTAACCAGTACTTATAACCAGAATAAATAGACAGCATCTCTGGGTATTTACGTATCCAGATAAGACCAACAGGACATTCCTCTGGGCTTTGGATGTTTAGTAAGTCAAAACTTGATTTGCCCTTGATTAGGTTTCCAGGCTGAGGAGGATGGGGATATGATTGATAAATCAAATTTTTATTTGGATGTTTTATATGTGGGTGAAATCCCAATGTAATCATCCACTATTGAAAGTATCATGGGTCTCCTCTTAGAACTAAAAGAAGAATTTTAGGAGGTCAGAGAAAATTTGTATGGGGGGTGTGTATACTCCCTCAAGGGACTGTGAATTTAATTATATTAATGCCTGTGGCAATAGAGACACTTATTAGGGTTTCGCTTTAACAGGAGCTCTTTTAATGATCCATTATGATGTTCAACTGATTGCTGTGTTACATCTGTTCCTGGCTTAACCATTTAAGTCACTCTTGAAAACCCACCACTGAGGCAAAGCTGTTCACTGAAAAATATTTCCCAGGGAGTTCCCTTTTTGGCTCAGCAGTACTGAATCTGACTAGTATCCATGAGGACGAGGGTTCACTCCCAGGCATCACTCAGTGGGTTAAGGGTCCAGCGTTGCTGTGAGCTGTGGTGTAGGTCAGCAGCTATAGCTCCCATTGAACCCCTAGCCTGGGAACCCTAAAAATCTGCTGTGGGCCCTAAAAAGACAAAAGAAAAAAAAGAAAACTATTTCCCTTAATATTTTCTTATATTCCTCTTTCTTTATGTTTACCTTGTAGTGCTGAATATATTTCTTTAAGCCTCTCCCATTCTTTTTTGGAATAAGGGCAGAAGTGTTTTATTCTTTTATCTAGCTTTTGTTTGTTTGTTTAAAGAATCAGATTTTCTTGACTACTTTGTGTATTTTTTCACAGATTGGCCAACAATTTTAACAAATGTAAAGAATTAGAAATAAGCTTTCTTAAAATCCAGAGAGTGAAACTATATGAATAAAAGGATAGGGAATATGTAGATCAGAGAGGAAGGGAAAACCCTGCCTCACCATCAAAGCTCAGACACCTGGGTGGACTGCAGGTGATGGTGAGATTGGTGGAGTTTCTGGGGAAGAGGGAACATTCTTGGCTGCTCAGTGTGAGAGGCTTGTCAAGTCCTCCTGGGGTCATCTGACAGAAATCGTTGAAATTGTCACCTCTCATTCAACTTTAAAATTTTTTTAAAATTATTTTTTCATTTTTTTAAAATTATTTTTTCATTTTCTTAGGCTTTATTGAAGTATAGTTAATTTACAAAGTTGTGATAATTTCTGCTGTACGCAAAGTGGTTTAGTTATACATGTACACACGTCCATTCTCTTTCAGATTCTTTTCCCACATAGATGATCACAGAATATTGGGTAGAGTTTTCTTTGCTATATGGCAGGTCCCCGTTGGCTAATCGTTCCTTATCCCTCAGTGTTTATATCCCAATCCCAAAAGGATACAAATGAACTTATTTGTCTAATTTGATTTTTTTTTTTTTTGCTTTTTAAGGGTCATGCCTGGGGTATATGGAAGTTCCCAGGCTAGGGGTCGAATCGGAGCTATAGCTGCTGGCTTGTGCCATAGCCACAGCAACGCCAGATCTGAGCCACATCTGCGACCTACACCACAGCTCACTGCAGTGCCAGATCCTTAACCCACTGAACGAGGCCAAAGATCAAACCCTTGTCCTCATGTATCCTCGTTGGATTTGTTAACTGCTGAGCCATGAAGGGAACTCCCTAACTTGAATTTCAATGGCATACTCATTCATGTGTATGTGACAGATGGCACCATCAGCTAGAAAACATCCCTCTGGAGCACGACTAAAGGGCACAGGAGACGTCCTGGAGGGCTCAGCACAGCTCAGAAACACTGAAGGTCCACAATGAAGTTCTCACTCAACAGGAAAGGGGCAGCCAGGTGGCCTGCATTTATAATGAATTCCCGGGTGGGAATGTTGCTGTTCTGGGGAGTCCTTTTAAGAACATCTAGTTGGGAGTCCCCATCGTGGCATAGTAGAAATGAATCCGACTAGGAACCATGAGCTGGGTTGCGGGTTTGATACCTGGCCTCACTCAGTTGGTTAAGGATCCGGCGTTGCAGTGAGCTGTGGTGTAGGTCACAGATGTGGCTTGGATCTGGTGTTGCTGTGGCTTTGGCATAGGCCAGCGGCTACAGCTCCAATTAGAGCCCTAGCCTGGGAATCTCCATATGGCCCCGTGTGGCCCTCAAAAGCCAAAAAGCCAAAAGCCAAAAGCAAAAAAAAAAAAAAAGAACATCAGGTTAAGAATTCCTGTCGTGGCTAGTGGAAATGAATCTGACTAGTATCCATGAGGATGCAGGTTCCATCTCTGGCCTCACTCAGTGGGTTAAGGATCCAGTGTTGCCATGAGCTGTGGTGTAGGTCTCAGACATGGCTCGGATCCCACGTTGCTGTGGCTGTGGTATAGGCTGGAGGCTACAGCTCCAATTTGACTCCTAGCCTGGGAACTTCCATATGCCATGGGTACGGTCCTAAAAAGACAAAAAAAAAAAAAAAGAACCTCTGGTCAGGTGTTCTCTGGGGTGGCACAGACACACTCCCTGCATGTACCTCCAGCCTCCGACACAGGCAGGTGGTGGGCCCGGAGGGAACAGTTAAAATAAAAAACATTTATCTTCTTATGGGTTTTACCTAAATGAGTGTAGCTTCTGACAGGATACCAAAACTTTTAATAGTGTAGACTTTGTGATTCATGTTTAGTTGGTTTCCTGGGACAACTGTAATTTTCATTCTAATGTAGAACATTTCAAAGTCTAATATTTTATTACAACTCACAGCTAAAACTGTTTTCTATGGAAAAGAATTTCTGATTTTATCACGCAAATCAATTCAGAAACATGAGTGCGTCTATTCAAAATGCCTCACTTTGCAGGCATTTCAGGAACGGTCAATCACCAAAACCACTTGGCAAATTTCTTAAGCCCAGCATCAGCCTTGAGAAACTTGGAAACAGCCTCTTCCATACCTGGAATGTCCCCCCCCACCCAGAGCCTTCCCTGCACTCTGCTTTGAAACCCATGTATGGACACCTCCAGCTACAAATGCTGTGCCACCCTTACAAAGTGGCAAGAGGGAAGTTGGGTTTTCCTTCAGATGATTGCGTAGATCATCGTTGGGGTAGGGAGATGATTGGGAGAGAACAGTTCCAAGTAAGATTTAAGAGACTGTAAAACATTCCAAATTAAGTCTTCCTTCAGCTGCACCTGACATCCAGGACACCCTGGTACTTCCTGGTACTTCCGGGAAGCAGATCCTTCCAAACTGAAGGAGGGAGCTCGGCAGAGCTGTGTGTCCAGATGACACGTGTGCTTGCAACATTCCTGTTCAGCCAGCCACAGAGCTGAGACTGAGGCCTCCCCAGTGATGTTTGCAAGGGACCACTGTCCAGAATATTTCCGTCTTTGGAACTCACGGAGGAGGCTAAGGACGTTCACCAAGGTGTCACTCAGAAGGGCAGGAGTGACACCAGCAGGGCTTTCCAAACTAGGACCTTCTTGGTGTTTCCCAGGGTCCTTCCTTCCCAGATAAGGACTCAAGCCACAGACTTCAGGAGATGGAAACAAGAGGGATGGTGGACAACCTGGCTGTGGTCTCTTGGCTTCCTGGCCTGCTAGTGACATCACCTCCTTCTCTGAGCACCTGGCTGCCTTCAGCCCCACACCCGAGACTGTTCTAGCTCTTAGCTCAGACTCACCTTGCCTCAGGCTCTAGTTAATGATCTGGCTTCTAAAAGTCATGATGCTGCACACCTTAAGTTTATACAGTGCTAAATGTCAACTATTTCTCTGTAAAACTAGAAGAATAAAGAAAGTTTGCCTAAAAAAAGCAAAAACACAAACAAACAAAAAAACCAGGTTTCTGAGGACCAAGAAAGGAGCAGATTGGATCCTTGGCTGACGCAATAGAGACAGCCCCAAGACTGTGATACTATTGTTTTAGAGCTTTTCAATAAGCTCTAAAACAGTAATATCTTTTAAAAAGCTCTAAAACAATAATATCTATATATTAGCTTCTTTTGTTCTTTTCTTTTTTCTTTTTTTGTCTTTTTGCTTTTTCTGGGTCAGCTCCCGTGGCACATGGAGGTTCCCAGGCTAGGGGTCAAATTGGAGCTCTTGCTGCCAGCCTACACCACAGCCATAGCAATGCGGGATCCAAACCACATCTGCGACCTACACCACAGCCCACAGTGATGCCGAATCCTTAACCCACTGAGCAAGGCCAGGGGTCGAACCCACAACCTCATGGTTCCTAGTCAACCACTAAGCCACGATGGGAACTCCTAGATTCTTTTTTTTCTTACCACAGTAAGATATCTATATATATAGCTTTCTTTTTTTTTCTTATCACAGAATGAACATATTCATGGCAAAAAAAGGATATAAAACTAGAAATATGACAAGAAAATGGATCTGCACCTGTTTTATCCGACTCACCCTTAAAGCAGCCCTTCTCCTGTTTATGCTTCTCCAAGGACTTAGAATGAAAGCCACATCCTTGGTTCAGCTAATGTAAGCTCTTCATTCTCACATGCTCCATCTATGTGTTGTCCAGGTTTCCTCTTTATCTCCTGTGCACTGGCCACAGGCCTGTCTCCTGTCCTTCAAAGGCATGGACCTCACATACCCCAGGCCACTGTATTTGCGGTTCCTTTTGTGTAAACACAAGCACTAGACTTTGGAATGCCCAACTCCTAACCGTAATTCCAGTCCCACTCAAACATCATTCTGCAGAGAGACTTTCCTTAGAAACGAGCCCACCCCACCCCTGCCCATGCCATTCTCTATGTTACCATCACGTCTTTCTGGGCAGAATATTACCATCCTCTTATTTATTACATTTATTTATTTATTTATTTATTAGGGCTGCACCTGCAGCATGTGGAGGTTCCTGGGCTATGGGGTCGAATCAGAGCTACAGCTGCAGGCCTACACCACAGCCACAGCAATGCAGGATCCAAGCCGCATCAGCGACCTACACCACAGATCACAGCAACGCCGGATACCCGACCCACTGAGTGAGGCCAGGGGTTGAGCCTGCATCCTCACAGATACTAGTCAGATTCATTTCTGATGTGCCACAACGGGAATTCCTGTTACCTTTATTTTTATTTATTTATTTTTGCTTTTTAGGGCTGCAGGTGCAGCATATGTGAGCTCCCAGGCTAGGAGTCAAATGGGAGCTGCAGCTGCCAGCTACACCGCAGCTTGGCCTACACCACAGCTTAGCCTGTGCCACAGCCACAACAATGTGGGATCTGGGCCACATCTCTGACCTACATCAAAGCTCATGGCAATGCAGGACCCTTAACCCTGAGCAAGGCTGAGTTAGAACCTGCATCCTCATGGATACTCATCAGGTTTGTAACCCGCTGACAGTGGGAACTTCCTATTACCTTTACGTTTTAAAAACCTTTTTCATAACAGTTTTTTTTTTTCCCCAGCCATTTGTCAGCACCCAGGATCTTCCAGCCCAGTCTATCCATCAGCTGAATTTAGCCACATAAGCGACCTTAGCCAAAACCAAGACTAGCAGCAGTCAGCTCACCATAAGAAATACAAAGGGTTGTTTGAAGCCACTAAGTTTTGGGGTGGTTTTGTATACAAGCACAGAAAACTGAAATAGAATCTGATGGCTGAACAGAAAATTACATCTTACATTTTTTTGCCTGTGGTTCCTTTGACTGAAGTATTCAGTAAAGTCAAGCTTTTGTAGACAACTTGTTGCCCTTACAAGACAGTATACAGAATATTAGCAATTCAGAGCCTCCAGGTCCCTGGTGTAGAATGACTGCTTTTATTGACACTGGGCAGATGAAAGAAAAAGAAGTTCAAACCCCAACACATGGGTCTCCTAAGATGTGTTAATAGGAATCTCTTCTCTCTTGTTCCCCCAAGGTGACAGTAGCTAAAAATCAAAAGCAAAGTTAGATGCAACCATTTCCCAAATTGCAATAACAATTGAATTTAAAGGACTATAGTGCCATTTAAGAATCCAATGGGAAGCAGCAGCAATGAACACTGGAACAGAAATATAAAGGAGACTGAAAAATATTCCATTGTATATGTGTACCATGATGTCATTTGCAGCTACATGGATGGACCTAGAGATTATCATACTGATTGAAGTCAGACAGAGAATGATAAATACCGTATATCACTTATATGTGGAATCTAATAAAAATGACACAAAAGAATTTATTTATAAAACAAACTCAGAGATTTCAACACCAGTCTTAAGTTTGCCATGGGTGAAGCCATGGGGAAGAAAGAGGAATTGGGAGAGTGGGAATAAAATATACACGCTACCGTATAAAATAGATGGTTAACAAGAACCTACTGTACAACACCGGAAGATCTAGTCAATAGTTTGTAATAACCTATATGCGAAAAGTTGGATATATTTTTTTAAAAAGAAAGTAAATGTTCTCAAAAACATGTTAATCATAAAGAAAATTAAAAACGGAGACTTTGGAGTTGGTGGATGCAAATGGCTGCCTTTGGAATGGATGGGCAGTGGGGTCCTATTGCACAGCACAGGGAACTGTGTGACTGGCTTACTCTGATGGACAACAGAAATTGAAGAAACATTGTAAATCAACTGCACTTTAATAAAAAAATTAAACCACAGGCATAGCATATAGAAAAAAAGAAAACTAAAATGACTTATTAGAAAAAGAAATATAGAAGTTCCTGCCATGGCTCAGTGGTAACAAACCCAACTAGTATCCATGAGGATGTGGGTTCGATCCCTGGCCTTGCTCAGTGGGTTAGGGATCTGGCTGTGGTGTAGGTTGTTGTGTAGGCTCAGATACAGCATTGCTATGGCTGTAATGAAGGCTGGCAGCTGCAGCTCTGATTTGACCCTTAGCCTGGGAATTTCTATATGCTCTGGGTACAGCCTGAAAAAGACAAAAAAAAAAGAAAAAAAAGAAAAAAAGAAAAACAGAAATATAAGGGAAAATGAAGAAACTCAGAGCACTTTGCATGAACACACCCTCCATCCCTCTTTTTGAAGGTACTGTAATTTCCTTGCTGGAGGGAGATAGATCTGCAATTACATTCGGATCCTGGGGGTGGTTTTCAGAGTCAAATCACAGAGGAGAAAGTTTTTTGTGGCGGTTTTAACACATGTCCTCAGATTCCATGTGGCCCTCCCCTGAACCTGGGTGGGCTTTGGTGGTGCTGTGTGATTCCTGAGGTCTGGGCAGAAGAGGTCACAGAGCTGTGCCGTGGGGTGTTCGTTCCGGGAGCCTCCAAAGACCTTTTTTTTTTTTGTCTTTTTGTCTTTTTTGTTTTTGTTGTTGTTGCTATTTCTTGGGCCGCTCCCGAGGCATATGGAGGTTCCCAGGCTAGGGGTCCAATCGGCGCTGTAGCCCCCGGCCTACGCCAGAGCCACAGCAATGCGGGATCCGAGCCTCGTCTGCAACCTACACCCCAGCTCACGGCAACGCCGGATCGTTAACCCACTGAGCAAGGGCAGGGACCGAACCCGCAACCTCATGGTTCCTAGTCGGATTCGTTAACCACTGCGCCACGACGGGAACTCCCAAAGACCTTTTTTATTTCTTTCCACCTTGAGATAGAATTGACATATTATATAGCGTAAGTTTAAGTTGTTCAGAGTTACGATTTGTTACGTGTGTGCACTGTGAAATGATTACCACAGTAGGGTTAGTTAACACACCCATCACCTCGCATAGTTACGTGTGTGTGTGGTGAGAGCATTGAAGATCTACTGTCAGCCACTCCAGCTGTCTTGTAAGAATTCTGGCTACCCTGGGCCACAACGTAAAGGGGCCACAAAGAGAAAGGGGCAGAGGGCTCCAGCTGCTACAGCACCCAGCCCAGGAGCCAGACCTGCGAGGGAACAAGCCTTCAGGATGGCCCCCGCCGTGGCTACCATCTGACTGCAGCCCCATGAAAGACCCAGCCCGCTGACCTTGGTCAGCCCAGAACTGAGACAAGTAATACTAATGTAGGACTCTATTGTTTTTAAGCCACTGTTTGGGGATGGTTTATTTTGTAGCAATTAAAAAAATTGATCATGCCCCCACCAGATAAACCGCATGATATCGCTTTACCCTGGGAGCATCTGGGGGAATATGCATGTACGGTGTTGAGGGGGCAAGAAGCAGCAGGTGTCCTGAGGAGGAGAGACAGCTCCCTAGAAGACAGTGGGATGAGTCAACCTGGCTAGACTACAGTGCCCATTGATTTGTCAAACACTATTCCAGATGTTGCTATGAAGGTGTTTGAGAGATGTGGTCAACATTTACCATCAGTTGACATTACTTAAAGCAGGTCACTCTCCGTAATGGGCCTCATGCAATGAGCTGAAGGCCTTAGAGCAAGAGACTGAGGTTTTTTCCAAAGAAGAAGGAATTCCAGAAGTTCCCTCGTGGTACAGTGGGTTAAGGATCTGGCATTGCCACTGCAGCAACTTGGGTTGACTAAACCCTAGTTTGTGAATGAACTGTATTGGGAGGGTAGGAGGATGGTTGCGTATGTATGTGTTGGGAGGAGGTTTGTGAAATAATTAAATGCTCATCATTCATCTCAGGAGTTATTAGCCAAAATCTACTTTTAAAACATAAGCTGAATCTGATCACATTTTTTTTTTGCTGAAAATATTTTTTTTACTAGAGTACAGTTGATTTAGTGTTGTGTCAATTTCTGCTGTACAGCATAGTGACCCAGTCATGCATATATACACATTCTTTTTCGCATATTATCTTCCATCATATTTTATCTCCAGAATTTGAATATAGTTCCCTGTGTTGTACAGCAGGACCTCATTGCTTATCCCTTCTAAAAGTAATAATTTGCACCTACCAACCCAAAACTCCCTGTCTATCTCACTTTTTCTTTTTACTTTTTTCTTTTTCCTTTTTTAAACCCATTTTTTCTTATACGCATACATACTCAGGCATTCCAGCCACTGTCAACAATCCTGTCCATTGCTTTTGAGTAACCTCCTTCCTGATCTTCCGGCTTCCACACTTGTCCCTAAAGTCAGGTTTAAGGAGTTATCTTTTAAATGTATCTACTAATGTAACATGTCCACTTGGCCCTCCCAAAGGTCTCCCACCTCTCAGAGCCTGAGAACATCTTTCCCACAGCTCACAAAGCCCCACATGGACCAGTCCCCTTTAAGTTTTCTTGTCTCACCGCCTGCAAACCCTTTGCTTTGTTGTAGAGTATTATGTCAACAAAGACCTTGACTGGTACTGGATGCTAACCCCCCAGGAGACTTTGGGAGTTTTTCTTGGGCAGTGAGCATGTGTTTTTTGGTTGTACAAGTCAGAATCACAATGGGAGCAATTGATGTTTGATGCAAATATTTTCCTTTCCATGAAGACAAAGTATGGGGAGAATGGTGCATGAGCGTGACCAGGGGCCAACAGGATGGACTGCAGTCGGTAATCACTGGGTGCGACATTGGTGGCCCATTCCTAAATATTCCCATTTGGGTGATCCAATACTATGTGGGTTTGGCAGAAGGCAGCCCTGCTTCCTCTGCAAGCTCAGGGGATGCAGATACTCTCTTTTCTGCTTCCTGGCAGCTGGTTCTGGGCACAGAATCTGGCCAGGCCACCTGGAAGGTCCTGCCTGGGCCTCTGAACCAACAAGGCACAGAGGCTGGATCACCGTGTAGAGATCATTCCTGGTAGAGTCAGTGGGACCAGGATGTCTAGGGGAGGAAGCAGAGGAGGGAGTGAGGTAGTGGCCTCAATGTCCAAAGGAGATGGGACACTAGTCCCACTGCGTGGCTCTGGCTCTATTCTTGGTTCCTAATCTCGCTGCTCCTGTGTGTTCTCAGCTGGTGTCCAGACTTCGCTTGGTTCTACGAGTACCTAATAGTTTTCCAGCAACATACTTAGGTTAGTTGACATCTGTTGGCATCTAATAACCTTACTGGTTCCATTATTAGATCCCTTTCTGCTCTTCACTTTTTCTTCCGTCTATGTCTCCTTACTCTGTTAAAAGACAGTTAATTAGGATTTCTCTTTGTGGCGCAGTGGAAATGAATCTAACTAGGAACCATGAGGTTGCGGGTTCAATCCCTGGCCTCACTCAGTGGGTTAACGATCAGGCATTGCTGTGAGCTGTGATGTAGATCACAGACGTGGCTCAGATCTGGCATTGCTGTGGCTTTGGCATAGGCTGGCAGCAACAGCTCCGATTAGACCCCTAGCCTGGGAACCTCCATATGCCGGGGGTGAGGCCCTAAAAAGACAAAAAGGCCAAAAAAAAAAGGGCGTTAATTAGATTTTATCAAAGACATCTCTATAGAAATATCCAGTTCATATTGTCCAAAATGAATGCCAAATCAAAGCAGGACTGAGTAATTTCAGTGTAGGTAGGGAGGGGAAGCACTCTACCCCCACCTTTTTCCTCTCTGTGCAAGATGTGGCAGGCGTCATGGCAAAGCTTGTGGCAGCGCAACCTGCTTCAACTATACACACATAGAGAAGAAAGGGTCTCCCTTCTTCTTTCTGTTACATCTTTCTGCTGCTTCTCCATCTTCAGGGCCTTATCTGAAGAGTAAATACCACCTTACACATTGAGCAACAGGGCATTTCCCAAGTAGCAGAAGGATTGCAGTGTCCTTAATTTGGTGTGGAAGAAACAGATTTCCTTAAAGGCCCCCAAATGTCTTCTTAATAGAAAGCAATTACAAGTTGATAGGATGAAAGATGAAAGAAGATGGTAATACATCTTTAGAGGGAGAGACTTCAACCCCCACACACTGTCTGCATACAAACCTGGAAGGTGTCCTGTGCATTCTAGTTTTTTTTTTTTTCTTTTTTTCCTTTTTAGGGCCACACCCACAGCATATGGAGGTTCCCAGGCTAGGGGTCTAATTGGAGCTACAGCTGCCGGCCTACACCACAGCCACAGCAACGCCAGATCCGAGCCTCGTCTGTGACCTACACAATAGCTCGTGGCAAAGCCGGATCCTTAACCCACTGAGCAAGGCCAGGGGCTGAACCCGAAACCTCATGGTTCCTAGTGGGAGTCCTTTCCATTGTGCCCTGATGGGAGAACCACGGTGCTAGGGGCTGGACCACAGCAGGGGCATGAAAGGAAGGGGGGCTGGACCACAACAGGGGCACTGAAGGAAGGGGTTTGAGGGACACAAAGAAGAAAGCCTGGAGTTCTCATTGTGGCTCAGAGGGTTAAGGACGTGACATAGTCTCTGTGAGGAGGTGCGTTCGATCCCTCATTCAGCGGGTTAAAGATCTGGCATCGCCCCGAGCTGTGGCATAGGTCACAGATGTGGCTTGGACCCGGTGTTGCCATGGCTGTGGTGTTGGCCTGCAGCTGTAGAACCGATTCAATCCGTAGCCTGGGAATTTTCCTATGATGCAGGTGCAGCCATAAAAAGAAAAAAAAAAAAAGAAGAAGAAAACCTGACTTGTGAGTTATTTCCATTACTGCTTCAATAAGTAATAAATCACCTACACAAATACTGATTAGGTCAGGGGTCAGCAAATATTTTCAGTAAAGGAATAGAGAGTAAATATATTAGACCTAAAAATATTTTGTAGAGAGGAGTATTTTACCATTGACATTGTTTACAATAGTTGGCTTATGGTAAGAGTAAAAAGAACCGCGAGTGGTTCCGGTGATGAAAGTGGGCAGCTCAGGGGAGCGGCAACCCACAGCAGATGTCATTTCTGCAACTGGGAAAGAGGTAGTAGAGGTTAGCTAGCTCCAAGCTGAGCTGTGTTTCCCACCAAATCAAAACACAGGCAAGTCACAGCCCAGGGATGGCTGTTACAGTGGCATCAAGCAGCAAACGCAGCCCAGATCCTGAATGGGGAACACAGTGTGGAAGTCTTATTGGTTTTTTTAAATTACTCAATGAATTTTATTACATTTATAGGTGTAAAACAGTCATCACAACCCAATTTTATAGCATTTCCATTCCAAACCCCCAGTGCATTCCTCTGCCCTCCAACCTGTTTCGCTTGGAAAACATAGGTTTTTCAAAGTCTGTGAGTCAGTATCTGTTCTGCAAAGAAGTTCATTGTGTCCTTTTATTAGATTCCACATGTCAGTGATAGCATATGACGTTGGTGTCTCACTGTCCAACTGACTTCACTTAGCATGATTATTTCTAGGCCCATCCATGTTGCTGCAAATGCCGTTATTTCTTTCCTTTTAATGGCTGAGTTGCGTTGAAGTCTTGACTGCTCAGCAGAAGCTGGAAGAACTGAGCATCACGAGGAAATGAGATAGCACCAGTCCTGGTCCAGCTGGCTCAGGATGTCATCCCTCTGTCTGACCCAGGGACATTCTAGTAGCTGTGATGGAACAAGGGCTTTGGTTGGGGAAGCAAACCTTCAAGCAAAGAATATTTGATTCTAAAGCTCAGAAAGTCTTTAATTCAGTGTAACACACCTATGGATATTATAATAAAGCTGAAGGCTTAATATGACACAGTCATATTCCCATTTGATTATTATTCAACACTGGATTCACACAAGAAGAAGAGTCCCTCAGAAAATAAAGACTTGGGAACAGTGGCTGGCATTGATTACAAGGGGCCTGAAAGGAAATGAAGAAACAGTTTGCTCCTGGCTAGGGACCAAGCCCAGCCAAGGAACAGTGTCAGCTTCATCTGTGGTTTCTCTGCCCAATCATAGCACCCTTGCATGTTGGAAGTGACCAAATATGCAGGACAGAATGCGAAAAATGCCAAAATGAGTGGTTGGGGTACTAAATGTAGTATTACTTTAGAGAAGAGAGTGTTTTTTTTAAAAAAAAGATTGCATTTTTTAAAAAAAGATGGGCATTAAGTCTCAGAATCTCAGAATTTTTGGTAGAAGGCTCTGAAAAGACTATTTGTTCCAGCTCCCATCTGATGGATACTTTTAATAATTCCTACTTTAAGATTAAACATATCTTCCTGTAGCTGACACCCTTTGAAATGGGCTATGCCCCTTGGAATTCTGTAAGTGGGATGATGCTTCTGCATGACAGTCACTTAAACAGTCAGACTCTTGGAGTTCCCATCGTGGTGCAGTGGAAATGAATCCAACTAGGAACCATGAGGTTGCAGGTTCGATTCCTGACATTGTTCAGTGGGTTAAGGATCTGACATTGCCATGAGCGGTGGTGTAGGTTGCAGACACGGCTCGGATCCATGTTGTTGTGGCTGTGGTGTAGACTGGTGGCTGTAGCTCTGACTGGACCCCTAGCCTGGGAACCTCCATATGCCATGAGTGCAGTCCTGAAAAAAAAAATAATAAAAGTCAGACTCAGCAATTGTGTCTTCCATTCTCTCCCTGGAGGCCTCATCTCTAGTTTCTCCAAACGTGCCCATAGGGCATCATGCTGAGATTTGTGGTGACTTCTTGTTTCTCTCTGGCTGGGTTTGTCTCTGTTTCTGAGAATGTAGTAGTTCCCAGAACTGAACATATGATGGGAGAGGTCTTACCTTCACCAGGCCAAGATGGGTGGCTGCCTTTCATCACAAAATCAGCGGGTTGCAATACAGTGGCCGTCAAAATGAGCTGGAAGAGCCCCCACTCACCCCTAAGTTCCTGATGGGCCCAGTCTGCTGGGGCCAGACACCAAACATAGCTGCATACTCAACTTCATTGGACACATCTCACACAGGTCCTCTTGGGTTTACTGTTTTGTTTTGTTTTGTTTTTTTATAGGGCTGCACCTGAAGCATAAGGAAGTTCCCAGGAGGCTAGGGGTCAAATTAGTGCTGCAGCTGCTGGCCTATGCCACAGCCACAGCAATAGCAACACTGGATCCGAGCTGCATCTCTGACATACACCACAGCTCATGGCAATACTGGATCCTTAACCCACTGAGTGAGGCCAGGGATTAAACTCACATCCTCACGGATGCTGGTTGGGTTCTTAACTTGCTGAGCAGCAATGAGAACTCCCTGTGTTTACTGTTGATGAAACCTCAAGTCATTTTTTAAGTGGCAAGTTGCAGTTTCTTCCCCTTTGTGTTTCTGCAATTGATTTACTAGACTGTGAGGGGTGCTTTTGGGGACAAAATATTTGGGAGACAGTCTTCTCAAAGCAACTGTCCCTACCCACCACCTGCATAGGCAGTGGATTCAACCCCACTGGGGCCTATTTGTAAGCTGGCTCAAGACAAGTGTGGCAGGACTCGAAATGACAAACGAAGCCATTCTATCCCTTCTCTTTGGGTTTTGAACAGGGTTTCTGTTGATTGCAGATCCTAGAGCAGAATGTTCAAGTGGAGACTGGCAGCTGTTTGGGGCTTCATATAAAATTTGTAAATGGAGATCCTGCTGTATAGCACAAGGAAGAATAACTAGTCTCTTGTGATGGAGGATAATGTGAGAAAAAGAATATATATATGTATGTATCAGACTGGGTCACTTTGCTGTGCAGCAGAAATTGACAGAACATTATAAATCAACTATAATGGAAAAAATAAAAATCTTAAAATTTGTAGGAGTTCCTATTGTGGTTCAGCGGAAACAAATCTGACTAGGATCCATGAGGACGCAGATTCGATTTCTGGCCTCGCTCAATGGGTTAAGGATCTAGAGTTGCCATGAGCTGTGGTGTAGGTTGCAGACTTGGCTTTGATCCTGTGTTGCTGTGGCTGTGGTAGGTCAGTGGCTACAGCTCTGATTCGATCCCTAGCATAGGAACTTCCATATGCTGCGTGTGCAGCCCTGAAAAGACCAAAAAATAAAAATTAAAAAAAATTTGTAAATGGAGAATCCATGAAAGTGGGCCCTTTGAGTGACCCATACCAGGGCAAAAGTAATAGGCATGTATAAATGTGGTCCTAAATAATAAAAATGCATCATAAAAATGTATTCTTGGAGCTTTGTCCTTATATGATAGACTGCTTCTTTTCATGCCTTCTGCAGTCCTTTCCAAGTGTTTCTTTTTAAGTTTATGTATGTGACCTTGAGATCTGTTTATCTGTTCCTTTTATTACCCACACATGGCTGTGATGCTATGACAGCTTATTGAATTAGGGATCCTAAAATATTTACTTCAAAGACAGGCAATATCAAACCAAGAACCAGGGCTCTCTAGTTTAGATTATCTTCTGATGATGGGGGAGAGCCTCCTGGAAATTTTAATCTGTGATAGCCAAAACTGCAAATTATCAAGCATCTATCATGAGCAGTCCTTCTATGGGCATCCCACATATGTTGTTATCAACATTACGAGTTTTTAGTACAAAAAAATCATTATACTAAAAAAGCATGCATGGGCTATACTACACTGAAAATGATTTATTTAGTTGAAATTTAAATTGAAATCGTGTCTTGTATGTTTGTTGTTTCTTCCTTCCTTCTTCCTTCCTTCCCTCCTTCCTTCCTTTTTTAAGGGCCCCGCCTGCAGCATATGGAAGTTCCTTAGCTAGAGGTCAAATCAGAGATACAGCTGCCAGCCTACACCACAGCCACAGCAATGCGGGATCCAGGCTGCGTCTGTGATCTACACCACAGCTCATGGAAACGCTGGATCCTTAACCCATTGAGCAAGGCCAGGGATTGAACCTGTGTCCTTATGAATACTAGCTGGCATTGTTACTCCTGAGCCACAATGGGAACTCCATGTTTCTTTCTTCAATCTGGCACGTTCACAGATATGCGAGTGTGGAATTCTATCCTTATTGGGTTTTGTTAAGTGCTTCCTAGCAGAGCAAGACAGACTTGTTGCTGTGCTGGTTAAATCCCACCCCACCCACGAGCGCCCAGTTCATTCGTGAGGAACTAGGAACATTCTGGCTACAGCCTCCCCTCCTGCCAGGCACCAGGCGAGCATCCTGATGCTCTGGGACCTTTCACCTCTCCAAGTGCGTCTGACTCCTTTGGCCTCCTGGGGGATAAAGGAGCTTTGTCAAAGCTGGGCCTCATTTGCCACTTCAGAGCACCATGTCTGTAGACATTGCAAAATAGCAGAAGAATTCGACAACAGGTCTTTTCAGAATGTTCATCATGAATGCACAAAGGACGGTCCCAAGTAGGTCAGCAGCTGGCCTGGAGAGCTTTCCGGGTGAGAAATCACATCTGGGCATTCAGCCTCTGCATTCCCTCCTACCCACCACCACCCGTCATTCCCTCAGTGACTCAGAGGGGCAAAGGCAGTGGGCGGCCCCCTCCCCTCGCCCAGGCAACTCAGTCCAGGTCCTGAGGGCGAAAGGGTGGGCACTGCAAAGGGCTTCCTGTGATGGCATCTCACACCCTTCTGCACTGTGGCATTTTGTATGAAGAGGCCCATCCATCCTTGTGGAGGCTCCCCTGAAATACCAGCTGCCTCATGTTTGGGGGCCTCATGCCAGAAGTTCAAGCATGAAGGCAGCAGAAGCTTCCTGTAGCTTGTTGAATCCCCTGTTGTATACAAGGAGTAGCTGTACCGCCAGCCTGGTGGAGGGTTTGGTAGGGGCAGGACTGGGGCAGATGCTGCAAGAGATGCATGCTGTAGAGGAGGAATGGAGCAGGTCACTTCTCCCTGGTCAGTGTGTGCTGTGTGGGGCTAAGGACAGTCTATACCTGGGGATCAAGGGAGCCCGTCCAGGGGAAGTGGCTGAAAGCGCCCCCTTGTTGAGCTCCATCTGGGTGACCTCAATGCTTCCGGTAGCAAAACTTCCCCAATTAATTTATCCAGAGGGTATGCCATCAACTGAGATGCTCCATAAATTTCCACATCAGTGACAGACAACAGGCCGATTGGAGCCCCAGGGCAAAGCTGTTACTCCTGGCCATGGGCCACTATAGCTGAACTGGGTTGATTTTCTAACAGCAAATTATCTATAATTAATGATCCTTCGCAATAAAGACATAAGTAAGCAATTCTTGCCAGAAGTGGAAACATCTAGTAACATAAGTGTGACCTTACTTGAATTCAAAAGAATTCATAATAAAATAAAATATTCATTGGATTAAATACTTTTAAATTATACTCAGAGCTGACAACCAGGTGGAGAAAAAGCTTCATGACATATTGCTGGTGGAAATATATTTGCTACAACCATTTCAGAGGGCAATTTGGTGGCACATACCAAAACCCTTAAATATGTTGATAGCCTTTGACCTAGAAGTTTCACTTCTAAAAATTACCCCGGGGAAATTAATATGAATGTGAACAAAGTTTTAGCTAGATGGAGGGTCATGGCAGTAAAAAGTCTGAAAATTCCAGTGTCAGTAAATTATCATATGTCTGAGTAATGGAATATTTAAAAAGATGGTGCTGATGTGGCAGCTGATTGCAGCATTTGTGGCTGCGATTTTATTGGTCTTCCTCCTTCCAGTCTTACCTCTTTTCCTCAGTGTATTACCCACACTAGCCAGAATAATTATCTGTATTAGTTTTCTACTGCTGCATAACAAATGATCCCAACAGTTACTAGTTTAAAACAACACACATTTGTTATCTCCCCATTTTTATGGGTTAGGAATCTGGGCAAGGCTTAGCTGGGCTGGGGTGTCTGACTTGGGGTCTCTCTAAAGCTGCATTAGGTGTTAATAGGACTTCATCATCTGAAACCTCAACTGGGGAAGGATCCACTCCCAAGCTCACCTGCATGGCTGCTGGCTGGAGACATCAGTTCCTTCCTGTATGTGTATCTCCACTGGGCAGCTCACACCTTGGCAGTTGGCTTCCAGTGGTGTGATGAGGGAAAGGATGAGAGGCATCCAGGATGAAATGTGGAGCCACCCAATCTTGAAAGTGTCATCCCATCCCTTTGCTGTATTTTCATCATTAGGAGCATTCACTAGAAACACCAGTCTATACTTGAGAGGACCACATAGCATAAATACCGGGATGCATGGATCCCTGGTGCCATCTTGGAGGCTGCCCACCACATCCCCTATTACACAAAGCTGAAAATCCTTTGGTGGCTCCTTGGGGCTCTTCATATCAAGTCAAACTTCTTGATAACTGGCAGTTCTATCCAGCCATGTCTCACCCACTGGCCTTATTTGGGGAAGCGCCCTTCCTAGGCCATTTGCGGTTTTTGTTTTTTTGTGTTTTTTTTCCCAGAAAGAAGAAAATGGATTCCATTTAATTTCATCTTTTCTTCATCCCAGAGGTCATTTTCAAAAAGTAGCAAACTCATCCAAGAAACATGAAACTGAATGTTGAAAATGTCGTCAGAGTAATGTACAATCCAGGAATTGATTCCTGAATAATTTACAGATCCTGCAATTGGACTGAAATCAATAAAAACAGCAAAAATGACTAGCATTTATGACTGTTGGTCAAGTTCTGCTCAGAGAACTTTATATGGACTGACTTATCTGTCCTAAAAATACCCTGTTCCCTTGGCACAGGGAGGCTGGCTTGGAATTCCCTCCCTTAAGCAATGTATGTAGTGCCGTGGTCTGTGTATGTGGAAATGACCCAGCGGGCACAGGTGGAACTCATGACTGCTTTCTGTCTTTCACAATACCCAGTACAGGGCTCTATAGTGAGTTGATTCCTGAAAATGGCTTCTGTTGACTATTTTAGGCCACACATAACATTTTAAGAGAAAGAGTGGAAACAACAACATTATGATTTTTTTCTTTTTTTTCGTCTTTTTAGGACCACACTCTCAGCACATGGAAGTTTCCAGGCTAGAGGTTGAATCAGAGCTGTAGCTGCAAGCCTACACCACAGCTCAGGGCAACACAGGATCCTTAATACATTGAGCAAGGCCAGGGATCAAACTTGTGTCTTTATGTATACTAGTCAGGTTTCTTACCACTGAGCCGCAATAGGGAACTCTGAAATATTTTTAATTTATGGTGAATTTTATGAATTTGAGGATATAAAGAGATTTTTGTTGTTGTTGTTGATTTTACTTTATCCTCTAAGTAAACTTTTAGGAACAAGGGAATTTTTTAAAAAAATTAGAGTTCTTTGGACACAACATTCTGGTGTAGGAGGACTTTTCCAGAGAGTTTTCAAACTGATTCTTTTCTTCTCTACAAATATATAATCAACAACAGGAAAGATTTTGGGGACAGACCTATGTTGGAAGATTCTGCCATGTGTGGTCTGTGCAGGGCAACTTTAACTTTCTCTTACCTGTTTTCTCTTTCATTCATCTTCTGGCAACTGTGATTATGTTTAGGGGATTAGGTCAAGTGAATTCTAGCCAAAGAAGTGATATTGAGATGGGGTGGATTTGGGGTCAACTCAGGAACTGTCTCAGAGCTGTGTATGTTAAGGAGGTGGAGCTGAAGGGCCCACACAGAGAGGGGTGGCTGCTCTGAGGGGCTACTAGGAGTGTCATCACTCCTGGGTGGAGAGTTGGGGAATCAAATGAGACCATTGTAAACTCCACATTTCTGCAATCTAATAGCCTTCACCCCTTTCCCAGCCCCCATTCTAAACCAATTACTGTGAAAGTAACTTCCATGAGGTGTGGAAAGCGATGCAGACCAAAGAATTGTGCTTCCTTTGTGAGTATCACCTGCTATTTTTTAAAAAGAATGTCTCTAAAAGACCTAGGTCTCTGACAGTAACCATGTGTGGGACCGATGATTCCAGAAACAAGTTTTACCTTATGTAAAGGGGAGTCCTGGGGACTTTCTGACCTTGTCGGCTGCAGTCTCTCAGCTTTTAGATACATGACTTCTTCATATATATATTTTTACTTTTTCACCTATTCTACCTGATTCCTAACTCCCATCCAAAAGTTTAGCATATGCTTTGTTAATGGTGAATGGTTTCTGCTACCACTCATTTTTTTCAACCCTGAGTAAGAAATGGGAGAGAACAAAACCAAACTTGTCCTTCTCCAAATAACACAAGTTCAGACCGGATTTGTCAGAACCTAAACAACCAATCTGTTAGTTAAAAGGCTGGCTTCCTTGGTACAACATTGTAAATGAACTATACTTTAATAAAAATTTTTTTAATTTGCCGCTACATGGATGCTGCTAGAGATTCTCATACTAAGTGAAGTAAGTCGGAAAGAGAAAGAAGTGGAATCTAAAATTGGCAAAAATGGGAGTTCCCATCATGGTGCAGCAGAAACGAAAATGACTAGGAACCATGAGTTTGCAGGTTCGATCCCTGGCCTTGCTCAGTGGGCTAAGGATCCAGCATTGCTGTGAGCTGTGGGGTAGGTCGCAGACGCGGCTCCGATCTGGTGTTATTGTGGCTGTGGTGTAGGCCGGCAGCTGTGGCTCCAGTTAGACCCCTAGCCTGGGAACCTCCACATGCTGCTAGTGCAGCCCTAAAAAGCAAAAAGAAAAAAAAAGGAAAAGAAAATATGGCAGAAATGAAGCTATCTATGAAACAGAAACAGACTTGGAGACATAGAGAATAGACTTGTGGTTGCCAAGGGGAAGGTGGTGGGGGAGGGATGGACTGGGAGGTTGGGGTTAGCAGATGTCAACTATTAAATTTAGAAAAGATAAGTAGCAAGGTCCCTGTATAGCACAGGGAACTAATCCAAACTCCTGGGATAGACCAGGATGGAAAAGAGTATATATACCTGAGTCAATTTGCTGAACAGCAGAAATTGGCCCAGCATTGTAAATCAACTATACTTTAATAAAAAAGAAATAGTCCTGCTTCTGAGGGGCCATCGGTGGCCTGCAGGGGAATGCTGGATGCAGGGAGGGGGCTATTGGCTGAGTTGTTTTTTTCCCCAGATATAAAGCCCTAATCCCCTAGCACCTCAGAATGTGATTGTGTTTGGAGATGGGACACTTAAAGCTGTGACTAAGGTAAAATAGGGCCATTGATATGGACCTTAATCCAATGTGCAGTGTCCTTATAAGAAGAGGAAATTAGGACATAGAGCTGTACAGAGGAAAGACCACATGAGGACACAGGGAGAAGACAGCTGTCTATAAGCCAAGGAGAGAGCCTGAAGAGAAACAAAGCCTGGGCACACCTTGGTCATGGACTTCCAGCCTCTGGAGTTGTGAGATAGTAAATGTCTGTTGTATAAGCTGCCCAGGCATGGAGTCCCATACAGGTTAATGCAATGGTATAATTGGGATGTGACTGCAATGCTCCAGGTTGTAAAGGAAATTAATGGTTAACTTATGGTTGAGTTTATTTAGTTTTCCTTTTTTTTTCCTTTTTGGCCACACCTGCTTCATATGAAAGTTCCCAGGCTAGAGGTTGAATCCAAGCTATAGCTGCCAGCCTACACCCACAGCCACAGCAACACGGGATCTGAGTCAAATCTGCGACCTACACCACAACTCACAGCAATGCTGGATCCTTAGCCCACTGAGCGAGGCCAGGTATAGAACCCACACTCTCATGGATACTAGTTGGATTCGCTTCCATTGCTCCACAACAGGAACTCCTATTTAGTTTTTATCACTTGATAAAATGTTTATCAAGTGATCTACTATCTATACTGTTCTAAGTGCCAGCAATGGGAACATGTAAAAGACAGAAGAATCCTTTCCTCCCCCGCCTTAACTTCTAGTCTAGTGGAAGGATATAGATACACATAAATCAATACAACTTCAAGTAAAATGTGTTTGCAATAATAAAAATACACTAGCGCACTAGTGCACTAGCACACTGGGGTAGAGAGCCTGCCAGTGGAAAGCTCTTTCAATAAGAGCTGGAGAAGAATTTTCTGAAGACTTGACCCTTGAGAAGAGTCAAAAATAGCATGAAGAGTTGCCAACACACAGATCACTGAGAACGCCCCAGAATATGGGGATTGAAGTGCAAATGTCCCAAGTGGCAACCACCTCAGTGTACATAGTGTCTGGAGAATAGTGGACATTTAGGAAAGTGGGCTATGATAGGCAGGGAAAATCTCAGAGGTTTTCTAGAGTTAGCATGGAGAGATTGGATTGAATTATGGTTACAAAGGTCACTACTGAAGGCTTTCTGCAGAGGATGATATTATCAGACTCACCCATGTAAGAGCTACTCTAAGTCTTCTGTGGAGTCTGGGCTGGGACGTCACAGTCAAGGGGGTAGAGGCTGTGAGGTCCTCAGTAGGGACAGTGATGAGCCTGGGCTCACTGGAGACAGTGGAAAGAGGAAAAGGGAATACCCTGGGGCTCTGTCTTGGAAGGAGAGCCCATTAAAGGTGAATGCTGGCATCCTGCTGGGTAGCAAGTGAATTGTGAGGCCTTCAGTAGATAGAGGAGGGGAAATGAGGGGAGGTCTGGTGTTGGATGAGGTATGTTTTGCAGGGAGTATTGAGTCTCATTTGGGGCATATTGAGTTAGAGGTGTCTGTTAGTCCAAGAGGAGATGCCGGGTAGTCACCATCTGAGTTGGCTGAGTCAGGAGAGGGAGGAAAGGATGCTGCAGTTTCAGCTGGTGATGGTCAATCACAAAATAGCTGATGGAAGGACCCACATTGCTCCCTGCAGTGAAGTCTGTTCCAAGACAGTTAATGGGCAGCTAAGGTCAGGAGCAGACCTGAGGAAGGTGAAACCCTGGTCAGCACCTGGTCAGCTACACCTATGAAGTGGTACAGGTATGTGGTAAGAACTGCTGAGGGTTTCTTTAACTCATGCTGGAAAAGAGGAGAGGCAAGTTCTCAGTGAGGGTGTGCATTTGAGAGAGTATTAGAGAACAGTGGGTAATGCTAGGGGAGGGACTAGCAAGTAGACCTGAAAGTCTTCTATGTGGAAAAGGACTTGGGAGGACAAGTTCATAGGGGGGATCTCACAGACCACTTCCTGAGCTTCTGATACAAAAGTTGACTCTAAGATGCTCTGTGATCAGTTTTTGCCTCTGGTGAAGACAAAGGGCACTCAAAGCTATTCTGAGATAGCACTTCAAGGTGGTATAAAGAACAACAGCTTGTTTCATTCAAAAACTCCTGGATCCATCAAGGAACAGATGGCATGGTCAAACTAAGATATTTTAGGGAGTATAGAATTTACTTTAAATAAAGGGACCACTAATAAAGTGTTGGTGTGTAAGAGACCCTGAAGGATAATGAAGGACTCTAGGATGAGGAGCAGGGAGTGATAACATTCTTGGGCTGAACATGTGTGGGATGGGAAGCAGTTGCTTAGTCCTGAAGAAGAGAATCAGGTAGAGAAAGCCGTTCTGGAGTCAGTCCAAGGTAACCTAGGGAGGAATCTGTACAAATAAGTACCCCGACCTCACTCTCATTTCTTCCAACTGATTTCCTGCTGGAGCATCCCCCTAATCTAACCTAAGAAGAACCAGACAACAAGGCAGCTGTTGGCTCAGTCCAAGCAGGTGAGCCTTTCAAGGCAAAAAGGAGAGGGGAGATGAGTGGAGAAAGGAGAATCATAGGAGGAAGTGGAAGATGTTCAGGGCATGCAATGAGGTTTAATAACCCTGGCTGACATCGCGCCAACGGCCAGACTGTGAATGGAGTCATCCTAAGTCATCCAGCCCCAGCCACCCTGCCATCTGTCCTCTAATGTCTATAAGAGTGGATCAGGGGTCTGCTAAATCTGCCCTAGCTGAAAAAAAACCTGCCCAGGAGACCCACATAATTATGAGAAATAATAAATATTTGTCGTTTTAAATATTTGTCATGTTTTGGAATAGTGTGTTACACAGCAAAGGTAGCTGATATAAACTCATAAGAGTGTCATGAAGAGTGACAAGATGAATAAAGCATTTAGAGTCGTGTTAGGACATGGATTGTGTTCAGTAATGTTACTCATTATTGATGTTGAGTTATATGTTCGTAATTTTTGTTTTGTTTTTAAGTGTGAGGGCTTTCTTGGCAGGGAACAGGGTTTTTTTGTTTGTCTGTCTGATTTTTTTTTTTTTTGTGGGAACACCATGAATCTGGGTTGTAGAGGCATCCTTATAGAAGGTTAGATGCTTGTTTCTGCCAATTCCCCTGTTTGTTTGTTTGTTTGTTTTTAATTATTTAATTAAAGTATAGGGAGTTCCCATTTTGGTGCAGAGGAAATGAATCTGACTGGTATCCATGAGGATGAGGGCTCAATGCCTGGCCTGGCTCAGTGGGTTAAGGATCCGGCATTGCTGTGAGCTGTGGTGTAGGTTGCAGATGCAGCTCAGATATTGCGTTGCTGTGGCTGTGACTGTGTCTGTGGCCAGCAGCTGCAGCTCCAATTCAACCCCTAGCCTGGGAACTTCCATATGCCGCAAGTACTGCTCCAAAAAGCAAAAAAACAAAACAAAACAAAACAAAAAAAACAACAACAAAAAAACAAAAACAAAAAAACCCCAGTGGATTGACATTGTTGGGCTAGTTTCAGGTATACAGCATAGTGATTCAGTTATATATATTCTTTTTCAGATCTTTCTTCACATATATTATTACAAAATATTGAGTATATTTCCCTGTGCTATATATAAATAGGTTCTTGTTGGGTCATGGGTTTTTTATGTTAATTCCTCAGCTTATGATACCTGTACTATGTGGCTAATAAATTTTTCATGGCACAGATTTGGTTTTTCAATTTATCACTTAGTAGTTTTCCCCATCCAGAGTCCTGGACTCATGGCCAATTTCCTTGGATGGTGGAGTCTTCTATTCTCCTTTGTGAGAAAAGTTGCTTAGCACTTCCTGGGCCCTTATGCAGACAACTCAGTTCCCTCCCCAGCCTGCGTGAGTGTTAACCACATTCCCATGGTGATGAGTTCTACTTCTGCACTACAGAGCTGAGGTGGAAGGAGGACTGCCTTAGGCTTCCTTCAGGCCACTTTCTGAGAAGATTCCTTTTGAATCTTTTGAGCTGGGCTCTGCATTTTAAAATGCGGGATATTAGTCTATCATGTCTGTTTCCATAAGGGTAGGAAATCCAAATCTGTCCCATCTGCTACCTTGCTGGAAGTCACTAGCCATCTCTTTCTTGGCAGACCTAATGGGATTCCCTTCTCTTTGGGTAATGGGAAAAATAAATTTCAAGAATAGATTTTTGAGCTGAAAGATATCTTTATTCAGAGCTATTGTTTTAAATACTGGTTTAGAATTTTCTTGCAGGATTTTCCCTGAGAAAGTTATTAACAAGTAATTTTAAAAATTCTCTTCAATGATTAAAATAGGTAAGCTGTGTTTATAACAGATTTTTTAAATTAAATTTTTATTTTATATTGGAGTATAGTTGATTTACAATGTTGTGTTAGTTTCAAGTGTACAGCAAAGTGATTCAGTTATATATATACATATATCCATTATTTTTAAGATTCTTTTCCCATATAGGTTACTGTAGAATGTTAGGTAGAGTTCCCTGGACTATACAGTAGGTCCTTGTTGATTATCTATTTTATATGTAGCAATGCACATATGTTAATTCCAAACTCCTAATTTATTCTTACCCCCAACTTTTCCCTTTGGTAACCTTAAGTTTGTTTTCTAAGTCTGCAAATCTGTTTCTTTTCTGTGAATAAGTTTATTTGTATCATTTTAAAATTAGATTCCATTTAGGTGATATCATATGATATTTGTCCTTCTCTGTCTAACTTCACTTAGTATGATAATTTCTAGGTCCATCCATGTTCTTGCAAATGCTATTATTTCATCCTTTTTTATGGCCAAGCAATATTCCATTGTATATATGTACCACATCTTTATCCACTCTTCTGTCAATGGACATTTAGGTTTCTTCCATGTCTTGGCTATTGTAAATAGTGCTACAGTCAACACTGGGGTGCATATATCTTTCCGAATTATGGTTTTCTCTGGATATAAGCTCAGGAGTGGGTTTGCTGGGTCATATGGTAACTCTATTTTTAGTTATTTAAGGAACATCAATGCTGTTCTCCAGAGTGGTTGTACCAATTTACATTCCCACCAACAGTGTAAAGGGAGTTCCCTTTTCTTTACACCCTCTTCAGCATTTATTGCTTGTAGACTTTTTGATGATGGCCATTTTAACTGGTGTGAGGTGAGGTGATATCTCATTGAGTTTTGATTGGCATTTCTCTAATAATTAGTGGTGTTGAGCATCTTTCCAGGTGCCGTCTGTGTCTTCTTTGGAGAAATGTCTATTTAGATCATCTGCCTATTTTTCAATTGTGTTATTTGTTTTTTTGATTTTAAGCTGCATGAGCTGTTTGTATATTTTGGAGATCAATCCCTTGTCAGTTGCTTCATTTGCAAATATTTTCTCTCATTCTGTGGGTTGCCTTTTTGTTTTTTTAAAAAAATTAATTAATTTAAAAATTTTACTATAGTTGATTTTCAGTGTTCTGCCAATTTCTGCTGTGCAGCAAAGTGACCCAGTTATACATACATATATACGTACAGTCTTTTTCTCACATTATCTTCCATCTTTTGCTATGTGAAAACTTTTAAGTTTAATTAGGTGGCATTTGTTTATTTATTTCTTAAATTTTCATTACTCTAGGAGTGGATACAAAAATGTATTGCTGTGATTTATGTCTAGTGTTCTGCTAATTTTTTTCTCTCAGAGTTTTATAGTATCCGGGCTTACATATAGGTTTTTAATCAATTTGAGTTTATTTTTGTGTATGGTGGAGTACTTTCATTCTTTTACATGTAGCTGTCCAGTTTTACCAGCTCCACTTAGGGAATGACTGCCTTTTCTCCATTGTATATCCTTGTCTACTTTGTGGTAAATTAACTGACCATAGATGGGTAGGTTTATTTCTGTGCTTTCTATCCTGTTCCATTGGTCTATATTTCTGGTTTTGTGCCAGTACCATACTGTTTTGATGAGTGTAGCTTTGTAGTATAGCCTGAAGTTGGGGAGTCTGATTCCTCAGCTCCATTTTTTTTTCTTTCTAAGGATTTCTTTGGCTACTCAGGGGTCTTCTGTGTTTCCATGCAAGTTAGAAATTTTTTTTTGTTGTTCTAGCTCTGTAAAAAATTCCATTGGTAATTTAATGGGAATTGCATCTAACAGATTCTTTAATACTTAAAACTCATGTCAAAAAGTTAGCCTCCTTCCTTAGTGCTGTGCCTCCTTGCCCAGTCCACTTCTTTTAACTATGCTGGTGGTCATCTTCCATAATTTAAATGATATACTCTTGCTTCTTTGTTTTATTTTTCAGTTTCAGATGTTACTTATTAACTATCCATCATGAATCATGGGCATTTTCTCCTTTGTACTACCACTATGTGCTCTACTACCCTCCTCTTCCTATTCTTCCTGCCAAATATGATAGTTATATTTTGTTATTTTATTGATCAATTTAAATAATGTACTTAAATCTCTATTTCCCATTCCAGTAACTTGACAGGGCATCTTGACTCCACTTAAGATGAGATAAAGACATTAGTGTCTAAAACTCCCATTGATTCCTTCCTCCATTATCTTCTTAATTTTTATCATTTACATGTGGACATTTAGTATATCAAAGTTGGCAACGTTTATATTCTGTTTTGCTCAAACTTCTGTATTTTGGCCATGGGTTGACACAAAAATTTGGAAAAAATATAGCCTTGAGATCATAAGTTTTATGTCATTTTTGTTTACTATTTAGGACAAGTGGTATTATCAAGATCACATATATTTTTTTTCTCTACTGAGTTCACTGTGCTGCTTGAAGAAAAATATTCCTGATCAGAAATCAAATGCATTTTCTTCTTTCTCATCAACTGTTTTCTGTTTGGACCATGACTATCTTTAGAGCTTTTGCTTTTTCCTTGGAGTTTCTATTGCCCTTTTTTCCTTTCCTAAAGAAACGTGTATTCCATTTATTCCTTTGTTTATTTCTCAAATGTTTATTTGACACTTGTCTTGTCAGGCAGCAACTGAGAATAAAGATGCAGATAAAACAGGCCCCCAAATCCCTGCCCTTCCACTGATTCTACTAGTGGTAAAGGCAACAAATAAACAAAGAGGGAAACTGGATGACAGATAAGGAGTTAAGTGTTGTGGGGAAATATACAGCGGGCAGCAGCCAGGAAGTGCCATGCTGGTTTGGGGAGTCTGCAATTTTCAACATGGTGATCAGTGAGGTCCTTTCTATAAAGATGTGCTACCCATTCTCAGTGTCAGAGAGTCACTTGTCTTTGAATTAGTTCTGACTTCCGTGGGCTCAGGAGCATGCACGAGTCCGCTGCCTGGCCCTAGCAGCCCTTGTTCTGGACCATTAAAGGTCAGCTTTCCTCTCTCGGGTTGTCCCAGAGCCCTCTGGCCAGCTTTAGTTGCAGAACAAAATATTTGCCCTGGCCTTGAGCCTCCCAGGGCTTGGCAGAAACCAAGTGTCCACATCTTTTGGGTGACACTGTCCTAAGATTGTCCCTTTCAACCTGGCTTTGACATCTACATCCACATCCACAGAGTAAGGAGAGTTGAACCGTTTTTCATGCTCTGTGTTGATTGGGCTAAAGGGAGCTTTTACTAAAATAGTTCAGCCATGGTGAAACTGGTAGTTTTCTGAGATATGGTAGCTGAGAGTAGTAATTATGGTATGGTATCAGGTTCATATAAAACTGGGTATATTTCTCCTCTTTCATGATCATAAACACCGTTTTAGTGCCAAAAAACATTTAATGTGCCAACTTCATGGATGTGGTAGATGAATGGATTATGGGTTGACAATGCTTCAGACTTTCTTTCAGACAATAATGTTTTCTTTCAGACAATAATGTTTTCTTTCAGAAATAAATGACAGGAAGGGGTTATCATAGTGATTCCTATTTTTCGCTTAGTAGTTTCCACATTCTATTTAATAAACATGGCTAATGTTCATGATCAGAGCAGCACTAAATTTAAACAAAAAGGATATCAGGTCTGGATAAATAGGAGACATGAATATGAGGTCCTATGTTACTTACGAAATTCCCTCTGACAGTTTGAATTTATGTTTAATTCGATAAAGTGACACACTTTTATTTGTTGCCCCAGAAAGTACAAAGAGTAAAGAAAAATAGACTCAATTACTAGGGAATATTTCATATAAATGATCTGAACAAAGTGGCCCTTCATTTGAGTTTTAGATCATTAAAAAAATTGACCATAACTTCATCTTTTTATTTTTATTTTTTTGTCTGTTTAGGGCTCCACTAGTGGCATATGGAAGTTCCCAGGCTAGGAGTTGAATCAGAGCTACAGCTGCCAGCCACAGCCACAGCCACAGCAACGCAGGATCTGAGCCATATCTGTGACCTATGCCACAGCTCATGGCAATGCTGGATCCTTAAGCCCCTGAGCAAGGCCAGGGATCGAACCTGAGTCCTCATGGGTACTAGTTGGGCTTGTTACCACTGAGTCATCAGGGGAACACCCAGCACTGTCTTTTTAAAAGAAGGGGTGAGTAGAAACATGGGCCCTGATGGATCCCTTCTTCAAAGGCCAGTGTGGGTGCTGCCTGCCCAGCATTTCAAGCTTCGCTGGTCTGGGCAAAGCTCCAGAGTTACATGTGTTCAGAAGGTCACTGTTCCCTCCCTTGAAATGTTTTACTTGTTTTTTCAGATGTGCCACATGGAAGCAACAAGGTCCCTCTCTTCTTGGTTTTCCAAATTAACATGTGTCTTAGGAAGGAGGCAGAACCACATACTCTGAGTGTCAAGGCTGGTATTTAAGGCCACAGGCCTTGGATAGTGATGGCAGATTACATGGTCGTCCTTTGTCCCTAGTGGGTGTGGACAGTATGCTTGCAGAGATTGACATGCTGAGGTTTTACTGCCTCTGAGCTGGGAAGCAACACAGAGCTTTGAAGGACGATGCCCTATGGGCCTTTGGAGGGACAGACATTTCAGAGGCTGGGCTCCCACATGTTCTGCTTGGGCATCATAGACCATTGATCTAACCACTGTGTCCCAGATGGTGACGGCTTCTGCTCCATGGCACCCTTCTAGCTCTTGAAGTGGTTCTGACCAAACAATCCATCCTAGTGTGACATACACGCTCCAGCCTGGCATTCTGAGGGGCGTGTCCTAAAGTGGAGACAGAGAGACTCAAGGACTTGCCCGAAGGCATGCAGGTTGGGATCAGAACCCAGGCGCTTGGCTTCCACTCCAAAGCCCTCCTTTCTGCAGCCTGTGTATCCCCTGCAGAAGGCAGCGGGCGCAGAGCACTGTGAAATATGAGGAACTTCAAGGCAGAGTTTTCGTCAAAGCTTGTTGCAAAACCCTAATTATAATGTGCTGTATATATTTTTTCCCTATGCAACAGAGAAACTGCCCAGAGTAAAGATCCAGGTCTGGCCTTTTCAGGGAGAGACTTTAAAACAATAGCAGCAGGTGGTACTCTCTATACTCAGGTAAACTGTGTGGGGATCCTGGACCTCTGCCTGCAATTCCCAGGGAATTTGGAGCCACTTTCCAAAGTAGCGGTTTATAGTGTAAAAAGCATCTCTACATTATAAATACCTGCAGAGAATAAGCAGGGTTTTTGTCTGATGTCTGCCTAGAATCTGTGATATCCTGGTGGGTGTCACAGAGCCCTAGATGGGGGACATTTGTGTATCCCTGACCACGCACACTTTGGAGGGGAGGACAAAGGACATTTTTAGTGATGGAAAGGGGTAGAGTCTGAGAGTCAGAAAACTCAGACTTGAGCTTGCCCCTTACACACCGTCGTGATATTACAAAGTCATTTCTGGGTATCCATTTGCCCATCTGAGTAAGTGAACAGTTGGGGCAATAATAGGTAACTTTTACTCAGCCTGTGGTAGGATGCCTAAAACAAAGCAGGTGTTTAATAAACAACAACTCTTGGAATTAGGGTTTGAAAACTGAGCCCAGAGACTACCAAATAGTCCCAGGTCACCTGGCTTTGTCCCTGGTTTGCTTGTCTCCCCCCGTATTCCTTATATGGTACTGTACTGATGGATAACAGAAATGGTACGTAGACACATTTCTCTCATATGTATAGCAAATCAAATAGAAGTTCCAGATGTTTTCGTTTCACAGAAGAACGAAGTTAATGGATGTATATCGGGGCTCAAACCAAAGGGAGATGGCTGGATGTGAGCAGCCATAAAAGCTGTCTAGCTTGGTATTTCAGCATTCCAGGGCAGCCCAAACTACCATTTGGTCACATCTGGTCTCCATCAGGCCTGAAGTGTTACATAAATACATGCCTGGTTTATGGGGTGAGGAGGCCCTGTTGAGACAGCACAGGTTTTGTTCTGTGTAAGCTCTGCAGGGGATCCGGCCTGCTACACAGCCCTAGGCAATGCGCTCTCTGGGGACAGGGCTCTCTGTTCCTCAGTGCAGCTGGGGCAGAGATGGCACGCTACTATGCCCATCGCTGCACTGAGGGCATTCCAGCTGCCCTCGCTCATGTCAGACACATCTGCAAGTTCAACTTTCTGGTAGAAGCTCTAGGTACAGACAGCTGGTGGAGCTCAGTTCCGAAGCTGAAGAACAAAATGCTTCAGTGATCCTTGGGGTCCATCCATCCGTCCATCCATCCACCCATCCACCCGTTCATCTATCCCCATTCCATCCAATTATTCAATGGCCACGAGCTCTTTATATGTGCAAAGTAAAATTCTGGGCAGAGAGAATCCAACAACAAATGAGACAGACATGGGGGTGAGATGTGTGCCCAAGTCCGAGGGAGAGACCCACATTAGGTCCCTGCACAGTTATTCAGTGGCCAGGGTGATCCATCCCCAGAAAAAGAACGACAGGGTGTGATTGAAGCACCTCCTAACTAGGAGGCTGGACAAGGCTTCCATGGGCAGAGAGGACGTGCAGTGAGGCAGATTTGCCATCCCTGGACCGACTCTTGTCGCTTGGTTTTTGTAATGTTCATTTTGTTTTCTCCCAGTCCTGTTGGTTTGACTGTTAATTCTTTTCCCAAGAGCCTCCCAAACATAGCTATCCCTTCTCTAGGCAAAACTGTTAAACCGTTTCTGGTAACAATTTTCCAAAGCAGTCTAACTAAGGGATGGAATTCCGTGAAAGCAAAGCGCAGTGAAGAAAGGAAGGAGAAGCAGAGATTCCTGCCTTGGGCAGGCCTCCTTTGTCCTCACGCCTCCAGGGCTCTGCTGAAGCAGGAGAGCCATGGCCTCAGCGCTTGGGACCACAGCACTGCCTGTACTTTGCTTTTTTTTTTTTTTTGCCTTTTAGAGCTGCACTTGCAGCATATGGAAGTTCCCAGGCTAGGGATCAAATCAGAGCTGTAGCCACCGGCCTACACCAGAGCCACAGCAACACAGGATATGAGCTGTGTCTGCGACCTATACCACAGCTCACAGCAACGCCGGATCCTTAACCCACTGAGCGAGGCCAGGGATAGAACCCGCATCCTAATGAATACTAGTTGGGTTCACACTGAGCCACCATGGAAACGTCCTGTGCTTTGCTTTTTAAAAGGAACAAAACCCCATTAATCTTCTCTCCTCTTACCGACAGAGAGGGCTTTGCTCATCCTGGGGTCTCACCCCTCTGTTTTATGCCCCTGTTTGCTGAACCAGATCCAGATAAACCACAGAGGAAAAGACATCTTCCTGCTCCTTGCTGGGGGTGGGGTGGGGGGCCTTTCCCCCCACCCTCCCGAGGTTGTGGTCCTGTTGCCTGTGTCCAGTGGCCTGATTATGGCCTGGCAGGCTGCGGGCCAGGCAGGGCTTGGCCCTCTTTTCAGATGATCGGCTGTAATTATACAACGGAGGTAATTACACTGGCCTTGTTTCCCCTCTCTGTAGCTTTGCCTGGATCTCCAAGAAAGGGAGGCTTTGGTTTTGTGCTACAGTGTAATTTCTTCGTAGGGACAGGATTTTTTGGCAACTCCCAAACTGGCTACCTGTGCTATGGCCACTCATTTCCTGGTACGCAGAGTGGCAATTACACAGCCAGAGGGCGGCTGCAGATGGGTTTATTTTTCTCTGGTCATGCATTTTGTGAGGTAGATGAGAAGTCCTCCGTCTTCTGAAAGCAACTCTTAAAATAAATATACCAGACTCCTCCCACGATTTTCTGCAGGGGAAGAAGGAAGCCACTGTGTCTGAGTTGCACTGGAGCATCGGTGAGCTGGTGTGCACAGGGAAAGCCTCAAAGGGGCAAGGCAGAAAAGGTGCAAATACTAGAGTTTGTCCCCAGGTGAGGCGTGCTTACTCTCTGCATGTAGCGCTGAGGACAAGCTGTGCCCCCAACTTTTTTTAAAGCTCAACAAGCAATGTCTTCCTTCCTTCCTTTTTTTTTGTAAATCTTTTTATGGCCACACATGTAGCACATGTAATTTCCCCAGCTAGGGGTTGAATCAGAGCTGCAGCCACCGGCCTACACTACAGCCACAGCAACAAGGGATCTGAGCCGCATCTGTGACCTACACCACAGCTCATGGCAACACCAGATCCTTAACCCACTCAGCAAGGCCAGGGATCAAACCTGCCTCCTCATGATACCAGTCAGGTTCTTAGCCCGCTGAGCCATGATGGCTCCAATGAGCAATGATTTTCATCCAAGTGTCATGACAAGACACTGATGTGCATGAACGCATTTGCAGGACTAGGAGCCTCAATGCAGGTGCTGAGCCAGGTTGTGATGGATGGATCCTCTGGTCTTTGCAAGATACCACCTAAGCGAAGAGAAGCGAGGTGCTCTTTAGAAGTGGAGCTAGAAGGCACCTTTGACACCAGTCCCTTAATTTAGGGGGGAGAAGCTGAAGGCCATGAGCTCAGCTGGATTGTCCAGTGTGAACAAACCCCAACCCCCACCCAGCGCTCCCTTAGCTGGAGACAGTGAAGCTGATTCCATAGCTCAGCCCAGAGCTGCTCTGAGGCCATGAAACAAGGGATTTTCATTTGTGGTTTGAAATCTGAGAGCTGGAAAGGACCACATGCTTTCTCTTCATGGCAAGATGGCTCACATAGAGAGAGGTCAGCAAGATGCCCTCGTTGGACCATGGGCTTGGTTGTATTTGCTCTGTTGTGTTGGGGTGACCAGGGTAGGAACGCGGTTCCCCTGTAATTGTCAGGGTTGGTGCTTCTCTCGTGCCTGTTCTGTGAAGCCTTGTGCTTCAGATGAGTGATCAGAAACAAAGCGAGACACGGGCAGGCCATGCTCTCTAGGGAAGGGACAGCCACAGCCTCCTTCCTAGCTCTGTCTTCTAAACCAAACCTGCAGACTCTGTGGAAGCTATCTTTCAACCCATAAGTTCTCTCACAATTTCTCATCGCCCTTCCTTCTCATCCTCCTTCTCTCCCTCTCTGTGTTTTGTAATTCTCAATATTCTCTACATTCCATAGCCCTTCTAAAATTTCAAAGGATTTGCATTACATGCAGCTTCAGTATTTCCTTTACTAACTTTGTCCCCAACTCTGTGCTAAAATGGCCAATGATTTCTCCTATTGACAAAGGAAGGACAATGGACAAAGAGATGGCTAAAGCCAGCCAGTGTCACTTTGTGTCTCGATACTGTCAACGTCATAGTTTGTTTTTCCAGATAGCGTTTTGGTTGGCTTTCCATAATTAAAATCCCCTCCAAGTCATAATTTTGATCAACTCTGATGCATAGATTATGCCCAAATTTTACTGAGCCTCTGTTCCCCCATTGGTTCAGTTGACAAGCCTGTGGGGATTTCTTAGAGTACAGTGCTCAGACTTCAGCGTTCAGCTGTCTTTCCTGGAAAACAGACCCAATTACACCAAAAGCATGTATGCATGCATCACCCATCAAGGTTCTCCCACTTGCTCAGCTTATGGGTCAGCCCAGGGAGAGGTGGGAAAGACTGTCTATGTTATTTTTCTTCTGTTAATCTATTCCCGTTTTCATTTGCAAAGTAAAAAATTTAATGTGCCTTACCTACATCCATGAAAAAAGGCCAAGGTCATGTTGATTTCAGTAGGTTACACCCAAATTGACTAATGCAAACTCTTTTTTTTTTGTCTTTTTGCTATTTCTTGGGCCGCTCCCTCGGCATATGGAGGTTCCCAGGCTAGGGGTCGAATCGGAGCTGTAGCCACCGGCCTACGCCAGAGCCACAGCAACGCGGGATCCGAGCCGCGTCTGCAACCTACACCCCAGCTCACGGCAACGCCGGATCGTTAACCCACTGAGCAAGGCCAGGGACCGAACCCTCAACCTCATGGTTCCTAGTCGGATTCGTGAACCACTGCGCCACGACGGGAACTCCTAATGCAAACTCTTATATTTGGAATGGATGGGCAATGGGACCCTCCTGTACAGCGCAGAGTGTGACTAAGTTATTTTGCTATTCAACAGATATTGAAGAAACATTGTAAATCAATTATGCTTTAATTTTAAAAAATTGACTAAGGCCCTGTGTTGAGTTCAGCTTTTGCAACCCCTTGAAAAATGGTACAGGTGACCACAGCAGCCTGGACATGCCCTGGAGACAAAGGACAAGAGAGATTGGGAGGTTCGAACCTCTTGGGGTCCCTGCCCACTCACTAATGTCAAAGGTTGTCACTGGCAACTGCATTCTGCCTTCGGGTGGGTCTGTACCGGGAGAATTCAGCCTGAGATTAAATGGGGGACCTGAGAATTTCTGAATTCAGAAGAGAAGAATTCCTCATCCAAGCACCCAGGGCAGAACTCCCAGGATGACTTCAATTTTAATGGCCTTTTCCTGTGGTTCAACCATTCCTCAGAAATTCCCTCTCTCCAATGACCCGTACTGACAAGTGTGAAATGTACCATGTGTGTGATGACTCCTGTGTGTGTGTGTGTGTGTGTGCAGGCATGCATGCACACATGCTTGTGTCAAGCTGGTATCCTCATTAGGTGCTGAGTGCATAATAATGGTGGAGATGGAAGTCCAGCCTGGGAGGACTCAGAGTGGATGCCATCAGACATAAAAGGCCTAATCTGAGGGCGATGTAGAGAAGGCAGGTGAGGGGCTGAGGACAACATGCTGGGGAGCACATCCTCCACGCTCACCTCTTACAGATGAGCTGAGTGGGCCAGGCAGAGACTCCAGGGGCAGGGCTCTGGCTGTGATATCCACACAAGGGCACAGAGGCTGGGCGCTGCCCACAGCCTGCGGCCCTTCAGGCAGAGACCACGCTGGAAGGGGAAGGGTCAGGAGACCTACTCAGCCTTTGGCAGTGCAGGCTGCAGGCTGAGGCCATCAGGGCTGGGAATAGGTGGGGGGCAGACTGAGTCAACTGGAGTGTCCTGCCTTCTTCTGCTGGAGCTCTCACTCCCACCCTAGGAGATAAAGAGAAGAGAGGGATGAAAGCCTGCAAAAGGAAGACTCACAATCCACAAAGCATTTGGTCTCCGACGGATGTGGATACCTCTCAGTCCATCTCCCCAAGCCCTCCTGCCCTGAGACTGTCTCCCTCCGTGGCTGGGTCAGCCCCTGGAGCTGCTGGATCAGCCTCTGAAGCCTCCCACTCCCATGGTGCCATTACCTCTGCTGCAGCCCCCCCAAGGGTGATCTTCAAGGGGTTTCCTCCTTTGGGAGCAACCCCACAAGGCAGCCGGTGGATGGGGAGGATGGGACAGGTACCCACATGCCCCAGCTCACTCCTTGTATCTCCTCCTGTTGTCCCTTCCCCTTTTTGATGGCGTCGGGGTCTGCGGAGACACCATCCCCCGACCTTCTTCCTTCCTCTCCACACCCAATTCCAGCTCATGCTCAGGTCTAAGGCCCAAGATCACTTCTTGGGGAATGCCTTCCTGGACCCCCCAGGTACAGGTGTACACAGCACCTCGTAGCACGTACACATCCCAATATAAATTATAGCTTTAAAGTTCATGTTACACTTACTTGTTCATTGTTGAGGTCTCAGTTCTAAGAAGGATGCCTGGAGTCCAAGAGGAACCCAGTTCAGAGTGTGCAGCTAGGTCCCCGTGTGGCCCTCCTGCAGTGCACTCTTGCATCCGGGTGAAAGTGAGGGCACCTTGATCTTGTTGCACGTGGGCTGGCAAGTTCCCAGAAGATGCTCACTGAGGACTGAACCAATGGGGTCCCAGCCTCCATTCTTGCGAAAGAGACCACAGAGGAACCACAGTGGAAACTACAATGGACTTCTTTTTTTTTTTTGGTCCTTTTAGGGCCTCACCAGCGGCATATGGAGGTTCCCAGGCTAGGGGTCTAATCGGAGCTGCAGTTGCTGGCCTATGCCAGAGCCACAGCAATGCGGGATCTGAGGCGCGTCTGCAACCTACACCACAGCTCACAGCAACGCCGGATCCTTAACCCACTGAGCGAGGCCAGGGATCGAACCCACAACCTCATGGTCCCTAGTCTGATTCATTAACCACTAAGCCAGGATGGGAACACCTACAACGGCCTTCGGCTCATGGATCTGGCCTCTTGGACACTAGACGGGGCTGAGGGAAAGGTGGACTCTACACCCCCCCCCCACCGCCCCCCATCCCTGCATCCCCTGCAGCCTGAGGCTAGGACCAGAACTGATGCTCGTGCCCCTGCCCTGGGCTGTCAGTCAGGACGGCCCACGTGTGCCCTGGGCTTCCTCACTCCATGGCTGCTGGGTTCCCAGGGTGACTGGAGAGAGATAGAGAGACAGAGAGACACACAGAGAGAATTCTGGACTTTGGAAAGCACGCAGCATCATTTCCTCTGTACTCTGCCTCTGAAGCAGTCACCAAGATCTTGCCAGGATCAAGGAAAACAGGGACGTTCAAGGGAAGAAAGACTCTCTCTTTTAAAAATGTGGTATAGTACATGTAATAGAAACTTGACCGTCATAAACATTCCAGGGTACAATTCAGTGGCATTAAGTACAGTAAGGTAATTGTGCAGCCCTTTTACCACCATCCGTCTCTAGGTGGCTCAACCTCCCAAATTCACACCCAGTAAACACTAACTCCCTGTTCGCCCAGGTTCAGGCCTCACCTCTACCGGGAGCACTGAGGGTCCGGAATCACGAGTGGGACCCACCTGGAAGTACTACTTGGCCATTTTTGAGAAATGCAACTTGCCTCAGCTTATCTGGATTGGGAGTTCCTGTCATGGCTCAGCAGAATTGAATCTGACTCGTATCCATGAAGGTGCAGTTTCGATCCCTGGCCTAGTTCGGTGGGTTAAGGATCTGGAGTTGCCATGAGCTATGGTGTAGGTCACAGATTCGGATCAGATCCCATATTGCTGTGGCTGTGGTGTAAGCTGGCCGCTACAGCTCTGATTGGACCCCTTGCATGGGAACCTCCATATGCCAAGGGTGCAGCCCTGAAAAATACCAAAAAAAAAAAAAAAAAAAGATTATCCAGATTTCAAGTTGCAGTCAGGAACCATAAATAAAATAGTTACATCTCGGAGTTTCCGTCGTGGCTTAGTGGTTAACGAATCCAACTAGGAACCATGAGGTTGCAGGTTCGATCCCTGGCCTTGCTCAGTGGGTTAAGGATCTGGCGTTGCCGTGAGCTGTTGTGTAGATCCCAGACTCGGTTCAGATCTCAAGTTGCTGTGGCTCTGGTGAAGGCCAGCGGCTAGAGCTCCAATTAGACCCCTGGCCTGGGAACTTCCATATGCCATGGGTGCAGCCCTAGAAAAGACAAAAAAAAAAAAAATTAAAAAAAAGTTACGTCTCATTTCCCCTCCAGTCTCTCCCTACCACATGAAAAGTTACTGTCCCTGGGTTCCTCTTTCTCAGTAATTCTGAGAAATTCTCTGGATGGGCTCCTCATATCTCGGATGCTCAGTTTTTTCATCTTTAGAAAGAAGAAATAATTTATATGCTCTGTTTCAGTTATAAAATTCTATGGTTTTCTGGAGTTCCTGCTGTGGTGCAGCAGGTTAAAGGATCTGACATTGTTTCTGCAGTGGCTTGGGTCACTGCTGAGGTGCAGGTTCAATCCCCGGCCCAGGAACTTCCACGTGCTGCAGGTACAGTCAAAAAAGAAAGCAAGCAAGGAAGGAAGGCGAAAGAAAGAAAGGAAAGAGAGAAAGAAAAAGAAAGAAAGAAAGAAAGAAATTCTGTGATTCTCTATCTCCATCCCAACTAAAATTGCAACATATTCTTGAAGTCTATTTTGCTTTTTAATTTTTTAATCCTGGAGCATGAGATCTTTCTCTCATTAAGGACACTTTTAAGATGTTTTCGTTAAAAGGCTTAGAGCAGAGATTCAGAGGGCAGTGACAAGCAGGCTTCTGAAAACCGCTGTGCACATTTGTTACGTTTGGCTTTGCAGTGTCACCTCCACTGTCTGGATTAACTGGGGCAAGGTGGATGCCACCAAGAGCCTTGACATCGAGAGTTTTGCTATAGCCTTAGCCATCTGCAGGAGACAGAGAGAAAAAAGAGAAGGTTCCTGAGGTGACAGTTCCACATTATTCCCTGACTTAGCAACACATCTTTCTCCTTTTGGGGGCAGCTGATTGGAAAACGCACACATCCCTTTGCTTTTTAGGCTCGTTGTCACTTAGTGTGCCAAAATTCACATGAAAATGCCATCTTTTAGAAATAAGTATGACGCTTCCTTTCAAACAAATCAATCACAGTTTCAAACGTTTAAAATCTGAAAAATAGCATTAGACGTGAAGAGGTGAAACTTGTTGAATAGATTTATCATTTCTGAAATAAACATGGTTCCACGCCACAAGCAACCTGGGTAGAGGTCCCCCCACAAAAAGTCAAAACAGAAGTGAAAAGGCTCTGAAGCAGCTTTGAAAATGTTATCACATTAAAAATTGTGGGTCGACCTTTCTGTAAAACTGATTTTCTTTGAAAGGGAAAAAATCTTTAAAAAGTTTATTATTTTTCATACTCAGGCAGAGTCCCCATGACCCAGCATCCTGTCTTGCGTTTGTTTTGTTTCATTTTTTTTTTTAAAGAGAAACCTCAGTCCATCTGGGAATTAAAGCAGAGTCGTTGACCCCAGCCAGGAGAGAACAGATTTATTATAGGGTCTGTTATGTCTGCTTTACGGGAAAGCCCCGTCTATTGCAACTTCAGAGTAAAGGAGATGGATGGAGAGCTTTGTGCAAACAATACACACTTCCCAGGAAAGGCAGGGTATTTGGAATTCTGCATTCTAGAACCAGGGCCTCCTGATGAACCCTGCTTCCCACCTGCTTTAGATGGTGTAAAGGTAAAACGTGTGGAACGTTGGGTTGCAACCCATATTTGAGATTCTGTGACATTCTGCAGGAACTTGCGCTGCAAGAAACGAGCAGACCTTAGACAGCCACCGAATCCAAATCATTAGCCAACTAAACACTGTTGCTGTGTTCACTCACAACCCTCACCCCCCCACCCCCACCCCCACCCCCGCCACCTCCGGTTTACGCTGGCTCTCTGTGGATCTGCATAGGCCCCACTCAAGTTCCCAGCACCCACGCCTTTGGGCTCCGAAAGCTGGTAAGAGGTCGACCTTCAAAAGTCCTCCCCGGATCCTGAAACATAAACACTGCATAATAAGAATTTTTTTTTCTTTTTTTTAAGGCCCATTTCCATCATTTTCCCAGCTGTCTGAGTTAATGGGCTGCTTCTCTGAGAACCAGAGAGATTAGCCATAAGAGGAGACACAGATGGCCAAGCATGACCCCCAGGGGACAGGGCGCTGGGCTTTTGGCACAGCTGTTTCCTGATTCACTCTTCTTCTTCAGTAAACACTGTTGTGAGCTGCTGGTTTGGAAGCGGAGCTGGCCGGTCGGAAACGCTTTGATGTGTGGAGAGAATGAAGCTGAACTTGGGTCTCGGGGACTGCAAAAAACGAGGTTGAGGAACTCCATTTCGCCAGAGCTCGAGGATTTGAAAGCTACCGGGGAGAGCAAGACTGTGAACAAGAGTCTGGGCTTGAGTGTGGGAAGGCCCCCAAAAGCTCTGCCTTTAGCCCACCTCATCCGCTGCCAGATACTGTTTGTCTAAAGGAGGAGGTGGTTTATCTGGGACCGGTATTAATGGAAACACTTCCCTTCTGGATTTCCATAATTATAGGTCAGGCTTTCCCTGCAAGCTCTCTGTTGAACTATTCCCACGCAGGGTCTGAAATCTCAACATGAAAAGGGATCGCGGAGGTGCCTGGGAACCAGGACTTGTGACAGGAGTCAAATGGTTGTGCGTAGGCCCCCTGTGTTGGAAGCAGGGCCTGGGAAATTGAGAGCCATCCTTGAAAGTGTATGGAAAGTGCTTCGACAGAGCCCTGGGCTCCAGGCAAGCCCTGAACGCACAAACGCGAGGTTAGGATCCAGGCCCGGGGAGGGGCTTCCTCCGCAAGTCTGACCAGGGTGTGGGTCACGTGGCATTTCCTTTCCAGGCGCCTCAGGGGAGGAGCAGGGCAGGCCGGGCCCTGGAGCTCTGGATGGTCAGGAACTAACTTAGTTATTACCCCCCTCCGACCGAGTGCTGGCTGAGTTGGGGACTTGTAACCTGGGGGGAGGTGGCTCTCCCTGATTGCGTGGACATACACAGAGCCCCTCAGAGGCAAGCACAGGGCAGGGGGGACTCACAGTCCATGGCGGCTCCTTTGCTGCAGTTTCCATCGCCTGTATCTGACTCAGGCTGTCAAATAGAACTTGGTATAGACAGAGAATTCCCGTTGTGGCTCAGCGGGTTATGAACTCTGCTAGAATCCATAAGGACGCTGGTTTGATCCCTGGCCTCCATCAGTGGGTTAAGGATCCAGCACTGGGGTGACCTGTGGTGTAGGTCGCAGATGCGCATTGGGAGCTGCGGTGGAGTAGGTGAGCAGCTGCAATTTCCATTCCACCCCTAGGTTGGGAACTTCCATATGCTGCGGTGAGGCCCTAAAAAGACACCCACACCCAAAAAACACCAAAACAAAACAAAACAACCCCCCCAAAACAACTTAGTATAAACACACAGAAAGCAAAACACAATTTTTTTGCCTTATGTAATACATTTACATATTATATATGATATATATTTATATATTATATACAAAATCATGAGCTTCTTTGCTTGCTTTTTTTTTTTTTTTTGGTCTTTTTAGGGCCGTTCCTCGGGCTAGGGATCTAATCAGAGCTGTAGCTGCTGGCCTGTGCCACAGCCACAGGAATACCAGATCTGAGCATTGTTTGCGATCTACACCACAGCTTGCAGCAACACCTGATCCCTAACCCACTGAGCGAGGCCAGGATCGAACCTGCATCCTTATGGATGCTAGTCAGATTCGTTTCCACTGAGCCACGATGGGAACTCCATTCTTTGCTTTCTATATCCTCCTTGGTGACATGTTTGCTTGTGCCTTTTGCTCATTTCTCAACTGGATTGTTTGCTTTTGTTTTTATGGCTGAGTTTTAAGAATTCTATAAATTTTCTATGTGCAAGTGCAAGGCCGTTACTTATGTGTGCTTTGTGACTATCTGTCCCACTCTATAGTGTTTTTCATCCTCTTTACCTGGACTTTCTCTGACTAAGAGTCCTTAGTGATAATAAGGTCCAACTTACTGAGTTTTTTCTCTGATGGATTGTGTTTTTGGTGTCATGTCCATCCACCAACCCTGGGCCTGGAAGATTTTCTCCTGTTTTCTTCTAAAAGTTTTATTGCTTTATGTGTTACATTTAAACCTATTGTCCATTGTGTGTATAACATGCGAGGTGTAGCTCAAGGTTTTGTTTTGTTTTGTTTTGTTTTGTTGGCCTATGAGTAACCAATTACTCCAGCACCATTTGTCTAAAAAGATTGAAATATAAGACTTTTAAAAAAATTGTTTTAATGTGTCATTTTATCTATGAATATAGATGTGAAATTACATTTCTTTGAGGTAGGTTTTGACAGTGCAGGTCCCCTGGGGGAAGGCTTTGGACCCCAAAAACACAGACACAAGTTCTTATGTCCGTGCTTCCTAAAGGATGGTGTCTTACCTTGGGGTTTCGGTTTTCCTGTTGGGAGCAACATGTTAGTGGGATGGTTGTCTGGTGCTGGGTCATGCCAAAATGAAATCTCTCCCTGTGCTCAAAGCTACGGACACTTAACCAGATACTTCCACCAGTACAGGACCCAGAACCTGTTATTAAAATGTGTACAGTAGGTGTACATAGGGAGTGTCTATGTTTAGAGCCCTGGGGCCTTGTCTCCAGTGAGTAAAAATAAAATTAATAAACACATTGAATGGATGGGTGAATGATTGGTAGTTAAATCTATTCAGTTTTGTATGGTTTGTTTTCCAGTCCATGGCTTAATTTTAAGAGGCAATGACTTTCACTGCAACTGCATTTTTCTTCTTCTTCTTTTTTTTTTTTTTGGTCTTTTGTCTTTTTATTGCTGCACCCGTGGCATATGGAGGTTCCCATGGCTTAAGTTTAGGAGGCAGCAATTTTCACTGCAACTGCAGTGGGATTGAATCAGAGCTCTAGCTGCTGGCCTACACCACAGCCACAGCAACGGAGGATCCGAGCCACGTCTGTGACCTGCACCACAGCTCACAGCAATACCAGATCCTTAACCCATTGAGTGGGGCCAGGGATCAAACCCACATCCTTATGGATGCTAGTTGGGTTTGTTAACCACTGAGCCACGACGGGAACTCCCCCCACCCCTACATTTTTTTTATAAGGACATGGAATACTTTTCTCTCTCACCATCAAAACAAGAATGCTTTTCTGATCCCATTTGGAGGTCCTGGTGTCTGGGTGTTCATTTTATGTTTGGGCTTGGCCTAGATTGAAAGTAAAAGAGAATGGGAGTTTTTGTTTCACTGGCCTCTCAGGCTCTTCAGGGCTCTTACCTGTGAGGGCAAAGTTCTCTTTACTTGTTGGCCCCACCAGGGTACACATGATTGGATTGCTCCTTCTAGTTACTTTGTTTACCTATGTCTTCCTTTAAGGGGGTGAAGTCTTCTTTCGGGAGCTGGCATAGATGAGCTTGGAGGTGGAGTGCTGCTGGCAGCAAGAAGACAATTCCTGAGGCCCCTTGGTCTATATCTCTATCTGGCCTCCCACCTCCATCTGGGTTCCACCTTACTTCACTGTGGGACATGCAGGCAGGAAAGACTTGGAGCCCTGTGCCTTTTGTGGGGTGTAGGGTGGGGTGTAAGCCATCAGAGAGGGACCCTTTGGAGGACACTGATGCTGGCTGCTTTTCAGCACATCCCTCAGTAAATACTCAGAGCATGCCTGCATTCTGCATCCTAAGAGCACCTGGGGGGTTGGGGGCGTATTAAAGAATAGTGTGAAGCCTCACCTCATTTACCTACCTCCCCAGTGTTCACTACAGCCCTTGAACAACCTGCACGTCTGCCCTTCATCTGGATTGTGTGGAACACAAGGACACTGCCAAGGGGCTTTTTCCCATCCTATCTCCCTCCTCGGCCTTAGCACCTAACAGAGTACTGAGAGCCCAAAGGACCATCGAGGAATGATTCTTTGTTTTTTAAAAACTACCAAAGCAAGTGGTATTGGTGAATAAATACTGCAGTACTTTAGAGGAGGGACAGATGTTTCTGGTGTGATCTGGGCAGGAAAGCCTTCGCAGATCAGGGACACTTCAATGGGCCTTGAAAAGAGCAAGAGTAAATTAAGAGGCAAGCCCTTCTTTCCTCGGTACCCTCGCAGGTCTCCAGAAGCCTCTTCACAGTGTTGATGCTGGGTGTGAGCCAGCAAACCCTCAAGGGCTAAACAGTGGAGAGCCTGATTGTAGAAAATGAGTTCCAGATTTAAGACAAAATCTGCATGGATGTATCCCATGCTCCATTCCCTGGGAAAATAAAGAGAACAAAGGTGAATCCCATCTGTGGTGCAGGGAAAGCCCCCCTCCCAGAGAGACCAGCACACAGGGAGGGGGTGGGGGCTGGGCGAGGAAGTTGTCACCATGACATTTCAAGCTCGCAGTCCCAAATCGAGAGCAGATGGAGATTGTTAGGTTGCATTTCTGAGCTAGATTATAAATGGCACTAATCAGCTCGAGGTAGCCTTGGCATTTCCTGAAAACTTCAGGGCAGCCTCACTGGGGGACATTCAACATTCCACTGCAAAGAGCAGCATCAGACCCTGCCATTCAGAGCAATTAAAATTAAAAGGCAAGATTGGAAGAATAAGTTAAAATGACCTAACTGTGTGCTGTTTATGAGAAACCCACTTCAAATTCAACAATATAGGTAGGTTAAAAGTAAAAGAATGGAAAAAACATACCATGAGACTATCAATGAAAAAAAAAAAAAAAGAGCATGAGTAAAAAATGAATAAATAAATAAATAAGAGAGTTCTTGTTATGGCTTAGCAGGTTAAGAACCTGACTAATGTCCGTGAGGATGTGGGTTCGATCCCTGGCCTCACTCAGTGGGTTAAGGATCTGGCATTGCCATGAGCTATGGTGTAGGTTGCAGATGTGGCTTGGATCTGGTGTTACTGTGGCTGCGGTGTAGGCCAGCAGCCGCAGCTCTGATGTGACCCCAGGAATTTCCATAGGCTGCAGATGTGGCCCTAAAAAGAGGGGGGAAAAAAGGGATGTGAGCGGATATAGGAATATCCAATAGTGTAGATTCCAGAGCAAAGAAAATAACTGAAGACAAAGAGGGATATTACATAAAGATAAAAAGAAGACATTACAATTCTAAATGTGTACCCCAAAAACAACAGAGCTTAAAAATACATGAATCAAAAACTAAAAGAACTGAAAGGAGAAATAGATAAATCCACAAATACGATTGGAACCTCACACACACCTCTTATCAGTGAATAGAACTACTAGAGAGAATAATCAGCAAAGAAATAGGAAGAATAATGTTATCTACCAACAGGGTCTAATCGGCATGTATAGACCACTCCATCCAACAGCAGCAGAACACATTTTTTTCAAGTGCCCATAAATATTCACAAAGATAGACCATATCTTGGACCAAAAACAAATATCAAAACATTTAGAAGAACTGAAATCTTACAGAATGTATTGTGTGGACATAATGGAATCAAGCTAGAAGTTAACAGAGACAAAAAGAAATTCCCTAAACATGTGGAAATGAAACGGTATGCTTCTGAATAATCCATGGATGAAAGTGGTAGTCTCAATGGAATTTTTTTTTAATAAGTAGAACTGAATGATGAATGAAAATAAAAATGATATGAGGAGTTCCCGTCGTGGCGCAGTGGTTAACGAATCCGACTAGGAACCATGAGGTTGCGGGTTCGGTCCCTGCCCTTGCTCAGTGGGTTAACGATCCGGCGTTGCCGTGAGCTGTGGTGTAGGTTGCAGACGCGGCTCGGATCCCGCGTTGCTGTGACTCTGGCGTAGGCCGGTGGCTACAGCTCCGATTCGACCCCTAGCCTGGGAACCTCCATATGCCGCGGGAGCGGCCCAAAGAAATGGCAAAAAGACAAAAAAAAAAAGACAAAAAAAGAAAATATGTCGAATGTAACTAAAGCAGTTGAGAGGAAATTTTATAGCACTAAATGCTTATATTAGAAAAGAGAAAAAGTCTCATATCTAAACTTAAGTTCATACCTCAAGAAACTGAAAAAGAAGAGCAAAATAACTTGAAAGCAAGCAGAATGAAGGAAATTAAAGTTCAGAGCAGAAATCAATGAAATTGAAAATAGGAAAACAATAGAGAAAACTAATAAAACTGAAGTTTGAATCCCTAAAAAAATCAATAAAATTGATAAACCTCCAGCAAGAAATTTCACCAATACCAGAAATGAAGTAAGACTATCACTAAAAATCCTGCAACAACTAAAAGGATTGTAAGGATAATTTAAAAATTCTCTGAATAAGGAATTCCCCTTGTGGCGCAGCGGAAACGAATCCAACTAGGAACCATGAGATTGTGGGTTTGATCCCTGGCCTCGCTCAGTGGGTTAGGAATCCGGCATTGCCGTGAGCTGTGGTGTAGGTCACAGGCACGGCTTGGATCTGGTGTTGCTGTGGCTCTGGCGTGAGCCTGTGGCTACAGCGCCGATTAAACCCCTAGAGTGAGAACCTCCATATGCCGCAGGTGTGGCCCTAAAAAGGACGAAAGACAAAAAAAAAAAAAAAATTCTATGAATAAATTTATGCTTACAAATTGAGTATTTAGGTTTTTTTTTTCTTTTCCTTTTTTTATTTTTGCTGTGCTTACTGCATGTGAAAGTTCCTGGGCCATAGAGAAATCTGCTCCACAGCAGTTACCCAGGACACTGCAGTGACATCACTGGATCCTTAACCTACTATGCCACAGGGGAATTCCAAATATTTAGAATATTTGAGCATTTAGAAGAAAGGGGCCGATTTCTTTCTTCTTTCCTCCTTTCTTTCTTTTGACTTTTTTAGGGCTGCATCCATGACATGTGGAGGTTCCCAGGCTAGGGTTCGAATCAGAGCTGTAGCCACCTGCCTACACCACAGCAAAGCCAAATCCAGGCCACTTCTGTGACCTACACCACAGCTCACAGCAATGCTGATCCTTAACTCACTGAGAGGGGCCAGGGATAGAACCTGTGTCCTCATGGATGCTAGTCAGCTTTGTTTCTGCTGAGTCATAATGGGAACCTCATTGCTTTTTGGTGTGTGTGGGGGGCAATTTCTTGAAAACTTAAAGCCAAAACTCAACCAATATGAAACAGATAATCTAATAATGACTAAATAAATTGAATTCAAAATTGAAGGGCTGTCCTGAAAAAGAAATCTGCAAGCCCAGGTGTTTCACAGGAGAATTCTACTAAATACTTAGATGAATTACCACCATTTTAATACAAATCCTTCTAGAAAGTGAAAGGAGGGAACACCTCCTAAATTCATTTGATTAGGTCAGTATTATTCTGATAGCAAAATCAGAGAATGATAGTTCAAAAATGGAAATACTAAAAACAATATTTTTCATGAATTTACCTTAATAAACTATTAGCAAACCAAATCCAACAATATATGAAAGAAATTATATACTATATCCAAGGGGGATTTATTCCAGGTGTGAAAGACTGCTTCAACATTCTAAAATAAGTATAATTCATCATACCAACAGGACAAAGAAGAAGAAGAATATGATCATATCAATTGACATGAAAAGCTATTTAATAAAATCCAACGCAAATTTGTGATTAAAAAGAGTTCCTGTGGTGGTGCAGTGGTAATGAAACCAACTAGTAGTAGGATGAGAGTTTGATCCACGGCCTCACTCAGTGGGTTAAGGATCCGTTGTTGCTGTGAACTGTGGTTGTAGGTGGCAGATGCAGCTTGGATTCCCCAGTTGCTGTGGCTGTGGTGTAGGACAGTGGCTACAGCTCTGATTCGACCCCCTAGACTGGGATTTTCCATATGCTGCTAGAGTGCCCTGGAAAAGACAAAAAAACTCTTTCCCAGAAAGATTGGAATGTAGAGGAACCAACTCAAACAGGTAAATAACACCTACAAAAAACCTACAGTTAACACCATTCCTTATGGTGAAAGACTGATTTGTCTCCTCCTAAGACTAGGAGCAAGTCAAGAATGTCCACTCTCACTATGCTTATTCATTATAGTATCCTGGAAATTATAGACACTGCAAATGGAAATAAAAAGAGAAGGATTCCAATCCTAAAGGAAGAAATAAAATCATCACTATTTGCAGATGACTTGATTATCTATGTACATGTAGATTATCCAAAAATCCCTTCCAGAATTAATAAGTTCATCAACATTGCAAGATTAACATGCAAAAATCAACTGCATTTTAGATAATAACAATGAATATTCAGAAGACATAATTAAAAACACTACTCGTGATAACTAGAAAAACAAATGAAGTGCTTAGGTTTACTTCTAATAAAATACATATAGAAATTGTATACTAAAAACTGTAAAGTGCTGATGGAAGAAACGAAGGAGATCTAAATAAGTGAAGAGTCAACAGTTTTCACGATTTGGAAGACTCAAAATAGTCAAGATGCCAATTATCTTTAAACTGATTATAGATTTAGTACAATTCTTATTGAAATCTCAGCAAAGTTTCTTATAGATCTGAAGAGTGCTATCTCCTAACTTGACCTAATTGCCGTTTATGAAACACTATACTCAAAAGTAGGAGAGGAGTTCCCTGGTGGCTCAGCAGGTTAAATCTGGTGTTGTCACTGCAGTGGCACAGGTTTGATCCTTGGCTCAGGAACTTCCACATGCCATAGGTATGGCCAAAAAAAAAAAAAAGGAGAATATACAATCTTTTCAAATGAATGAGGATAATTTGACCCATACAGGGCCATAATATTCTCAAATTTAAAATGAATCAAAGAACATTCTCAGAGTTCCCGTCGTGGCTCAGCAGAAACGAATCCGACTAGGAACCATGAGGTTGCCGGTTCAATCCCTGGCCTCGCTCAGTGGGTTAAGGATCTGGCGTTGCCATCAGCTGTGGTGTCAGTTGCAGATGCAGCTCGTATCCTGTGTTGTTGTGGCTGTGGCATAGACTGCCAGCTACAGCTCTGATTAGACCCCTCGCCTGAGAACCTCCATGTGCTGCGGGTACAGCCCTAAAAAAAAGAACATTCTCTCACCACAATGCAATTAAATAAAGAATTAATAACAAAAATATAACTGTCAAATCGCCAAGTATGTGGAAACTAAACAACACATTTCTGTGTAACCTGTGGGTCAAAGAAAAAATCAAAAGGGAAGTTAGAAAGCATTTTGAAGTGAATTAAAATGTATAGGATGAAGCAAAACAGTGCTTAGAGGGGAATTTATAGCTTTAAACTCTTTATAAAGATCTCAAAGACCTAAATTTCTACCTTAAGAAAGCAGGAAAAGAAGGACAAATTAAGGTGAAGAAAGAAGAAAGGAAGCTAAGAAAGAAATCGATGTCACATCAAACAGAAATAGTAGAGAAAAATTAAACTATCGCTGGTTCTCAGAGACGATATATAAAATTGATAATTTAACAGCTCAACTGATCAGGAAAAAAGAGAAAGATAAAAATTACAAAGAACAGAAATTAAATAGGGTCTATCATTAGGATCCTGTGGACATTAAGACAATAATAATGCTATGAATAATCTTTTGCCAATAAATTCAGTGATTCAGATGAAATGGATAAGTTCTTGGAAACGCAAGTTAATAAAGTCCATCCAAAAAGGGATTAGAAAATTTCAATAACTCTATGGCTATTAAAGAACTAGAATCTGCAGTTAAAAAATATTTCTCACAGAAAGATCTTTAGGCCAACATGGCTTCACTTATGAATTCTCACAACATTTAAGGAAGAAGGAATGTCAATTCCACATAGATTCTTCCAGAGAAATAAAGAGAGGGAACATTTCCTGACCCATTCTATGAGGAGAGCGTCGCCCAGATATCTAAACTAGACAAAAACATTACAAGATAATTACAGACTAATATTCCTCATAAACATGAAGATAAAAAAAAAATCAGGAATGACAAAATAAATGATAATACCTCATGGAATACAAGGTTGGTTAATTTGTTGTTGTTGTTGTATTTCTTTTTAGGGCCAAACTCTCGGCATATGGAGGTTCCCAGGTTAGGGGTTGAATCGGAGCTACAGCTGCCGCCCACACCACAGCCACAGCAGCGCCAGATCCGAGCCTCGTCTGCTACCTACACCACAGCTCATGGCAACGCCAAATCCTTAACCCACTGAGCGAGGCCAGAGATTTAACCCGAATCCTCATGGTTCCTAGTCGGATTCTTTTCTGCTGCGCCACAACGGGAACTCCAAGGTTGGTCAATATTTTTAAAAACTAAGTGTAATTTACCAAGATCCATATGATCTTGATCTCAATAGATGCAGAAAAACCATTTGATAAAACTCCAAATCCATTCTTGATATTTTAAAATGTGGTAACTTAACAAAAAGGGCCTTTGCAAAACGTCATACAGCTTACGTTGTACTTAGTGGTGAAAGATAGTATTTTTCTACCTAAGATCAGTATCAAGGTAAGGACATTTGCTTCCACCATTTCTTTTTTTTTTTTTTTTACTGTAAATGTAATCAAGTAATAAAAAAAATGCTGTATAAAAAAAGAATAATCTTAAAAAAAGAAACTTAATAAGGAATATATTTTGCGGGTGTATTTAGGTTTGTTCATACTGATGGGGTTGATCCCAATATAATGAGGAATGTTATTAAATATACCCATATCTTTCCTATGTGGGAGTGCTACTGTAGTTTGTATTAACCCTCCCCTTCCTCCCACCCTGAATGAACTGCAATGATCTGGGTTTTAAACTTAAATCAGATTAAATTCTATTTTTTGTGTGTGTAAAAAGTAAAAAATTAAAAACAACAAACGTCTTACCTTTGTGTATTTTAAGACTACACTATAATATAGCTTATAAAATTTAAATCTTCAGTGAAAGAGTTAAAAGTAAAATAAATTGCTATGTCTGGGACAGGAAGGAGCACTATAAAAATATCCCTCTATTTTTTTCTTGTACATATTATTTATTTAATCAGTCCCACTATTGCATACTACTGGTTGCCACTGTTAACTAATCTTATTGCTTCTTTGTCTCTACAGTAACATTTATGTAACAACAATAAAAATACAAGATAAGATGTAATTTCAAATAAGTATCTATATTTTATATTATGTTGAAGTCATAGACATGAATATTTATTATGTGATATTCTATGGTTTTTGGGGGGTGGGGTCTGATGTCACTGTGCCCTGGGGTTGCTCTCTGGACAGTTAGTTACCCTCCTCATAGTGTGAACTTGGCACATGGGAGGGTCTATGCCCAGGGCTTCCTGGCTCAAGGTGCTGGAGCCTGAGCTGAGTGAGGGGAAGCTCTGAGCAGGGCAAGGGCAGGGTGGACAGGCGTAAAGGTGAGTGTGTGTGTGTGTGTGGAAGGGCAAGGTAAGGGGAAGGCAGAATGGGGTTGGGGACTCATTTCTGTGGGGGTGTTAATTTGTTACAAGAGCAGAACAAGTCTTAGACCAGCCTTTGTCATTAGGGAGAATAAGATTTGCAGAGGCAGATACTTGAAGAAAAAGAAATGTTGAAGTTGGTGAATAGAAGGCGAAGGAGCTATTTCTTTCTTTCTTCCTCCCTCCCTTCCTCCTTCTTTCTTCCTTCCCCCCGTTTTTTTTTTTCTTTTTTTCTTTTGCTTCTTAGGGCTGTACCTGCAGCATATGGAAATTCCCAGGCTAGGGGTCAAATCCGAGCTATATAGCTGCCAGCCTACACCACAGCCACAGCCACAGCAATGCTGGATCCCGGACCCACTGAGCGAGCGAGGCCAGGGATTGAACCCAAGTCCTCATGGGTACTAGTTGGATTCACTTCTGCTGCGCCACAATAGGAACTCCCTTTCTTTTATCTTCCTTCCCTCTTTTCCTTGCTTCTTTCCTTGTAATGTCCGGGAGAGCGTGGGCAGGGAGATGAAAGCCGAGGAGACGGAAGAAGAAGATTCATTAATTCTTACGGCTATGCTACGGTAATTATTTGCTTCGCTTCAGGAGTGATTAATTCATTAAGTCTTATTAGCCTTCTCCTCATGTTCCTTCCTTGTCATTCCTCCTTCATTTCTTTTTTACTTTTTTCTCTTTCTTTGTTTATTCTTCTCTTCTTTCTCTCCCTGATATTACTTTCTTGTTTGTGCAATGACGGACTGCTAACAACCTTCATTCGTGGAGCAAGAAGTGGGGAAATGACAACTTTCTGCAGGAAAAAAAATGTTGAAACCCATTTTCGGGAATAAACTGGTCTTGAAGACATTTAAGAGAAGGTTTGCTTTTTTGTTTGTTTGTTTATTTTGCCATGCCCACAGCATGTGGATTTTCCCAGGCCATGAATCAAATCTGTGCCACAGCAGTGACAACACCAGATTCTTAACCTACTGAGTCACCAGGGACCTCTAGGTTTCCTTTTCTTGATGTCAGATGTCTCTACTACAGACATTACATATACAAGGACAATTTAAAAAAAAAAGAGTTGAAAGAAACAATAAGCAGGGGTCCCATAAGCTAGAAATGGTGCTAGTTGCTGATGAAAGGCATGTGTGAGGACATAAATACACACATCCATGAAGAGAGAATGCACCAGTTAATAACCATTAAATGAGGAGGAGACAATGGTTACAGCCTGGAAACCCAGATATTCCATTGGCAGGGATAAAGAAACCATGGCGCATCCACATAATGGAGCGCCACATAGCCATTAAAACCTGATGGAGCAATTTTTGGTGGCAGAGCGAAGACTCACTTTGACTCCTCTCCCCTTGGACATCATCTCAAACGCCCAGAAGAGGCAGAAAAGTAAAAGCGCACTCACTGAGAGAGGGGGAGGTGCCCCTTCCTTACAGGCCCTTTGTTGTGGGCCTGGGGAGCTGTTTCCTAGTGCATCCTGTTTGGGGGATATCCCGACAGTGCTGTTCTGTGTTGAGGGAGACGGTGGTTACTCTGAATGTCCCCTGGGCCACTGTCCGCACTGCCAGATCCTGCCTACCTGGTTGGCCAAGGACAGATCCTTGGCAGGGCTTAGGGGAAGGTAGGGGACCAAGCCCACGTGTTCTGCGTGTGCCTTTGGAATAGTAGCTTGTGTTATAGCACACACAACCTATGAGTACATGCTACGTGTGTATACATCACACATACCTGTGTATCCATGCAAATTGTAGCATGACAGTTCATTAGCAGTCTCACATGGGGAGCATAAGCACCCATTTCACACTTCCCATTTTATTTGCTTTACATAGGATCTACTGGCTTTGTCATGCGTTTGCTTGCAACCATTCTCAAGAATGATGTCATGTCCTTTTTTTTTGGTGGGGGTGCTGCCTTCAGGGCATATGGAAGTTTCCAGGCTAGGGGTCGAATTGGAGCTATAGCTGCTGGCCTATGTCACACTCATAGCAACACTGGATCCTTAACCCAGTGAGCGAGGCCAGGAATCAAACCCGCATCCTCATGGATCCTAGTTCGGTTTGTTAACAACTAAGCCACAAAGGAAACTCCTGATGCCTGTCCTTGATGCCTGCCATTCCTGGAACAGCAGAATGGAAAAAACAGAATGTCCCAAGTTGGATCAGAGCAAAGAGAGGTGTGAAAACTGAGAACATCTCATATTTAGAAAACAAGAAATGAGCAGGAAACAGGAGCCCTGGGGAAGCATAGAGGAACAGGTAAAGACGAAAGGACACAAGGTGGAATTGGGACTAAGGCTGGCTGACTGGTCAATTGTCTCAGATCTGGGATTATAACTGGGCAGGAGTTGTGATTCCCCCTTCCGGGAGGTCACCTACGGTGGGCGAGTGTGCATGCATGTGTGCAAATGTATGTGTGCGTGCCTACCATACAGTCAACAAGACATTAGGGCAAAATCTTTGGGCTTGTTGATTCAATAAATTATTTTTATTATCATTGTACAGAAAGAAAATCCCTGCTTTCAAACAAATATCATATGCTATCACTTGTATGTGGAATCTAATAAAAATTATACAAGAGAACTTATTTATAAAACAGAAACTCACAGATTTCAAAATCAAACTTAGGGTTACCAAAGGGTAAACTGTGGCACCGAGGGATAAATTGTAAGGATGAGATTGACACATACACACTACTGTATATAAAATAGAAAACTAACAAGGACCTACTGAAGAGCAGAGGGAAGTCCAGTCAGTGTTCTGTAATAACCTCTGTGGGACAAAAGAATGAATACATGTGTATGTGTAATTGATTCACTTTGCTGTACACCTGAAGCTAAGACAACACGGTAAGTCAACTATACCCCAACACAATTTTAAAAGGAGAAGAAAATCCCTACTCTTATGTACTGTTTTTCCTTTTCTTCTTCCTAGAGATTTTGGGCCAAGACAGTGTGTGTTTCCTTAGCCATATGGACCCCCCACTCTCACCCTTTCCAAAGAGCTGAATTTCATGTTGCCAGCTCTTCCTTCTATCCTGCTCTCCCCAGCTCCCCACTTCTTCTGAGATGGTTTCAGTGCAACCAGGGAATTCCTCTCGTGTGCTCTCTCCCTGTGTCTTGCTCTGATTCTTGCTCTCAGGGTTTGGGGACTGTCTTTTAATTGCTGCCCAGTAATTCCCAGGCTCTTGTGTTTTTTCACTGTTTCTCCTCTCGTATTTGGGGCCAGAGCCCTGAGTCTGACATGATGAAATTCAGATCACTGTGCAGAAAATATTGAGCACAAAGGAATACATCCCAAGGGACAAAATCTGAGACCGGAAGGTAGGATTCAGAGCAGCCAAAAAGGACGACAGGGGAGTTCAACCGGATGGCCGGTCATTTCCTTTTCTTAAAATTTCCTTTAGGATCTCCAGGCTGACCAGCTGAGCTGGGAGAAGCTGGGGAGGAAGAGCACTGGCCTGGGGTCAGGGGTCAGAGGTCAGGCTGGCGGCTTACCAGTGGGACCCCCAGGAGACCTTGTCTTCACATCTGTAGCAGAGGGGCCTGTTCCTGCCATGTTTTGACCTTGAACCCCAAGATGGCTAGGGCAGGAACTGGGGGTTGGCGGAGGGGGGGTGCACATGGGTGTGAGAGCGTGCTTATGTTTGTGTGTGTGTGTGAGTGTGTGGGTTTGAGTGAGTAGGAGCAAGTGTGGGGGGTGAGTAGGTGGGCTGTGCACACATATGAACATGGGATATAACTGAGAGAAAGTGTGTGAGTGTGAGAGTATGTATACACAGGAAAGTGTGTAGGTGTGCATGAATGTGAGTGTGTGAGAAAGTGAGTATCTGAGGGTGTGCTCCTGTGTGGATGTGAGTGTATGTGTATAAGTGAGTGTGAGAACGGGCATGAGTGTGAGCTGCTTGAATGTGTAATTGTGTGTTTGAGTTCACCTGTGAGTGAGTGTCTGCATTTCACTGTATGAATGCATGAGTGCGTATGTGTATTGTGTGTGCATAAGGAGGTGTGTGTGCATGTGTGTGAGGAAGTATGTGTGTGTGTGTGCACCTGAAAGTGTGTATCAAAAAGTGTGTTTGTGTTTGTGAAGAAGGTGAGACTGAGTATGTAAGTGCACAAGTGCATATGTGTATGTGTGTGTGCTTGTGACCCTGTGTAAGTGTCTAGGAGATACATATGTTTAAAATGTAACAACTATTTTTTAAAAGACATACAGCAGTACCATTGTCACACTAAAAATCTTGGCAGTATTTCCTTAATGCCATCAACATCTAGAGAGCGTTCAGCATTCTCCAACCATCTCACAGGTGTTTTTTGTTTTTGTTTTTTGTCTTTTATCTTTTTTGTGGCATATGGAGGTTCCCAGGCTAGGGGTCAAATTGGAGCTGAAGCCACCAGCCGATAGCACAGCTCATGGCAATGCTGGATCCTTAACCCAATGAGCAAGAACAGGGATTGAACCTGTGTCCTCATGGATACTAGTCAGGTTTGGTAACTACTGAGCCACGATGGGAACCCCTCATGAGTGATATTTTTATAGTTCGTTGAATCAAAATCCACATCGTTAATGTCAAGATCTCTCTTACTCTTTCTCTGCATATTACTTGTTGAGTCAAGAGATCACTTAGCCCCTAGAGCCTCTCTCACTGAAATTTTGCTTTCTATTCGATTTTGCATCCAGAAGTTGTCCTTTATCATGATTTTCCTTTATCATCCCATGTGCTTCCTGGCAATTGAGAGTTGGCCCTAAAGGCTTCATCTCCTTCAGGTCCAAGTGGCTGTCTGGGGTAACTCAGAGTGGGGCGCGTCCTGCAGGAGGCACACTGTGTCCACGTGTATCTCTGTTGGATGGTTTTAGAGGCTGTTGAGAGTCAGTACCTGGAGGAATAGCTCTCTGGGTGACCACAATGCACATTGAGATAAAACCACTGCCCTCTCCCTGTGCTCAGGGGCACACAGAATGGGTGGCTGAGCTATTGTGTTCTAACAGGAACTTCAGTGCCAAGGGGAAGGTCGCCTGACCATAGCCACCTGCGTCAGGGTTCCTGGCACGAAGATAGACCTTCCAGCCATCGCTCCCTTCCTGCAGCTCCCGGAGGCCCGGCTGTAATGGTGCAGGCCTCCTGCCCTCACAGACTGCCCTAATCACTTAGAGCTGGACGTGGCTTATCCTTGGAGGGCTCCTCTCCCAGTGAACTGGGGAGCACTTTCTTCCAGCGTGCTGTTTCATTCAAATGCTTAGGACGTATGTCCCCAGATACTTTTTGGTGACGTCTTAGGCGTCTCCTTAGCTGGTGCGAAATGGCTCTACAGCACCTGGGCTGAAGCTGGGCTGGCTGAGGACAGAACTGCCAGATACGCCACGGGGGACTTTACCTTGAGTGTTTTCTGAAGAAGGAGAAGAGATGGGGATGGAAGGAAACTGTGTGCATCGGGTGGAAATGGGGACGTCGAGGGGCAGAGGCAGCAGGGAAATAATGATCCGAAAAAGCTTTTTGGGTTTCTTTTCTTTCCTTTTCTCTTCTTTCTTTCTTTTTTAAAGACACTTTTTAAAAAATTAAAGTATAGCTGATTTACAATGTTGTGCCAATTTATACTGTACAGCAAAGTGACCGAGTCATTCATACATACACACACACACACACACACACACCACACACACACACACACACACACACACACACACATATACACATTCCTTTTCTCATGTTATCTTCCATCAAGGTCTATCCCAAGTGACTGGATTCCCTGTGCTGTGCAGTGGGACCCCATTGCTTATCCATTCTGAATATAATAGTTTGCATCTACTAACTCCAAACTCCCAGTCCATCCACTCCCTCCCCCTGCTACTTTCTTGTGTGTGGGAAAAATGTACAAGAGGGGCCTGTGGGGGTAATAATTCAATTGGAACCCCAGGGCCATGGCCCACATGTGTCCTGAAGTAGATTGAGTTTGACACTTTCTCTGTGTGGCCTTCCCCCACTCCTGTCACTCTTGCAATTGTCATGCAGATGCTGCAGATGAGCTGCCCAGACATGAGAGACTTCCCCCGGGACCAAGGCAGATCTCTGGTAACCTGCCATTGAACTTTTTTTTTTTTTTTTCCTTTTTAGGGTGGCACCTGCAGCATATGGACGTTCCCTGGCTAGGGGTTGAATTAGAGCTGCAGCGGCTGACCTACGCCACAGCCACAGCAATGCAGGATCTGAGCAGCCTCTGTGACCTACACCATAGCTCACAGCAATGCTGTACCCTTAAACCGCTGATGGAGGCCAGGGATCCAACCCACATCCTCAAGGATACTAGTCAGGTTCATTTCCACTGAGCCACGATGCGGCTCTGACTGATCTTAAGACACCAGGCTAATTGTCTGTGTCTGTTTCCCGCCAGGGAAACCCCAGGACTCTGTGGTTCTGGATGGTGGAGGTGATTCTAGAAACTGGGAGGAAGCCAGCGGCAGGAAGGGGATGGAGAAGAGAAGAGAAAGAGGGCTGTGCACACGGCCTCGAGGCTTCCTTCCAACAAAATGCTCGGTGAGGTCCCGCAACTGTTCATCACCGCCGGGTTGACTCACCGTTATTCTGAGGCTAACAGGCATTCGGGGGCTGGATTTACAGCGGGAGCAGGTGGCATGGAGGGAGGTGGCTGGCTGTGCGGTTACAAAGAGACCCTTGAGTGGAGAGGTGCTGACACGCACCAACCAGGAACAAAGATGTCTCCATGTGGGTGACTTGGTTCCCATCCACACTTGTTCTCAGGAGGACGCCTGCACAGGGGAGCCTGATTTGGGGTTCCTCCCACTTCTGTGTTTTTCTGTCTTCCAAATTAGGCTTGGAGAACAAATGATGAGTATGAATGCAATTGACAGCTCTGCTGATGCGACAGAGGATGGCTTGAATGGCAAAAATTCCAAACCAGGTCAGCGACCAGCCTTTCACTATCCGGAAAGAGTCGTCTTGTGCCCTGTCTGATCCATGGCTGATGAACGGGCGACAGCAGGCGACCTTGAACGCACTGTTTCCTATTTACTTTTCCGTCATTCTCTTTTTTTCCCCTTTGTCTTTCAAGTGGGAGATTTGGTATGCTTGATCCGTTCACCAAAGAAAATGAGGGGAGGGGCGGCGTGAATGTGGCCACTCTCGTGTCACATCTCAGTGCTGCCCTGCATGGCATTTGTCCCCTTTCAGCTCTTTTTGTCCTTTGGGAAGAGACTGTGGAGTGGGACTTTTACTGGCACAGCTAAAGCCCAAGCTGCCTTGTTCACCACATTCTGCAGTGAACCATCAGCCAGCTCCCAGCTTCTGAGTGACTCAGGGCTGCACTGCCGACACTGACCCTGACCTCTCCCCACGCAGAAGAGACAGGGAGTCACTGGCTGGGGGAACAGCAGTGCTGGGAGAGGCTTTCCCTGCCCATAGGGAGTGGAGGGGAATTCTGTCTGAATCATTCCCGCTCCAGCCCATTGGGAGGGATTCCAGCGGTAGGCTTAGGGGGATAACCAGACTCACTGCAACTGACCTTGGGCAGGGGAGACAGACAGTCATTATTAGCCAAGTGTACTCCCAGCCGGGGTTGGAGGAGGACTCCACAACCACCCAGGGTCACAGAGGGGTGCACTTTGGACCAGAGTGAACCCAGCAGTGCTGCGGGAAGCAGGCTTTGTAAGGGAGTGGGTGCCCTTGGTTCCAGTGGGAGGTTGTGATTGGCTTGTTTGAATGATTCTGTAGGTTGTTGGGCACTAAAACCTGCTACTCAGGGATACACAAGAGTTGCATCTGCCCATTTGATACAAAGCCTATTTGGCAGGGGGACCTCCTCTAGGGGAGCAAAGTGTGGAGGAGAGCTTTCACCTAGACCTTTGGAGGCTCTCCTGATTTATCCACGTGTTCAGGCAGCACGTACTTCCGAACCTTAATTTTAAGCTCTGTCTCCTAGAAAGGGGGTACCAGGAAGTCTCTGTTAGTGAGAAGGAGTGCCTGCCAGGGGGAAAGCCAGTCACCTCATGTCTGCCTGCAGATTCACAGCTGTGGGTCCGGCAGACCCTGCCTGAGCTGCAACCAAGAAACTCTGGGAGCCTGAGCCCTGTCCCTGGGAAGTTTTGAACATCTCTCAGGAGATGCAGAAGATGCCCTGGTTCCTGCAACTTCATGCGAATGGGCACAGGGCTTCCAGAGCATCAGAGGCTGGGGCACTGCCCAGGTAGTCAAAGAAAGAAGGCCCCACCACTCCAGAACAGGGCTGAAGGAGGATGCATGCCAGAGGGGAGGCTGGTCCTCAGTGCCAGAGGGGCAAACTGACATGGACCATGGCTTGCGTCCCATAGGGCTTCATTCAGACCCTAGTAACAGACACGCAAATGCAGTAGGTCAGGTTCTAGGTATTGTTTTTCTCTCACAGATCGTGAGGTCCAGGGTTAGGCTGTCCAGGGTAATAGTTTGGCTCCAGAATGTCAACAGAGAGAACAAGATGGCTAAAACACCACCAGGGTCTTTTTTTCCCTTGATGAAGAGAGGAAAGGCAGAGGCAGAGGGGAAAGGCTACATGCCATGAGACAGTTTGGAAATGTCCACATGTATTTCCTTGGCCAGACTTAGATGCAGTCACTCTCATTAGCAAGAAAGCTGGAAAATACTGTTTCTGGTTGGGCGTGATGGCAGCCCCTACAAAACTGAGGTTCTGGGTCTGGAAGCAGGAGGACAAGAGATATAGAGGGCCCTTCTTGGAGGCAACAGCACTGCTGGACAGTACTCAGAGAAATAGAATGTGACAGTAAGGAGTGTGTCCCTCTCAGGGTCTTGGGAATGACCCATGAGGTGAAGCCAGAGATGAAGAACAAGTCAGCAGGAGTGACCCACAGATTTCCAGAAGACTAGAGAACAAATGGCCCTACCAAGGCCTCTGGAGGCTGGTGCTTGGAAATGCCGAACGTGGTGGGTTTGCAGACTGAGCTTGGCTGGTGGTAGTGCTCAGTACAGCCTGCTGGATACAACACAGTGTAACCACTTCTGCTAAACCTCAGAACATGACCCGTAATGAGATAGCCTATGCTTCTTCTTCTTCTTTTTTTTTTTTTTTTTTTTGTGTGTGTGTGTGTGTGTGTGTGTGTGTGTGTCTTTTTGCCATTTCTTGGGCCGCTCCCGCGGCATATGGAGGTTCCCAGGCTAGGGGTCGAATCGGAGCTGTAGCCACCGGCCTACACCAGAGTCACAGCAACATGGGATCTGAGCCGCGTCTGCAACCTACGCCACAGCTCATGGCAACGCCAGATCATTAACCCACTGAGCAAGGGCAGGGACCGAACCCGCAACCTCATGGTTCCTAGTTGGATTCGTTAACCACTGCGCCACCACGGGAACTCCTTCTTCTTTTTTTTTTAAGGCCACATATGCAGCATGTGGAAGTTCCTGGGCTAGGGGTCAAATCAGAGCTTCAGCTCTTGGTCTACACCACAGCCACAATAACGCCAGATCTGAGCCACGTCTGAGACTTACACTACAGCTCACAGCAGTGCTGCATCCTTTCACCCACTGAGTGAAGCCAGGGATCAAACCCACATCTTCATGGGTACTAGTAGTGTTCTAACCCACTGAGCCACAATGGGAACTCCTGAGACATCTGATGTTTCTTTTACATGCTATTGCATGCTGTGCAAAGGTTGTTTGAAGGGCATTGCCCTAGCTTGAAACCCATTCCCAACATGTTCTCTTTTGTGGAGAGCCTGATTTGGCATGAAAATGCCTTTTTTTTTTCACAAATATGGAGGAGAGAGATAGGATCTGGACATGTTTCATGAAAACGATTACTGGGAGAATTCTTGAAAATGTATACAGATCAGAAATGTTATATGATTAATCAGTCAATCTATTCCCATCTGAGTGGCTGGAACCCAGGCTTCTGTTTGCACCAGGAGGGAAACCCAAGATTATCCATGCCTACAGTGAGCTTAAACTCCAACGGAGACATGCTGTACTCCGGGGGAAAGCCTAGGAAACAAATGCCTGGAAATTTAGCAAGTTTGATGCATGCAAAGTACAGCTAACATTATGTCCTTTCTCCTTACCTCTGAGTCTTTTCTAAGAAACAAAATAAAGGAAAAAGGATGAACAATTGAAATCAAGAAAATAAGTCTGGAAGTTCCCAGGGTGGCTCAGCAGTAACAAATCCTGCTAGTACCTACAAGCACGCAGGTTCGATCCCTGGCCTCACTCTGTGGGTCAGGGAACTGGTGTTGCCATGAGCTATGGCAGATGTGGCTCGGATCCCATGTTGCTGTGGCTGTGGCGCAGGCCAGCAGCTGCAGCTTGGATTTGACCTGTAGCCTGGGAACTTCCAGACGTGGCCCTAAAAAGGCAAAAAAGAAAGAAAATAAGCCCTATGGTTGCAAAACAACAAAAAGGGACCATCCTGAGATGTGTGAACTGGCGCCGGAGCTATGTGGGCACAGCTGCAAAGTAGCAACTCACGCTCAGCTGTTCCTCGGAGGGTAGACTCCAAGGGCACTGTGGCTTGTGACCCCATATCCTCACTGTTAACCTGGTGCTCTGGGAGGTGGGGGCAGACGTGTGCAAGAGTGAAAGTAGGCACTGTGACCCCTTCTCCATACCTAAGGGGAAACTAGTTGTTCTGGGAAAGCCGGCCATAGGCATCCCAATATTTCTGAATTCTGTTCTTAACTTCAGTCTCAGCTCCTCAACATTTTGATGCAGCTGTTGGTTTAACAAAACCTTCTGTTTTACTGCATGCTGCTGGGTGTTCACGGATGTCACAAGCTGACTTCCAGGTGGAGCTGACCATTGACAGGGCTCCTGGGAGACGCTCAAGCCTGTTGCCATGGATCGGGCTTCCATCCAAACACAGCAACAGTGGCAAAGTTATTTATCTTTCCCCAAGTTAACCGGCGTGTCTAAACTACATCTAAAAATCCCTGGACGTAACCCCAGTTGCGCATGTTGGGGGGTTTTCCCTCTCCTGCTCTCCTTTTGCCCTTTGGTCTGACCTCCTTTTAGCAGGGTCAGACAAGTTTCTGGAAAGTCCAGTGAAGCCCTGCCCTGTTGTTCACTCTCATATCCAAGTGACAGGAACTACTGCCATTTCAGAAAAGTGGAGGGTATCTCAGCAGACAGACTTCGTTTTGTTTCAGTTCAAGCTGAGTATGAGGACACAGTACTGTGGGAAATACTGCATTTTCAGCTAGGTTCTGTTTTTTCCTCTCCAAGTGAAATGCACAGAGCTCACTCAGATCTAATGAGAACCTGTCTTAAAGGCTAATGATGGTGTGCCTGAAGCTTGCAGAATGTCTCCATTTAATAAAGATAAGTCAACATGGGAACAGAGAGATCCTGCCTAGACTTTCTAAGCATTCAATTAAAAAAAAAATTGGCACAGTGGAGATGAATCCAACTAGGAACCATGAGGTTGCGGGTTCGATCCCTGGCCTCGCTCAGTGGGTTAAGGATCTAGTGTTGCCATGAGCTCTGGTGTAGCTCGCAGACGTGGCTTGGATCCTGTGCTGCTGTGGCTGTGGTGTAGGCCGGCAGCTGCAGCTCTGATTAGACCCCCAGCCTGGGAACCTCCATATGCCACAGGTGCGGCCCTCAAAAAGACAAAAAAGGCAAAAAAAAAAAAAAAGGAACTTGTAGGCAATTAGTCAGTATAAGAATCTCTGGACTTCCTATGGTCTTCCTAACAACCATTTAAAATGGTTGGAGTTCCTTTCGTGGCTCAGCGGTTAACGAACCCCATGAGGATGTGTGTTCAATCCCTGGCCTTACTCAATGGGTTAAGGATCTGGCGTTGCCGTGACCCGTGGTGTAGGCCGGCAGCTACAGCTCTGATTTTCGCCCTAGCCTGGGAACTTCTATATGCCTTGGGGGAGGGGCCTAACAAACAAACAAACAAACAAAAAATGCTGTGCTTTTCATTCAGCTGATAAGAATAAAGTATTAGTAATAAAGCCTTCTCAAAAAAATAAAAAATAAAATAAAGCCTTCTCTGAGGCTACCCTCTTCTATATGCCAGGTGCTAAACTCAGGGAGCATCAGCCAGTCCTCTGATCTAGACTTGCTTTTCCTTTTGTCCACGAGAAACCTGTGGCTTTCAGAGAGTGGAAAAGTGGAAAAGTTGCTTGGTATTCCTGGAGCTGGTTAGCAATTAGACAGACCTTACCTTATCCACAGCATGCCAAGGACAGACTGGAAAATATTCCCGACATTTTGCTTTATGTTGTTTATATCCATTGTCTCCATTTTTCTCTCTTTACCTCTAGTATCTCTCCTTAAACCCACTCCATTCCAGGCTTTGGCTTCACCTCCGCACAGACTGTTTCTGTCAAGATCATCTATAACCTCCATTTTGCTGAATTCTATGTTCAATTCTGGCTGTTATAATAAGTCTTGCCACATGGTTTGGTGGAGCCGATTGCTCCTTGTCTGAGATGCCCTCTCCCTTTTATCTCTATGCACCCCCGGCTCTCTCATAGGCCACTCTCGCATGGTCCCCTGAGCTGTATCTTCACCTCCCCGATAGGCATATTCCAAAGCATAGTCTTGGACCTTTCTATTTTTCCTCTGTCTGCACTCACTCCCTAGTTATATCCGTCTGGTCTCATGGCTTTTAGCACCAACTCTATGTCTCTCCAAATCTCTATTTATATCTGTATCTCCACCCCAACCTCCCCCCTAAATCACCTACTCTCCATTAGGAAGTCTGACAGGCACCTCAAACTTACCTCATCCAGAAAGAACTCATTTACCAATCTGGTTGTCCCAGGAAATTGCTGTTCCATCCTTCCAGCAGCTGCGGTAAGAAAACATCAAGCCTTATCTTTCTCTGGCATCTCATCCCCCATGCCTTAGCAGAGCCTTTTGCACCCACCTTGGAAATAGTGTGGAATTAGAGCACTGCTCACCACCCCGCTAACACCCTGGTCCAAGCCACAGCCGTCCCCACAAGCAGTATTATCGTAGTTCCTAAATGGCATCCCGGTTTCTGCTCTTGCACGCTGATTGTTCACTGTCAACACAGCTTCCAGAGAGAATCTTTTAAAACAGCAGTTGGGCTACGTTGATCTTCTCCCTGAGACTCTCTCAGGATGATCCACTTTACACTGAGTAAAAGCCAAAGCCCTTAAAGTGGCCTCTAGGGCCCTCCATGCTCATCCCCATTGCCCTTTCATCCCACGTGCAGCCTCTCTCCCCTCACTCCATTCATCCAGCCCACGGGCTTCTTTTGCTCCTTGGCCACGTGAGGGACATGGCCCCCTCCAGCCTTCACCCTAGCTGACCCGAGTGGAAGACTCCTCTGCCAGATCATCTCCCACGTCCTTCTGGCCTTTCCTCAAATGGCCCTGCATCAGTCGGACCTTCCATGAAAAGTCTCTGATGGCAACAATCCCCACCCCCACACACCCAGAGGCTTTGTTCCCTTTACTCCATTTAGTTTTCTCCCTTCACACATCACCAGTTGACATACTGCCTATTAACTTGCTCACTTTTTAAATAGTCAGTTTCTCTTTCAATTTCCACAAAGACAGGGACTTTGTTTTTTACCCTAGTCTATCTCTGGCACCCAGAGCAGTCTTCCATGAAGATGATACTAAAAATTCTTGAATGAATGAATGAATTCAAGTTTTGATCGATATTCTTTCGGTTGCATGTTTATTTGCACATGGTATATTTTGTCATTATGAAGTTTAAAGAGAGAATGACTAGTCTTGGAAAGGATACTGCTGTCCATATAATCTGTCAGGTCCTATACTTCGCATGGACAATGGGATGGGAAGGAGTCAGATCTCCTGAGCTTGTCCCAGCAATGACACAGCATATGCCACCAACATTAGGGCTGGCCCGTGTGCTCCAGCATGGGCCCGCAATGAGCTATAGGCCACACCAGGCCAGTTACTTGTAAGTGGACAGCTGGTCAACCAGAAGAGTGACCTTAAACAAGCAGGTCCAGACCTCTAATCCTCCAACTCATACATTAATGAGAAATAACTTTTTAGTGACCAAGATGGTTAAAGTATAAGCTAGAAAATCCAACAATTTATCAGCCCCTACTCTCATTTCAACCAAAATTTTCCAGAAAAAAAGAAAGAAAAGAATGCTGGAGAATTAATAATCTAAGACATAAGAGTACTTCTCATTTTTCTAGTGAGTAGGAAGAAACTTGCTAAGGGGCTTCAATCCTCCTTCCCTCCCTTCCTCCCTTCCTTCCTTCCTTCCTTCCTTCCTTCCTTCCTTCCTTCCTTCCTTCCTTCCTTCCTTCCTTCCTTTCTTCCTTTCCTTCTTTCTTTTTCTGGCAGTACCAGCAGCATATGTTCCTGGGCTAGGGGTGAAACTGAAGCTGCAGCTGCAGGCCTATGCCACAGCCACAGCAACACCAGACCTGAGCCACATCTGCGACCTATGCAACAGCTTGTGGGAATACCAGATCCTTAACTTACTGAGCGAGGTGAGGATGGACCCCACATCCTCTCAAATACTATATTGGGTTCTTAATCTGCTGAGCCACAATGGTAACTCCTTCAGCACTTTCTTATGATGAAGTTGTGTCTGAAAGATACAGGATTGAGATTGATGTTTCTACTAGTCACATCTTGGAAAATTGGGGCATCAAAATAATTATGATAGTAATGGATTATAACCCATTGAGGGAAATGGGCACCCAGGATATAAATAAATAAACAAACAAACAGAATAGGGAAACTTCCTCCCTAGAGGAGAATGCTGACTAATACATGTAAAAGGAATGATGGAATTGGAACATTTGAAAGTCTTCATAAGGATGGTGATTCAGACCCGAGTCATTACTAGATGCTGTGGTTGGTGGGTGGAACGTAATGGGAAAAGGATATTAGCTGTAGTCTGAGAGCGTCATTCCCAAAATGCTAATCAATTATGAAGGAGGCGATGGGGACTTTGCAGTGGAGAGACCTGGCAGACACTAAACGATCAAGGTGATGCTCTGCAGTGGCGGGAAATGTTGACACTTCATGCACTGGGTGGGAGGAGCCGTGACCTGAGTCTGCTATGAGGGAACATCACGCCTCATTCTCTCTACATCAAGGACAAGAGAGCTAGGGAACGGGTGATGAATTGTTCCAGACGGGAGGAGCCTAAAAAGATAATTATAAGCAATGTGTGATCTTGGATAGAATCATGAACCAGAAAGGAAGTAAGGTGGTACCAAGAAATTTAGGAATATTTGAATGGGATCTGTGGTTTGGTTGCTAATGTGTTATTGATGTTAAATTCTTTTTTTTTCCTTTTTGTCCTTTTTAGGGCCACACTTGAGGCACATGGAGGTTCCCAGGCCAGGGGTCAAATTAGAGCTGTAGCCACCAGCCTACACCAGAGCCACAGCAACGTCAGATCCAAGCCGCGTCTGGACCTACACCACAGCTCACGGCAACACCGGACCCCCAACCCACTGAGCGAGCCAGGGATCAAACCTGCAACCTCATGGTTCCTAGTCAGATTCATTTCTGCTGTGCCACAATGGGAACTCCTGATGTTAAATTCTTGATTAAGCAGGTTGTACAGTGTTTATGTAGGAAAGTGTCTTTAGGGGAAAACAACACTTTAATATTTAGGAGTATCTACAGCTGCCTCCCGAATGATTCTTTTTTATGATTTAAAAGTGCATTTTATAATTATTAAAATTACACATGAGTTTCGAGATAATAACATGAATGTTATAGGACAGGTGATATTGAGTGTAAACAGGATTGACAATCACTGCTCTTGATCTCACACACACTAAAGTTTGGTAATGCTTCTATCTCAGCCCAAGTTTTAGTCATTAAATTATGATCTTATTAAGTCCAGGGGACAAAGCCCTTCCCAGTGGGATATATTATACTCTTAACTTTATAATGGAAGACAGTGGGGAAAGCAGATTCCCTTATCGGGCTTTGTTGGACGGCCGTGACTGTAATTGAGGTACCGCAAGCTGTCCTGTCTTGTAAAGAGCCCTCTGCAGTTGCCGGGGGTTTTCTAGCACCATGACTAGTAGGTCTTTTCACACTATTAGGAATGAAATAGAGAGCGCAAGAAGAGTAAGTACCTCATCTAATACAGGGGTAGAAGCACAGTTATTAGCCCACTAATGTGATCTTGGCATTGTGCTATGCCCTTTGCACATGTTCTTACCCCCACTAAGGCACTTATCACATGGTGCAGACTAGAAAGTTAAAGGTAAGGGAGGCTAAGTACCCACTTTTTTAGCTAGTAAGTAATCTGGGTCTATTTGTCTTCAAAGACTCTTCTTCCCAGAGCACAGGACTGGCAATCTGAAACTTTTTACAACTGCAATCAGTTTGGAGTTCCCATGGTGGCAGAGTGGAAATGAATCCGACTCGTATCCACGAGGATGAGGGTTCCACCCCTGGCATCACTTAGTGGGTGGGGAATCTGACCTTGCCCTGAGCTGTGGTGTAGCTTGCAGACACAGCTCAGATCCCATGTTGTTGTTGCTGTGGCTGTGGTGTAGGCTGGCAGCTGCAGCTCTGATTGACCCCCAGCCTGGGGACTTCCACACACTGCCTTGGATCTTCCATATGCCACGGGTTCAAAGCTAAATGAATGAATGAATAAATAAATAAATAAACTACCATCAGTTTGTTTTTTCTTTAGATTATAAATATATAAGCTCCTTGTAGAACTCTCCCTGCTCAATCCCACCTGTAATAATGCAAAAAAAGTGAGTATAAGAAGAAAGCAAAAATCACCCCAAATCCCACACTCAAAGAAAATTTCTGTTAATATTTAGACATCTCTCTGTAAACACCTAGAAAATGTTAAGTACATATATGTTATTTTTAAAATAAAAGGGATACTGTAATGTTTGTTAACCCTATTCAATCTTTTTTTATTTTGCCAATAAAAATCTACATTCCCATTTTAACAACTAGTATTCCGTTATATTCAACAATGTATTACTCTATCCCTTATTGAGCAATTCTTTTTTTAATTTTTTAAGCCAAAGTTTCCATATATGTTTATAATGTATGTTTACTATATCAGAATATTCGATTCTGGTTTTTTATTTTATTTTTCAATTGTGTTTTAAAGAACAGGAAAAACAAAAGGATTAAGAAACTCATGTTGAAGAGAATTTTTACAAATGTGTTAAGTATAGGTAGTATACTGATAGATATATGATAAAGATAAAATTGGGAGTTCCAGCCATGGCTCAGCGGAAACAAATCTGACTAGCATCCATGAGGATGCGAGTTCGATCCCTGGCCTTGCTCTGCGGATTAAGGATCCCATGGCCTTGCCATGAGCTGTGGTGTAGGTCACAGACGTGGCTCAGATTCCGTTTTGCTGAGGCTGTGGTGTAGGCCAGCAGCCACAGCTCAGACTCAACCCCTAGCCTGGGAACCTCCACATGCCACGGATTCGGCCCTAAAAAGCCAAAAAGAAAGAAAGAAGGAAGGAAGGGAGGGAGGGAGGGAGGGAGGGAGGAAAAAAAAACCCCAAACCAAAAAAAATGTGGCTTTCAGCAGGCAGTTACTTGCCCCTACACATTTCTCATAGAGCAAGCATGTACTGACTCTAGGTCGCCTCCACCTGCCGAGCCCCCCTTTCCAATTTCAAGTGTGGTTTTCATAAACATACTTTCAAAAGTGAAGGCTGGAGCAGTGGACAGGACAACACTGCATATAACACAGGGTTCAGATACTGTGTTCCCCTCACCTCCCCTATCCTAAATGTCTTGACTTCACTATACTTTCCAATTGACTTCTATTGGAAAATGATTCAATAAACCGTGGGATTTGAGCATCTTCATTTGGGTTGTAAAGTTTCCTGTCCATGACATTTGGGATAGTCTGTTTGGTAGTGTATTTGGAGGTCACCACTGTATGAGGAAAACGTCCTACACATTCTACACCATCTCCACAAAGACATGCAATATTCCCATGCAAATAAATCCTAGAATAAACTTGTTCCAAAGAGTAAGCAAATTTTAAATGTTAAGATATTTTGCTATACTATTCTGCAGAATCATTACTACAAATTATACTTGTTAGTAGTGCACAAAGGAGTTCTCTTGTGGCTCAGTAAGTTAAGGATCAGGTGTTGTCACTGGATCAGCTGGGGTCACTGCTGTGGTGCAGGTTCATGCCTGGCCCCAGACAGTCCAGATGAGGGTGGATCCAAAAAAAAAAAAAAATAGCTCACACAAAAATATATGTTTTCCCACACCCTTGCCAAAACTGCTGCTATCTATCTTGAGATAGCTTCCAATTTAAAAGGGGAAGAATGTCTCCTCTTCACTGTTTGTTTGACTATTGGTAGGGCTGTTGAAACGCCTTTCTACAAACCTGAAACCTTTTGTACATTGTTTTTGCTTAGTGTTCTTCCATATGTTGAAATAACTTTCTAGACCTAAGATGCAGTTGCTGCTGTGCAGGGTGCCACGTCAGCAAATAAAACTGAAGATAACTTTTGTGTCCCTGTGAATGCTCGGAATGAACGAAACACAATATATCCAGTCAGCCAATCCCCAGCACCAAGCCACCTCTGGGCTCTGTACTTAGTTCTTTGTTCCTTCTTAACAAATGATTCTTAAGAAGACTAATGATGTAATGATTACAGATAAATAGAAGATGTAATGGAGAAAAGGTGGTAAATTTTAAGCCATTGTAAAAGATATGGAATTTTTTATACTCTTCTGACAACTTATCTATAGGTTTGATCTATTTCAAAATGAATTATTAGAAAGAAAGTGGAGAAACCCTGGAAGAAACAGTCTCCTGATAAAATAATATTCCTAATAATGAGCTGTCTATCAGAATCAGTCAGAAATTTAATTAGCCGTTAGCATACCCTACTCTGTCAGGTTAATTATAGTGGAAATATCCAACAAATGGAAATTACAGTTATTCACTTTTAAATCAGGGTCATAATGACACAGAACTTTATTACGCACAGCAAAGCAGGGCCTATTCTCCAAGAATTTCCCAGGGAGACCTAGAGAGTCCAACTTTTTAATTTTATCTCTTTTTAACTTTTAAAATAAGATTCTTTCATTTGGCAAGCCCCTGAAGAGAATTTCAAAAACACTGAAAAGTGGGGGGAAAAAAGAACAAAGATAATCTAACCATAGCTCTCATAAATATTTTGGTCCACTTCCTTCCATATTTTCTGAAGGCTTTTTTTTTTGTGAGATAAGTCTATTCATATTTATGCACGCTTTTATCCTCTGGGTTTTTCTCCTAGTATCTCTAGTATTTTTCCATGCTGCCACATGGTCTTTCTCAGTTACAACTTTAATGGCTGATACTCCAGCATGTGGAATGCCTGCTGTGGGTGACTTGGTCATCCCTGTGCATGGCAGAGCAGAGAAGCAGTGGGAACTTGAGTCCTGATGTCCAACCACACTACTGCTGCACTTCTGGCTCCAAGACACTCTATTTTCAAACTAAATCAACTTTACTAGGGTTTTTCTATTACCTCAGCAAAAATCGATACGATAGCTCACAGTTTGGAAATGATTGTAAGTGGTGGAGGCACCAAGGCCTTGAAGACAGGGGAGTTCATCATCAGAGAATGGTCTTGTTCACAGTGCACTGAGGCTGTGAAAGCAAAGGTTTTCATTTGACTGGGGAAGGCTTTCATCCTTCAGCCACCAAAAGCCAAGTACTTTCACAACGGGATCGGTGACATCTTGGGAGCGCTAGGACGCAGGTTTGATCCCCGGCTTGGCACTGTGGGTTAAGGATCCAGAGTTGCTGCCACTTTGGTCTAGGTCGCAACTACAGCTCGGATCTAATCCCTGGCCTGGGGAACTCCATATGCCTTGGAGTGGCCAAAAAAGAAAAAAAGAAAAAACCGAGTGCTTTCATTTATGAAGAAAGATACGGCTTTGGGATTGTTTGGGGTGTAAGGCTTTTTGCATTGTGATCCCCTGTCAGCAGAGTCTCCCCAGATGAAAAGCTGCAGATGCTCCTGCTCATCCTCCTGAATGTCCTCATTTGAGATGAAAACAACCAAGGACCCCCACTCATACTCTTTGATCCTTATGGCTTTACTCATCTCATCTAATGGGGATGCATGCAATGACTCTTGGAAGTAAATCACGCTTGAATTAGTGTCTTCATTTTGCAGACTCTAAAAGGTCAAATGACTCCTCATGTCACACATGCAGGAAGCGTGGTTTCTTTGCACACAGGATTTCCTAAAAGTAAGCACAATGCCCGTGTTTGACTATCAGTAGTGGTCAAGGGTACAGCTCCAGTCTATGTTATCAACAGGTTGTACTGTTAGAAATTTACTTGAACAATCCTTCAATTTTCAGAGGTGTGTGTGTATGTGTTGAAGTTAACATCTGTCCAAATCTCCCAGGGGTTTTAGATATCATTTGGGAGACACTAATGCAGAATCCATTTTTCAGACACAGTTGGTTAGTAGTTTAGGCAAGCCCTCAAGTGGCAATATTAGAATTAGCAGTAGTAGGCCAATTGATCAACCCATGTGCTAATAAGAAATAAGTTTTCTGGGAGTTCCTGTTGTGGCTCAGCAGAAATGAACCTGACTAGTATTTATGAGGGTTGGATCCCTGGCTTTGTTCTGTGGGTTAAGGATCCAGCGTTACCATGAGCTGTGGTGTAGGTCATAGGGGTGGCTCCGATCCCTAGTTGCTGTGGCTGTGGATGTGGCTGTAGCTGTGACTGGCAGCTGCAGCTCCAATTTGACGCAATTTGACCCCTGGCCTGGCAACTTTTATATGCTGCAGGTGTGGCCCGAAAAAGAGAAAGAGAGAGTGAGAGAAAAGAAATAATATTTCTTTGATGAAATAAGTAGCTCCATCATAGCTGGTTGGCTGGAACATTTGCAAAGGTACATCCACCTTTGCATGAATGGAGTATAAGTATCCAGCAGATCCAGCAGTCCCACTCCTTGGAACAGTGCCCTGTGTGTAGACATGTGTTCAGTCCTTTACTAGATCCAGCTGGAAGACCAACTGTCCCTGCCTCCCACATGGTGGTTGCAATTACCTCGAGTGAGCCTTTTGTGCTCAGAGCTATGCTTCCTGGAGGGCCTGAAAGCTTAAGGGCTCAGGTTATACGTAGCTTTCTACACCAGCCGGCTAATAAATTGAGCCAATAAATGTCTGTATGTGTTCAGTCTTATACCTGCTTTCAGCCCAGCCCCTGGGAAGGAGAGGGAGACATGGCCCCCGATCACTTCTCTTGTTCAGAGGCTGCCAGTGTTTCCCCAGAGAATTAGATATTTGGAAACAGCTAAATGATCTTAAGTCAGAACACGGTTATCAGGATTCTCAGATGTCACTCGATTTTTGTTGTTGGAGCACTAATATCAGCCCTAATACCTACATTTTGTCTTCTAAGATCAAAACTGTAGGGGCAGAGTTCCCTGGTGGTCCAGTGGTTAAGCATCTGGTGTTGCCGCTGCTGTGGCTCCAGTTACCATCAATGGATTGGGGTCTCTGTTCTCTCTCCTGGACTCTGGGCATTCTTGGGACTATGGGGGAACTGCTATTATGGAATTTCCATGGCTAGGTCATCACGGATGATTGTATCTTCTACCTGGTTCTTTCTTTTGCTTTAGGCCCACACCTACGGCATGTGGAAATTCCCATGCTAAGCATCAAGTCGGAGCAGCAGCTATACCACAGCCCCAGCAACTAGGGATCTGAGCTGCATCTGCAACCCATGGCTCATGGTAACACAGGATCCTTAACCCACTGAGCAAGGACAGGGATTGAACCTGCATCCTCATGGGTAATAGTTGGGTTTGAAACCTGCTGAGCCACAATGGGAACTCCCTTCTCCCTGGTTCTTATGCCGTATTTGCTCTTGGAACCCAGTCCCCAAGCTGTGAGAGAGCCCAATACCTCCTAGGAGGCCCCCCTGGGAGCACCCAGGCCCTTATGGAAGAACTTCCAGCCAACCTCCAGCAACAACTTGTGAGCCACTTGGAAGTGGGTCCTTCAGCTCCAGTTGAGCTACCACTCAGCTACCATCACTCCAGTCCACACCACTGAGCCCACGGGTCAAACTGAAGATCGGTGAACTAAGTATGTGATTTTTCTTGTTAAGTTCCTAACCTTTGGCCATATTTGTTACATAGCAATAGATGAACCAGAACAGCCCCAAGAGCAAATGCAGGCTTCAAGGGCTATGAATTCCCAAGGATAAATGTGTATATTCTTCCTCAACACATATATCGTATTTAGCCAATAAAGTAGATAAGGAGGATCTTCCTAGGTATTGCATCATCGAACCCAAAGGAACAGAGAGCTCCTTCTAGAAAATTCAGTTAAGTTCTAATCAAGGAATCCCCACCCCAAGGGCACCTACTTTTCCACCTATCAGATTGGCAGCTTCCCAGGGACTGTCTGGTGGGAACCCGTGGCAACTCGAAAGCAACAACGATGATGTGTCTTCCTTTCTCCCTTTTTCTGAACAGCACTTGATTGCAAATGTCTTGCCCCCCTCTACTGCTGCCAGAGGATCTACGGGGAGGATTTGACATTTCAGTCCATAGAGAGACTTCCCATCTGGTCCTGATGGAGAAGGATGTGAACCACCTGGACCCCAAGCTGGATGCAGGGATTTGATGGCCTTTCACATAGTCTCTCTTTGGGGAGGGATATGAGAGTGTTCAGTGAATGGATAGAGGGGAGTAACGGGATGCTTTGTGAGCAGCAGGGCAGAATTCACAGCAAGTACTGGCATTCGCCTGGGTCCCTATACTCCTTTCCATTTCCCAGGCTCTTAAAGTTAGGTTGACCATATGACTGAGCTCTGGCTGACCATTGGACTGAGCCTCCCAGGCCTGGATCCTAAAATGTCCCATTAGATCATCCACATTTTCTCTCTCTCTTCTCTCTCTCTCTTCTTAGAGTCCTGAAGGCAAACGATCCTAAGATGGGTGAGTCACTCAGTAAAAATAGGCCCAGATCCTCCAAAAAAGCTGATTCACATCTGACGTGCAGTGAGTAAAATTACCCTTTTTGATGTTAAGCCATTAAAATTTGGGGGTCATTTATTACAGTAGGTAGGGTTAATTAGCCTGTCTAACATAATAAGCAAAGAAAATGAATAGAGATATTAAAGAGGAAAACACCCAAATGGATTATAAAAATGAAAAGATGCTCAGCATGATAAAAATCAAAACAGCACTTCAATACCACTTTTCCACCTATCAGATTGGCAAAAAGCAGTCCACTCATACCGAGGAAAAATAGGAATTTTTCAGCATTGATGGTGGGAGTGTGCGTGTGTGTCAGAGTTCAGGGTAGGAAAGAGAAATTGATCTAAATACTTTAAGCAGAAGGATTTCCTGCAGATAAGAGTGTTCTGACAGAATCAGGGGAAGGACAGGGGAAAGATGGCATGTGGTGAGCTGGTGGGGGAACAAGCTCCAAGCTGTTTCTCCAGGAATGTACTCTCCCACCCCCTGTCCCAGAGCGCACAGAGCTCCACCCAGGAACAGGGTAATGGGAAATCAGAGGGCTGCTCTTAGAACCACAAGATTCAAGAGCAAACTCCTTTATGTGTGTCCCAGATGAAAGGGAGCTGGGGTGGGGGTGGCCATGGCTGCCACTGCAGACAAACTCTAAAGAACGCAGCCGAAAGCACTAGGGGATGCTTTTCCTCTAAGTCTGCAAATGCATTGGAGAGCACTGAACCAGTACAATTACACATGAAAAGACACATAACCTCTAACCCAGAAATCCTACTTCCTGGTGAGCACAGGTCCACGTGAGTAAGGGAGTTTTCGGTATTATTTATAATAATGAAAAATTTGGAAACAATTAACTGTTTCTCAGCATAGAAATGGATTAAATAAATGGTTTACTCACACAATGGGATATTACAGAGCAAATGAAATGAACTAGGTTTACATATAATTAGCAAAGATAAATAGCAAAGAAATAATAATTCAAGGAAAAGACGTATGACAAAAGATACATGAAGTGTAGTATCAATACATCATATTTTTAAAAAGTACCCCAAGCAATAATGTATCTTAGTTTTGGATACTATGATCCATAGGGTCTATTCACAGCATGTGTGGACCTAGAGCAACACAGAGGTCACCTCTGTAGCGAGAAGGAGGGTAAGCAGACAATGAAGGATTTTAACGTTGTTTCTGGTTTTTGCTTTGTTTTGGTTTTTTTTGCTTTTTAGGGCTGAACCTGTGGCATATGGAGGTTTTCCAGGCTAGGGGTCAAATTGGAGCTGCAGCTACTGATCTATACCACAGCCACTACAACACAGGATCTGAGCCATGTTTTCAAGCTACATCACAGCTCACAGCAATGCTGGATCCTTAACCCATTGAGCAAGGGCAGGGATGGAACCTGCATCCTCATGGATACTAGTCAGGTTTGTTACCACTGAGCCACAGCAGGATCTCCCTAACTTTATTTCCTTTTTTTTTTTTGTCTTTTGTAGGGCCACATCGCAGCATATGGAGGTTCCCAGGTTAGGGGGTCTAATCGGAGCTGTAGCTGCTGGCCTACCCCAGAGCCACAGCAACATGGAATCCAAGCCACATCTGTGATCTATACCACAGCTCATAGCAGCGCTGGATCCTTAACCCACTGAGCGAGGCCAGGGATCGAACCTGCAACCTCATGGTTCCTAGTCGGATTCGTTAACCACTGAGCCACGACAGGAACTCCCCCAACTTTATTTCTAATATTTTATTTCTTTTTGTCTTTTTTAGAATCTGAAGTAATAATGATAAGTTGTTTATATGTATTGACCCTTGGTAGTAGGTGTACAAGCGTCTCTTATCTCCTTATCTGTATTGGTTGGGATTCAAATGTTTCCTAATAAAAATGAAAATTAGAAAGTGTATTCAGCAGAATCATATAAATATAAAGAAAACTGCAAGTAACTGAAATTGCTTGTCCCTGGAAAAAAGGTGAAAATGGCTACAATTTTAGTTTCATACAATTTTTTACTTTCTATGTACAAGTTATAATCTTTGCAATTGACATCAATATCTATTAGCTAATAACCAGCAGGAACAAACCTTTGGTTGACAACATTAGATTGCTTATTTGCCGCAGCAAGGCAGACCACACCGTGGGGAGATATGGGTGATGGGATGGAGCAGATGTGATTTAGACGGGATTTAGAGGGTATGACGGCTGGAGGCAGTCACGTGATGATCTTGGCCAGGCGTGGCCAGATCCTGTAAGTGAGGGTATTGCCAAAAGATGCAGTGATCTTGTCTTGAGAACACTGGTTTCCTTATGAAGTTATAGTTAGTTTGGTTTGTGTGCAGTCTTACCTTTGACCGTGAAGGAACATTTAAGAGAAGAGTTATTGATTATGGCTGGTGGTTGAAGACAGTGGATTCAGTTCCAGTTTCATGAGTAAGAACTTTGAGAAGAGGACCCCCTGTGTTTAGTTCCCTTAATGTAGAATATGGGGTTGTGCTGAGTTGAATGGTCATGAGCAATCCAGCCATACTTACTTTTTCTCCTTATACCTTCACGACTGAATTATTTGCCACTTACCAACTTGTGTATTTTTTCTTTTAATATTTTGGACATGATGAAGGGAAAGCCAGCACTGGAAGCACATTTGAGACATGCAGGGAGGAAAATAGGTCCTGGTCATGCATTTTAGCCCCTGGGTCAGTTATTGTCTGAAGCCAGCCCTGCTTTGGGGTCTTTGAGTTTTATTTATTTATTTATTATTTTGCTATTTAGGGCCACACCCACAGCATATGGAGGTTCCCAGGTTGGGGGTCAAATCAGAGCTACAGCTGCCAGCCTACACCACAGTCACAGCAATGAGGGATCCAAGCTGCATCTGTGACGTACACCACAGCTCATGGCAATGCCAGATTCCTAACCCACTGAGCGAGGCAAGGGATGGAACTCTCAACCTCATGGATCCTAGTCAGATTCATTTCCGCTGCACCACGACGGGAACTCCTGGGTCTTTGAGTTGTAAAAACTATTAAATATCCTTTATGTTTTGGTTCTTAAGACATGAGCGTAGCTACACTGGGTCATGCCTCCTGGACATAGTAGTTTATTTATTTATTTGCTTTTTAGGGCCGCACCTGCAGCATATGGAAGTTCTCAGGCTAGGGGTCAAAATAAGTGCTACAGCTGCTGGCCTACACCACAGCCACAGCAATGTGGGATCCAAGTCACAAGTTCGACCTACACCACAACTCACAACAACACTGGATCCTTAACCCCTCAGAGAGGCCAGGGATCAGACCTGCATCCGCTGGAAACTAGTCAGGTTCATAACCCACTGAGCTACAACAGGAACTTGAACCACATCTTTTATTTTCTGTATTCTGAAGCTTTGCCATCTGGTGCCTTCATGACCTTGGGGGGACTGTCCCTCTCAGAGTTAGCCAATTCTAAAGAGAGTAAACAGCTCTCCAGGAGCTTTTCAAGTACAATTGACCAAGCCAGGGCCTACACCTCTCCCATTACCTCATTCATCAGACTCTCATGCTGTGGTCCACTAACCACCCACCTTAATTGCCCCAGGACCAGACAGCCAGGGACAACCCCCATGCTCCAGAGCCCACTGACATTATTCAAACTAACCAATCCTAAGCCTGCTCACCCTGCCCTGCCCATTCTCTCCCACGGAAATCAGAATAAAGGCTCTTCCCCATGCTTCCCCCTCTCCCTCTGCCTCCTGACTGACCACTGGTGCCTTCCCCTGGCATGCCCCCTCCTCTGGGGAACTGTGAGTATCAAACTATCTTTTCCCTTTTTTCCACCCAGTTATGTGGAGGGTTCCTTGCCCTTTCTGGAGGTCTAAGGTCTTCTGTCAGTGTTCAGTAGATGTTCTGTGCCAATCTATCCACATGTAGATTTTTTTTTTAATGTGTTCATGAGAAAAGGTGAGCTCCATATCCTACTCCTCTGCCATCCTGACCCCATTCTTAACAAACTCTCTTTTCAATGGCAGTCATCTCCTGATCTGCTGGCCTCACTATATGGCCAACTTTCTATTCACATATGCTCTTTTTGACACATGGGTACGGTGACCACAGTCCTCACACAGAGTTCAAGTTTCAGCCACACTCCCGGGAGGGGCTCACAGTGCTACATTCTGTGTTTCACAAACAATCAGCTCACTAAACAATGAAGCTTCAAGAGGCAGAATTTCTCAGCTGAAGGGGGAGGCCATCTTTGTTTTTGTTCTTTCCATGTCTCCACAACCCCAAAGATACACATCAGCCCAGAGTTTGGACAAGGAGTTGTTTATTATTCTTGGAAGAATAAGGGGAGAGGAGGCAAGACTTGCATCAGTGTGCTTGTCCCTGGAGAGTGGTTATCATAACTCTAGCCTCAAGAGGAGGCCATGGTGTGGACGGGACAGGCTGCCCCCGGCGCTCTCTGGATGGGCCACTTTGGAAATGGAAGGGAGGCAGGCAGCCATGCTTAGACAGGGGCCGCCAGCCTGGAGACTCTTGCCCTCAAGGATACAGCCCTCTGGCCCCTCGCAGTTCAAGACTAACTGCCACTCAATCCCCCTGGCATGGGGCTTTCACTTGACCTGCCCCAGTTTGGAAAGACAAGATTTAAAAGGATAAAGTTCAAATAGGAGGCAGCCAGTCCTATCAACTTCATCTCTGCACATTATTTAAGTCAACAACCATCATGAACTTGTATGAACTGCCAGAAACAGAACCCAAATGACATTCCCCCTCCTTGACCACATTTACTTTTCTTGGTTAGCAACAGCCACCACATTTTGCATTTTTATGACCCAGGCTCCAAACGACACCAAAATTCAAGCACAGCAAACTTTCAAACTATATTTGAGAAGCTGCTGACTTGGGAGCAACACCCAAAATCAACAAATCAAATGAAGATAAATTGGCCCTAATTTGCTTACTTGCTGCTGTGTTATGGACTCAGAGAGATAGCGTGAATTATGGATCTTGAAACATAGTCTTGTGTCATTTTAATTAACTGGAGCATGATGGTGAAGTGCAAGCAAAAGATAGGGGATTTTTCCACTTCTGGCTTCCCCAGAAGCTCTGTCATGACAGCCATGAGCCTGCTCAACGGAAATTGTGGGTCCTCATCTGCAAAAGCCGTCTGTAAAAGGTTTGAAGAATTAATGAGGATCTATAAAACTCACCTGAAAACTGCAGTAATACACTAGGGCCTATTCTATTTTTCTCCTTTAGGGAAGGGAATCTAATTGCAAAGCCACCTGAGGGCAACTTAGAACATTTGCACATGACATCTCTCTACTAACACTCCTTGCATGGCTCCCCAGCAAAGACAGGCAGAGGAAAGTCTGCTCTCAAGTCCACCTGCAGTCTTTTATGGATCCACTCTCCTTAGCCTCTTTGCTAAACTGCCCAATTGCTTCTTGTGGAGAAATGGTTGATTGCCTACCCAGTATCCATTGCCTCTTTCTTCCTTTGTAGGAGTCTGATTTTTTTTTCTGGATGTTCATTTCCAAGCTACAAAATGAGACTTCTCATCTTGAGTTGCAGTCAGGAGTGGTGAAGGAACTCAGTTCCAGACAATGAGATGAATATGGATACAGTAGGTAGAGTTTCTTTAAAGAAATTAATTCTATTGGTGTTTCATCCCTTCTCCTTCCTTATTATTTTTTTTTCTTTTTGAAACTAGAAGGCAGAGATGAGGGTTGGAGGTGCATCAGGCATTTGGGATGATGAGAAAAACTTGACCTCACACCAGTCAGAATGGCCATCATTCATAAATCCACAAATAGCTAGTACTGGAGGGGGTGTGGAGAAAAGGGAACCCTCCTGCACTGTTGGTGGGATTGTAAACTGGTACAGCCACTATGGAGAACAGTATGGAGGTACCTTAGAAATCTATACATAGAACTTCCATATGACCCCGCAATCCCACTCTTGGGCATCTATCTGGACAAAACTCTACTTAAAAGAGACACGTGCCCCCGAATGTTCATTGCAGCACTATTCACAATAGCCAGGACATGGAAACAACCCAAATGTCCATCGACAGATGATTGGATTCCGAAGAGGTGGTATATATACACAATGGAATACTACTCAGCCATAAAAAAGAATGACATAATGCCATTTGCAGCAACATGGATGGAACTAGAGAATCTCATCCTGAGTGAAATGAGCCAGAAAGACAAAGACAAATACCATATGATATCACTTATAACTGGAATCTAATATCCAGCACAAATGAACATCTCCTCAGAAAAGAAACTCATGGACTTGGAGAAGAGACTTGTGGCTGCCTGATGGGAGGGGGAGGGAGTGGGAGCTTGGGCTTATCAGACACAACTTAGAATAGATGTACAAGGAGATCCTGCTGAATAACATTGAGAACTTTGTCTAGATACTCATGTTGCAACAGAAGAAAGGGTGGGGGAAAAAATGTAATGGTAATGTATACATGTAAGGATAACCTGACCCCCTTGCTGAACAGTGGGGAAAAAAAAAAAGCCTAAGCATGGACATACCCTCTTCTGAAAAGCTCCCTGACCTCAATGGGCACCATCTGGGGCTCCTTTTCTGTGCTTTCAAAGTACCTCCAGAGAAGCATGACACTGGGCTAATTGGCTAGTATCTATTTCCCTCATGTGAACTTGGAAAGATCGGGAATGGTGTCCATCCATCTCTTGGCTCTCTAGCAAATGCTTGCTGAATGACTGAATGAGTGGTTGTAGAACGCACTTCAATCAGCTGGGTGGATAACTGAATCACTTTGCCGTACACATGAAACTAACATAATACTATATATCAATTATACTTCAATAAAATTGTTAAAATTTAGCTGGATGGATAGGTTGAGACATTATAGTGTATTTGAAAGGAACGTCCAAATCCTGCCCTGTCCCAGTGCCCCCTCCTCTTTGAGAGACAACCATAGAAATGGTAATACCATCTCCAGCTGAATACATGAGTTATCCAGAATGACGCCAGGAAAGAACAGTGCAGTCAACCCACCAAACTGTGAGAAATAGCACTCTTGTCTTAAGCCACTAAATTCTGGCATGGTTTGTTACACAAAGCAGATACTTAATACATGATTCTTTCTCCCTAATTCCTTATTCCTCTGTTAATGAGGGAAACTGAGCTCTTCCTTGCACCCCAAGAGAGCCCAGAGACCTAAATGGGACATCAGCAGTGGCTGGGGACAGTAATGATTCCGGGGCATGGGCTCAATGTTTCCTTTGGAGGCAAGTAAGAGGAACCAGCTTCTCTGGCCTGGGTCTCCTCTGCCCACGAGCAGCCTGAGTTGACACAGTGGGTTTTCAAAGTGCTTTTTGAGGAATAATGGAGTTTCCAGAAAAGGGCCATGGGGGTGGGGCCAAGAGCATCCTTGAAACTGAGGCTGAGAGACCTTCCCCTTCTGTTGGAGAAGCGACTCCTGTATGGGTTTCATATACAAGCTTTTGGTATAAAATTGTATCTGAAGTTGAAATGGAGTTTTAACTAAAGAACAACCCCCCCTTGGCTAAGAAGGCAGCTGAAAGCCTTTCCAGCTGTGCTCATCACTATGCCACCCTTCTTGTAATAATGTAACAACTGTGTGCCCTCTGTCCAAGCCAGCAGCCCTGCTCATCAGGTACCCAGCATTGCTGATCAGTTCTGCTTCTGTAACCTTGCTTGCTCAGTTTCTTAGGGAGGAACTCTGTCTGCTTGGGGATGGGGGAGGTCCGGGATGCTTACATGGGAAAATCAAGACCTTGTAGTGTATAAAAGTTACTGAGAACAAAGACCTGGTGCTCAGACTCTGGAGGTGACTCCTCTGAGCCCGCACCGGTGCTGAATAAACCTTGCTTTTCCATATCTCCGAGTGCTGTCTGTCTCCTTCCGTTGCCACAGTTTTTGCGGTTTCCGCAACAAAGTAAGCCTTCAGTTGCTTTAAACGGAACTAGTTTTGTTTTTACTTTTTCCTTTTTTTTTTTCCCCCAGAGCCTGTGGGGACCAAAAACTGAGTAAGCAGGAAGTCTAAGGCTCCAGGAAGAATCTGCTCTAATTTTGTGTCTTGCCACAGACTTCCAGAAGCTCACGTCCAAAGTGCCCGCAGTTTCACAGAAGCTGGAAAACGTGCAGGCGCATGATGGGTACTCAGCGCACTCAGTGCAAAGACGCAACTGGTCTGGAGGCTTTGTGTGGGCCCACCCACATGATCACCCAACTTGCAGGACAGGGCAGCCTTTGGGTTCACTGCGTGCGATATGGGATCCGTCCTGCTGAGAGCCATGGAAGGTCCTCCCTGAGCCCCTGCAGGGACCACCCGCTGTCTGTGAGAGAAAGCCTGTGGATGGGACAGGTTCAAGAAGGAGTAAAACCCACACGTCCATCAGAGGGAGAGGGCTTGGAGTGAGCATCTGGTGCAGAAAATAAGTGGGGAATTTTGAACAGCTATTTCAAAGGGCTCTGTATTTCATCTCGTATGGCCTCTTAGTGTGCAGCTGTCTAACAGATGTGTCAGGGGCTGGGAAAACCTTACAGGAGATTGACCGTGGACCCCACAGGCCCTGCTCAGGTGTCCAGCAACAGTCCACCTCCCTCCTGCTGTGCAACCTCCGGCACAGACCGCTCTTTCCTATGAGGCGCTCCTGCCAAGGTGGATGGAGGAGGAAGGCTGAGGCTGTTGTGCAGCCTCCTACCCTCCTTGGCCTTCTTCCTTGGTGGCTGTCCCAGAAAAGGACATGTGGGAGGATGACCAACCTTATCATGGGTTTGAGGACCCAGGGAGGCAGGCGTGTTCTGCCGGCATCTTATTTGCAAAATTCCATTGAATTCAAACCACAGCCCTATGAGATGGAGGTTAATTATCTCCAAGCTGCACACAAGAAGTGCACCCAAAGAAAAGTTTGGTGAAGTAACCCAGACCGCAGGGTTACACTATGACCACATGGCTTCCTGTGAGTCCTCGACAGAGTACAGCCCATGAGTGGGTCCACTGGGCCCCACAAGTGGGTGTTCATTCCCCCTGAATTTGCCCTAACATCATATGCTGCTACAGCTTCTTAAAAAGACTAGAAACCCAGCTAGTATGCAGAATATAAAATGACACTTCTGTGAGCCATCAACTTCCTATTTTTTTAAAAAGGGGAATAAAAGATCTGGGAGGCGATGCTAAGTCTGTTTTCTGCATCTCCTGGTCAAGCAGCTGCCTCTTCCATGATGAGACCAGGCCAGGGATTGCTGGGGGCGGGTCAGCATCTCCAGGGCATGGCCCAGCCAATGAAACCACCTGCCCACTGCCTTGCCCTCTGCTGCCTGATTTCTCAGAAGCCAGTAAGGTAGGTGACATTTCAGAGTGACTGTGGACCAGCAGTCAATTCGAGTGCGGACAGAACTCGGCTTCTGCTCACTGGTGCCAAATAGAAACATGGAGACAGAGTTTTGGGTGAAGGAGAAGAAAAATACCTTTATTGCTTTTCCCAGGAAAGGAGGGTCAGAGCAGGCTAATGCCTTAAAGACGGTGCCCCCGCTTAAGAGAGATTGGGAGGGGGGTTTATAGTTTGGGGAGTGAAAACTAGGGGCACAGATAAGGATCAGGGTAGAGGCAAGTTTGCATTGTTTTCAAAGCTGGTGTTGCGTGGTCTGGGGGTCTTCTTTCCAGAATAAAGAATGCTTCATTAACATCTTCCATTTGTTGGGGGTTTTAGTTCAGTAGAAGAACTCCAAGGTATTGTTATCTACATTCCTTGAGGAGGAACCAGGACCCTGCCCCAAGGCTGCACTGTTGTTTCCTGATTGCTCCTCTCTGGTCTCTGCATCCTCTCCTTTCCCTGATTAGCAATGCTTTGAACCTACCCTCTGGAACTCAGGAGAGGTCAGGGAGGCTGAAGTTTATTCCCTAAAAAATAAGAAATGGGGGTGACAGAAAGCCTTGTGTGCTCAGGAGCCCACCGGCCCTTCTTGGTTTCACAGCCATGCTTCAGCAGGTCAGGAGGGCAGAGCTGTGAGGCCACCACAGGACCTTGGCCTGGAGCTGCCAGCCACACCTGCAGTTTCTCAGTCAAGCCAATCTTGTCTTCACCCTAAAAGAATCAGTTTTGAAAGCAAAATGTTTTCTTTTTTCTCTTGGCTTTCAGGGAGATTGCTTTTGTTAGCTTGCGGCCACCAGGTTCTCAGGCTGGACCTGGCTCTTGAGGTGCTTTGGAGGGTCTTCCGTGGCTGCTCAAGGGGTCCCAGGGCAGACATGTGACCCACAGTCTGTGATCTGCTCTTACAGTTTCCGGAAGGAGGAGTCATCTAATGAGCTTCAGAAAGACTCCCGAAACTGTGACTCATGGTGCCAGCGTCATAAGAATAAAGCAAGGATGTTGATTATGAAAGACACATTGCCTTTCCAAGGTCTATCACTCCTAAATGATCACTCTATCCAAATGAGGGAGAGGATATTCTAAACAGAGGAATGCAAAGAGAGGAAGAGAAGAGGGCAAGGATAAGGCCAGCCTAAATTCTGCCCAGTCTGGTTCCCAGGGCCCTCTCTCTGTGTCTCCCCAACCAAGTGATAGCCCATACCCTGGACCAGTGTCATATATTGACTTTTTTTTTTTTTCTGATTCCAATTGTTGGATTTTCTCAATGCGCATTGTTGACTGAAATATTCCCAACTCTTCCTAGTGCCAGTTGGTTGCTAGTGAGAATCAGAATCCATCTTTAGTAAACTTTATACAGTGGGGACTCAGGCCACACAGTCATAATACGCCATGCTCTTTGTCTTTCGAAAGGTACAGATCGTGAGATGGTATCCAGTGGAGGTATGCCTTCCACTGGCCCTGGATGAAAATTCCAGCAACTCTCATACTTCTTTTTAACCTCTCGATAGAACTGTCCTGATTATTTCCAAGTTTTCAAAGCCCCGAGGGTCACTTTAAGTCTACTAAGCAGTCTGCAGCCTGAGGTGTCTCCTCTGCTGGACCTCCCCCCTCACTCACACCAAGGCTTGGAGGAGGGTCAGTGGGAGGAAACTTGGCCATTGGGCCTGAGAATTGCCCGCATCTGGTTCTCTCTGGGTGTTCTCCTGGCATCTCGAGGTTCACGCCTCCTTGGAGCAAATCAAAGTAATTGTGATACAACACATGAACGGAATGAAGGACTAGGATCACATGATCACCTCAATAGATTAGAAAAAGCATTTGGCATTTTTTTTTCTTTTTGTCTTTTCTAGGGATGCACCCATGGCATACGGAGGTTCCCAGGCTAGGGGTCCAATCAGAGCTGTAGCCATTGGCCTATACCACAGTCACAGCAACGTGGGATCCAAGCCGAGTCTGTGACCTACACTACAGCTCACGGCAAAGCCAGATCTTTAACCCACTGAGCAAGGCCAGGGATCAAACCTGTGTCCTCATGGATACTAGACAGGTTTTTTAACCACTGAGCCATGATGGGAACTCCTCATTTGACAAAATTTAACATCTCTTCATAATAAATACTCACAACAAAATACACATAGAAGGAATGTACCTCAATATAGTAAAAGCCATCAATGGCAAGCCCATAGCTAATATAGTCAATGGTGAAAAGCTGAAATATCTTCCTCTAAGACCAGGAACAAGACACGGATGCCCAATCTCATCACTTTTATTCAGCATAGTACTGGAGTCCTAGCCAGAGCAATTAGGCAGAAAAAAGAAATTAAAAGCATCCAAATTGGAAAGATGGAAATAAAACTGTCTCTGTTTGAAGATGACATGCTCTTATAAATAGAAAATCCTAAAGACTTCCCTGTAGGAGTTCCTGCTGTGGTGCAGTGGGTTAAGAATCCAACTGCAGTGGCTTGGGTCTGCTGCGGAGCGGGGGTTTGATCCCTCGCCTGGTACAGTGGGTAAAAAGATCCAGCATTGTCACAGCTGCAGCATAAACTGTAGCTGTGGCTCAGATTCAGTCCTTGGCCTGGGAACTTCCATGTGCTATGGGTACAGCCACTAAAAAAAAAAAAAAAAAAAAAAGGGAAGATAAAGAGAGAAAAAAAATAGACTATCTTGTAAATCTGTTAGAACTAATCAAGAAATTCAGTAAAGTTGCAGTATACAAAATAAAAAATTAACTCAAAGTGGATTAAAAATAAACATAGGACATGAAACCATAAAACTCCTAGCAGAAAACGCAGTGGAAAATATCCTTAACATTGGTCTTGGTAATGATTTTTTGGATATGACACTAAAAACACAGGCAACAAAAGCAGAAATCGGAGTAAAGCTTCTGCACATTAAAGGAAAATGCCTAGGAAGAAACTATTTCCTTTGAAAGTATTAGATACACACATTAATTATTAGAGAAATGCAAATCAAAACTGTAACACCACTTCACACTGGTCAGAACAGCCATCATTGAAAAGTCTACAAATAGTAAAAGCTGGAGAGGGTATGGAGACAAGGGAACCCTCCTACACTGTTGGTAGGAGTGTAAATTGATGCAGCCACTATGGAGGACAGTATGGAGTTTCGTCCAAAAACTAAACATAGATAAACCATATGATCCAGCATTCCCACTTCTAGGCAGATACCAGACAAAGGTATAATTTGAAAAGATACATGCACCCTTATATTCATAGCAGCACTATTTACAATAGCCAAGACATGGAAACCATCTAAATGTCCATAGACAGATAAATGGATAAAGAAGATGTGGTACATTAATACAATGGAATATTACTCAGCCATGAAAAGAATGAAATAATGCCTTTTATAGCAGCATGGATGCAACTAGAGATTCTCATACCAAGTGAAGTAAGTCAGAAAGAGAACTACAAATACCTTGTGATATGTGGAATCTGAAATATGGCACAAATGAACCTATCTACAGAACAGAAGCAGACTCACAAACATAGAGAACAGACATGTGGTTGCCAAGGGGGGTTGCTCAAGGGAAGGAAGGATTGGGAATTTGGGATTAGCAGATGCAAACTACTATGTAGAATGGATAAACAATAAGGGCCTATTGTATAGCACAGGGAACTATATTCAATGTCCTGTAATAAACAATAATGGAAAAGAATATGAAAAAGAATACCTGAGTCACTTTGCTGTACCACAGAAATTAACACAACATTGTAAATCAACTATACTCCATAAATTTTTTAGAGAAGAAAGTTTTAGATATACAAAGCAAGGAGGCTTGTAATTCTCTTTAACAAGCAAAACAGTGGAAGCATGGAAACCTCTAGAAACAGGCTCAGACTCCAAGGACAGCCTTGAGTCACGTGCATCCCCAGGGCCCCGATCATAGTCAGAGCACGCTCGTTTCCTTTGTGCCTTAGTTCTTTGATTCACACAGTCTCTGCTCTAGGATATTTCCTGGTGACCTCATAACCACATTCTCATAAAGGAGGGGGTCAGCTTTTTGATTGAGATGAAATACATAGAAAACTAACGGCATTACAAGGGAATTTGCAAATGTGTGGTCTAAGCCCCTCTTTCTGTATGCTTGGGGGAATGCACCTCCATAGTTTTCCCCCTGCCAATGTGGTTTTAATCCAGAGCAGAGAATTCTGCAAACTCACATCTTAGGGCTGCTCCTAATAATAGACTCTTCCCTCCCCCCACCCACTGGCAGCAGAATGTGGCAGGTCTCAGAAAGCTTCATCATGATGCAATTTGCCTGTCAGGCCTCCATCCCAACAGCAGCTGCAGCTGATTATGGCTCAGCTGAAGGTTGTGTTTTATTTATGATCCACCTCCTCACTTTCAAAATCCATCAGCACACACTCATGGAAGTACAATTAGAGGCTCCTGCCAAGGCTGGAGCTTGGGAAATGCACTTTCTTCTCCTTTTCAGGATAACGGTGTTCAGGAAGGTCATGCAGAGTGACCAACTGGGCAGTGAGAAGGCTGGTGAGGGCCCCTGTGTGTCTGCCTGTGAGCTGATGCTGAGAAACAATATCCCCACGGATGTTCAGAGCTTTTTTTTCTGAAGTTTATCTCCTTCCTTGTCCTGCTTGCCACCAGGCTTGACTCTCAACTCTTGGTAGCAGTTTCAGGCCTGGCACTTACCTTCTCACAATTTCTGTTTCTGCTCGGGGGTACCAGTTGGCAAAACAGAATGGCCTTCAAATTCACAGATTGTCACTGCCTCCTCAATTCCTATCTCAGTTTCCTCGTCTAACTGGTAAGTAGCATCCTCAGTCGTTCATGCCCACCCCTTCCGAGTTATTCTCAGATCTGTTGTCTCCGGGGTGTCATCCAAGCCCACTGTCCCTCAGCATGTCTGAACCACCACTGGCCCGTGTTCAGCCTCTCTGGCTGCTTCTTGGACAAGCTGTCACCTTGACTTATCAACGTGACATTTCCCTAACATAGCACTACGTTCTTGGTCTGTCTCTTGAAATCCATATTGATTTTCAAGAGCTTTTCATCCCCAATTAAAACAAAGAGAGTCACTCAGTCAAGGGCTTTCTGGGGAGATGTTATTACCGAGGGTGTTCTTTTTCCTGTGGCGGCTGAGAAAGCATCTCCCAGTGAAGGCTCCATCTCAGACAAGGGCTCAAGAGATCACTAACAAATTAAAGGAAGAGAGCAGGAGGAAAATTAAAAAGAAATGAGAGCACTCAGATGCCAGAGAGAAAAACGAAAGAATAGGTTGATGATCTTCTCCAGATGATGTGGCCTTGAACTTGAGAAGGCTCCAAGTCTGTTGACCAGAATTAAAGATCCTACTTTTTCCTAACCTGCTCATTAGAACCAACTACATAATTTGTGGGCCCAGGGGAGTGGGGCCCCTTATTCCAAATTAATCAGAATTTCAAGACGGCTACAGTAGAGCATTAAACCAGGCACAGCCCTTCTAAGTGCGGGGCCTGTGGGCCTGCTGGGTGGCTCCTCAGTGAGGCTGCCCTGCTGCTAATCTGCTCTCTGGGCTAATTTTTCTCACCTTAGGAAGCTGTTGGCTTTGCTAACCATATTTTAGTTCCCAGGAAATGGTCATCGCCATTGCAGCATGAAGAGGAAGGGCGTTCATGTGCCCTCTAAAGGACCAGAGGCCTGTGGGAGGGATTGAAGGGGCGCCTCCTACCTCCACCTCGGCAGCATCTGCCTCACAGTCTATCTTGAGGCCGTTCTGTTGAACCTGGCTCCTGGCCCAAAGAGCTCAATTTCCTGGACTCAGACCTGGAAGGAATCCTGACGAGTCCCCACGGAGGGGCCCTCTGGCAGACCCTTGGACAACCCCCTTCTGGGAACAGCATCTGAGGAAATTGCCAGCACCTGGCTTTCATTTGCTCTGTCCATGCAGAAACTCCTGGGGGCCTGCCTGCTAGACTGTGGGTGAGCTCTAAGCCGCCTCGTGGGCAAGGTGTTGCATTTGGTGTCTCAAGCCACAGTCTGGTCTTCCTTTCTTCAGGCTATTTCAGCTCTGTTGGGGGAGGAAAGGAAGCACACACCCCAAAGGGAAGGGTGGGCCTGCCGTTTGCACTCATAATTGGTAGAGTGACAGCTTTGCAGGACGGCAGCAGGTATGCACAGGTGTGCAGAGTAGAACAGGGGTGTGCTGGAAAACAGCTTCCACAGGGCTTTCTTTTACCTTAAATTTTACCTGGGAGAAAAAAAAAATCCTTGAAAGCAGATAATAAATTCTATCAAAGTAATGCAAGAAGGGGTCACTTAGTGTATAAGAGCAGAACCATGTTTGAAAACTGTAGAACAGTGACAAAGGCTAAGGAACAGATAGGTAGATGAATAAAATAAAACATAAATTCCAGGAACAGATCCAGTATGAATTTGAGTTTAATATAGGGTAAAGCATTTCAAAAATTATTTTTTTTTTAATTTAAGAAAGGAGAATTGGGAAAATTTGCCAACCATCTGGAAAAAAATGTTGAAGGCCTTATACCATGTAGATAAATAAACCACAGATGGATGGAAGACAATTATTTTTAATAAAAATAAAAGTAATTAAATAAAAGACAGGTGTGCCTGCAGATACACCTCAGGTAAGGGGGCTCTCTAAATAGGATGTCCAAGGCAGAGACAATAAAGTCTAAAGAATAATGGCTCTGACCTCTCTCCTCCCACCCAAAACACAACAAATGGGTAAAGAGAGTGTGTAGATTAAACACCTCTAAACCAGAGAGGAAAACGACAAAAAAAAAAAAAAAAAAAGAATGATCTTTTTCACTCTGTATGAGAAAGCATATCCGCTCTAAACAAACATGTTAGAAGAATACCTGGACACTAATGGAATTGAGCAAGCATGTGAAAAAATTCAGGGAAAAAAAAGCAGTTGAAAACACTGACCTATCTTCTTCCTCTCCTCAACGTGGAAAATATATTGTATGGTAGTAAGAGCCAAACATCTATCAATGTTAGAATAGATAAATAACAGAGGAAGAATGTAAAAGTCCAAAAATAAGAGATTGGTTGAAAAAGCATCGATGCATCTGTAGTAATCCCAGGAGGTCATTAAAAATGACCTTGTAGGAGAATGTTAACGACACAGAAAGATGCTGAAGATATCTGGTAACTTGAATAAAATTCTGTTTGTGTATCCTGTGGCCATCAAAGTGTTGGCATCTTTGCTCTAGCATCCAAAACTTGGGTGTTTGTATTCAGTGAATTAGTCCCCCATCCCTTAAATTACTATGATGCTGACCTCCATGGGGTTGACCAGTTGCACAGTTCATCAAAACTGAAACAAGGAGATCTGATTTGGGATGTAATCTCCTCATTTCATACACATTGAGAACCAAGAAATGCTTGTGCTGGTCCTGTAGAGATGGATAATACAGAAGGCAGACTTTACATCTTTCTCCGCCCCTCTCTCCCTCCCTTCCTTCTTCCTTCCTTCCTTCCTTCATTCTTGTTCTGTTTCTCTGAATTTCTCCTTTTTTTCTGCCTACTTTCCATCCTTCTCAGATCCCTTTTTTTCTCTGCTTCTTTACCCTTTTAGTCCTTATGCACATAATCAGTTTTGCCTTGTACGCAATGTGCACCACAGTCCAGTGGTAAGGAGATGGACACTTGAATACAGCCAAGTCCCAAGAGCAACTCAGTTTTGGGGAGAATCCTGTCTGAGCCCAGAGAGAAGCCTTAGCACAAAGACATCTGAGGGGTTGTGTTGCCCAGGGGCCCTCACACATCGCTCGTGTCCCCAGACATGGGTGGGTTCACAGAGCAAGTCAAATGTGCCAGCAAGGGGTGTGCATGTCTCAGAGCCCACATGTCACACAGGAGGTGTAATGTTTGCGTCATAGCAAAGAGTTTGGTGTACTACAAAGCTATAGTCATCAAAACCATATGGTACCAGCACAAAAACAGAAATATAAATCACTGGTACAGGAGAGAAAGCCCAGAATTAAACCCATGCACCTAGAGTAAACTGATCTATGACAAAGGAGGCAAGAATATACAGTGGAGAAAAGACAGCCTGTTCAATAAGTGGTGCTGGGAAAACTGGACAGCCACATGGAAAAGAATGAAATTAGAACACTCCCTAACACTATACACAAAAATAAACTCCAAATGGATTAAAGACCTAGATATAAGACCAGACACTATAAAACTCTTAGAGGAAAACATAGGCCAAACACTCTCCAACATAAACCACAGCGATATCTTCTCAGATCCACCTTCTAGAGTGATGCAATAAAAACAAAAATAAACAAATGGGACCTAATTTAACTTAAAAATTTCTGCACCGCAAAGGAAACCCTAAACAAAATGAAAAGACAACACACAGAAGGGGAGAAAATATTTGCAAATGAAGTACTGACAAGGGATTAATCTCCAAAATTTCTAAATACCTTCTGCAGCTCCATACCAAAAAAAAAAAAAAAAAAAAAAACCATCAAAAAATGGGCAGATGATCTAAACAGACAGTTCTCCTTAGAAGACATACAGATGGCCAAAAAACACATGAAAAGATGTTCAACATCTATTCATTATTAGAGAAATGCAAATCAAAACCACTCTGAGGTACCACCTTACACCAGCCAAAATAGCCATCATCAAAAAGTCTACAAACAATAAGTGCTGGAGAGGGTGTGGAGAAAAGGGAACCCTATTACACTGTCAGTGGGAAAGTAAATTGGTGCAACCACTGTGGAAAACAGGATGGAGATTCCTCAGAATTTAATCCAGCAAGCCCACTCCTGGGCATCTATCCAGAGAAAACCATGACTCGCAAAGACCGTGTACTCCGATGTTCATTGCAGCACTATATACAATAGCCAAGACATGGAAACGACCTAAATGTCCATCGACAGAGGAGTGGATCAAGAAGATGTGGTCCAAATATGCAATGGAATGTTAGTCATTAAAAGGAAAGGAATAATGGCACTTGCAGTAACATGGACGGACCTAGAAGTTATCATGCTAAGTGAAGTCAGTCAGCGAGACATCAGCGTTATATGCTTTCACTTACATGTGGAATCTAAAAAAAGGACAGAATGAACTTCTTTGCAGAACAGATACTGACTCACAGATTTTGAAAAACTTATGGTTTCCAAATGAGACAGATTGGGGGTGGGGGGATGCACTGAGGGTTTGGTATGGCAGTGCTATAAAATTGGATTGTGATGATCATTATAAAACCGTAAATGTAATAAAATTCATTGAGTTAAAAAAATGAAAACAGAAATCAATAACATAGACAAAAATACAAAAAAAAAAAAAGTTTGGTGTAAAAGGAACGTTCAATGTGAGGGGGAATCAGAAAGCACTTGCCACCTTCGAGCTGACAAGGGGAGGAATCTGTTTGGCTTAAGCTAATGACAGGAGTCCAGGCTCTGCAGGCACACCTCTGGCCCTGCGTGCTCTCAGATGCTCTATGGCCTTTGCTTGGTGAATTACACCGCCTCAACCCTACGGCCTTCTTACTGTTGGCCTGGAGGGTTTCCTGGCATCTCTTCCTTCCCTAACCTTCATACCTGATATCACTCACATTCCAAAGCCATTTTGTTCACACCGCACCACAGGGTTTGTCACCAATGCAGCATGAGAATCATTAGAAAAAGTCTAGGCTATTCTCAAACGGTGGTCATGAGGCTTTGTTGCTTTAGTACGTTGTGTTAGTGGAGTCCAATCTCTCAGCCTGGAGTGGCACAGGCCCCATCCCCTCCCCGGGCAACTCTTCAGGATCATTTCTTACCTTTCACATCTCCTCTTCACTCTTGGGTCCTGGCATGCAAACCCATGTGCAGTTTCCCCCCCGACCCCGCTCCTCCCATGGACAAAGCTTCCCCCTGACCACACAGTGCTCCCATTGTCTGAGGCACCACTGCTTCTGCTCCTCCATGTCCCTCCAAACTCTGCTTTAGAACGTGGGGCAGGCCAGCTCTGAGAAGGCCCCCAACAATCCTACACCCTGGTAGTCATCCTCAGACTGTGGGGTGAACCTGATAACTGGCTTCTAATCAACAGAAATGGCAAAGGTGATGGGCCCTCACCTCTATGACTTGCTTACAAATATCATGCCCCAGTCTTGCTGGAAGACTCCCTCTTTCCTTCCCAACTTGCACATCTTGAGGACACAAGCTGCCATGTTGGAGAGGCCCACATGGCAAGGAATTAAGGTTCTTGGTCCAACAACCTGTGAAGAACTAGATCCCACCAACAACCATGAGAACTTGGACGCAGCTCCCTCCCTAGTCGAGCATTAAGACGACCATGGTCCTGCTTAGTTTCAGCCAGCAGGAGACCTGAAGTAGAAAACTCAGCTAAGATGTGCCTGTGTTCCTGACCCACAGAGACTGCAAGGTAATAAATGTGTGTTATTTGAAATGTCTAAGTTTTAGCAATAGGTAACTGATACAGAAGGCACCTGCTGTGGAAGCCCACCTCCTATCCCTGTCATCAGGTGTCTTCTCAGTCAAGACTGTGACCCTTTTTACCCTCCCAGAGTACTCCTCTGTGTACCTTTATCATCAGATCTGATCCCAGTCTTGTAATCATCTCTTTATAGAGCTTATCATGTAACGCACCTTTGTGTCCCCAGCTCCTAACATTTTCCTACTCATGAAGAGGGACCGACAAATGTTTGCTAACTGAATGTGAAAAAGTTGGACCCAATCTAAGGTGACGTGAGGCCATGGGAGGTTTTAAATTGACAATGTCCATTTGGAGATAAACATTGACTCACAGGTAGTTGTAAGAAATAACACAGAAGGCTCTTGCATACCCTTTACTCGGTTTCTCCCAACGGTAACATCTTGCAGAAGCATAGTGAGATAAGAGAAGAGGAAACTGGGAGTTCCCGTCGTGGCTCAGTGGTTAACGAATCTGACTAGGAACCACGAGGTTGCAGGTTCGATCCCTGGCCTCGCTCAGTGGGTTAAGGCCGTGAGCTGTGGTGTAGGTCGCAGACATGGCTCAGATCCCACACTGCCGTGGCTCTGGCGTGGGCTGGAGGCTGCAGCTCCGATTAGACCCCTAGCCTAGGAGCCTCCATATGCCGCAGGTATAGTACTAGAAAAGACCAAAAAAAGAACAGGAAATTGACCTTGATACACTCCACCCACCTTATCAGATCTCCACGATACATGTCACATGACTCACTTGTGTGCGTGCATCTGAGTTTGTATCTAATTTACGCAATTTTATCCTAAGTAATATATATCACAGCATATATCACATATTTCATCATATATCCACCACTACAAACAAATGGCCCCATTTCCACAAAATCCCATGTGTCCTTTTATGGCCACATCCACTCTCCTCCCTCTCCAACCTCTAACTTCTGAGACCACCAATCTGTCCTCTATCTCCATAATTCTGTCCTTCAAGAACGTTATACAAATGGAATTATAGAGTCCGTAAGCTTTTGGGACTGGCTTTTCACTCAGCATAATTCCCTTGTGATCCATCCAAGTTGTTTGAATTTTTATTGCTGAGTGATGTGTTTATTGCTTTGTTTCTTTTTATTGCTCAGGGATGTTCTATGGTAAAGAGACATCCGTTTGTTTATTCACTCATTGAAGGGGATTTTTGTTATTTTCATATTTTGATGATTACAAAAAAAGCTGCTATGAAAATTTGTGTATAGATTTTTTGCATGACCATGTCTTTGTTTCCACTAGTCAAATATCTAAGGATGTAATTGCTGGATAATCTGGTAAAATGTAGGTTTAATTTGATAAGAAAGTGTCCACCTGGTTTCCAGAGGGTCTGATCCCTTTCCATTCCCAACAGAAACATCTAAGTGATTCAGCTCCTCTTCATCCTCAGTACTTGGAATTGTCACTTTTTATTTTTGCCATTGTGATAGGTAGGTATGGGGTGATAGCCCACTGTGCTTTCATTTTGCATTTCCCTAATGGCTAATGATGTTGGCCGTCTCTCATGGGCTTATTTTGCCACCTGTGTTTCTTTTTCAGTGAAATAGGCTTGTCGGAGCTCCAGGAAAATTGGGGAGACCTCTCCCTGTCTCTTCGTCTGAGCCATCAGAGGCAGAGGCAGGGGAGGGGGAATATCAGATTTAGGGTGCTGAAGCCCAGTGTTCTTCACAGCAATGTGGGACCCACTCTAAGGGGCTCTTCCCTGCTATTCATGAGTGGAGATTCTCCAGGAAGACCACACTCTTTGGACCTATGGGTGATGGGTTGAAAACCTTGCAACATGGATATAATTAACATCATACAAAACAAACAGGCTTTTTCCAGGAGCAGGCCAGCCACACTTAGTTGCTGGTCTACTAAAAAACTGGTTTAATTTCCAGCAAGAATGCCAATTGGAGCTCCAATAATCCCTTGCACTATTTCTCTATTTCCTATTAGAGAAACAGTAAGAGCAGAAAGACTTGTACAAGCACTGGTTAGGTTATATGCTGTGGCTACTTTTGCTTCTTTTTCAGAAAAATATATGTTAGCAAAATTAGGATTTAGGAGCTGCAATCTAAGAAGGAAATAACTGATTTCCTCACAGCCAAAGTCTGTCTGCCAGATAGGATGGGCTGTGCAGACCGCTTTGTATGGGGCTGACAGTGGGGCTGAGAGGCCCAGAGGGTCTTCTGGAACCTGACTTGGAGGCTCCCAAGCACTTCAAAGTGGATATGCCTGACCTGAAAACTCTCTTTATTTCTCTTTTTGAGGGAGGGCCTTTTAAAAAGTGGCCAAAGACTGGAGAATGCATCAAAAATCTTTAAGGAGGAAGGCTAGAAAGAAAAAGCAAACAACAACAAACAAACATGTTGCAGGGGCTTAATTGTAAAAATGCGTTTCCTCTGCATTTGCCCAACAAGCATTTCCAGAGCCCCTCAGGTTGCAGGCTCCACGGAGTCCTGGGGAAAAGAGAACAAGGCCAAACCGGGGTTCCATGGGAGGGCACAGAGAAAGCACAGTCATACTCTTGAACTTTGGGGATCTCAGAGCAGCCTCTAGGGCTGTGCCCGAGATGCCCAGGTAGCTACGGGATAATAGGAAATGCGATCTGAACATCTGGGAGCAAGGAAGAGGTGGGGGCCGCCTTGGGGCTTTAGCAGGTCCAGGGAGGCCACTCTCAGTGGAGATAGATGGGCTGGGGCCAACCTGTGGGTGGCACCGACCCAGGATGGCTTGGCCAAGCTGGGTTGTGTGCAGAGCCTGTACATGGCGTTGACAGGCTCAGAGGTGACAGACACCTGCACACAGGGAGGCCTCCCCAGTTTCTCCTGTTCAGCAAGTGTGTTTCCTTCGGCAGCAAGCTGCATGAGGGTCTGAGAGAAGGCCCTGTGCAGGGGGCCAGGAGGCTGTCAGTGGTCTTGCTGAGAGCCAGAGAGAAGTGATGGTTCAATGGTCCTGGAAGAGGAGCCAGGAGCCAGAGTTGCGCAGATTCCACTTTGGCGGACAGCAGGCGGGGTGACTGAAGTGGATGGGCTAGGGTGATGCCGGGCGCTGGAGGTTCAAGGAGGACGAGCTTCGCAGCCCACGTGGGCTCAGTGCCTGGCACAGGAGCCTTCAGGAGGTGCAGCCATGGCCCCACCCTGAGCAATGGGAGTCCCAGTGCAAGTGATGCTCGCCAGAGAGGGTGAAGGGAGAAGAGCAAGGAGGATGGTCCCCCGGCCGCACCATGCCAGGGCTGTGGCAGGGAGAGGGTCCCCGCTGCGGAGGAAGCAGTGGTTATAGGGGCGGGGTTCAGAAGGTGCTGAGCAAGCCAGGGCTGTGACTGGGAGGGGAGATCCGGGCTACCCACAAATGGAATTGAGGTCTTACAGATGCATGGGTTGGGGCGGGGGGCTGAGGGAAGAGGAAACATGATGGTTTTATTTTTAAAATGTTTTTTAGATTTTTTATTTTTTCTGTTATAGTTGATTTACATTGTTCTGTCAACTTCTGTACACCAAAGTGACCCAATATACATTCTTTTTCTCACATTATCCTCCATCCTGTTCCATCACAAGTGACTAGATTTCAGAGAAACAGGAAAGGAGCTGGCAGAGGGGAAATTCATAGCTCAGTGTAAATAGGGGCCCATCAGGAGCAAGGGCACCTTCTCCAGAGACAGATGGGACTTAAGAACTATCACTCAGAGTCCCTTGCTGAGATGGAGGCAAGTCAGGCGATCATGCCCAGTTGGATAGGCCACCTGGTGCACAAAGGTGCCTCATCATGGCAAAACCCATCATTCTTGTGAAGAGTGATCTGGGCTCACATGGTTTTATGATAGGGAGGACCTCTCCCTAATTTGCATGTGGTCAAGTATGAACCAGGAGCCTGGGATGTCTGCTGAGTAGGAAGGAAAAGGTGGGCGGGGATTTGAAGGGAGAAGTAAGACCAACAGAAAAGAGAGTGAGAGAGGAAAAGCTTACAACAAGCAATGAACTTTTTCTCCCTCTTTCTCTTTGCCCAAGTGTTCTCAGGGACTGCCTGAGACTGTTAGCATCCTAGAATATCATCCCAGAGTCTATATTCAAGAACAGCTTCCCCAAGGACAGTAAGTAACAAGAAACTTGGGTCTGGACCTCTGTAGTCATAAACATGCTGTTTTCATAAAATCTGACAGGCCTGCCTAATTTTTTATGAAGTATTTATTATTCCCCTCAGCACTTTCAAATACTCAGCAAAACTATTTCCTTTTAGACCTGTGTCAGATTTTCTAAAAGTACTGATGAAACACAGATCCTGGCAACTTTTATTTAATCCAAATCCAGAAGGATTTACCACCAGTCTATTGCCACCAGCATATGCAGGACTGTAGGGCCATTTAGCAACCTGTTCACCAGATTGACTCAAGGCCAGCCACCTTCCCCTTACAAAATGATACAGTGCTGCCCTCAGTCTCTGCTGAAACAGGAGCCTACAGGAACAAATTCTGAGCTTATGTGGGTGAGAGCAATAGCCAACACACACACTGCAGACTTCTGCTGAAATCCATTGTCTGCCAGGGAATTATGGCCTCATAGACTCATGTGCATCAGCTCAAACCCAAGCTTCTTAGGACAGTAATAATGGGTCACTCTGGGAGCCAATTCAAATGAGGTGATGCTTTTGTCTATAGCACATCCTGGCATGGAGGTCAATCAATATTGGTGAACATTATTACTTATTTTTCTTTAGCATTCTCCAATTTTATCATTATTTCAAAAAGGAAAATAAAAAATTTAAAACCCAACTCACTACTGGGGCATGACATTGCGGTCTGCTAACCTGAAATCCAGCCTTAGTCTTGGTTCCTAGGCAGATGCTGAGTCTCTGTGCATCTATGAGAGTATCTAACAGCACCTGGTCACCACCACTAGGGAGGCTATCAGCAGGATGAACCCAGACAGTAAATATTAAAGCCCACTACTCCATTAGGCTACACCTGTACATGGAATAGGGGCACGCATCCCATCTGCAGCCTAGAATCAGAATTAAACCAGGATGGTTAGCTTACCTTCTCTAGTTCTGATAAAAGCGTCAGGTAGTGAGACACAAGAACATACAGTTACCAGGAAAACTGGGAGAATGGGAGCACCCCATGCACTTGACCATCCTGGACCTGCGTGGGCCAGTCTAGGCACACTCAGGATATCCTCCAATCAGAGTTCCTTCCCCTGTGACTCTGCAAATGGGGACTCTCTTATCCTAGTGTGCTCAGAAACTTGTGATGAGCTCACCATATGACAGGCTGCTAGGAGCCCAGATTGCTCTCCCCTGTTATCACTGGTGTCCTGGACCGTTTACCCTCCATCACTAATGGATGACCACAGGAGAAGGACTCGAAGTTCCTGGGCCACCTCAATGCCTAGGTCTCTTCCCCTGGCTTGGGAAACAAGCAACACAAAGCATATTTTCACCTTGTAGAAATAAATGTCACAAAGTGGGGAATTTTAACACAGCAATGCATGCTTCATGCCCCGATTCTACCATATCTGGCCATGGAGGGTACCCTGGGAGCTCATACCCTGGCCTGGCCCTCTGGAGCAGGCATACACTATTTCCACATCTTTGTTCTCATCTCCACACTCAGGCCAAACCTCACCTCCATTTCTGCTCCCTATACTCTCTTCTCCCCTGGCCTCTGACTGGTCGGGGCTAATCCACAAAGAGCAATGTCATACATCATCAATCTTTACTCCCCCCAAAAATGATGTATTTTGAACAACATGCCTTCAGAAGTGTGCCTGTAATTGGATTCTACCTTCTGAGATAAATACATTTAGGTCCTATTCCATCTCTCCACTAGATGCTATGCGAATGCCCTCCTCGTTCTTTGTATCCACGGTCTACAGGGACCTTGCCTTCAGTCCACAGGTCTTCTCTACCTGCTTCTCCTTTGATGCCTCCCCCGTGATGCCTGCAGCATCGTTACAGTGCTTATTCATTCCTTCTGCAGCCATATTGTGTGGTCGTCTTTGGGACTGTGGGGCTTGTGCAAGGACCCTGGGATGAGGAGTCAGACATGGATTGTGAACCCCATCCCCACCACGTGGTGGTCATGTGGCTTGGTAATGGGCTAAAGCTCTCATCCATTGAGGCGATTTTGTCTTCATGCTACCATGGCTCAAGAAGGGACTTTGGCAGCTTGCAGAACCCGGGCACGCCAGAGCTGAATTCACACCCAGGCCTCCTGGCCAGGGCCAGTGCCAAGTTTTCTGGACACACTGGGTGACTCCTGTCTTGGGTCTTCCTATATGAAGTGGAGTGGCTGACATTGCTTCTGAAAATTGTCAGGAAGAGCACGTGTACATCTGTGCCCACTGGATCAGGGTTGCAAGATATATGTTCTGTCTGCTCCAGTCTCCTTGGTACCTGGAATCTGGCCTGATGTCTATTTTTTTTTTTTCTTTTTAGGGCCGTACCTGTGGCATATGGAAGTTCCCAGGCTAGGGGTTGATTTGGAGCTACAGCTGGTGGCCTATGCCACAGCCATGGCAATGCAGGATGCAATGCCACATCTGCGACCTACACGCAGCTCACAGCAATGCCAGACCCTTTACCCACTGAGTGAGGCCAGAGATAGAGCCCACATCCTCATGGATACTAGTCGGGTTCATTTCCGCTGCACCACAGCGGGAACTCCTGGCCTGACATCTAAAACAGATGCCAACAGATATTTTTTTGAGTGATAATATAAGTAGGGCCCTAGCACAGTACTTGGCAAAAGATGGACATTCCAGAAACTATAGTCATAGGAAGAGAATTTTATATACATGCTCAACCAAGTTGTTCACCATATATCTGTGGACAAAAATGTTGCCTGCCATTTCAGTAAACACGGAATTATGCCTTCCATCAAGCCATGAGCCACTGCAGCCACCCACCTCAGTGCACTCTGAGGGGAATTCAGGATGGAGAAAAACAGGATATGGGTCTTAGATAGTTAAGATGCATATCAAAGGAATGATTTCAATGATCCCATATTCTTGCATCTTCCCATGTGGAAATGCACTAAAATTCTTAATTTGAGACGTCTATTTTTTGTGACTAACAGTAATTTTTTCATATCCCAATATTTTTTTTAAGCAAAAACTCTTACATACCCTGACATCCCCTTTACCTCTTTGGAACAGTCCCTCAGAGCGATGAGAGGCTGCCTTCCCGAACTATGGTTCTCAGTAAGCTCCTCAAGTTAAACATAGTTCCCAACTTTGAGGTCGTGCACTTTTTTTTCAGTCAACATGTTGTTACCTCACCCCTGTGGTCTGTGGTCAGGAGCCCCCTAGCACCCAACAGGGAGCCTAGCTCGCTTGTCACTCACACTTGTCTGTGATGCTGAGGAGGGTGGTGGTCGCGTAGAGGGTGAAAGAGTCCTGTCAACCTTCATCAAAAACAAAAGGCTTGGTTCCCTCGCTCTGCCCCTTGTGCGGATGAGGAAACTGGAGCCCTGAGTGGTTCAGTTGCCTCCGGGTAAGAGAACTAAATGAATCACAGAAAAATGTTTCCATTTTTTCACACACAGTTAGCAGTAAATAAATGTTTTGATCTTATTTATTTGGAAGAGTTTTCTACCTTACCCACTGGTCCATGGGGCCGCCAAGAAGGCGAAGTTACAAGTGCCCCACCCCCATGGTAGACAGGAAGCCACGCCCCACAGACCCTCTCTGATGGTCTCTCTCCACTACAGGGTGCAATGTCCCCAGAGTAGACTGAAAGAGGCTGTACCTCCACGGAAACAGAAAACAAAGATCTGGGGGTCCTTCCTCCTTTCTAAGCATGTACCAGGCTGCAATTGCTTTTCTTTTTCTAAAAAATTTAAAAAGAGAAGAAACATCCTCCCTGAATTCCTAGGGGAAATCCAGACACAGTTATTCCCATCATGTTTTGAGGAAGTCTTGAATCCTTCACTGACAGTGGATTCTCAGAAGGCGACTGAACTTCTGCAAAAGCCATTAGAACCACGTCATCTGAATGAGGTTTCCAGGATGAAATACTGCAGCCCCAAGGGGCGCAAAAACAAACCCAGCCATTGGAGCCCTGGAACAGAGCCTCACTGAGCACAGACACACAAATGCACAACACGGACATACAAATGCAGAGGCTCCTCTGAGCTCCCCAGGAGGGTCTAGGGATCCCAGAGTGCCACATATTTTCACTCTAGCAAGCCAAGGTGAAGCTCAAAGTGATGTTTCATTTCCTAAATTGGCCACCTTCTTTCTAGCAACAGAGGAGGTCCACGCTGGGTTCTGTTCCCAGGGCTGCTTCTGCACCACAGCAAGCCTCATTCCTTAATAGTGGCATGGGAATGAACTCACATTTGCAGATGATTCTGGATGATTTACTTTATTTACAGTTGTGGGAAATGAAGCTTGGAGAGATACGTAACTTGCCCGAGTCCACCTCGGTGCCCATGCTCCCACCCATAGCTGTGTGGGGGCCACTTTAACATGACTCCCTGTCACGAGCCCCTTCTAACCCATCACTCATCTACACAACACCTTTAGAAACTCTCATCTGATCTCTCACTCCCTTCCCCAGCTCCCTTAGGATGATTGTTGACGAGATAATTCTCATGAGGCTCTCAGCTTCCAGGACCAGGTCCCTGCAAAGGAGGGTCCACATATCATAAGTCTAAATATCTTAAAGCCCTGGTCCCAGCTCAGGCCTCCAACCCTGGAATTTGTGCACAAGCATGTGGACATGCCAGTCTGTACCTCCCATCTCTGGGTACACACATATGCTCGGCGCCCCCTCAGGGCCAGGGGTGGACATTGGAGAGGTGACCAGTCTTTGGGAAGAGACCTAGTGGAAGTGGGCTTGGGATGTTTGAGAATTCTAGGGTTTAGGGTACTCCACCCATGTCTCAAAGGAGGAGTGCAGGCCCCAGGTGGGCACATCTCCTTGGCCCAATGGAGGCCTCTGTGCAGAAAGGGACTCTGTGCAGGACCAGCCCTGGCCATGGCCTCCTCATGCTGGGCTGAGGGCCACACTGTCCAGGCCCATGTCTCCTGCCCAGTCCTATCTTCTGTGGCAGACTGCCAGCCTTCCTAATCCCCACACAGTCCTAAAAATGATGTCTGCTTTGCATCCCCATGACCCACCAGACAAGGATCCCTTTCACCTTTTCACCTGCTGATCCCCCAACCTGTAAAACCCTGGCATGGCTCTTACCACACTGTCTCACAATTATTTTACAGTCTGCCTTCCAGGCCAGACAGACCTTCTGTCTAAGCATGAAGCCCAATACGGAGTTGGTGTTTAATCAATACATCGCCTCAGCGGATGTCTTTTCTCTGCCCACATCCTAGAGGAATGGAAAGATATCACCTTCTGTTCTGAGTCACGATGCCTGGGAAAGAGAAGTATTAGAACATGTGCTTGGATGGTCTTCTCCTAAGGAGGACTCAAGCCAAGGAAGCCCTGGCTCAAAGCCATGTTTTTTTCTAATTCATGAGAGAGGTGTGAATTTCACTTAGCATCACTCAACAAATAAATATTGGGCACTTACTACAATGTCAGACTCTGTCTGGATACTGGAGGTACAATAGTGCAAACTCTTGGACAACCACTTGAGTTGTCTAGAGTTTACATTTAGTTGGAGCAGTGGTAACATGCCAATCCCTGTCCCCATACCTGTGTGAACACAATATTATATACTGACAGATGCTGCCCAGGGAATCAGATTACAGTTGGATAATGCAGGCCTGAGTGGCTGCTTTGTCCTAAGAGACAAGGAAGGGGAGGTGATATCTACTCCGAGACCCAGATGCCTAGCAGGAGACAGTCACGTGCAAAGGAGCAGAGTTCAGAGGCAGAAGGAGGAGCCAGTGATGCTGATGAGGTCTCAGCATCTTCAAACAAATCCACCTGTGAGGTCAAACCTGATGAGAACAAGGGGAGCAGGGAAGAGAGGAGCTTAAGGAAGAGGGCAGGGCCAGCTTCTGCTGGTGTGAAAGTGGTAAGGAGGTGTTTTGTTTTGTTTTGTTTTGTTTTTTGTTTGTTTGTTTATTTTGTTTTGTTTTTGTCTTTTTAGGGCCCCACCTGCATCATATGGAGGTTCCCAGTCTAGGGGCCAAATCAGAGCTGTAGTCTGCCACCTACACCACAGCTCAGGGCAACACAGACCCTTCACCCACTGAGCAAGGCCAGGGATTGAACCTGTGTCCTCTTGCATGCTAGTCAGATTTGTTTCAGCTGAGCCGTGACAGGAAGGCTGAGGTTTTTTTTAAAATCTATTACTCAATCTTATTATTAATTGATATTACTTCTCTCCTAGGTCTTCCTAAAGAAGGACATTCTGTCCTTTTACTGTTATTATTAACCTAAACAACTTTACCGGAAAGAAGGTAGTAAACGGTAAACCATTTATGTCACTACGAATTTCTGAACTATGCAATCACTAAACATCAGCACCAAGAATGGCCTTGAAATAAGATGAGGTCAACTCCTTCATTTCACAGATAAGGAAACTGAGAACAAACAGATAAATTGCCCAGACATGGACACTCAGCCAAGTGAAGGCCCTGTTACAACTAAATGGATAAGGAGATTGTACTTTATTTTGCGTTTGACCAGAGCTTACATAGGCATTGAGAGGGGGAGCCATAGCCAGTGAGTCATGTTTCCAAACCATCACCCTGGCTACTACATAGCGAATGAACTGTCAGACACCAAAAGGCCACTGTAAGGTGACTCAGAAGTTTAGGGATTTACCCAGGATGGTTAAAATGAAGCTACTGAGAGACAGAGTTGCGTTAGTTTTTAAGAGTCTCATCAACAGGATTCAGCAATGGATCTTAAGGAAGGAGTGGAAAAAGGTATCAGAGGTAACATGAGTATTTTGTGTGTGTGTGTGTGTGTGTGTGTGTGTGTATACATGTGTGTATATATAACATTCATTTTATTTTATTTATTTTTATTTTTTTAAATTTTATTGACATATAGTTGATTTATAATGTTGTGTTAATTTCTGCTGTACAGTGGAGTGATTCTGTTATACATATACACACATCCATTCTCTTTCAGATGCTTTTCCCATATAGATTATCACATAATATTGAATAGAGTTCCTTGTGCTATACAACAGGTCCCTGTTGACCATCCATTTTATATACAAAAGTGTGCCTATGCCAATCCCAAATTCCCAGTCCACCCCTCTCCCCAGCATGATGGTTGATTCAAACACCAAGCTAAACCGTTGAGATGAGCCAATGCAGGCAGAGTCCAGTTCCTTGAAGGCTGGTTTGAGAAAAAGACAGAATAACCAGACCAGAAGTGGAAGCAAATCTGCACTTTCTGCAATCTAATTTGTAAATTTGTCATTTGCAGTAAAAAATTTTTCTATTGACATGATAAAAGCTAGTGAGGCCCAAGGCCAACACATAAATGACAGTTTGATTCACAATGCACTGACTACTGGATGAGTGAGCCCACTGCCAGGGGCCCTGTGCTTCTGGGGAAGAGAGTCTGGAGTTCTATGTTAGGGTGCTGAGATCATGGTGTTAAAGGAAACCAGATCTGGACGGATGTGAAAATAGTGAAAGTAGATTTTCTACAGGAATTACTGCAATAAGAGAAAAGAGATCTCAGTTTAGAACTGGACTTGATTCCAAGTACATCATAAGCAAATGGGGATTTACAGCCAAGTAGCAGGGTGTGTAGACCATGGATGGAAAATTCCTAAGTGGAAGCATCACAGGTAAGGGAGGGATTCCAGCTAAACTGACCTGACAAGAATGCTGAAAGCAGGCCACAGTGGTCAGATATCACCTGGAGGATGGAGAAAGATGAGGGAATTTGATCAGAGACTGAGGGTGATCAGATAGTGAAGGAGGGAGCTTCTGGCTAAACTGACTTAGCAGCAGTTTTGGTAAAACTGGGCAATGTGAAGGCAGAAACAGAAGTCCAAAGCCAGGGTCTACTTGGGAAGAGTGTTCAGAGGAGCCTGGCAAAAGTTTAGTCAAGGAGACTCTTTGTCAATAGCTCACTCCTGAACATACCCCCCTTCCCTCTGAGGCCTGGGTGCAGTAGGAGGGTGAGGCTGGTACTCTAGAAGGCTGGTGGGGAGAGGCTGTGGCAAGGATGTGGCCAGATAAAGTGATTGTCTTGGAGTTCCCTTTGTGGCTCAGGGGAAATGAATCGGACCACCATCCATGAGGGTGCAAGTTCAGTCTCTGGCCTTGCTCAGTGGGTTGAGGATCTGGCATTGCCTTGAGCTGTGGTGTAGGTCACAGACATGGCTTGGATCCCACATTCCTGTGGCTGTGGTGTAGGCTGGCAGATAAAGCTCCAATTCAACCCCTAGCCTGGGAGCCTCCATATGCCACAGGTGAGGCCCTAAAATTAAAAAAAAAATTAAAAAAAAGAAAAAAGAAAGTGACTGACTTGGCCAGGAAAATGTCACTGATGTGCCTGGGTTTCAGGGAAAGAAAATATACAGGTAATTTTTTCTCTTCACCAACTGTAAAATGGTGTTTCCCTTTGCAGACATGAAATACTAAAAGGCAAAAATCAAACAGAGATTTTCTTAATAGTGTCAGTGTAAAGAAATCTAATCTTTTTGAGAAAAAAAGTAATATTTTTTGACATTCACAAAGATATTATTGCACTGCACTCTCGTAAATTCATTGTCACCTAGGAAATAGTACAAGGAAAAGGAAGGTAGCAGACATTCACTATTTTGCTTTGTTTTTCTTTTTTTAAGTTGAAGTGAAATTGACATACAACATTATATTGGTTTTAGGTGTACAACCTAATGAGTTGATATTTATGTGCACTGTGAAATGATCACCACAAGTCTAGTTACTATTCGTCAACATACAAAGTTTTAGGATTTACTCTCTTGGCAACTTTCAAGCATGCTCTGCAATGTTACTGATTATAGTCAACATGCTGTAAATTATCTTATCCTGATTAATTATTTTACAACTTGGAATTTGGACCCCTTGACCCTCTTTCGCCTTTTCTCCCATTCCCTAAACTGCCTTCTCTCTGGCAACTAGCTATTCGTTTCTTTATTCCACAAATTTTTATTAAACCAGGCTCTGTTTGATGCTCCTAGAAATGGCAGAGAACAACAACAAAAATTTCCTGATTTATTGAGATTTTATTCCCATGCAGGGAGAAGCAAACAAGTAAATAAATAAGTAACCAGTGTACTATGTTAAGATTTTGGAGAAAGTAAAGGAAGACTTCCAATCCAGAGGAAGGAATAGCCACATTTATCCTTCCTCTTCAACCTAAAAATCCTAGATACAACACAATAGCAAACATTGGAAGATTCCAAAAGGTGGAAAAAAGTGGACCACCTAGAGACCACAGGGCTTGTGGAATGCCATGACAAGAAGTTCCCTAGATTTTCTTACTGCAGACTTTATATCCCACACCAAGAACTCTAGATGTCTCCAATCTGGGACTCACAATAGACACAGACAATAAATCGCAAAGAAAATCTGTTTTCTGAAACGTGAACCTACCATTTAGCCCAGCAATTATACTCTTGGGTATTTGCCCCAGAGAAAAGAAAACTTAAGTTCACACAAAACCTTACACAAATGGTCAGCACAGCTTTATTGTCAATAGTGAAAAACTAGGAAAAACATAGATATCTGTCAATGGTTAAACTGTACCTGTACTACTGCAACAATTTGGATTCCTGTTCAAGGAATTATGATGAACTAAAAACCCAATTCCAAAAGATCACCTACTATATGATTCCATTTATATAGCATTCTTCAAATGACAAAATTAAATGGAGAACATAGCAATGGTTTTCAGGGGTCATAGATGGGGTGGAATGAAGTGGGGAGATGAATGTGGCTATATAAAAGTGACACAATGGATCCATGGGGCAATGGAAAAATTCTGTACCTTGACTGTGTTAATGACAATATTCCAATTGTGACATTGTATTCAGTTTTGCAAATTGTTACCATTGGGGGAAACTGGGTAAATGGTGTAAGAGATTTTTCTGTATTCTTTCTTACAACTTACTGTGGTTTACAATTGTCTTAAAATAAAAGCTAAAACAATGTAAAGGGGGATAGTGAACACTAGGATAAAGTGAGACAAAAGGTCTCTTGGAGCAAGTGACACTTGAGCACAATGATGAAGGAGGTAAAGGATCCAGCCAGGAAGCCATCTAGGGAAGAGCATGCCAAAAAAAGGAAATGAAAGAGTAAATTCCTGTTTATCAAAAAACAAAGAGGGTATAACATCAGCAAACTGGTGGGCTAGGAAATGTCAAGCTCTCATTCTCCCCCAAAACATTAAAAGTACAGCTAGAGACTGTCTGAAACAACTTGATACAAGCTCTGGAAAAATAGATGTTTACAGCAATTAATAAAACACCCAATCAAGAAAAATTCACCCTGGCACTCCTGTTGTGATTAAGCAGTTTAAGAACCCAACTAGTATCAATGAGGATGTGGGTTCGATCCCTGCCCTTGCTCAGTGGGTTAAGGATTCAGCATTGCTACCAGGGGTGGCATAGGCTGCAGATGTGGCTTGGGTCTTGCATTGTAGACCTTCAGCTGTACCTCTGATTTGACCCCTAGCCTGGGAACTTCCATATTCTGCAGGTGTACCCCCCCAAAAAAAATCTACCTTCATTCACCATTGCTCCATCCCCTTCTTAGCATGATAGTGGATTTGGTTTTGAGAAAGTGGCAGCTCGGCTTCCTTTTCTCCATCAGGACTGGAGAGAGCAGAACAGATTTTGTTTGCCAATTATTATGTACAATTGTTCTAATCAGTCTGGGGAGACCTGGAGTGCTGATGCAAGGTACTCATCTGTTTTTCATAATTCAGAATCCAGGCAGGAAAAGTGTCAGGAATTGCTCATAAAAGAAAGCTACAAAATAAACATGCAATAGACTGTCTAAGGCATAGAAAATACTCTGGGGAGACTTTTTGGGAAAATAAAGCATTCAAAATCAGTCATAGTATGGGGGATTTAGAAAGCCATGTACTCACACAGGTAAGACACTTATTCAGAAAAGTCCTGAAAAGAACTTAAGTTTTCATATGGGCCGATCCCTAGGATGAAGGAGTGTCCCAACACAGACACAATCTACAAAGACTGGAAGAGGTAGGAGTTCCTGTCATGGCTCAGTGGTTAATGAATCGGACTAGGAACCATGAGGTTGGGGGTTCGATCCCTGGCCTTGCTCAGTGGGTTAAGGATCTGGTGTTGCCATGAGCTGTGGTGTAGTTTGCAAATGCAGCTCAGATCCTGCATTGCTGTGGCTCTGGTGAAGGCTGGTGGATACAGCTTGGATTGGACCCCTAGCCTGGGAACCTCCATATGCCAAAGGAGAGGCCCTAGAAATGGCAAAAAGACAAAAAAAAAGGAAAAAAAACTGGAAGAGGTATGTTGTTCCTCTCCTCCCTCTCTCTCTTCCTCTTTCCCTTTGTCTCTCTCCTCTTCCAGTGGGTTTCATTGTTGTTGTTTCTTCATTTTAGTTCCTATCATTGAAGGACATCTCTATCAAACAATAGCTGAACATGAGGTAAAGGAACAGATAGACTTCAGCTATCACACACATCAAGGAATAGTCTTTGCACAAATAGTTTGGAAATTTCTCAGGATAGACTACTATAACCTTCAACAATATAAATATCAAACCCTGGAGAAAAGTGATAATCTGGTTTCCAAAGTTACTGCACTATAATAGCCAATTTAAAAAAAAAAAAAGGCATCACAAGGCATAAAAAGAAATAGGAAAATATTGTTCATTCAAGTAAACAAAATAGATTTACAGAAACCATTCCTGGGGAAGCCCAAGACATCACACTTACTACATAAATACTTTTAAAAATATGCTCTTGGGGAGTTCCCCTATGGCTCAGCACAAATGAAACTGATTAGCATCCATGAGGATACAGGTTTGATCCCTGGCTCCACTCAGTGGTTTAAGGATCTGGCATTGCAGTGAGCTGTGGTGTAGGTCATAGACATGCCTTGGATCTGGCACTGCTGTGGCTGTGGTGTAGGCTAGTGGCTACAGCTCTGATTTGACCCCTAGCCTGGGGGCCTCCATATGCCATGGGTGCAGCCCTAAAAAAGCCAAAAAAAAAAATGTACTCCTAAATGTGCTCAAAAAGCTAAGGAAAAACTCCAGGAAGCAAAGGAAATCAGCTATTGTTTGAAAGGTGAATAGGTTAGTTTCCCCTTAATGGATGGAAGAGGGCCTCAGGTCAGATAATGAAGACATTACCACCTACTTTGTGGCATCTAAATATAGTTTAAAAATAATTTTTTTTAAAATGAATGGAAGAAAATCAGGAAAATAATATCTGAACAAAATTAGAAAATCAACAAAAGATGGAAATTATAATAGTGAACTGAACAGAAATTATGGAGGTGAAAAGCACAATGACTAAAATAAAAAATTAACTAGAGAGGTTTGAGACCAGATATGGACAGATAGAAGAAAGGTTTAGAGAACTTGAAGATAAAACAATTAAACTATCAAGTTTGAGAAGCAGAAAAAATTAAGAATAAAGAAAAAGTGAAGAAGCATAAGGGACATCAACACCAAGATGACCAAAATATGTATTATGAAAATTACAAAAGAAAAAAAAGAGAAAAATGAACAAAAAGGACAGAAAATGACAGGAAAATTTAGTAAAATGTTAGAGTAAGTCCTTACCTATTAATAATTACTTTAAAAGTAAATAGATTAAACTTACCAATAAAAAGGCACAGAGTAGCCAAATGGATTTAAAAAAATGATCTAACCATATTTGTCTACAAGAGATTCATTTTACCTTTAAAGACATACATAGTTTGAAAATGAATGGATAGAAACAGATATTTCACACAAATAGTAACACAAAGTAGCCATTCTGTTAATAGATAAAATAAACTTTAAGTATAAAAGTGTCATAGGGCACAAAAAAATGCATTATGTAAAAAGAAAAGAATAAATTCAGCCGGTAGATGTAACATTTATAAATATACACACTTAACAGCAGAGGACTTAATGATGTAAAGCAAATATTAACAGAATAAATAAGACAGAGAGAGCAATACAATAATAAGAGGGAAATTCAATACCTCACTTACAATATTGGATAGATTATCCAGACAGAAAATCAGCAAGGAATCATCGAACCCTAGATACCAAATGAACCCACAGACATATACAGAACTTTCCACCCAGCAGTAGAAGAATACACATTATTCTCAAACACATTCAGAACATTATCCAGGATAGATCACTTGTAAGGCCACAAAGCAAATCTTACCATATTTAAGCTCATATCAAGTATTTTTTTTACTACAATGTTATTTCTTCATTGATCCATTGTGTGTGTTTTTTAATTTCTACACATTTGTTGATTTTCCTTATTTTATTAATTTCTACTGTCATTCTATTGAGGTAAAAAAGATACTTGGTATGAATTTAGTATTCAAAAAAATTTCATCAGCTTTATTGAAGTATAATTGACAAATAATATATATAATTAAGATATAAAATTGATTTTTTTTGTTTGTCTTTTTGCCATTTCTTGGGCCACTCCTGCGGCATGTGGAGGTTCCCAGGCTAGGGGTCAAATCGGAGCTGTAGCCGCCAGCCTACGCCAGAGCCACAGCAACATAGGATCTGAGCCACATCTGCAACCTACACCACAGCTCACGGCAACGCTGGATCTTTAACCCACTGAGCAAGGGCAGGGATCGAACCCACAACCTCATGGTTCCTAGTCGAATTCGTTAACCACTGCGCTATGATGGGAACTCCAAATTGATGTTTTGATATACATATACCTTATCACAATGAAGTCAATTAACTTTCCATTACCTCACATAGTCAATTTTTCTGATGATAACTCTTAAGATCTACCCTCTTACCAAATTTCAAGTACACAATACAGTGTTGTTAACTCTTGCTACCATAATGTACATTAAAATTCCTGAACTTTTTCAGCTTGCATAACTTTGACTAACACTATCCCACTTCCCCCAAGATCCTGGAACCGCCTATTTTACCCTCTGATTATATGAGTTTGACTGTTTTATTTCACTATATTTGACGTATTTCATTCATTCATTGGTCAACTCTTTGTTTCCATATTTTGACTATTGTAAATGATGCTGTAATGAATAGGCAGGGCAGATATTTTTTGCACCAGGTGATTCTGATATCCATTATTTTGAATATGTATCCAGAAATGAGATTACTGGATCTCACAGTTCTATTATGTCCAGCTCACATCCTTTGCCTCAAGCACACCCTTTTGTTGAGAGGGGCATTTGCTTTAAGATTTCGAACTTCCAAATTCCCAATATGATTTGCCTCATGTTCAAAATTTACAAAGTTCACAGTAGGAAACAAGTGAAGACACCCCTACTGTTAATACATTTATCTTCAATTGTCCATTAGAAATGAAAGAGACAAAATATTGAAAAGCTTCAAATTCCATACTAGCAGCCAAGCAGTAGGTAATTTAGAAAGAATGTTAGATACAAAACTACCACTATAAATGCTGAACCCACTCACTGATTTTATCAATTCAAAACTATTTACTAAAAGGTGATTACCCTAGATATTTAAGTTACAGTTACTATATCTTTCTTTTTTGAACAAAGACCAGGTTCTAACTGCATTTTATGCTCCTGGAATCTTGTCATGGATGCATTTGAAAGTGTACAGCCAAGAGGATACCTCAACCCAAGCAATCTCCAGAATTTCAAAATTTACATGTGGGAAACATAATGATTCATCTCTAAATTTGCATAAACCTTGAAACCTTGGGAAGAATAACCTAAAAACAACAAAGCAGTGCAGTAAATGTTTGGGTTATAATATTTGCAACTTGAGCAATTACAGCCATGCATTCATATTTCCTACCACTGAACATTGACAAAGGCCATGCCCAGCACTGCTTGATGAAACACACAGAGTTAGTGATCAAAGGCATCACTGCTCTCTTCAAGGGGAAAGAATGTGGCAAAATTAGGGCATATATTCTGCAGAAAGAGCTTCCTAATATACTTTTCATCATCACTATCCTTTGAACATATTTTCCACAGGAAGAGAATGCTAACCTATGATATTTTGGGTTAAACCACAGCATTGAGCACACCATTCATTCCAGAGGAGTTTCTCCATGCCAGCATGTGTCTTCAGTGGCAGTCTCTAAGAGGCTAAATAAGGAGGATGATGATTACATCTTACTTCTAAAAGGATTTTTCTTGGCATGGGGGTATACTGGGATTATGAAAAACAAGGAAACAGAGAGTAGAGCCCCAGCAACATGACTAATTAGTTCGGAGAGACTTCAGCTACACAGTTTTTTTTCAGTCATCCAAAATATTGGAATTTGTCTAGACACCACTCAGCTGAGACCATCTCTTTTCCCTGGCACTGCCAGCAGTAAGAGTGACCCAATCATGGACACCATGTCAAGCCTGAAAATGAAATCAGCATTGCAGAAGGACAAGCCAAGAGATGGGGAAAAAACTGAGTCTTGATGGCATTGCCTTAGGTCTTTGGTCAAGAGTTATGTGAAGAGGATGGGATTAAGATGGTGGAATAGAAGGACTAGAGCTCAACTTCTCTCCTAAAATCAACACAATTCACAACTAATGGCTGAACAATCTTCAAACAAATGGACCAGAAACTTCTAAAAAAGATATCCTACTCCAGAAGAAAAAGAGGAGGCCACATCAAGAGGTAGGAGTGGTGATTACTCGATATAAGCAATCCCATACCTCCTGGGTGGGAAGCCCTACAGACTGGAAACTAACTGGTTCACAGAGACTCACTTACAGGAGTGAAAGTTCTGAGCCCCACATCAAACTCCCACGTGTGGGGATCTGGCACTGGGAGAAAGAGCCTCTGAAGCATCTGGCATTGAAGGCCAGTGGGGCTTGTGCACAGGAGCTCCACAGGACTGGGGGAAATGGAGACCCCATTCGTAAAAGGCTCACACAGACTTCCACATGCACTGGGTCCCAGGGCAAAACAAAGTCTCCCTAGGAATCTGGGTCAAACAAGACTGCAGTTCTTTGAGGACATCCTGGGAAAACAGGGGTGGATGTGGCTTGTTGTGAGGGAAGGACATTGGAAGCAAAGCTCTCAGGAATATTCAGCAGCAGTGACTTTCTCTGGAGGTGGCCATTTTGGGAAAATCTGGCCCCACCCATCAGCGCTGAGAAGCCCCAGGGCAAACAACAATCCAGGTGGGATCACAGCTCTGCCCATCAGTAAACGGCTGCCTAAGGACCCCCAGGCATGCAGCTGCCTCTAATCCCATCCAGAGACAAAGCCCCACCCACCGGAGGGATAAGAATCAGCTCCACCTACCAGAGGGCAGGTATCAGTCCCTCCCATCAGGAAGCCTACAGCAAGCCCATGTACCAACTTCAGCCACAAGGAGGGCAGACACCAGAAGTTAAGAGAGGCTACAACTCTATTACCTGTAAAAAGGTCACCACACCAAAACCTATAAAAATGAAAAGACAGAGAACTATAACTAAGATGAGGGAGAAAGAAAAAACCCCAGAAAATCAGCTAAGTGCTCAGGAGATTCTCAGCCTCCAGGAAAAAGAATTTAGACTGTTGATGCTGAAGATGATGCAAGACATTGGAAAAACTGGAGGCAAAGATGGATAACTTACAGGAAACACTGAGCAAAGAGATGCAAGATATAAAACTTAAACAAGAAGAGATGCAAAATACAATAACTGTAATAAAAATTTCACTAGAAGCAGCTAACAGCAAAATACAGGAGGCAGAAGAATGAATAAGCAAGGTGGAGGACAGATTAGTGGAAATTACAGATGTGGAACAGAAAAGAGAAAAAAAGATTGAAAACAAATGAAGAGAGTCTCAGAGAACTCTGGGACAACATTAAATGCACCAACACCTGTATTATAGGGGTGCCAGAAGAAGAAGAGAAAGAGAAAGGGACAGAAAAAAATACTTGAACAGATAATAGCTGAAAACATCCCCAACATGGGAAAGGAACCACTCACTCAAATCCAGGAAGCACAATGAGTACCATATAAAATAAACCCAAGGAGGAATACACCAAGACACATATTAATCAAACTGACCAAAATTAAAGACAAAGACAAAATCTTGAAAGAACCTAGGGAAAAGAAACAAATAGCATACAAGGGAACTCCGATAAGTTATTGGAAGATTTTTCAGCAGAAATTCTGCAGGCCAGAAGGGAGTGGCATGATATACTCAACGTGATGAAAGGAATAAACCTCCAACCAAGACGACTTTACCCAGCAAGGCTCTCATTCAGATTTGAAGGAGAAATCAAAACCTTCACAGATAAGCAAAAGCCGAGAGAATTCAGCAACACTACACCAGCCTTACAACAAATACTAAAGGAACTTCTCTAGGCAGAAAAGAAAAGACAGCAACAGGAAACAAAAATAATGCAAATGACAAGGCTCACTGGTAAAAGTATATATACAGTAAAGATACAAAATCATCCACGCACAATTATGCTACCAAAATCAGAAATCATGAGCAGAGGTGGGTGCAAATGCAAGACACTGGAGATGAACTTGCAATTAAGCGACCAACAACTTAAAACAATCTCATATATATATATATATATATAGATTCTTATATCAAAACTTCAGAATAACTGCAAACCAAAAATCTACAGTTGATACAAAAACAAATAAGAAAAATCAACCCAAATACAACACTAAAGATAGTCATCAAACAAGAAGAGGAGAGAACAAGAGAAGAAGAGAGGAAAAAAGAGCAGCAAAAACAAATCCAAAGCAACTAATAAAATGGCAATAAGAACATACACATCAATAATTACCTTATATGTTAATGCACTAAATGCCCAACCAAAAGACACAGGCTGGCTGAATGGATACAAAAACAAGATCCATATATATGCTGTCTTCAAGGGACACATACAAACTGAAAGTGAGAGGATGGAAGAAAATATTCCATGCAAATGGGAATCAAAAGGAAGCTGGAGTAGCAATACTCATATCAGACAAAATAGACTTTAAAATGAAGAATATTTTAAGGGACAAAGAAGGACCTTACATAATGATCAAAGGATCAATCCAAGAAGATATAACAATTTTAAATATCTTCACACCCAACATTGGTTCACCACAATATATAAGGCAACTGCTAACAACCTTAAAAGGACAAATTGACAATAACACAATCATAATGGGGGACTCTAACACCTCACTTACAGCAAAAGACAGATCATCCAGACAGAAAATCAATAAGGAAACACAGGCCGTGAATGAAGCATTAAGCCAGATGGACTTAATAGATATTTATAGGACATTCCATCCAAAAGCAACAGATACACATTCTTCTCAAGTACACATGGAACATTCTCTAAGATTAATCATATCCTGAGCTACTAATCCAACCTTGGTAACTTTAAGAAAATTGAAATCATATCAAGCATCTTTTCCAACCACAACACTATACCACTGGAAATCAACAAGGAAAAAAAATGCAAAAAACACAAACGCATGGAGACTAAATAACATTCTACTAAACAAGCAACAGATCACTGAAGAAATCAAAGAGGAAATTAAAAAATACCTAGAAGGAAATGACAATAAAAATACAACACTCCAAACCCAATGGGATGCAGCAAAATCCGTTCTAAGAGGAAAGTTTTTTTATCATTTTTTTTAAGTTTTTTTTTATTTTCCCACTGTACAGCAAGGGGGTCAGGTTGTCTTTACATGTATACATTACAATTACATTTTTTCCCCACCCTTTCTTCTGCTGCAACATGAGTATCTAGACAAAGTTCTCAATGCTATTCAGCAGGATCTCCTTGTACATCTATTCTAAGTTGTGTCTGATAAGCCCAAGCTCCCGATCCCTCCCACTCCCTCCCCCTCCCATCAGGCAGCCCCAAGTCTCTTCTCCAAGTCCATGATTTTCTTTTCTGTGGAGATGTTCATTTGTGCTGGATATTAGATTCCAGTTATAAGTGATATCATATGGTATTTGTCTTTGTCTTTCTGGCTCATTTCCCTCAGGATGAGATTCTCTAGTTCCATCCATGTTGCTGCAAATGGCGTGATGTCATTCTTTTTTATGGCTGAGTAGTATTCCATTGTGTATATATACCACCTCTTCCGAATCCAATCATCTGTCGATGGACATTTGGGTTGTTTCCATGTCCTGGCTATTGTGAATAGTGCTGCAATGAACATGCGGGTGCACGTGTCTCTTTTAAGTAGAGTTTTGTCTGGATAGATGCCCAAGAGTGGGATTGCGGGGTCATATGGAAGTTCTATGTATAGATTTCTAAGGTATCTCCAAACGGTTCTCCATAGTGGCTGTACCAGTTTACAATCCCACCAACAGTGTAGGAGGGTTCCCTTTTCTCCACACCCCCTCCAGTGCTAGTTATTTGTGGATTTATTAATGATGGCCATTCTGACTGGTGTGAGGTGATATCTCATGGTAGTTTTGATTTGCATTTCTCTTATAACCAGCGATGTTGAGCATTTTTTCATGTGTTTGTTGGCCGTCTGTATATCTTCTTTGGAGAAATGTCTATTCAGGTCTTTTGCCCATTTTTCCATTGATTGATTGGCTTTTTTGCTGTTGGGTTGTATAAGTTGTTTATATATTCTAGAGATTAAGCCCTTGTCCGTTGCATCATTTGAAACGATTTTCTCCCATTCTGTAAGTTGTCTTTTTGTTTTCTTTTGGGTTTCCTTTGCTGTGCAAAAGCTTTTCAGTTTGATGAGGTCCCATGGGTTTATTTTTGCTCTAATTTCTATTGCTTTGGGAGACTGACCTGAGAAAATATTCATGCTGTGGATGTCCAAGAGTGTTTTGCCTATGTTTTCTTCTAGGAGTTTGATGGTGTCCTGTCATATATTTAAGTCTTTCAGCCATTTGGAGTTTATTTTTGTGCATGGTGTGAGGGTGTGTTCTAGTCTCATTGCTTTGCATGCAGCTGTCCAGGTTTCCCAGCACTGCTTGCTGAATAGACTTTCTTTTTCCCATTTGATGTTCTTGCCTCCCTTGTCAAAGAGTAATTGACCATAGGTGTCAGGGTTTATTTCCAGGTTCTCTCTTCTGTTCCATTGGTCTGTCTGTCTGTTTTGATACCAGTCCCACACTGTTTTGATGACGGTGGCTTTGTAGTATTTCTTGAAGTCTGGGAGAGTGATGCCTCCTGCTTGGTTTTTGTTTCTCAGGATTGCTTTGGTGATTCTGGGTCTTTTGTGGTTCCATATAAATGTTTGGATTGTTTGTTGTAGTTCTGTGAAAAATGTCCTGGGTCATTTGATAGGGATTGCATTGAATCTGTAGATTGCTTTGGGTAGTATGGCCATTTTTACACTATTGATTTTTCCAATCCAGGAACATGGAGTATCTTTCCATTTCTTTACATCTTCTTTGATTTCTTTGCTTAAAGTTCTATAGTTCTCGGCATATAGGTCCTTTACCTCCTTGGTCAGGTGTATTCTGAGGTATTTGATTTTGTGAGGTGCAATTTTAAAAGGTATTGTGTTTTTGTATTCCTTTTCTAATATTTCATTGTTAGTATACAGAAATGTGACTGACTTCTGAATGTTAATCTTATATCCTTCTACTTTGCTGAGTTTATTAATCAGTTCAAGGAGTTTTGGGGTTGAGTCCTTAGGGTTTTCTATGGATAGTATCATGTCATCTGCATACAGTGACAGTTTGATCTCTTCTCTTCCTATATGGATGCCTTTGATTTCTTTTGTTTGTCTAATTGCTGTGGCTAGGACTTCTAAAACGATGTTGCAGAGCAGTGGTGAGAGTGGGCATCCCTGTCTTGTTCCAGATTGGAGTGAGAAGGCTTTCAGTTTTTCCCCATTGAGGATTATATTTGCTGTGGGTTTCTCATAAATGGCTTTGATTATATTCAGGAATGTTCCCTCTATACCCACTTTGGCAAGGGTCTTGATCATGAATGGATGTTGGACTTTGTCTATTGTGTCTATTGAGATGATCATATGATTTTTGACTTTTTTTTTTGTTAATGTGGTGTATGATGCTGATTGATTTGCATATGTTGAACCATCCTTGTGAACCTGGGATGAACCCAACCTGGTCATGGTGTATAATTTTTTTGATATATTGTTGGATTTGGTTGGCTAAGATTTTGTTGAGAATTTTTGCATCTATATTCATCCATGATATTGGGCGATAGTTTTCTTTTTTGGTGGTATCTCTGTCTGGTTTTGGAATGAGGGTGATGGTGGCATCATAGAATGTCTTTGGGAGTATTCCTTCTTCTTCAACCTTTTGAAAGAGTTTAAGGAGGATGGGCACCAATTCCTCTTTATATGTTTGATAGAATTCACCTGTGAAGCCATGTAGTCCTGGACTTTTATTTGTAGGGAGTGATTTTATGACCTCTAAGAGGAAAGTTTACAGCAAGACAAGCCCACCTCAGGAAACAAGAAAAAGCTCAAGTAAACAACCTAACTTTACACCTAAAACAGCTCAAAAGAGAAGAATAGATGAGACCTAAAGTTAGTAGAAGGAAAGAAATCATAAAGATCAGCGCAGAAATCAATGAAATAGAAACAAGGAAAACCCCATAGAAGAGATCAATGAAACAAAAATCTGGTTCTTTGAAAAGATCAACAAAATTGATAAACTCTTAGCCAGACTTATCAAGAAAAAAAGAGATAGGACTCAAATCAATAAAATTGGAAATGAAGATAGAGAAGTAACAATGGACATCACAGAAATACAAAGGATCATAAGAGACTAGTATATGCAACTATATGCCAATAAAACAGAAAACCTAGAAGAAATGGACAAATTCTTAGAAAAGTACAATCTTCCAAGACTAAACCAAGATGAAATAGAAAATATGAATGGACCAATCACAAGAACAGAAATTGAAACTGTGATTTAAAAACTTCCAACAAACAAAAGTCCAGGACCAGATGGCTTCACAGGTGAGTTCTATCAAACTTTTAGAGAAAAGCTAATACCTATCCTTCTGAAACTATTCCAAATAATTGCAGAGAAAGGGATACTCCCAAACTCATTCTATGAGTTCACCATCACCCTGATACCAAAACCAGACAAAGATACCACAAAAAAAGAAAACTACAGGCCAATTTCAGTGATGAACATTGGTGCAAAAATCCTCAACAAAATCCTAGCAACTGGAGTTCCTGTTGTGGCACAGTGGTTAACGAATCTGACTAGGAAACATGAGGTTGTGGGTTCGATACCTGGTCTTGCTCAATGGGTTGAGGACCCAGCATTGCTGTGAGCTGTGGTGAAGATTACAGACACAGCTCGGATCCCAAGTTGCTGTGCCTCTGGTGTACGTCGGTGGCTACAGCTCCAATTAGACCCCTAGCCTGGGAACCTCCATATGCTGCTGGAGTGGCTCTAAAAAAGGCAAAAATACAAAAAAAAAATAATATAGCAACTGTATCCATCAATACATTAAAAGGACTGTATATCATGATCAAGTGGGATTTATCCCAGGGATGCAAGTGTTCTTCAAAATCCGCAAATCAGTCAGTGTGATACACCATGTTAACAAACTGAAGAATAAAAACCATATGATCCTCTCAATAGATGCAGAAAAGGCCTTTTGACAAAACCCAACACCCATTTCTGATAAAAAACCCTTCAGAAAGTGGGCACAGAGGGAAACTACCTCAGCATCATAAAGGCCATATATGACAAACCCACAGCTAATATCATTCTCAATGGTGAAAAGATGAAAGAATTCCTGCTGAGATCAGGATCAAGACAAGGATGTCCACTCATGCCACTACTCTTCAACATAGTTCTGGAAGTCCTAGCCACAGAAATCAGAGAAGTAAAAGAAAGAAAAGGAATCCAAATTGGAAAGGAAGAAGTAAAACTATCACTATTTGCAGATGACATGATCCTATACCTAGAGAACCCTAAAGACTCTACCAGAAAACTGTTAGAGCTCATCCATGAATTTGGCAAAATCACAGGATACAAAATTAATACACAGAAATCAATGGCATTTCTATACACCAACGATGAAAGATCAGAAGGGAAATTAGGGAAGCAATTCCGTTTACCATCACATCCAAAAGAATAAAATACCTAGGAGTAAACCTACCTAAAGAGACAAAAGACCTGTATTCTGAAAACTATATGACACTGATGAAAGAAATCAAAGATAACACAAATAGATGGAAAGACACACCATGCTCTTGTATTGGAAGAGTTAATATTATCCAAATGACTATACTACCCAAGGCAATCTACAGATTCAATGCAATCCCTATCAAATGACCAAGGACATTTTTCACAGAACTCAAACAAAATATTTTAAAGTTTGTTTGGAAGCACAAAAGACCCAGAATAGCCAAAGATATCCTGAAAAAAGAAAAACAGAGCTGGAGGAATCAGGCTCCTGGACTTCAGACTCTACTACAAAGCAACAGTCCTCAAAACTACATGGCACTGGCACAAAGACAGACGTATAGATCAGTGGAACAGGATAGAAAGCCCAGAATTCAACCCATGCACCTATAGCCAACTCATCTATGTCAAAGGAGGCAAGAATATACAATGGAAAAAGGACAGCTTGTTCAATAAGTGGTGCTGGGAAAACTGGACAGCCACATGGAAAAGAATGAGATTAGAACACTCCCTAACACCATACACAGAAATAAACTCCAAATGGATTAAAGACCTAGATATAAGACCAGACACTATAAAACTCTTAGAGGAAAACATAGGCCAAACCCTCTCTGACATAAATGACAGCAACCTCTTCTCAGATCCACCTCTTAGAGTAATGACAGTGAAAACAAAAATAAACAAATGGGACTTAATGAAACTTAGAAGTTTCTGCACAGCAAAGGAAACCCTAAACAAAATGAAAAGACAACACACAGAAGGGGAGAAAATATTTGCAAATGAATCAATTGACAAGGGATTCATCTCCAAAATTTATAAACACACCATCTACAGCTCAATACCAAAAACACAAACAACCCCATCAAAAAATGGGCAGAAGATCTAAACAGACAGTTCTCCAAAGAAGACATACAGATGGCCAAAAAACACATGAAAAGATGTTCAGCATCTATTCATTATTAGAGAAATGCAAATCAAAACCACTCTGAGGTACCACCTTACACCAGCCAAAATAGCCATTATCAAAAATTCTACAAACAATAAGTGCTGGAAAGGGTGTGGAGAAAAAGGAACACTATTACACTGTCAGTGGGAATGTAAATTGGTGCAACCACAGTGGAAAACCGTATGGAAATTCCTCAGAAAACTAAAAATAGAATTACCATTTGATCCAGAAATCCCACTCCTGGGCATCTATCCAGAGAAACCGTGACTCACAAAGACACATGTACTCCGATGTTCATTGCAGCACTATTTTCAATAGCCAAGACATGGAAACAACCTAAAAGTCCATCAACAGAGGAGTGGATCCAGAAGATGTGGTCCATATACACAATGGAATATTACTCAGCCATTAAAAGGAACGAAATACCAGTATTTTTAGCAACATGGATGAACCTAGACATTATCATGATAAGTGAAATCATTCATACAATGAGACACCAACATCAAATGCTTTCACTGACATGTGGAATCTGAAAAAAGGACAGACTGAACTTCTTTACAGAACAGATACTGATTCACAGATGTTGAAAAACCTATGGTCTCTAAAGGAGACAGTTTGGGGGGTGGGGGGATACACTGGGGCTGTGGGATGGAAATCCTATAAAATTGGATTGTGATGCTCATTGTACAACTACAAATGTAGTAAATTCATTGAGTAATAAATAAATAAATACAAAAAAATAAAAAATAAAGTTATGCAAGTTGAAAAAAAAAGGAAAGAAACAGAGAGTAGAAATCCCAGATTCCTTTCCTCTCATTTATTCCTTTATTATACAAAGTAATTATTGAACTCATCCTTCAAACCATATCATGCTCAGAGCTAGGAATACCATGGTGAGCAATGCACAGGGGTGGTCTCATGTTTCTTCCTGACTAGGACTTTTCCCAATCACTTACTTATGCTTTTTAATCTGCAAACTGTGTAAGTATACCAGTGAGAAAATGGTAACTACTATAGAAATATTCTGAGCACTGATCCTTGTGGATTATATTTTAAAAGGGAGACAACAATGTGTTCAAGTGAATAAGGGGTTCAGGCATTGCTAGCATCAGAACTTCAGTTGTTGTTTGACTAAAATTTTAAGTTCCTTTGCAAAAGTCAACTGTTCACTAGAGTATTAGAAAATCAATTTATTTATTCTTTTGCTGGAAAGTCAGAAAAGGAGAGATGAAGTGTTCTAGAATTTATCATCTGTTTTAGTTGACTTACAGGTAATCTCAACTCCTGGGAAAGCATATGGTAGTTTCACACAAAAAGGTCAATGTAGGAACACATAGAACCTTGTCTTAAGGTAAAGACAAAGGCTTTTAAGATTGCCAATATAAAGAGAGATTCTTTGTAGGAAACTTTTGAAAGATAGAGCAGCAACTTCAAATAGAACATCTTCCTAAATGCTCACTAGGATGGGTGCTCCTCAGAATGATGAAAAAAAACGGTCTGCTGAGTGGGAGAGAAACCAACTTTATTTAGAACAGCTTCCTCTTCTTCTTCTCCTCCTCCTCCTCCTCCTCCTCCTCCTCCTTCTCCTCCTTCTCCTCTTATTCTCCTCCTCCTTCTTCTTTTGTTATAGAGAAGTCTTTCCAGGTTGTCAAAGCTGGAAATAGTAAGCTACACAAGGACAGAAATAGGGTTTTGTCAACAATCCACCCTACTCCCCATCCCACCCGAGCAATACCTACTATGTAGAAAATATTCAAAAAATTAAAGGAAGAAAAGAAACTCTTTACTCTTGGATGGGGAAAAAATTAAAATAATTGTATTATAACTCTTTCCCTTACCCACCTCTATGAGACAGTGTGTGTTTCTCTTCATTTGGGAGGTCTCTATTTGGCAGAAAAATGAAGTACATGGAAGAGCTAAATTAAAGAGGGTGAGAAAGAACAGGGGTTCCTACCCAAGAAATGGAGACAGTGCTTAGAGCCATCTGGGGAAGAATGAGATGCAGTCGGTTGAAGGAGGAAGGCAAGAAGGGACAGTTACTATTCTTCTGTGGGTGAAGGCTGGGCCACTTGTGATAGGAGGGAAAGGATAAAGAAAAGGGGCCTTGTATCTGTACAGCAGAAATTGACAGAATATTGTGAATCAACTGCAATAAAAAATTTAAAAAAGAAAAAAAAAGGGGCCCTGAGATAGATGTGTCAAAAGAGGTTTTTTGGGTGTTTCTCTTTCATCTGTGCATTTGCTGTCCTCTTAGGAAAACCCCAGGTTGAAGACTCACATTTTGCAGCAGAGTTGAGTGATTGGGTGCTGGAGTGGGAGGGGGGAGAGACTGGGTGCTCAGGGAGATCATCCTAAAAATAGGAGCCACACAGCTCGGGTTTGCATCTTACAATGCCTCATATTTACCATCCCCAGGTGTGTGGCCCTGTCATTGATGCCAGAAAGATGTTATCAGAATCTGGGTTCTTGTTCACACAGTCAAAGAATGAACTCTTCAAACACACAGGCAGCAAGCAAGCAAAGTCTTTATTGCAGGAAAGCAAATAGCTCCCAAGGCTGCTGGGAGAGGGGAGAAGAGCCCCTGCTCTCTGTTGTCCTACAGATGTTTTTAATCCCTTAAAGATGGGAGGGTACCAATGTGGGGTCCAGAAAGATGTGGTTTTCTCCCATTGGCCTTGCCCACTTACCTATAGCAGGTCCAATAGGGGTTGTCCAAAAGGGGTTTTAGAGGGCAGAAATGTCCCATAAGTTTTATATCTGTGTCCTTTTCTTTCCTTAGATTGAGTCACCCTTCCTCTCATTCCTTTTCTATCAGTTGAGGAGTGGGTTAGAGATTAAGGTCCATTTGGGGGAAGGCACATTAGTAAACAAAGCCTGTGGGGAAGGCACACTTCCTATAATAAAACAAGGCCTGTGGGGAATTACTCCCTGGAGCCCTTAAACCACAACTGTTAATTAATAGCCATATCAAAGAACACATTGAAGCCCATGCTCCTACACTGACTACCTGAGTTAGTATTCTGCCTCAGTCCCCCCTTCTAGAGTTGGAGACTAACTTCTGGGAAAAGGGACAATGACCACTCTGACTGCTGAAAGGGGGTGTCATTAGGAGAAAGCAATTAGGTCTCCATTCATGGGATGGTTGGGTGGGCTTCAATACATTACTCTGGGTACCCCTTCTGTCACCACTTGAAGGTTGATAGCTTCTAATTGGGATGTAATGAAGTGAGAAATACAATTAATTATACAGGGTCCAAATAAGAGGATTGAGAGCACAATGATGACTATGGTGAAGAAATGTCTCCACCAGGAGGAGGAGGTCCACTAGCTCCAGAGGGCAGCTCCAAAACCTGGAGCTGGAGTTCCCATGGTGGCTCAGTGTTTAATGAATCTGACTAGGAACCATGAGGTTGCAGGTCTGATCCCTGGCCTTGTTCAGTGGGTTAAGGATTGGGCATTGCCGTGAGCAGTCGTGTAGCTCGCAGACATGGTTCAGATCCCACGTTGCTGTGGCTCTGGCATAGGCTGGTGGCTACAGCTCTGATTGGACCCCTAGCCTGGGAATCTCCATATACCATGGGTGCAGCCCTGGAAAAGACAAAAAGACAAAAATAAATAAATAAATAAACAAAAGCCGGAGCTGGATCAGATAACTTAGGAATCTGCTGCCAGAGATCTCACAGGGAATCAGACACATTCTGTGAAAAATGAGGAATATAGACACAACATTCAGATTTTATAACAGCACCAGCTACCTCCTTGAGCTGCAGTGAGTATATCTAAGGCCATTCAGTTTTGTAACACTACTTTTCTCCTTTGTTGTCGTTCCATATATAGGCTATAAACAGCTTCTGTGGTATCATTAAGATCTTGTTGAGTAAAATTAGTTAAGGTTTTCACCCACAGCATTGTGTCAGTGGTTCCCAATGAAGGCACAAATATTGCTGTTAAGTAATCATACCAGAGGAACACTGATCTGATGCATCTAGCATGTAATGTTTATTTTGCTCACAGCAAATAGATGTGGGCTGGGTTAAATAACCCTTCTCAGGAGTGATACACATGTATTGATCCCATATTTGATAAAAATTGATTAAAATACCTATAACCTGTATGATTTTTCTGATTTCTCTGGCTGCTCATGAAATATTTGTATGTTGTCTCCTTGGTCAGTGCATAATGGAAAGTTATATTATGTCATTGCCAGGAGTATGATTTATGACACCACATTACTTTCAAAATTCATTTACTCAATTAAATTTATTCTAAACTTAGTCCCCACCATGGACAAAATTCTTTTCTCAGTATTCACTTTCCACACACCTCACATCACTTTTTGTATCCATATTTGTCTGCTCTTTATTTTTTCATCCAGAGCAACAAGCTAAAGACAGACTTTCTTTTCCCTTAATAAAATGCAATTCCATTTTCTCATTCCTTCTTTACTGAAAGCACACACAATCTACTTTTCTAAAGCAGCCATGGACTGTCTTTTATAATTTAAAAAAAACATATGTTTTTTTTTTAATAGAGAACATCTCAGGGTTGCACTAAACGCATTAATTCACAGTCTTAAATACCTTCAGTTTTTCTGTTTAGTAACTGATGTCTCAGGGTTTCATTTGACTTTTATTAAACCTAGGTACAATAAGATACTATACTTAACATTGATAACTGTAATGACATGTTGGTATTAATTAGATTGACAAACTTCAATTTTAATAGAAGATGTTAATTTAATACTAAATATTTTCCAGTTTATGTGCTGCATGTGTATGGAGGACTAGATATGCATACTTGGAGTCTGTGTAAACATTTACGCTTTTTCCTGACCCCAATTCCAATGCCCTGGATAACGCTATTAATTTTGCTAGTTGAGCAATTGTTCCTGGTCTCAAAGGTCCACTCTCTAGGGTCTCATAGAGAGTTACAATTGTATATTTTGCCTTGTGTTCTCCCTTTGCAATAAAAGAGCTGCTATCCATAAACATAGTGAGATCAGATTAGTTAAAGGCTCATCCTTTAAGTCCTCTTTGGCTGCATAATTAGCAACTAAAATCTGGTGATAGTCATGTTTAAATTTCTGATCTAGTGAGTCAGGAAGAAAAGTTGCAGGATTTAAAGTTGAGCAGGTTTTTAACCTTTGACAAAATATCTCTTCCTAAAAGAGGAGTTGGACCCTGTGGAACAATCAGAAAAGCATCAGAGAAGCAAATGGACTCCCAGTCACAACTCAAAGGTTGTGTAAAGAATTTTGTAACCAGCTTGCCCTTTAAAAAACTCCTAAGGAGACTGGGACTTGTTCAATGAGAAGAATATAACAGTGACCAAGCCCAGCATAGGGGACAAGGCTGAAGTCACATAAGAGGTGGTATCAATTGGCCTAAAGCCCAAGGGGTGCTGAACTGGCTAAAAATAGTGAGGGGTAAAAGACCAGAAGTGTGATACAATGGGATGGACTTGGAATTTAAGGGGAAACTCCCTAAGCTTACAGAGCTGTATTGTGAGGACTTTTGTCCATATAGCCCTTAAGGTTTTTTTGTTTTTTTGTTTTTTTCCTCCACATTGCAAGGGGTCCCCTTGTGTCTTGTCCTCTTAGGGATGCCACTAAAATATAGATTTTCAGCAAAACTTGGAGTCCAGCCACTTAACTAGCATCATTTACTGTAAAATGCTGGCTCCTAACATACTGTAGGAAGCAGGGAAGGTGGAGTGAGAGTCTTGTAACGAGTCAAGGATGGCTACTTTAAAACACTTTTCACCCTGCAAGAATTCAGAAAACAACACTTTTGTTCCTCATATGCCTTTCAACAGTTGTGAACCTTCAGAAATATAGTAACCTGTGATTTCCCAAATGCTTTACAAAGACTATAGAGTACATAGAGGAGATTGGGGGGTAGGGGAATGGGAAGGAAAGTTGCCTCATGACTCACTTTGTCAGCCATCTCTCTCTCGGGACACCCCATTTGGTGCCTCTTGGCATATGGCAGGATGGTATAAACCCCCAACCAGACTCCTGGCCCAATTGGACTCAGGAGGGCTCCCTTTTAGCCATATGAGATCACTCAGGAGCTGAAACAGAACTGCGGATGGGGGACTCCGCACTTGCTTCATGTCCAGGATGCGGCTCAGGCTGGCACATTCATTTGCACTTTCACCCTCCTTTCAGAGGCAAATGAAACTGAACAAAGTAGAAAGGGCAAGCTTTCTGTCAATTACCTTGTGAGTGCTGGTGTATTGGATTGGACCCCAGATGAACCCCCAAAAATGATGCCGGAAAGATGTTACTGGAATCTGGGTTCTTGTTCACGCAGTCAAAGAATGAACTCCATGAAGGCACAGGCAGCAAGCAAGCAAAGTTTTATTACAGGAAAGCAAATAGCTTCCAGGGCTGCTGGGAAGGGGGAGACGAGCCCCCCTTCTCAAATGTCCTATAGGGGTTTTTAATCCCTTAAAGATGGGGAGGGTACAAATGTGGGGTCCACAAACGTGTAGTTTTCTCGCATTGGCCTTGTCCAATTACCTATATCCGTCCTTGTCCAATAGGGGTTTTAGGGGTGGAAATGTCCCATAAGTTTTATGATTTCTGTGTCCTTCTCTTTCCTTAGACTGAGTCACCCTTCCTCTCATTCCTCTTCTATCAGTTGAGGAGTGGGTTAGAGATTAAGGTCCATGTGGGGGAAGGCACATTTCCTATAGTAAACAAGGTCTGTGGGGAAGGCACACTTCCTATAATAAAACAAGGCCTGTGGGGAATTACTCTCTGGAGCCCCTAAACCACAAATATTAATCAATAGCCATATCAAAGAATGCATTGAAGTCCAGGCTCTTACACTGACTCCCTGAGTTAGAATTCTGCCTCATCATGGCCAAAGCTTATGGCATTATCAGTAAATAATTAGTGTTCACACAAAAAAAATCTAGAGTCCAATAACACTGTGTCTGCTTATATTCATGAGTCCAGTGATACTAACTTAAGTACCTGAGTAAATAACCTCTCACATATGGAATACAACAGCATGTCATTCAGAACTGACTTATTCAATAATCCAAGAAGCCCAATTGTTGCTCTGCCTTGATAGAAAGGGCCACCGGAGACAGCCCTGGAGACTCATCTAGTCAGGGATTCACTTTCCAGAAAATGCGATAGGAATGTTTTAAATACCAGAGTGCTACTTTTTTTTTTTTTTTTTTTTTTTTGCTATTTCTTTGGGCCACTTCTGAGGCATATGGAGGTTCCCAGGCTAGGGGTCGAATCGGAGCTGTAGCCACCAGCCTACACCAGAGCCACAGCAACGCAGGATCCAAGCCGCGTCTGCAACCTACACCACAGCTCACAGCAACGCCGGATCGTTAACCCACTAAGCAAGGGCAGGGACCGAACCTGCAACCTCATGGTTCCTCGTCGGATTCATTAACCACGGCACCACGACGGGAACTCCTGCTACTTTGATAAATAGAGTAATCCTGAGATTTCTGTCCATTCACATGGGTTATGTTTTATTTAGCATCTAAACAAGATCCAACTTCCAGCAAATTCAACAAGCCCTTATTTTGAGCTCTTCTAAAGACCATTTCACAATTCTTTTTTTTCTTTTACATTAAAAGCCAAAGAGGAAAAAAAAAGATATTTTTAAATCTCCCAAATATGTGAAGAGTTCTCTTGTGCCCCTACACATTTTGGGGTCTAAGCCTCTGGATCTGAGTCAGATCACTCAGATTCTCTTGCTAATGAACTCAGGCAGCAGGAGTTCTCTTCCCAGAAAAAGCTCTGGGCTTTGCTGCTAAGCACCAGCCCATGACTAATGCTCTGCGCCTTATCTCAAAGAGATTTTCCCCTGCCTCAGCACCAGTTTTCATTCCCAGGCAGTGGGACCACACAGCTGCCGGATATCCATGGAGTGTTTCACAAAAGCATTCCTGTGTCTGCGGTCCCTGAGCAAGTAGTTATAAAATGCTGTGTCTTTCTCTTCCCAGAAATAAATGAGTACCCTCTGCCTGACCAGAAAGAAGTAGTGGTTTTCTCAGTTTGCACAAAATAAGTTGGCAATCTCCGGTGAAGTCATCAACAAGTTGTATGTAAATAAGGAATGATCTTCAAGCCAGCAACACCTTTCCCTAGAGATACATAGGTAGCTTGCCTTCAATTGCACTTTAAAATGATACTGAAAATTCCTACCTAAGGGAAGTAGTAAGGTACTTAATAGCTCTGAAATCGACATATTTACTACAGTGGTGTGTGATCATGTGTGTGTGTGTGTGTGTGTGTGTCTGTGTTTGTAGAATTACACCAATACTGTATTTCTGTAGGATAAATGCCTAAAAAATGAGGTTGCTGAATCAAAGTCCATGCATATTTAAAGTTTTGATTTGTGTTGCCCAATGACTTTCTAAAGAAGGTGATGCCAATTTACACTCCCTTTGAAACAGTTACCCAGGTCCTTGACGGCACCAGATAATGTCAAGCTTTTAATCTGGTGGATATGAAATGCAATCTTGTCATTGTTTAGATCTGCTACTGTTAGATTAGTGGTGAAGTTGAGCCTCTATTCAAATGTTGACTGTCATTGCTCTTTCTTTTTCTGTGAACTCTTGTTCAGATCCTTTGATAGCCATGTTCTAAAGGATTGTTCATCTTTTTCTTATTGATTTATATGAGCCTTTTACATGTTAAGGAATTCTCTCTGTGTTATATGTAATGCAAGTAATTTTTACACCATGGTGGCATGGTATTTGTTTATTTCTTTTGTTACTCTGCACAAAGTTTTTATGGAGCCAAATGTCTTAGTCTTTTCCTTGATATCTGGAATTTACAGTATGTTTAGAAAGTATTTTCCCAAATTGGGAAGATCTATAAAATTTACCTGCTTGGTGTACAGTACTTTTGTGGCTTAATTTTTTACATTTAATTTTTTACTTAACTGAAATTATTTATTTATTTACTTACTTACTTGTTTCTGGCTGTGTCCACAGCATGTGGACCAAGTTTCTGGGCCAGAGATTAAACCAGAGCCACTGCAGTAACCAGAGCTACAGCAGTGACAATGCTGGATCCTTAACCCACTGAACCACAAGGAAACGCTGAACTGGAATTTATTTTGGAATAAGATAGGTAATAGGCATTTGCTTTTGTGATTTCTTTCAAATAACAAGGTAGCATCCCCCACACCAATACACTATTATTTGAAATGCCAGCTTTTATATGCAAAGTTCTCACATCCATCCGGATCTCTTTCTGGCTTTTTAACTCTGGTGTTGTGTAGGAACACAACTAGCTCCTCCTTCTATGAGTCTATTCCTGTGCAAGTCTGTATCATCATTTATTAGCACTGAAATATATTGTTACTAACAGATGCTGCTAGGCGCACATCATTCATTTTACCCTTAAAATTTTCTCCTTAGTCCCATGTATGCCTTAGTATATTTCACTCCCACTATTGATAGGGATGGAGTAGGCTCAGGTAGTTGTAGAAGTCCCAATAAAGGGTCATAGAGAGGGACACCCGGGGAATGTCGGGAGATCACTGTCAGTTAATAATTGCTCAAGAAAGCCACCAGAACAAGGCAGGCTTGCTTGACCAGTGGAAGTGAGAGAATTGCCTCAGGTCATTGGGTGGGGGATGGGATGAGGCCTGCATGCAGATTCAGAGCAAAAGCAGGAGTTCGAGGACCACCCATTCTGCTGATTTGAGTACACACCTTACTAGATTCTAAGGCGGGGCTACTACTCAAAGAAAGAGGAAGAGGCCATCTTTTCCAACTCCAACTCCCCTTGGATGAAATAACTCCGGATCCTTGGGGCAGGGCCTCCTTGCCTGCCTGCTTGCATCTCTCACAAGTGTCCTATTCTAATAAATCTGTTTCTTGCCTATCACTTTGTCTCTCACTGAATTCCCTCTGTGCAGAGGCATGAAGAACCTGAACCTCAGTGAGTTCAGACATCCGGTGAGTATTTCTTATTTATTTATTTACTTGCTTTTTAGGGCCACACCCACGACATATGGAAGTTCCCAGGCTAGGGGTCTAATCGGAGCTATAGCTGCTGGCCTATGCCACAGCCACAGCCACAGCAATGCAGGATCCAAGATGTGTCTGTGACCTACACCCCAGCTCATGGCAACGCTGGATCCTTAACCCCCTGATCGAGGCCAGGGATCAAACCCGCAACCTCATGGTTCCTAGTCAGATTCATTTCCACTGACGGGAACTCCAAGTGTTTCTAGTTTGAAACTATGGGTTTAAGTCCCAATCTAGGGTTTAGGCTGGGTTCGAGTCTCAGCACATGGGTTCAAGTCCCAATCTGGGTTTAGGCCATTAGTGCTGTCAGTTTCACCGTCATTAGTGCTGTCAGTTTCACCATCATTATTACTGTATTTGCCAGACATTTGGGACTACAAAGTTGCCATCAATGTTTTCCAGACATAGAGTCACATCAGTTAATTATATTCATTTTATCTTTTCCCTTTCATCTTATTTCCTCTTTCAATTGTTTTGGTAAAGCATTTAGAACAACACTAAGCAGTAGAGTTCTGAGTGTCTTTGTCCTATTCCGACTTTAAAGGGAGTATTTATGGTTTTTACTGGTAAATAGCAGTTTAGACTTTAGGTTTGAAAACTGCTTTCCTTGAATTCAAATGCCAACTCTAGGAGTTCCCGTCGTGGCTCAGTGGTTAACAAATCTGATTAGGAACCATGAGGTTGCAGGTTTGATCCCCGCCCTTGCTCAGTGGGTTAAGGATCTAGCATTGCCGTGAGCTGTGGTGTGGATTGCAGACACAGATCGGATCCCTGGTTGCTGTGGCTCTGGTGTAGACCGGTGGCTAGAGCTCCGATTAGATCCCTAGCCTGGGAACCTCCATATGCTGCAGGAGTGGCTCAAGAAAAAGGCAAAAAGACAAGAAAAAAAAAAATGCCCATTCTATTTCTGATGGCTTGGGATGCATTTCTTGACATTTGTAAACCTAAAGATATCTATCTGTTAAATGGGAATATTAATACTGCCAAACTGTTTTCATTTTTTTCTGTTGTCTTTGTCAAGTAGTAAAATCACTGTTATGTCAGTTTCACTGTATACCTGTATAAGACTCTTGTCTTCTGAAGGCTCTAAACAATACAAGTATCGTCAGAATCATAATTTTTTTGAAAGCAGGAAAGCATTTGGTCTTGGTAATATAGGCAATAACACTAAGAATTCTCACAATTTCTTTTGCTTGTGTTGGTTTCTTTAGATTTTGTTTTATCCAATATAATTTCTCCTCTTTAATTTCAGCTTTTATCTGAAACTTTCTTTTTTTTTCTTAGGTTCGATCCCTGGCCTCGCTCAGTGGGTTAAGGAGCCAGCATTCCTGTGAGCTGTAGTATAGGTCACAGACTTGGCTTGGATCCCAATTTGCTGTAGCTGTGTTGTACGCCTATAGCTGCAGCTCCTGTTGGACCCCTAGTGGGGCCCTACAAAGTAATAAGAAGAAGAAAATTAAAAATTAAAAAATAGACATTTTATCTTTTAACTGTCTTAGATTTATAGAAATCTTGCAAAGATAGTACCAAGATTTCCCATGTAACTCACATCCAGTTTCCCCTATTATAATACCTTACATTATTATGGTACATTTCTTAAAATGAATGAATGAATATTGAGAAGTTATTAAGAGGTAGAGTTCATATTTATTCGTACTTTCTTTGTTTTTACCTGTGGCATAGGCCAGTGGCTGTGGCATAGGCTGGCAGCTGTAGCTCTGATTGAATCGCTAGCCTGGGAACCTCCATATGCCCCGGGAGCAGCCCCAGAAAAGGCAAAAAGACTAAATAAATAAATAAATAAATAAAATTTCCTATAGCAGATATAGGACTATTCGGATTATCTATTTCTTCTTAAGTGATTTTTGGTAGATCTACCAATAAATTTGTCCATTTTATCTAAGTTTAATTTATGGCATAAAGTTGTTCATAGCATTCCCTTACAGTTCATTTATTACCCTTTTATTCTGTGCTAATATGACATCTCTCATTCCTTATATTGGTATTTTGTGTCTTTTGCCCCCTATCTTGATAAATGGGATCCACGATTTATCATTTTTATTGACTTTCTCAAAGAAAGAGTTTGAATTTTGTTGATTTTCTCTGCTGCTTTTCTTTTTTCCACTTAGTTGATTTCTGCTCTGATCTTTATTATTTCCTATCATCTGCTTACTTTTTGTTTCTTTTGCTCCATTTTCTCTAATTTCTCAAGGTAGAATCTCAGATAATTTGACAATTTTTTCCAAATATAAATATTAAGTACTATAAATGTCCCAACTACAGCCTCAGTATCATTTCACAAATTTTAATGTGTTGTGTTTTATTTTCATTCCATTTAAAGCACTGCCTAATATCTCTTTTGCTTTTTTCTTTGAGTAGGTTATTTGAAAGTATTATCTATAGTCCATAATATCATTATCTTGGTAAACATTTTGTGTGTACTTGTAGAATATGTTAGCTGTGTGTGTGTAAACAATTCTACGAATGTCATTCAGGTCCAATCAATTGATAGTGTTATCAAGTCTTCTATGTACTACTAATCTTCAGCCTACTTATTCCGTCAATTACTGAGAGAGGGTACTGAAACTCCAACTGTAATTATGGATTTGTTTATTTTTCTTTGCAGTTCTTTTAGCTTTGCCACATTTGCTTTGAAGCTCTGCTATTAGGTGCATATATATATAGGACTGTTATGCCTTCCTAATGAAATTGCTTCTTTATCATTCTGAAATAACCTTGTTTTCCTTGACACTGTTGTTTGCTCTGAAAGCCACTTTTTCTAATTATTTTTTTATTTTTATTTTTTATCTTTTTGCCTTTTCTAGGGCCGCTCCTGCAGCATGGGTCTAATCCCAGGCCATGGGTCTAATCAGAGCTGCAGCCACCCGCCTATACCAGAGCCACAGCAACTGCAGCTTACACCACAGCTCACTGGCTACACCGGATCGTTAACCCACTGAGCAAGGCCAGGGATCGAACCTGCAACGTCATGGTTCCCAGTCAGATTAGTTTCTGCTGCGCCACGATGGGAACTCCTTTAATTTTTAATGTATCTCTTACTTTGGCATGTAATTGCATTAGCATTTGGATCCAACAAAGGAGCTATGTCTTTTAAAAAATTTTATATCTATAGTTGTAACATATATGCTTGATATATTTGCAAAATTTAACATTTGTTTTGAGTGTGTGTGTGGTGGGTGAGCACGCACGTGTGTGTGTGTGTGTGTGTGTGTGTGTGTGTGTGTGTGGAGAGGGGTGTACTTATTTTTCTCCTGGCAATTTAAAAGTTTTATTGTCTCTTTTTTCTTCTTGTGATTACCTTTGTAAATATATGTATATTTATTATATATAAATATATTATGCATATATATGCAAACATCTTCATTAATTCATAAATTTTAGTATCAATTGTTCTTACATGATGAAAGATAAGATATTTAGTTTTAGGAGTTCCCATCATGGCTCAGTGGTTAATGAATCCAACTAGGAACAACGCAGTTGCCAGTCTGATCCCTGAGCAAGGTGTTCAGTGGGTTAAGGATCCGGCGTTGCCGTGAGCTGTGGTGTAGGTCACAGACGCAGCTTGGATCCTGCACTGCTGTGGTTCTGGCATAGGCCAGTGGCTACAGCTCCAATTAGACCCCTAGCCTGTGAACCTCCATATGCCATGGGTGCAGCCCTAGAAAAGACAAAAAAAAAAGATATTTAATTTTAATATATGAAATATTTCCCAATTTCATTTTGGGAATTCTGCATTAAATTCTGCAATTGTCAACTTTTTTTAAAAAAAGAAGAACAGATTTGTGCTATATGCACTAAGAATACAAGCTTAAGAATGTCTTTCTCTTATCTTTTAAGTGAAGGGTACTTTGACTACAAAATATTTGGAGTCAGGTTTTTTTTTGTCTTTTTTTTGGCATTTCTTGGGCCGCTCCTGAGGCATATGGAGGTTCCCAGGCTAGGGGTCCAATCGGAGCTGTAGCCACCGGCCTACGCCAGAGCCACAGCAACGCGGGATCCGAGCCGCGTCTGCAACCTACAGCACAGCTCAGGGCAACGCCGGATCCTTAACCTACTGAGCAAGGGCGGGTATATTTGCAAAATTTGCAAAATTTGCAAAGCAAAACCTGCAACCTCATGGTTCCTAGTCAGATTCGTTAACCACTATGCCACGACGGGAACTCCTGGAGTCAGGTTTTTTTTATCCTTAGTATCATTGATGTATTTCTCCACTGTATTCTGCCACAGAAAATAATTATTTGGGGGTTTTTTTGGGGTTTTTTTGTTTTTTTTTTTTTAGGGCTGTACCCATGTCAAACAGAATTTCCCAGGCTAGGGGTAAAATTGGAGCTGAAGCTGCTGGCCTAAGCCTAGGCCATAGCAACACCAGATCTGAGCCACGACTGCGACCAGCACCACAGCTCATGGCCACACCAGATCCTTAACCTATTGAGCAAGGCCAGGGATAGAATCCGCGTCCTCATGGATCGTAGTTGGGTTCATTGCCACTGAGCCACAACAGGAATGCCTAGGGAATTCTGAAATTGGTCTGTTTTTTTCTTTCTAAGTAAATTGGCTTTTTTCCCCTATTTTTATCCTTAAAGTCCCATCATCACCAGAACTCCAAATACTTTTTCTATTCTGTCAGAAACCCCAGTTATACACATGTTGACTTTTCTTAATCTGCTTTCCTATATATTTTATTTTCCCCAAAACATTTTTCTAGTTTTCCATTTTGTTTGTGTGATCTTTTTAAAGTTATTTTTGCATTGAATCTGTTTCCAGCAGTCCTATTTTTATACTAGCTGCTTCTAATGTGGTTTTCATTACTGTAATAGTTCTATGTTATCTTAAATTTCTTTTCTCATCAAACTTCCAACTCACTTTTAACTTTTTCTATTAACTTGCTTTTAATTTATAAAATCTCTTCCTTGAACGCCTTTTTTTTTCTTTCAGTGCTCCACTTTTTTCTTTAATTTCTTTGATTTTTAGATTGCAATCATTTGAATATTTTTCTTATGCTTGGAACAATTCTTATCTTGAAATGTATTTTTAACCTGTATTAAAAAGCAAACAGCCTTAATTCAGGATATTAGATGTATTTCTTACAGCATTATTAAGGCATAACTGCAACTGAAATGTATTCTTTATTATTATATTTATTTACTGCCCCACCCTCCAGGGGAGTAGCGCCAATAGATGTGAGAGTAGTCTTTATATAGAGACCTAATATTGAACATTTTGGGTTCATAAGACATCTTCGAAAAAGGACAATTCCATCTAGGTCAATAATTTTTTTTTCGTGAATAGAACTGCCAGGTACTGGAGATTGAGCCAGGTCAGATGGAAATTACTCACTGCAGGTCTGCCTCGTGAGTACTTTTAGCATGTCTGTACATACCTCCATCTGCCCCTGGAGGTACGTACAGGAGGTCTGGAAGAGCAGCAGCCTGGCAGACGGGATCCTTCCCACCTCACAGAGTCCTCGCTTACTTGTATTTTCTGAGACACCCACAGTTCTCACTTGAGAGCTTCTCACCCCAAAATTTGTCCTCTATCTTTAATGGCAAGTTGACATAAATACATTTATCCAAATCTTCTTTCTCTCTCTTGACCAATTTTCTTTTTAGCTCTTTTTTCTCCATAGCCCCTCTGTCTGATATTTTTCCTGGCTTTTTCCTTTGAGGGTATAACACAAAGATAATTACTCCTAAGACGTTATGTATGAGTTCAAATACCACGGAACCAGTCACCACTACCCTCAATTTTCCCATGTATTTCCTTTTAAAGCCCCTGTGCTTTCTGTTTTATGCAGTTTTATTGGACTCTGCAACCCGCCCCAGCCCTCCTCCAAATTCCCAAATAGGTCTTGATATTTGCCTTGAAATATACAGGTGTTCTTGTGTCTCATCTTCATTTTCACATAATGCTTTAGGTTATGAAATTTGGTTGTTCTCCTTAAGTTCACTGTGTCCTCCTAGGAATCCTCAGGTTGTCAAAAGTCTATTTATAAAACAAATTGCTTCTCTATGGTCCATGGTAGAGGAAGGGAGATGAAAGAATATTTCAGGCTTAACGTTTATAGATATTTTCTCTCAAAGAATTTGTATTGATATTTTAAATAAAGGTATGTATATAGGTGTAAAGGTTGTCAACGGATAACTTGCAAAATGGTAAAAACATAATTCTTCTCCAAGTACACAGTCAGCACATAGCTAATCTGTTCATGATGGAACAAATGTGACTCAAAGGAGAATTTGAGGGCCTCAGATGCATATAGTCAGTGAAAGAAAGGCTACTGAAATTAGAATTCTAAGTGAGATGAAGAGAAGCAATTAATGCCCCACATGGCAATAATCCTTAGGTTTATATTTTGTTGTTGTTGTTGTTGTTGTTGTTGCTATTTCTTGGGCCGCTCCCGCGGCATATGGAGGTTCCCAGGCTAGGGGTTGAATCGGAGCTGTAGCCACCGGCCTACGCCAGAGCCACAGCAACGCGGGATCCGAGCCCCGTCTGCAGCCTACACCACAGCTCACGGCAACGCCGGATCGTTAACCCACTGAGCAAGGGCAGGGACCGAACCCGCAACCTCATGGTTCCTAGTCGGATTCGTTAACCACTGCGCCACGACGGGAACTCCAGGTTTATCTTTTTTGAACAATTTGATAGTTTCATGTCAAACAGTGTAAGTGACGTGAAATGCATATTTGAAGTGTACATTTAGAAGCTGTTTACATTTGTATACATTTATGAAACCATCATATAGTCAAGTCAATGATCATGCACCTCCTCCCCAAGGTGATTCAATCCCCCTGGTAACCTTTTCCTCTTGCACCCACATCCACAGAAACCATCTGTGGATCTTGTTTCTACTACTATAAGTTAAATACCATTTTCCTGAATTTTATATAAACAGAAGAAGAATATATTTTTGTTTTGGTATGAATTTTTTTTACCACACAGAGTTGTTTTGAGATTTACTCACATCGTAGCACCTATCAATCCTACCAATAGTTCATTTTATTTTTATTTTTTTTAATTTTTTTTATAATTTTTTTTTTTAATTTTCCCACTGTACAGCAAGGGAATCAGGTTATCCTTACATGTATACATTACAATTACATTTTTCCCCCAGCCTTTCTTCTGTTGCAACATGAGTATCTAGACAAAGTTCTCAATGCTATTCAGCAGGATCTCCTTGTAAATCTATTCTAAATTGTGTCTGATAAGCCCAAGCTCCCAATCCCTCCCACTCCCTCCCCCTCCCATCAGGCAGCCACAAGTCTCTTCTCCAAGTCCGTGATTTTCTTTTCTGTGGAGATGTTCATTTGTGCTGGATATTAGATTCCAGTTATAAATGATATCATATGGTATTTGTCTTTGTCTTTCTGGCTCATTTCACTCAGGATGAGATTCTCTAGTTCCATCCATGTTGCTGCAAATGGCATGATGTCATTCTTTTTTATGGCTGAGTAGTATTCCATTGTGTATATATACCACCTCTTCCGAATCCAATCATCTGTTGATGGACATTTGGGTTGTTTCCATGTCCTGGCTATTGTGAATAGTGCTGCAATGAACATTTTAAATTGCTGAGTTGTATTTTATTTTATCCTTGTATCACAGGTTTTTTTTGGTCCATTCATATGTTAATGATAATCATTCAGCTGAGTATAATGGCATGTGCATGTGAAAAAAGGCCAGAAAAAAAACCATCTGGAAGGATTAAAAATAGGTGTCTGATGCTCACACAGGGCTGGGAATAGTGCCTTTCCCCACATTCCAGACTGAAAACACTGCTGGATTCAATGAGTTTGGGGTAGATTATACAAAAAAAAAAAAAAAAAAAACCTTGCATCAATAGTGAGGCATAATTAACTTTAAATTGGTCACTGTATTATCCATATAAAAAGATAAATTATGACCAACTGGGGATTATCTCAGGAATGTAAGGTTGGTTTAACATTCAAAAACCAATCAGTATGTTCCCATTTCCACTTCCAGGAAGATGGAATAGATGTACTTTTCCCTATTTCTCAACATACACACCCACAAACACTAATAGAAAAAATAAGAGAATTCTCCAAGGTAGAGGGGGGAAAAAGGAAGACCAGCTAGGAATCTTGACCCAAGATTTTCTTTTTGCCTCATCTAACTCAGACTGGGTGTTGGAAAAGTTGGCAACAAGACACACCAACAGGTTCAGACTAAAAGAGGCCTGAACAAAAGCTTATTCTCTTTAACCATAAGACCAGGAAGAGTAGCCTCTCAAGGTAATAAACTTTTTTATTTTTTTATTTTTTAATTTTTTAATTTTTTTTTGTCTTTTCTAGGGCCGCTCCCATGGCATATGGAGGTTCCCAGGCTAGGGGTCCAATGGGAACTGTAGCCGCTAGCCTACGCCAAAACCACAGCAATGCCAGATCCGAGCCATGTCAGCGACCTATACCACAGCTCATGGCAATGCCAGATCCTTTACCCACTGAGCAAGGCCAGGGATCAAACCTGCAGCCTCATGGCTCCTAGTCAGATTCATTAACCACTGCACCACGACAGGAACTCCATTAAGGTAATAAACTTTTAAACAATATCTGCTTTACTTCAGCCAAACAACACAGAAACAACTGTGGATCCACTCCTACCCATGTTAGCAAAAGCCAGGTGGGGAGCCTCGACTTCCAACCTCGTAAGGCTATGTTATGATGCTCCCTGTCCTTCACCCAGGGTGCCATCGGAAGAGCCTGAGTAGAGCCAGGACCTTCATTCCTACTCAGCAACAAGGAGCCTCCAAGGCCATGCTGTCCATGGAGACCATGTGAGAAGCCTAGATTTCTATCTCCCTGAGTAATTATAGAATGGAAATCCTGCAAGAAAAAGATAGCAGGGCTCGAATAACTAATGGGTGAAAGTAATTCAAACACGGCAAAAAACTTAAATCTAGAGATTCCAAAAGCTGAGCAAATCCCAAAGAAAATCAATCAAGGAAATTCACAAGACACATCAGAGAAAAACTTTAAAAAATGAACGACAAAGAAAAATCATGAAAGCAGGGAGAAACGATATCTAGAAGTTAAAAACAATTTGAATAACAATGGATTTCTTTTTTTTTCTTTTCTTTTCTTTTTTTTTTTTTTTTGTCTTTTTGCTATTTCTTTGGGCCACTTCTGTGGCATATGGAGGTTCCCAGGCTAGGGGTCAAATCAGAGCTGTAGCCACTGGCCTATGCCAGAGCCACAGCAACACGGGATCCGAGCCGAGTCTGCAATCTACACCACAGCTCACGGCAACGCCGGATCGTCAACCCACTGAGCAAGGCCAGGGACCGAACCCGCAACCTCATGGTTCCTAGTCGGATTCGTTAACCACTGCGCCACGACGGGAACTCCACAATGGATTTCTTAGTAGAAACCAAGGAAGCCAGAAGGAAGTGGCATGGCATTTTGTAAGTGCTAAAAGAAAAGAACTGTCAACAAGGAATTCTATATCCTTCAGGAATGAAAAGGTAAACAAGACCCTTTCAAATGAAGAAAAACTAAGAGAATATGTCGCCAGCTTAGGTACCCTAAAAGAATAGCTGGAGGAAGCTCTTGAAACAAGAAGGAAATAATAAAATAATAACTCTGAGAACATCAGGAGGAAAGAAAGAATATAGCAAAAATTAGTAAATACAGTAGACTTTTTATCTCCTCTTTAGTTTTCTCTACTATGTTTGATTACTGAAGCAAAATAGTATATACTCTCTGATATTGTTCTAAATGTGTGGAGAAAAATGTTTAAGACAATTATAAAAATGGGGAAGGTGAAGAGACACAAAGGCAGGTAATTTTTCTCCATTTCATTCATTTTGATAAAATTATGATGCTAATAGTTTAATGTTATACATATGTATGCAATACCTACAGCAACCACAAAAAAGCTATACAAGGAAATACACTTTAACACTATAGTCTAAAAAACTGTATTCAAAACATTATTTATATTATCTAAAACATTATGATTAAATAAAAACAATTCTAGAAAAAAAGGTCTAAGTAATCCACCAGAAGACAGAAAAAAGTAGTGAAAAATAAAACAAACATAAAGCAAAAAATAAAATGGATGACTTAAGCCCTAATGTATCAGAAATTATATTTAATGTAAATGAACTATACACCAATTAAAAAACAGAAATTGACAGGCAGGATTAAAAAATATGACTCCTGGTGTCTGTAAGAAATTCCGTACAGGAGTTCCCTGGTGTGTCTCAGCAGGTTAAGAACCCGACATAGTGTCCATGAGGTTGTGGGGGTTTGATCCCTGGCCTCACTCAGTGGATTAAAGATCCAGCATTACCACAAGCTGCAGTGTAGGTCGCAGATGTGGCTCAGAGCTGGCATTGCTGTGGCTATGGCATAAGTCAACAGCTGCAGCTTCAACTTGACCCCTAGGCCAGGAACTTCCATATGCCACAGGTGTGGCCCTAAAAATAAAAAAGAAATAAAGAAATTCAGTGCAAATAAAATTATATAGGTAGCTTGAAATTTTAAAAATGAAGAAATATATATTATGCAAACATTAATAAACACAAGAGTGGTTATATTAATAGCAGATAAAGCAGACTTCAGAGTGAATAAATTTACCAGAGGCAGAGAGGGATCTTATATAATGATAAACAGGTCAATCACCAAGAACACAGCAATCCTAATTGTGTATGACCAAATAAGGCAGCAGGAAAATAAATAAAGAAAAACAGTAATTAAAAGAATTTTAAAAATTGAAAGGAGAAATGGACAAATCCGCAAATATTATTACTTTGACACCCCTCTCTTAACAATTAAAACTCCTAGACAGATGATCAGCAAAGTTATCATCAATCAACAGGATCTAAATGACCTTATACAAAATTGTACCAAACAACACAAAATACGCATTCTAGTCAAACACCCATGGTATACCTACTAAGGCAGATTATATACTAGACCATAAAACAAACCTGGAAACATTTAAAAATATTGAAATCAGGAGTTCCTGTCGTGGCACAGCGGAAATGAATCTGACTAGGAATCATGAGGTTGTAGGTTCAATCCCTGGCCTTGCTCAGTGGGTTAAGGATCCAGCATTGCCTCGAACTGTGGTGTAGGTCACAGACACGGCTCGGATCCTGTGTTGCTGTGGCTGTGGCATAGGCTGGCAGCTGCAGCTCTGATTTGACCCCTAGCCACAGGTGCGGCCCTAAAAAGCAAAAAAAAAAAAAAAAAATTGAAATCATACAGAATGCATTTTTCTGTCCATTAACAGAATCAAACTAAAAATCAGTAATAGAAAGATAAGAAAATCTCCAAACAATTGGAAACTGAACAATATACTTTAATCCACTGTCAAAAAGGAAATGTGAAGGGAAATAAAAGAACACGTAGAATTGAATGAAAATGCAACACATCAAAGAAAATCAGTATAATACAGATAAAGCAGTGTTGAGAGAAATTTCATAGCACTAAATGCATATGTTAGAAAAGAGGAAAATTCTCCTGCTCCAAGAGCATAGCAAAAGAAGAGTCACATAAACTCAAAGCTAGCAGAAGGAAGGAACTAATATAGATAACAGCAGAAATCAATTAAATTGAAAATAGGAAAACAATGGAGACTATCAATGAAACAGCTGCTTTGAAAAGATTAATAAATTCGACAAGCTTCTTTTTTTGGCTTTTGTCCTTTTAGGGCCGCACCTGCGGCATATGGAGGTTCCCAGGCCAGGGGTCCAGTGGAGCTACAGCTGCCGGCCTACACCAGAGCCACAGCAACACCAGATCCAAGCCACATCTGCAACCTACACCACAGCTCATGGCAACGCCAGATCCTTAACCCACTGAGTGAGGCCAGGGATGGAACCCGCAACCTCACGGTTCCTAGTTGGATTCGTTTCCATTGCACCACTACAGGAACTCCCTTGACAAGCTTCTAATACTGACAGATTACCAGTATTGGGGATGAAAGAGAGAACATTACTACAAACACCACAGATATCAAAAGAGTAATAAGGGAATGCTATGACCAAATAAACACAGACATATGATAACTTTTATGAAATGAGCCAACAGCAAAAACAATCAACCACAACTTGCACAATATGCACATAACCCTATAACTAGTAAAGAAATGGAACTCGCAAAAAAATAACAGTATTTTTCTGGAAAATTCCACCAAATGTTTAAAGAACACCTAACACAATGCTATACAATCTCTTCCAGAAAGTAAGAAAAGACTTTCCATTTCATTTCACAAAGCTAGTCTTAACCCTGACGGGAAAACTAGACTAAGACATTACAAATGAAAAACTACAGCACAATATTCCTTATGATCATAGGTATTAAAATCCTCAACAAATGATTAGCAAATAGAATATAGCAAGTGTAAAAAATAATTATAAACTATCACCCGCGGGATCTATCCCAGGGATGCAATGCTGACTCACTATTTAGAAATCAATCATTGCAAACCATAATATTAACTGACTTAAAGAAGAAAAATCACTTGCTCATGCCCATAGATACAGAAAAATACTCACCAAACTCAACACCTATTTATGATAAAAACTGTTAGAAAAATGGGCATAAAAGAGAACTTCCTCAAGTTGGTAAAGCACATGTACAAAAACCCTACAGTTAACAGCATACTTCGTGGTGAAAGACTCAATGTCTTTCTCTAAAGTCAGGAACAAGATATGGGTGTTTATTCTTACCACCACTATGCAATATAGTACTGGAATTTCTAGCTAGTGCAAGGAACAAAGAAAAGGAAAGAAAAGGCATATAGACCAGAAAGAAAGAAAACTGTCTCTCTTTTTAAATAATGTGTTTATCTATGTTGAAAATCCTAAGGAATTTACAAAAAAAATAGAAACTACCTACAAGTAACTAGTAAGTTTAATAAGGTTTTATGATATAAAATCAACACTCAAAAATTATTTGTATTCTATATGCTAGCAAAAAACACATGGACACTGAAATTTAAATTAATACCACTTACAAATTACTCCAAAAAAAAAAGAGAAAGAAATACTTAAGTGTAAATCTGACATGAATAGGACTTAAATGCCGTAAACTACAAAATGATGCTGAAAGAAATCAAAGTTCTAAACAAATTGAGAAGCATACCACATTCATGGATTGGAAGACTCAATACAGTAAAGATGTCAGTTCTCCCCAAATTAATATTCAGGTTTTTTATTGAGGTGTAGTTGACACATAACATTATATTAGTTTCAGATATACAACATAACGATTTGATATTTATACATATTATAAAAGGATCATTGCCTAAGTCTACTTAATATCCTTAAGCACATTAATTTTTTATGTTGTTTTAATGCAATTCCTATAAAAATTCAGTGAGTTTTTTAATAGGTATAGATACCATAATCTAAAATTTATATGGGAAAGCAAGTAGAATAGCTAAAACGACTTTGAAAAAAAAATTGAAATAGAAGAATCAGTCTACCAGATGTTAAGACTTGTTTTTTAGCCATAGGAATCAAGAGCATGTTGTACTGGCAGAAGAAAAGGCACATAGATCAATGGAGCAGAATAGAAAACCCCCGAATAGGGGAGAGAAGTGTGGGGAGCCATGAAAAGGCAACAGGAGGAATCCTTTAGGTGGTGGATATGTTCTGTATCTGGACCGCAGCAATGTCAATATCCCGGTTGTGATATTGGACTAGAGTTTAGGGGAGTGTTATTCTCGAGTCGGGGGAAACACTGAGCAATGGGTATCCGGTTCCCTCTTGTTTCTTACACTTCATGTCAATTTACAAGAATCTCAAAGTGAAAAGTTTAAATATGATTATCTCGCTAGACACAGAAAAAAGCATTTAGCCAAGGACAACATCCATTCCAGATAAAAATCTCTCAACAGACTGGGAAGAGAAGGGAACTTCCTCCACATGGTAAATGATGTCTGAAAAATGAGAGTGAGGGACAATGTTTCCCATCTGAGAGCAAGAAGTTCGTTTCCTAGCATGACCAGCATCTGCCTTTAGCAAGGGGCTTCTGACACATTCCTGCCCAGATGCTGGCCACTGTTCAAATAAACAAAGAACAGAGCATTCAAATAATGGACCTCTGTTCTCATTTATTCCCCCTCCAGTAGATCCTTATAACAATCTATTATAATCATCAATGAAGTGCAAGTTATTTCTTTAATGAATTGTTCGCATTATACCTTCAAGTACAGTGTGAGAAATGCTTTCGCAAAGTTCTTAGATTCAAGAGAATGCTTATTTTTGGTGCGCAGTAAATCTAAAGGTTTGGGAAAGATCAAATGTGAAAATCACTTTATAAATGGTAAATCCTAAATCAGACTAGGATAACGAGTCATTTGAGTTTGCTCTAAGGTTATCCTTCTTAAAATTCTAAGAGTCAGGATATATTCCATATGCTTTGATTGTTAAGAAAAAACAAAAAACAAAAACACTGGCGTTCCTGTCGTGGCTCAGTGGAAACAAATCTGACTAGCATCCATGAGGACACAGGTTCGATCCCTGGCCTTGCTCAGTGGCTTAAGGATCCAGTATTGCTGTGGCTGTGGTGTAGGCCAGTGTCTACAGCTCTCATTCACCCCTAGCCTGGAAACCTCCATATGCCAAAATAAATAAATAAATAAATAAAGAGGAAAAATGACAAAAGGGTGTCATAATTCAACCTTGTCCAACAAGCTCATCTAAGAATCATCTAATATTCTGGGAAGTAATAACTGTTGGACTTATTGTTTGCTATTATTTACTGCCAGACTTTGTAAAGATAGGTGTTAATTTCATTTACCACAAGAGAGGGTAAACATGATACGGCCCAAGCAGTATTTTTTCCCCACTGAATGTGTGTGTGCATGGTTATACTTCGTCCTATCTTCTCTTGAGCTGGTTTTGCCATCCTTTGCCTATTAGTTTTCTCTTCAATGTGTTAAATCAATTAATCTTTGACACACTCTCAATCTATGAGAGTCAGGTGTTTGGTCGAAAATTATACTTTGACATGAGGGAAAGTAGGTGGCCCGTTAGGGGCTTTGAGCCAGCTTGGAAAGGATGGGATTCAGGCCATCCATCCTGCCATTTTGCATTCAGAACAACATTAAACCTGTGTGCTTGCTGAGTCCTTTATCTGTATTTATTACAACCTGCTATGTGTGCAGCATGTTCCAGCAGTTGTCATGGTAACATTAGTTACCTCAATGGGAATATCAGGTGTTTGAGTTTCTTTTTTCTTTGCTTTTCTGAAATGCCACCAAGCAGCAGTCAGTGATTCATAGGCTTGGATTTTTCTTACTTTGTTAATTATCCTGGAAGGTTAGGAGCATATATGATACCGTGCTATTTTGGAAACATACTGGTGTCCTGGACCAATGAAAATGGCACATTGCTTGAGTATAGAAGAAATACTGAAGGTGACAGAGGGTCCGTTTTTCTACTTGATTGAAAATAGATTTCCAGGACAGCCATCTGCTCAAGAACTAGGACCTCTAAGCCCTGATCTAGAAACCTGAGGATTTTTAAATGATAACACAACATGTGAACTTTAAAAAAAAAAAAATGCTGTTGATCTGAACAAAATTAAGCTGCCATGAGGAGCAGCCTCTGAGCATTAGAAAGGCATGAGTTTGTTTCCAATGTGCAAGCTAGACACAGAAAAATCCAGCCTCCATAATATTCTATTGTAGGAGCAATATTTGTTTTAAGCCCTAAAATTCTGCACATTCTCTATTTCCTGATAATTATTTGCTAACAGCATTGTATTGGAAGCCAGAAACTAAGAGCTTTCTCATCAGCTGATTATTAGCAAAGAAAATAGTGTTTTACTAATGGAAGGATGGTGTGTAAAACTTCTGAATGACGTAACCCACGAGAAGAGCTTGTTGTATTGGCAAAGGCAGGAATTGGTGACAGAAAATAAACCTTATCCGTTTGTCTAAGGGGGCTGGGTCAGACATCTGTGTGCTCCATAATTTATAAGCATCCTGTTAAGCAGTTGGAATGCATGGAAGTCTTTTTCCCAGATTTATTTAAAGTCCATATTAAAAGATACAGGCTGTGATAAGCAATGAGGTATACTCCTTATACTGTATTACACCAGGAACTGTATCCAGTCTCTTGGGGCAGGCCATGATGGAAGATAATATAAGAATAAGAATGGATATATATGTATGACTGGGTCACATTGCTGTACACCAGAAACTGGCACAACACCGTAAATCAAATATACTTTAATTTTTTAAAAAATCTCAAAAATGTCAAATAAAAATAGAAAGGACTTCCTTCCTTTCAAAAAAAATGTAGGCTTTAAAAGACGAAGTCCGTCTCATAAGACATGAGATAGCCACGTATCTCTAAACCCTGTGTCATAAGACATACATGCCAACTGAAAGAAGAACACACAACGTGCGAGTTGTGGGCTAGGTTTTATTTAGGGTGTTACTGAGGAGTAGAGCCCAGGAGTCAGCCTCTTTGACAGCTCTGAGGAGCTGCTCCAAAGAGGTAAGGGAGATCAGTTTACATGTGACTTCTGTTAGGGAATACAGGCAGTCAAGCTTACATTTTAGTTGAAGAGTCCTGCTCGTCACAAAAAAAGAGGCATTCCAAGTTAAGGATTAAGGATTCTGAGTACGAGCCATTGCAAGAAACAGGGTTCATTAAAATTCTTCCTGAAGGGTATCTACCTGTCTAAGAGCCTGAGGGTCCAAGGCACATCTCCTTCTGAGGCTCTGAGTGCACCGTGGCTCAGTGCCTGCAGCAGGTTAATCTTTGTAGGCCTGAAGGGTGAGCAAAACGCTCTTTGCTCTTTTTCTGTTTGCACACGATTGGAACCAGAAATTGTCTCTGGGGAACACCTGCCACTCTGTGGAGAAAGAGCTTTGCTTGGAAGAAAACCCCACACTCAGGTAAGAGACTTCCTCTTCTCTGCCAGTCAAAACACTAGACCCTTTTGTTATAAAGGAGATGAGTGAGAGGATTTTGCTTTTTGGCCTTGTCAGGGAGCCAACTGTCCCCATGGTGGCCAAGATGAGGGGCTCCTCTTGTTCCACCACAGGCGGTGTGGCAGCCAAAGCCTCGATTGCCTTTCCTGTCACAGAGCAGAGGTGCCGTCTCCTCAGTGATGGGAGAGAGGCCCCGGACACACATTTGCTGATGACCAATTCCATTTTTTTCCGGAGTTCTTTTGTGTTTCTGAATCCAGAATTTTAGAAATTAGTAAAATGTTTATTGTCAAATAGCCCATTTAAAGAGCTGAGTCAATAAATTAAAGAAAGACTTTCCAATTTTACTTTCTGTGTGAGATTTAATATACACAGTTGGCTGTATCCACAGGTTCCATATTTGAGTATTCAACGTGGATAGAAAATATTCAGAGGAAAAAAAAAATTCCAGAAAGTTCCAAAATGCAAAACTTGATCTTGCCATGCTCCAGCAACTATTGACATAGCATTTCGATTGTGTTTATAACTATTTACTTAGCATTTCCATTGCATGAAGTATTATAAGGAATCTAGAGGCAATTAAAGTATGCAGGAAGCTGTGTGTAGGTTTTATGCCAATACTAGGCCCTTTTATATAAAGGACTTGAGGATTGGGGTATGGGGTGGGGGTCCTGGAGCCAAAAATATGAATATACTTAAATATTTATAGAAAACTCCCAAGTATATCTGTATGCACACTCATGTCTAATAAGAGGAAGTTGAGGTGAGTGGCTCTAAGACGTTACAGTCGTCACCCTTTTTTAAAATATGCCCCTTTGTGGCAGTTCAAGGCAGGGACCACACTCATAGAGCATATGACATAACTCTGGAGCTGCAAAGGCATGTTTGCCAACCATCATCATGATGGATTAGACATGCATCTCATCAATGTTTGAAAAATGTATTCTTCCACCCTGGGCTGGAATCCCAGATCTCAGCAGTCACCTCGGTGTAGAGAAACAGAACTGTTGGAAGCGTCCCTGGGCTCTCTCGGCAGCAGAGGCCACTGAGAATGGTACCCTCCCCTGAAGCCCAGCGCCCAGGCCACCCGCAGGGGGCAGTCTGGAGGGACTTTGCCTCAGGGGTATGACACAGCAGGTAGCACTGGCTTTATCTTTGTTCAGTTGTATATTGGGGCTCGACAAGCATTTTTTCCTTAATCCAGAGGCTGTGCTGATCACATGACTGCCGTTCTCTCAGGAGACATGCTAAATTTCACCCTTTCTCCATCTCTCTTGTCCGGGAACAGCCTCCAGGGGGTCTGTTCTGTTCCCCGCTCCTCCAGTCTTAGCCAAGCCGCTAAAAGATGACTTTTTGGATGAAGAGCCTGTTGAACTCAGCCTCAGCCTGTCCCCGATTTCTGATTTTGATAAAAGCACAGTCATGCCCATGACATGAGGAATTTGATTTTTTTTAAACACTGCAATGAGATACAAAGACTGCTTTTTTCGGTCAACCAGATCTCTCCAATATTGACATTTGCATCTGCTCAGAAATATTGCCAGCCAGAAAATTCATGGGGCCACATGAGAGACAGGGGAGCCTCTGAGGGCTCCTGAATTGAATGCAAATTCTACTCTGATGTGGAAAATGAAATTGCTGCTCAGTCATTCCGCTTGTCAGCATTCCAGAGCCTGTCCAGAGCCCTTCCTCGTCCTCGTCCTTAGGGCTGGCTCCTTCTGTCTCCTCTTTGTGCCCACCCTTCAGGAAATTCAGAAGTGAGTTAGTTACTGGTACAACGTCTAAGCTGCTTTTATTCTTTAAAAGAAGATGGTCCACCAAGAAACAATAGGTTTAAGTCAAGCCAAAAAGTTAAACATATGAAAACAATCTCTTACGTGTTTTCCTTTCCCCCTTCTCCCGAGGCTATCAACCCTTCCAAATGTCAGCCCCAATTTCTTGTCCCAACCTTGATCTGACACAATGTGACATTCTCAGGGCCTGGAATTTTGGTTCCTTCGGAGCTGGTTCTGCTCCAAGTCCTCAGGGACTTTTCATTCCTTTCCTCTACCCGCCTCCTTGAGCTGCCCAGGACAAGGGAAACCTCCAGTTCCCAGAAGCAGAAAGAAAGAAAGAGAGAAAGACAGAGAGGGAAAGAGGAAGGGAGACAGAAATAGGCAGACAGAGGGATGGAGAGAGAGAGAGAGGTTACAAGCATTGACAAATGGGAGAGGAAAAAGCAGGAGGAGAGCCAGATTAGAATCCAGAAAAGTCATAGAACCCAGAACCAATGTGTCTAGGCCAACTCTTCTCTCCTAATCAATAATCCTCAATAATTGGAAAATATTGAGATTAAGCACTGAAAAAAAAACAGTTTTCCCTCCCTTCTTTTTTTAGGGCCGCACCTACGACATCTGGAAGTTCCCAGGCTAGGGGTCAAATCAGAGCTACAGCTGCCAGCCTATACCACAGCCACAGCATCGTAGGATCCAAGCTGTGTCCGGGACCTACACCACCGCTCACGGCAACACTGGATCCTTAACCCACTGAGCAAGGCCAGGGATCGAACCCGCATCCTCGTGGATATTAGTCAGGTACTTAACCCGCTGAGCCACAACGGGAACTCCTAGTTTTCCTTTTTTAAAACTAGTTTGTTTTTTTTTTTAGTTTGATTGACTTGACAGGTGACAGTTTGTACTTTCTGTGACTACAGTACTGCTGGAACAGCTCTGAGCTGTGCTCCATTAAGAGCCATAATTGCCAGGAAGGGTCCATCCTGCCTCATCTTGGGTATCCAGTCCGGGCTGGTCTTGTGGGATTACCCTCTGCCCCTCGGTGTCCTCACTGCCCTAGATGTGAGCACACTTCCCAGGAGGGCTGCAGCTTCTGGAAAAATATATTTCCTTGGCCCCAGGTTGGAGGGGACAGCCAGGCTCCATGACTTCCTGGATGAGCCCATTCTGGAGGTCCTTAGTTATTCAGGATGGCTGCTTCATGGCTAAAGAGTTCTTTTTCTCTTTCTATCCCCTTCCCCCCCCCCCCCTTTCTTTGGTAAGAATTTCTGGATGCTAGTTACGATTTTTGTTCTTTAACATACATCCAAACATGAATACCATGGATAAATGCACATTGCTGCTGTCACCTAATGGGTGACAAAGGAACTTAGGACTTACGTAGAAGCTATGGCTAACAGCAAGTACTTTTTTCTTTAATTTGCTGTTTGCTTTTGGTGCCGACACATGAGGAGCGAAGGACTCATCGGTCTGGGCTTTAGCCATCTGCCCATCTAAGCCTTGCCTGGCCCCTGAGTTGGACAAAGCTGGCTGCATTAGACGCCATGCTGACGAGCTTGGGTCATGCTGATGGGCAGTTGTGGTCACCCAGATCCTCTGCCACAGACAAATGCTCCAGACCCCAGGCTGGATTAGAGTCGGTAAAAGAATCAGCCCTTAGATACAAGACTCCCTCTCAAGTGGGAGAAACTGGACATGAGAGTTCGAGTCTCTGCGTGTCAGCAAGGGGTCAGTACTGGAGACAGAAGGAAGAAGTTTCCATGGCGACCAAGTGCTTAGACGTCCATGGGGGTCCATCTGATGAGAATGGCCAGTCTCCTTGGAGACGATAAAGTTGTTTCAAGGCACTACCTTTTTTTAACAGAAAGAGCTCTACTTTTTAGAGTGACCTTGGTATTGAGAACAATCTCTGCCAACACGTAGGCTGAAGCCTGCTGATAACGTGCCATCCTGTTCGCCCCAAAGAAATACTGGGCAGCTTCCCTCTCTGCAGCCAGAGGGTGCCCTGGAAGTAACAACACCTGTTCCCAGTGCTCACAAATCAGTAATTCAGAGAAGGCACCCATCTCCGGCTTCACATAAAAAATAAAAGATCTCCACATCCCGCACACAGAGGAAGTGTGTGTGAACCAAGGAACGGTAACCTTTAGGTGGAGTAAAATGAGTGAATCTCCTCAAACAAATGCAGCATGCCGAACTGCAGTCAAAAAAAGACAGCCTTCATAAATCAAATGAAGGGAACCAGCATCATGGCCCTCATTAGAAAGACAAAGACACTTCGCACAGACACTTCGTAGAGATGTGCCAGCAGATTTTCAAGTTTACAAGAATATTTATCCCTGAAGTCTGATGCACTAATAGGTGCCAATTAAATACTATTTTATTTTCCTTTACAAATGACCTTGATATCTCTAGTTTGATATCTTATAACTCTTGTTTGAGAAAATTATGAGCAGCACTTGCATTAAACAACCACTGCTATCAGAACATTAAAAAATAATTATTTTAACTTTATAAAGTTGATGGTATATTGGTCAAAACAGGTGGTTCCAGGTAAAAAATTTTAGAGTTATTCAATTTTTTTTTAATATACCTGTGGTAGTGTAACAAAGAAAAAAGTATGATCAGATCCACTCAGAGCATTAATGAGAAGGTAGGTCCAGCATCACGTAAAATAGTGATCAGCCGGACAAATTAAAAACTACCTGATATACAACTACTATGGAAAACAGTATGGAGGTAACTCAGAAAGCTAAATGTAGAACTACCTTATGACCCAGCAATCCTACTCCTAGGCATATATCTGGACAAAACTTTCGTTGAAAAAGATACATGCACCCCTATGTTCATTGCAGCACTATTCACAATAGCCAAGACATGGAAACAACATAAACGTTTTTTGGGTTGGTTTGTTTTTTTTTTTTTCTTTTTAGGGCCACACCCGTTGCATATGGAGGTTCCCAGGCCAGGGGGTCTAATTGGAGCTGCAGCTGCCGGCCTACGCCAGAGCCACAGCAACTCGGGATCAGAGGTGCGTCTGCAACCTACACCACAGCTCACAGCATTGCCAGATCCTTAACCCATGGAGTGAGGCCAGGGATCGAGCCCACAACCTCATGGTTCCTAGTCGGATTCGTTTCTGCTGTACCACAACGGGAACTTCAACAACCTAAATGTTCTGGATTAAGAAGATGTGGTGTGTATACACAAAGGAATACTACTTAGCCATAAAAAAAGAACAAAATAATGCCACTTGCAGCAACGTGGATGGAACTAGACTCTCATACTAAGTGAAGTAATTCAGAAAGACAAATAGCATATGATATCGCTTATATCTGGACTCTAATATTAAACTACATAAATGAAGCTTTCTACAGAAAAGAAACAAACTCATGGACCTAGGGAACAGACTAATGGCTGCTGAGGGGGAGGGAGTGGGATGGACTGGGAGTTTGGGGCTAGTAGATGCAAATTATTGCATTTGGAGTGGATAAGCAATGAGGTCCTGCTGTACGGCACAGGGAACTATATCTAATCCCCTGTGATGGAACACGATGGAGCATAATGTGAGAAAAAGAGTGTGTGTGTGCGTGTGTGTGTGTGTGTGTGTGTGTGTGTGAGAGAGAGAGAGAGAGAGAGAAAGAGAGACTGGGTCACTTAGCTGTTCATCACAAATTGACAGAACATTGTAAATCAACTATAATAGAAAAAATAAAAATCTTACCAAAAAAAACACCTACCTGATATGTCCTTTAAAACCAGGTCAACAGAAACAAGAGGGTGGTGGTCTTGCCCCTTAGGTGGGACTAGAGAATGTAAGGTAGAAAGCAGGGGATGCTGGTTAACTTGACTTAGAAGACTTGATGACTTAAGAGAAACACTCTGGAGTTCCCGTCATGGCTCAGTGGAAACGAATTAGACTAGTACCCATGAGGACGGAGGTTCAATCCCTGTCCTCTCTCACCAGGTTAACGATCCAGTGTTTAAGTGACTAGACATCGTTCCCAAGGCCATACAGCAGGACCTCATTGCTTATCCATTCCAAAGGCAATAGTTTGAATCTATTATATCTAGTCACTTATGATGGAAACATGATAACGTGAGAAAAAAGAATGTATACATGTATGTGTGACTGGGTCACCTTGCTGTGCAGTAGACAACGGACAGAACACTGTAAACCAGCTATAATGGAAAAATAAAAATCATTATCAAATAAAAGAATTTTCAAAAAATAAAATAAAGAGACCTCATAAAAAAGTAAAAAAAAAAAAAAAAAGATCCGGAGTTGCCATGAGCTGAGCTGTGGTGTAGGTCACAGACATGGCTTGGATCCCACGTTGCTGTGCTGTGTTGTAGGCCAGCGGCTTTAGCTCTCATTCAACCCCTGGCTTGGGAAATTCCATATGCTGTGGGTGCAGCCTTTAAAAAAAGAAAAAGAGAAAGACATACTCCTGGAGTTCTGCTGTCTCTCAGTGGGTTAAGAAACCAACATAGTGTCCCTGAGGATGCAGGTTTGATCCCTGGCCTCAGGGTTAAGGATCCAGCAGCTGCAGGTTAGGTTGTAAATGCAGCTCAGCTCTGGTATCACTGTGGCTGTGGTGTAGGCTGGCAGCTGCAGTTCCAATTTGACCCCTAGCCCGGGAACCTCCACATGCTGCAGGTGCAGCCCTAAAAAAGAAAAACAAAAGGCAGGGGGAATACTCCTGGTTCACTCTTGGTATTGCACATTCTGTGGGTTTGGACAAATTTTATACACCTGTGGCATCATACAGAATAATTTCACTGCCCCAAATTCCTCCTTGCTCGGAATATTCCTCCATTCCTGCTAAACTCCAACCTCTGACAACCACTGATCTGTTTACTGTTTTATAGTTTTACCTTTCCCAGAATGTCATAGAATTGAAGTCATACAGTCTGTAGCCTTTTCAGAGTGGCTTATTTTACTGAGTAATGTACATTTAAGGGTCCTCCATGAATCTTCATGGCTTGATGGCTCCCCCCTTTTTTAGGACTTGGATGCGTCACATGTATCATCATTTGCATGTGTGATAGCTTATTCATTCATTTACCTACTGAAGAACATCTTGGTTATTTCCAAGTTTGGGCAGTTACAAATAGAGCTGCTATAAATATTTGTATGCAGGATTTTTTGTGGATAAGAGTTTTCAATTCGTTTCGCTAAATATCAAGGAGCATGATTAATAGGTCACATATTAAGAGTGTGTTTAGTTTTGTAAAAGGTTCCAAACTGTTTCCCAAAGTGGCTCTACTATTTTGCATTCCCATCAGCAATAAACGGGAGTTCTCATGCTTCACATACAGCGTTGTCAGTGTCCTGGATTTTAGCCAGCCCGACAGGTGTGCCGTGGCACTAGTGTTGCCTTAATTTCTAACTCCCTCATGATACATGATGTTGGGTTTATTTGCTATCTGTATATCTTCTTTACTGAGGTATCTGTTCACATCTTATGCTTTTTTTTTTTTTTTTTTTGCTTTTTAGCATTGTACCCGCAGCACATGGAGGTTCCCAGGCAAGAGGTCAAATCAGAGTTACAGCTGGTGGCCTACACCGCAGCCACAGCAACGCGGGATCCGAGCCACATCTGCAGCCTACACCACAGCTCAGGGCAATGCCGGAACCTTAACCAGCTAAGCAAGGCCAGGGATGGAACCTGCGACCTCATGGTTCCTAGTCGGATTCATTTCCACTGCAACATGACGGAACTCCATCTTTCGCCGTTTTTAAGCTTGGTTTTTCATTTTCCTACTGTTGAATTTAAGAGGGGGTTTTTTGGTGTGTGTGTGTGTGTATATATATATATATAAATTGGTGTATATATATAATATATACACACACATATATATACCAATACATTTGTATATAAATAAATAAATTGGGGTGTGTGTGTATATATATATATATATATATATATACACACCAATACAAAATTAAAAAAAATTTTTTTTCTTTTTGTGGCCACACCTGAGGCCTAAGGAAATCCCAGGTTAGGGGTTGAATTGGAGCTGCAGTTTCTGGCCTACACCACAGCCATAGCAATGCCAGATTTGGGCTACATCTGTGACCTCCACAGCAGCTTGTGGCAATGCTGGATCCTTAACCTACTGAGCAAGGTCAGGGATCAAACTTGATCTTCACAGACCCTATGTCAGGTTCTTAAGCTGCTGAGCCGCAATGGGAACTCCTAATTGGGTCTTTGGTAATGTGACATGAAGAAGACACGAAGTGTTTGATATTCCTGTGATTAGTTTTAGTCTTCGACTGAGGCTGTGCCCCTGGACCAGGACCTTCACAAGTGCCTCTCTGATTCTTGTCCCATTTAGGTGAGTCAAGACGGCTAGAGGATACATGGGTTGGTATTTCCCTTCTCCCACGTGAAAGGCTAGAGGGAACTGAAGTTGGGTATTTCCCTGGGTTATTAGGCTCTGGAAAAACCCAAGTTGGTTAATCTCTGCTGATAATACTTTCCTTTGAGGGCAGGTTTTGTTAAGAAAAGAATGCTCTGGGCATATTTCAAAATGGTTACTATTTTTTTTTTTTTTTAGGGCCGCATCCATGGCATATGGCTGTTCCCTGGCAAGGGGTCCAGTCGGAGCTATAGCCACTGGCCTATACCACAGCCACAGCAACACCAGATCCTTCACCCAAGGAGCGAGGCCAGGGATCCAACCTGTGTCCTCATGGACACTAATCAGATTCGTTTCCCCTGAGCTATGATGGAACTCCAAAAGCGGTTACTTTTTTATCAACACCCCTTCTTCCCCTGGAAGCAGGAGAAGACTTTTCTCTGATCTTCATCCTCAGAACCTGATAAGACTCCTAGAGATAAGAATGAGGAAACAGTAAGCCCTCTATCACGGAATTTAGCCTCCAGGAGTTTGTATCTCTCAAGGTAGTCCCTGCACAGACTCCTGCAATTAGTCAATTACATTTTAAGAATTCCTGTCTGATGCTGATTCCAGTGGTGGTTTCTGAGTGGACCTGCTCCAGGTAAGCTATGACTCTCTGCAGCTTCCTATGTCTCCAGTTTTCAGGGTGGTGGTTTGTGCTGTAACCTCAATTTTCTGGTGGATCTAAGAAGATGATGATTTTCAGTTTTCGGCTTTTTTTTTTTTTTTGTCTTTTGTCTTTTTAGGGCTGCAGCAAAACTCATGGTGATGCCTGATCCTTAACCCACTGAGCGAGGCCAGGGATCAAACCCGCAACCTCATGGTTCCTAGTCAGATTCATTTCCACTGTGCTACTTTGGGAACTCCCTCAGCTTTTTTCTTGGTATGAGGAAAAGAGTGGTAACTTCCAAGTTCCTTATATGTTGGATTATCTCTTCTAGTATTTTTAACAAAAGATATTGAAATTTTGATCTACCTAGAATTTTAGGGTACACTGTGAGGTATAGATAGAGTTTTATATTTTTCAGATGCCTCCCTGTTTGTCCAAAAACATATATTGAATAATCCATCTTTTTATTCACCTATGAAATGCCATTTCTATAATCTAGTGGATTTTCATAGGCCCATAGTGCTATCTCTAGACATTCTAATCTGTGGCATTGATCTATAAATTCATGCACCAATATCATACCATTTTAATTATTGAGGCATCATAATCTGTTTGAACTTCTAATAAGGTTAGTCCCTGATAACTATTTCACATAGTTTTTTGCCTATTTTGTTGATTTACTTTTTCCATAAGAATTCTGTCTAATTTAAAAAAAAAAAAAAAACTCCTAGTGATATTTTTATTGAATTCCAAATAATGTTAGAATTTCAATTATAAGGATTATTAATAGCTTTGTAATGTTGTTATAGTCATTATTATTTTGATTCTGAGGTGATGTCACCTTTTTTCTTCTGATTTTGGTAATTTGTGACTTCTGGTTTTTTTTGATCAATCGTGCCTCTTGTCTATCTGTTTTATTGATCTTAAAGAAACCATTTTTATGTTGTTGATTTTTTCTATTGTTTTTCTACTTTGTTTTACTAATTTACACTCTGACATTTATTTACACTTTTTTCCACTCACTTTGAAATTTAGGCATGCTCTTCACTTTCTATACTTTTAATGTAGGAGCTGCAATTTTAAACTTGAGGTCTTGTTTTCTAATAGCGATTTTTAGTGTCATATGGATCTCCCTAAGTGCCCTAGTGACCCCGACAAATTTTGATTTGTTATGTTTTCATTTTCATTCAGCGCAAAATATTGTCTAATTTGATTCTCTTCGGCTCATGGCTTACTCAGAAATGTGATTTTGATTTGCATGTGTTTGGAGGGTTTTCCAGAGATTTTTCTGTTGATGATTTTAAATTTAATTCCGCTGTGAGTAGAATATGAAATTTGTATGGCTTGGAACATGGTACATTTCTTGAGACTTGTTTCATGGCCCCAAATTTGACTTTTCTTCATAAACATTATGTGTACACTTGAAAATAATGTATATTATGCTAATTTTGGGGTGGAGGGGATGTTCCATAAATTTCAATTAGATCAAGTTAGGTGACAGTGTTGTTCAAATATTTTATATTCTTACTGAGTTTTTGTCTACCTGCTCTATCAATTATTGAGAGAGGGCTCCTGAATTCTCTAACCATAACTTGGAATTTATATATTTCTCTGTGTAGTTATATCAGTTTTTGTATAAATACTTTTTATTTTCTCTTATTAAGTGATATTTATAACCTCTTGATGAACTGACCCCTCTGTCATTATGAAATGACTAATGCTTTAGTTTTATATTCTTTGTTAGTTTTATTAGCTATAACTTTTTGTTTGTTTTGAACAATTTTATTCAAATTAATTAATTTGAGAACTTAGATGATATGGACAAAGTTTTTGAAAGACACAAACTTCTAAGGTTCCTGCAAGAAGAAATAGCCCAAATAACCCTAAATTAAAGAAATTTAATTTGTAATTAAAAGTATTTTCACAAACACACAGAAAAATTCTACTCCCTTGTAGCTTCGATGGTAATTTTACAAAATATTTAAGAAAGAAATACAATTCTACAAAAAATCTTCCATGGAATTAAAAAGGAAGAAATCCTTCTGAGTTCATTTTGAGGCCAGCATACCCTGATCCAAAACCCAGAAAAGATATTAAAGAAACAATAGTACCTATAACTATTCCTTGTGGATATAAGCGCAAAAATTCTCAACAATATTTTAGGTAATCTGAGAATGTATCAAAAGCAAAAGATATCATAATCAAGTGGAGTTTATCGCAAGAAGGCAAGATTGGTTTAACATTGATAATTAATCAATGTAATTCATCATATTAACAAATCGAGAAAGACTAATCATGTCATCACCTCAACAGACACAGAAAGCACATTTAATAAAATCCAACATCTCCTTGAGATAAAAGCCCTCATCAAACAAAGACTAGAAAGGCATCTACCAAATATCCACAGATGACTCATACTTAATAGTAAAAGCAGAATGCTTTCCTCCTGAGATCGGAAACATGTTTTTAGTGAACATTGTACTGGAAGTACAGCACAATCAAGCAAGAAAAAGAAACTGAAGGTGGCAGAGCGCTTGGTGGGCGCATGGATCTGTCTCTTGCTTCAGCAGTGTTAGGATGGAGCAGACCCCGGGGACGGGGACACCCCTCTCTCCAGCCTCCTACTACCCTCCAAACTTTTTTCCAGTTGCAACCTTTGGAATCAGTCACTCAGCCATCCTCGGTTTCCAGGACCTGCCAACACCACTTTTTGAGCTTAACACCTTATTACCAATCAACCATGAACTCCCAGATTTGTCAGAATTATTCCAGGTGGAGGCCTGGCGTCAACTGCCTGATCCACATGCATCTGTGGGGCTCCTACACCTGCCTCTCTCTGGGCTTCTATTTCACCGCGACAATGTGGCTCTGGAGGGGTAAGCCACTTTCCCCAAGAACTGGCCGAGGAGAAGCACGAGGGTATAGCGCGTCTCTTGAAAATGCAAAACCAGCATGGTGACTGCACCCTCTTCCAGGATGTGCAGAAGCCATCTCAAGATGAGTGGGGTAGAACCCAGGATGCTATGGAAGCTGCCATTCTCTTGGAGGAGAACCTGAAGCAGGCCCTTCTGGATCTGCATGCCTTGGGTTCTGCCCTCGAAGACCCCCATCTCTGTGACTTCCTGGAAAGCCACTTCTTGGATGAGAAGGCGAAGCTCATCAAGAAGATGGGCAGCCACCTGACCAACCTCCACAGGCTGTCTGGTCCCCAGGCTGGGCTGGGCAAGTACCTCTTTGAAAGGCTCACCCTCAAGCACGACTAGGAGCCTCTGGAGCCCGGTGGCCTTTGAAGAGCCCCTCTGGTGCCTGGGCTTCTGCCAGAAGGCACTCTCTGGAGCCACAAGGCACCCTTTTAACCTCTCCCAAGTCTTGGATGAAATGGAAACAATAAAGCTTTTTGCAGCAGCTAAAAAGAAGAAGGAGGAGTTCCCGTCGTGGCGCAGTGGTTCACGAATTCCGACTAGGAACCATGAGGTTGCAGGTTCGGTCCCTGCCCTTGCTCAGTGGGTTAACGATCCGGGCGTTGCCGTGAGCTGTGGTGTAGGTTGCAGACGCGGCTCGGATCCCGCGTTGCTGTGGCTCTGGCGTAGGCCGGTGGCTAGGCTCCAATTCGACCCCTAGCCTGGGAACCTCCATATGCCGCGGGAGCGGCCCAAGAAATAGCAACAACAACAACAACAAAAGACAAAAAAAAAAGGAGAAGGAGAAGAAAGAAATTAAAGGTATTCGTGTTACAAAGGAAAAAGTCCTTTTTTTTTTTTTTTTTGTCTTTTTGCTATTTCTTTGGGCCACTCCCGCGGCATATGGAGGTTCCCAGGCTAGGGGTCGAATCGGAGCTGTAGCCACCGGCCTACTGCCAGAGCCACAGCAACGCAGGATCCGAGCCGCATCTGCAACCTACACCACAGCTCAGGGGCAAAGCGCTGGATCATTAACCCACTGAGCAAGGGCAGGGACCTGAACCCGCAACCTCATGGTTCCTAGTCGGATTCGTTAACCACTGCTGCCACGACGGGAACTCCCTCTTTCCTTTATTATTTGCACATGACATGATTATTTATAGAGAAATAGAATGGAATTCACGAAAAAGCTACTAGCACAAGCGAGTGAGTCTAGCAATTTTCCAGAATACAAGATCAGTATATAGAAGTCAATGGTATTTCTATGTACTCAAAGCAAACAATTGGAAATTGAAAAGTAAATAATACCATTGACATTAGCACAAGTACATGAGATACTTAGGAATTCATCTGACAAAAAGTGAAGAACTGGAGTTCCCAGTCGTGGCTCAGCTTGGAAATGAATCTGACTGGCATCCTTGAGGATGCAGGTTTAATCTCTGGCCTCACTCAGTGGGTTAAAGATCCGGCGTTGCCTTGAGCTGTGGTGTAGGTGTCAGACAAGGCTCAGATCTGGTGTTGCTGTGGCTGTGTAGGCCAGTGGTTACAGTTCTGATTCGAACCCTAGTCTGGGAACCTCCATATGCTGCGAGTGCGGCTCTAAAAATAAAAAAAAAAAATTAAAAAAGAAAAGAAAAAAGGGAAGAACTTTTCATTGAAAACTACAAAATATTGTTGAGAAAAATTAAAGAAGACCTAAGTAAATGATGACATATACTGTGTTCATGGGCTAAAAAACTCAGTATTATAAAGATGTCAGTTCCACAAGTTGATTTATACAAACAATGCAATCTCAGTTGAAATTCCAGTAGGCTTTTTTTTTGATAACTGAATCCAAAATTCATACCAAATTCAAAATACCTACAATAGCTAAAACAACATTTAAAAATAAGAATGAATTTGGAAAGCTAACACTACCTGATTTCCAGATTATAACGAACTTACACTAATCAATTTGTTGAAAATAGAGATTTTAAAAATCGATTGAATGGAATGCAGAGTCCAGAAATACAGCCACACTATATGAATAACTGATTCGGACCAAGTTTCAAAGATAATTTGATGGAGAAATAACAGTGTTTTTACTAAATGGCATTGCAAATGTAGAATATCTGTCCTTAAGAGGAGGACTCCAGCCTGTGTTTCTTCGCCTACTGTAGTGTTACAAGTGGAAAGGTCCCTTTCAAGGTAAAAACATTGTTTCACTTTACAAAGCAAAAAGGGGATGGGAATATGAGGTTACGAGGAGTCGTTGGGCCACCAAACCAACTTGGCCTTGAATCCTTGAGATCATTGCCAGTGTTGTCACGTTAACATAAGTGAAGAAGAAACAGTGAGAACAAAGATGCCATGTTTAAGTCTACAGTTTCAGAAGAACCATTTTTTTCAGAAGCTCATATGAGATGTCATAAGGATGCAGAGGAAATGGGAGGTTTGTGGCTTATCAAGATTCAAAGAACTTCCAGAAGTGGAAGTGCTTCTGTTGGGGGTTGTTGATAAAACTGAGGGTATGTTGTAAGCATGTCAGACTGACCCCAGAACCTACAGCTCCTTTCCCTTGTCGTGATCCAAAGAGCCCAGTTTTCGAGTGTGACCCAGCGGTAGGCTGGAGCAACAGTCTGGACTGAGGGAGGCTCTCACACACTCTCAACCTCCAGAATCTTGGCAGAGAAATATGTAGGATAGCCTCAGACTCCACCCACCCCTAACATTGGCCAATTCCACCAGCAAAGTTCAAAAGGAAGCTGCTCTTCTGCACATTTTACCTAGGAAACTGGTCTACCCAGAAAGCACATCCCACACGCCTGGGCTCTCTCTGCCTGTCAGTTTGGAAGTAAACCCTGCAGCAAAATCTAACACTCTCAAAAATTACCCCCTCTGCTAAAAGCTACCTCGGCTGCCACTCACTCCTCTGCAACCAAAAGAGAACATGGCTCTCCCAGAGCCCATAGGTGTTGAGCCAGAGGGCAGCATCAATGCAGAGGCAGGACTTAACAACTGCTAGTGTCACTAAGCCCCTACGTGGACCCCAGATCTCATGGCCACAGTTTTCGAGGCTGCAGCAATTCATCTCCCATAACATAACCTGAAATATTAGAAATTGCCCCATAGCCAGCCAAATATGAGAAATAACCCCATAGGTTAAAAAGTTGCAAAGTGCTAGTAATTAAAGATCTAAGGCAGTTTCCTTGAGAAAACTTGGCATTGGGGAAAAAAAAACCCAATATTGGAAAGTTGTGCAATTACAGAATTGAGAGAGCCCTGGTGCTAAAACCTAAGGAAAAGGGAAAGTGAGGTTGTAGGTTCCAATCCTCCTTTATCTGTATCTGGGCAGCTACAAAGTTGTTTTAAAAGAGGGCAGTCTCTGAACCCTGTGGGAACAAATATAAACTTTATGCCCCATAATTAAACAAAACCAGATGTTTATTATTTGTGGAGCAGGTGAGAGGGGAGAGGTGTGGGGGAGAGTCAGCGAGGGAAATAGTGAAGATTATCTTTTATTTAATGAAGTGGGCGAATAGGAGATGGCTATCCTGAATCGTTTTATTAGGAATAATGAGCTGGGTTTATAGGATGGCTGTCTTCTGAAGATCTAAAGACATTTTCGTCTCTACTCATTTGTTTCTGTTCACAGAAACCTGAGAAATGACACTGTTGTGAAATAAACATCAAATGCAGAAATGCTGCATAAAGAAAAAAAGAAAAGCTCTGAGAACCCTTATGGATCTGCCCGTGCAGAGAAAGGAGCAGCCCCTCCCTGCCCTTGACGCAGACACGTGTCATCCTTGAGCCCCGCCCCAGCAGCTGAAGCCCTGCAGACACTCACCAGCCCCAACTTCTCTCTTGTTTCCACCAAAGGAAGCTGGGACAGACAAAGGACTTCCTGTTCCCAGGCATCTTTTTCAATCCTTTGAAAAAACAGACTTCATTTTAGATCAGTTTTAGGTTCACAGCAAAACTGAGGGGGAGGTACAGCAATGTCACACCATCCCCTGCCCTACACAAGCACAGCCTCTCAGCTATCAACATCCTCCACCAGAGTGGCACCCATGAACTCACCTTGATGCATCATTGTCACCCAGACGCCATAGTTCACATTACAGTTCACTCTTGATGTTGTATGTTGCATGGGATTGGCCAAATGCACAATGACATATATTCATCACTTTAGTATCATACAGAATATTTTCACCTATTCATGGTCCCCCAGCCCTAGCCCCTGGCATTCCCTCACTTTTGATCACCCCTATGGTTTTGCCTTTTCCAGAATGTCATAAGTTGGAAATCACACAGTATGTAGCCTCTGAAGATTGGCTTCTTTCACGTAATAATGACCATTTAACCTTCTTCCATGTTTCTTCATGGCTTGAGAGCTCATTTCTTTTTAGCACTGAATAGTGTTCCATTGTGGGAACGTATCACAGCTTATTTATCCATGCACCTACTGAAGCACGTCATGGTTGCTTCAAAGTTTTGACATTTATGAACAAAGGTGCTATAAATATCCATGTGCAAATTTCTGTGTGGGTATACATTTTCAGCTACTTCGGGTAAATACTAAGGAGGACGATTGCTGGATCATGTGATAAGAGGACCTTGGTTTTTGTAAGAAACCACCAAGCCTTCTTCCAATTTGCATTCTCACCAACAGGAGCTTGGAATGAGAATTCCTGTTCCTTCACTCATTTTTTTTTTTTTTAATCAGGCAGGCCATCTCAGGAACACAAGAGAGCTGGAATAAACCAGAAAGATAGCCTCTCCTCTGAGCTTCACTGGCTAAGTCTCTACCTAGATGGGGCTCTAGGTGTCAGACCTGGTCCTGTTTGCAGGGGGGTCCAGGAGAAAGTATCTGAGGTTCTAAGTCCACTGTGGGTGCAGTGTCACTGCTGGGGACCCTGAGGGAACAGGTGATAGGTCCTTTTGTTTCACTTTTTTATTCAAGTATCAAATAAGATTAAGCACCTAATATGTACCAGGCACATCTGCTAGTGTCTCAGTCTCCCAACTTCTGTCCAATCTTAGCTTTTGCTTGATGGAGCAACGATGCTGGTCACGGTGCCATTAGGAACTAGAAGAGTCTCCTGGAAGCCGTGATCAGGGTGGGGTCACTACCTATACCTCGCAGAGGGCTTTAAAGCTCAACTACAGCTTCACAGAAACATTTGTCACATAGTTGTTAATGCAGAAGCGTGAAGACTTAAAAATCTGAACTCGTAGGATATTCCATAAGACAAATGACATGTTTCCTTCAAACAAAAATAAATAAGTGGATAAATAAATAGAGATGGGAGATGTTTTAAGCTACAAGAGGATTCAGGGACCTAACAACCTAATGCAATCTTGTTTGGATCTGGATTTTATCATTATTTATTTACTTTTTAGGGCTACACCTGTGGCATATGGAAGTTCCTGGGCTAGGGGTCAAATTAGAGCTGCAGCTGCCGGCCTGTGCCACAGCACAGCAATGCCAGATCCAAGCCGCCTCTGTGACCTACAGCATAGCTCACAGCAACACAGGATCCTTAACCCACTGAAGCAAAGCCAGGGATTGAACCCACATCCTCATGGATACTAATCAGGTTCTTAACCTGATGAGCCACAACAGGAACTCCTGGATCTGGATTTTTTTTTTTAATTTTTTATAGTGATTTTTATTTTTTCCATTATAGCTGGTTTCCAGTGTTCTGTCAATTTTCTACTGCGCATACATGTATACATTCTTTTTTTTCACATTATCCTGCTCCATCACAAGTGATCAGACATATTTCCCAGTGCTACACAGAAGGATCCCATTGCTTATCCATTCCAAAGGCAATAGTTTGCATCTATTAACCCCAAATTTCCAGTCCATCCCACTCCCTCCCCCTTCCCTTCCCCCTTGGCAACCATAAGTCTGCTGTCCAAGTCCATGAGTTTCTCTTCTGTGGAAAGGTTCATTTGTGCCATATATTAGATTCCAGATATAAGTGATATCATATGGTATTTGTCTTTCTCTTTCCGACTTACTTCACTTAGTATGAGAGTCTCTAGTTCCTTCCATTCACGTTGCTGCAAATGGCATTATTTTGTTCTTTTTTATGGCTGAGTAGTGTTCCATTGTGTATATATACCACCTCTTCTTAATCCAATCATCTGTTGATGGACATTAAGGTTGTTTCCATATCTTGGCTATGGTGACTAGTGCTGCAATGACCATGTGGGTGCATGTGTCTTTTTCCAGGAAAGTTTTGTCCAGATATATGCCCAAGAGTGGGATTGCTGGGTCATATGGTAGTTGTATGTATAATTTTCTGAGGTACCTCCATACTGTTTTCCATAGTGGTTGTACCAATTTACATTCCCACCAACAGTGCAGGAGGGTTCCCTTTTCTCCACACCCTCTCCAGCATTTGTTATTTGTGGACTTATTAATGATGGCCATTCTGACTGGTGTGAGGTGGTATCTTGTGGTAGTTTTGATTTGCATTTCTCTAATAATCAGAGCATTTTTTCACGTGCTTGTTGGCCATCTGTATATCTTCTTTGGTGAAATGTCTATTCAGGTCTTTTGCCCATTTTTCAATTGGGTTGTTGGCTTTTTTGCTGTTGAGTTGTATATGGATATAGATGTTAAAAGCCAAATGTAGTCAGGTATTTTAGAGATAATCAGAAGCCTGAATATGCACTAGGCATTAGATGATATTAAAGAACGACAATTGGGTTTGTTAGAGGTGATAACATCATGTCTATTATGTCAAAGAATAAATGTCCTTTTGGTTTAGAAAAGGGACAGAGAAGGATCTAGCAGTAAAAAAAAATACGCAGCCCATTATTTCTCTAATAAACATTAAAAAAAAAAAAAGAAAGAAAGAAAGAAAAAAAGCAACCAACCTGGAGAGACAGAGGCTGGGTTCTCAGACTTTGACAGCATTGGGATGCCCTGCAGGGATTGCTCAACACAGGTTGCTGGGCCCCCCCAGAGCTTCTGGTCCCTTAGGCCTGGGCTAGGGCCAAGGTGACGCTGCCTGTGGTTCACACTCAAAGAACCACTGTGTAAATAAAACAAAATTGAAAACCGTTGATAGTCATTGAGGCTGTGTTTGTGATCTAAGGGGTTTCCTTATACCATTCTCTCTCTTATATCATACATTTGAAATGGACTTTTTCAAGCACACAAATGCCTTTAAAATATGTATATTCTCTATACCTGTTTAGAGTTGAGAGTCACACTGACAATTCAGGAATTAAATTCTTGCCAGCACCTTCCTCTCCCTACACATTCTTGGAGAAATCAAGCAGCGGCTCCAGGAAAAATTCAGCCATCCCAACCAACGAGTGCCACATGTGCCTCTCCCTCTTCCCACTCAGCAGAGATCCTGGCTGTAAACAAACCTTGGGAGGAAAAGAGAACATGTGGAGTGATCCCCACAATTCACCACAGTGGGAAAATCCATGTTTAGATGATACACTTCGATAATAACTTATGTTCAGATCAGTTGGCTATTGAAATATTTAGTACCATGTGGCTGGGATGACAGAAACCTGCCTGCTACTCATTTTCTCTACCTCTTCTCACCAGGAAAAAAAAAACCCACAAAAACCAATTTCTTTCCCCTTGGGCCTCCTGTGTTGTCAGAGTTCAGCCTTCTCCACTGCCTCTTGGCCCAACGTGGCAGAAAAAGTGGGTGGACAGGATGAATTCAGCAGGCTCCTGAGCTCATGAGCCTCCCACTGATGTCTCCACCAGGGCCCACTCCACCTGCCAGGGTGGCAGACAAGGGCCTGCATGCATCCAGGGAGGGGACGGATGTTCAGGAGAGACCAAGTTCTCTGCCTGGGGGTGGGCCAGCAGAAAGCATAGTGGAAGGACCGCATTTCTGCTCTTTACCCTCAGGAAGCACCCAAGCCCCAGGACTTAGCCTTGCAATCAAGTCTCCTGTCAGGGTGCCCACCGACCTACTCAGAAAACAACAGGACAAGAAGTGCCACATGCCCCACTAGCAGAGTGGAATGTGAATTCTGGTCTCTCCTGAACAAAAAAGAAATGACAAACCCACTGTCTATCCTTCTGGGTGACACAATTCCTTGATTCCAGAGGCAAAGACAGGCCTCTTGGAGGGGCAGCAGGAAAAGCAAATTTATAACTCGCCTCTGTCCAAATGGGATAAGTGGGCAATTTCATAGTGATACCAAGTTTTAAACAGGACCTCTAGGCATTCCGACAAAGCACAGCTCAGCACAATGCAAATGCCATTCTCCCATCCTCTCCCACCACCATTGGCTCTGGAGGGTCAATAAAATTCCGAGAGTCCGGAGGGCAGTTGACCTGAGAGCTGATGCTCTCCAGGGGGAATCAGGGTCTCTGTTTCCATCTCCCCGTCTGCTCCTGGCACCCTTTCCTAGAGAAGGCCTCAGAGAGAGGGTGCTTTGCTTGTGTTTCTGCTTCTTTCCCCTCTGGGTAGAGGTGGAGAGTGAGGTTCAAAGGCTGCCTGGGGAAGGAGGGGCAAAGTCAGACTTCAAGCCTAAGCCTGCCTGCATCCCAGGCCCTTGGTGGAGGCAGTGAACAGGGGCGGGGGAGGGGGAGAGAGGTGGGGCCGGGGCAGGGAATAACTGAGGGAAGACCAAGCTGCACAAAACCCTCTTCCTCCTATGCAGTGTTTTAAGGACTAGCGGGCATCCAGACCAGCCCTCCATCCCCCAAAGCAACACAGGATCCAAGCCGCATAGACAACTATGCTACAGCTTTCAGCAGCTGAGCGGGACTGGGGATTGAACTCTCATCCTCGTGGATACTAGCTGGGTTCTTAACCCACTGAGCCACCATGGGAACTCCAGGGCTGGTTTCTTCTGAGGCTGTGGGAGACCCTGTCCCAGGCCTCTCTACCTGGCTTGAAGGGGGCTGTCTTTACCTCCTACACTTTTCTTGGGTGCATTTCTCTGGGCCCACATTTCCTTTTTCTATAAGGACACCTGGCATACAGGAAGAAGGCGCACTCCAGGGACCTCATTTTAGCTTGATTACTTCTGCAAAGACCCTATCTCCAAGGAATATCACTTTCTGTGGTGTTGGAGGTTAGAACTTCAGCATCTGCATTGGCGGGGTGGGGTGGGCAGGGACACTCAGTTCAGCCCATACCACCCAGAAGGGTGGGGTCAGGGCAGCCCAGAGATACTGCATAATGCAAGCACCAAAAACCTCTGGACGAGATTGGCTCCTCGTGCCTCCCGTTCTCTGTTGCAGGGAAACAAATAAACCATGAGAGCTTGCCAGGGTGTGAGGCTTTAAATGACATCTTGTGGCTAACACAAGGCCTTTAGCCTTGATCTTTTGAAGTTTACTTGCCATTTCACGGGCTAGAAAATTCACAGGCATGAGCCCTGCAGGGTCATCGCACATGAGGAAGCCGAAAGCTTGTTTTCCTCTTCAGAGACGCTGGGGCTCATTGACTGGGACCGACTTTGCTTCTCCTTTTTTTTTTTTTTTTTTTTTTTTCCTCAGTCTCACATCTGTTTCACTACCTTTCAGTTGGGAAAACTGAAAAGCAAATTAAAACCTCAGTCTTCAGACCAAAGGTCTCCCTTGAATCCAATCTGCTAAGCATGATAACGTAGGATTTTTTCATGCTTATACATAAGATCAGAAAGTGGAACTCCTTGGGAAATCACCAACTTTATGGTCCCAAGAGCAAAACTGAAAACTAACATTTAGTTCAGGTGAACCTATTTACACGGATTTGATTTTTTTGTACATACACGTGATACTTCATGGTCATGGACGCTTCAGACCTCAGTGTCCAGAATCTCCCCAATAAAGATATATAAAAAGAGCTATTTTTTTCCCAACTTTTTAGCCATGCCAAAAGGATCTCCTGTCTCTCAGGACATTTCCATTTTCTTTTGTTATTCCCCTCTTTTATTCTCTCTTTTGTGTGCTTTTGCTTCTTGACACAGTTTTCTCTAATTTTCAGAAAATTTTCGTCCTTGTAATGTCCCATCTTTGCCTTTTCCTTTATTCTTAAGTTCAATTTTTACTTGTGCTGACAAAACCCTAGTTAGGAAAATTTAGTGCCGAGAGTGTTTCTTCTTTGACCTCTTTTGTCATTGTCTGTGTTCTCCCTCACTGGATTAGAAACATAGATAGACTGCAGCGTGGGGCCAAGATTTCAGGCTATTGGGAAGTGTGGGGCCCCTGGTCTGGAGAGCAGGTCCGCACAACGTCACTCACTGGTGGCCAGAGCTGCCAACCATGGGGACCAGGACAATTTTGGCTTCCACTCCTTGGATCTGTTTGCAAGGTGGCTTCACCCTCAATGGAGCCACCCCAGCTTCAAAGCACACGAGATGAGAAGGGCCACTCCATCGATGGGATTCTCAGCGATTCAGCTCACTTTCCTCTGCATATTTCCAGGTATACTTAAAATTCACTACTGTTTCTTCCCTCCTGCCACGGAGCTTCAAAGGGGCGGGTGGCCTTTTCACTTTCCCTCATCTGTCGCACTCTTTTCTCCTTTTCTCTCCTCAGTTGTTTACGGAGCACAGATTTCTTCATCCTCAGGAATGCCAGCCTAATCCTGGTTCTCTGAAACTGGAAATTTCCCATTAATCATGAACAGAGGCCAGACTACGCCTCTCCACATGTGTTTTTCTTGCTGCTCTGTTTACGGAGCCCCGGGAGTTAACCATCTGTGTCCTGGATTCTCACCTGATGGGGTGCTGGTTCCCGGGCTGCCGAATTGGACTCCGTGGCTTCGCTGGGCTCACGGGGTAGGGGAGAAGTTGGTAGGTGGTCAAGGAAGCCCCCCCTTGGAGCGCACAGTGTCACAGATCCACATGACAGCCAGACCCAACAGATGGGGAAGTGATGCCCCCACACTGCCTTTGAAGAGTGAGCTCCCCTTGACAGGATCTAGACTCCATCAGTCTCTGAAAGGCCAACATCCACTTCCAAAATGCTGCAGAGACTGAGATGGCCCCTAGGAGCTCCCCCATGTGCTGTCCATGTGGGGCCCTCACATTGCTTTGCAAACAGGTTGCACAGAGAGCGAGGCATACCCAGAAACCATTTGACTGATTCACACAGAAGAAAATGACTCAAAAAGCCCAGATCAGGGAGTTCCCTTCATGGCTCAGTGGTTAACGAACCCAACTAGGATCCATGAGGATGTGGGTTCAATACCTGGCCTCGCTCAGTGGGTTAAGGATCTGGTGTTGCCGTGAGTTGCAGTGTAGGCTGAAGACTTGGCTCAGTCCCGCATTGCTGTGGCTGTGGCATAGGCCAAGGGCTGCAGCTCTGATTGGACCCCTAGCCTGGGAACCTCCCTATGCTGCAGGTGTGGCCCTAAAAAGTAAAAAAAAAAAAAAAAAAGAAAGAAACAAAAACAAACAAAAAAAAGCACAGATCAGCATGACACATGTTTCTATGGAAACAATCACAGCAGTTAAGCTACTTACCCCGGACAGGTCATGGGAGCTGCAGGGCCAGGAGGTGACCCAGAGCCTGTGCTCTGGGTTCGCACTCACTGCCACCCGTGCTGGTTTTGCACAGATCCCTCAGCATGTGTCACATACAATGATAGCTGCTATTGGTTACTTAGTGGGGGCATGGGCTTCCCTTTCGTTCAGGAAGCAAGAACTAGAAGGGTGACCATAAAGGACTGAGGAAGGATGAGCAATGGCAGGCGGGCTCCAACCAGCTCTGCCACTAACCATCTGCCCCTCACCAGCTTGGAAAGTTGGGCAACCTCTACGGTCAGTCACCTCGTCATTGGTCAGATGAGGTCAGACCCACTCGGGGTGTCTTCTGGGGCATCGCAGCCGTGTCCCAACCCTGTGGAGCAGTGGGCTTGCATTTCTGAAAAACCCTCTTCAGGTGATGCCTTTTCCTGTCCCTGTGACACACAGCCATGTGCCCTTGCAAGTTCCTTCTGTAACTAATGGGTTGTTTTGAGGGTGTTCCGCAGCATTTTTGTTTTGTTTTGTTTTCATTTGTTTTTTTGTTTCTCTTTTTAGGGCAGCACCTGTGGCATATGGAAGTGCCCAGGCCAGGGGCCAAATTGGAGCTACAGCCGCCGGCCTATGCCACAGCCACAGCAACATGGGATCCGAGCCTTGTCTGTGACCTACACCACGGCTCATGGCCACAGCGGATCCTTACCCCACGAGCAAGGCCAGGAGTTGAACCTGCATCCTCATAGGTACTAGTCAGGTTCATTACCGCTGAGCCACGAGGGGAACGCCTCTGCAGGTTTTTGAATGTGAGAGCCTATGTGCGTTGAGTTTGTAAAGAACATTGACACAGACTGTCTCATTTGCTGGAGAACTCAAAACACCGGAGACAAGTTTCCTTCCCCAAGGACACAGAGCCAATAAATACTCCAGGTCAGGCCCCGGGACCCCAAGCCCAGTGGCTTCATGACCCTCTTCCACTGACTGGTTCTTGGGTAAATGGCACCAGTAGCATCCTCCCCACCCCTTTCTGACCCACAGCCCCAACAGCCTGCCTTCAAACAGTGGGGAAAACCATGTCCAGAGCTCCATCAACTCAGTCTTTATATTTATTACAGGTGTAAGCCAATTCTTGTCAAGGTCCATAGCATCTTGTTTAACAGAATTCTTTAAGACACTTAAGAAATAATCCCAAGTTGTCTTTGGGAAAACACTCTTTAGAAACATTTTCAGTAGAGTTTGGGGTAGTTGAGAAGTGTGGTAGGGGCAGTCTGTCACCTGAGCGTCTTTTGAGGGGGAGCATAGAAAGGTAGCTTCAGTGCCTCAGGCAAGGGATTCATTCTTTCTTTTTGATCCCCTTGCCATTTCTAGGGCCGCTCCTGCGGCATATGGAGGTTCCCAGGCTAGAGGTCGAATGGGAGCTCTAGCCGCCGGCCTACAACACAGCCACAGCCACAGTAACTCGGGATCCGAGCCACGTCTGCGACCTACGCCACAGCTCACGGCAACGCCGGATCGTTAACCCACTGAGCAAGGCCGGGGACTGAACCCGCAACTGCATGGTTCCTAGTCGGATTCGTTAACCACTGCGCCACGATGGGAACTCCCAAGGGATTCATCCTTAGCATCTGTAAATGTCCTGTAATCATTTCTCCATCTATATCCCAAACCTAATAACCTCACTCTTGGGTTGGGAAGTTAAGCCAACTAACTAGCTCAGTCTCCAATTCATGTCTTTTCTATGAAGATGAGATTGTTTATTTAGCAAGTTCCGTCTTTCATAACCTCTCGATCTGACCAACACTGATGTCCAGGCACATGGACAAGTCCACACTGTTTTCCTCCTCGTTTCCTCTGCACCGGGAAGGTCAGCCTTCTTTTGGGGAGGCTGGTGAATAGTGTTGGTGACCAGAGAGAGTTACTTCTTCAGCAGAAACTCAGCAGCGTGAAATGAACCCCATCTGCTGCCCAGATGTCCCTTGCACCCTGTTGGGCAACTCTGCCAAAAGGCTGTAGCCCCCGAGCAAGAGTATTATTCCTGGGGACATCTGAAATCAATCCCAAGTCCTTTCCCAGAGTCTTCTCTCAACGAGGAGGAAAGACCCTGCTGGGGACAGTGCCAACATGGGCCAGACAATCTCTAGGAACAGCAGGAGCTGCCCATGCCACCATCCTGCGGGGAAGAGCAGCCTTCACTGGCCCTGGGTCTACTTCCTGTCAAGCGGGAGGTGCTGGGACAAGTGTATCAATGGGGAATTGTCTTTTGTTCTTATTCCCAACAAATGCTGATCTACTAGGCAGAGGTTGAGGCCATAGTGGACCACTATAACTGTGAATGGCATAGACTCATTCTCAGGAAAAAAAAAAAAAATCAAGGAAACCAAGATAATAAATATTTCTGATGCAGAGCATATCTGAATCAGGTATGGCTGGATCAAGTGTATCTCCTGGGAGGAAAGCTGTAGAGGGTGGGTATGGGATATGAGAGGGTGTGTGTAGAGAGTATATCCAGGGGGTACATATAGAAGGTGTGTGTGGAAGGTGTTACGAGCTGTAGCTTAGGATGAGGGAGGATATGCAAAAGCAAGTTGCTTGTCAGTGTTTGGTGTGAGAAAGGGCACAGAATAAATATCTTCAATGATTGTCCCTAAACCAATGCAGTCATTTAGGTTCTTCATCATGAAACAACTCATGTAAAAATTTTTCAAATTAATTACAAGGAGCCTTTAAAAGACAGTAGGAAGATTTTTACTGGAGCACAATGGGAAATGCTTTGAGGGTATCTTATTTTCCTCACACCTACTAAAATTTTCAGTGTGCTGGGTCCTCTGCAGGTTACCTTCCCTCCAAAATGCTTAAGGTTCCATAAATCATCAATTAGTTCTCAAGGAGGGGTTGTGCTGTGGCCCCTAAAACTGGTCTCCCTTCAGTTGAAGAGGTTAAAATGTAGAAAGAAAATGTAATGAAGAATGGGAAAGAGGTGAGGAAGAGAGAAAGAGAAATGGACTCCTTTACGAAGTTTCTGGCCAAAAATCTGGTTTAAAAATAAATTGGGAAGTTCCCATCCTGGCTCAGCAGTAACGAACCTGACTAGGATCCATAACGATGTGGGTTCAATCCCTGGCCTTGCTCAGTGGGTTAAGGATCCAGTGTTGCCATGAGCTCTGATTGGGCACTGCTGTGGCTGTGGTGTAGGCCAGCAGCTGCAGCTCCAATTCCACCCCTAGCCTGGGAACCTCCATATGCCACGGGTGCAGCCATAAAAAAGAAGATGAAAAAGGAGAAGAAGGAGAAGAAGAGGAAGATAAAATAAAATAAACAATAAATAAATAAAAATAAGTTGGTCAGGGGAGTTCCTCTTATGGCTAAGTGGGTTAGGAATCTGAGGAGTATTCTTGAGGATGCAGGTTCGATCCCTGGCCTTGCTCAGTGGGTTAAGGATCTGGTGTTGCCGTGGCTGTGATGTAGGCCGGCAGCTGCAGGGCCGATGCGACCCCTAGCCCAGGAACTTCCCTATGCTGCAGGTGTGGTGGTAAAAAGGAAAAAAAGAAAAAGAGAACAAGAGAGACGTTGCTCAGTTCAGGGAAAGAAATATCTCTTCAGAATGGAAGCTGTGAGGGGAGAGAAGAGAAATGGGTGAGATGGGGGAATTCTGAGAGCGTGCCTGTGACACCCCCCACCTCCACCTCCACTCCCACACGCCCCCACCTCCTGGGTCCTGTGCGATCCCCTCCCCCTGCACGCTGGCTTGAACTAGAGCCTTCTTCTCACCATGACAGCACAGCAGAGGTGATGGGTTGTCCCTGCTGTGAGTAGGTTACAACTGTTTGTGTCTTTGTCCTGCCTTGGAGATAAGAGAGAGATTCCTGCTGTCCTTATAAAAGCAAACCACTGTTTGTAAACTGCATAAAGACTGGTCCCTGTGGCCTGGGACCATCCATTCTGGGGGAAATCCTTCACCTAATCTGGATAAGTGGTGTGAATCTAGATCTTCTGGGGAAGCAGGCATCATATAGGATGGAAACAAAGAGAACTGGAGGCCCAGACAAGGCAGAGAATCATATTAGTTGCTGCTGCCCTTCTTGGAGGGCAGCAAATGCACCTCCAAGTGAGGCCGGGTGAGGCTTTGCTTTCGAGGAGGCTTCCAACTTGGGTATCAGTACCTGTGAGGACTCAGAACATAGTTGGCCGTCAGACAGTAGGTGAGTATAACTTAAAGGATCATACATCCATGGGTGGAAAGCAAGCTACTGAAATCATGTTTTTGATATTTTGTAGTAAGGTTTAACAGCATGAAGAAAAATACCAGTTATTTTAAGGAGCAGGACAGAGACTTCATCACACAACCCTGATTTGCAGCATAGAATACATGGTAGCCCCCTACAGATTTCATACACGTGTTGTGTATACATGCAAATACAGACGGTATCTTCCTACATGTTGCACACACACAGACAGACACAATGTGGTAGCTCTCTCTCTCTCTCTCTCTCTCTCTCTTTTCTCTCTCTCTCTCTCTCTCTCTCTCTCTCTCTCTCTCTCTCTCTCTCTCTCTCTCTCTCTCTCTCTCTCTCTCTCGTCTGTGGTGGGAAGGACAGGGTGGATATTTACATGGAAGCAAAGCCCATCCTTCAAGGCCTAGGTTCTCCAGAAGCACTCCCTGATGGGGCGGGAAGGTGGAGGGCTCACGGGAACACTGCTTCATCCCACACTGCCCTGTAACCTAGCACTGCCCATGCTGCTCTGTTCAAGAAGGCAGGCCACAGGCACTATTTTTTCCACCAAGAATGATGATTCTTTCTTATGATAAAAGATAATAGGAGAAAATGATTATTTATGTATGTTTATATTATATATATTATATATATATATAAATAACTGGGTCACTTTACTGTACAGAAGAAATTGATAGAAATTATAAATCAACTGTAATAAAAAAATTTTTTAAAAAGAATGCTGATTGTTTCTATCTCTCAGTGGAAGCATTTTCAAGAGCCTCGACTGAGAGATAGAAACAAAAATGCCACCGCATGAGGGCTTGAGTTTGGTCTATTTTTCTCCTTCTCCCAACTCCTACTCTGGGTAATTCCTGGGACAAACAGTAGGGCTGCCTCCATAGAGCCCTGCTGCAGGCCTGGCATGAACTGCAGCTGTGTGCCTGTCCACACGGGAACTCCTGAGAAAGGCTGACCCTGGTTGGCTTGGTCTCCCAGGGACCTGATATTCTGTAGATCTTCAGGAGGCCTGACAGCAGACCTCCTATTGTCCTGATGGCTCTCAGGCCCCAACAACAGGGGAAGACAGCCTCCTGCCCATCACACCAGCGACCTAAAAAATCACTGCTTCTGTCCCCCTCCAGCCAAGATTAATATGACAGTGTGTTGGTCCATGTGGCCTCCCTGAAGAAACTCCAGGAGGCAGTCCCCCAAGCAAAGGATGCTGAAAGGAGAAGCACAGTGGGGTGAGTAGAAGAGCCAAAAGGGTGTGCAGACACAGAGTGAGATGGATCTCTGGGTCATATGGACAGCGAACGTGGTGCTGTGACTGAGTGTAGACATGCAGGCATTGCAGATAATTGAAAACAGAGACATCTAGTATTTTAAAATTGAAGGATGGGAGTTCCCGCCATGGCTCAGGGGTAACGAACGCAACTAGTATCCATGAGGATGCGTGTTCGATCCCTGGCCTCGTTCAGTGGGTTAAGGATATAGCACTGCCCTGAGCTGTGGTATAGGTCACAAATGAGGCTTTGTTCTCACATTGCTGTGACTGTGGCCAGCAGTGTAGTTCCGATTCAAACCTTAGCCTAGGAACCTTCCTATGCTGCAGGTGCAGCTCTAAAAAGCAAAAAAAAAAAAAAAAAAAAGGATGGCTTAGAATGAAAAGTTCTAAACTCTTTTGGGGGGGTGTTGGGTGAAGTGAGGGGGGAGGTGAAGTAAGGAGTGACAAATCTTGAGGAGAAATTTTCAAAATGTTTTTATCGTTTTGAATAAAGATTTAACAAGAAATGTTGAAGACAGGAAGTTTGTTGTAAATATAATCCCAACGTAAGTCAAAGACTGAACATGCAACTTTCACACACACGTGGTTCTAGAGAAGTGCAGTCAGTGGTCTTAGAATACTTAGAAATTCCAACAGTTTCATTAGAACTATGGTAGAATTTTAGAGTTTTCATTAGAAAACAATGACAACCATCCTAAAAGTTCTCCAAACAACAGGAAAGTTGAGAAATCAGGCCTAAATGCATGACTGGCTGAAGGCGAACACTTTCCCAAAAACCCACCATAATCCTAAATCTCTTTAACTGATACAAGGGAGAGACGCTTCTTCTTTTTTTTTTTTTTTAATTTTATTATTTTTTAACTTAAAGTTGATGTACAATATTCTACCAATTTCTGCTGTGCAGCAAAGTGACCCAATTATACATATACATACATTCTTTTTCTCACATTATTCTCCATTCTGTTCCACTGTAAGTGATTGGATGCAGTTCCCTGTGCTCTACAGCAGAATCTCATTGCTTATCCACTCCAAATGCAACAGTTTGCATCTATTAACCCCAGACTCCCAATCCTTCTCACTCCCTTCCCCCACCACCCCAGCAAACACAAGTCTGTCCCACATGTCCATGATTTGTTTCTGTTTTGTAGATAGATCATCTGTGCCAGTTTTAGACTCCACACGTAAATGATATCATAGGGTGTCCGTCTTTCTCTTTCTGACTTACTTCACTCAATATGAGAGTCTCTAGTTCCATCCATGTTGCTGCATTATTTTGTCCTTTTTATGGCTGAGTGGATACTGTATATCCATTGTGATATGTACCGCATCTTCCTAACCCATTCATCTGTTGCTGGGCATTCAAGTTGTTTTCATGTCTGGGTATTGTGAATAGTGCTACAATGAATATACAGGAGCATGTATCTTTTTCTCTCTTTTTCTTTTTTCTTTTTTTTTTTTTTTGTCTTTTTGCCATTTCTTGGGCCGCTCCCACGGTATGTGGAGGTTCCCAGGCTAGGGGTTGAATCGGAGCTGTAGCCACCAGCCTACGCCAGAGCCACAGCAACGCGGGATCCGAGCCGCGTCTGCAACCTACGCCACAGCTCACGGCAATGCCGGATCGGTAACCCACTAAGCAAGGGCAGGGATCGAACCCGCAACCTCATGGTTCCTAGTCGGATTCGTGAACCACTGCGCCACGACGGGAACTCCATGTATCTTTTTCAATGAAAGTTTTGTCTGGCTATAGGCTTAGGAATGGGATTGCTGGATCATATGGTAGTTCTATATCTGGTTTTCTGAGATATTTCCATACTGTTTTCCATAGTGGTTGCACCAATTTACATTCCCACCAACAGTGAAAGAGGGATCCCTTTTGTCCACATCCTCTCCAGCATTTGTTGTTTGTTGAGTTAATGCTAGCCGCTCTAACTGTTCTGAGGTGGTACCTCATTATTGTTTTGATGTGCATTTCTCTAATAATTAGTGATGTTGAGCATTTTTTCATGCGCCTGCTGGCCATTTGTATGTCTTCTTTGGAGAAGTGTCTATTTAGGTCTTCTGCCCATTTTTTGATTGGGTTTTTTGTTTTTCTGTTGTTGAGTTCTATGAATTGTTTGTATATTTGGGAGATTAAGCCTTAGTCCTTTGAGTCATTTGCAAAAATTTTCTCTCTTTCTGTGGCTTGTCTTTTTGTTTTTTTAATGGTTTCCTTTGCTCTGCAGAAGCTTTTGACTTTAATTAGACCCCAGTGGTTTATTTGTGTCTTTATTGTCTTTATTCTAGGAGGTGGGTCAAACAAGATGTTGCTGTGATTTATGTCAAAGAGCAGTCTGCCTAAGTTCTCTTCTAGTTTTATAGGATCTGGCCTTACATTTAGAGACGCCTCTTTTTTATTTTATTTTATTTTTTGCTTTTAAGGGCCACATTCTTGGCATATGGAGGTTCCCAGGCTAGGGGCTGAATTGGAACGACAGCTCCCTCCTAGCCTATGCCACAGCCACAGCAACGCAGGAGCCCAGCCACATCTGACCTACACCACAGCTCAGGGCGACACAGGATCCCCAACCCACTGATCGAGGCCAGGGGTGGAACCCACATCCTCATGAATACTAGTCAGATTTGTTTCCGCTGTGCCACAAGGGGAACTCTGAGAGGGCTTTTCTTAACTGGCCCTGTGAACAATGCTTTTGTTAACAGTTATGTTAAGGCCCTTCTGCTTTTCATGCAAAACCCTTTGGAGGAATGTGCAGGCATTCCTTTTCACTTTCTTCCTCTTTATGTAAAAGCAGAGCAAAAATGACAGGAGGTGGGGCAGGAGGGAGGTGGGTCATCTCAGCAGAGGCTCAGGTGTAGAGCCAGGTTCCGTGGGAGTGGAGGTGAGCAAGGAGCTGCCTTGGGCCGGGCTCTGGGCACAGAAGGCAGCTGACACCATTGGAGCCGAGTTGACCCAGGCCAGAGAGGGCTTGTCATTCACCTGTCTAATTATTTATGAGATGAGATGTCCGGGAGCCAGAAGGGTCCAGGAGAGAGGACGAGAAGGGGAATGGTTGACTAGAAACACCCCCAGAAACAGGCTTTGGACCTGGAGAAAGAAGGAGGGGGGAGGGAATGGTGGATGCAGCCACCTCGAGGAAGGGATTCAGAGAAAGGAGGAAAGGGACCTGCTGGCCCTTGCAGAGGGGGTGCAGCATTTCCACCTGCCGAGAAGGGCGCGGAATGGGACGTTTGGTTGAGGAGAGGTGATGCTGCGATGGCATGCCTGGGGACAAGGGTGGGGAATGGAATGTACAGCCATCAACACTGAGAGCCTGGCTGCAGTGAGAGGCCATAAAGCTGTGGTTGTACTGATCTATGGGATGAAGGCTTAGGGAGCGAGAAGGCAGGCGCCTGGAAGGATCTAAAGTGGGACACTGGTGGGGCAGCTGCGGAAGACGGATAAGAGGACAAGGAATTGGGGGGCTGGTGTGGAAAAGGGGTAAAATAATGCATAGGGAGAGCTTGGTTGTGAAGGAAAGCAGTCAAACCTTCCACAAGGGGTCAAAAGACAATAACCATCCATGGAGTCAGAGCACTCTTCATAGATGAAGGGAGTGGAGAGCTGGGTTATATTCGGAAAGTTGGAAGTGGAAGACTTTAAATACTAACAAGATGATTACATGGTATGGGTACCAAGTGAGGTGCAGGAAGGTTACTGGAACACTAGCTGTTCACAGACACCGTAGTGATCCAAGATGTTGGCAGGAGTGTCCATGGCTGGTGGGAGAGTTGTATCTAATGGGGAATTTGTTCAAAGCTACACAAAAGCAAGATGAAGACTATCATGCTGGTTTTCTAATATTTTACTCCTGTAGCTTCAGAAAGTATTATCAGGAATAAGATTTAAAAGGAACCCCACAGCCTATATTGAGAGTTTTGTGTGCCATTGCAGAGCTTCTGGATCAGTCCCTACCTGAACCCCACCCCTGCTGTTTCTGGCATGGGATTCATATCCTCTGTTATTTGCAGCAGAAAGCATCCCAACGGAAACAGGACTTCTTGGTATAAGAGTTATCTCTTTGTTTCCAATTCCTCTTCTCCTGCCTTATACTAACTCCTCAGCTAGATTAATTCTTTTAGCAGAAATTAGCAGTGGATCGCTCAAAAAAAATGCATGCAAATTGGCTGCATTTTAAATTGGTGAAGCAACAGCAATTTACTTATGAAAATGTTTAGCTAGGGTAATGTGAAACACCGAAATAAGAACATAAACTTGAAAACATTGCCACAAAATTTAGATGTGTGGGAAGCCAAAACATGAATATTGAAACAATTATCATGAAAATGAACCTTTCTCTCTTATCGAGACCAATCTACACCAAATCATCTGGAAGATTGACCTTTCATGGGACAAATGCCAGACACATAGGTGTTCATTGTCAATCTTCCGTAATGGAGAAACTGCCAATGAGTGAATCCAAACAAACCTGGATACACTAGCAAAATCCGAGACAGAGATCTTATAGAAGAGCAGGGTATCAGCATCATTTGCCTTTTCTTCCCTACCTGTGTTTCTTGCTGCCCTAATCTCTGAAGGCAGCTAGGCTGTTTCCTGGGGGCAGTTCATGTCTGGCTCAAAGCAGAGGTTGCCAGCAAGGCTCTTCTTTTGTTGGCCTTTTTTCCTAAGTCCTGAGTATATGAAAAAGACTCTCCTGGAGTTCCCGTCCTGGCGCAGTGGTTCACGAATCCGACTAGGAACCATGAGGTTGCGGGTTCGGTCCCTGGCCTTGCTCAGTGGGTTAACGATCCTGCATTGCCGTGAGCTGTGGTGTAGGTTACAGACGCAGCTCGGATCCCACGTTGCTGTGGCTCTGGCATAGGCTGGTGGCTACAGCTCCGATTCGACCCCTAGCCTGGGAACCTCCATATGCCGTGGGAATGGGCCAAAGAAATAGCAAAAAGACAAAAAAAAAAGACTCTCCTAAGAGCCTCTTTGGGCAGCAAGGGAGATAAAATGGGTGTGAGGGTTGGGAGTAGAAATAAGGACCCTCAGAGGAGGAGGGAAGACACAGCAAGACAGCCTCCAAGGATCTCAGCTTGGCTACAGTTCCTCTTTCCTGCCTGGCACATAGGGCAGAGAGCTCCCAGGTTCACCAGACTACAACCAGCCTGGCCAGTGAGGACACAAAGATGGATTTTGGCTTATAGGCCCCCTCTATCACACAAACCTCCCAAAGTGGGTGCCATCTGAGAGAAAAGGAGATTCCAGACTGCGAAAAGGGGATTCCAATTCCAGTTCTTCACCAGCCTGGAAGCTCAGAGTCAAAGTTAAAAAAAAAAAAATGAAGATATCAGAGTTCCCTCTGTGGCATAGCAGGTTAGGGATCTGGCATTGCTGCAGCTGTGGTATAGGTCACAGCTGAGGCTCGGATTTGATCTCTAGCCTAGGAACTCTCGTACACAGTGCGTGCGGGCTGGGGGTGAAGAAAACATGAATGGGTCGTGCCTGAATTAGTGGCCTGACTGCTGCTTATCAACCCTTGCATGAAGTTTTGTAGTGGGTTAGCATTTTCTTAACTTTAGAAAACCAAATATGAAACAAAAGGGTTTGTGAGAAACATCATTCATGTGAAACAAAGAAACTAAAACTAAAACTACCATATGAGCCAGCGACTCTACTTCCAGGTATGTATCTGAAAAAAAACAAAAGCAGTACAGGCATCCTAGTGTTCATGGCAGCACTATTTATGATTGCCAACACATGGAAGCAACCTAAGTGATGAATGGATAAAGATGTGGTATATAGACACACACAATGGAATATTACTCAGCCATAAAAAATGCAATTTTGCCATTTGAAGCAACATGAATGGACTTGGAGGGCATTATGTTAGGTGAAATAAGTCAGAGAAAGGCAAATACTGTATGATATCATATATGAAATCTAAAAAAAGAAATACAACAAACTAGTGAATACAACAAAAAAGAAGCAGACGCACCGACATAGAGAACAAACTAGTGGTTACCAGTGGGGAGAGGGAAGAAGGGCTGGGGCAACATAAGGGGAGGGGATTAAGAAGTTCAAACTATCAGGTTGAAAATAAACTACAGGGATTATTACACAACTTGGGTAATACAGCCAATATTTTGTAATAACTATAAATGGAATATAACCTTTAAACATTATGAATCACTGGGTTCCCTGGTGCCTAGCAGGGTAAGGATCACTGCTTTGGCTTGAGTCACTGCTGTGGCTTGGGTTTTATTTCTGGCCCAGGAACTTCCACATGCCATAGGCGTGATTAAAAAAAAAAAAAAAAAAATGTGAATCACTGTATTATGCACCTGTAACTTATGTAATACTGTATAGCAGCTAGATTTCAATACAAAAGTGAAATAAAAAGAAATGGGATTTTTAAAATTTCCTATTCTAAATCTAACTAAAAATTCAATAGATGGATGATAGAATAAAGTGGAAGCCACTGATAATAATTCATGTTTGTTTTCATGGAGTTCCCATTGTGGCTCAGCAGAAATGAACCCAACTAGTATCCATGAGGATATGAGTTGGATCTCGGGCCCCACTCAGTGGGTTATGGATCCGGCATTGCCATGAGCTGTGGTATAGGTCACAGATGCAGTTCAGATCTGTCATTGCTGTGGCTGTGGTGTATAGCTACGATTTGACCCTTATCCTGGAAATTTCCATGTGCTGCAGGTACAGCTCTAAAAAAAAAAAAAAAAAAAAAAAAAGCGAAAGAAAGAAAAAAGAATTTATGTTTGTTTTCATATTGATAGGGGCACATAGATAAATAAATGTCAATCAGTGTGCATTAAAGGTTAGCATGAACACACACAGGGTCACTAACTAGCCCTGTCCACATTTAGGGTCTCCAAGTCATGATATTCCAAGAGCAAGAGCAGATCCGGGTTCCAGGTCTTAGTTTCTAATTAGAATACCAATTTCCAATAAGTGGAACCACAACTCCCTGGAGAAACGGCTGGTTCTAGGACAAGGGCAAAGAAAATACAAGACGAGGAGTTCCTGTCGTGGCTCAGTGGTTAACGAATCCGACTAGGAACCATGAGGTTGCGGGTTCAATCCCTGGCCTTGCTCAGTGGGTTAAGGATCCAGTGTTGCTGTGAGCTATGGTGTAGTGGGCAGACGCAGCTCGGATCTGGCATTGCTGTGGCTCTCGCATAGCTGGCAGCAACAGCTCCAGTTAGACCCCTAGCCGGGGAACCTCCATATGCCACGGGTGCAGCCCTAAAAAGAGACAAAAAATAAAAATAATAGATAAATAAAACCATCGAAGTCATGAAAGCAAAGACAGACTTCCCAGGCGCTGGGGAAGTCATACAACTAATTTCAACGTGGAATCCTAGACTGAATTCTGGGGCAGAAACAGGACATTCATGGGAATACAGGGGACATCTGAATCAGCTGAACTTTAAGAAATAGTGTAACACCGATGTTAATCGCTTAGTATTACAAATGTACCATGGTTACATAGATTTCAACATTAGAGAAATGGTGAAGACGAAAATTCTCTGTTCTCTTTTTAACTCTTTGTAAATATATATATTATTTCAAAATTTAAAAATTAAATTGTTTTAAAACAAGAAGGTGGGCCATCAAACACTGGAGGATGAGAGGGGATTAAGGAAAGAGCCATACAAAAGACCTCATGTATCTGATATATTAAAAAAAAATTGTCCCCTTCCCTTCCCACCCAAAGTCTTTCCTCTTGCTGAAGAAACAGAATAGACTCACTAATTCAGCCCCAAGTGGTAGCCATTAGCCACATATTTCTTTAAGAAGTGTTGTAATTATCACGGAGAGCTCTTAGAATAGGAGACATTTTTAGAGGCAGAATTACAAGCAACAGAGACCAGTGAGGGGTCCACTTTCACCAAAGGAAAAGGTTAGTATCTCACGCAGGTGCTAAGAACGTGTCCTCCACCATTTGACCTGGCAACTCCATTTCTGTTTAGGAATTGATCCTAAGGCCAAAAATCAGGTATACACGCAGATATTTAGATATGAAGATATTCGCTGTTGTGTGGATTATAATAGTAAAAAAAAAAAGGGGGGGGATGGGAGATGAATAGTATAAAGAGAGTTAAATAAGCTATGGACCTTGGCAAAGAAATGGTATGTAGTCATTTAAGATGTTGAAGTACAACGGAATATAATTCAGTCTTTAAAAGGAAGGAAATCCTGGCACATACTTCAACATGGATAAACCTGACGACATCATGCTGAGTGACATAAATTAGTCACACATGGACAAATACTGTATGATTCCACTTATATGATGTCTCTAGTGGAGTCAGATTCAGAGAGACAGATAGTAGAATGGGGAATGCCAGGGACAGGGGGTAGGGGAGGCAAGAAAAATAAGGAGGTAGTTTTTTGTCTTTCTGGGGCTGCACCTGCGGCATATGGAGGTTCCCAGGCTAAGAGTCCAATCGGAGCTGCAGCCACCGGCCTATGCCACAGCCACAGCAAGTAGGATCTGAGCTGAGTCTGTGACCTATACCACAGCTCACAGCAATGCCAGATCCTTAACCCACTGAGCGAGGCCAGGGATCGAACCCATGTCCTCTTTGATGCTACTCGGGTCCATTAACCACTGAGCCACGATAGGAACTCTGGGAGGTAGTTTTTAATAGGGACAGAGTTTCAGCTGGGGAAGATGAAAAAGTTCTGGAGATGGAAGGTGGTGATTCTACCCAAGAGTGTGAATGTACTTATACTCACAGAACAGTACACTGAAAAATGACCAAAATGGTAACATAAAATTTTGTTATCTACATTTTACTACTTTCTTTTTCTTTCTGCCTTTTTTTTTCTTTTCAGGGTCACACCTGTGGCATATGGAAGTTCCCAGGCTAGGGGTCCAATCAGAGCTAGAGCTGCTGGCCTACACCACAGCTCACAGCAACTCCAGATCCGAGCCACATCTGCCACCTACACCACAGCTCACAGCAACACCAGATCCTTAACCCACTGAGCGAGGCCAGGGATCGAACCCACATACCTCTTGGATCCTAGTCGGGTTCGTTACTGCTGAGCCATACTGGGAACTCCTACTACAATGTTTTCAAAAGGTATTGAAGAACATAGAATCACATGGAAACATGCAGCCAAATATTATTCAATAGAAAACCAAGTGCAAAAGTGTACTTAAAATACACCATTTTTGCAGAGGAAAAAAAATGTGCATATACATGCACACACAGACACACAGCATAGGGAAAGTGTTTGGAAAGAAAATGGTACTGTGTCCACAGCTCTGGGTGGTGAGAGCAAAAGTGATTGTGATGGGCTTCTTCTGATTCATCTCTATTTTCTTTTCTTTTCCTTTTTTTTTTTTTGGGGGGGGGGGGTGGGCTGTCCTGCAGCATGTGGATGGAGTTCCTGGGCCAGGGATTAGATGAGCCACAGTTGAAACCTACACTGCAGCAGTGGCAACACTGGATCCTTAACCCGCCATGCCCAGCCAGGGCTGGCACCTGCGTCCCAGCCCTCCAGAGACACCGCCCATCCTGTTGCACCAAAGCAGGAACTCCCATCTCTACTCTCTACATTTTCTATGGCTGAACCATAAGCACTACAGTCACAACTGTATGTCCCTAAGGGTACCTCAGGAGGTCCCATAAGCTATTTTGAACCCTGGGATCAACTTTCAAACTAGTTTCTGAGGGTGGAGAATGGAGCAGAGATGACCCACCCCGGAGAATTCCAGCAGAAGAACTGCCATGTCCCCACCGTTCCACTCCAATCAAACATGTTGCACCCCAGGGGCCCTGGGGTGGGCATGGATGTGAGCGTTTGGGGAGATTTATCCATATTACGAGAGGCAAATGTCAATCATTCGTTTTTGCTCCTTTGTGACTATACAACCACTTGCTGCTGTTGAGGGATGTATGGCTGGTTTCTAACGTTTTGCAATTAAAGATCTGTGCTGGGAATATCCTCGTGCCTGGTTGCTCCTCAGTAACAAGACACATAGCTTAAGATACTAGCTACATGGCAGAGTCTGCAGGGTAGATAGTGCTTTCTCAAGTTTGCTCATAATAAAATTCCCTTGTTTATCACAGGGGAGAAGGAGCTCAGAGTGCAGCCCAAGCTCCCAATTCTCCTGCTGCCTGAACTTCCCCTCCTGCAGCTTTCCCATGTGCTCTCAGACATGGATCTGCCAGACGTTGTCACCAGAAGGTTTGATGAATCATAATGGCTTAATCTCTGCTAGGCTCAGAAATTTGGGGCTTATTATTACTATTATTTATTATAGTTGATTTATAACATTCTGTCAATTTCTGCTGCCAGGGCTTTTTAATCAAGGCTAAACATCACATTTGTTTTCTAATGAAATGAGCATCTAACTGAGGCATCAGTCAGCAGGGGTGAGTGAAGGGAGGAGGAGGGAGGGAGGGAGTGGTTTCTTTGCACCCTGAAATCATGCTAGGTAGGCGCCCCCCGACCCCTGGCCTGGCACACGGTGAAGGTCAGCCAAGTGGGATGTTGCCATAAGAGGTGTGTGTGTGTATGTGTATGTGTGTTTACAATGTTTTTTTTTTTTTTTTGTCCGGCATCTGGAATCTGACCCTGAACACTCAACATAGTTTATTTTAAGACCCAGTCACTCAACAATGCCCACAGATAGGCAAAGTTCAAAGGTGGCTAGACGGTTCCCAGAATAGAAGCGTCTCCGGTACTTCCGGCCCTGCCTATCTGAACTCGGATGCGCTCCCTGACTCCACCTCCATATGCCACGTGTCGGTAGCCCTGTGTTTACATTCTTTGCCTGGAGACCCGGGTCCCCAAAACCTGCGCAGAGGGCGCATGAACACAGGACAGCCATAGGACAGGCTGTTTGCAGCACGAAGTCATAGAAATGAAGCATGATTTTTCACGTGTATATAGGAAATCTCCCGAGAGCAACCAAGTTCAAACTTTCATAGGCAAAGAGTGCCTGGCCACAGTTCTGGCACTGTGAGCTTACAAGTGTATACTGCTCTAATGCTTACTGTTGAAAGATTTATTCCCTACCCCGCCAAAGTCACTGCGTCTTGTTAACACCTTCAATGCTTAAACCACCTGCCTAAAAAGTTGATATTTCTTTCAGAATTTATCTAATCTGTCTTCACTTTTTTTTTTTTTTTTAGGGCCGCACCTATGGCCCATGGAAGTTCCCAGACTAGGGGTTCAATCAGAGCTACAGCTGCTGGCCTACACCACAGCCACAGCAACATCAGATCCGAGCTGCATCTGTGACCTACACCAGGGCTCAGGGCAACGCTGGATCCTTAACCCACTGAGCGAGGCCAGGGATGGAACCTGCATCTTCATGGTTCCTAGTCGGATTCGTTTCCCCTGCGCCACGATGGGAACTCCTGTTTTCACAATATTTTGAAGAGAAAGTCCAAGCTGATTTCACAGACAGGCAGACTTGAATGGGAAATGACTTGTCCAAACTAGTACCGGTTCATTAGGCCAGTACACACTGGAAAACTGTCTCTTAGCTGGCTTTGCCCATTTTGAAAACGCCCGCCCCCCACAGCCACTGGCTGGAAGCTGAGAATTTGTGCCATGTGGCATCCACCATCCTGAGGGACTCTGCCCACCCCCCTTGAGGCCCTACAATCTCACTTTCTACACCTCTGACCAACACCACTCTCTCTACAGTGTGACGTTTCCCTCTGCCAGGTCAGAGAACTTTTTGAAACTTCAATGAAAGGCAAGGAGAATAAAGGCACTTGTTCATACAAGTATTCTGCATACCTGTCCTGCAATTACCAGTGACACCTTCCCAGCCAATCTCAGCAGCTGCTGTTTCCCCTTCTTCACCTGTCAGTTACCTCCAACTTTGCTCAAGAAATGGCCATGTCCTCCTAGAGGCACCTGCTCCTGATAATGTCCCCCCTCCCCACACCCCCTGCCCCCGGCTGGGCTGGCCCCCTCTTACAGTCACCGCTCTCTGCACAATTGTAGTCACCGAGGACTATGGGAGTTTATTTGTCCTATTACATTACTGTCTTTCACAATAACACATTTGTGAAACATTCTTGTACAAACACATCACAGACAGAGGCAACTTAAGACAAAAACTTTGAAAAATTTTCACCTAAATGTATTCACGGTCATTATCAGTTGAAAAGGATCGAAAGCTTCATGAATTTAAAGCCTGTGAAAATTAATGCCCCTCTATTATTTGCCTGCAAGAAAGCACGCACCAGTCAGAGACATCCAGTTTGAGACTCCAAGAATTCAATGATGCCGCTCTTTGATCGCTTTTATTTTTATCCCCATTGTTTTTAAAAATAAAGAGAGAATGGATGGTAGTAAAAAGAAAGGGCCAAGGCACAAAGGAAGTCATAGTTCACTGAGGGTCAAAACCCTGAATTTGAACTCTTCAGAGAGCCACAGGTCACGTAGAATTTTCTTTGTAAGGTAAATACTAAGGGGGAAAAGGAATGAGTCGTATTGGTTAGAGGTGGCAAACATGATGTGCATTCGCTGTAGATATTGAAAAAGAAATTCTTTATAAACTAAGGGTTATTTTCCTAGCTAGTTGTCAGCCGATTAGGAGGGTCGAAGCAAAACCCAGGAAAATCCTGTGGGTTTTGAATCACTTGATTTGCTGTGGTTCTCAGGGGTGTTCTCTGGGCTTTGAGTAAACACAGAGTGCCTTTTGACCTGCTTTGGTGTTACAAATAGAAATGTCTATTTAGGAGATGGTGCAAATCAAAACCCTAGTATGACAAGTTCATCTCAGAGGCACTCTTGGGTGGTCATTGCCACATTCCCTGACCCGTGTCTGTGTGTGTGTGTGTGTGCACGCATGCGTGCACGCAAGCATGTTCCTGAGAAGATGCATATGCATTTAACACAGCTTAATGTTTGCCTCCTTGCCCTTATCCACATAGTTCTACAAATCTCCCAGTGTCACTTGTACAAAGTTTAATTTTCTTTTTCTTTTTACGGCCATACCCATGGCATATGCAAGTTCCTGGGCGAGAGGTCAAATTGGAGCTGCAGCTGCTGGCCTACAGCACAGCCATGGCAACACGGGATCTGAGCCACTTCTACAACCTACACTGCAGCTTACAGCAATGCTGGATCCTTAACCCACTGAGCAAGGCCAGGGATCAAACTTGCAACCTCATGGACACTACACTGGGTTCTTAACCGGCTGAGCCACAACAGGAACTTCCTTGTTATTTCTTCATTGTAGTGGCTCCAGGCATCAGAAGCCCCTGTAGGATTCTTTGAAATCCCAAGTGCTGGAGTTCCCGTCATGGTGCAGCAGAAATGAATCCAACGAGGAACCATAAGGTTGCAGGTTCCATCCCTGGCCTCGCTCCGTGGGTTAAGGATCTGGCATTGCTGTAAGCTGTGGTGTAGGTTGCAGACAAAGCTTGGATCTGGCGTCGCTGTAATTGTGGTGTAGGCTGGCAGCTGTAACTCTGATTAGACCCCTAGCCTGGGAACCGCCATATGCCACAGGTGCAGCCCCAAAAACCAAAAAAAAAAAAAAAAAAAGCAGTGACCAGTGATCTGGGTGGAGCCCAATAATTTGCACTGACCCAGTGATCTGGGTGGAGCCCAATAATTTGCATTTCTCAGGAAATTCAGATGCTGTTGGTCTTAGGGCCCACTTTGAGAACCCCTGTCTATGGGGATGGATTTTTAAGGATCCTTGGTACTCCTAGATTGAGAATTGGGTGAACCATCATCACATAATGCTGATCTCTGGAACCATTTGATCATCAGCTTTACCTAGAATTTAAAAGAAAGCCTCCCAAGGAAAGATGAGGTTGTTGGTGCCAGCTTTTCATTGAAGGAGCAGTGGGTCCCCTCCCTCTCCATATACCCAGCTTCCTGGAGTCACCCAGACAAGGAATCTTGTTAGAAGGTGGTCTCAGACACAGTTTCTGTCCTCCCAGGATGATTTTTAGATCTTTTCAATCCAATAGAGCCTGAAAAACTCTGTTCCTATAGGTGTGATCAGTAGGATGCTGAGGAATGATGCTGACTCTCCTCTAGTCACCGTCACCTTTCTGTTCTCTCCTAATTGCATCTGGCTTTTTTGGAGGGCTGCCATGGTGGGCAGGCAGCATGCTGGAGAGGCCTGCTGTGTTCAGTCCTCTCAATGTCAACATCAGGGTCCCTATGCCTCTGGCTGCCTTGATCAGCCCTCTGCTAAGACCTTACACTCTCGCAGGCCAGAGTGATGGCCGGCTCTCCTTCTGCCAGCTTGCCTCCCCTCCAGCTTGTGGAGAAAATCCCATAGTTAAACAGCGATTTTTTTTTTTTTTGTCCCCACAGAAGAATGCAAGGTGCTCTTGCTTCTCAGAGCAGAGCATTTTCCATGTCCCACCTGGGGACATTTATTTTAAATAAAAAAAGAAGGGAGTTCCCTTCATGGCTCAGCAGTTAACGAACCTGACTAGGATCTATGAAGATTCGGATTCAATCCCTTGCTTCACTCAGTGGGTTAAGGATCTGGTGTTGCCACAAACTGTGGAATAGATTGCAGATGTGGCTCAGATTCCGTGTTGCCGTGTGTGGCATAGGCCAGTGGCTGTAGCTCTGATTGGACCCCTAGCCTGGGAACTTCCACATACCATGAGTGCAGCCCTAATAAATAATTAAATACATAAATAAATAAATAAATAAATAAAAATGAAAAGCTGCTTCCTGAGGCCATCAAATCCAAAGTTTTGGAGCCAGAGTCCCAGAACATGCACTTCACAGCTCCCCAATCATAGTAGGCATGCTGAGGTTTGAGAGTTGAGAGCAAGCCTCATCTTTGGGGGTCGGAAAAGCTGCAGAGCAGGGATGTGTCCACCTGCACGCAGCCAGCCAGCACATTCACTTTCACTCCTAGAGTGGATTTCTTGGATGATTGCGTAGAAGGAATTAGTGTTAGGAGGCAGAGAAGTTCCCAGGCAAATCTCAGCCGGAGGCCAACCGGAAAGGCCACTAAGAAAACCCAGCAATGGACTTTTAAAAAATTCACAACTTGAGAGTTGTGAGTTACATTTTATTTTGGGGGTTCCCATTGTGGCTCAGCGGTAATGAACCCTACTAGTATCCATGAGGATGCAGGTTCCATCCCAGGCCTCGCTTAGTAGGTTAAAGATCCAGCATCGCTGCGAGCTGTAGTGTAGGTTGTAGGCACGGCCCGGATCCTGAGTTGCTGCGGCTGTGTTGTAGGCGAGAGGCTACAATTCCAATATGACCCCTAGCCTGGAAACCTCCATATGCCACACGTATGGCCCTAAAACAACAAAAACACAAACAAAATTTATTTGGGGACAATATGAGGACTGTAGCCCAGGAAGTAGCATTTCCAACAGCTCTGAAAAATTTCTCTGAAGAAGTAGGGGGGAAGGTGAGCACATATGCAATTTTGGTGAAGGGGATGGTACATGCAACCAAGCACACATTTTGCAGAAGTCTGATGCTAGTCAGGAGTAGGCATCACCAGAAGGGATGTTAGTGCTTTTCTAGATACGAGGAGATGCAAGAACCGGGCTGATAAAATCTTCACCTGAAAAACATCTAACCATCTGAAGACCTGTTGTGCCAGTTTCCCCAGAGCACAGAGTGCCTCACTCCTGGTCACCACCCCGAGCTCCTCTCAGAGGGTGTTGAGGGTCAGCAGCTGCAGCAGTTCAGGATTCAATCCATGTCGAGGCAGGTGGCAAGTGCCAGGCTCCAGTTCACAGCCCTCCCTGTGACTGGGGCACAGGCACCTCTGCCCACGTGGTGCTGTAGCCTCAGCCTCTCATGGGGATGGGACGTGATCTTTGTCCACCAGAGAGTGAGTGGTCTTGCAGGGCTTTAATAATTTTCTCCACGGAGATATGCCTGCCTCGTTGTCCACCCTGAATTTGAAAACTCCAGGAGGAAACTGCTCTCTGCAGACGTTGTGTGTGCACGAGCCCTCTGTGACCACTGACAGACCACCTGGGAGTGGCCAGCTAAACAGGGAGTGTCACCTTCTGTGCAGAAGCATCTAACGGCCCTGGGTGTCCCAGAGTGGGCTGGATAGCGAGGGTCTGCGCTAGGTCAGGGGCTAGGACAGCAGGCGCTCCCAGAGTTTCCATTCAGAGCCTCTCTGCACCTGTCCAGGAGCTCCCCTGGGAGGCAGCCTAGACCCATCAGGACCCACACAGGATTTCCCTCCTCCGGGCCCAGGCCCCATCCTTGATGGATGGCTCTCTGGTGGGCTACAGCGAAGAAGAGGCCAAGTCTGGGACTCCCAAAGTCAGCCACAGAGGTGGGAGTGGGGAGAACAAGGCTGCTTTAGGGTTAGTGTCAGGCAGCTCAGCTCAACTCTCCCCCACATGACTTCTTGTGTGTGTGTGTGTGTGTGTGTGTGTGTGTGTGTAATAATATACTTTTTATTATTAAAAAGTTAGTAAAGTTTTTATCAGTTAATAAATGATATAAATAATAATATACTTTTTATTAACTGATAAAAAATAAGCAAATAGAATTTTCAAACATGATATATTTTTCCCACTATAAAATTAAAAAAGGACTTCAATACAGGAGCCTTTAGGAGGAAAGTGAAGTAAAATGCCCCACATGACTTCTAAGGGACCCCTGCAACCTCACAGCCCTGTGCCCACAGGGTCAGCCTGCAGCCAGAGGGCAGGAGGCTTTCCTGAAGAGCACAGATCTGCCCCGTCATTGGGGTGGGCCTCTGGACCAGCATGGAGATAGCCCTGCCAACACCACATGGGCATCTGTATGCTTTTAGGGAAGTTGTGGAACTAGGATGCCATTCTGAAACTCCTCCTGAAGCTCCAAACTGGTGCTTCTCAACGGAATGTAATTTTGTCTCCCAGGAACAGGCAGTGCCTGGAGGAGATATTTGGTTGTCACAACTGAGAGGAGAGGACGCTACTGGCATCTAAAGGGTAGAGACTCAACATCCTACATTGTGCAGGGCCCACAGGAAAGAATTTTCTGGCCCAAAATGCCAGTAGTGCCAAAGATAAGAAACTCTGCTCTATATACTTTTTATATTACTATTGTTTTTCTATTACATTTTTAAATCAGAGTTGATTTACAATATTGTGCCAATTTCTGCTGAAAGCAAAGTGACCCAGTCATACAAACATATACATTCTTTTTCTTATATTATCTATATGTTTTAAGAATTAATTTTTTTACCATTAAGCATCAATATTTTATTTTGCAAATTAAACCTATTTTTTGTTTGTTTGTTTATTACTCAATTAATTTATCACATCTATAGTTGTATAATGATCATAACAATCCAATTTCACAGGATTTCCATCCCACCCTAAGCACATCCCCTCACCCCCCAAAATGTCTCCTCCGGAGACCATAAGTTTTTCAAAGTCTGTGAGTCAGTATCTGTTCTCCAAAGAAGTTCAGTCTGTCCTTTTTTCAGATTCCACATGTCAGTGATAAGCATTTGATATTGGTTTCTCATTGTATGGCTGACTTCCTTTAGCATGATAATGTCTAGGTTCATCCATGTTGCTATAAATGCTGGTATTTCATTCCTTTTAATGGCTGAGTAATATTCCATTGTGTATATGGACCACATCTTCTGGATCCACTCCTCTGTCGATGGACATTTAGGTTGTTTCCATGCTTTGGCTATTGAAAATAGTGCTACAATGAACATTGGAGTACATGTGTCTTTTCGAGTGATGGTTTCTCTGGATAGATGCCCAGGGGTGGGATTGCTGGGTCAAATAGTGGTTCTATTTTTAGTTTTCTGAGGACTCTCCATGCTGTTTTCCACAGTGGTTGCACCAATTTACAATCCCACCAAGAGTGTAATAATGTTCCTTTTTCTCCACATTCTCTCTAGCACTTACTGTTTGTAGACTTTTTGACAATGACCATTCTGGCTGGTGTAAGGTGGTACCTCATAGTGGTTTTGATTTGCATTTCTCTAATAATGAATGATGTTGAATGTCTTTTTTTTTAGGGCCGAACCCTCCGCATAGGGAGGTTCCCAGGCTAGGGGTCATATTGGAGCTGTAGCTGCCGGCCTACACCACAGCTGCAGTATCTATGTCTAGATACTCATATTGCAACAGAATAAAGGGTGGGGGGGGGGGAATGTATACATGTAAGGATAACTTGATCCCCTTGCTGTACAGTGGGAAAAAAAATAAATTATAAAAAAAATCTAAAAAAAAATTATGCACCAATGTCAACCAAAAAAAAAAAAAAACATTTCCACATAAAAGAAACTCTTGGACTTGGAGAATAGACTTGTGGTTGCCAAGGGCAAGGGAGTAGGGTGGACTCGGAGTCTGGGGTTAATAGATGCAAACTATTGCACTTGGAGTGGATAAGCAATGAGATCCTGTTGTATAGCACAGGGAACTATATCCAGTCACCTATGATGGAACATGTTGGAGGATAATGTGAGAAAAAGAATATGACTGGGTCACTTTGCTGTACAGTAGAAATTGACAGAACACTATAAATCAACTTATAATGAAAAAAAAACATAAAAACCTTTTTAAAAAAGAAAGTGAACTTTATGAGCATTTGATCTGGATAGTCAGGAAGAGGAAAAGGTATGTAATTTGATCCCTGCCAAAGAGGGTGTGTATCTAATTAAAAAGACGCATACCCCACAACTAGTGGACTGAATTTTCAGCAGCTCTGGTGAATGTTAACAAGTGTACTCTAAGTGCTCCTGTCTGCTTTTGGCTGGAGGTAAGCTCCACATAATTAGCTAGGGGAGAAAATCAAGGTTGTAGGAATTTACGAGATCTTGAGCCATCATCTTACCATCTCTACCTTTTTACTCCTGCATTTTGTTGTGAAATGTTTCAAATAAACTGAAAAGCTAAAAGAAGTTTGTAGCAAGCACCAGCATGTATCCCGCCTAGATGCTCCCATTCCCATTTTACCCTACCTGCTTCATCACACAGCCATCTGTCTTTCTACCTGTCTACCCCTCCAGCCACCCATCCATCCCCATCTTCTAATTTTCAGCTCACTGACCAAGTTAACGAGCTTCAGCTCTATGTTGTATTTATTCAAGGAAGACAAGAATAGACATCACAGGCAACACAAATGAGCAAAGAGTACAGATTGAAGAAAGTAATCCTTTATGACACAGCTTCCCTGTAGGGCACATGATAAAAAGGTTTAAAATTATAGATTGCTTTCAACTATGGCCATCCATTCCCACTTCTACCTCCCAAATCCTGGGAGTTGGTTGTACCAGTGCACACTTTTTAAGTAACTTCTTAGTTATAGCAGAATGTTGTTTTAGGACTTAAGAGAATAGGTTGATGGGGAAATTAGATCCTTTTGTGCAGTGGACCTCTCAGCAGAGCCTGCCACCTGCAGTTTAGACCGACACATCATGTATGGTGCCCAGGAAAACTGATGCTGAAAGTCAACAGTGTGGATTTTAGCTGCTGGAAATTTATTGCTTAATAGTTTGGAAATTCAACTTTGCATTTCTATAGGTATTATCATGCATGCATCATGGAACTCAATGAGATGGATAAATTTAGGTCACAATTATAGGCATTTCTGAGCACTTATTTACTTAACAAAGCTTATGGGTTGTTAGCAATTGTTTAACTAATCAAAGTTTTGAGGAGTTTTCTGGTGGCTCAGTAGGTTAAAGAGCCAGCCTTGTCACTGCTGTGGTGCAGGTTTGATCCCTGGCCCGGTGCGATGGGTTAAGGATCTAGCATTGCCGCAGCTGTGGTATATGTTGCAGTTGCATCTCAGATTCGATCTCTGGCCTGAGAACTTCCATAAGCCCACATGCTGTGGCTGCAGCCAAAAAAAAAGGAAGCAAGAACTACCCAGATATTCTTCTTCTGATTCAAGACATGTCTGTGTCATTCAGTGACAGAGAAAGCTACCTCAAGGAAGGAGAACTCCATAACAATCATAAAGATTAAGTTGCTGGAGTTCCCGTCATGGCGCAGTGGTTAACGAATCCAACTAGGAACCATGAGGTTGCGGGTTCGGTCCCTGCCCTTGCTCAGTGGGTTAAGGATCTAGTGTTGCCATGAGCTCTGGTGTAGCTCGCAGACGTGGCTTGGATCCTGTGCTGCTGTGGCTGTGGTGTAGGCCGGTGGCTACAGCTCCGATTTGACCCCTAGCCTGGGAACCTCCATATGCCACGGGAGCGGCCCAAGAAATGGCAAAAAGACCAAAAAAAAAAAGATTAAGTTGATTATCTTTTCATTTAACAAACCCAAGCATCGCAAATGTCCTTGCTTTGAGGTTCATCCTTGAAAAGTATTCAGAATGGGAACTATCCTGGCCTCCTGATGTAATTTATGTTCATACTGTTCATTTCTCCCTTATTGTTCCCCCTAGAAAGAGACCTAAAACCTGGACAAAGAGAGCTTCCATGATAAAGTGGACTGCATCAAAATGGATAAAGCAGGCAGAGGTACAGGCTTGCTGGGGAAATACCCAGATCCATCCACAGTGATCTACAATCTGGAGGGATCACAAAGGATCACAAAAGTGATCCTTTTCTCTGAAGAATGAAGGATTCAAGCTTTACATTGGATACTGCAAGCCCTAAATCCTGCACAGGAGAGACCAAGCCCCCAAAATGCCTGGTTTTGAAAACCAACAGGAAATACGCCCAGGAAAACTTCAGAACTGTAAGGAATGGAGAACTCACTTTTAAAGGGCTCCTATGCAGACTCACTCACCCCAAAACTAGCACAAAAACACCAGATTGAAAAGCACATGAACCACAGGTGAAAGAGATCCACTTCGTAATCTTGGCTTCTGCTGGAGAGGCAGTAACAAATTGGGATACCTCCTAGAGACTGAGTCATTGGTGAGAGCCACTCCTGCAGTCTCAGGCTGTCTCACTAAGACTGGCACTTGTGGGTGCCATTTTGGAATTCTCCACCTAATAGGTCAGTGCTAGTGGGTATGCCCTGCTGAGATCCCTTCCCACCCCTGCAACTCAGCCAGGCCTCACAGCTGGCCGAGCAATAACCCCACCCACCGATGTTCTGCAGCAGCTGAAGCTGGACCCCACAGCCAATGTGAAGACCAGCCCCGTCCATCAGTGCCCTCAGTGCAACCACGGCCCTGCCACAACAGGAAAGTGCATGTAACTCACATAGGGGACACACCTTGAGTGACTGGTTCTGGTGGCCAGGCAAGCACGCTCTTCTGAACCCCACAGAACATCTCCTAAATAAGGACACTCTATTAACACTGAGAGAGACAGATAATACGCCCAATACATAGAAAGAAACAGAGAATTAGGCAAAATGAAAAGAGAGAAATATGTTCCAATCAAAAGAACAAGACAAAACCCCAGGAAAAAGAACTAAACAAAGCAGAAATAAGCAATCTACCTGATAAAGAGTTCAAAGTAATGGTCATTGGGATATACATAGAATTTAGGAGAATAATGGATAAACTTCAACAAAGAGATATAAAATGTAAGAAAGTAGCAAATAGACATTATACTGAACTGAAAAATACACTAGAGGAGTGTCAGCAGACTGGATAAGATAGAAGAATGAATCAATGAGTTGGAATAAAAAACAATGGAACCCAGACAGAAATGCATAATGAAAAAAGAACTTAAAAAAAAGAAGATACCTTAAGGGACCTTAGGGAAAACATCAAGCAGAATAGCATTTACATTATAGGGGTCCCAGAAGGAGAAGAGAGAGAGAAAGGGCCAGAAAAATTATTTGAAAAAATAGTGTCTGAAAACTTCTCTAATGGGGGAAAGGAAACAAACATCCAAGTCTAGAAAGTCCAGAGAGTACAAATAAGATGAACTCAAAGTGACACACACCAAGATACACTATAATTAAAAAGATAAAAGTTCCCATCTTGTCTCAGTGGAAACAAATCAGACTAGGAAGCATGAGGTTCTGGTTTCAACCCCTGGCCTCGCTCAATGGGTTAAGGATCTGGCATTGCCATGAGCTGTGGTCAAGGTCGCAGATGCAGCTTGGATCCCACATTGCTGTGTCTTGGATCCCACATTGCTGTGTCTTGAATCCCACATTGCTATGTTAAAAGTTAACTTTTATTTTTTATTTTACTTTATTTTTTTGCTTTTTAGGGCCACACCCACAGCACATGGAGGTTCCCAGGCTATGGATCCAATCGGAGCTGTAGCTGCCAGCCTACGCCAGAGCTACAGTAATGCCATATCTGAGCCACATCTGTGACCTACGCCAAGCTCATGGCAATGACAGATTCTTAACCCACTGAGTGAGGCCGGGGATCGAACCCACAACCTCATGGTTCCTAGTCAGATTTGTTTCCACTGCGCCATGATGGGAACTCCTAAAGAGAGAATCTTAAAAGCAGCAAGAGAAATACAATTTGCTAAATAAAAGGGAAACCTCATAAAGCTATAAGCATATTTTTCAGCAGAAATTTTTACAGGCCAGAAGGGAATGGTATGCTATGTCCAGTGCTAAATAAACAAAAACTTTGAACTAAGTGTTCTCTACCCAGCAAGGTTATCATTCAGAATTGAAGGAGAGACCCAGAATTACCCAGACAAGCAAAAGCTAAAAAAAGTTTATCATGATTAAACGGACCCTATAAGAAATGTTAAAGGAATTTCTTTAAGCTGAAAAGAAATGGCACTAATTAATAAGAAACCATATGAAAGTAAAAATCTCAGTGGAAAAGGTAAATATATAATAAAGATAGTGGAGCCATTATTTATAAAGCAAGCATGAAGTTAAAAAGACAAAAGTAGTAAAAATTACTAAAATTACAATAATTAGCTAAGGGGTGTATAAAATAAAATTATGTAAAATGTGTCATCAAAAGTATAAATTATTGTAGGGTGTAGTAAATAGATAAAGCTTTGGAATGTGTTCAAATTTAGGTTGCTACCAATTAAAACAGGCTATTACACAGAATGTTATTTATACATTATATGCAAACTTCATGGTAACAATGAGGGGAAAATATTATAGTAAATACACAGAAGAAAATGAAGAAAAAATATCTAAATACAACACTAAAGAAAGCCACAAATACATGAGGAAAGAGAAGAAAGTACAGAAATGAAATATTTAAAACACCCACAAAACAATTAACAAAATATCAATAAGTACATAAGTACAATAATTATTTTAAATGTAAATGAGCTAAATTTGCCAATTAAAAGATAGAATAGAAAACAGTCCTGCACAAATGGTCAATGCTACCACCCTGCACTCCTCAGCCCAATATGACAATCTGCCAGAGCGGGTAAGGGCTGGGAACTGAAACTCGGGCTTTGGAGATAAGACTCAGGGAGAGAACTGGGACTGGCTGTGTGGGGAAAAAGACTGGAATTGGCAGCGCAATAACAGCCTGAAGTGACTAGAGTCTAGGATGACCACATTTGAGGGTGTAAGCCAAGGAAATTCAGACCAGCTTAGAGGCCAGGTGCCATCCTTTAGAAGTGCAGAAGGACAGGGGCAGGATCCACCACTACAGCTTTGTTCCTTGTGTGTGCTCTCAGGAAGCAGGACACCACCTACACCAGCTCCAGGAGCAGTAGCATAAGCAGTTGCCTGGCAATGGGAGGGGTTACATGAGTCGCTTCTGGCTTCCTCTGCTCCAGGAGCAGTCCCATGAAGCACTGCCACATCTCTAGCAGCCATCCAGTTTCAGGAGAAGTGGTGAGCTACCACTACTCTGGCTGAATGTGAGGCACCACCACCACCAAGAACTCCAGGACCAGGCACCAGCTGCTGCATCCACACATCTGCTGGGGCCACAAACAGAAAGTTAGACAACATGAGATGGCATAGAAATACGTTTCAAATAAAGGAATAGGATTTTAAAAATACAGAAACAACTAAATGAAGAGGAGAGAGGAAATCTACCTGAAAAAGAATTCAGAGTAAAGATGATCAAGAGCTCAGAAAAAGAATGGAGGCACAGATCAGATCAAGTTACAAGAAATGTTTTAAAAAGAGCTAGACGATTTAAAGAACAAGAAAACAAAGATGAATAACATGATGTCTTAAATGAAAGAAAAATTCACTAGCAGGAATCAATAGTAGGCTATCTGAGGCAGAAGAATGAATAAGTGAGGTATAAAATAGAGTGGTGGAATTCACTGACATGGAAAAGAAAAAAGAATGAAAAGAATTGAGGACAGTCTAAGGGCCTCTGGAACAACGTTAAACATACCAAAATTCACATCATGGAGTCCCAGAAGGAGAAGAGAGAGGAAGGGCCGGGGAAAATATTTGAAGATATTATAGCCAAAACATTCCATAATATGGGAAAGAAAACACTCACTCAAGTTGAGGAAGCACAGATAAACCCAAGGAGAAACATGATGAGACACATACTAATCAAACTGATAAAAATGAAACATAAGGAAAATATTAAACGCAATAAGGGGGAAGCGACAAACAAACGAGGGAATCTCCATAAGGATATCAGCTGATTTTTCAGCAGCAACTCTGCAAGCCAGAAGGGAGTAGCAAGATATATTTAGAGTGATGAAGGGAAAGAATCTACAACCAATAATACTTTACCCAGCAAGGCTCTCATGTAGATACCACAGAGAAATCAAAAGCTTTACAGATAAGAAAAAGCTAAAAGAATTCAGCACCATCAAACCAACTTTACAACAATTGCTAAAGGAGCTTTTCTAGGTTGAAAAAAAGGCCACAACTAGAAACAAGAAAATTACAAATGAGAAAGTTCACCACTAAAGGTAAATATACAGTAAAGGTAGGAAATAGAAAACCATCCACACACAAATATGATACCAAAACTAGCAATTGTGAGGAAAAGACAGAACAAATGCAGGATAATGAAAATGCATTCAAAATTAAGAGACCAGCAACTTAAAACAATTTTGCATATATATAGAATGCTATATCAAAACCTCATGGGAACCACAAACCAAAAAAGTACAATAGACACACACATTAAAGAAAAAAAATAAAAAGCAATCCAAATACAAGAGTAAAGACAGTCATCAAGTCATAAGAGAAGGGAACAAAGGAGGAAGGTGGAAAAAGTCCAGTGCTAAGAAATCCAAAACAATTAAGAAAATGATGATAAGTACATATATATTGATAATTACCTTGAATATAAACAGATTAAATGCTTCAACCAAAAGACTAACCGAATGGATACAAAAACAATACCCATATATATGCTGTCTATAAGATACTTGCTTTAGATCTAGGGACACATACAGATCAAAAGTAAGGGGATAGAAAAAGATATTCCATGCAAATGGAAATCAAAAGTGAGCAGGAGTAGCGATACTCATATCAGACAAGATAGACTTTAAAAGAAAGAGTTTATAAGAGACAAAGAAAGACAATGTCTAATGATAAAGGAATCAATCTAAAAAGGAGATATAACCATTGTAAATATATATGCATCCAACATAGGAGCACTGCATTGCATAAGGCAACTGCTAACAGCCAAAAAAGGGGAAAGTGATAGTAACACAATAGTGCGGAACTTTAACACTCCACTTACATCAATGGAAAAATAGTCCAAATAGAAAATCAATAAAGAAACACTGGCCTTAAATGAGACATTAGACCATACACAGTTAATTGATATTTATAGAACATTCCATCTGAAAGCAGCAGAATACATCTTTTTCTTAAGTGCACAAGGAACAGATCACACTTTGGGCCACAAGTCAGCCTTAGTAAATTTAAGAAAATTGAAATAATATAAAGTATTTTTTTCTGACCACAACACTATGAGACCATAAATTAACCACAAGAAAAAAAACCTGCAAAAAATACACACAGGAGGAGGCTAAACAATATGCTACTAAACAACCAATGAGTTACTGAAGAAATCAAAGAAGAAATAAAAAAATACCTAGAGACAAATGATAATGAAGATAACAACCATCCAAAACCTATGGAACACAGCAAAAATAGATCTGAATGGGAAGTTTATATCACTATAATCTCATCTCAGGAAACAAGAAAAATCCCAAATAAACAACCTAAATTTATATCTAAAGCAACTAGAGAAAGAACAAACAAAACCTAAAGTTAGCAGACGGAAAGAAACCATAAAGATCAGAGCACAAATAAATGAGATAAAGAAAACAATAGAAAAGATCAATAGAACTACATACCAATAAAATGGATAACCTAGAAGAAATGGACAAATTCTTACAAAGATACACCCTCCAAAACCGAACCAGGAAGAAACAGAAAACATTAATAGGCCAGTCACAAGTACTGAAATTGAAAATGTGATTTAAAAACTTCCAATGGACAAAAATCCAGGTCAAAAATGGCTTTACAGGTGGATTCTATCAAGCATTTAGAGAAGAGTTAACACCCATCCTTCTGGAACTATTCCAAAAAATTGTAGAGGAAGGAATACTCCCAAGCTTATTCTATGAGGCCGCTATCACCCTGACACCAAAATCAGACAAAGATACCACAAAACAAAGAAAATTACAGGCCAATATCACTGATGAACATAGATACAAAAATCCTCAACATAATATTAGCAAACTGAATACAACAATACATTAAAAGGATCACACACCATGATTAAATGGAATTTATCCCACGGATGCAAGGAATTTTCAATATGCACAAATCAATCAATGTTATACATCATATCAACAAACTGAAGAATAAAAACCATATAGTCATCTCAATAGATGCTGCAAAAAGTCTTGATAAAATTCAACACCCATTTCTGATCAAAACTCTCTAAAAGGTAGACATAAAGGGAACATACCTCAGCATAATGAAGGTTGTATATGACAAACCCACAGCTAACATCATTCTCAATGGTGAAAAGCTTTCCACTAAGATCAGGAACAAGACAAGCATGTCCACTCACATCACTTTTATTCAGCATAGTTTTAAGTCCTAGCTATGGCAATTAGAGAAGAAAAAGGAATAAATGGAATCCAAATTGGAAAAGAAGTAAAACTATCACCGTTTTCAGATGACTTGATACTATACATACAAAGTCCTAAAGTAGAGCACATCAATGAATTCAGTAAGTTGCAGGATACAAAATTAATACATAGATATCTCTTGCATTCTTAATACACTAACAACGAAAGATCAGAAAAAGAAATTAAGGAAACAATCCTATTTACTATTGAATCAAAGAAAATAAAATGTCTAGGAATCAACCTACTTGAAGAGGAAAAAGACCTGTACTCTAACAACTATAAGACACTGACGAAGGAAATAAAAAGTAATTCAAACAAATGGAAAGGTATACCATGTTCTTGGGTTGGAAGAATCTATATCATCAAAATGACTATACTGCCTAAGGCAATCTACAGATTTAGTGCTATGCCTATTAAATTACCAGTGGAATTTTTTCATAGAACTAGAACAAACATTTTTGAAATTTGTATGGAAACACAAAAGACCCTGAATAGCCAAAACAATCCTGAGAAAGAAAAATGGAGCTGGAGGAATCACACTCCTGACTTCAGACTATACTACAAAGCTACAGTCATAGTCATCAAAGCAGTATGGTACTGGCACAAAAACAGAAATATAGATCAGTTGAACACCATAGAAAGTCCAGAAATAAATCCATGCACATTTGCTTAATTAACCTACCACGAAGAAGGCAAGAATATACAATTTTTTCTTTTTTCTTTCTTTTTTTTTTTGTCTTTTGTCCTATTTTTAGGGCCACAACAGCACCATATGGAGGTTCCCAGGCTAGGGGTCCAATTGGAGCTACAGCTGCCAGCCTACACCACAGCCACAGCAACACCGGATCTGAGCCACATCTGTGACCTACACTACAGCCACAGCAATGCCAGATCTAAGCCACATCTGCAGCCTACACCACAGCTCACGGCAATGCTGGATCCTTAACTCACTGAGCGAGGCCAGGGATTGAACCTGCAACCTCATGGTTCCTAGTCAGATTCGTTTCCACTGAGCCACGATAGGAACTCAGATAGGAACTCCAAGAATATACAATTGAAAAAAGACAGTCTCTTCATTAAGTGGTCCTGGGAAAACTGGTCAACCACATGTAAAAGAATGAAATTTTAACATTCTCTAACACAATACATAAAAATAAGTTCACCTAAATGTAAAACCAGATACTAAAAAATTGTTATATGAAGACATACATAGAGCACTCTCTGACATAAATTGTAGCAATATCTTTTGAGACCCACCCCCTAGGATAATGAAAACAAAAACAAAAATAAACAAACAGGATCTAATTAAAGTTAAAAGCTTTGGCACAGCAAAGGAAACCATAAACAAAATGAAAAGACAACCCAAAATATTTGCAAATGGAGTGACTGACAAGGGATTAATCTCCCAAATATACAAATATTTCATACAGCTTTATATCAAAAAACCACACAACCCAATTTAAAAATGGTTGGAAACCTAAAGATCTAAATAGACATTTCTCCAAAGATGACAGAGAGCCGAAAAGATGTTCAACATCACTAATTATTAGAGAAATGCAAATCAAAACTACAATGACACCTCACCCCAGTCACAGCAGCCATCATCAAAAAGTTTACAAATCATAAATGCTGGAGAAGGTGTAGAGAAAAGAGAACCCTCCTACACTAGTGGTGGGAATATAAATTGGTACAACTCCTATGGAGAATTGGTTTGGAGGGTCCTTAAAAAACTAAATATGGAAATTCCATATGATCCAGCAATCCCACTCCTGGGCATATATCTGCAGAAAAACATAATTTGAAAAGAAAAATGCACCCCAATGTTCATTACAACACTATTTACAATATCCAAGACATGGAAACAACCTAAATGTCCATTAATAGAGGATTGGATAAAGAAGATGTGGTACATATAGACAATGGAATATTACACATCCTTAAAAAAGAATGAAATAATGCCATTTTCAGCAACATGGTTGGACCTAGAAATCATATTAAGTGAAGTAAGTTAGAGAAAGACAAATATCATATGAGATCACTAATATGTGGAATCTCATAAAATGACACAAAAGATCTTACAAAACAGAAACAGACTCAAATATTTAAAAAACAAATTTATGGTTACCAAAGGGGAGACATGGTGGTGGGGGGGGGATATAAATTAGGACGTTGGGATTTACATATAAACACTACTATATATGAAATAGATAGAATAAAAAAGACCATGTAATAACCTACATGGGAAAAGAATCTGAAAAGGAATGGATTCATGTATAACTTATTTTGAATTAGTTAACTTATAATTAGTATAACTTATTTTGTGTTAGTTGAAACTAACACAACTTTGTAAGTCAGCTATACTCCAATAAAATTTTTCTTAAAAAGACGTAGAGTAGATAAATGGATAACAAAACAAGACCTATCTATATGTTGCCTGTAAGAGATTCACTTCAGAAGAAGGGAAACAGACTGAAAGTGAAAGGATGGAAAAAGACACTCCATAAAATGGAAATAAAAATAAAGCTGAAGCATCTATACTAATAATATCAGAAAAAAATAGACTTTAAAACAAAGTCTAATAAAAAGAAAAGGATGGCTATCACACAATGATAAAGGGATCAGTCCAGTAAGAAGATACAACATTTATAAATATGTATGCACCCAACAGAGGAGCACCAAGATATATAAAGCAAGTGTTAATGAACTTAAAGGAAGAAATTGAAGGCAATAAAATAGCAGGGGACTTTAACACCTCACTTAAATCAATGGATAGATCATTTAGACAGAAAAAGAATAAGGCAACACGAGACTTAGACAACATATTAGATCGATAAATTTAATATATACAGAACATTCCATCTAAAAGTAACGGAATAACACATTCTTCTCAAGTGCACATGGAACATCCTCCAGGATATGAGACATGTTAGGTTACAAGACAAGTCTCAGTAAATTCAAGAACACTGAAATTATGTTAAGCATATTCTCCAAACCCAATGGTAGAAAGTAGAAATCAAAAACAGAAAACACCACAAATATGTGAAGATTAAACAAGATGTTACTGAACAACCAATGAGTCATTGAAGAAATCAAAAAATCCCAGAGACAAAAGAAAACAGAAATACTTAAAGGGCAGTTCATAGCAATACAGACCTATATCAAGGAACAAGAAAAATCCCAAATGAACAATCTACCTTTATTCCTGAAAGAACTAATAAGAAAAAAGGAGCCCAAATTTAGTAAAAGAAAGGAAATAATCAAGATCAAAGCAGAAACTAATGTAATGGAAACTGAAAAACAATAGAAAACATCAATGAAAGCAGTAGCCAGTTCTTTGAAAAGATAAATAAAATCAACACACTTTTAACTAGACTCACAAAGAAAAAAAGAGAGAGAGAACTAAATAAATGAAATCAAAGATAAAAAAGGGAAGTTACAACTGATACACAGAAGAGCAAAGTTATACATCAACAATTTAGACAACCTTAGAGGAAATGTATTGGAGTTCCCAAAGGGGCTCAGCAGGTTAAGATCATGATACAGTGTCCATGAGGGTGCAAATGCGATCTCTGGCCTCACTCATTGGGTTAAGGATTTGACATTCCCGAAAGCTGCAGTGTAGGGCACAGATGCAGCTTGGAGCCAGGGCTGCTGTAGCTGTGGCATAGCCTGGCAGTTGCAACTCTACTTTGACCCCCTAGCCCAGGAACTTCCATATGCCATGGGTACAGCCCTAAGAAAAAAAGAGGGAGAAAAAAGGATAAATTACTAGAAACATGCAATCTTTTAAGACTGAGTCTTGGAGAAAAGGAAAATCTGAATAGACTTATTACTAATTAAGGAGATTGAAACACTAGAAAAATTTCACAGCAAACAAAAGCCCAGGACTAGGTGGGCTTTTCAACAAAACATAACATTCTCAAATTCTTACAAAAAAATTGAAAGGAAGGGAAACTTTCCAAACACATTTTACAAAGCCAGTATTACCCTATACCAAAACCAGACAAGGACACCAAAAGAAAAAATATATGGCTCGATATCCTTGATGAACACAGATGCAAAAATCCTCAACAAAATGTTAACAAACTAAACCAACAATGCATTGAAAAAGATGATGCACCACAATAAAGTGGGATTTATGCCAGGGCTGCAAGGATGTTCAACATCAATAAATCAATCCACGCGATACATCATTTTAACAAAATGAACAGTACAAATCTTATTTCTCAATAGATGCAGAAAAGCTATTTAACAAGATTAAACATCCACTCATGACAAATATTCTCAACAAACTGTATGTAAAGACAACATATCTCAACATAATAGAGGCCATATTTGATAAAACCACAGCCAATGTCATACTCAACAGTGAAAAGCTGAATGTTTTTCCTGTAATGTCATGAATGAGACAAGGATTCCCACTCTTACTATTTTTATTCAACATAGTATTGGCATTCTTAGCCACAGCAATTGGACAAGATAAAGAAATAAAAGGTATTCGAACCGAAAAGGAAAAAAATAAACTGTCCCTATCTACAGATAACATGATATTATATGTAGAAAACTCTAAAGACTCCATCAAAAAACTGTCATAACTAATAAATGAATTCAGTAAAGTTGCAGGATATACAATCAATAAACAGAAATCTGTGGCATTTCTATACACAAATAACAAACTATCAGAAAAAGGAATTAAGGAAAAACCCCATTTGCGATAGCATCAAAAAGAATAAAATATTTAGGAATAAATTTAACCGTGGAGGTGAAAAACTGGTATGCTGAAAACTGTAAGACACTGATGAAAGAAATTGAAGAATACACAAAGTGGAAAGGTTTTCCATGTTCATAGATTAGAATAATTAATATTGTTAAAACATTTATACTACCTAAAACAATCTACAGATTCAGTGCAATCCCTGTCAAAATTACAATGGCCTAACTCATAGAACTAGAACAAACAATTCTAAAAAATTTATGAAACCACAAAAGATCCAAATAGCCAAAACAATCTTAGAAAGAAGAAAAAAGTTGGAGATAGCACACATCCTGATTTTAAACTGTACTGCTATATGGTATTATGCAGTAGCTATAATAATCAAAACAATGTGATACTGGCACAAAAACATGCAGATCAATAGGACAGACTAAGAAGTAAACCCACGCATACATGGCCAATTCATTTATGACAAAGGAAAGAACACATAGTCGAGAGAGAACAGTGTCTTCCATAAATGGTGTTGAGAAGACTGGAGAGTCACATGCAAATAAACTGGACCACTCTGTTACACCATACGCAAAAATTAACCCAAAGTGGATTAAAGATTTGAATGTAAGACCTGAAAACATAAAACTCCTAGAAGAAAACTCAGGTGGCAACTTCACTGTCATTGGTCTTAATGATATTTTTTGTGGGTCTGACTCCAAAGGCAAGGGAGACAAAAGCAAAAACAAATGAGACTCTATCAAACCACAAAGCCTTTGCACAGTGAAGGGAACCATCATCAAAATGAAAAGGCAGGAGTTCCCGTCGTGGCGCAGTGGTTCACGAATCCGACTAGGAACCATGAGGTTGCGGGTTCGGTCCCCGCCCTTGCTCAGTGGGTTACCTATCCGGCGTTGCTGTGAGCTGGGGTGTAGGTTGCAGACGCGGCTCGGATCCCACGTTGCTGTGGCTCTGGCGTAGGCCGGTGGCTACAGCTCCGATTTGACCCCTAGCCTGGGAACCTCCATATGCCGCGGGAGCGGCCCAAGAAATAGCAACAACAACAACAACAACAAGACAAAAGACAAAAAAAAAATGAAAAGGCAACCTTCCTAATGGGAGAAGATACTTGCAAACCATTTATCTGATCAGAAATTAATATCTAAAATACGTGTTTAAAACCTCATACAACTCAACCACAAACAAACAGTCCACTTTAAAAAAAAATGAAGTGTTTGAATAGACATTTTTCTAAAGAACACATACAGATCGCCAACAGGCAAATGAATAGATGTTCAACCTCACCAATTATTGTGGGGAAATGCAAATCAAAACAACAATGAGATCACTTCACAGCTGTGAAAATGACGATTATGGAAAAGACAAGAAGTAGCAGATGTTGGACAGTGTGTGGAGAAAAAGGACTCGTACCCTGTTGGTGGGCGTATAAATCGGTGCAGCCAATGGAGAACGGGATCAAGGTTCCTCAAAATTTAAAAATAGAACTACCACACAATCCAGCTATCCACTTCTGGGACTTGTCCAAAGAACGCAGAAAAACTAATTTGAGAGAAATATGCATCTTTATGTCATTGCACCTTTATTTACAATTACCAAGACAAGGAAACCCAGAATAACACTCAGCCATAAAGAATGAAAATTTGGGAGTCCCCGTGGTGGTACAGTGGAAACGAATCTGACTAGGAACCACGAGGTTGCAGGTTTGATCCCTGGCCTCAATCAGTGGGTTAAGGATCCAGTGTTGCCATGAGCTGTGGTGTAGATCACAGACTGGCTCGAATCTGGCGTTGCTGGGGCTGTGGCGTAGGCCAGCGGCTACAGCTCCAATTAGACCCCTAGCCTGGGAACCTCCATATGCCACAGGTACAGCCCTAAAAAGACAAAAAGACAAAAAAAAATGAAAATGAAAATGTGCCATTTGCAACAACATGGATAGACCTAGAGGGTGTTATGCTAAGTGAAATAAGTTGGATGGAAAAAGACAGATACTATATGATTTTACTCATATACAGAAGCTATAAAAACAAAACAAACATGATGAAACAGAACAAATTCATAGATACAGAGAACAGATCAGTGGTTACTAGAGCAGAGGGGGGTTGAGGGGAGAGCAAAATTGTTGAAGGGTGTCGACTGTATGGTGATGAGTGACAACTAGACTTGTGATCATGATCACTTTATCGTATATACAGGTGGCAAATTACAATTCTGTACACCTGAAACTGATATAACAGGGGGAAAAAAAGAAAGCAAGCCATGCCAGTAAATAATCCATTTTCAATCATCATTATGTTTAATGAAAAAAACCCTGAAAAACGATAATATAACTGAATCACTTTACTGTACACCTGAAACTAACACAACACTGTAAATCAACTATACTTCAATTTTTCAGAAAATGCACACTACTGATGCATGCAACAACATAGATAAATATCCAAAACATTATGTTGACTAAAAAAGCCAAACAAACAAAAAACAACAACAAAAGTCATCATTATGAAAAGAGTGGATTTCCCCAAACCACCAACCTAAGGTTTTTCCTACCTACCTCTTACCAGCCCACCTCAGAAACTCATGACAGGTCTATCAGCCACCAAAAGGCCGGTGCCACAGGAGGCAGCAGGCCTCAGCCCCCACACACCCTGCCCACCACCACTGGCCCAGGTCATTCTGGGAACACTTGATCTCAGTTCCTGGCAACCAGTTGAACTTGCAAGTGGAGGCAGTCTCCTTCCCTCTGCCCCAAGGTGGGGCAGTGATCAATCAGGGCAAGGAGACCCCTGCTCCTTCCTGGGAGCCCCCAGGGTCCGTTGCTGGATTATGCACAGCCGTGTCTGTCATGGCGGGCTTCTCCCCCTGTCACCTAGCCAAGTCCTTCCTCTTCACTCAGAACCTATGGTTCCCTGTGATGTCCTGGCCTATAAGCCGTCTGAGAGACAGTCTACCCTAACTAGGCCATCCGAGCCCTGGCACATCCCATTGTTGCTGGGCTTGTGGATGCCCTGGCTCCACGGCACTCAGCCCACATCCCACAGCGAGCTGAACTCTGCCCTGCACCGTCGCCCCTGGTCCCCATTCCTGCCACACCCCGCAGTGCTCCATGCCTGCCCTTTGCCCTGTCTGGATCCCAGGGCCTTCAACTCTACCCAGAAACCTGCCTGGGAGGCTTCATCACAAGCTGTGGGCTTCTTGCCACCAGCTGTCATTTTGGAGCCATTATTAAGGCCCTGCAGCATGAAATCCCCCTGGAAGTTAAGTTAAAGAGAGTGTGAGTGTGCATTTCCTCTAAGTCACAGGAACACTGCTCAGACCCTGGCATTGGGCTCATTATGATGAGGTTCTCAGAGCTCCAGGGCATGGCGGGGTACTGCGCCCTCTCTCCCTGAATGGCGCACCAGGTCTCCCTGAACTGAAATGCTAGGGTGTGCTGAATGCCACTTTCTCTCCCGGCTGCACTGTCAACCACCACCCAGCTTTGCTCTCCCTGGTCCTTGCCCTTACGTTCTCTCTCAAAGCTTGTCTTTCCATTTACTGCAAACGCTTAATTTATTTCTTAAAGTAAAAGACGACTTTCAAGTGTGCATTTGTGATGTCTCCTTTCAGCTCTCCCTGTCATCTGGCTGTGACTCAGGCTTGGGGAAGCAGGAACCTAGAAATGGGAAGTGAACATCAAAATATGCAGAGTCTTAATTCCAACAAATAGCTCATGTGAAGCCTTGGGCAATTTGCTTTGAAAGTGATTATCCCTTAGGCCGCAAGCCTCCAAGAATCACAGGCAGGGCGGGAAAAACATGGTTATAAACATTTGGATTTTAATAAAACAAGCAAAAAGCATTCCTACCGCATTTACTCACTTAGCAGAATCTTTAGGACTGAAATGTGTGTGTGGGTGTGTGCGTGTGTGCGTGTATACCTATATTAACGCTTAGGTATTATGTCAGTCAGGTATATGCTGGTTTGAGAAGAATATGTGTTGAATTTACATATATGTCTGTATATCTGTATTCTATACATGTGTGTTGGATACACACATATATGTTGCCATATGTCAAATTTGAGGTGCATATGCATGTTGGGCATGTGGAGTTGGAGTTCAAGGGCAAGGGTCTCAGTGTGGCCATCAGCCGAATGTAGAGGTTTGAAGGCAGGAGTGGGATGGATCACCCCTTGAATGGAGGTGGAGGAGAGAAGTGGTCCACGGCTGAGCCCTCGGCTGCCATGCTAGAGCAGCTGCAAGGGGAGGATCTGGCAAAGGAGAGACGCAGGGCATAAGCAGGAGGACATCCAGGAGGAGGGTCATGGTGACGGCCAGGTTCAACTCCTCTCCATGCAGGAGAGGAGACACAGATGGTGGGGACAACAGTCTGGCCACAGCAGATTCCCAAAGAATGCAAGGAGGAATCTTGAGGATGGCAGGTAGAAAACAGCTTGGAGGGGTTTGGCTGTTGATGGGCCAGTGAAAAAGATGGTAACAATGCAGCAAAGAGGGACAAACACAGGGAATGCTTCACTGCGCAGGGTGATGGCCAGGCTGGGAGCGGACTGCAAGGCTGGCGTTGCAGCTTCTGGAGTGTTCCCCTGTTTCAAGACAAAAGAAGTCGAATATACAGGGACAGAGCTGGTGGGTTGGTGATTTAGAAGAGGGAGCATGCAAATGTCCCTTCTGGTTTATATGGCTTCCTAAGTGAAAAAAGAAGCAAGCAGTGAGTGATGAGAAGGCAGGAGCATTCATGTACAGAGGAGATGTGAAACTTCTGTCTGTGAGCAGCGTGGACAAACAGACTGGTGATCTTAGTGGCTTTTCTGGGTTGCATGAAGGACCACAGGGGCTTGAGGCTGTGAACAGAGTGGACTGCTCAGCAAGAATTCTAGAATTTTTCCCCAAGCTGCCCTCAGCTGCATGGGCCCAGAATGAAGTCAGAACAGGATTTTGTCAAGGACTCAACCAATGACAGGGAGAGAGAGTGAAAGTTGAGGGCTTGAGTGAGGGGCAATCATAATAATGGACTCTGCCTAAGGTAGAGGAGAGGAGGCCACTGGGAGATGGATGCAGCAAATCCACAGGAAAAGAGCCATGGAGGATGGGAAGGAGAGCAAGGGCAGCCCTTGGAGTGAGAGTGAGAACACAGGGAGTATAGAACTGGAGAAGCCCAGCTGGAAGGTTCCAGACCCAGAGGGGTGGGAGACCGAAGCCAGGCAAGAACCAGGATTAGCAGCCACACGGGGAGACTGAGATGTGGGCTCAGGTGAGCAGATCCATCAGATGGAGCTGCTCCTCGGCCCTGGCTGCCCAGGACCCCGTCGGACCAGCTGGCTCCGCTGGTCTGGCCTGTGACAGCATCTGCTGAGTGTGAGATCTCCCTGGTGGTGCTGATGTGTGGGGGGGGGGGGGGGGGGGATTGCTGCTGCGGCTCAGATCTCCTCCCACCTCAGGGCCTCAGAAAACACCTGCTGGTCTGTTACAACACAGGCTCTGGTGCAGGAAGTCCAGTGGGGTACCAGAATCTGCATTTCTGATGGGCTCCAAGGCAACACCAAACCACCATCCATGCTTCCATGAAGACAGTGGGTTCTTTAATAAGACTTATTTCTGCCAAATTGCTGACTCCAAATCAAACAAGGTTGAGAGTGGGGAAGAAAATTAGAGAAATAAGAATGATTTCAGGGAATTCCTGTTGTGGCTCAGGCGTAACGAATCTGACTAGTATCCATGAGGATGCGGGTTTGATCCCTGGCCTTACTCTGTGGATTAAGTATCCAGCATTGCTCTGAGCTGTGGCATAGGTCGCAGATGTGGCTTGGATTGTGTTGCTGTGGCTGTGGCTGTGGTATAGGCTGGCAGCTGCGGCTCCGATTTGACCCCTAGCCTGGGAACTTCTGTATGCTGCAAGTGCAGCCCTAAAAAAAAAAAAAAAAAAAGAATGATTTCATCTTAAATTGTCTTTCAATACAATCAACAGAAAACAGAAAATAAAACCATCATGAAAATATTATAGACCCAAGTGGTAATTGGCATAAAATTCAAAAAATCATTGCCAGGCACATCAGACATTAGAGAACTACTCCTTGCTTAAGGAGCTTCGTGGGACAACAAGCTGGCCTGTGGACAACAGGTTGTCAGGACTTGAGACCTCTGCCCCACACATGCCCAGATACATACACTCACACACACACACACGTATACACATGTACACACAGAAACACGCATGCAGACACACACGTACACACATGCATACTGCATGCTTTTCCCAGAGTCACACTGAACTCTTGACCACAGAGTTGCTGAGTCTACATTTCTTCCGTCTCTGGGTTTGGAATCCATCCAAAGGGGCTGTCTGTTTTCCCAGAGCCCTGGTTCCAAACGAAGATTTTCCTTCTGCCCACTTTTATTAAGCAATCAACTGTCAAACATTTTAATGCATAAAATACCTCTTGACCGTGGAAGGCTATAAATTAAATGAAACCTCCTCTGCACACCCCTGGCCACCTCTGGGGCTACATGCCCCAGGTACATGGCCACCTGGCTGCAGGCTGTCAGGATTCCCAGATGCTTCTGGGACTGCCAGGTCCCAGCTTGGGGTGGCTGTGACATACCAGTGTGAGACAGAAACTGTCCCTACATCCTGAAAGGTCAATGAGGCTACATGTGCATTTTAATTACATAAATTCAAAAAATAAAAATAGCACTTCATGTAAAAAAGTTGAAAAAAAAATAGAAACCCCATTCCTTCTTCAAAAAAGAGGTCAGGAATTGCAGACTTCCTAGCAAGCCAGCAAAGTGAATGTAAATTATATTTCCTCTGTATGGGAGAACAGAACGCCCTCCATTGGGGCTGGCTTAAATGATGCAAAAAACCTTAGGAATGTGCTGTTTAAATACCACAGACATCCAAGCCCTCTTGATAAAGGAGCTTAGGGTCTGCTGCAGATGGGGGTGAGGGGAGGAAGAATTAGAGGTGCATTTACCTCTTCAGTGGCCAGGAAGGACCTTGAGAGAAACAGAGGCTTCAAGGAGGATTTTTGCAGGAACAGCCTCTTCATCTGGAAGCCAAAGTGTGTGCAGGATCTAATGAGACGAAAAGGGAGGCAAGTTCTCGGGGGGGGGGGGGGCAGCATTTGCAAAGGCCCTGTGGTAAGAAGCAGTGTGTCAAGGAAGAGGTTTCCAAAGGTGGAGGGGAAGAGCTGAGGGAGCGTGGGGTGTAACACAGCAAGAGGTAGGCTAAAGAAAGGACACATGTGGGAGTTCCCGTCGTGGTGTAGCAGAAACGAATCCGACTAGGAACTATGAGGTTTCAGGTTCAATCCCTGGCCTCGCTCAGTGGGTTGAGAATCCAGAATTGCCTTGAGCTGTGAGTAGGTCGCAGATGTGGCTCAGATCCTGTGTTGCTGTAGCTGTGGTCTAGGCCAGCAGACGTAGCTCCGATTTGACCCCTAGACTGGGAACCTCTATATGCCGAGAATGCAGCCCTAAAAAGCAAAAAATAAAAAATAGTTAAAAAAAAAAAAAAGAGGACACACATGGCACCAGGCCAAGAAAGAATGGGGAGCTGGGAGAAGCTAGTGGTGAAAAGTAAGGCAATCGCATGTGCATTTTGAAAAGATCCTTTAGGCTGCATTGTGAAGGGAGGATTAGCAGGAATTCGGCTGTGTTGGTGTATGAACATTATGGAAATTACAGATGAGAAGGCCTTAGATCCAGCCCTGAGGGAAGCCAAGGGTTAGCCTCAAGTGAAGCCAGGGTTACCCCCAAAGAAGGGTAAGGGAACATCAGGGAAGAAGAAAAAAGGACTGCCCAGAAGATGTGTCCACATGACAGTCCGTTGAGAGCTATGTAACTTATTCCTTTTTTCCCTTAATTGGCTGCTAGGACTTCCAGAACTATGTCGAAGAGAAGTGGTGTCAATTGGCAGCATTGTCTAATCTTAGAGAAAAGAATTCTGTTTCATTATCAGGTGTGATGCAAGCAGTAGGGGTTTTGCAGATGCTCTTTATCAAGACTCTCCCTAGATATCTGAGTGTCTTATCATAAATGAGTGTTGAATTTGGTCAAGTGCTTTTTATGCGTCCGTTGATAAGATCATGCGGTTGATCTTCTTTAGCCATAAGTATTGTGGATTATATTGCTTGATTTGTAAATATGAAACCAGCACTCTATCCTTAGAATGAACCCAACTTGCTCATTGTAATAACTATTTCATATACTGCTGAATTCCATTTGCTAATATTTTCTTCAGAATGTATGTGTCTACATTTATGAGGAATATTGGGCAGCAGTCTTTTTTTCATACTTTCTTTGTCTGATTTTGGTATCAGGATAATATTTACTTTATAAAATGAAGTGTTCTCTATTTTCTGAAAGAATTGTGCAGAATTGAGATTAATTCTTCTTTGGTAGAATTTTCAGTAAAACCATCTAGGCCTGAATATTTTTTTTTGAGAATTTAAAAATTATGAATTCCTTTTTCTTAATAATTACAGAGCTATTCAAATGGCTTATTTTATATTGGGAGAAACTGTGGTAGGTAGATTGTGTTTTTCGGGGAATTGTTTCATTATATCTAAGTTGCCAAATGTACATGTTTGGCATTGTTCCTAGTTTTCCCTTACTATCTATCTGATGTCTGCAGGGTATATAATGATCATTTGTTTCATTCCTGATACTGGTAATTTCCACCTTCCCTATTTTTTTCTTTTATTTTCTTTTTTTTGGAGGGGGGTCTTTTTTTTTTTATGGCTGCACCCTCGGGGTGCAATTCCCAGGCCAAGGGTCAGATCAGAGTTACAGCTGCTGGTCTACACCACAGCCATAGCAACACGGGATCCAAGCCGTGTCCTCAACCTACACCACAGCTCACAGCAATGCTGGATCCTTAACTCACTAAGTGAGGCCAGGGATCGAACCCACGTCCTCATGGATACTAGTCGGGTTCGTTAACCGCTGAGCCACCATGGGACCATGCCCATTGTTTTCTTGTCAGTCCTGTTAGAGGTTTGTCGATTTATTGATCTTCAAGAGAACCATCATTTATGTTTTTCTGTTTTAATTTAATTAATTTATACTCATCTTTCCTGCTTTCTTCCGTCTGCTGGTCTTGGGCTTATTTTGCCTTCTTTTTCTAGCTTCCTGAGTTGACAGCTTAGAAGATTGATCTGAGACTTTTTTCTTCTCTAATCTCAGCTTTTGAAGTCATGTTTTAATCAAGAAGAAAAGTTTATGCATGGTTTCAATTCAATTAATCTGGAAAGGAAACCTCCTCCTTTTTGTGAAAAGTTGTAGAATTTCTGCAATCTATTGAAATGTCCAAATAATATTGTACCCATTGAACATGGTACAGTGTACCCTTCTCCAGATGAGGACTCTGACACTCAGATGTTCAATGGTTTCTTCATTAATTAAGAATGATGGTGGAAGCAAGATTCCCCACCCTTCTCCCCACTACAGCACTCCAGCCCAGACTAGCCCTCCTCACAGGCGGGGGCAGAGGCTGTGCCCAGAAGGGATCTGGGCAGGTTCCGTCCAGTCTCCCCGAAACCAGCCATGCACAGTCCATAACTGACAGTAGATGTGGATGTGGGCAAGACCAAGGGTCAGTGGGTGGTGTCTGTTCTGCTCTTCCTGCCTTCAGGCTCCAGTGAAACCAGCTCAAGGGAACCAAGCCTTGGGCCTCTCTGCAGGCACCCAGTGATTGGTCATCCATGCCTAAAGTTCAGCCTTATGTCTTTCAGGAGATTTCAGTCGCCAAAGTGCTAAAATAAATCAACGAACTCCAAAGAGAGCATCCCAACTCTGCTCCTTCCTCAGCTAGGCTTTGGGCCAATATATGATCGTCTCTGTGTCTTAGTTTTCTCATCTGAAAAATGGGATGATATTGGTGTTCATCGCATAGGACTGTGGCGAGGGCTAAGGAGTTACTCTTGTGCAAAGCTCTCTGAACTGGTTTGCATATTTTCTCTGGTTCTAGTATCAGGATAACAGCAAGTAATAACCCCTGGCAGGACTGAGCACCAAGTCAACGCTGTTATTTGCTCTTACTGGCCCCATCCAAACTCTGTCAGCCCCTTCTGCCTAAGATCCACAGTCTCAGAGGGTAGAGGCGTTTCTCTCCACCCCCATCACTCACCAAAGGCTTCGGCAGCCAAGAAAATGCCAAGTTCTTCAACAATGTTGCAGACACTTGTTCTAAAAGCCAGGGGCATGGGAGGAATACACAGAACTGCTCCAAGCAGACCGCAGACAGGTTTGCACGAAACCATCCCATCTATTGCATGCTCTATGAAAGATGGGATAAACACGACCGGGGCATTTTCGTTGAATTACACCCCAGACTGTGTTCAGCAGCAGTCCTCCCTAAATGGAAAGTGCTGCTCCAACAAGTCAGCCCCCACCACGTTTTCCCAGGTGCTGCATCCAGCAAGAGAGGCACTTTTTTGGACTAATTTAACTCAGCATCAGGCCACCGAAGACTGAGCCACCTGGTTTGTGGGATTCAGGTGCAGGCATGCCCACTGCAAGCCGTCAGGCAGACCTCCTCATCAAAACAATGGAAAGAATCAAGAGTGCCTCCACCCAGAGCAGTGCCTTCCAACCAGGCCCTTCTCCTCTCAATGTCAGGGCACACAGTCTTCTACTGAAAACACACTACCAGGGCAAACACACAAACACGTTAGACCCTTGCCACCAACTCAGGCTGAGTTCACATTTTCCTGACTATATGCTCCCACTGAACCTTCTGCCAGGCTGACCACAAATTCGGAGGTTCCACACCCTCCTCAGGCTTGGTAATTTGCTAGAACAATTCACAGAACTCAGGGAAAGACTTATGTTACTGGTTTATTGTGAAGGATACTGCTCAGGAACAACCACGTGGAAGAGATGCGAAGAGCAAATGGATGGGATACAGCATCCATGCCCTCTGTGGGTGTACCACCGTCCCAACACATGGCGTGTTCACCAACCTAGAATCTCCCCAAACTCTGTTATTAGGGGCTTTTATGGAGGTTTCATTATGTAGGCTTCATTTATTAAATCATTGGCCTTGGGGGATTAACTCCATCTCCAGCCTCTCTCCCCTCCCCAGAGTGGGGCTAAAAGCTCTCTGTAATCACATAGTTGTTTCCTCTCCCAACCAGCCCCTCATCCTGACGCTGTCAAGGGCCCCAGCCAACAGTCATTTCATTAGCATGCAAAAAACAGTAGATTCAAGGATTTTTAGGAGCCTCGTGCCCAGAACCAGGAGCAAAATCCAAATACTTATTTATCTTTTTCATTTTAGGGCTGCACTTGTGGCACATGGAAGCTCCCAAGCTATGGGTCAAATTGGAACTGCAGCTGCCGGCATACGCCACAGCCATGGCAATGCGGGGGCCTACACAGCAGCTTGCAGCAATGCCAGATCCTTAACCCACTGAGGGAGGCCAGGGATTGAATCTACATCCTCATGGGCACTATGTCGGGTTCTTAACTCACTGAGCCACACTGGGGACTCCCACCAAATATTTATTTCGTGGTATACTACAAGGTCCATGGGCTAATCTTTCAGGGATAATAGAACATATGACCTACCTCAAAGGAGTACAGTCCCTCTGCAGCACACACACATGTACACACACACGTGCACACAAACACATCTATGCATATACTTACACATGCATACATACGCACGCATGCATGCATGCACACAGACACCTGTATGCATACACACACATACACTCATATACACATGCACATAGACACATGTACACACATGCACACAGTGACACACTTAAATGAATACACACATACACACACTAGTTAGATGTCTGAATATTAGAAACATCCTTACAAAACATGAAATGTGAAAAGAACAATTTCTGGAACCTCCAAGAATGAGAAAGGGGATGTATGAGGCATATAGATGGGGAAGGGCGATGGAGAAACAATGGAAGTTACAGAGTCACAAGGTCCAGCTTTGGGAAGTGTCTCCATCAATGAATGAATACTTCTTGGGAAAGAGTTTTGATAGTGAGCCAAAGGCTTCACTTGGCCCCAGACAGCGTTGTTAGGTACAAAATCCAAGTTTCATTTTGCAAATCTGATCCAGATCAATGTTTTAGAGCTCCTTCTCTCCAGCACTGTGTAAATGACTTCCATCGTTGCGATCTGTTGGAGAAACAGACCTGGGTTCCTCACATTGCCCAAGGCACCCCCAGGGGCTCTTTCTATCAGGTACCCTTCTCTGTGACCCACCTACCCTACCTCATCTACTGCCCGGGGCTCTGCCACAGCCTTGTCCACAGGTATGAACTCACACCACATTGTCCTGAGCGCTTGCAGAGTGGCATCTGAAACCCCCCAAAAAGGTGGCATGCACACTTAGGATAAAAGCTAAAACAGAGATCCAAGGAGCAGAGGCTGGGAGGGAGGAAAGAAGGAAGAAGGAGGTTGCATTTCATTTATAGGCACAAGGGTCTGGCCTTTCTTCTCAGTTGTGCAATTGGTTCCTGCAATGCCTCAGCTCTCCTGGGGAAGACTTCCCTACGGATTAGAGTCTTAAAACGGATGCCTTTTAACCACGTGGCATCTGCATGCCAGACTGCTAGCCCCAGTGTGTTGGGAAAGTGGAATATATTTCCTATTTAAAAATTACAAACAGGAGTTGCCATTGTGATGCAGCAGAAACGAATCCGACTAGGAACCATGAGGTTGCGGGTTCGATCCCTGGCCTCCTCAGTGGGTTAAGGATCTGGTGTTGCCGTGAGCTGTGGTATAGGTCACAGACGAGTCTCGGATCCTGCATTGCTGTGGCTGTGCTGTAGGCCAGCAGCCATAGCTCCGATTTGACCCCTGGCCTGGGAACTTCCACATGTGAAGGGTGCAGCTCTAAAAAGCCAAATAAATAAATAAATAAGTAAATTACAAATAAGAGTTCCCAGCAGGGTAAAAACCTGACATAGGGTCCATGAAGATATGTCTTCCATCCCTGGCCTCACTCAGTAAGTTAAAGACCCAGTGTTGCTGCAAGCTGTGGTGTAGGTCAGAGATGTGGCTCGGATCCCTCATGACTCTGGCTGTGGCGTCAGCCGGCAGCTGCAGCTCTGACTCGACCCCTAGCCCAGGAGCTTCCATCTGCTGCAAATGTGGCTGTAAAAAGAAAAATTAATTAATTAAAAATTACCAATAAATATTAATATCACAGTACTTATACATCATAATATGTAACACATTTGCTCAGATAACATTCAAGTTTGGGGTCACACGGTTTTCAGAAGTATTCAGTATAAGTCATCTTCTCTTTCTATTTTACTCCCATAAGCCTAGATATGATTTGATAATCTGAGCACAAAGGTGGAGAAATTTTTTAATTATTTAGTAACTGACACTCTATTTTTCACCAGTTTTTTATTATGGAGAAATTTCAGGCATATAGAGAAGAGGAACGCATCATGCAACTCCCTCCACCCACCCCCAAGATCCAATAACATTTTGTCATATCAGCTTTATGTGTACATCTGCTGAATCTTTTAAAAACAAGTTTCAGATAATAAGACATTCCATCCTTCAATAGCTCGTAGACATGTTCTAAAAATAAGGTAATCTTCTAGACAAGCAGTGTGCTATTATCAAATGTCATCGCAGGAACAATCATTCCACAGTATCATTCAATTCTCCATCATGTTGAAATGTCTTCCAAATCCATTCATGCCCCGGTTGGTTGATCCAGGAGTCAACCGAGATCTATGTTTTTGGTTAGAATGTCGGTTCTTTTTAGCTGTTTTGTACTGGAACCGTTCCCACTCTTTCTCTGACATTGACTTTTTTGAGGAGATCAGGCCAAGTGACACACAATGCCCTGCTCTCTGGACTTGTCTGATGTTTCTCCCTGGTGTCATTTGCCTGGCTGCTTGAGCTCCTCTTTCCCGGAAACTGCAAGTGAAGGCTAAAAATGCATCCGTGATGCTGTGTGGTGAGTGCTACATCCTTATATGATATAATATAATAGCAGGTCACTCCAGGGTGAGGGATGCCAAGTTTGTTCCCCATTTAAGTTCCTGAAAGCCAGTGTCTCCACTGAAAACGGGGGATGTTCTTCCTCGGCTGCTTAGCATTGTTCTCCGCACTTTCACTCTGTGCATTAAATTGCCTTCTCTGACTCAATTATTTCCTTGAGGGCTGCACAATGGGAACGTCCTCATTCTCCCATTCCTTCTATATTTATGAGCCACCATTCCCCTGTGAAGAGCTGTCCCTGCAGAGGGCATTTTTATTCAATAGACTCTTAGGGAAAGCTGGTTCTCTCCAGAGAAGTAATGAAGTCTCTAGGGGCTGGGGGGGGGGGGTGCACACAGCACCCCCCCGCCCCAGTCAGGGTCCAGTGTCTGAGCTTTAAGGCCCAGGGAGAGGGGAGCAAGCAGGGCTTAGCAGTGGACCAGTGAGAGGAGTTTCAGAAATGCCTTGTGTCAAATCTTCAGGTCTCCCTTGAGACACCTGCAGTGAAAAGCCCCACTGTTCCCCTGCTTCTGGAGTCCAAGTCCTGAGGCTGGTTTTAGAGGCATCACTAGGCATCAAGGTTGCCCTTGTATGTCTGGATGTGACCCTCTCCAGTGAATGAAAAAGACATGGTCACCAATCAAAACAGCTTCAGCCTGTAACCCAGCAGTGCATGTTTCATAGTGTGAAGCAACGAACTGAGCAGAGGTGTTGATGAACCAAGGGACCGTTTCAGTCAGGTGTAGGCACAGTGGCTGTGGCGAATGGCTCTTTTCCTGGCTTGATGCTGTAGGAGTATAAAGATGAAGGCACACTCAGTTCTCCTTGCACTGCAGTGAGCCAGTGTGGAAGGCTACACTGCTGGAGGGGACTTGGCAACACAGGCAGAGGAGATTCAGCAGACACAAGGACATGACAGCACCAGCCCTCCACTGAGCCCCAACAGCCAGCCAGAGCTCTGCAGCTGCCACCCCACCCCTCTCCCAAAACAACTTTTTCTCCAGGGCTTGGCTTTCCCAGTGGGGAACAACTGAGAAGACAGCAGAAGCCCTGGCAACTTGCCCTTCAGGCCTCAATCCCACCCCCTCATAAGCATTCGCTCCTGGCTCCAGGGGAAGGATGCTTGGGGCTCTTCCTAAGATTCCCCAACTTGCTCCAGGACCCCCTGGGCCGCAATCCGCTCTGCCCAGGAATGCGTAGTCTTGCTTTGGCAAGAAGGTCCCCTGGTGCCTTCTTCTTGCCTCTCTCCTTTTCCTACTCCTTTCTCTCTCTCTTTTGCTTTTTTTTTTTTTTTTTTGGCTTTTTTGTTGTTGTTGTTGCTATTTCTTTGGGCCGCTCCCGCGGCATATGGAGGCTCCCAGGCTAGGGGTCAAATCGGAGCTGTAGCCACCGGCCTACGCCAGAGCCACAGCAACGTGGGATCCGAGCCGCGTCTGCAACCTACACCACAGCTCACGGCAACGCCGGATCGTTAACCCACTGAGCAAGGGCAGGGACCGTACCCTCAAGCTCATGGTTCCTAGTCGGATTCGTTAACCACTGCGCCACGACAGGAACTCCTCTCTCTCTCTCTTTCTTTCTCCTTCTCCCTGAAAGCTTCAAGGGTTGATTGCAGTGATCGCTCACTCAGGGCCTTCGCTTTCCCTGTCCAATCTATTTGGTACTCCTCTCCCTGGGGATTCTTCTTTCAGAAGCGCTTTGCAAGGTAACTTCATTTAGCCACACAAAAGGAGCGAATCGCTGAGATCTGCCACTGCAGGGCCAGGAGCTCTTGTCCCGGTGTGGGTCTAGGGATTCGGAGCGAGTGTGCTCCCAGGAGTGGCCTCTGCCAAGAGGCTCAAAGAGGGAGGGTGGTTCCAGGCGCGAGGTCCAAACCAGATTTTTGCCTGATGTCACCCCTCAAGTCGGTGGTAGGTCTATTTCAAACAGCAATGATTGTGATGAAATGACAAGGATGATGATCACGCTAATACCAACCATCTGCCAAACCCTCGAGCTCGGTGCGCCCGGACCAAGCCTGGGACCCGGGGGTCGGCAGTCCGGAGCTCGTCAGAGCGGCACGGGGTCTGGAGCCCGTTCTGGGGGCCGAGGCGGAGGGGTGAGCCAAGCCCAGGAGGACTACGGGGCGGGGGGACGGGAGGCGGTGAGAGAAGGTCCAGGACGCGCCAGGTGCTTGACTGGGAGGCGGAGAGACTGGAGCAGGAATCCGGGGGCCGGAGGAAGGGGTCTGGAGGTGAGGACAGGTGCGGGATGCGGGAGGGTGGGATACAGGGTGAGGGTGGGGTCAGGGCCGGGGAGATAGGGGCAAGGCGCTGAGGGAGCGGGTCTGAGGGTGGCAGGGGACTGAGAAGTGAGCGAGGCGAGGGCGGTGGGTCGGAAGATGGGGGCGAAACCGCGGGAGGCAAAAGGAGGTGTGGATTTAGGCGGCGGGAAGATGCGGAGGCGGGTGCCGGGAGGAAGGGTGCTGGGGGGCGGGGAGATGGGCTGGTGGGCCCGGGAGGTGGGCGGGGCGCGGGGAGGTGGGGTCCAGGGAGCGGGGCCACGGGGGAGGGGCGGCGGGGCTGCGGGGGCGGGGGCGGCAGGGCCGCGGGACTGGAAGGCTGAGCGCGGCCCCGCCCCGGCGGGCGGCTGGAAAAGTTTGCTCCCAGCCCGGCGGGGGCAGAGGCTTGAGGAAGCCGGTGTGGGAGACACGCGACAGGAACCCGGCGCCAAGCGCGGTGGCAGGACGAATTCGAGCGAGAGACTCTCTCCGGCCCGGAAACGTGCCCCCCCCCCATCCCCGAGCCCCCAAGACGGACCCCGGCGTCCCAGCCCAGCTAGCATCTGAGCGGAGGAAGGGGGCCAGGATGCCGGTGGCCCAAGAGCCTTTCTCGGACCGAGGTGAGCTGGCGGCGCCGAGGGCCCGGGGCACCCGGGGTGGGTAGGGCCAGCCGTTCCCACCTCTCTTGTAAAATTCCAGCCAGTCCTCAGGCGCGACAGCGACCGGGACGGAGGAACCCTCCACTTCGGCATCACCCCTCCCCCAGGTCGTCCGTTCTGGTGTCTGAGCTGAGGCCGGGAGCGTGGGGAGGGCTCCTCCTTCACTACAGCTGGAGCATTGGGATCTAGCTGCATCTTAATAAGCCGAATGAAAGAGAAGTGACTCTTCACGGGGAAGTTCCATCAGTCGTTTTCTTGGGACAATTAAAAAATTAGGTGCCCTCCCAGGATGAGGAGGACCTGGGGACTCTGAAAGTGTGTGTGTGTGTGGTTTTTCTCTTGGGGAACTCATTCTATTTTGTCCTCCAAAAGCAATTCTAGTTTTCCTTCTATTTCTTGAACAAGGCCATCAGGGCTGTCAGAATCGGGGGCTGGAAGATAAAGTTCCTAGGATGCAGTAGTGAGGTTGCCAGGAGAGATCAGTATGTTACATGCATGACTGAGATAAAGCCTGGGGGAGGGGCAGGACTGGTTTTTCTTTGGCCTGATGCAGGAAAATGCTAACTTTGCCACTTTTAACCCCCCAGTCTCCAGATGGTTCTCTCTCCCTCTCACTGTCCCTCTCTGACTTTGGACACTCCCAAGGACATATTTCTTTGTGGTGTTTTTACATTTCAATATAAGAGAGGGACATCTTGTTAGTTTGGTTTTTTTGTTTTTGGTTTTGGTTTTTTGTCTCGTTGGGTTTTTAAAGGAAACATGCTTTGCTTTCAAGATGAAGAAAGGGTAGCAGCGTTAACAGAGTCTAGCTCTTCTGGAAGATTGTTTGAAGAATGGGAGGTTCACCCTCATAGTACCGGACCCCAGCCGGGAGCCCTGGGTACTTCTAGGCGTAGGCGTCTTTTAAGTCTGCACCATTAGACGTTGCAGATACTGTATATAATCACGGGTTCATAATTTATCTTTTCAACATTCATTTCTTCATTAATGAAAATCTTGCAGGCATGCATGGTAAGAAAAATGTAATTCCTAGAAAGAAAAAGGGCAGGATTATGTTCTGTGAGTGTATGCATAGCAAGGATGGCCCTGCCTGCTGCTGGTGTAGGTAGCGGTTCTGGGTGTGTGTGTGTGTGTGTGTGTGTGTGTGAGTGTGTGATACTCAAGGAGTTGTGAGACCGTCCAAATTTGTACAGTTTCTCACTTAGTTGATGCAGAGCTCAATGCCACTATGAATAATTCCGTTGCCCTAGTAGAACCACACAGTGGGTTTTCTCAGTCAGCAGACATTCACTATGCACTGGTTAGTTCAGGCGCTCTTGTCGCTTGACCCCAGGGATCCAAAACTCAAAGGCAGCCCTCAAGACGATATAGAGAAAATGATTGCTCAACCGACTTTCATCTCTGAAAATTCTGCTTTCCTCTTTACATTTGTGCGTTTCATTAAATGCATGACACTCCTAATTTTCTGCCCTATGTGGGTTGTGAAACTCCCATTTCCGGTACAAGGAGCCTCAGATATCAGCCTCCTGAGTTTATTTCTCAAAATTCAGAGGCCGATTTTCCTTTTTTCTGGAAATCGTGGTACAAGTTTGATTCCATGGTATCTCTTATATCTCCTAAAAGCGCTTCAGTACCTACAAAGTATGCATAGGTTTTTGTTACAGAGAAAGGAGAATTGGAGTGTGTCATAATCTTGAAAACATTTGAGGTTGCCCAACTGGAGAAACCCTTTTTTTTCTGCCAGGACTTGGAACTATGAGTCTGGCGCTGGCACAGCCTGCAAGGCACCCTTGGGCAATTGGTCATGTTGGCCGTTTAGCCAAGATTGTGGTGCCCTGGGCTAGACAAGCCGTTCTACTTGTATGCATCTGGCTTTGTGATTCCTTTCTTATCAGTTTTGGAGCCATTTCATATGATTCCTTTGCCATACAGTTTCTGTAAAAATTAATTCATTGCCTTAAGAGATATTCCATGAGCTTTTAGAGGGAATATTATCCTGTCTAGTTTTAGGTAATAGTATTTTTAGGTAGTTGTTATAGTTACTAGGCATGAAATTCTTTTTGTTTTGTTTTTAATGGCTGCACCTGCAGCGTATGGAAGGTCCTGGGCCAGGGATCAAACCCATGCCTCTATAGTGACCCAAGTTGGATTCTTAACCCACTGTACCACAGCAGGAACTCCCTCCTTTTGTTTTTCGTAGAATGTCCTCATTCTGTTTTTGAGGCATTATAAGCTGCATCTATAAGAGGCCAGGGAACAGGCCAGTCAGGAAAATTGGTGACAAGGTTGTTTAGAGGCGAGTGTGGCACTGATTGAGCATCTCTAAGGTCCCTTTGGCACCATGTGTTGGAGAGAGAGTCCTCTGAGTCAGTTAACTCAGCTCTTTGGCCTTAAAGACACTACTTCATTTCCTTAGGGCCAGAGCTTTCCGTATATTCCGTGTACTTCAGTAAAGCCCCCAGATTAGCGTCCCGGCATTTTGCTAGCAGAGTGGCAGAGAAGCAATTCAGTCTCAAGCATGCAACATTTCTTGTCACTCTCTAGGTGAGAAACACATGGAAGGGTGGCAGCCTCCGGAAGGGCTTATCCCTAACTTGGAGCACTGGAATCCGATGACACAGGCATGCAGCCCAGTGCAGTCTCTTCCAGGCTGTGCCCCTGAGGACAGTGACTCCCAGTCCTGGGCTCAGTTTCCTCCAGTGCACATTCAGAAAGTACATGCTGCAGTGGGGACCAAACACGGTACCTGCAATGTGTGATGCGTGTATTGTGGAATTGAGCAAGAGCACCCTCTGGGAAGGGGTGAAAGGGACTCCATAATTAGGACTTCCTGGGCGGGACTTCTCTTCTTTGCATATGCCTGGAGAAGCTCATTTCCGCAAACTTTCATTTACCTGGTGCCAGTTTGGGTAGGAATTCAATTCTGTGTCCTAACTTAGAGCAAGCAGAGAAGAGAAGGTTGGAGAAACCTGGCTGAAAGCAAGGAGGGAAAGATATCTTGCATTGAAAGCATTTGCCCTCCAAGCAACCAGCCTGGATGCCCAGGAGAGTGTGCATGGAGACAGATGCTTGCCAGTGCCAGGTCCTGGGCACAACCTGCGTGCCTGGGCTCCCTAGATAGTGCCCAGATCTGTGTCAGCCTCTGAGCCTTGTTTGTCAAGAGAATAACCTGTGGAAAAGCCACTGGGAAGCAGGAAACCGGACCAGGGGCTCACTCACTTCCATGCTTGGAGAAGAGAGGAGGAGAAATGGAATCTTGACGCCATTCATCTGTAACAGCCATTATCTCCCCAGGAGCACCACTAATGGGCCCCCAATAACTCGCAGGCATGACTGCTGGGTGTGTGAAGCTTCTTGCCACGCACCGTCTCTGAAAGCAGAGTGAGGTCACCTAGGAAACCCGAGTGAGGGAAAAATACTCTTTAGCAAAGGAGTTTTGTTGGGGCCATGAAACAGCCAACTCATTATTTCCTGTGTAAACCCTTCTACACAGACCAGAAAACCCCTTGCTTTCCAAGAAATTTTGCTTGTTGGCAAATGCTTCATATTTTAATTCAATTAAGGCATGCACTGGAAGAATGTGCCTTTAAGTATACAGCGTCCTGCCTCCGACCAGGAGCAATACATTTCTCACTATCCTAGGTTTTTGTTTGTTTGTTTGTTTTGTTTTCGTTTTTGCCATTAGAGAGAGACAGACTCCAGATTGTGGAAAGGTTTTACTTTTCCCCTTTTCCTTTGTTTTAGAGTTTTTTTTTTTTTTTTTTTTTTTTTCAAATTGAACGGCTAGCATGGCAAGCACATCTGGAATCCATCGGCCCCTGCCGGGCTCACCCCTCCCCACAGATGCTCCTCCTTGGAATGAAGGGAAGGGAATGAGATGCTGCTCCTCTGAACCACCTTCTAGAAGGTGTTTTAATCCTTCTCTGCACAAAGGAAAAGCCTTGGTGTTGAAATGCCGTGGGGTAGATCTGAAGACCCCAACTAAAGGAGCATGAAGTGAAAACCTTGGATAGCGGGTCCCTTTTAAGCAGGTCTCAGGCACGGGTGAGGTACTGCCTTTACCTTCACTCGCCAGCCCCACTGTCAAACCCTCACTCAGAGTGGTTGGGGGAAGGGGTCTGGGGATCCGGGCCCCGGAGCTCAGCTTGGAAGTAAGAGCTCTGCTAACGGATGTAACAAGGCCTGTTATGGGCACACATCTCTCACAAGCTGGGTTTACTGGAGGAGCCCTGCCGCGAGCAGAAGCATCTCTGGCTGAGTACCCGTGTAGCTTCTGTAATGTCCCCGGCTCTCCGCATATGCACAGGACTAGCCAGCACTCAGCCACACTTCTCAGCATCAGGCTGTATTTTCACGTGTTCAGGTGGAAATTAAGCAGTGATCAAACTCCTACAACATCAAAGCAGATGCTGGGCACTGCCAGCCCCAGACACTTAGCTTCTAAAATAAAGCAAAATGTGAGCATTTGTAATGTGTAACTATTGTCTTGTGGGGGCTTCAGCTCCCCCACAGACACCAGTTTGCAGGACCACTGGCCAAGCTCCATAAGCCTCTGTAAGGACCCTTCCATCAAAGCCCAACCCCGACATCAGCACAACGCTAGGAAATTCGCAATGCTGCCTGAAAACGCACAGGCTCGCCAAGAAGGTGTCCTCCCCCCATTCTGGCAGCACTGCTTAGGACAACCACACCTGGAAACCACGCCATGTCCACGACCAAGAATGGAGAATGCTACATCCATGCACATGCTGGGAACGAGAGGAAGGAGTCACCAGCATCTCCACATATAGTCATAGGAGCATCATATTAAGAGGAGGGTGCCAGGCGCGGCAGAACACTGTACAGCTCCATCTATGTGAAGGTCAGGCCCAGGCTAAGCTATGCTAGGAGATGAGAAGCCCAGAGAGTGGTCTCATTTGGGAGCAGGTAGTGACTAGAAGGGGCCAAGGGGGAGAGGACAGCCTGGTCTCCCAGAAGCACAGGTGCTGGCAGTGCCCAGCACTCCCGCAGTGACCTACAGCAGCAGGGTGGATGAACCAAGTAGGGCCGACGTCCCACGGCGCTCTGAGCAGGGTCCACTGATTCTTGGGGACTGGGGACCCTGGGATGCTCAGAGTCTTCTTCCGGCAAACACGGAGCCTGTGCTACACCCCATCAGGAGTGGAGGCCAGAACGCTCCAATGAGGTAGTTTCGACAACACACAGTGGTGTTCAGATGCATCCGAAATCAATCTGGCCGTTATCCCAGCACTTACCTCTCAGAGAGGTCTACTTTCCTAATGTTGATAATCCAAAGAAAATAAGCTTTGGGATTCCAGAGAGAGAGACGGCTCTCTTCCACTTAGAAAAAAATGCAGAGACTCACCTTCAACAAAAGAGGTTCTGAAAAAATATACTCCTTGAGTGATGAATATTTAATTAAGGGAAAGTATAAATCAAGCATTAATGGGAAAATATGTTCACTTGGGGTTCATGGTTTTGATGCGTTTATGTTTCTGGCATATCTTAGACTACGGACTATTTTTAGTTTGGTTATTTTCTTGCTGATTTTTAGTTTACTGTTTCCTTTTTTTCCTCTGCTCAATTCCATCAAAACTCTACATATTCAGGGGGGAAAAGTTGGTGTGAGTCTGCAGAGACTGCGGTCTGTTTTCCTCTGTTCTCTCTTCCCAAGAGAAGTCCAGATCCAGCAGTGTTAGAGGGACCGGCTTTCCTGCCGTCTACATTGGATGGTGGAGACTGCCCTGGAGGGGGCCAGGAGGTGTTTAAATGCCCTGGGAGTTATCGTGGGGGAAACTGAGGCACAGGAGACAAAATTCAGACCTACCCTGGTTGCAGATGCCTTTCAGATGCCAGTGTGAGTGGCAGTTCCTGTACCGTTCACATTCCCGTCCTTTTAGGTAACTTTGGTCTATTTTTGTCATTCAGACTGTTCCGGTGCTAAGTCAATTCCGATCATAACTCTTCGTGTTATGCTGGCCAGTATCAGATCCTGCAGTAGAAACCCCTGGTGGGAAAGCAGACGTCTCAGAGGCATTTGGGGGCAAACCAGACACGGCGGTGTCAAGGACACAGGGCTGGCCACCTGGGCATGGCAGCAGGGGGCCTCACGTGGGGGGGGGGGTGCAGCACGAGAAGGACCCTTGGGCCAGCAGTGTGGCCATGTTGTGTCAGTGACAGCCGCTCCCAGGATGCGGCTGAGGTGTGACTCTCAGTGGAGTGGCCCATGTGTTCCTGTTCCCTGCCTTAGTGCCGCACCTTTTCCTTGAACAGGGACACACGTGGCACAGGGACCGTGGCTCCCCATGGGGATATTGAGCATGCTCGGGTTGTGCTCTGGGGTGGGAGGTGGTGGGCACGTAACCAGGGGGCTGAGTTCTCCTGTGCCCGGTTTTCCGTGACGGCCAGGAAAGGCCAGCAGAGTGGGGGCACGGCTTCCCCGTGCACTGCCCACAGAGGAGAGAGGAAGCAGCACACAGGTGTCCCGGGCACCCTTTAGCGCACAAGGTGCTGAGAGGAGAGATGCGCCATCTTCACGGTGTCCTGCGAGGATTAAATAAGGGGCTCCAGGGAGGGTGCTCAGAGGGTGTCAGCTGCTACTCCTATTTCCACTGTTAAGAGGACAGCTTGCCATTTGCTTGGAAACCTGGCCTATGGGGGCAGTCACCAGGGACAGGATGATTCCAGAAAATGTTACAGAGCAGGTAGAAGTTAAAGGACGGACAAGATGTCAATAAGAATGGGGGAAGGGCAGGAGCAGGAAGGGGTGGGTAGGAAGGCTGCCCACTGAGCTGACCCCCCCCCTCACTTCTGTCCCTGCAAGACCTGCTGGCAGGGCCCCTTGTCCTTGCTGTGAGAGACCACAGGAAGCATTGGGGGTGGGTGGGGAGCCCTGTCTCCTGTCTGGGGCAGCCCTGGGGGCCTGTGCTGCCCCTGGGAGCTCATTAGCGATGGGGGGGGGAGACCTTGGCAGGCGCCCCTCCAGTATGTCGTCATTTTAGTCCAGCCTCAGAACCTGCCTACTTGTCTGTTTTGAAGTTAGAAGAGGTTTCGGCCAATGCTTGGCAGTCAAGCTGACCGCCTCAGTCCTTCGTGACCTCAGACGGCTATCGTGGAGAGAACTGGAAGGGTCCTGAAAAGGGCCAAGAAGCTGAGCACAGGTGTCAGCTCAGACCCAGGGGGCCCCCCTGGTTTCTAAAACAAGCTCCCATCGAAGCTCCAGAACGCTGGAGAAAAATCTCTGCAAAGAAGCAGTGGGGCCGTCTGTGCCCCATGTCAGAAAACTGGATGCCCCCAGATTAAGGGAGGGGAGGTTTAACAGCATCCTCTGGGCCCTGGGTCCAGCCCCCAAGTGGGAGGAAAGCAGTTACCTGGAGGGTCCCTTGGGCAGGGAGCCCTGTCCGCAGCCTCCTCTGCTTGTCACGCACAGAGCAGCCACCAATACTGAGGCCCAGGCTCCTTCCAGAACCAAAGTCTGGAGTTCAGTGAGTGGGCGACACCTTCAGGTTCCATCACAGCCCAAAATTCAGAGCCCCGGGTCATTGGAGAGCGGTCCTTTGCCTCTGAACCATAGTAACAGTTGTAACTTAAACGTTATAAAAGTTAAAAAAAAAAAAAAAAGACTTTACTGGCTCTATAGTAGGCTGCTATAATTTAATCTCACTTGATCTTAATTAGATACTTAAATATTCAAATAATTTTAATGTAGAACCGGTGCCTTTAGTGAAAACCATTTCTCCCTTGGTAGTGGGGTCTGCTTCGCCTTGGACATGACAGGAGGCCGGTGGAGGATGCCACAGGTGGGGGTGGGGGTGCCTCCAGGTCCAGTGGGGGAAGGGCTGTCTGAGGGCCTGGCTCTTGGTTCTCTGCCCAACTCTCCTAGTGGCCCCAGGTTGGCGCTTTCTTTGGGCTCACATACTCCGACTGAGCATTGAGGGGTTTTGGGACAGTTATATGGGAACTCTGAATTTTAAGCCAAATTCAGAAGTCCCCAAGGTAGTCCCTGCTTTTCTTCTGTTTGTCTCAATGGCAGTCGGGTATGATTTTGCAGGTTTGTATTCCTTTCTCCTCTGGCTCCACGTTCAGCGCTTTTGCTAGAGGAGTAGCCATACATGCCCTGTGTTGTTCTTCCTTTTGAGGCCACGTAGCCGGCCTCCGAGCTCTCCACTGGGCAGACCCAAGGGCCATCTAGACTCAATATCTGGCTGTGGCCCTGGCACCAGGGGTCCCATCTGGGAAGTGTGAGAACTTCCCACACTGCGGCTCCAAAACCCACCATGTAAGTTTCACACATTGGGTGTGCATTATTCCAGAGGCCATCCTGTTTTTTTGGACCTGACACAGTCCTCAGTTTCTCTCTGGATAACTGGGATGAGGGTTTACCTGCTCCTGAGCAGTAGATGCGGAAAGACTGGTGAGTGCTGAGGTTTCCAGATGGAGGTGTGATTATGGTTCCATGATTGAATGGTGGCAGTGCTCACACACTGAATTTTCCTCCTCACAACTGCAGACTCAGAACTGCTCCTTCTGGTCTCCACGGTCACTTAGGAACTTGGCGTGTGTTGAAAGGCTCTCTCTGGGGCCTTCAGGACCAGGCGTCCACACGTTTCAGCATTTTTTAGTGCCTTTCTCCAACTTTGCGGTAGTTGTGGCTCTTGGGTGCTGTTGCTTTATCACCGGGGACCCTCTCCTTTTATCTTTTTGCAGGAGCCCGGTCTCAGCACCTTCGCTGGGAGCTGGCCTGGATCACTATGGCAGCCTGAGCCGCCGTTGTTGTTTTCCCTGGAAATGGACGTTCCCAGGGCGCCCTCTGGTGGATTCTGGAGCTAACTGCTGGTACATTCCAAGTGATGGCCGTGCTTCTCACATCCGGCGCCAGACCCTACACCTCCAACGAGACTCTGCATGAACATTACAACTACGTAGGCAAACTTGAGGGCCGGCTGAAGGATGCCCCCGAGGGCAGCACGCTCACCACCGTGCTGTTCTTGATCATCTGCAGCTTCATTGTCCTGGAGAACCTGATGGTTTTGATTGCCATCTGGAAAAACAATAAATTTCACAACCGCATGTACTTTTTCATTGGCAACCTGGCTCTCTGCGACCTGCTGGCCGGCATAGCTTACAAGGTCAACATCCTGATGTCCGGCAAGAAGACGCTGAGCCTGTCTCTGACGGTGTGGTTCCTAAGGGAAGGCAGCATGTTCGTGGCCCTTGGGGCGTCCACCTGCAGCCTGCTGGCCATTGCTATCGAGCGGCACTTGACCATGATCAAAATGAGGCCTTACGACGCCAACAAGAAACACCGCGTCTTCCTTCTGATCGGGATGTGCTGGCTCATCGCGTTCTCCCTGGGCGCCTTGCCCATCCTGGGCTGGAATTGCCTGCACAACCTCCCCGACTGCTCCACCATCCTGCCGCTCTACTCCAAGAGGTACATCGCGTTCTGCGTCAGCGTCTTCACGGCCGTCCTGGTGGCCATCGTGATCCTGTACGCACGCATCTACTTCCTGGTGAAGTCCAGCAGCCGCAGGGTGGCCAGCCCCCACAACTCGGAGCGGTCCATGGCCCTGCTGCGGACCGTGGTGATCGTGGTGAGCGCCTTCATCGCCTGCTGGTCCCCGCTCTTCATCCTCTTCCTCGTGGACGTGGCCTGCAAGGTGAAGGAGTGCGCCGTCCTGTTCAAGGCCCAGTGGTTCATCGTGCTGGCCGTGCTCAACTCCGCCATGAACCCTGTCATCTACACGCTGGCCAGCAAGGAGATGCGCCGGGCCTTCTTCCGGCTGGTCTGCACCTGCCTGGTCAGGGCCCGGGCCGCACGCTCCTTGCCCAACCAGCCTGCGCTCGATCCTAGCCGAAGCAAATCCAGCGGCAGCAACAACAGCAGCCCCTCCCCAAAGAGCAAGGAAGACCCCCAGCTGGCTGCCTCACCCTGCATAACCGACAGAAACAAAACCCTGCAGAACGGGGTCTTCTGCAAGTGAGGGCGCCAGCCTCGAGGAACAGGGGATCCTTGCGTCCCCACAGTTGGAGCAGCAGCCAGCCCTGCAGCCTTATTGATTCATTGCATGCCTCACCCCTGGGGGCTTTTCCAGAGCTGGGACTCGGGAAATCTATGCTGCCAACAGCCCGCCTGGTGTGAACGTCTCTTCAGGAGGCGACCTGACGAATCACCAACCCACTGCAGTCTAGACGAGAGTGCCTGATCCATTTAGGCTCCAGGGTCTTCTGAATGTACCAAGCTGCTGAGGTCATCAGCTCCCCTCCCCAGAATCCCACCGGCCGCTGTCCACTGTGCCTGGAGAGGGAGGCTCGTGGACCACACAGCGTACAAGGTGTCTCCCAGAACATCTGGGTGGTGTTTGGTAACTTTACACTACATTGACTATGCACAGAATGGATGCTCTCTGTTCATCATTTCTGCGTTACAGAGCACTTGTCTTTCAAATGTCTGCCGTTGGTCCATGCATAAGCTTCAGTATATGGCCCAGTCATGTAACAGGGAGAACACGTATGTTCTGACTGAACCACCAGGTGTAATTATATGCTGGGCACTAGGTGGACATGCTGGTCCGAGTCTCCTTGAACTAGCAGGAAGTCTCAAGTTAAGCAGGTTTTGCAAAGCCCAGACACCCACCCCCCCCGCCGTTCCCCCTTCCCCCCAAGAGCTTGTTTAGGGCTGGTCTCAGATGTGTGAGCCTGACCCCAAACTGTCCTGGGACTTGCCCTTGACTTTGTCTGGAGGCTGCTGGTGAGAACAAGTAAATTCTGCGGGCATATGTCCCCCAAGGGGACCCCTGCTTCGCTTCTGTCATATGTCTCTGCAGAGTCTTAAGAACATCCAGAAGCCAAATTAGCCATGTTATGGAATTGGTTGGGGTTTCTCCAAATCACAGAAAAGCCAGCCAAGTATTTGAGGAGCCTGACCCCAGCCCAAGCAAAAAAAAAAAGAACCCATGAGGGAGAAGCAGAGGACAGGCCTCTGGCCCATTTCACCTTTCCAGGGGGAAGGGGAGTTTCTGTCTGATTAGAGTTGAGTTGGAAACTGTATCAGAAAAGCGCCAAGTCAGTCGCCCCCCTGTGTTGTCACAGCTGAGCAGCTGGGCCCCGTCCACAGTCTCAGATTCCCGAAAGCTGACCCTGACAGTGACCGTGAGGGCAGTTAAATCGTCATCCGGTGGTTTGTGCTTTCTTTACAGAAATGTAGTAATTCTGTAATCTTCCCCTTCAACACAGGTTGACCCCCTGTTTACCTTATGAAGGGATTCCTTAGAAGGCGTTTCTGTACACAGTCACCCCTAAGTATTCTTCATGCAGCACAAATGGATGAAAAAGAGACAAATTTGCAAAGCTATCATAAGCATTTAGTTGATGTGCTGAGTTCTTTTTTTGAAAGCAACCTTCAGAAGGATTCTTCCGTGGGTAAACCTCCTCCCATCAGAACCCCTGAAGTTTTTAGCTTCAGTGGGAATTTTAGTAAAGACTAGGAGAGAAGTCTTAATACATGAATAACTTTTCAAAGAGAAAGTGACTCCTCTTTGTTATCTGATGCAAGTTCCTCTTCATTTAGAAGCATTTCTCTAGGTCCTGGGCGATCCGATACCAACTGACATCTTCCTTAATTTTTTGTTACCAGTGAGACACATCCTATTTATAAGGAGAGGCTCATCAGCAACATTTTTGTTGCCTTCATTAAATCACTGAAAAGGAGCTTATTTTCTTGTCAAATAGTATGAGAAAACCCAGGCCATTTCTAGAAGAGGTAAGCGTTAAGGTACCGGGTTAAGAAAATGACAAGAAAAAAGCTGCCTCAAAAAGCCAAAACATTGGCTATTGCATTTTATCTTCGGTAATGGAATGGCTTGAGAACTTTCTTTTAGTTCTGACTTGCTTTGGGAAATCTGGACCTCTGGCACTGATAACAGTAACACTTTGCACAATAACCCCAACTTTTCTTGAAACCTGAATGAAAAATATGCCAAAAGAGAAACTGTGTCTGTTTGATAGGTGTTGAAAAAAATAATCAAATTTAGTACCAAGGTGTCCATGCGTAACTGGCTACCTGGACATCATTTAGACGTTGAATGCATCAAAGCCACAGGGAACCTGTGCGTTAGATCTCGCTCGGTTAGTAACCTTTACCGTGTCCCGTGTATGTTTGTTAAAGAAAAATAAAGCCGAGAGCCTTTGTATGAATTTGTTGTTGGGAGTCCACGTTGGGGGCTGTCTTCACCGGGCCACCCTTGCTGATATGCAGAATGGCAGCGTGACCTCTCAGTTGGTGCTGGTGTTTCTGCAGGAATTAAAGCACTCTTGGAGCTCCGATAACTTTTCCCTTACACATCCCAACTAGCACGGCTGGTGTTTCAGGAAACTCTGGGGTATTGGATGCTGCCAATTTGGGTGGGGGAAGAAAGGGCATGCTTTTGATGGTGAGAAAGAAGTCACGGCAGGCAAAGTACAGCCAAAAGAGATGAGACATATGGTTCTGCTTCCTTTGCTGTAATTGAAGCTATAGGAGAGACTAGGTCAGAACCAGCCTTTTCTCCGGTACCAGCGCTAATTTTTCACCTCTCCACACTACATTCTACATAGGAAGAAGCCACTGTTTGGCGCGACGAGTTGGTGGTGACATTCATGAAGAAATCTGCCCAGCTCAGCCAAGAGCTAGAGCCTTCAGCCACCTTTAATGCTGCCCAAGGCTGAGTGGGCAAAGGTTAACAAAAGTCCCACCAGGACTCTTTTAGCCAAGCTGCCATTTTCATTCCGCACCTTCAGTGTCCCAGGCAGAGCTTGTATTTTAAGAAGCCTCTTGGGGCATAATTGAGAATATCTGCTTTCTGTGGAAAGGCTGCAGGCTCCCTTCCCCTCCTTTTTGAGGCAAGACAAGAGCCACCATATGAATGAGAGACTTTTCACAATATTCTTTATTGCCCACAGACTCACATTGACAGTCAGGTAACATCAGACTATTTAGAGAACAGTTGTTTCTCTCCACCCTTGACCCACAGGTATTCTGCACTGGTAAAGAGCCTTTCACAGAAATGTAACAAGGTGTACAGGATAGAAAACGTCTAATTAAATTACCAAGTCCATGCTTTTAAATGGTATCTACGAGTGCAAAACCTCAACACCCAAATGTTTTTAGTATCTAATTCAAATATCAAAGGGTTTGCTACATACTCAGAAATGCACACACCACTATTCTGAAAATGAAGGCACATTTTCCGATAACCAGTGATAAGGAGAAGTGCAGCATTGCCTAAGTGAGCATGACAACCCTGCTCCTGGGCCACTGTGATGGCACGCATAGGACGCCATCCAATGTGTGGCGCCTCCAGCTGGCTGCCCTAGAAGCACAGGGATGTGCCTGGTGGCACACCAGGGCTCACGATTGGAAACCACATCATTTACTGAAGAGTGAAGTGGATTCATCGACGGCGAGGAGGGAATTTAAGCCAATTCTCTTTACCCATTGTGTTGGCAACGCTCCCAAATGTTGGCCACACAATTTAGGTTTTATTATTTTTCCTGTGACAGAGATTAGAAAACTTGAAATTGGTTTTGTAGTTCCACTCCTCCAGAAAGTCCAAATGCCAGTTCTGTTCCTGTATCAACATGGAAAGTAGTTAATTGGTAATAAACCCAGACAGAGACTTTTACATTCTTTTTTGTTTCACAAAAGTTAGTGGAAAACAAAACAGAACAAAACTTTTCAAATATTTATCAATATGTATAATTTGCCATCTAAATGCTTTTTAGAAAGTTGTATCTCATTATTACACATCAAATTTACACGGAGTTCTCTCCTAATCCTTGGATTTAAACATCAAATTTTCATTCTTATTTAATTCTGGATACAAAGAAACATTCATGTACTTCATTTTACAATATTTATTCTGGAACAAGTGATACTCAAAAGTCAAAAGAACAGAGAACATTCCGCTTGCAACCAACACACAGTTGTTACCAAAAAAGTTAATTCAGTGTTCAAAAATGGATGTGCCCGTGGATTTCTGCTTTAACTGTCGCTTGATTCATTGGATAGAAACTTTGGTTGTGATAAATATTTCCCAGACGTGTGTGAATTCGTCACCTCAAACACCCAATGCCACGACATGTTTCCCCCGGGTGCCTATTTTTCTGTCTACAACATTTCAAAGGGAAACAGCAAAGTAGAAACTTGTATGAGATTTCACTTCCAGAGCTTTCTCAACGAGAATGGCTCTTCCTCCTCTCAGGAGGGAGCCACGTGTCTGGGCCTAAGGGAGTCATTATTGTGGGCGTCTGCGGATGCTGGAAGGAGGTGAGAAGGAGAAGGGACCCGCCTCGGCTCCGCCTCCAGCATCCTCCCTAACGCCAATCACTGTTCAGGCACATGCGCACGAGGGGGGCCCCGCCCTTTCCTGGGCGGTCCATGCCTTGCCTGCTTGTCCTCACCCTCCCCGTGCCAACTGCCACCCGGTTTGCAAAACCTTCAGATTCCCTTAGACCCATGCGGGAGCTCTGCCCTCCAGGGTCCTATTGAATTTGGTCCTACCAGCCATCAGACTTGTCACCTTCCACACCGTGTGTGTGTGTGTGTGTGTCTGTGTGTGTTCATTTCCTGTTGGGTTATAACCTTGGGCAGGCAGAACATTTGCACCCTCACAGGAGCCCTGCACAGTGCCTGCCTCACGTGAACTAACCTAAGACGAGGCCAAGAGAAGGCTGGGCAGAAAAGCCAACAAGCCACGTGGAAGACAACGCTGGGCCCCCAGCACACCTACAGAGGCCTCCGCCCCCCACCCCCAATACCTGCCCTGCTTGTCTTTATACACTGCTGGATACACACAGGACGTAGGTCCAGACTTGCTGCCCCCATCCCCACTCCCGCTTCTTCTTCCTTTTTCCACCCCTGTCTTCCCAACCTCTCCTTTCCTGTCTTCCCCCACTAGCTTCTGTTCCCTTGTGTCCCTTTGTCACTTCCCACAGTGGGCCCCCTCGTGTCTTGTTCCTGCAGCATCCAGGACCCTCCTCCCTGTGTCTGAGGATGGCAGGACATGTCAGTCTCCAAACTCTCAGCATTAATAACTTTCTAGTTATCCTTGTTAGTTAAAATACTAAAATCCAGGGAGGAATCCTGGGATGCAAATCGCCCAGGCAACCTGCCTGTGCACACACGGACAGAGATGCGCAGCTGTTGTAATCAGCATAGGTATATGCATGTGTATATACGTATATACATACAGAGACGCACAGCCGTCGTAGTCAGTAGGTATATGTGTGTGTGTGTGTGTGTATATACATGTGCGGTTGATATTCACAAGTCCTGGTATAAAGTTGCAATTTTTCTGGCTGCTATAAAATGTGCCAGTTTCAAAACTGTGTTTGTTTCTTGCAAACTTATAAATATGTATAAACCCCATTATAAATAAATTGTGGCTGGCAGATGGCATTTTATCTGCCAGCAATGATTGCATGGAGTTATAAATGCTTATTAATCCTCCCCTTTTAAACCCACAGCACAGACTCCAGGATCTACTACGTGAAGTGGCATGAAAACATCATCATAAGTTAGAGAAGGAAAGCCCTCAAGGAGAGACGGGGGGAGCGCTAACAATTCACACCTGATGATGGTTCTCAAGGGCTAGATGCTGCCTGAAATGTATTAGAAATGCAAATTGTCTGGCCCCATCCAGACCTCTTGAGTCTGGAACTCTAGGGAGGGCCCCCAATGGCTCTGATGCCTGCCTTTCACCCCACGTCTGCTCAGGAAGGTCCATCTCTCTGCCTGAGAACTTCCTGGCTTGGTACGCACGGGGCCATCTGGGACACTGTGGCTGGAACCAGCCTTCCACCAGTGCTGGGCTGGGTGGATAAATGTCCAGCTCTGAACTGGCACCAGTGGGTTAGCTCTTGAGGCGTGTCCAGCCCTGCCTCCCCTGGTGACCTACCTGATCAGACCTTCCTTGTCAGCTTCCTTCCCTTCCCCACCCCTGGGTCATCACCCAGAAGATCCAGATACACTCAGAGTCCCTCTCAGGGTCTGCTTCTGAGGGACCTCAAACTAAGCAAAGGCATAGAAACATTTCCTTGTCCATGTAAACGACTCACACCTTTATGCATTTGGGAAAAAATACGGAACATAAATGTAAACTCAAAGAGGGAAGTCTTACCTGCCATTTCCCATCAGGGGCTGAGCTTTATGTACAAGCCCGAAAGGACCCTAATAAGTCCGCCACTCTATCCTGGATTCAGCCACTGACAGTCGCAACCCTCAGGCAAGTCAATTGGCTCTAGTTTCCTCATCGAAAAATGGGTCCCTCCAGCTGTAGGATCCCAAGACGCCCCCTTACTTGCTGTCCTCTGGGGAGCAGGGTCAGCTCCAGGTTTACAGCCTGTGCCCCTAAAGTAGTTTTTCCACTTCTTTCTCAGGACCAACTTAAACTTTCACTGCAGAGCCTGAGCGTATTATTATTATTTTTGTGTGTGTCTTTTTGTCTTTTTAGAGCCAAACCCGCAGCATATTGAGCTTCCCAGGCTAGGGGTCTAATCAGAGCTGTTGCTGCCAGCCTATGCCAGAGCCACAGAAACGCCAGACCTGAGCCGCATCTATGACCCACACCACAGCTCACAGCAACACCAGATCCTTAACCCACTGAGCAAGGCCAGGGATCGAACCCTCAATCTCATGGTTCCTAGCCGGATTCATTTCCACTGCACCATGAAGGGAACTCCTGAAAGTATTATTCTGACAGCCAAGGCCAAGATTTGTCTGTGTCCTGCAGTTACGTCTTTGCAATCTTTCCACAATCTCCTTCTCATTTCCAACCAGGCTGTCACCTTTCACGGAAAGACATTTATGGATGGTCCCCTATGCGCTCAGCCAACGAGAGAGCATAGACACTTTTGTGAGTGAAGCAGCCAGGAAACTCCTGTCCCTGGTGTTTAACCATATTCACAACCCGCCCCCGCCCAACGCCCTCTCAGGAAGGGAGTGCCCAGTCCTGCGGTGCAGGGGGTGAGCCAGGGCTCAGAGAAGCCCGGCAACTAGCTTGAGACCACGTGGCTCTGTGCATGTAGAAGCCCAGGTGAGCTGCCCCCGGGGAGCCTGGCATCCAAGGAAACGTGGGACTGGCCTTCACAAGGTGACCCATTCAGGGAAATAAAGACCCAGACACTCGTTTAAAGTGTTGCTTATATAAAGGAGCCACCCAGCATCTGATGCCACCTGAAAGGGGAGCTCCATTGCAGGGAGGGGGCATCTTCAAGATGCCAGGCTGGACCAGGAGACATGAGTCGATGCGGTCCCCGAGCACGGGACCCTTTTGGGGTTCATACAAAGTGCTACTCCATCTACCCCTCCCCCAGGCCTGCCTTCCCTTCAAGCAGGCCTTTCCCTTTGCACATGGCTTGTCACTTTCTGTCCTCATTGGAAATGACGGGTGCCACCCTCTGCCTTCGGGACACCCCCAGTTGGGCCTCTGTCCATTGACCCCCAATAGCCCAGATGGCCTGAAACAGAAGTGTTGCTCAAGTGAAACACAGGTTAAAGCCAGGCAGGCTCCCGATCCTCCGGCTTCTCAAATATAAAAGGCCTGGAAGTGGCAGCTTAAGCATAGGATTTAGATGGAAGTTATCCGAATGCACGCCTGCCTGGCTTCTACTCTGAACTGTTCAGGCAGGGTCTCCTCAGTAGTCAGGTATCAAAACTGACTGAAACCAGTGAGGAGCACCCCTCAGGAAGCCCCGCAGGCTCTCGGTGGACAAGAATGTCCTTGGAAAGCGCAGCTAATTCCCACAGGACGGTGTGGGTGGGAAGGGACATTGGGGGGAGGGCCGCTTAGCAAGAAGGGCCATTTTAGGACTGCTAGACCCCCCTTGATCTCCCAGCAGACACAGAGTCCTGGGTCAAAGTGGCAAAGGGCCCATGAGAGGAGCAGCAGGTCCTGGCATCCTTGCGGGCTCATGCTGGCCCGGTGCTCAGGGACCTCGCCCTGGGAGTCGGAGGCTTGGCGTGCACAGCAGCCTGGGTCTGCGTGGAGTTTGCCTCTGGGTCCTGAACTCCCAGTGCAGCAGAGCTCAGGAAGCACTGAGTGAGCGGCACATCTCTGCTGCCCGCCACCTGCGTGGCCTTGAGCAAGGTGGGCACCACCTGAGCCTCAGTTTCCCCATCTGTAGGTGAGGTTCCAAGATGCCCAGCGCACGGTGCTTGCAGAAGAGACGGGATGACCCAGGTGAGCTCTTACATGCTTTACAAATGGGAGAAAACAAAGACTGGGAAATCACAGCCATCTGCTCAGTTCTCACATCTGCTCCAAGGGCTACCAAGCAGTGCCAGTTCACCCCACTAGTGCTGTTCTGTGGGAGGCGACTTTGTCATCGGAGCTTCAAAATACTATTTTGAATTAATATTGAAACAGAATTAGATCGCCATTCCTTGTAATTTTATAAATTGATTCTCATGCAAAAAAAAAAAAAAAAACCCTCTATTGCTTATCACAACTGAGATAAACACTGACTTCAGAGCAGAGAGCTCCTAAAACTGCTGCTTACCAGTACTTATGCCCCCCAGAGAAGAAAGAAACAGATCAAATGTTCAGGGGCTATCAGTTCTTAACTCTCACTTCCTGCTTTGCTCTGCCCTTGTGGGACGTGCAGGACTGCTGAAAGAAGTCATATGACCCATGTCTTCTTCTTTTTACAGGTGCACCTGCAACATATAGAAGTTCCCAGGCTAGGGGTCGAATCGAAGCTCCAGCTGCCAGCCTACACTACAGCCACAGTAACACCAGATCCGAGACAAATCTCTGACCTACATCGCAGCTCATGGCGACACGGGATCCTTAACCCACTGAGCAAAGCCAGGGAATCGAACCCACATCCTCACGGACAATGGGTCTGGTTCTTCACCTGCTGAGCCACAACGGGAAACCCGTGATCCATTTTTATATGCGTGTACACTGGCACACAGAGAAGGCTCGTGTGTCCCCACAGAGGTCTGACCTTTGTTAGGTCTGCAGGATCGCAGGCCCCCAGGAGACAGAGTGCGGGGCCATTCTTACAGCCACCCCAAAGTCAACATTGTCACATGGTAGGAGCCTAAACCAGCTGCTGCCCTGCACCCCCGCTCAGCCCCCACAGCTTCTGGGTAACTTGGGGCAAGGTATCCATTCTGCGCCTGAAACCAGAACCATTCTAGGAAGAGGCAGAGTGATCTAGATTAGTGCCACACTGCCCACTGAGTTTCAGTTCACTGTAGAACACTCTGGAATCTGAAGCCACTGTGAACTGAGATTCACTGGACCTTCAAAAGGTCCAAACTCCACACAAGGCTGATATAAAGCCCTGGACCTGCCTCAACCCATCCTCAGTCATCACTTCATGCTCCCATCCCGGCCACAGACACCCCCTAAAAGTAGGAACGAGGTTCACACACTTAGCATAGGAACTTTGCAGAATTAATGCTCATCAGAAATTTTAAATCTACCTTTAACTCCTCATTCTGGAAGCATCAAATTTACTGCTATCCCGTGCTTAGCGTGTGCCTTGCTCTTGCACTGATGAAGGGGGCGCTTCTTGCCAAGGGATTTCACTGGAACAGGTGCCCACGTTGTAGCACCTGAGAAGGTGCCCATGAGGGAACGAATCCTTCTGTCTTTTCAAAGACAGCCCTTGTTCAATCGCATGGTACTCTCAGGCCAGACTTTTTTTTTTTTTTTTTTTTGAAGGTTAGAAACATCGTCAGCTTCCTAACACCAAATAACCCAGTGAGACATCAGTGTTTGATCCCAAAGGAGGGAGCTGAGACAGCCCTGCAACAGGGCACACCTCCTCTTCCTGGAGCAGCACTTGACCCACCAATCGCTCCCAAAGCGGGACCTCAAACTGATCCCCCAAACTCCTGGTCCCCTGCCTCAGGCAAACCTGAATCAGCCACGGTGGATGGAACATCTCCAGGCGTGAACTCTGAGCACTCGTGTTTGCACAGGTTTTTCTTGGAACAGCTCATACACATGCTTTTCCCTCTACTGAATATAAATGGGGGTGCGCTTTGCGAGCAGGTACCACAGCAGCCTGTCAGCTGAGAGGATGTCCAAAGCCCCACCTACCCAAGACTCCTCTACATAACCTCGTTTTATCATTTACAGATAAAAACAAAGGAAGCATTGACCAGTCAAGATCTTGATCAGTGAGGCTTATTTTGAGCTCTCCTTGGCAGTAAAGTGAATCCCCAAGAACCCCTGGACAGCCAGGGTCATGGGACACGGCGTTTCTGTGCTCGGCACTACCCGAAATGGCTGGAGTAGTGCCTGCTTTTTAATGCAGGAGCCTTCAACTCTGGTGCTGGAAACCCATGCACATGTGTGTGATGCAGACAGCCAGGAGGTATCACCAAGGAGGGGGGACAGCTGCGACAAGCAGCGCTTCCCAGTGCTTCCCACACAGAGCGTGGGCAGCATCTCACCTGCTTCTCTTACAATCCCAAGTGTTTACTTATTACCCGCCCTCCTGCTGTTTCTATCCCTTGTATTGTGCTTGGTAGGTAACACCTGCCCCGTGGACTTGAACTTGCCCAGTGGAAATGGGTCAGCTGAATTAACATTTTGCCTGGACAACTACAGTCAAACTTTTATCATTAAAAACATACAGCACAGAACATTAGTCTTACGTCTTTCTTAGTCTTAAAAAATATAAATATAGAGGGATCATTTGTACAGGATGTATAGGTATGTACACCTTTAATATGCACATGAGAATTCGCAACAAGTTTATGAAACTTGCATTTCACGGAGGCCTTCCTCCCGAGGCTTTTGAACAAAGCCCTGACCCAGTGGGCAGCCGCCCGGGTTCCCATGGCCCAATACCATCTAGCAGGAAGAGCGGAGTCTTCCTGACCACAGAGGCACATCAGGACAGGGCAGCTGGCAGGTCACGGGTTCCTCTCCACTGGCTGCTGGAGGCAGAGCTCGCTCCCAGCAGAGACGATGGGCAGGCTGTTCTCCAGGTGGTGGTTGATGAGGTGGCTGATACTGTCAAAGATCCTGTCCTTTGTCCGGACCTGTGAGGACGCGGAGGGAAGTCAGCATGACCCGTAGGCAGAAGAGAAAGACCACCCCCCCCCAGTGCGAGTCAGAACTGGAGCGGCTTGGAGTTCCCGTCGTGGCGCAGTGGTGAACGAATCCGACTGGGAACCATGAGGTTGCGGGTTCGGTCCCTGCCCTCGCTCAGTGGGTTAACGATCCGGCGTTGCCGTGAGCTGTGGTGTAGGTTGCAGACGCGGCTCGGATCCCGCGTTGCTGTGGCTCTGGCGTAGGCGGGTGGCTACAGCTCCGATTCGACCCCTAGCCTGGGAACCTCCATATGCCGCGGGAGCAGCCCAAGAAATAGCAAAAAGACAAAAAAAAAAAAAAAAGAACTGGAGCGGCAGCCTCCTTAGGAACCCGGCGGGGAGGGGGAGGCTCCTTCGCTTTCAGAGATGGTGTCTGCAAAGTCCCCGGCCACTGTCATAGACCGGTCGATTCGGTCAGTTCATCTGTCCCTCCCTCAGGGACTAAGCCATGGCCTCCCCCCGTCTTTAGCAACCCAGGGCCGTGGCGAGCTTCCCACCTCCCGTCAGCCGCCTCTCTCCTGCACCCCTCCTGTGCTCAGAGGATCCATCCCAGAAACCCCTGTCCTGTACCATCCACCAGGATCCACAGGCTCTCGTGCCCCTGCCCCCTGAAGCCCTGGGCTCAGTGGTCCCTGGCCCAGAATGTGCTTCTTCCACCTGGGACTCTGGCTCAGCTTCCATGTCAGCACCTGCAAGCCCCTTCCTTCCTTCCTCAACACCCCTCCCCAGGTCGGTCACCAGCATCCTGAGGAGCTCATGGTTGTGAGCAGGGGCCCCCAGCCTCCACTGGAGGGTGACCCTGGCTGGCATGGATGGGTCACTCAGGTCCAGAGCCTCGGATGGTGGACCTGAGATGGGGTGAGTGTCAGGAGGAGTTTTGCCGCTTCCCTCTGCTCCCCGGAGCCGATGCTTCAGTCCTTGGGAGCAACAAGTCCCCTCACCCTGAGCGGGTACATTCACGGTAGAGAGACCACACTCAGAGGAGGAAGTATGAGGTCTGGCCAGAAGCAGGCTCCCAGCATGCCCTGGACATGGCCCCAGATGCCTGCTCCTTAGAGGGGAAGAGGATGGGGCAGGGGAGCAGACACCCGCCTACACCCAGTAACGCTCCAGGCCCACAGATGGGCCTCATACTGGGTCTGGCTTGAGCAGGTATCCCAACCTCTCTCTCCAGCCTTATGTCCGGAAGCCCACCCCTCCCGCAGGGATCTGAGGGCACATCTGTTCTCCACACTTACTCTCATTCCCCTTCTCGAGTTCTTGCTCTCATCCCCCTTCTCTGATGTGGCTGCTCTTGTCTCTCTCCCTCCATCAACTCACCAACGGACGTTCACCTCTGGGCCTCCCGTCCCATATCTCACTCTCTCCCTAAATCTATGCTCCAAGCGTACATACCAGAAGCCCCTGCCTAAGCCATGTGCTCTGAGCTCTACTGACTAGAGGCCAAAGACAACAGAAAAAACTTTTAAAAATTAGGACCTTTTCCTCTCCTTGGATCCAACTCTGATGTGAGGCCCCCTCCCTGTCCATCTCGGTAAGCACTAGAGGGGAAGAGTCTTCCTGGGCCGTGGGGTCCCCTGAGCCTTGGGCATTAAGCCTTAGTAAGGATATAAGCTGATGGGCACACTCAGAAAAGAGCACACAAAAGAATAAGTCATATAAAGAAACAGGCAGTTTCCTTCACTCCCATAAATATTTGCTGAAACCCTGGTCTGCCTCCCTCCCAGAGAACTTGCAGCCCACAGAGCTGTCTTTGTGGACTCACCTGCCGCATGCTGGAAATGCCAATGCCAGCAGCCCCGACAAACCTCGGGCAAACTTCCCCAGATACAGAAAGGGATTCTGCTACGGTCATGACACATGGAATGTTAACCCCAGAAAGCTAGGTGAGGCTCTGCATTGGAAAAAGTGTAGAAAAACGAGGACGAAAGCCTTTGTTTTAGCCAGGCTGCAGGAGAATAGGATAAAATATGCATATATTGAAAAGGAAAACAGATCTGAAATCAGTAATCTAAGCTTTCACTTTGTGAAACTAGAAAAGGAAGAGCAAGTAAAGCTCAAAGTAAGTAAAGGGAAAGAAATAATAAAAATTGAGACGAAATCAATGAACTTGAAATAGGAAATTACCACAGAAGACCGATGATTCCCAAAGATATTTTCTTGAAAAGATAAAATCAATAAGCTTCTAACGAGGCTAAGGAAAAAAGAAAGCAGATACAAACTACTAATCAGAATCAAAAGAAGGATCATCACTAAAGACCTCATGGACACTATAAGGATAATAAAAGGTTATTATAAATAACTTGAAGCTGTCCCACTAAGACCAGGAACAAGGTAAGGAGGTCCCACCTCACTACTCTTTTTCCACTTCATAGTGGAAGTCCTAGTTACTCCAATAAGTCAAGAAAAGGAAATAAAATGTATGCTGATTGGGAAGGAAGAAATAAAACTGTCTTTGCTCACAAATGATATCATTGTCTATGAAGAAAACCCCAAAAAAAATCAACAGCAACAACAACAAAACCCTCCTGGAACTACTAAGTGATTGTAACAAGGTTGCAGGATAAGAGGTTAATATACAAAAGTGAAATGCTTTCCTATATACAAGCGATGAACAAGTTGAACTTGAAATTAAAAACACTATATTAGCACCCAAAAGTGATATACTTAGGTATACATCTAAAAATATATATACACAATTATCTGAGGAGAACTACAAACTCATAATGAAAGAAAAATTTTAAAACTACACAAATGAAGTGATATTCCACATTCACAGGTAGGAAGACTCAATGTTAATCAAGATGTCAGTTCTTCCCAACTTGATCCATGGACTCAATGCAATTTCAATCAAAATCCCAGCGAGATATTTTGTATTTATTGACAAACTTATTCTAAAGTTTACATGGAATGGCAGAAGCCAAGTATAGCCAACACGATACTGAAGAATAAAGTTGGAAGACCAATCATTTGAAACTTCAAGATTTACCTTAAAGCTACAGAAATCAAGACAGTGCGGTATTGGTGAGAGAGCAGACACGTAGACCAATGGGACAGAACAGAGAGCCCAGCATTAGACCCACACAAATACAGACAACATCTTTGACAAAGAAGCAAAGGCAATACAATGGAAGAAAGACTGTCTTTTCAACAAATGGTGCTGGAACAACTGGACATCCACATGCAGAAAAGTGAACCTGCACACAAACCTTACACTCTTCACAAAAATTAACTCAAAGCTGATGGCAAACTTCACTATAAAGTGCAAAACTATAAAACTCCTACAAAATAATGTAGGCAAAAACCCATATAATTATGGGTTTGGTGATGACTTTTCATTTATGACATCGCAGGCATAATCTATGAAAGAAGGAAATGAGAAGCTAGACTTCGTTAAAATTAAAAACCTCTGCTCAGCAAATAGCACCACCAAGAGAATGAAAAGCAGCACCACAGACAAGAAGAAAATATTTGCAAAAGACATATCTAATAAAGGACTATTACCCCAAATACACAAAGAACTCAAAACCAACAATAAGAAAACGAACAACCAGATTTTAAAATGGGTCAAATCAGGAATGTACAATGGGTAAAAACAGCCTCTTCAACACATGGTCTTGGGAAAACTGGACAGCTACATCCAAAAGTATCAAACTAGAATACTTTCTCACATAATATACAAAAATAAATTCGAAATGGATTAAAGACTTAAATGTGAGACCTGAAACCATAAAACTTCTAGGAGAAGACATAGGCAGTACGCTCTTTGATATCAGTTTCAATAATATTTTTTGGACATATCTCCTCAGGCAAGAGAAACAAAAGCAAAAATAAACGGGACTACATCAAACTAAAAAGCTTTTGCACAGCAAAGGGAACTATCAACAAAACAAAAGGCCACCTACAGAATGGGAGATGATGTTTGCATATGATATACCCAATAAGAGGTTAATATGCAAAAATATACAACGAAGTCACATAACTCAACATAAAAAAAAATAAGCTGATTAAAAATGGGCAGAGGACCTGAACAGGCACTCTTCCAAAGAAGATGTACAGATGGCAAATAGGCCCTTGAAAAATGCTCAACATCGCTAATCATCAGGGAAATGCAAATCAAAACCACCATGAAATATCACCTCACACCTGTCAGGATGGCTATGATCAAAAAGACAAGAGGAACAACAAATGTTGGGCAAGATATAGAGAAAAGGGAACACTCCTGCACTGTTGCTGGGAATGTAAATTGATGCAGCCACTATGGAAAACAGAATGGAGATCCCTCAAACATGTAGAACTAGGACTACCATATTAACCACCAATCCGCCCCGCTCTCCCAGCAACATCTGCAAGAGTGGGAGCAGGGGCAGAGGTGGGAAGCAGTGGGTCAACCTCAGGATGTTAATTTTTGGAGTAGGATATCCAGATTTGGGAACTGAGGGCACAGGCGAGATTGAGTGAAGTCTCTGAGCTCTTTGCACCCCCACTCCTGCACCTAATTGGTTCTGGACGTTTCCTCCATTAAGGTTGACTCAGCCAGGCATGGACACCTTTCAGAAGGGACATCCTACGCCTGGGCTTTGCTCTACAGTCTGTGCCCTTAACCTTGGAGAACATCGGGAGTGTCCAGCAGTGAAAGAGGGGGTGGTCCATGTGAGTACCACAAGGATGGGGTGATGCAGGTGGGGTGATGCCATCCAGGAAGGCAGAGTAGGGGACAGCCAAGTTGCAGCCTGCTTTGACAGTACCCGAAGATGCTACATGTGAGCTACCACGCCCTCACAGACATGGGCCTGCTGGATTTTTAACTTTCCAGTAGTATTGGGTTTGTAAAATTTTCCTCCAACTGATCAGAAAGTGTAGTAACTCCTAACCGTTAGTATCAACCAGCACAGCTCATGCTACTTTTAAAATGACTTTTTAGGAGTTCCCATCATGGCTCAGCAGAAATGAATCTGACTAGTATCCATGAGGACAAAGGTTCCATCTCTGGCCTCTCTCAGTGGGTTAAGGATCCAGCATTGCCGTGAGTTGTGGTGGAGTTTGCAGATGTGGCTCGGATCCGGCATGGCTGTGGCTGTGGTGTAGGCCGGCAGCTACAGCTCCAATATGACCTCTAGCTTGGGAACCTCCCTATGCAGAGGGTTTGGCCCTTAAAAAAAAAAAAGGCACTCAACATCACTCATTATTAGAGAAATGCAAATCAAAACCACTATGAGGTACCACCTTACACCAGCCAGAATGGTCATTGTCAAAAAGTCTACAAACAATAAGTGCTGGAGTGGCTGTGGAGAAAAGGGAACCCTATTACACTGTTGGTGGGATTGTAAATTGGTGCAACCACGGTGGAAAACAGCATGGAGAGTCCTCAGAAAACTAAAAATAGAACTACCATTTGATCCAGCAATCCCACTCCTGGGCATCTATCCAGAGAAAACCATGACTCGAAAAGACACATGTACTCCAATGTTCATTGCAGCACTATTTTCAATAGCCAAGGCATGGAAACACCCTAAATGTCCATCGACAGAGGAGTGGATCCAGAAGATGTGGTCCATATACACAATGGAATATTACTCAGCCATTAAAAGGAATGAAATACTGGCATTTTTAGCAACCTAGAAATTATCATGCTAAGTGAAATCATTCATACAATGAGATACCAACATCAAATGCTTTCACTGACATGTGGAATCTGAAAAAAAGACAGAATGAACTTCTTCGCGGAACAGATACTGACCCACAGACTTCAAAAAACTTACGGTTTCCAAAGGAGACAGTTTGGGGGGTGGGGGGATGTGCTGGGGTTGTGGGATGGAAACCCTATAAAATTGGATTGTGATGCTCATTGTACAACTGCAAATGTAATAAATTCATTGAGTAATAAAGAAAAACCCCCTGAGAATAAAAAAAAAAGGCATTAACAATGACTTTTTAGGAGTTCTGCAGGAGAAGGGCTCCAGCGCCCTGCTAGTTCCCAGTTCTCACTTCAAAGAGGGCCCTAGGATGCCAGCTGATAAGTCGCTGCTCAAGAAAGCACACGAAAAAGTCCTAATTCCTACTCAAGGGAGGAAGGCTGGGACACTCAATACATCCCTAGGCTGTCTGACTCTGCAGAGCCCTCCACCACCAGAAACCACGTTAAATGTATTCATTCATCCAGGATGCAGACCCAGAGAGGACAGAACCTTCCCACAAAGCTAACCTGATAGCTTTGTAAAAATCTGTAGATACAGAGCAAAGGAGGAAGACCAGCAGCACAAAGTGGTGTGGGTAGTGGGCTCTCCTGCAGGCCTGGCTGGGCTGTTGGAGGCGGGACACTCACCTGTGCCCTTACAGGTGAGGCCACGCCCCCACGCCCCTCCTCGGCGCCGCAGAGTGGAAGCAGGGTGCTTTCTGCTCCCCCTAGTGGCCAGCAGAGCACAACGGCGGAAGAAATTGAACCGAGAGCTGAAAGCTTCCTTGGGTATGCTCTGGTGTTGCCCTCCCCAGACATTTTCTTCTGAGCCATGTCACACAAGGCCCCAGGCAGAGGCCCCAAAATGTTCAGGCCAGGAAGGATGCATTCACTAGAGAGTCGTTTTCAACTTGAGGAGCATCAAGAGCCCCTGAGGTCTTCTGGAAGCACAGACGGCCTGACCCACCCCCTCCCCACCAGAGGGTCTGACTCAGCAGGAGGGGCCTGAGAATTTGCATTTCTAGCAGATTCCAGGTGATGCTGATGCTGCTGGACAGGACACCCCACTCAGAACTACTGGCCTTGAAGGGCACAGCTGGAAGCCTGTTTGTCTAACTGCGTTGTTGACAGCACCTACCCAGCTCATTCAGCCCCTCCCAGTCTCCAAACAGAAACAGCGGGGCCTTCTTAGGATGGTCCACTGAGATGGCAACTAGCCTGGGGTCCCAAGCCAGACCCAGGGCCTTTCCCTCCTCACCCCGTGGGGGTGCACCAGCACCATCCTGAGTGCTGTTAAGCACCATCGGACCCGCATGTGACCCCCCTGAGAACCTGTCATGAGCACCGGGTGTCATGAGCGCCTGGGTTCCCATCCTCAGTTTCCACCTCCTAATGGTGCCCTCTGGGCAAGGTACGGACTTCTCTGAGCCTCCACTTCCACGTGCAATGGTCATCCCCAGAGGCCTACTTCACAGGATGCTCATCAGAAGTAACTGACTGACGTGCATGAAGAAGTCGGCACAGTGCAGGGCCCCTACAACATGCTCAGTAAATGTCTGCTGATCCTACTTTTCATACCACACTGAGCAGTTTAAAGAAGGCAGCGAGCATCCTGGAGAGATTCAGAGTGGGGAGTGACCCTAGCGGAGGCTCCTGCTGGCGGGGGGTGGGGGGGGTATCTACTGACAGTCCAGGAAGAGGGGGACACTTTCAGAGAAATTTAGGAGTCTGGTCAGTCAGGATTTGGAGTGTGAAGGGAGAGATGCTGGTGGTGGAGCCTTGGTTCCAGCTTGATAACTGGGCAAGCCCCTCTGTGGTCCAGGGGAGTTGAGCCAAGGAGATGGGAACGATGCAGTGATGCTTCTTCCCCTCCAGACATGGTGGGCTCCAGTTGCCTAGAAAGTGTGTGTGGACTTGCCCTGCAGGCAGTAAGAAACTGTTCATTTAAAAATTGTGCATTGGAGTTCCTGTCGTGGCTCAGTGGTTAATGAATCCGACTAAGAACCATGAGCTTGCGGGTTCGATCCCTGCCCTTGCTCAGCAGGTTAAGGATCAGGCGTTGCCGTGAGCTGTGGTGTAGGTCGCAGACTCGGCTTGGATCCCGAGTTGCTGTGGCTCTGGTGTAGGCCGGTGGCTACAGCTCCGATTGGACCCCTAGCCTGGGAACCTCCATATGCCGAGGGAGCGGCCCAAGAAATGGCAAAAAGACAAAAAAAAAAATGTGCATTAACGAGTATACTCTTTCAATGACAGAAAGATTACTTTCGGTCCCTTCCAAAGAATGGCAGTAGAAAGTGCAAAGCCATCAAATGAAGATGGCTCCTATTGAAAATTGTGTTTCAGTTGTACACACAAAGCTGTGGCCCTCTGACTACTGTCTCAGCTTTGGCTGCAGCCTCTGGGAGACCCTCCAACCCACAAAGGTGCATGCCTGAATGCAGCCTAACCCAGAAGGGATGCAGACCCAACCTGATCACATTACCTGGCCTTTTATAAGGTGTGGTCCAGGTCCTTCCTAAACCCAATGGCCACAGTGCTGGTTCCCTGGGACTGTAATTCCAGGAGTCACACTTAGACTTGTATGTCCATTGCTTTCATCTTCCTGTCAATACATAGCCCCACATGAGCACTCATTTTCTATACAAATTATAAGCCTGGCCATGAATCCCTGCACAGCTGGCATCCTGGATAGCTTCCAATACCCACTTCCTCCCCTGTAGTTTCCCTGACCAGCCACATCCAGGATGAGGGGGGAATACTTCTGGGATCCCTGGCCCTGGTTTCTTCTGTATCTAACTTCCCTTCTTTTCCCAGTTCCAAGGTACTAAGAAGCCTCCATAATCCCCAAGTGTGCCCAAGAGCCTGCAAAGTCTGTTTTCAATCATAGAAAAGAGATGGAAGGCTAACCACGCTGACGAAGAGGAAAATCAGAGGAAAATTAGATGGTCACTAATCAGGGTTTCTTCAGAGCAATGCCAGAGAAGCTCAGCAATGCTGTGGACACATCAGCTCCAAGCTCCCCCAGGGCAAGACTCAGCCCTGGTCATTGGTGTATTTATAGAGAAAATGAGCAAAGGTTCCTTAGCAAATATTGAGTGGGGAAGATACTCAAATGTACCTATGTGGTTTTTTTAATTTTTATTATAGTTGATTTACAATGTTCTGTCAATTTCTACTGTAGAGCCAAGTGGCCCAGTTATACCTTCTTTTTCTCACATTATCCTCCATCCTGTTCCATCACAAGGGATTAGATATAGCTCTCTGTGCCACACAGCAGGATTTCATTGCCTATCCACTCCAAATGCAACAGTTTGCATCCACTAACCCCAAACTCTAGTCCATCCCTCCCCCTCCCCCTCGGAAACCACAAGTCTATTCTCCATATCCATGAGTTTGTTTCTTTCCTATAGATAGGTTATTTGTGCTGTGTATTAGATTCCAGATATAAGTAATATCATAGGGTATTTGTCTTTCTCTTTCTTACTTACTTCACTGAGTATGAGACTCTCTAGTTGCATCCATGCTGCTGCAAATAGCATTGTTTTGTTCTTTTTTATGGCTGAGTAGTAGTCCATACCTATGTGTTTTTAGTTTGAATTCTGCAGTCTTTGATAGCAAACAGAGATATGAAGAGCTGATGTTTTACATCATCAAATGATTCTATTTTTATAGAAAAAGCATGAGTAAAAGAATTCTCATTTGAAACATAAGGCTGTGAACAGACATTGTCTTAACCTATCTTCGCCAACTCTGGTGAAACGACAGTAGAGGAATAAACTTCTAAAACAAAAGAGATGGAGGTGGATTGCCAGAGGATACTGTACCCTTGGCACTCTGTGGGACAGCAGCAGAGTTGAGATAAAAGAAGGAGGAGGAGGGTAGCTGGGGGTGGGAGCCTTCAGCTCTGGAGAGAGGGAGAGCCATTAGCTGCCTGGAAGACGGCTCTAGCTCCCAGTTCCACCTCCTCCTTCCCCTTTGCCTCCTTACAGCCAGACTAGAATTTGACCTGCAGGGAAGAAGCCAGAGTGTTTATCCAAACACATTAAATAAGATGCCCAGGGAAAAGTAAGGCTAGAGGAAAGTAATGCTGATTCCAAGGAAAGTGCTCCTGGGAGGCATCCAGCCTATGAGTCCAAGTCTCTTCCTCTCCTTCTCAACCTACAGTCATCTAATCTGTCAGATGCCATTGCCCTGATCTCATCACCCCCCCAATCTCCCTATCCTATGTCTCACCCACCACACACACACATCCAATCAGTCAGTCACCGATGCCAATGCCAGGAAAGACTGGGGAGAAAGAGACCCAAATGTATTACAGCAGAGGAGACCCATCCTAGGAAAATCAGTCCAGTGTTTTGTTCTTTGTGGCGGGGAAATGTACTGGGCGTCTTAATAACGCCAGTACTGAGAAAAGAAAAATCATGATGAGCAAACAAACACCTGACCCTAGAAGATAATTTGGAAAAGAGACAAAATATTTAAAACAACTCATTTTCATAACCTCAAAAAATGGAGTTCCCATTGTGGCTCAGCAGTAACAAACCTGACTGGTATCCATGAGGATGTGGGTTCGATTCCCAGCCTCACTCAGTGGGTTAAGGATCTGGCATTACCGTGAGCTGTGGTGTAGGTGGCAGACGCAGCTCGGATCTGGCATTGCTGTGGCTGTGGTGTAGGCTGGCAGCTATACTCTGATTCAACCCCTAGCCTGGAACCCTCCATATGCCCTCGGTGCAGCCCCCAAAAGACAAAAACAAAAACCCAAAAAGTAAAAAATATACTTCTTTTTTTAACCATTAAAAAGAACAAGATGCGCAAAAAATAAGACAATCAGAAGACAACAAATTTTTCTTTAGAAATTAAATACATATTTTGTAAAATTATACATATATTAAGTTTGGAAGGAAAGCTTTGAGAACAGAGCAAATTTTCAAAGAACTGGAAACTTGCAGGAAAGAAGACACAGAAGGTCAATCCAAGAGGCCAGCTCCCCGACCAGTTGTTCCAAAAGGAAAGACTATAGAAGGCAAGACATTATCAAAGAAATAATATGAGGAAAATTGTGCTCTGACCTAAGAAAAACAAAAGTTTTCAGATTGAAAGAGTATGTCACATACCTCTAAAAATGAATGAGAACAGGAACACACCTGGATTCATGACCAGGTCATTGCAGAAGATAAAAGAGAAAAACTAAAAATCTCTAGAAGGTAAAGAAAAAGAAACTCACAAAAGATCAAGAATTGGAGGAGTTAACAAATCCGACTAGGAACCATGAGGTTGCAGGTTCGATCCCTGCCCTTGCTCAGTGGGTTGACGATCCGGCGTTGCCGTGAGCTGTGGTGTAGGTTGCAGATGCGGCTCGGATCCCGCGTTGCTGTGGCTCTGGTGTAGGCTGGTGGCTACAGCTCCGATTCGACCCCTAGCCTGGGAACCTCCATATGCCACAGGAGCGGCCCAAGAAATGGCAATAAGACAAAAAAAAAAAAAAAAAAGAAAAGAATTGGAGCAGCCATGTAAGTGAATCAAAGTGACATCAAAATATATTTTCAAACATGCAGAGATGAGAAAGGTCCTGCCCGTGCACCTGTTTTGAGAACACTTCAGTGAGTGAAAAAAATCACAAAAGAGAGAGATACAGTAGACACAGCAGGTTGAAACCCACCCAGAATGCCAATGAAAATAAGTCCATAGAACAATGGATTTGTTTTAGAAATCTATTAGTCCACATTAGAGTGGGACATCAGACTGGCTTCATGGGTATTCCAAAAATAGAATAAGCTGGATAATAGCAATGACACGGTGAGGAATACTTAGGTCTCTTCTCTCAAGAAGAGGGCAGTGAGAAACTTCAGGATTAACTTATTTAAAAGTAAGGAGTTCCCACTGTGGCTCAGCAGTAAGGAACCCGACTAGGATCCATGAAGATGTGGGATCGATCCCTGGCCTCCCTCAGTGGGTTAAGGATCCGGCATTGCCGTGAGCTGTGGTGGAGGTCGAAGATGCGGTTCAGATCCTGCACCGCCGTGGCTGTGTGGTAGGCTGGCAGCTGCAGCTCCGACTGGACCCCTAGTCTGGAAACTCCCATATGCTGTGGGTGTGGCCCGAAAGAAAGAAAGAAAGAAAAGAAAAGAAAGAACAAGAAGGAAAAAAAAGGAAAGAAGAAAGAAAAAGAAAGAAAGAAAAATATATAGGAACAACTATAATCCACTGAATAAAACAAGAAACCATGCGTCCTTATCAACACAAATAAATGAATAGGTTGAAAGTTTGATCCGAAAGAGGGTATTTGCACAGTTTCAAAGTACCTCCCTCCAAATATTAATTCAAGGGAAAGGAGAGAGTCTGACATGGAGAACACCTCCTCAGTGAAGCTGCCCAGGTGAACACTCACAAACTGCCAGCCTTGCCCCGGAGAGGCACGTGGTGACGTCAGCAGCACTGTTTCAGCCAAGTTGCGTCCCCTGAACCCAGTGAGGAGGAAGCCTCAGAGGAGGCCAGAGGTCCCAGGCTAAGGGCGACTAAAGGGATGTGGCCACTAAATGCGGCACGTGATGCTGAACTGGATCCTTTCAGGACAAAGGACGTCCTGGAGCAATGAAAGGGCTCTGGGAGGATGCGGCAGTGGTGATGCCCCAGGTGAAAGGCCTGATGTGGATGCCTGCGCACAGTTAGGAAGGAGGCTGGTTCGCTGGAATTCATCCTTAAGTACTCGTGGGAGGTGACAGGATAGCTGGGCAACTTACTTTCAAATGACTCTGGAGCGAAAAGGTTTTCGTCCTGTGCTTTCAAAAGATACTCCAAAAAAATTCACAGAGAGAGATACAGGCGAACGATATTGGAACAACATTGGTAATTTTTGCAATGGGTAACAAGTCTACGGGAATTCATTAGACCATTTTCTTTACACTTGTGCATTAACGGAAACAACAAAGCTACTGCTGACAGAAGACAGAAGGGAAGGAGGTGGAGGAAAGAAAGGACCAGCAGGTGCCCATTCCCCACAGGCAGGGGAGGATGTGCTGAGACACTCCCCTCGACACTGAGGGAACAAGAGAGGCTTGGCAGGTTTTAAAACACTGAAACAACCACAAGAAAAACTACAGCACTTGTCCAAAAAAGAAAGAAGTGGCAAAAAGGAGGCAAACTGGAGTTCCCCTCATGGCTCAGTGGCAACGAACCTGACTGGTATCCATGAAGATGCGGGTTCCGTCCCTGGCCTTGATCAGTGGGTCAGGGACCCGGTGTTGCCGTGAGCTGTTGGTATAGGTCAGAGATGCAGCTTGGATTGTGTTGCTGTGGTGTAGGCCGGTGGCTACAGATCTGATTCGACCCCTAGCCTGGGAACTTCCATACGCCGAGGGTACGGCCCTAAAAAGACAAAAACAAAAAACAACCACCAAAAAAATGAGGCAAACTACTAAAGAGTTTTCACAAAGAACATTACAACATGATGTCCTGAAATACTGAATCAATGAATAGCCATCCCAGCAGTTTCGAGAGAATTTTGAAGAGAAACTGTTGGCTGGGCTTGTCTCTCAGAATTGAGAGTGGGCTGAGGAGGGGCAGGGAGCTATTATTCTTCACTAAAGTCTTCCTGTAGTATCTTATGTGTTTTCTATTTTGGGGATGTCACATTGACAGAAAGTTTAAAGACCTGCCACTGAGGTGGCTTATCAGTCAAGCACTCTTCGCACTTCCTTACATTTTTCCACCTCTCTTGGGGTCAGGGCAGGACTAATGGACCATGAGGTGAGTGACATGTGTCCCTTCCTCAGGGAAGCCACTGAGAGCCAATGTGCTTCCTCCAGCCCTCTCATCTCCATGGCAACAAGGCAGCCCAGTAACGCGCTTGCATCCTTGAGCCACCCAAGCAAGGACCAGGGAGCCGCCCAACACACACAGGCTTGGTTGAAGCTCTGCTGGGTTCAACCGCATTTAACCAGAATCCACCTTGTATTTGTTACAGCAGCACAGCCCAGACTGTACAATGGGAATTCTAAAATAACAACAGGGCTTATTAAGTGGAAGGATCGGGGGACTTTTTTGTCTTCTTAATTATTCTGGGAAGAAAATTAAAACCAAATAAATGTGGATGATGGATGGTGGTCATGGTTTGGTGATGTTTTTGAAAGCAGAAGCCTCTGCGTGGGCTCTGAACCATGCCAAAACCTGAGACCATGTGAATGAAGCCCACGGAACACCCGGCCACACGTGGCGGCAGCTTATTTAAATGCAAGCCCGGAGCCCATCTCACTTTGCTGGCCAAAGTGATGAATCAAGGAGAAATGACTCAGGGAATAATTTTAGACACAGAGGGCTGACTAAATGATTCTGAAAGATGTTCAAAAGAAAAAAAAAAAAAGGGGGGCACCAGACTCCATCTCTGAGGCTGTGTTCATAGAGACCCACTCACCGGCCTCTTTCCAGCTGCTCTTATCTAGGGTCGGTAGCCTCAGCCCCTCCCCAGGAGCTCAGAAGCCCTGCCACGAGCGTGCTTGTCACCCACGTTTCCAGCACTCTCAGGCGCCCTCGTCTTGAACAGTCAGTGCACAGCAGGATGGCACTCAGGTTGGTGTCCTCTGGGGTAAATTTAGACGCAGAACTGCTTTGCATCCTCGTCTCTCTGAGTAATCTGTTCTGCCAAGTTTCCCCCTTTATAGTCAGGGACCAACCAATTACCATGAAAATCAGATGAATAAATATTGAAGAGAATGTGTTCATCGTCTATTTCGGTGTCCTCACAGCAAGGAAGCGGCATTGCATTTTTAATTAAGTCTTCCATTTCCATGTTCTTTTTAGACTAAAGCCGCTGTCTGTGGGATCCACTAAGCTAGATCATCAGATCCAGGAAAAGGCCCCCCAAAAGACCAGTTATTAGTCGGGGTGATTTACACATTTTCCTAAACACACTGAAAAGTTCTCCTCCAAAATTTAAGTTGTATAGCCAGCATAGCATGGGGTGTTTGGGGCTCAGACATCTGGTCTACGTTCATTTTCTTCCACTTATCTTGACACTGGTTTGTGAATGTGTAACACATTTGGAGTAGGACATAACTTTTGCGTAGGTCATCCTTTTGTTATTATGACTGAGTAAACAAAAAAATAAATCATCTTTGGTCTATAAGAGGGTATAATTTAGCTAAACTTCAACTTTTTGTTTTTTAAAAATACTCAAAATTTTCCATTGAAATATTGATATTCCCATAGCATTGCTTAGAAATTTTCTCTCCTATTTTCTTTCAGATAACAACTGATTTCCTAGGCAGCCAGCGAAGACGGAAAGAACTCTGGAAAAGCCTGAAGTTGATTGATGTATTCAATTGTCTAACGCTTAATGAACATCAACTATGTGCCAGGCACTATTCCAGATGGTGGCAAGTACTGCAGTCTAAGGGGGAGAGTCTGTGGGCTCTGCAAATAAAAGAGTGCTTATTTGTGACAAGTGCTTAAGGGTAAAAAAAACCCAAAGGAACATGGGCTTTGATACGGTTATTGATTAACATCCGTGCCTTGAGGGTTCCAAGGACTAACATCCCCACAGGCCTTGTTTGTTACTGGAAGTATATCTGTTTTATGCCCAGGTGGACCTTAATCTCTAGCCCACTCCTCAACTGAAAGAGAAGAAATGAGAGGCATTTCCCCGTCTAGGAAAGAGAAGAACAAAGGGACCATAAGACTTACGGGATGTATCCACCTCTAAGACCCCCTATTGGACAAGGACTGATATAGGTAAACTGGGCAAGACCAATGAGAAAAAGAGCTTATAGCTAAACCCCACCCCACGTTGGTACTCCTGTCTTTGAGAAATTAAAAAACCTCCATAGAACAATACAAAGGAGGACCCTTCCTGCGCCTTCCAGTGTCTGTGCTGTGAGCTATTTGCTTTCCTGTAATGAAGACTTTCGGCTTACCTGCTGCCTGTGTGTGTTCTCGAAGTTCATTCTTCGGCTCCGTGAACAAGAACCCGGACTCGAATAATAATTATGAGAGGTGAGTGTGACACCCAAACCAGATGAACACATGCAGGCCAAGGAAACAAAGGAAGTGAAGACAATAGAGACAGATTTCTCTTATGAACAGCATCCAAAAAAAAACCCTGAGTGGACTAGGAGAACCTGAAATCCACGATTACTATGTCAAGACCAAGCAGGGTTTATACCATGATGCAACATCAGAAAAATCTGCCAGCCTGATTTCCCCCCATAAATGGACTGAAGGGGGAGAAAAAGGCAGTATTATCTCAAAAACTGCTGAAAAGACATTTGATAATGTTTGGTACCCACATAGGATAAAAGTAGTTATGTAATTAACATATATGCTAGCGAGAGCAGAAAATGTCCTTGTAATGGGTTTATAGACATATCCCAGGTGCCAAAAACAATGCCTGGATTAGTTGTCATTCGGCACACATTTATTGAGTGAGTGAATGAATGAATGAAATTCTCTAGGCGGGTAAAGACATCTACCAAAAGCTTAAATCATCCTTAAGGAGACAAAACCTCAAACAGTTCCTTTCATGTTGGAAACTGGACAAGGGCGCCCTCTCCTGGTCAATGCTCAACGGTGCCCTGGTCAGCTCAGCGGCTCCCTGCAAGGTTTGGGATTGGAAGGTAGAAGAAAAAACTGTCAGTGTTTGCAATGGCATGACTGCCGGTCCAGTAAAACTACCACAGTGGCAACAGTTCCCGGCCCAGGGTCACACGATATTCCTCTCCCTGCAGCAGTAACTATTGAGAAAAAGTAATCAAAAATAACATACCACTTACAATAGTAACTCAAACTAGACATTCTAGGAAGTAACCTAACAAAGAAAGGAAACAGAAGAACTTTCTGGAGAGCATTTTAAAATTCTCACAAAAGACATCCTAAAACTAAATAAGTGGAGACTTAGGCAATGTTCACGTATATGATGATTTAATATTGCAAAAAGTCAGCTCTCCCTAAATTAATCTATAAACTCAGTGCAGGTTCTACCAAAACCCCAGCATGTATTTTTTGGTGACTTGATAAATTGAATCTAAAATCAGAACAAAGAATAAAGGTCTGCGAATGGCCAAAACAACTTATTAAAAAGGAGACTCAAGAGGAAGGGCTCGTACTCCCAGGTGTTATGTTAAGTCAATTTAAAGCCACAGTGACTGATGCAGGATGGAATTTATACAAGGAACAGTCGAATCAATAGCACAGAACAGATTCAGAGACAGAATCATGACTCAGAGACCTGAGCGTGTGATAGAAGGACATTACTACCAAAGACGAAAGATGAATTATGTAGAAACAGTGCCTGGGAAAATGGTTCACTACAGGGAGTTTTGTTTTGTTTTATTGTGGGTTTTTGTTTTTTTTTTTTGGTCTTTTTAAGCCGCACCCACGACATATGGAAGTTCCTAGGCTAGGGGTTGAATCAGAGCTGTAGCCACCAGCCTACACCACAGCCACAGCAATGCTGGATCCAAGCTGCATCTATGACCCACACCACAGCTCATGGGAACGCCAGATCCTTAACCCACTGAGCGAGGCCAGGGATTGAACCCACATCCTCCTGGATACTAGTCAGGTTCATTATTGCGGAGCCACAACGGGAACTCCCAGGGACTTTTTCTTAAAATGTTAATCAACTACCTTATATCATCTTCAAAAGTAGCTTCAGTTGGAATTGGAAGGTAAATTTGAAAGAGGAAACTACAAAGCCAATAAGAGAAACCATAGAAGGATACCATATATCTGATTTGTAGGTGAGAAATCTCTTCAAGGTCAAACCTGAAAACCATAAAGGGGAAAACTTATGGGTTCAGCTACATTCCAGAAAAAAAAGACTTTGTTGATGAAAAACATCACAGACAAAATTATTTGATGGTGAAGAAGCGGGAGAGTAGGCTGGGAAAAGTTCGGGAAAACCCAGTAAGATTAAAAGAGAAACATGGTGAAAAGATAGGAACATAAAATGTAGAGAGAAACCTGATAAAGTACACTTGAAGAATTGCACAGCAAACACTGAGACATCACTCCCCACCCCCACCAAATTAGCAAGACTAGAGAAGAGGCCGATGTGGGACCCTAGGCTCTGCTGCTGTGCCTGTTGGTAGCCCAGCTATTCTGGAAGCAGATGCAACCCCCTGTGGCGTTAAATGCCTGGGATTATATCCTGGGACCAAAAACTCTATTCCTGTGATGTATGTGCCCCAGCGAGACCACCCCGGGTTCAGGGGAAACAGGCACAAGGTTTGCAGTGCCTGCAGTTTTTCAGTCTTCATGAGAAAGCTTGAGAATTGACATGCAGATCCTATATCCAGGGAACCCCAGGCAGACTACCTAAGTAACAAATCAGTACACAGAAGGTACCACGGACAGATCTCAAACATGGGTCCCAAAGAGAAAAAGAAAGAAATGATTTGTGGAACAATATCACATTTGCAAATTTCTAAAACACACAAAGACAAAATATGTATGTTCCCTGGCATGCGTGTATGTAAAAAAAAAAGTCCACACAACTAAAGAAGGTAGATGGGGGAGTTCCCACCATGGCTCAGCAGGTTAAGAACCCGACCTAGTATCTATGAGGATGCAGGTTCGATTGCTAGTCTTTCTCAGTGGGTTAAGGATCTGGCATTGCCATGAGCTGCAGTATAGGTCAAATGCTGCTTGGTTCTGGCATTGCTGTGGCTGTGGCTGTGGCTGTGGCGTAGGCTGGCAGCTGCAGCTCCAATTAGACCCCTAGCCTGGGAACTTCCATATGCCACAGGTATGGCCTTAAAAAAATAAAAAAGGAATGGAAAGAAAAGAAAAAAAAAGAAAGAAGGTGGATTGGAAGATAAACGCTATGTTCCTGGGAAGGGTCGGGGGTGGGGAGGGGAGAAGGCGCTGAGACAGACGTCCAGGGAGATGAGGTGTGCAGACAACTCAGTCTGGACACTGGAGGCAACAAATTTTCTCAGGTAAGACCACCTCCTTCCCCCCTCACACAGTGCAGGAGTGTTCAAGTCCACTTGAAAAACAAGTCTATGTCCCTACCTGTCAATCAAAAAGATACAAAGTCTTTAAACCACTGTTTTGATCACTCTACCTGCTGCTTTGTTTTCACTGGATAAAAGCTTTTGAACAAAAATCTTCGAATTTACTCAGTGGTTAGGTTAATGTAATTACTATTTTTTTTTTTTTTAAGGGCTGCTCCTTCAGCATATAGAGGTTCCCAGGCTAGATGTCTCATCAGAGCTACAGCTGCTGGTCTACGCCACAGCCACGGCAACACCAGATCCAAGCTGCATCTTTGACCTACACCACAGCTCACAGCAACACCGGATCCTTAACCCACTGAGTGAGGCCAGGGATGGAACCCGAAAGGTCACGGTTCCTAGTTGGATTCATTTCCGCTGTGCCACACGACGGGCGCTCCCTAATTCCTTTGTTAAACGTAGTCAGGCTTGGACTGTGTCAGGGTGAGGTCAGATTTGTTTATTGACTGGAAGATGGCCTATTCAGTCAAAGAGGCAGAATTATTTAGACACAATGGTATTACCAGGAAGAACCAAACTGACTGTCAGGCAGCATTACTTCTCTGGGTGGGAAAGCAAGAGCTCTATTAATAGGGGGTTTACTTATGGCCTCACCACATTCCACAACCTGCAAGTGAACACCTGTGATTCAACTTTTGGAGATACTTGAGGTCAATATTAAAAGCCCAGGAGCCTTCCACTTCTTTGTCCACTGTGAATACACTTGGAAGAAAAACTTTCTCGGGTTTTGCATTTATTTTCATAAGCATGAGAATTAAGGCTTTCAACCTGGGCTCTGGTGGTGTTCCAAGCTTTCTAACTTGCACGGGGCCTGATCACGGCCTCCTGCGGCCTGGCTCTGACCTGAAAGCTTACGTCCTCTGAGCCTGGTCTGGAGGGTCCTAGAGGAGTGATTGGTGGGACTCAGTGGGCATGTGTGAGAAGAAGAGGGAAAGCGGTCCCCCAGTGCAATGAACCAGGGCAGACTGTGGGAGGGAGGCTGGTTGTTGTAGCCCGCCCTGTGCTCACCGTGCCTTCTGGGTCCACGAGCAGCAGATGCTTGGCCTGGCCGTTGTGCATGCCGGTGAGGACGAAGGAGCCCGGGTTGGTGGTGCTCTTCCTGACCAGGAAATCTCCATCTCTCTTCAGCAGCCCCTCCGCCTCCTTCCTGCTCATCTCCCCTTGGTACCAAGGCTCCGCTTTTAGCTCTTCCAGCATCTTTGCGTCGGGGGCTCTGGGGGAGACGGGGCTGATGCACTCCACAGAGGCCGCCTTGCTCAACACAGGCCCCAAAGACTGGTTCTTGAGAGCATCTTCGAAAGGTTCTGCCAACAACATTCCCCAGCAACACGTCAATCCCAAGGAAGGCAAATGATAAACAGTACTTTGTGAAGGCTGGAAATGCAAAGGCAACTTCTACCAGAAAACAAAGAAGTAGAGAAAAGGACTGGCTGGAAATATAACGAAAGTCATCATAACGAGCCTTTGAAAGCACAGCCCAAATCTTGGAATGACTCTTTCTGATGAGTCTGCTTTCCCCAGACAGCTAGGTATTGTGTCACATAACAAAGATTCAAGTGCACACCTTTTCCAACTAGTTAGAATGACTTCATTTTTGCACTCTGCCAGAGGCCATGTATCTTACATACCACCCACTTTCTCCCAAACATTGGCTGGCCTCTTCAACAAACGTGCACTCTTCTGAACAAAAAAAAAAACCTGCCAACACTGAAGAAAACACGCAAAGGAAAAGACAAGCTGCAAGTTTTTTGATATCATGCAGAACCTAAACCCAACCCAACAAAAGTTTCTTTCAAAATCTTTGTATTAAGTGAATTTTTAAAAGAGAAGAAAACTGGCACAATCGTGGGTGCCTTTTGGGCAACTTGCCCCAGGCTAGCAGCTCTGCATCCCCTGGACCTTCACTTGTTTCCCTGTGGAACAAGGCTCTTGTGTAAGTGTCTGAGATTGAACTTAGCTTCCTGCCCTTCAGAACGCACTTCTCTGTGCAGGGCATCGGTGAATGCTGAGACTGCTGCTCTAACGGCAATGAATATCAACAGCAAGAGAAGGGAGTTCCCATCGTGGCGCAGTGGTTAACGAATCCGACTAGGAACCATGAGGTTGCGGGTTCCATCCCTGGCCTTGCTCCGTGGGTTAACGATCCGGCGTTGCCGTGAGCTGTGGTGTAGGTCGCAGATGTGGCTTGGATCCCATGTTGCTGTGGCTGTGGCGTGGGCTGGCAGCTACAGCTCCAATTAGACCCCTAGCCTGGGAACCTCCATATGCCCCGGGAGCGGCCCAAGAAATGGCAAAAAAAGACAAAAAAAAAAGGCAAGAGAAGCCGCCAGGCACATCTAATGAAATCTCTCTGTACAACAGCACTCTGAGAAATGCACTGCATTACGCAAGTGTTAGGCGTTATGATGATTCTTTAGGACCACACTGCCGACCCAGTACACTACAAGTATCACAACAACAGGAATGGGTTTCTCCTGGGCACAACTTTGTCTTCAGAGCCCAACATTGTTCCTGAGATATAGTTTGTACCTGAACTATTCAGTGAGTGCTATAAAATCAGACCAGTTTGTTTAATGTCAGAAGAGACTGTGCAGAAGTGAGGGGAATAAAATGAAACCAAAATTATTTTGACACCTGTTTAATCATTTACAGATTTGGGGAGAAAAAGAGGTGAAAACTACTGGCTAGCATTATGTTTGTGGATTTTCTCCTCTTCTCAAACATTTTCCTTGATTCCCGGCAGTCGTGGGAAATTTGTACTCTGTTTCTGTACCACCACCAGCACCATCACTGCCATCAGAGTCACTAGCCCCTCAGGCCCACCACCAGCATCACCGTTACCACACCGCTATCAACACCATCATCGTCGTCGTCTCGAGCATCACCAACACCACTGACAGCAGTTCATCGTTGTCGTCGCCTTCCTTCCTGCCACTACCCTCGTCATCACCGCCATCACCGCCATCACCACAATCATCATCACCTCGGCTCCACCAGCAGCATCATCATCACCAGCAGCATCACCAGCAGCATCACCAGCAGCATCACCAGCAGCTTCACCATCAGCATCACCAGCAGCATCACCAGCAGCATCAGCAGCAGCATCACCAGCAGCATCAGCATCAGCATCACCATCAGCATCACCATCAGCATCACCAGCAGCATCACCATCAGCATCACCATCAGCATCACCAGCAGCATCACCATCAGCATCACCAGCAGCATCACCAGCAGCATCAGCAGCAGCATCACCAGCAGCATCACCAGCAGCATCACCATCAGCATCACCAGCAGCATCACCATCAGCATCAGCATCAGCATCATCACCAACATCACTAGCAGCATCTCATCATCATCATCACCTTCCTTCCTGCCATTACCAACATCATCATCCCCACTGCCATCAGTACCACCACCATCACTTTCAGCGCCGCTACCGCTATCATCATTTTGCTACGGTGGTTCAAGATGAATACGAAGTGGCAAGTTTGTTTTTCCATACTTTTCAATAGATACTCGTCTCTCCAGGGCTCTTTCTACCTTCTGTCTCCCCATGTCTAGTTTTGGGAGTAGGAGTAGAAATGGATGGATGAGAAAAGGCTAGTTCTGGCTTTCACTTTTGCCATCTCAGATCCCAGCCTAATCCAACTCTCCTCAGGCTCTGGAACCCAGGGTCACTGGTAAATTGACTAAATTAAACAGTGAAACTTGTCTGGCCATAAATACAACTATGAAACTAAGGTCGGGAGATATCATTATAGCTGGAGCACAGGCTTTGCATCTTGGGAAGTCGCTTCATAACTCTTGGGATATTTCCTCATTTTTTTTTTAAATGAAGAGATTGGATTAGATGATTCTACAGTTCTTCCGGCTGTGTGATTTCAGTGAGTCAGAATGGGAGTCTGGCCTCTGGAAATCAAAGTGGCTGAGGAGAAACAGACTTGTGTTGTCATGGTACAGCCTCCTCATGAAAGCACTCAAGCCTGTCCTCAACCGCATCCAATACCAAATGTGGACCCTGTGGTAAAGTTCCTGACTTTCTAAGATTCTCCTCTGTAAAATAGTAATAACGATAACACTCCCTACTTGTAGGACCACTGCAAAAGTTCAGTAAAATCATAAGCACCTAGACACATAGTGGACCCTCATTAGATACTAGTCTCCTCCCCCTCCCTCTTCAGCCTGTAAAACTCTCAAGGAATTTGAAAACGAAAGTGGGGACATAAAGCTGTTTGTGAGCTTGGGAAGCTCTTTTGAAATCCCTTAGCAATTTACACTTGCATTAATCAGTTCACAGATGATTTATTTGTCCCAATCCATATGACAGAAACCCATGGTACACATGGCACTCTAGCAGTTTGGGGTCATTCTTCTTATCTCATTTTCTTTTTCATCAGAGCTCTTGTAATACATGGTGGTTATTTAAACTCATGAGAGTAGGGACTTTGTCTCTTTTGTTTTCCTGTGTTTTGTGTTCCTGTATATCCCCAGGGAGTAGAATAGCATTTAACACGTGGTAGGTGTTCAATGGAGAGGGAGGGGACGAGAGAAAGAGAGAGAAAAGTGAGAGACAAACAAAATTATATATTACAATTGCCTCCTTATATGTTAGCCTGGCTCAACAGACTAAAAGTTGCGAAGACAGATGCCATGCCACGTCATCTTGGCATCCTTAGTAACTGATACAGTATTCGCCACACAGCATCCAGTTAATATCGAAGTGAATAAATAAATGGATGTATTTATTTATGTATACCAGTTGTCTCAATACATGTGCAGATCTTCAGGAGCAAAGTCAATTACCAAAAGGCAGGGGGATGTCACTTTGCCTCTGGACTGCAGCAAAGGCTGTAATCCCCAAGCAGAGGTTGGCCAAGTTCAAAGCCTTGAAAAGCCCCCTTGTAATCCAGGAAGGTACAGCTAATCAGCAACATTAATCCAAACCGCACTAGCAGAAAATTCAGTAATTGCACTGCAAGATTTCAAACAAAAGACAGTAAACGAACAAAACAAACAAACAAAAACTCAAAAGAGAGAGGAGAAAAATAAAAACAGTGGCAAATGGAAACGCACTCATGTCAAAGAGGTCTTTCCTTGGGCTGCTCTCTGCACTGCTGCCTGCAGCCGGCCCGGGCTGCAGCGGGATGCGCTGGGTGTTGACATAGGTGGGGGCTTCTCCTATTGGGGTCACATGCGATTTCCCTTCGGGCACGCTATAGACATCCAAGGACCCTGCAACAACAACAATAAAAGTCCTCTTTTCTCTTCTAAAGGTAATATTGTTTTTTTTATTTTTTTGTCTTTTTGCTTTTTCTAGGGCAGCTTCCCGCGTTCCCAGGCTAGGGGTCGAATCAGAGCTGTAGCCACCAGCCTACACCAGAGCCACAGCAATGTGGGATCCGAGCCGCGTCTGCAACCTACACCACAGCTCATGGCAACGCCAGATCCTTAACCCACTGAGCAAGGTCAGGGATCGAACCTGCAACCTCATGGTTCCTAGTTGGATTCTCTAACCACTGAGCCACCACAGGAACTCCCTAAAGGTAGTATTATTCATGTGTGAAGCTACTCAATATTTCACAGAGAAGTTCCTTTAGCCCATGGATAAAAAATCCTTGTAAAAGCCCATCCACTTCATCTCTGACCCTTTCATACCCTGTTGTGCTCCGGCTAGGATGCTCTCTGCCAGCCCATGGCGGAAAGAGGTGGGGCTTGTAGGGGGAGCAGAGGGGGCCAGGCCTACCGCAGAAGCTGCTTCCTCCTCCCAACCCCTTCACAAAAGGCCTGAGATCAAAACAACTGGGAAGAACAAGTCAATTTCAATTTCTTTATTTCTCTCAATTTCTTTCTTTGTTTTTTAAGTGTAGGTGAATGCTTGGTAAATTAACTCCATTAGAAATGCAATGTAGGAGTTCCAGCCATGGCTCAGTGGTTAACGAATCCGACTAGGAACCATGAGGTTGCAGGTTCAATCCCTGGCCTTGCTCAGTGGGTTAAGGACCCGGCGTTGCCGTGAGCTGTGGTGTAGGTTGCAGACGCGGCTCGGATCCTGCGTTGCTGTGGCTCTGGCGTAGGCTGGCAGCTACAGCTCCGAATTAGACCCCTAGCCTGGGAACCTCCATATGCCGCGGGAGCAGCCCAAGAAATGGCTAAAAGACAAAAATAAATAAATAAAATAAAATAAAAGGAGAAGATCAAAGAGTTCCCTGGTGGTTCAGCAGGTTAAGGATCTGGTGTTGTCACTGCTGTGGCATTGATCCCTGGCCCAGGAATTTCTACATACTGTGGGCAAGCCAAAAAAAAAAAAAAAAAGGAAGAAGAAGAAGATCAAAAGCCCAATGAATAAATTGCTGGCTGGCTAAGGCCCTTTCCCACTTCGGATGATGGAGGGTGCTAGGTTCAGGGCAAGGAGACACACACCATGGTGCTACCCAGAGTTCAGTTTCATTTAGTGGCAACAGCTGCTAAGAATTTGATAAGGGACATTCTTAGTTGTTCTCTGGGAGAGATATTTACTGCTTTCAAATAAGAAATTGAGGTTATTGAGAGTTATGAATCTTGAGTTCCAGGCCAAGAACTTGCTTAAGGTTCTTTTATGCCCTAGTGAATTTCTTACATTGTTTTTGATCTGGCCTAAATAACTTGTATTTTAAAAAGATACCAGGAGTTCCCATTCTAGTGCAGTGGTTAACGAATCCAACTAGGAACCATGAGGTTGCGCGTTCAATCCCTGCCCTTGCTCGGTGGGTTAAGGATCTGGCGTTGCCGTGAGCTGTGGTGCAGGTGGCAGACATGGCTTGGATCTGGCATTGCTGTGGCTCTGGCGTAGGCCAGTGGCTACAGCTCCAATTCGACCCCTTGCCTGGGAACCTCCATATGCTGCAGGAGGGGCCCTAGAAAAGGCAAAAAGACAAAAAAAAAAAGACCTCATTTTCAAATAAACCTGATGAATTTTTCAACAGAGTAAACACAGCAGTAATGTGTCTCCTTTAGCCCTTATCAATTATTATATATGTACACAATTGTATAATATTTTTTAAATGTATATAAAGCAAAGATGAAAACTGTAAAAAAGTCCCTCTGGCAAAGTTATAACTTTAATTTGCTATTTCCATTCTAGTCTGAAGTAGAGACATGGTGTATTAACTGGGCCTTATGGTTTACTGACTGAGCCAGCGTGTACGGGCCAGCTTTCAGCTAGGACAGGCGAGACATAAAATTGTCTCACGAGGGGGAGGATTTTGTAAATATATTGTCATTCACTCACCCACACCAATGGCAATAATGAAAGGAAGAGCCTTCATATTAAACCAATAAATGGTTAAACTTATATACCTAGAAGCGTAAAGTGGATCTTAATTCATTTGTCACTCCGTCTCCTTCAGGCCTCATAAGGTTAGTAGCCAGGACCCCAGAGGTACTGAAAGTTAGGGAAATGTTTGAGGCAGGAAAAAGTTTTAAAGGTTTAAAAGAAACCTTTAAAATACATATATACATACATATATATACATATATATATATATATATATATATATATATATAGTCAAAGGGGAAGGGAAGAGAGTGGGATAGACTGGGATTTTGGAACTAGTAGATGCAAACCCTTATATTTAGAATGGATAAGCAGGAGTTCCCGTCATGGCTCAGTGGAAACGAATCTGACTAGCATCCATGAGGATGCAGGTTCAATCCCTGGCCCCACTCAGTAGGTTAAGGAACCGGCATTGCTGTGAGCTGTGGTGTAGATCGCAGACGTGGCTCGGATCTGGCGGTGCTCTGGCTGTGGTGCAGGCCAGCAGCTACAGCTCCTATTCAGCCCCTAGCCTAGGAACCTCCATACGCCTTGGGTGTGGCCCTAAAAAAAATAAAAAGATTTTAAAAAATTTTTTTCTAATTTAAAAATAGAATGGATAAGAAATGGGGTCCTGCTGTATAGCGCAGGGAACTATATCTAACCACTTGTAATAGAACATGATGGAAGATAATATGAGAAGAAGAATGTATAGATATGTATGACTGGGCCACTTTGCTGTACAGTAGAAATTGACAGAACATTGTAAATCAACTAAAATTTAAAAATTAAAAAAATACGTATATACATACATGTCGCGAGACATGTTTCTACAGTATTTTCTTAGCCTCTTTGCTGAAAACTCTATCTTGTCCTGCTTTACTTTACCCCATCTTCCTGCTTGAAAAAGTCACAGAGCTGGTAAATGACTTAAGCTTAAGAACAAAGACCTGAAGGCATAAGTTATTCATATGTTCAGCTGAATGAGGGCATAAGGCGTTGGTCTAGGCACTCAGATGCACAGCACAGATTGGCACACCGTTTGCACAGCATGGTATGTCCCCTTAAGAATAAGAGAAAGAGGAACCTCATGGCCCCAAGTGGTTTATGAAGGGTCTTTGGCAGAATATGCATTAGCAAAGAGAACCAAGTTGCAAACCTAGGCACACCAGGAAGCACAGTGAGGATTCTCTAGATGCTGTGCATAGATAGCTAACACCAAGCTTCCTCAAATGCTAATGATTGTTAAATGCCTGAAGATCAGAGTAAAAGCTTAACCATCTACCAGCTATGTGACTTTTTTAAAATAATAATAAAAAAAACTATATTCTGCACCTATAGCCGGCTCCTCACTTGACGTCATCCCAAAGAGCACAATAAAAGCAGTGTGGTTTCTTGAGGCGGCGCTCTTGGTCCCGGAGACCTTGAGTCCCCGGGTTCCCACCTTTAATTAAGACAAAGGTCTCTGTGTCTTGTTTTATGTTAACTTCTTCCTTAAGTTTCACAGCACCCGTTCTTCAGCCCTCACCTGCTGCACTGGTCTTGGCACATACACACACATATATGTATGTATAGAAATAACTGTCTAGAGAATAGAGACTTAATGTTAGAACTCAAGTTTAAACTCAACAGTCCTGGGAGTTCCCGTCGTGGCGCAGTGGTTCACGAATCCGACGAGGAACCATGAGGTTGCGGGTTCGGTCCCTTCCCTTGCTCAGTGGGTTAAGGATCCGGCGTTGCCGTGAGCTGGGGTGTAGGTTGCAGACGCGGCTCGGATCCAGCGTTGCTGTGGCTCTGGCATAGGCTGGTGGCTACAGCTCCGATTCGACCCCTAGCCTGGGAACCTCCATATGCCGCAGGAGCGGCCCAAGAAATAGCAAAAAGACCAAAAAAAAAATAAAAAAATAAAAATAAAAATAAATAAATAAATAAATAAACTCAACAGTCCTTAACTGGTCTTATCTGAATTCTTTTGAATGTGGGATGCAGGTACACATGCTAATAAGTTTGACAAGAGGTAGAACTGTCCTCTAAAAGGACCCAGCCCCTGTGAGGGACTTGTATCCCTCTAGTGCCATCTCTAAGAAGGGTCATTGTTGCTCCACTCTTCCTGAAGCTGACCCTGGATAGGTAAAGCGGGGGTGAGGCAAAGAAGGGAAAGCTTCAGGGCACTGTTAGGAGCCACTGAGGTTCAGCCCCACTGGGGAGCTGAGGGACAGCTTCCAACCCAGTTCCATTTGAAATGGGTGCGGGTGCCCCTAGGGAGGTGCATTCCTCTGCCCCGGGGTGAGCAAGCCCTCCTGCCAGAGAAAGGCCTAGGTGGAAAGTCCCAGTGCAGGAGAAGAGGAAGCTCCGGGCAGGGGGGCGGTGAGCTGGCCCTGGTGCCAGAGAAGCAATGCCTCGTGTGTGCCCTCGGACAGCCCCGACAGTCATTATTCTATTTCTACGATCTGGTCGAGAATCTGCAGCCCCACCCCCAGCAGGTATTTCCAGTGGGTCACTCTGCCGCTCCACAGGGAGGGAGATACCCACTAAGGAGCACATCATCTTTGCAAAGTATTTTTTTATATTTCTTACCCATCTCACCTTGCCTCTCGCCTTGCCTGACAGGTGTCTGCTGCCAGTCTTCGCCAAACGGGTCTCCCAAGTGTCTCCCCTGGTAGTAAGTTTGCTCTTTTCCTGCAAACTATAGGCATATGTAAATACACAAAGAAAAAAAAATCATCCTCTTCTTATTTCTCCACCTTTCAAAGCCATAATACATAATGCATAAAAGGACTTCAATGGCCAATGGATGGCCTCCCTATTACAATTTCCCCTCCCAGCCTCACGACCGACATTAATATCTGGGAAATAAGTTTGTCGGGGTGTGAGAAAGAGGCTGCATCTCATCAAAACTACAAATGCCCCCCCGGTTTTCACGACCCTCCGCATCCCTTCCCTAAGGGTAACCATAAATTGAGCTTTTCCACAAGCAGCCACATTGCTCGACATGTCCTAAAACAGAGTTCAGTTAGAGATTTTCCGTGTGTGAGGACATACTTTCCACCAGATATACACCTATAATAACCACTCAGGCCTAGGCAAGTACATGATTCCTTCTCAGTTAGAGCTATTGACACTTGGTTTCAATGTTATTTTTCTACTTTTACAGGTGTTACTGTCATTCACACAAAATTCCCTCTAACGAAGAGAGGCCACAGAGGTAGCACAACTCTTGAACGTTAGCACCTTACTAGAATTTTGATTTGGAGGGAAAAACCAAGAAAATGAGTAACACGAAAAACTCAAAAGTTTTTTTTTTTTCCTCCTCTTAAAGGCTTCCATCCACTCTCTTCACAGAGAACCCAAAGCACCTCAGGACTTTTAAAAGTCTTGAGTTTGTGGTTGCCAAGGGGGAAGGGGAGAGAGTGGGATGGACTGAGAATTTAAGGTTAATAGATGCAAACTATTACCTTTGGAATGGATAAGCAATGAGGTCCTGCTGTATAGCACTGGGAACTATGACTAGTCACTTATGATGGAGCAGGATAATGTGACAAAAAAGAATGTATACATGTATGTGTGACTGGGTCACCACGCTGTACAGTAGAAAATGGACAGATTTTTTTTTAATAAAAATCATTAAAGGAAAAAAACTAAATAAAAGTCTTGAATTCTCTTTTTTCCTCATTACATTCACAGTATAATGGGATGGGTCCTGGGATGAAGAGGGAACTCCCAGGCTTGTATCTCAGGAATCACAATAAAGCTCCAAGGCATTTGACTAAGGCTTGGGATGGTCAAACACAAGCCTCTTCTACTTGCCGGCTTTGTGAAATTCAAGGAGAAAAATCCTGTAAATCATTCTATTTGGAAAGAACACCAGCCTAAAAGTAAAGGGGAAGAAAGCAAAGGGAGCTATTTTCCTTAGCCATCGCCCAGAGAAAAAAGTGTAAGACTCACCTGCGCTGTGTCAGGCCCATGGGATCTGGCTTTCAGTCGAGCATCGACAAATCCCCCTGGAGGAGGTGTCTTGCTTGGAACGCTGTTGTAGTACGGGTGGTCTGAGCCATCGCCCTCCTCTTCAGTCCAGGGCTCATCTAGACTCTGCATTCTGTTAAAAGATGATTTTCAAGGACTTTAGCCAAAAGTTGAGCTTGCCATCAAAATGAAAAAAAAAAAAATCGTAGCTAGGACCGGTCACCCCAGAAAGCAGTTTAGTTACTACGCCTTCAACCGTCTATGTCTCAGGCATAAATGAAAAGCAGATGAGGGGTTTGGCCAAATATCCCTGCCTTATTCACAGTTCCACTCTTTAGAAAATCCCAGTCGGAGTTCCCATCGTGGCGCAGTGGTTCACGAATCCGACTAGGAACCATGAGGTTGCGGGTTCGGTCCCTGCCCTTGCTCAGTGGGTTAACGATCCGGTGTTGCCGTGAGCTGTGGTGTAGGTCGCAGACGCGGCTCGGATCCAGCGTTGCTGTGGCTCTGGCGTAGGCCGGTGGCTACAGCTCCAATTCTACCCCTAGCCTGGGAACCTCCATATGCCGCGGGAGCGGCCCAATAAATAGCAAAAAGACAAAATAAATAAATAAATAAATAAATAGAAAATCCCAGTCATATTTGAAACAAGGAAGAACTTGTTTTTAAAAAGTACATTGAGAAAAGACATACATGATATGTAAGGATAACCAGTTAGTCAAGGTACAGACACACATTTTAGTATACCATGAAATTTACCTAGAACAAAATTGACTTTAAAATGGAGATAAATGACATCAGAGAAAATGGTAGAACAAGGAGCTCTGAATATTCTCTTCTCTATAATAACCACAAGAACACTAGCAAAAAAATTTTTTTCATAATCAACATTTTCAGACCTCTGGAAATAAACCAGAAGCTTATAGCAACCTAGAGAGTGTTTAATAAACAAGCAAACACAAACAGCTGTCAGAACAACAACTTTGTTCTGTTTTAACTTGCTCTATTGCTGTCTCCACGATCGCCTTAAAACCCAAAATCCCACAGTCCCAGGGAAAATCAGCAGCCTGATAGCCATGGGAGGGGGCAAAATTGTGTTGAGGCTCCTTCAAAGCTCTATTCCCAGAGAACTGTCATTATGACTTGTTTGGTCATTCTCTAGAAGAATCCACTCCTAAAGCTGTCTTTATTTGACCTGATTCAGAGCTTTTCCAAGGAAAACAGCTTCTTCACCAGGGTTATTTGTCAGAAAAAATTAGAGGAAATTGTTTAACATTGCTACTCCCTGAAACAGTGGATTACATTTAGGGTAAAGAGTAAGCTCATTAAAACCTTAAAAGAAAAAGTGAGGGAGTTCCCATCGTGGCTCAGTGGTTAACGAATCCAACTAGGAACCATGAGGTTGCAGGTTCGATCCCTGGTCTCACTCAGTGGGTTGAGGATCCGACACTGCCATGAGCTACGGGGTAGTTCACAGACGCAACTCGGATCGGGCATTGCTGTGGCAGTGGTGTAGGCCAGCGGCTACAGCTCCAATTAGACCCCTAGCCTGGGAACCTCCACATGTCGAGGGTGCAGCCCTCGAAAGACAAAAAGACAAAAATATACATATATATGAGCCATGCAAAGAAACAAAAAAATTTGGCTAATACACAAGAAAAAAAAAGCAATCAATAGAAACTGTCAGAGTTCCCATTGTGGCTCAGTGGTTAACGAATCCGACTAAGAACCATGAGGTTTCGGACTCGATCCCTGGCCTTGCCCAGTGGGTTAAGGATCTGGTGTTGCCATGAGCCGTGGTGTAGGTCGCAGACGCGGCTCTGATCCTGCGTTGCTGTGGCTCTGGTGTAGGCCGGTGGCTACAGCTCTGATTCGACCCCTAGCCTGGGAACCTCCATATGCCACAGAAGCAGCCCAAGAAATGGCAAAAAAAAAAAAAAAAAAATAGAAACAGTCCCTGAGGAAACTCAGGTTTTGGACTCACTAGATGAAGACTTTAAATTAGCTACTTTAAATATGTTTTGAGAACTAAGGGAAACAAAAAATCAAACATTGACAATGTTCTCATCAAATGGGATATATCAATGATATTCACACCTAGATACCTCACAATCAAACTGATTCCAACCAAAATTAAAGAATGATGAAGCAGCAAGAGAGAAGCAGCTCATCATGGACAAGTGACCCTCAATAATACTAACAGTTGATTTCTTATCAGAACCAATGAAGACCAGAAGGGCAGTGGGATGGCACATTCCAAGCACTGAAGGAAAAATACTGTCTACCAAGAACTCTAATCAGGCATGTCCTGTTTTATTGTGCTTCACTTTACACAGACCTTACAATTTGCATTTTTTCACAAATTGAAGGTTTATAGCAGCTCTGCATTGAGCAAGTCTATCAGTGCCATTTTTCCTATAGCATTTCCTCCCTTCATGTCTCTGTGTCACATTTTGGTAATTTTCATGCTATTTCAAACTTTTTCATTATTGTCATATTTGTTATAGTGCTCTGTGATCATTGATCTCTGAGGTTACTATTGTAATTGTTTTGGGGTGCCACAAACTGCATCCATGTAAGATGGCAATTTTTTTTTGTCTTTTGTCCTTTTAGGGTTGCACTAGTGGTATATGGAAGTTCCCAGGCTAGGGGTCAAATCAGATCTGCAGCCGCCGGCCTACACCACAGCCACAGCAAGGCCAGATCCAAGCCGCATCTGCGACCTACACCACAGCTCATGGCAACACCGGATCCTTAACCCACTGAGCAAGGCCAGGGATCGAACCCGCAACCTTATGGCTCCTAGTCGGATTCATTTCCACTGAACCACGACAGGAACTCCTAAGATGGCAAACTTAATGTGTGTGTTCTGACTGCTCCACTGACTGACTGTTCCCCCATCTTTATCCCTCTTCTTTGGCCTCCCTATTCCCCAAGACACAACAATATTGAAATTAGACCATTAATAAGCCTACTATGACCTCTAAGTGTTCAAGAGAAAGGAAAAGTCATACGTCTCTCACTTTAAAAGAAAAGCTAGAAATGATTAGGCTCAGTGAGGAACGCATGTCAAAAGCTGAGACAGGCCAAAAGATAGGCCTCTTGTGTCAAAGAGTTAGCCAAATTACGAATGCAAAGGAAACATTCTTGAACGAAATTAAAGTGAATGTATGAATGATATGCCACTGAACATATGAATGAATTAAAAAAAAGTGAATCTGCCTTATTGCTGATATGGAGAAAGTTTTTGGTCTGGATAGAAGATAAAACCAGCCACAACATGACCTTAAGCTAAAGCCTAATCCTGAGCAAGACTCTAACTCTCTTAACTCTATGCGGGCTGAGAGATGAGGAAGCTGTAGAAGAAAAGCTTGACTCTAGCAGAGGTTGGTTCACGAGGCTAAAGAAAAGAAGCCATTTCCATAATGGCACAGTGCAAGGTGAAGCAGCAAATGCTAAAGCAGAAGCTACGGCAAGCTAACCGGAATACCTAGCTAAGATAATTAATGAAGGTGCCTACACTAAATAACAAATTTTTGGTGTAGATAAAACAGCCTTGTATTGGAAGAAGATGCCAAGTCAATGCCTGTCTTCAAAACTTCAAAAGATAGACTGACTCTCTCGTTGGGGGCTAACGCAGCCAGTGACTTTAAGTTGAAGCCAATGCTCATTGACCATTCTGAAAATCCTAGGGCCCTTAAGAATTATGCTAAACCAGAGTTCCTGTCGTGGCTCAGCAGTAACAAACCCGACTAGTACCCATGAGGATGCAGGTTCGATCCCTGGGTTAAGGATCTGGTGTTGCCGTGAGCTGTGGTGTAGGTTGCAGATGCAGCTTGGATTACCCCATTGTTGTGACTGTGCTGTAGGCTGGCAGCTACAGCTCTGGTTCGACCCCTAGCCTGGGAACTTCCATGTGCTGAAGGTGTGGCCTTACAAAGACAAAAATAATAATAATAATAATAACAATAATAATAATGCTAAACATACTCTGCCTATTCTTTATAATTGGAATAATAAAGCTGAATGACAACCCATCAGTTTACAGCATGATTTACTGAATATTTTAGGCCCGCTGTTGAGACCCACAGTTCAGAAAAACATAGACTCTTTTCAAAATATTACTGCTGGTTGATAATGCCCCTGGTCACCCAAGAGCTCTGATAGAGATGTCCGTGAAATTAATGTTGTTTTCATGCTTGTTAACACAACATCCATTCTACAGCCCATGGATCAAGGAGTAATTTCCATTTCAAGTCTTATTATTTAAGAAACACATTGCATAAGCTGTAGTTGTCATAGATAGGGGTTCTTCTAACTGATCTGGGCAAAGTCAACTGAAAGCCCTCTGGAAAGGACGGACCATTCTAGATGCCATAAGAACATGTGTGACTCATGGAAACAGGTAAAATTATCAATAGTAACAGGAGTTTGGAAGAATTTAATCCCAAACCTCATGGATGACTTTGAGGGGTTCAAGACTTCAGAGGAGGAAGTAACTGCAGACATGGTGACAATAGCAAAAGAACTAGAATTAGAAGTGGAACTTGAAAATGTGACTGAATTGCTGCAGTTTTATGACACAAATTTAATGAATGAAGAGCTGTGTCTTGGGATGAGCAAAGAAAGTGGTTTCTGGTTTGTTTGTTTGTTTTTGTCTTTTCTGGGGCCGCATCTACAGCATATGGAGGTTCCCAGGCTAGGGGTCGAATCGGAGCTGTAGCCTCTGGCCTATGCCACAGCCACAGCCACGCCAGATCTGAGCCGAGTCTGCAAACTACCCCATAGCTCACGGCAATTCCGGATCCTTATCCCACTGAGTGAGGCCAGAGATCAAACCCACAACCTCATGGTTCCTAGTTGGATTCGTTAACCACTGAGCCATGACTGGAACTCCAGAGAGTGTTTTCTTGACATGGAATCTACTCCTGGTGAAGATGCTGTGAAAACTGTTGAACAATAACAAAGGGTTAGAATGTTCCATATACCTAGTTGATAAAGCAGAGTTTAAGAAGAGTGACTCCAATTTAGAAGGTAGTTCTATGAGGGAAATGCTTTCAAACTGCACTACATGATACAAAGAAATCATTCATGAAAGGAAGAATCAAAGAATGAGGCAAAATTCATTGTTGTCTTGTTTGAAGCATTTGTCACAGCCACCCCAACACTCAGCAACCATCGTCCCTGACCGGTCAACACCATCAACCCTGAGGCAAGATCCCCTACCAGTAAAAAGATTAAACTAGCCCAGATGATGACTAGCAATTTTTAGAAGCAAAGCATTTTTAATTAAGGAATGTACAATATTTTTTAAGCCATAATGCTATTGCACACTTAATAGACTACAGTACAGTATAAACATATCTTTTAAAGGCACTGGAAAAACCAAAAGAAATGTGTGACTTGCTTTATTGCGATACCCACTTTATTGCACTGGTCTGGAATCAAACCCTCAGTATCTCTGCAGTATGCCTGTATCCAGCAAAACTATTCTTCAAAATGAATCAAAAGTTAAGACAGCCGTGAGCTGTGGTGTAGGTTGCAGACGCGGCTCAGATCCTGCGTTGCTGTGGCTCTGGTGTAGGCTGAAGACTACAGCTCTGATTTGACCCCTAGCTTGGGAACCTCCATATGCCTCGGGAAGCGGCCCTGGAAAAGGCAAAAAGACAAAAAAAAAAAAGTTAAGACAATTCCAGATAAGTAGAAACCTAGAAAATTCATCACTAACAGATTTGCCCCACAAAAAATATTAAAGGAAGTACTTCTAGATAAAATAAAGGCCACTAGTTGCCATTGGGCTCAGTGGGTTAACAACCCAACGTGGTCTCTGTGGGGATTCCAGTTCGATCCCCGCCTCACTCAGTGGATTAAGGATCTGGTGATGCCACAGCTGTGGCGTAGGAGGCAAATGCAAATCAGACCTGGTGTTGCTGTGGCTGTGGTGTAGGCCGGCAGCTAAAACTCCAATTCAACCCCTAGCCTGGGAACTTCCATATGCTGCAGGTATGGCCTTTAAAAGAGCTAATTAATTAATTAAAAGCCTCTAGACAATAATTCCTGTCAACATGAAAAAATAGATAGTGGTAAAGTTAAATACATAGGTAAGTATAAAAGCCTATAAATGTAGGTTTTTTGGTTTTTGGGGGGGATTTTTTTGGATGTGCTCCAGCATGCAGAAGTTCTTGGGCCAGGGAATGAACCTGAACCACAGCAGTGACACTGCCAGATCCGTAACCACTAGCCCATCAGGGAATTCCTATCTCCTTTCTGAATTAAAAGACAACTGAATAAAGCAATAATTATAAACATATGTTGATGAGCACTCAATGTAGAAATATGGAATCTTTATGACATAACAGCACAACGGAGGATGGAGAAATGGAGCCACACAGGAGCAAAGTTTTTATATACTATTGAAATTAAGTTGGTGTTGTCTGAATTAAATTATTACAAATTAAGATGGTAATTGCAATTCTCAGGACAATCACTGAGAAAATAACTTTTAAAAGATAGTTTAAAAAAAGCAAAGTACTTAAAAAATTGACTCAAAATATTTATTTAACATGAAAGAAAGCAGTTATGGAGAAATAAAGGGACAAAAAAATGACATGACATGTAGAAAAAAATAGCAAAATAGCAGGTAAAAATCCTAATTTATCAGTAACTACATTAAGTATAAATACATTAAACACTGCAATTAAAAGGCAGAGATTAGCAGAATGGATTTTTTTTTTTGTCTTTTTGCCTTTTCTAGGGCCGCTCCTGCGGCATATGGAGGTTCCCAGGCTAGGGGTCTAATCAGAGCTGTAGCCACCAGCCTAAGCCAGAGCAACAGCAACACAGGATCCAAGCCACGTCTACGACCTACACCACAGCTCATGGCAACACCAGATCCTTAACCCATTCAGCAAGGCCAGGGATCGAACCCGAAACCTCATGGTTCCTAGTCAGATTCCTTAACCACTGAATCATGACGGGAACTCCTGGATTTTTTTTTTAATGATTTTTTTTTTTCCATTATAGCTGGTTTACAGTGTTCTATCAATTTTCTACTGTACAGCAAAGTGACCCAGTCACACATACACATAGACATTCCTTTTTCTCCCATTATCATGCTCCATCATAAGTGACTAGTCATAGTTCCCAGTGCTATACAGCAGGAACTCATTGCTTATCCATTCCAAAGGCAATAGTTTGCATCTATTAACCCCAAATTCCCAGTCCATCCCATTCCCTCCCTCTCCCCCTTGGCAACCACAAATCTGTTCTCCAAGTCTATGAGTATGTTCCTTTTCTGTAGAAAGGTTCGTTTGTGCCATATATTAAATTCCAGATATAAGTGATGCCATATGGTATTTATCTTTCTCTTTCTGACTTACTTCACTTGGTATGAGAGTTTCTAGTTCCATCCATGTTGCTGCAAATGGCATTATTTTGTTCTTTTTTATGACTGAGTAATATTCCATTGTGTATATACATACCACATCTTCTTAATCTAGGTTGGATTTTTTTTAATGATCTGACTATGCGTTTCCTACAATAGATTTTAGAGTTAAAGATAAAAATAGAGAGTTCTCATAGTGGCATAGTGGAAACAAAGCCAACTAGTATCCATGAGGATGTGGGTTCAACCCCTGGCTTTGCGCAGTGAGTTGGGGATCCAACATTGCTGTGAGCCCATGAGCTGTGGTGTGGGTTGCAGATGCGGCTCAGATTCCACGTTGCTGTGGCCATGGCAGAGGCTGGCAGCTGTAGCTCCAATTCAACCCCCATCTTGGGAATTTTCATATGCCACGAGTGCAGCCCTAAAAAGAGCAAAAAAAAAAAGATAAAAATAGATTGAAAGTAAAAAGATGTAAAAAGATATTGCATGCAAAGAGCAACCAAAAGAGAGCTGTGGTAGTTCTATCAGGCAAATAGACTTTAAGACAGAGAATTTTACTAGAGATAAAGAAATTTTATAATGATATATAAGAGCAACCCATCAAGAAGATGTAATAATTATAAGCCTTAATGTACCTCACTACAGACCCTAAAATATATGAAGCAAAATCTGGCGGAATCAAAGGGAGAAAGAGTATAATATTAATAGTTGAAGATATCAATGCACACTTTCAATAACAGATAGAACAAACAGAGAGGACTGGAAAATAGAAAATTGAACAACACTATATATCAACTAGACATAACAGACAGCTATAGAACACTCAAATCAGTAACAGGAGAATACAAATTTTTCTCAAGCGCACATGGGACATTCTCCAGGATAGACCTTATGCTAAGCCACAAAAAAAGATTCAAAAATTGTAAAGGATTGAAATCATACAATGTACGTTTTCAGGCCATAATGGAATCAAAGAAGAAATTAATATCAGAAAGGAATTTAGGAAATTTACATGTACGTAGAAATTAAACCACACATTCCTAAGTAACAAATGGATCAAAAAATAAATCACAGGGAAGTTAGAACAAACTTTCAAATGAATGAAAACAATAAAAAACATATTTATGGGATGAATATAAAGCAGTGCTTAGAGGGAAATTTTGACTGTAAATACTTATATGATAACAGTCAATCTCCAATCAATTACTTGACCTTCTACTTTAATAAACCAGAAAATAAGAGCCAACTAAACCCAAAGCAAGCAGAAGAGAGAAAATAATAAATATTAGAGTGGAAATAAAGTAGTTAGTAAAAAAAAATAGAGAAAAACAATGAAATCAAGAACTGGTTCTTAGAACAATTAACAAAATTGACAAATCTATAGCTAGAGTGACCAAGAAAAAAGAATGAAGACTCAACTTACCAAAATCAGGAAGAAATGAGGAAAAACTACTACCAACCATACAGGAAGTAAAAGGATTAGAAGAGAAACTATTAAAAATTATATACCAACAAATTAGATAACCTAGACAAAACGGGAAAAAATTCCTACAAAGACTCAAGCCACAAAGATTAACTCAAGAAGAAATAGAAAATCTGAATGGACCTGTAACAGATAAAGAAATTAAATTAGTAATCAAAATCTTGCATTCCAAGAAAAGCCCAGAATTATATGGCTTCCCGGTGAATTCTGTCTAACATCCAAAGGAGAATTTGCAGCAATTCTTCATAATTGTTCCAAAAAATAGAACAGGAGGGAAATTTCCAGACTCAGTCTATGTGGCCAGTATTAACCTGATACCAAAATCAGACAAAGACACCACAAGAAAAAAAAAAAAAACTGTAGACCCATATCTTATGAATATGAACAGGAAAATCCTCAACAAAATGCTAGCAAACCAAATCCAGCAACATACAAAAAGAATCATACACCATGACTAAGTGGGATTTCTCCCAGTAGTGCAAGTTTGGTTCAACATTTAAATGTCAGCTAATGTAATATATCATACCAATAGAATAAAAACAAATACCAAATAATCATCTCAATAGACACAGAAAAATCATTTGACAAAATCCAATGCTTTGCATGAAAAAAAAACACTCAAAAAATTTGAAATAGAAGAGCATTTTCTCAACCTAAAAAAGAGAGTCTATGACAAGCCCACAATTAATAACACAATTAATGGTGTGCATGTACTATTTGCATAGTACATGATTCGTATATAAAAAATACTAAGGAGCAGCTCCTGTTGTGGCTCAGAGGATTTCAAACCCAACTAGTATCCATGAGGATGCAGGTTGGATCCCTGGCCTTGCTCAGTGGGTTAAGGATCTGACATTGTAGTAAGCTGTGGTATAGATTGCAGACACAACTCAGTGCCATGCTGCTGTGGTTGTGATAGGCCAGCAGCTGAAGCTCCAAATTGACCCCTATCCTGGAAACTTCCATATGCCACAGGCGCAGCCCCCAAAAGACAAAACAAACAGAAAAAAAGCAAAATGCTAAGAATTACACACACACACACACACACACAAATGATTAGCACTAATAAAAGTATTCAGAAAGTGTGCAGGATACATAATCAATATACAAAAGTTAATTATATATGTTACCAATGGGAAAAAATTAACAATTCCATTCACTACAGTATTAAAAAGAATAAAGTATTGTTTTTCTGCTTTTTTTTTGGCTGTGCCTTCAGCTTGAAAAATTTCCCAAGCCAGGGATAAAACCCATGCCACAGCAGTGACCGAAGCCACATCAGTGACAATGTTGAATCTTTAACCCACTGAGCCACCAAGGAGTTCCCAAAATATTTATTCTTTTGGTAATAAAAGTTACCAAAACAAATGCAAGACTTATACACTGAAAATAACAAAACTTTATTGAAAGAAATTAAAGAAAATCTAAATAAGTGGAAAGGCTGTTCATGGATTGGAAGACTTAATATTGTTGATATGGAAGCACTCCTCAAATTGGTGTACATATTCAGTGTAATCCCTACAAAATGCCAATTGTCTTTTTTGTAAAAATAGATGAGCTAGGGGAGTTCCCCTTGTGGCGCAGCAGAAACGAATCCGACAAGGAACCGTGAGGTTGCAGGTTCGATCCCTGTCCTCGCTCAGTGGTTTAAGGATGCGGCATTGCCATGAGCTGTGGTGTAGGTCGCAGACTCAGCTCAGATCTGGCGCTGCTGTGGCTCTGGCATAGGCAGATTAGACCCCTAGCCTCGGAACCTCCATATGCTACAGGGTGCGGCCCTAAAAAGATCAAAAAAGAAAAAAAAAATGAGCTAGGCTAAAATTGATTTGACATTGCAAGGGGCCCAAAACAGTCAAAATAATCTTGACAAAGAATAGCATAGTTGGAATACTCATTCTTCCTGATTTCAAACTAACTATAAAGCTATATTATTCAAGACTATGCGGTACTGGCATAAGGACAGACATATAAATCAATGGAATGCAATTAAGACTCCATAAATAAGCCCACACATTTTTGGTCAATTGATTTCAACAAGGATGCCCAGACAATTCAATGTGTAAAAGAAGAGTCTTTTCAACAAATGGTGCTTGACAACGGGGCCGCCATTTGTGAAAAAATGAAGTTAGACCCTTACTTCACACCTTATACAAAAATTAACTCAAATGGATTAGAGACCTGAATGTAAGAGCTAAAACTTAGAAGTAAACATAGGTGTAAATCTTTTATGACTTTGGCTTAGGCAATGGTTTTGTACACGTGACACCAAAGGCAAAAGCAGTCAAAGAGAAAATAATTAATCAGACTTCATCAAAATTAAAAACCATTGTGCTTCAAAGGGCTTAATTAAGAAAATGCAAAGAAAACAAAAAAATGGGAGAAAATATTTGTTAATCATATATCCAAGAGGAGACTTGCATCCAGAATATATAAAGAACTTCTACAAGTCAATGACAAAAAGACAAATAACTCAATCTTAAAAATACACTAAAGATTTCAGCAGACGTTTCTCCAAAGATATACAAATAGTCAATAAGCACCTGAAAAGATGTCCAACATCATTTGTCATCGGGGAAGGGCACATACCTATCAGAATGGCTAAAATTAAAATGATAGACAATAACAAGTATTGGTGAAATTGGAACCCTCATCATATTTTGTTGGTGAAAATGTGAAATAGTACAGTCACTTCGGAAAACAGCTGGCTGTTTCTCAAAATTTCAACATAGAGTTACCGTATGACTGAGCAATTCCACTCCTAGTTATACACCCAAGAGTAATGAAACATCTGTTAATATAGGAATCTTCAGAGTAGCATTTTTCGTAAGAACTAAAAGGTGAAAACAGGATTTCCCATTGTGGTGCAGCAGAAACAAATCCGACCAGTATCCATGAGGATGTGGGTTCCATCCCTGGCCTCACTCATTGGGTTAAGGATCTGGTATTGCCATGAGCTGTGGTGTAGGGCACAGACACAGCTCAGATCTGGTGTTGCTGTGGCTGTGGCATAGGCCAGCAGCTGTAGCTCCCACTGGACTCCTAGCCTGGGAACTTCCATATGCCACCAGTGCAGCCCTAAAAAGCAAAATAAAATAAAAGGTGAAAACAACCCAAATGTCCATAAACTGATGAATAAACAAAAGATAACATGTGCATACAATGCAGTATTATTCAACCCTAAAAACGTCATAGTGATACATGCTACGCTATGGATTAGCCTTGAAAATATTCCAGTAAGTGAAAGTCAGGCACATCTTTTATGATTCCATTTATATAAAATGTCCAGAATTGGCAAATCAATGAAGACAGAAAGTGACAGTCTGGGGAGAGGGGGTTGAAAAATGGGGAACAACTGCTAATAAGTATGGGTTTTCTTTCTTGCGTGGTGAAAATGTTCTTGATTTAGACTACGGTGATAGCGAAATCTTTGACAATACTGAATACCACAGAACTGTGTGTGTATATATATATTTTTTTTTGGCTTTTTTTTTTTGGCTTTTTGCTATTTCTTTGGGCCGCTCCTGCGGCATATGGAGGTTCCCAGGCTAGGGGTCTAATCAGAGCTGTAGCCGCCGGCCTACGCCACAGCCACAGCAACGCAGGATCCGAGCCATGTCTGTAACCTACACCACAGCTCACGGCAACGCCGGATCATTAACCCACTGAGCAAGGGCAGGGACCGAACCCGCAACCTCATGGTTCCTAGTCGGATTCATAAACCACTGCGCCACGACGGGAACTCCTGCTTATTTTTTTAAGGGCCACACTCACAGCATGTGGCAGTTCCCAGGCTAGGGGTCAAATCGGAGCTGTAGTTGCCGGCCTACACCAGAGCCACAGCAACATGGGATCCGAGCCACATCTTCGACCTACACCACAGCTCGTGGCAATGCCAGAGCCCTGACCTACTGACGGGGATGGAAACCCCGTCCTCATGGATCTTAATCAGGTCCGATACCACTAAGCCACGACAGGTACTCCAGAACTATATACTTCAAAAGAGTAATTTTATTGTTTATGAATTATATATCAGTTTTAACAAATAATAAATGGAGTTTTAACTAATTTTTCATTGTCTTCTCTGGTTTTGTGTTGAAAATGACCTTGGATTTCTACAAGAAAGATCAGAGGAAAACTCTTCCAAGGAAAATAATACCACTCCAAAAACCTATTCATCTAAAAATACTTTTATGGAGTTCCGGTCGCGGCTCAGTGGTTAACGAATCCAACTAGGAACCATGAGGTTGCAGGTTCGATCCCTGGCCTTGCTCAGTGGGTTAAGGACCCGGCGTTGCCGTGAGCTGTGGTGTAGGTTGCAGACTCGGCTCAGATCCCGTGTTGCTGTGGCTGTGGTGTAGGCCAGCAGCCACAGCTGCGATTAGACCCTAGCCTGGGAACCTCCATATGCCTCGGATTCCGCCCTAAAAAAAAGACCAAAAAAAATAAAAAAATAAAAAATAAAAGTACTTTTATTTTCATTTTTGGCTGCCCCACAGCATATGGCGTTCCCAGTCCAGGGATCAGATCCGAGCCTCCATTGCAACGTAAGACACAGCTGTGGCAACACCAAATCCTTACCTCACTGTGCCTGCCCAGAGATCAACCCGATTCCATTATGCCATAGTGGGAACTCCAAAAGTAATATTTTTCATTTCCAGGTGGAGGTGGATGATGAATTCAGATCACAGAGTCTCTCCACCAATAATTCATACAATGGATAAAAAAAAAAAATCCACAAATAAGTAAAGCCATTCACTCATGAGCAGCAAGAGACAAAGGAAAGAAGAAGCCATGTGCCACCAGCATGAAACTAGAGATGCTAGAGCAGCTTAAGGAGGCCTAAGACTCCATGCTCCATTGCTCCAGGCTCACCTGTCCCAACTCTACTCCAAGAGACATGGGCAAAGAAGTGGACTGTACCAAGTTCTCATACATAGCTCACATTTCCCAATCTGAAGAGAAACGGCCTGAGCAAATGAGCAGAAAACCCAAGGAGAGCTCCTCATAGACAGAACCTCCTGCCTTGGGATCTCAGTATTTAGAAGGAAAATGAGCCAGTGTCCCCTGCATCCAGGGTCCCCAGGACAAGGCAAGGTGGGGAGGAGCAGGGGTAGCAGCTATAGGCAAAGTGGATTCTCTCATGGCCCAGGATGTCCCTCGCTGAGACAGGAGGTGGTGTGTCCCCACCTGCTCCCTCCATCGCACACCTGCTCAATGGACTCACAGGCAGCTTGTCAGACAAGGTGGGATGGATGTCAGGGAATGCAGGTCCCCTTGCTTCTGCTCTGCTTTAGAAATTTTATATTAGGAGTTCCTGTCGTGGTGCAGCGGAAACGAATCCGACTAGGAACCGTGAGGCTGAGGGTTCGATCCCTGGCCTCATTCAGCAGGTTAAGGATCTGGTGTTGCTGTGGCTATGGTGTAGGCCGGTGGCTACAGCTCCTATTAGACCTCTAGCCTGGGAACCTCCATGTACCATGCATGCAGCCATAAAAAGACAAAAAGAAAAGAAATTTTATATTAATATTTGCATTGGGGGTTGAACGTTTTCTCCGTAGATAAGCTCTCTCTACTTCATTTTCTTTCCCCAAAACTTCTTCAAACTTTTAAATATAGAAATATACACATGGCTTCATACCTTTAGTATATCAGGGAAGTATAGTAGTTCAATTGACTCCCCCCATCTCATTTTTGTACATATTATTTTAATAGTATTTATTTGACTTTATGCAATATTTTAAAAGGACCAAAAGGCATAATAATTGATATAAAAGACACCTACACATCCACCACTGAGATTAAATAAGTGTGACCATTTTGCTATATTTGATTCCTTTTTTAAAATGAAATAAAAATTGTCAAACTCTCTTTGGATGAATAAACATATGATATTAACAATAAAATGTTATGGGTAGAATCTAGATGGTGGGTATGCAGGTGTTCCCTGCAAAATTCTTTTTTTTTTTTTGTCTTTTCTAGGGCCGCACCTTCGGCATATGGAAGTTTCCAGGCTGGGGGTCTAATTGGAGCTGCAGCTGCCGGCCTACACCACAGCCACAGCATCGCGGGATCCGAGCCACGTCTGCAAACTACACCACAGCTCACGGCAACGCCAGGTTGTTAACCCACTGAGCAAGGCCAGGGATCGAACCGAGTCCACATGGATGTTAGTTGGGTTTGTTGACCACTGAGATACAACAGGAACTCCAGAGTATTAAAATTCTTTTTGTATATTGGAACATTTTTATTATAAAATTTTAAGAAGGAAATATACTCAACAGAAACAGTTAAAGCCCACCTCCTCCCCCTGTCACCCTCGGATACCCTAGAGTAGGTATGTAATATATATACATGTTTGTATACTCTTTATAAACCTGCATTTATCCATGAACTATATATACATTTATTTATGTGCTTCAAAAAATTTCCATAGGGAGTTCCCATTGTGGCTCAGCTGTAATGAACCCAACTAGTATCAATGAGGCTGCAGGTTCGATCCTTGGCCGAGCTCAGTGGGTAAAGGATCTCGCATTGTCGTGAGCTGTGTTGTGGTGTAGGTTGGCAGCTATAGCTCCTGTTTGACCCCTGGGCCGGGAACTTCCATTTGCCACAGGTGCGGCCCTAAAAAGCAAAAAAAATTTTAAGTAATAACAAATAAAGAATGTTTAAAGAAAAATTTTCCATAGGTGGTTCATATCCTTTTTCACTCCATTTACAGCGTTTTGAGATTCACTTCAGTAATACACATGCACTGACGAACTCCTTTTAATGACTATGTTTCATCACATATAAAATTTAAAATTTTGTTGACCCACTCTCCTGCCAAGTTCTATGAGGCCCCCAGCACTTTCTAACGCTAACTTTTTTTGCACACAGCTTGTCTGAGTTTGCAGAAGCCTCTATCAACTGAGAGAAAAAAGGGTCTTCACAGGTGCCTCCAGAATGAATGTCTTAAAAAGAAATTTTCCAGTGGATGAAGGGAAAAAAATGAAGTCTCGTTCAAGAAAGGTGAAGACTTCCGAAAGATGAAAAGTTGTCTTCACAATAATGAAGGTGGAGGTGGGCCCGGCCTTCTTAACTAAGTCCCAGAATTTAGATGCAGAGTTAGAAAAAATGTGAGAGGTAAATTCAAAAGAAATAAAATAAAGTTTTATTGACAGTGAACACATCATTGGAATAAAGGCTTTCAATAGGACAGATGACTGAATGACCAAAATACCCCATATTACTTTTTTTAATGCTCTATGTTACCCAGAATATTCTTATGTCTACAAAGAAACTCAACGGTAGACCCCGAACATTTTTTATAATTAACTAAATATCTCAATTTCTGTTTACATTTACTATTTCATTCAACACTTTAAAACAAACATGGAGTTCGCTGGTGGCTCAGTGGGTTAAGAATCCGGCATTGTCACTGCAGTGGCTCAGGTTGCTGCTGTGGCACGGGTTCAATCCTTGGCCCAGGAACTTCTGCATGCCATGGACAAAGCCAAAAAAAAAAAAAAAAAAAAAAAACGCCAAGCCACTACTATTCTTGTCTTTCAGAGAAAACTGCTGAGACCCAGACTGGTTAGAGAAACTGCCCAGGACCTCACAGGCCAGTCTGAAAGCTACAAAGGCCAGTAAAGCAGAACCTATGCTGGTCACCCCAAGCACAGGGCCTCACAGAGGAAGCCTCTAAAGCAGGACATTGGCTTTGTCCCCAATGACGAGAACAACACGACAGGTAGGACCCGTGGTGACACTGACCCAAGGAAGCAGCATAAGGAAACATCACATGCGTGCAGAAGAAACAGAACAGACTCATATCATAGTGTTTTTTGGTAACCTTGGCTACGGTCACTATAGTTTCAAAAAAATGTTTTCCTAAGCATTGGGCGCATCACCCATAATTCATCTTCCATCTGTCGGTCTCCTGAGCCACAGGCCGGCACTGGCCAGGTGTCTCCCAGCCCAAGAAGCCCTGTGACCAACTGTGTCTGTCCAGAGCACTTCTCAGGGAGGTGGTCTGTGGTTTTCTCCTTTTAAGTGTTGTTTAAGAGGAAAGATCAGAAAACGCAGACAGGCCCCTGTAAAGGGTGTCGCAGTGCTACTCACCGGTCATGGAGAGCGGGGATCTTAGAAGGACACTGCAGATACTGCTTAAACCGGAGCTCGAAGGCTTGTCCAATGGAGCCAATGACGTCCTGGGCCAGCCCGTCACAACACTCCAGAATATGACAAGCTGCGGGAGCAAGAGACACAGGCCCATTAGAGACAGACACTGAAGCTACCCAGGCACCGCCTTCCTGCCTGTGAAGCCCTATAGCCTAGGGAAGAAGCGAGGGACAAAGGGATGCAGAGGTGCCTTTCAGAACACGTCCTGGCAGCTTGGCCTGCTGCTTAATCTCTAGGGGCTGTACAGTTTCAACAGAGCATCCATTTCTTAATCACCTATTCTCACCAAAAGTAAAAGTTCTATTTATAAGTACATTTAAAATATTTTAAGGTCAACTTGATTGCTCTTCAAGTGTTTTAGAGTTGATAAAATATCGATTCAACAGGGAAACAGAATTTGGAAGGAAAACCTTAACACTGTAAAGAATCTGGCAGTAGCAAGAAATGTCTTTTTTTCTTTTTCTTTCTTTTCTTTTTTTTTTTTTTTGTCTTTTTAAGGCCGCACCCATGGCATATGGAGGCTCCCAGGCTAGGGGTCTAATCAGAGCTGTAGCCGTTGACCTATACCACAGCTCACAGCAACACCCGATCCTTAACCCACTGAGTGGGGCCAGGGATTGAACCTGCCGCCTCACAGATGCTAGTCAGATTTGTTTTTGCTGAGCCACTATGGGAACTCCTCTTTTCTTTCTTTTTTTTTTTTTTTTTAGGGCCTCACCTGGGGCATATGGAAGTTCTCAGGCTAGGGGTTAAATTGGAGCTGCAGCTGCCGACCTACACCACAGTCACAGCAACACCAGGTCTGAGTCACGTCTGCAACCTGCACTGAACCTCACAGCAACACTGGATCCTTAACCCACTGAGCAGGGCCAGGGATACTAGCTGGGTTCTTAACCCACTAAGCCACAGTGGGAACTCCTGATATTAGCATTTATTATCAACCCAGGTAAGCACAAAGCATACTGAGCAGCTGTGGAAGTTGTATGGCCGTTTGTTAACTGAGAGGAGGGGGGGTGTCTTTCCAGCCAATCAGGAAGACACCTGGCCCTCCTTCCTGGCCTGTTTCCAACCACACATGCCCCCTCCACCCCGATGCTCACCAGCATTGGCTCCAGCCAAGGTAACTGGCTGCCCAGAACTTTGGAAAACCAGAATAACAACTGAGGACAGCCCAGAATATAAAACAGTGCCCTGGGAGTTCCCGTCGAATCTGACTAGGAACCATGAGGTTGCGGGTCCGGTCCCTGCTCTTGCTCAGTGGGTTAACGATCCGGCGTTGCCGTGAGCTGTGGTGTAGGTTGCAGACGCGGCTCGGATCCCGCGTTGCTGTGGCTCTGGTGTAGGCCGGTGGCTATGGCTCCGATTCAACCCCTAGCCTGGGAACCTCCATATGCCGCGGGAGCGGCCCAAGAAATAGCAACAACAACAACAACAACAACAAAGACAAAAAGACAAAAATAAATAAATAAATAAATAAATAAAACAGTGCCCTAGCCTTTAACATAGTGAACAAAGAATAACGTTTCTGGGAGTTCCTGTCATGGCTCAGCAGAAAAAAAATCTGACTAGTATCCATGAGGACACAGGTTCGATCCCTGGCCTCCTCAGTGGGTTAAGGATATGGTGTTGCCATGAGGTGTGGTGTAGGTCAAAGGCATGGCTTGGATCTGGTGTTGCTGTGGCTGTGGCATAGGCCAGCAGCTACAGCTCTGATTCAACCCTAGCTTGGGAACTTCCATATGCGGCGGGCACAGCCCTTAAAAAAAAAACAAATACAAACAAACAAAAAAGAATGATGTTTCTGTAGGGGGGTCCATGTATCGATCCACGCCACCCCTTCATCTTCCACACAGCAGAGAACAGTGAGAGTAGAACTCTGGTATCTACTAGGGTGTGACAGAACCTGCAGGTGCAGAATTAAGCCACGACTCCAGCTCTGGGACCTGGCTCGGTCCTCAGTGGACTGAGAAAACATCATCTGTTGGCTGGCTCTGAGCATCCTTCTGCAGAATGACCTCTCCGTGTTGCAAACTCCAAATCCAAAGCTAACCCTGGCTGATAATCTCTCTGGGCCTGGTATTCTCTCTGAGTTTTGTACCTGGTCTTTAGCTAAACACCCCTATCTTCTAACCTCTCCTGTGTGACTCAGTGGGTGTGAGGAGTGGTGACATCCTCGCCTAAGGCGACCATCAGGGATGCTCGTGTCACATCCCACGAGGAAAGGATGGAGCCAGAGCTGCCATCCACGAGCAAGACGAAGAAGGAGATGAGAGAGGCATATACGGGGGGGGGGTGCCCGGAGGCAAGACTCAAAAGCCTAAAATGTGGCCCCAAACAAACAAAGAGGCAGAAAAATGGGGTCACTCCTCATTCTATCCCTTCTTGAGGAAACTGGCCCTTCTGCTGTCATGGGGGTGGTCTGGGTGGGTGGGGGATGCTTGTTTGCACCCATTGGTCTCTCTCCCTGACCAATACACAAGGCTGACACCACTCTCCAGGAGGGCTAGCTCAGACCCCACAGCAGCCAGCTCAGCCATAACACTAGGGAGGGGACTTCATCAGGCTTCCCCACAGAGGCAACTCCCCACCTGGGATGAGCTGTGGCCCTTGTAATCACACCAGAAAAAAAACTTGGACATGGCATCATTCCTCCTACCGCAGCCTCCTGATAGGTCAACCACATATCTTCCAGTCACAGTAGACACTGGCAGGCCAGGAGCCACTCTGCAGGATGGCGGTTCAGTTTCCCCATGGTTTCAAATAAGTCCAGGAGTGAGTGGCTGTACCTGCCGGTTGCTGTTCAAGGCTGCTCTGGCCATTAGACTGCTAAACGGACTCTGGGCCAGCAGGGGCTTCCATTCATCACAGCATGATCTCTGAGCCCTCCCTGGGACAGCTGTCCTGTTAGTCAGCACAGGGAAGTGATGCCACAATAACAAACAGCATCCCTGTGACTAAAAATAATCCCATTCTTACATGCTCATTCCTGGGCAACTCTCCAGGTGGCAAGTCTGTGAGCCAGGCTGCTTTGCTCTTTCAAGCCTGAATTTCAACACAAGGCCTCCTCCACAAGCCAGGGAAAAGAAAGAGACAGCAGGACTTTGCACCAGCCTCACTCATTCTGCTCTCAGCCCATCACACAGAAGTGTCACCTGGCTCCTCCAGGGGTCTCCTGTGAGCTTGAGAGGAGCAAGGTCAGGACATCAGCATGCACCATCCATGCCTCTCATATGCACCAGACACCCAAAAGGATTTCCTTCTGTACATCAGAAGTTGCCAAGGTTTTTTCATGCTTATCAGTAAAGAACTCTTTACTAGATTGAGCATGTGTCCCAAATATATGTCTACTTATTTGTAAATGATTCACATATATACCCCTGTTAATATAATAGTATGTATATTATAAAAAATATCTTCTGAAAGTTGTTAAAAAAATGATTAAGGATAAACAAAAGTTCAAGATGTCTTGTTGGCCCTGAAGGCACCACACTGTCAGTTATTCCCCCAAAGTGCCATAAATATTTTGGGTAAAGTTCCTCATTAATAACGATGGATAGAAATTCATCTTTCTACCTTTGAAATATTTTTCTTAATAATTTTGAGTTTACAACAATAAAGAAACCAACAAGCCAATTGAAAAATGGGCAAAAGACTGGAATAGACATTTCACCAAAGATATACAGATGGCCAACAAGCACATGAAAAAATGCTTAACATCCCTGATTATTAGAGAAATGCAATCGAAACTACGGTGAGGTACCATCTCACACCTGTCAGAATGGCCATCATTAATAAGTCCACAAACAAAAAATGCTGGAGAGGGTGTGGAGAAAAGGGAACCCTCCTGCACTGTTGGTGGGAATGTAAATTGGTACAACCACTATGGAGAACAGTATGTAGGTACCTTAGAAAACTAAATATAGAACTATCATATGACCCAGCAATCCCCCTCCTGGGCATATATCCGGACAAAACTTTCCTTGAACAAGACACATGCACCCGCATGTTCATTGTAGCACTATTCGCAATAGCCAAGATAGGGAAACAACCTAAATGTCCATCAACAGATGAATGGATTAAGAAGATGTGGTACCGATACACAATGAAATATTACTCAGCCATAAAAAAAGAACAAAATAATGCCATTTGCAGCAACATGGATGGAACTAGAGACTCTCATACCAAGTGAAGTAAGTCAGAAAGAGAAAGACAAATACCATATGATATCACTCATATCTGGAATCTAATATATGGCACAAACGAACCTTTCTATAGAAAAAGAACATACTCATGGACTTGGAGAACAGACATGTGGTTGCCGAGGGGGAGAGGGAGGGAGTGGGATGGACTGGGAGTTTGGAGTTAGTAGATGCAAACTATGGCATCTGAAGTGGATAAGCAATGAGATCCTGCTGTATATAGCACTGGGAACTATATCTAGTCATTTGTGATAGAACATGATGGAGGATAATGAGAGAAAAAGAATGTGTGTATATATATATATATGTATATATATGACTGGGTCACTTTGCTGTACAGCAGAAATTGACAGAGCAATGTAAATCAACTATAATAGAAAAAATAAAAAACTAAAAAACATAATTTTGAAGGGTTTTTTTTGTCTTTTTTAGGGCCGCACCTATGGCATATGGAGGTTCCCAGGCTAGGGGTCGAATCGGAGCTGTAGCCACCGGCCTACGCCACAGCCACAGCAATGCCAGATCTGAGCCGTGTCTGCAACCTATACTACAGCTCACAGCAATGCTGGATCCTTAACCCGCTGAGCGAGGCTAGGGATCGAACCTGCAACGTGATGGTTCCTAGTCAGATTCATTTCCATTGCGCCAAGATGGAACTCCTAATTTTGAGTTTAAAGAGGTGGATTCCTTATCTTATCTGATTATATTTTTTTGGGGGGGGGGGGCAGCTGACATACAGAAAGTCTGTCACCAGCTCATTGCACCCATTACATATGATTATGGGGTAATGTCCCCTCTATCTTAGCTTATGTTTCCCACAACAATGGCTGCTTCCACACTCTGCGGGATGGGCCCGCAGCTTAGTGGGCACAATTTTCAAGGGGAACCTATACACGTAGGGTCAGAAGAGCTCTCAGGATCTGTGCTGCCGCTTTTGGGGATCATGGCTTCTCCCACCTGCACGCACCCCCACTTCACACTTCACAGCCATCCGGGCTCCCCAAGGCAGCCCAGCCCTTGCAGAGGTCCCATTTTGGACTGACCCTCTTATCTAGGGTCCTCTTATCTAGATTCACAGGCTCTCCAAGAGTTAAAATTCAGGAGTTCCCATTGTGGCTTAGCAGGTTAAGAATCCAACTAGTATACATGAGGATGGGGGTTCGATCCCCGGCCTCTGTCAGTGGGTTAAGGAGCCAGCATTGCCGCCAGCTGAGGTGTCAGTCACAGATGTGGCTCGGATTCCATGTTGCTGTGGCTGTGGTATAGGCCAAAGGCTACAGCTCCAATTTGAACCCTAGCATGGGAACTTCCATATGCCATGGTTTTGGCCCTAAAAAGCAAAAAAAAGAAAAGAGTTAAATTCACAGCTGACTATGAATTCTCTACCAACAGGTGACCACGTAGGGAATTTCGGAGACACCAGGAGTCATCAGTCAATCAGAAAAAATCCTACCTGCTTTCTCTTCCTCTTAGTGGGCTGATGACTCTAACCCTTTAAAAGGGACACTGAGCACAGTGAATTCTTACCAGAGTGGTGGAGACTCCAAACTCAAGCATTGTTTCCAGCCAGTCCTCGTCTGTTCACTTAATATATCCAAATGCTCCTCATTGCTCCAGACAAGCAAGAACTCCAAGATTCGGCTCCCAACCTCTTAGCTAAGAGTTGTTTAATACGTGTCCTAGCCCCAGAGAAGTAAACTAAAACTATAAGGAGATAAATTTGCACTCATCGGACTGGCAGGAATTTGCCAGCTGAAAATGCCAGCTATTGAGTAAGAGATAAAGCCAAAGAGACTTCCTGTGCCAATGGTGGAAATTATAGAGTAGGGAAAAAAAAAAAACATTTTTAAAGAGTTGGTAGTTCCTGTTGTGGCTCAGCTTTAATGAACCCAACGAGTAACCATGAGGACATGGGTTTGATCCCTGGTCTCTCTCAATGGGTTAAGGATCTGGCATTGCCGTGAGCTGTAGTGTAGGTCGCAGACACAGCTGGGATCCTGCATTGCTGTGGCTCTGGTGTAGGCCGGCAGCTACAGCTCCAATTAGATCCCTAGCCTGGGAACCTCCATATGCCTGAGTGTGGCCCTAAAAAGACCAAAAAATAAAAAATAAATAAAGAGCTGAATACGCCCCATACACATTGCTTGATTTATCCTGGAAGTATAAACCCTAGGAAAAGTCTTACAAATGAATACAAGGTAAACAAACAAAATATTTACTAAAGACCTCGCCCAAAAGACACTGACTGAGCATCACCTGTTCTAGGGTCATCCTACACGTCACCCTACGCCATCACATCATCTTTGTCTTTCATTATTGTCTTCGTGATTGTAATCGTTTTCTGAGACGGCTGTGTCAAATTACCGTAAACTTTGTGACTTAAGACACGAAAAGTTTACTTTCACAGTTCTAGAGGCTAGGGGTCTGAAACTGAGGTGTCACCAGGACCACGCTCCCTCCAGCGTTTCCAGGGGAGGAGCCTTCCTGCCTCTTGCAGCGTCTGGTGGCTCCAGAGTCCTTGCCTCCATCTGAAGATGACATCACCGCCGCCTCCTCCTCCGTGTCCGTCATCTCTTTTGTCCCTAATAAGACACTTGTCGTTGGATTTAGGGCCTGCCCTAATCCCGAATGAACTCATCTTGAGGTCCTGCATGACATCTGCAAAGGCCTCTTTTTTTTTTTATTCATTTCTTTCTTTTCTTTTAACAGCCTCACCTGCAGCACATGGAAGTTCACGGGCTAAGGGTCGAATCGGAGCTATAGCTGCTGGCCTATGCCACAGCTTATGGTGAATCCTGAATACTTAACCCACCAAGCGAGGCCAAGGAGTGAACCCACATCCTCATGGATACTTGTCCTATTCTTAACCCACTGAGCCACAGTGGCAACTCCATAGCAGAGGCCACTCTTACTCAATTAAACTCTCTGCCCGGCCTAAGGGAGGAGGAAGGAGAACAGAGCAGCCAGGGGGACTCCCACCAGCTCCTGACAGGAAGGAGGTAATTGTGGGCTGGACACAAATGGAATGGAGGAAAAGCGTGCTCCAAGATACTGTTGGTCCCTTGCCTCCCCTCCCTAACCACCTCCCAGGGGGCTGGCCCTGCCCGTGTGCAGGAACAGAGCTGTGATGGATAAAGGCTGCAAATTCCCATTGGAGGGCAGGTCCGACTCCCCTCCCCTGAACCTGAACTAGCTGGCACTACTTTGACTAGGAAATTGTGACAGAGGTGAAACTGTGCCTGGCCTTTCAGAGCACTGGGAACATGCACTTTGGCATAAGAATCCACGTGGAGAGTCCTACGGCCCTGATGGAAGAGCAGCTGGGAGGGACCCTGAGACCTCATGCAGAGGGAGAAGGACCTTGCTGGCTTAGATGTCTAGTCTCCCTGCTAAGGTCTGAGGCTTGGAAGAGAAGTCAACTTGACCCTCTAGACCAGGCCAGCCACCAGCCAAAGATGACCCACTACCCCCACTGATGCCACATGGAGCAGAAGAATCGGCCAACTGAGCCCTGCTTGGCTCTTAACACTGAGTTGTATCAAGGGCTATTTTGTATATGATGGCTGTTAAGCCACTAAGCTCTGTTACAGGCAACAGAAAACTGGAAGGAAGGAGTGAACAACTCCCAAGTATCTCAAAGGACCCCTGCGTTGGTGGGGCTCCCAAATCACCAGCAGCAGCACAGAGGCCTGGGGTTTGTCTTCACACCAGCACAGCCTGTGGGTCTCAAAGGGAGCTGGTCCCACAACCACCCAGCACGTAGAGTGGATCCTGACTTCCATGGCCAGGCACTGCAGGCAGAGGCACTGCTGATTTGCACGTGTCAAACAAGCTAACAGCCTGAAGGCTTCTATGGCCCTAAGTCAAAAAGCATGGGGTTAACCTCCTTCAGGGTCTGGACCTAGAGCCTTGCCTGTACATGGGAATGATCTGGAAAGCTTTTAAAAATACCATATACCAGGAGTTCCTGTGGTGGCACAGCAGAAATGAATCCGACTGGGAACCATGAGGTTGAAGGGTCAATCCCTGGCCTTGCTCAGTGGGTTAAGGATCTGGCGTTGCCAAGAGCTGTGGTGCAGATTGCAGACTCGGCTCGGATCTGGCGTTGCTGTGGCTGTGGTGTAGGCCGGTTGCCCCTAGCCTGATATTAGACCCCTAGCTTGGGAACCTCCCTATGTCTCGGGTGCAGCCCTAAAAAGCCAAAAAATAAAAAATAAAAATACTGTATATCACATACATGTGGCAGCTAAACTATGGCAAAAATGATCCTATACACAAAACAGAGACAGATCACAGACATGGAGCGCAGACTTGCGGTTGCCAGGCCAGGAGGGAGGAAGTGGGATGGATGGGAGTTTGGGGTTGGTGGACGCAAACTCACATTTGGAATGGAGGGGCAACTGGGGTCCTACTGTATAGCACAGGGAACTGCGTGTGACTGCGTCACTTTGCTGTACAACAGAATTGAAGAAACATCCTAAATCAAATATAGTTTAATAAAAAAAAAAAATACAGTTGTTTGGGGAACCCCCCTCTCCGAGGCCTGAGCTTAGAGATTTTTTTAAAGCTCCCCAGGTGATTCTAAAGTACAGTCTATTTTGAGAAACATTGCCCTAGAGGCCTTTAAAGGTGTCCCAAAACAGTCTAGGATTACTTGAGGCCCACCTGGAACAAATAAAAATAAAGGAAAAACTTCACCAACTGGTAACTTTAGGATAAAGGGCAGCCTTCCACCTCCCGCTCCCCCAAGACTGGCGGGAAAGCAGAAGGCTAAAATCTCATCCATATTGAATTTTTTTTTTTTTTTTGGTCTTTTTAGGGCCACACCTGCGGCATATGGAGGTTCCCAGGCTAGGGGGTCTAATATCAGGCTAGGGGCCACCGGCCTACACCACAGCCACAGCAACACTGGATCCGAGCCACGTCTGTGACCTACACTACAGCTCAAGGCCATGCCGGATCCTTCCTTAACCCACTGAGTGAGGCCAGGGATTGAACCTGCAACCTCATGGTTCCTAGTCGGATTCATTTCCGCTGCGCCACAACAGGAATTCTCCATGTTGAAATTTTAAAAGACGAGACTATCTGTGTGTGCAGACAGAGACAGAAATCCTGCCAAGCAAACTAGGAATGTTTTTTTTCTTTTCAGGGCCGCACCTGCAGCATATGGAAGTTCCCAGACTCAGAGTCAAATCAGAGTTACAGCTGCCGACCTACAGCACAGCCACAGCAACACAGCATCCAAGCTGTGTCTGCGACCTACACCACAGCTCATGGCAATGCTGGATCCTTAACCCACTGAGTGAGGCCAGGGATTGAACCCCCAGCCTCATGGATACTAGTCAGATTTGTTTCCGCTGTGCCATGACAGGAACTCTGGAAATCTTAACGATTCGTACCTAGGGTAGAGGGTGGGGGGAAAGAGGAACCAATGGCGGTGCAGGGAAGGGCCATCGTGCGGTGGTACAAAAGCCACCGGCGATCTTCATCAAAGGGTTCTAACTCGGAGTTGCCAGGAACATGGTGGCCGCCTGGGAGTCAAGGGTAGCGCCCCCTCGTCAGTGCCACCCGCCCAGGCTTGCTAACATCAGCGGGAGGTGTTTGGTTTTGTAAATAATGAAAGAAATCAGCGGGTGGTGAGTACAGAGGGAATACCTAGGAATAAAGGGTCTATGAGGATGGGAAGTTAGTACTTGGATGCTTTAAATCCTCTGGGTGTCTGAGGTCCTAGCTCCTTTGTGGGGCAGGAGTTCGGAAGAGTGGTTAGGGGACGGCACCCAAGCTGGGACACTGGCCTCCAGGGCCGTGCGGGGCAGTGGAAGGTTTCTTGGGGAAATCGAGTTGCCAGTGGATGCCCAGGAAACTGGAGCTCATGAGGAAGCCAGGAGGTTTGTAAAGTCTTCAGAAAAACTGAGGCCCCCTTGAGACCATGAGTGAGAACTGAGGCCCCCTTGAGACCATGAGTGAGAACTGCAGATGCAGGTCAGGTGGACCAAGCTGTATCCATCTGGATGCTGGTGTGTGTTTGAGGCTCACAGACACCCAGCATCTCCTAAGCCAGCCAGGTGTGCTGCCACACTTCACTGCCTAGGAACCTCAATTGCCGCTCACACTACAATATGACACTGGCTCTTCTGGGTGAAGAGGGATGAGATAATGAGAACCATCTGGAATCTGCATTAAGCCTGGCTGCACATGAGTGAGAGACGACAAAGGCCACACATTGCTCACCTCTGCGATTAACGGGGTCCTTAGCTACATATGCAACGTAGTCTGTTGTGTCCTGTGAAAGAAAAAATGAGATATCACATCATGAATCACAAGACAGCAGACATACGGTAACCAAGAGCAGCCCAAATAACAGCCCAGCCAAATGGCATTTCTCAGACTGCACCGTGGGCAGGAATCCCTGGGGACTGCGAGAGATGTGGATTCTGACTCGTCAGGCCAGAAGCAGGGCCCGGCCATCTCTGTGTGGCACCAAGGATGCTCCGCCACACCCACACTTAGCGCAGCAAAGACGTGAGGGGCACCGGTTTTCGGCACATGAGATCACACGAGGCGCTTTAAAACACTAATACCTGAGTCCCACCTGCCAGACGATCTGACTTAACTGGCCTGGATGCAAGGCCCGGGGAGCAAGGATTTTTAAAAGTTCCCCAGATGATGCCAGCATGAACCAAGGCTGAGAACCACCTCAGGTCAGCCAGGACTTGTTACAACCCAGATTGCTGAGCCCCATCCCAAGGCGTTTCCGATCCATCAGGTCCGAGGTGAGGCTCCCTCATGTGCATTTCGGACAAGCTTCTGGATACTACTGTTGCTGGTCTGGAGGCCACACTGAGAAAATCAGAGCAGATGTTTAAAGGTTGGCCGCCAACCCTCCTCGTGGGTGGATGAGGGGTGATGACATAAGGACTCATTTTAATCCGCCGAAGATGCTTCAAAAGTATGAGCTCTACTGAGAAGTCTCACCTTTATACATGGAATATAAGGTCCCTTGCCTGCCTCATCTATTCTGTGTGCAGAGGAAATGATGACCCCAGGAGTGGAATGAGGCCACCATGTGGGTTTTTGGTTTTGAACAGTCAGCGGAAATAACCATTCTCTGACTTCTTGAGAGTGAAAGAAAGATTTTCCTGCAAAGTTGACATTTTCAACATTCAAAAAACTCTCAGGAGGACAACTAGTAAAGGTCTCCCCCAATGCGGCAGCAATTTCCCCAGTGGGATGCTTCAGTGGGCTCCAACGTTATTAGTTAGATCCCGATGTTTCAGCATCTGGAAGAATCTCTGTCGTGAGTTCCTTCATTGTGATTCTCTACGGGCAGCAGAGCTGCCCCCTTCTCTCCCTCCTCCAATGAGAGAGGAGAAGAGGTGAGTGAGGCAGGTGTCGAGTGGGGTTGGGGGGTGCCAAGGGTAGGGGCGTGCCAGTTAGAAGCACCCACTGCAGGGAGTTCGTGGTGGAAGACACTTCAAACATCACTGCCTCAGAACTCACAACCACCCTCTCAGACCGAGAAAGGAGAGAGCTCTTCCAGCTTCTGTTGACTCCTGGGTAGCTACTCTGGGGTCATTCTCCAGCACGGAGCCTCTCTCCTCTTCCTCCTCCTCTCGCTCTTCCTACTCAGGGCACCGTCCTTTCGTGTATTCACAGATGGACCCGGGAAAGGGGGTGGGAGATGGTCCAACCAATCAACCTGACTCCCTGTCACTTCATCAAGGAAGATCAAGGCAGGACCTGAAGCTATTGGCAAAAATAAGGATTGCAGCTTGCGATCACAGATACTCTTCCTGGGTTCAGCAGATATGAATGTCAGAAGTGGCCACTAGTGTTTCTCCATCTGAAATCCATGGAACCCTAGGGTGGGGCAGGTAAATTCTCCAGTGTTTGAGACATGACCAGAATTTCTTTTCAATTTTATGTTTTCATTTCCATAATAATCTTCGAAGTTAACATGAGACCATGTGGGACCATCCCAGCGACAACAATGCCATTGAGTTCCACACGCAATTTCAGTGCCAAGATTTTCAGGGGGGTGGTTTCCAACTTTATGGGTGCCAGGTTTTTAAAGAATTAGAGAGGAGTTCCCTTCGTGGCGCAGTGGTTAACGAATCTGACTAGGAACGATGAGGTTGGGGGTTCGATCCCTGGCCTTGCTCAGTGGGTTAAGGATCCGGCGTTGCCATGAGCTGTGGGGTAGGTCGCAGACACGGCTCGGATCCCATGTTACTGTGACTCTGGCGTAGGCCGGCAGCTACAGCTCCAATTCGACCCCTAGCCTGGGAACCTCCATATGCCGTGGGAGCGGCCCTAGAAAAGGCAAAAAGACCAAAAAAAAAAAAAAAAAAGAAAGAAAGAATGGTCAGACTAAATGTCTTTGCTCCAGCTGAAGCAAGTTAGTGTCACATTTGGACACAATGATGTACGACTCGTTTACTTGAATAGAAGAAATTTGTAGGAGGAGTGAGTCATCCAGCACCTGGGGTAAAAGAGAGATGCTGACCTCAAAGTCTTCTGCACTGTGGCGGCCAGTGCTAGAGCCACAATGGGAGCAGAGATTTAGTTTCAGCACAACTTTACTCATCCCAGTGAATTAATTTTACTTTGTTATTGACTTACTGCATTTATCTGTACTTCACTTCCAAGTTGGACTGGGATTTACAATAAAAAGTATAAACATGAGGGGTCTATACATAATTTGTTGGTGTACGTATCTGGGTAACAAAACTAAAGTTCACACTAGTGGCATATACAAGGAAGTTCTTCTTTTTAAATTATTGCTCCAGTCTGAGACACTCTGCTCTGGCTCCAAGCTATGGCGGGAAGACCAAGCAAGAGATGGGATGCATCCCTGTCACTCAGATGGTCAATGGCCAAACCAAGGACACAGTTTCTTTGATGCCAATATTGCTGCATTTCTGGTGCAGTGGGGGAGTGTATTGCTGCTCAAAACCAAATTCTTGGCATCACTCCATCATGCAGTGAGTGCTCCAAGTTCAAAGATGGGGCTGCCAAGTGCTTGTTGTTTCTGTATTTATCCACGACTGTTGTCCCTCCCCAAGTTTTCCAGAGCCTGACCATAATTCTGGCATTCTTTTGGTGATCTTTGAAGACTGCTGATGACAGCAGATTGTAATTATAGTGTGCTTTTTTAATGTAGGGATTAACAGTGTTTTCCAGTCTGTCTTACTTGACATTTCAAAATCGCATTTTCTTACCCGGGAAACTGAGGCACAAAGCAAAAAAGTAGGTCCATACATAACCAGGAATAGAACCTAAAGTTGTTGTTTTTATTTAAAACATCTACCAGTTGTAATGGTGACAAACGACTTTGGAATGGGAACTCACGTACAATATGATATGCATTAGGACTGGTTAAAATAAAAAATAGCCAGGCTTCCTATTCCCTGGAATCATGATGTTTTCAGTATCAGAAAAAAATATAAAGAGTTACGAATTTTTTTAAGGGCCACTGAATGTTTCCCTTTTATAAGAAGAGGTGATAGGGAAACTGAAAATCGTCCACAGATCGTGTGCTTCCTGGAGATTTAAATAATTTTAATGCAGGGAATTTATCTGGCTTTCCATTTTCGGGATCTCTGCATCTCTACTCACTGTGTCATTGTGAAGATGAGGTTCGAGGCCAGTTCTTGAAAGGAGATGCTGAAACCAGTGTGCACTGCTTCTGCCTCTTACTGTTCAAACTGGGTTACCTTCCAAACTTAAGACACTATGACTCTAAGCATTGCATAAGGCAAGCACATAGACAGCCACTGCAAATTAACAAGCCCCGGTTACAGATACAGGTGTAGATACATGTATTGCTATAGTGCAGGTACATACATGTCTAGATATAATCTTCAGAAATGCTCCTTGGATGGGCTCAACTCTAGAAGACTTCCAGTTTCTAAACATACATCTCAATGATGTATTTCATTTAACAATGGAAGGTAAGAAATTCAAGGCTTAGAAAGACAGCAAAGGAAGGAAAGGGAAGGAAAAAAAGAAAAGGAAAGTATCACAGAAGGCTGTGAAAAAGTAGACCTTAAGTACGAAATAAGGCGAAATCAGTGGAACTCAATGAATGAGGCGCTTAAACAATGCTCTGGGGCATCCGGTGACACTTTAGCAGAGGTTTCAGGGCAAGGAACCATCAGCAGGATGGCCAAATCCCTCTCCTGCCAGTTCTTTGGCTCAAGAGTCTGCAACAGGGAGATGCCCAGGGCTCTTCCTGCAGCTGCATCTCCAGGCAGGAGCAATGATGGGGCAAAGTGAGTGACGTTTCCCTGGGGGCTGTGGCAGGTGGGGGAGAGGGGGGCCAGGCACAGGTTTCTTGTAGCTAAGACACCCAGTGCCAAAATTATACTGTTCTTTGGAAACGTAGAGGCTAGAGGCAACAGTGGAAATCACTCCAATTTGGCTTTTTTTTTTTTTTTAATTTTATAGCTGTATCTGCAGCACATGGAAGTTTCCTAGGGGTTGAATCGTAGCTGAAGCTGCCAGCCACAGTCACAGCAACTCAGGATCCAAGCCGTGTCTGTGACCTATACCACAGTTCATGGCAACACTGGATCCTTAACCCACTGAGCAAGGCCAGGGATTGAACCCGCATCCTCATGGATACCAGTCAGGTTCATTACCCCTGAGCCACAACGGGAACTCCTCGAGTTGGCTTTCAATGTGCCAACAGCAGTTCTACAGTCAGTTTACCCAGGTAGGGAATATGGGAAGAAAGGTACATAATGGAAACACAAGGTGTGGGGAAAAAAATCCCCTTCTCGGGCTAGAAATAGATGAGATCCCTGGCCTTGGAATAGGGGCTAACACACTGATTCCTCAGGCTGCCTTGGACCAGTAAACTGTTACATAAAATCTGAGCATTGCCTACTGATAATCTGACAAAATACTACAGACAGCAATAAGAATAACTACCCTGACTGGGGAGGAAATGGTTTTTGGAGTCCTGTCCTCCCTGACACTAAAACTGAACGTTGGCATCACGTGGTAACATCCTAACTGAATGTGGGGAGCAAGTTTGCCTGCTTAATAAAAGAAGCAATGAGGAGTTCCCGTCGTGGCGCAGTGGTTCACGAATCCGACTAGGAACCATGAGGTTGCGGGTTCGGTCCCTGGCCTTGCTCAGTGGGTTAAGGATCCGGCGTTGCCGGGAGCTGTGGTGTAGGTTGCAGACGCGGCTCGGATCCCGAGTTGCTGTGGCTCTGGCGTAGGCCGGTGGCTGCAGCTCCGATTGGACCCCTAGCCTGGGAACCTCCATATGCTGCGGGAGCGGCCCAAGAAATAGCAACAACAACAACAACAAAAAAGACAAAAGACAAAAAATAAATTAAAAAAAATAAAAAAAAGAAGCAATGAAAACTAGAACATTCTCATTCTCTTTATTCTCCCTCTTCCTCTCTCCAACTCTGCCACTCCTTCCCTGTTGGCAAAGCATGCCATTAAAAGATTGCAGGGTTAAATTTGGAAAGAAGAAAGACCAATTTCAAATATTTATGAAGTAACCAGACAAAGTAAGTTCTCAGCCTTCAAAGAGACATAAAATAGGAAAATGAAGGCCCCCAGGGGAGGACCAAAAGAAAAACAGGAACAGGAGTTCTTGTCGTGGCTCAGTAGTTAACAAATCCGGACTAGGAACCATGAGGTTGTGTGTTCAATCCCTGGCCTCGCTCAGTGGGTTAAGGATCTGGCATTGCCATGAGCTATGGTGGGAGTTGCAGACATGACTCGGATCCAGTGTTGCTGTGGCTGTGGTGTAGGCTGGCAGCTGTAGCTCCAATTCGACCCCTAGCCTGGAAACCTCCATACGCTGCGGGTGCAGCCCTAGAAAAGACAAAAAAAAAAAGAAAGGAAAACAGGAACAAAGCCAGACTCCAGGGTGGACTGGCAGAGTTACCAGCACAGCCCAGCAACTGGAAAGCCAGGGAGCACTGTCATTATCTCTTAAGAAAGCCCATGCTTTGAGAGTTTTTGACAGATTTAACTAATGAAATCAAATTTTTTCTTTTTCTTTTTAGGGCTGTACCAGCGGCATATGGAAGTTACCAGGCTAGGGGTCAAATTGGAGCTGCGGCTGCCGGCCTACACCACAGCCACAGCAATGTCAGATCCGAGCCACAGCTGTGACCTACACCACAGTTCATGGCAACGGAGCCCCAACCCAGTGAGCAAGGCCAGGGATCAAACCTGCATCCTCACGGACATTATGTCGGGTTCTTAACCCTCCGAGCTACAGTGGGAACTCCATAAAATGAAATTTAAAGGCAGATGTTTGCCATTTGTTATCCCTTTAAAAATGAGAGTCAAGGAGTTCCAGTTGTGGCACAGCTGAAACCAACCCAACTAGGAACCATGAGGTTGCGGGTTCGATCCCTGGCCTCGCTCAGTGGGTTAGGGATCCAGCATTGCCGTGAGCTGTGATGTAGGTCACAGACGAGACTCAGATCCCATGTTGCTGTGGCTGTGGTGTAGACCGGTAGCTAGAGCTCCAATTAGACCCCCAGCCTGGGAACCTCCATATGCTGCGGATGTGGCCCTAAAAAGACAAAAAGACAAAAAAAAAAGAGAGAGTCAAGAACAGCTTATGAAACCGGAAAGGGGAAATAGTTGGCAGCACAGTTAGCTTTCTTGCTAGGGTCCTAAGAGGCGCACTTTGGAAGCAGGGCCCCTTCTCAGCAATTCCAACTAGACAGAAAGAGAGAAAACAGCTCCAAAGCCACTTACCGGGTCTCCCCCGGAGGCGAAAGAAATGGACTGCATGTGATGATTCGCTATAATCTGCCAGGCCCAAAACAAGAAACGAGAGGTGCCATTATTACCCTTCCCATGTCTTGGAAAACTGTTGGCAGGCAATACAACGCGACAAGGTTCCCTGAAAATTGGTAAAATCAGTCCCCGATGAAAATAACAGTTACCAAGGTAACAATAGATAACCTTGAGTGAACTTTCACAGTATGTCAGCTGCTCATGAGCTGCTCTGCCAGAACTGTCCCGTTTAAGTCGCACAGCAGCTCTGTGAGGTGGGAACTATGGCGATCCCGTTTTTTTTACAGATGGGGAGCCTGCGGCGGACCCTGAGGCCAGGCAGCAAGGCTGCAGGCTCTGCAGCCAGTTAGAAGACAGAGTTGTGACCGACAAGGGGGCTCTTAACAACTATGCCTCTTTGAGGAGGAAAGCATCTCCCCCACACACCAAAACACTGCAGCACTGCAGATTCTGTTTCCGAAGACATATGGGGTCTTCAGTACAGACCCCATGGCTGGAGAAGACGGAGCATGGCTGACCCTATCTGATCCCATTTGTATCACGGGCACGTCAATTTGAAAGCCTGCATCTAAGATCAAAATCGGTGCCCTCTCGGGGCCCTCTTGCAATTTATCAATTTAAAAACCAGCAAGGATGGTCCAAGTTAATTTCAAAATGGGAATTTTCCATTAGCATTATAAACTGCAGCACACAGTGGAATTTAGGAGGCACGGAGTAAATTAGAAGCTGCCCTAAATTTAAAAAGCTACATAAGTCTTCCATGCTATTTTTAGCTTTTTAAAGACAATGTAATGACATTGAAGTAAATTTTCGGGGGTGGGAACAGCACTCTTGCCTCCATCCCAGTATAACCAGGTTTATTTCTGCACGGCCCCCTCAGGCCCTCGCCAGCAGGCAGGCAGGCAGGCAGAATTTACAGAGCCGTAATCCTACCAGCCAAGGGATTTTTCCAACCATGCTCCAGTAAAACTGAAAGCAAAAACTATCACTGAATCAGAAGATAAAATTAGATATTTTTAAATGGTTATTTCAATTCTTGGCACTTGCAGAACTACTCAGGATCTAGAAAAACCTGAGCATAGAAATGAAGAAAAACAATGAGTCCAGCTCGGTGGCCCATGCCCAAACCCAGCTGGATAAAACAATCAGCTGCCCCTCCCAGCCTTCCAAATCCTGCCTCTTGTCAGGGCTTCTGGGAGAGCAACAAGGACAGAGCGGTCCCCAGAGGATAACAAAGTGTGACTTCTAAAGTTGTTCCGTCTTGCTTGTTTAATTTTTGAGCCTAAAGTCGCCTTCAAACTGGGGTTTGGAGATTCAGGTGGACATGAAGATTTAAGGGGGAAAAATGGAAACTGGATTTGGTCAACATGGCCACACCTGGGTGACTGCCTGCTGTCCCCTGGGGTAAGCCAGAAATTGAAAAGGAGAGTAAGACAATTAGAGCTAATTAAGTAAAGGCTGGGTTTTGCTCTGAGGATGCTTCATCTTGCTTCTTCTCTTTGAGGGCTCTGCAGAGGGGAGCGAGCTAGCATGGCCTTTCTTTCTCTTTGGGTTGGCAAGGGAGGGACTGCCCACTTGGCCTCATTCTCAGTTTGCTATAACTAGACCCTGCTCTCAGGAGAGGCAGAGGGATGTGAGCTCTGGCTCCTGCCAAACCTTGCTCAGACTCTTGTCATCCAAGCTGGCATCCCCTGGGTCCCCTGAGCCCAGCCCCCACTCCCACCCACCTCAACCAAGGCCAGGACAACGGGACCCAGCCCCTCCCAACTGGCCCCCAATCTCAGGATGGGAAAGGCCAACCATGGGGACCTCATCCTTTCTGCTCAGAGAGTCTGCCTCCCTCTCCTCTCTTCTATCCCCATTCCCCTCCCTCCCCTCTCCCTTCCTCCTCCTCCTCCTCCTTCTCACTCTCTCTCTCTTTCTCTCGCTGGAAGAGGGAATTAGGAGATACAATCCCACAGAATTGAGGACTGGGGTTTGAGGAGTCCTAAAAACAAAAGCTGCCACAGCCACCATTTCAAAGATGATACATGTGAAACTCAAGCGTGGGCTGTAGAGCCAACAGAATATAATAGAGAACAAAATGGGGCAAGGACATGGAGAGGAGAATCTGTACATACACGCACTGCTTTTTGACACTGTAAGTAAACCCATGATTTCATGCATCATCCTCCCCCGAGAAAGGGTAATTTATAGCAGAATTCAAGGGACCCAATTCCACCTATCATTCTGTTGGAGTCCTTTGCAAGCGGCCAGTGTAGACTGGTGGAGAGACTAGGCAGGTGTGCTAGACCCGGTCCAGCTGGAAGCAGGAAGCCCTGCAAAACAGCCACAGTTTGGGGGCTCTGGGCAGGGCTGGGCCTAGGCACTTACAGACCTGTTTCGAGTCCGGCGTCCGCAGGTTCAGGCTGGCGGTGGAAATGGTCAGGGAGATGCTCATCCCCGCAAACTGGAGGTTGCTCTTGCCCAGGATGCTGGACAGCATTTTGCTGGGAGGCTATAAAACCAAGCAGGGTTATTTCAGCTCTCCATTCACAGAAGGCCACGCTCTCAGGGCCGATCCGCTGCAGCCTCTGCCACACCTCCAACCTCCACTGACCCCTCTCACCCTCTCAGCAGGCACATGGAGGCAAGGTGCCAGGAATCGCCCAGGAGGGTGGGATCCGATACTAACACACAAATTCCAGAGTATGCAACATGCAAATTGTAAAGTGCCTACTGGGTGTATATGGAGATGTGGGCCCTGGCAGGAAGGTTGCAGGTGTCAGCACACCAGCTCATGTTGAGATGCATCTCATGGGGTCACTCATAAGCCCGGGAGGGCACACAGGCCAGGGCTTGAAGTTCTACAGCCTCAGAAACCAGTTTCATCCTAGCAGGAGTCAAACGCCTCAGGACCAGACTGAAATGGACCAGCTCATGGGGATCATGAGTCATAAAATGGTCCAATTAAAACCAATAGGTCTGGAACCAGCACACAGAGGACAGGCTTGGTTCTGCTCTAACTGCTGCATCAATTAGCCCTTCAGAACTGTCCTTGGCACAGGGTGCAACAGGCTACCCCATCCTTCCTTTTCTGTTTAGAATATGCCCTCTTTGAAGATGCCAATTAACACTAGTTCTTAACAACACGGGCACTGTTTTTGACTCTTCTGCTAGAGCTATTTAAAAATAGAAAGGCCTGGGCCCCACCCAGGAGATTCTGATTAAGCATAGCAGGGGTGGAGCCCCGAAATCAACACTGTTTCCAAAGACTTTCACCAAGAGGACCATAAGGGGAGTTCCCATTGTGGCGCAGTGGTTAACGGATCCGACTAGGAACCATGAGGTTGCGGGTTCGGTCCCTGCCCTTGCTCAGTGGGTTAACGATCCGGCGTTGCCGTGAGCTGTGGTGTAGGTCGCAGATGCGGCTCGGATCCTGCGTTGCTGTGGCTCTGGAGTAGGCCGGTGGCTACAGCTCCGATTAGACCCCTAGCCTGGGAAATCTCCATATGCCGAGGGAGCGGCCCAAGAAATAGCAAAAAGACAAAAAAAAAAAAAAAAAAGAGGACCATAAGGGAACCCTGAAACTTGCTGGTTGGGTTTGAAAGAGGAGTTTCCCTGTCTCTGTTCTTGACACCCTCTCCAAGTTCCTGTATTCAAGATCCTGGAGACTTCAACACCATTAGTTATTAGAGAAATGCAAATCCAAACTACAGTGAGCTACCACCTCACGCCAGTCAGAATGGCCATCATTAATAAGTCTACAAATAACAAAGGCTGGAGCGGGTGGTTCCTGCACTATTGGTGGGAATGTAAACTGATACAACCACTTTGGAAAACAGTATGGAGGTACCTCAGAAAACTAAATATAGAACTACCTTATGACCTAGCAAGCCCGCTCTTGGGCATATATCTGGACAAAACTTTCATTCAAAAAGATACATGCACCCCTATGTTCATTAGAGCGCTTTCACAATAGCCAAGGCATGGACACAACCTAAGTGCCCATTGACAGATGAGTGGATTAAGAAGATATGGTATGTATATATATATATATATATATATACATACATATATATATATATATATATATATATTCACAATGGAATACGACTCAGCCATAAAAAAGAACAAAATAATGCCATTTGCAGCAATGTGATAGAAATAGAGATTCTCATATTAAGTGAAATAAGTCAGAAAGAGAAAGACCTTATGTTATCATTTATATGTGGAATCTAAAGTATGGCACAGATGAACCTATCTACAGAACAGAAACAGACTCACAGACATGGACAACAGCCTTGTGGTTGCCAAGGGGACAGGGGAATGGGATGGACTGGGAATTCGGTGTTAATAGATACAAACTGTTACATTTAGAATGGACAGACAATGAGGTCCTGCTGTAAAGCACAGGGAATTAGGTCCAATCACTTGTGATGGAACATGATAAAAGATAATATGAGAAAGGGAGTGTGTATAGATGTATGCCTGGGTCATTTTGCTGTACAGCAGAAATTGACAGAACATTGTAAATCAACTGTACTAAAAAAATTTTTAAAAATTGGAGTTCCTGTCCTGGCGCAATGGTTAATGAATCCAAGAGGAACCACGAGGTTGTGGGTTTCATTCCTGGCCTCGCTCAGTGGGTTAAGGATCCGGCGTTGCCATGAGCTATGGTGTAGGCTTGGATCTGGCGTTGCTGTGGCTATGGCATAGGCCAGAGGCAACAGCTCCGGTCGGACCCCTAGACTGGGAACCTCCATATGCCGCAGGTTCGGCCCTAGAAAAGACAAAAAAAAATTTAAAAAATAAAATACATCTTTAAAACAAAATAAATAAATAAGTAAATAAATAAATACAAATTAAAAAAATTTTTTTAATCCTGTAGCCTTGCCTAGTTCTCTATGTCTGTCTCCTGTAGGCTGATTGGAACAAAGGCCAGAACATCTAAATGAGACTTCATCCAAAGTTCTCAGCCTCTGCCTGAAACCCAGTTGCTCTGTGGGCTCACAGATGTCTCCAAGCTTCGAAGATGGAGCTGACCCACAGCCTTGGGAGCAGCTGAAGCAATCCTGCAACCTGCCCCAGAGCCCCAGCCTCAGGACAGACTCTGAGATACCCACAGGGCTGTAATCCCTACTATTCAGTCCAGGAATAGAAAAGTCCAGATGGTGGGTATTAATGAGGATTTCGCTAAGTAAATTAAGTAAATAATTTAAGACTTTTCTGAGCTTCCTCTTAATCCATTTTGTTTCTTCTGGTCCAACCACCTCCGGGATGAAAAGGTCATCCAGGGGTTGAACCTGCAGCCTGTGGAGCCAGGCAGTCTGAGCCTGAGCTCAGGTCCACCACCTTCCCATCTTTCCGGTTCTCATCTCTGCACCTCAATTTTTTTTTGTCTTTTTGCCATTTTCTTGGGCCGCTCCTGCAGCATATGGAGGTTCCCAGGCTAGGGGTCGAATCTGAGCCATAGCCACCGGCCTTCACCTGAGCCACAGCAACCAGAGCCACAGCAACTCGGGATCCGAGCCACATCTGCAACCTACATCACAGCTCACAGCAACACTGGATCCTCAACCCACTGAGCAAGGCCAGGGATCGAACCCGCAACCTCATGGTTCCTAGTCGGATTTGTTAACCACTGCGCCACGACGGGAACTCCTGCACCTCAATTTTTATCACCTGTAAAATGGGAACATCCAACCGTGTTCTAGAGCTGGCTTTTTCCAGTTAACAAGAGAGACGGCAACGGCAGATCCGAGCCACATTTGTGATCTACACCACTGCTCACAGCAACGCCGGATCCTTAACTCACTGAGCGGGGCCAGAGATCAAATCCACATCCTCATGGATACCTGTCAGGTTCTTAACCCGCTGAGCCACAGCAGGAACTCCAAGTTACCCCCTTTAAGCCAAGGGATATCTTTTGGTTCCTGCCACCCAGCCTCCCCCCACCCCCCGCCCAAAATAAAGTGACAAGAGGCAGGCCGTGGAAAAAGGAAACACAGCAATCATGTGTGATTACAGCTGCTGAGTGACGTCAGAAGAGAGGAAAAGGAGAAGACAGACACAGAGCCAGGAAGACAGTACCTTTCTCTTCCTGAAGGCTCCCTTGGCACCAGGGACGGCTTCGCAAACCCGGCTGATGGCTTCCCTTGAGAGGACGGGAAGAGAGACCCATTTTATCACCTCCATCAGGATGACAAAACCCAGAGACCTCACCCGTGCAAACACAAGACTAATAAGCAAAACACAAACAGCTCATCTTAGAACCTCTGGCAGGCAGGATCCTAGTCTTTCCTGCGGCTGGGATCGTCTCCGAAGTGTGTAACACATATCAATGCCACCCTTTTATTTTAAACATTTGGTTAAGATTCCATTTTAGAAAATCGGTGCCCTGAAGCACTGAAGGGTACTCTTCTGGATGTTCTCTTCATGGCCATAGTCATGGCACAAGGCTCAAAGCTAATCAAGCGCTGCTATTGATCTCTGAAGTGAGTCAGAATGCAATTAAAGGAAATTTGGTCCTTTGGGTGTTATTCCCAGCTTCTGCAGTTCCTAAATATCCTAAAATCAAGAGGGTTTTGAAGGAGAAGAGGAACTCCAGGGGTATACAAATGAGCCGGAAATGAGGCTCTATGCTGGACAGTTCCATGGAGCCGGTGTTTATAGAGCAGCTACAATGTCAGGGCACAGTCCTGAGGAAGGCGGCAAGGGGCATCCTAGGTAGTGAGTGAGGGGGCCCGACAGGAGCATCAGAGGCAGAGGATCTGACCCACAGGTCTGCCTGGGACAGGAGAGCAAGGGAGCAGTGGGAGGACCAAAAGTAAGACCAGGTGGAGGCTGCTACGGTCCAGATGCTAGAGGCTGGGGAGGGCATGGTTTGGGCAGGTGCTTGGAAACACAGCTCAACTTTGTGACTTCGCCTCAGTGAGAAATGACGGGTGATATGCCAAAGTCAGGGAGCCCAGAAAGGAGCTGGGTGAACTTCTCAACTCCCACATTGGAAAGGACGAAATAGTAAAAGAATACTTTTTTTTTTTGATGGGGGAGGGGGCATGGGATGGACTGGGAGTCTGGCGTTCGTAGATACAAACTATTGCATTTGGAGTGGATAAGCAATGAGATCCTGCTGTAGAGCACAGGGAACTACATCCAGTCACTCATGATAGAACATGATAGAGGATAATGACAGAAAAAGAGCATATATATATATGCGTGTATATATATATATATATGTATATATACACATACACATTCTGAGTCACTTTGCTGTACAGCAGAAATTAACATAAAATTGTAAATCAACTATAACAGAAAAAATAAAAAGCTTACCCCCCCAAAAAAAAGTTCTGAGAAACTTTAAAAAAAAAAAGAATATTAAAAAAAATAAATAGGAATTTAGAGATACACTAAAGGATAAAGACCATAATGGGTCCTCGGAAACATTCCACAAACTTTCTCAGCTGAATACTTCTGGAAATTATTTTCTATCCTCTAGAAAAGTAATTACTGTCACAATAGAATGCTTTTAAGACAAATATGACCTTGTTAAATTAGCTAAGAGTCTATTAAAAAAAAAAAAAAAGCTTCACATTTGCCATTCAATTCATTGTACAGAGGGGAGGAAGAAATGCTATTCTAAAAGTTCGGATGCCATAAAAGCTGTAGACTATGAATCACCATGACTCAGAAAAAAGTTTATTTAAAAGAAACAAATGTTTTTGATGTTTTGTGCTTAGTCATTTCTTTTATAATAATATCCTAAGAATGGTTCTATCAAAATGATCACCCCAAGTATTTTCTGAAAGCAAGTTCCTTATGGAAAAGAGTCAAGTTGTTTCTCTGGAGAAACATATATAAAAATTATCTCTATTTTTATCTGTTCAGCTTTTTTTTTTTTTTTTGTCTTTTTGTCTTTTCAGGGCCATACCTGTGGCACATGGAGGTTCCCAGGCTAGGAGTCAAATCAGAGCTACAGTCGCTGGCCTACACCACAGCCACAGCAACGCAGGATCTAAGCCACATCTGCGACCTACACCACAGCTCACGGCAACGCTGGATCCTTAACCCACTGAGCGAGGCCAGGGATAGAACCCACGTCCTCATGGATACTAGACAGGTTTGTTAACCACTGAGCCATGATGAGAACTCCTGTTTAGCTTTTTAACAGCATTGTGCTTGTTATATCAAATGATGTATTTAGCTGAGGAAAGCAGTTAAATAGTCCCAGCAGGCTAAAGGGACATTATTCAGTGGAAAGTTTCCTGTATAAGCATCAGATTTTTTTCTCCATCCACACAAGAGAAAAAAATCATTCTTGGATGACAGTTTTCAAAAAGGAAATGTCAAATGTCTAACTTATTACACAGTTTACACATCATCATCAGTCCGCGCGTGAAGCTTGGGCATCGGGCCTTGCTAGTTACATGCCCCTCTAGGAGATGGAGGTAAGCAGCACCCATGAGCAATTCAGAATTGGATTGTGGGAGTTTCTATTGTGGCTTAGGGGAAAAGAACCCAACTAGTATCCATGAGGATGCAGGTTTGATCCCTGGCCTCGCTCAGTGGGTTAAGGATCCGGCATTGCCATGAGCTGTGGCATAGGTCGCAGACACGGCTCAGATCCTATGTTGCTGTGGCTGTGGTGTAGGTTTTGATTTGACCCCTAGCCTGGGAACATCCATATGCCTCAGTTGTGGCCCTTAAAAAAAATGGGATTGTGGAGAAAACGTTTCAAATCATAAACATGGACCGTCTAACAAATCCACCCATAGAGAGACAAGCAAGCACATTCAGAGACTCACACTTTGGGCTTTAAAATTTGCAAATGCAAGAAATTCCAGAAATTTCTCAGAGCTCATGGACTCAAAGAAAGTCCAAAGGATTACCCTAGTGAGCCCCAAAGAGGGTGGCAAAACTGCTTTTCAGATAAATGCTCTCCCTTCATCATTGGCATAAATGTGTTTCTGATGTTTGCATGATAACTCGTGTGTGCAAATTCCCATTTCAACCAGGTTGACAGTATCTATGTCTGTTTGAAATAGAAATGTGACGTAACTATTAATAATTGCATATTTCGATGACTGACATGAGTAACTTGAACTCCAAGGTCTAATTTAAATGTAACAGTTCTTATTGTCCCTTCCTACTGCCTAGCAGAGTGCCTTGAGGTGAGCAGTACTGCCTTAATTGGTTGAGTTAGCAATAATTATTTAGCTTTGTGTAAATCCATTTAATCCCAGTTTTGAGTCTCAGGTAGCAATTTGGCCGTGTTTTTAATAATGGAGAGTGCTTCCTAACATTCTGTTCAGTACCACCCATTTCAGTAAGCCAAACTATGACCCTGAAGTTCAGTTAATATAAAAATGGAATATTTGGCACCTCCAGGGACATCTAAAAGTAACTGAAGGAGTTCCCATGGTGGCTCAGCAAAAATGAATCTGATAGCATCCAAGAGGACACAGGTTCGATCCCTGGCCTTGCTCAGTGGGTTAAGGATCCAGTGTCCCCGTGGTTGTGGCGTAGGCCGGCAGCTACAGCTCCAATTCGACCCCTAGCCTGGAGACCTTCATGTGTCAGCCCCCCCAAATGTTTTAAATAAAATAAATAAAAATTAAAAACTTTAAAAAGTAACTGAAGCCAGCCCCAAATGCTAACCCTTATGTTCTCATGATTTCACCATCTTCCCCTATTCTGTCGAAATTCCTCCTCTTTAGAGCCAGTACCTTTCACAATGAAGAGTTTTTTCCCTTGGAATGCAGTAGTTTAGACCTGGATTCTTTGAAATCATGTAGCACCATCTTCCTTCCTACTCACCTAACTTCTTGCTGCCTACTTGACCTCCTCAGACACACACACACACACACAAACACACACACACATATTTTACAGACAGAAAAAAAAAACAATTTAAAAAGTCAGACATCTGGGTTATTTCAATACTTGATCACATTCTAGTAGGGAGGTGCAGCAACAAATACATGAGGGCAAATTGCGATCAATTTCATCAAGCAACAAAAAGGAGAGATAGGTGGAACAAGTAGACCCACCACCCCTAACGATGCCACCCTGGCATAAGGATCAGTCTGAGCTGAAGGCAATGGAGAAGAAACAGATACAAGAAAGGCACCCTGCCTTTCTGCTATTTGCCTACAAACAGGTCATCAATTTTTAAAGGCATCCCCCTCCCTTCTCTACCACAAAAGACAGAAGTTAGTCACTGGAGACCACTTTAGACCCTTGTCAACTAACAGATGCACCAGAAGAATCTGCAAAACAAACCTTATCTTCCATTAGTTTTCCCCTGCATGTACCTTCCCACAATTCACCACCCCTAGAAACTCCAAGTCTTTTCCTGTGTCTTGTCACTTGTGCACAGATGTATTTTTCTTTGATTAGGAAGTAAGCCAGAGTTCTAACCACTTCTCGGAGCTACACAGCCCTGAGTTTCCCTGCGTGCATGTACACTGCATGCATTAATGAGCAATCTGTTTTTCCCTTGCTAATCTGTCTTCTGTCAGTCTAATTTGCAGGGCCCTGACCAGAGAAGATAGGAGGGCAGAGCCAAAAAGTTTTCTCACCCCTACAGAATAAAGGTGGAAATTCACATCAGTAGGGGAAAGAGCTACACAGTGACTGGCCTTTGAGTGCCTGGGCAACTATCCAGGGAAAAATAAGTTGAGTTCCTATCTTATGACTTATATGAAAATAAATCCTAGATGGATCACAAATCTAATTTGTTTTGAAAGTATAAAAGTACTAAAAGGAGTTCCTGTTGTGGCTCAGTGGGTTACGAACCCGACTAGTATCCATGAGGATGCAGGTTTAATCCCTGGCCTCACTCAGTGAGTTAAGGGATGTTACCATGAGCTGTGGCATAGGCCACAGATTTGGCTTGGATCCTGCATTGCTGCAGCTGTGGTGTAGGCCTCAGCTGCAGCTCCCATTTGACCCCTAGCCTGGGAACTTCCATGCGCCACAGGATTGGCCCTAAAAAGAGGGAAAAAAAAAAAAAAAACGTTCAAAGAAAACTGGGAACATTTTTTCTTTTTTAAATCTTTGAATCTTTAAGTAATACAGAAACCATAGAAGAAAATACTGACACAATATCAGAAAAACAAGAAAAAATTGTAGCACTTTGCAAAGAGGTAATCGTCTTGATATAAGTCAATAAGGAAAACATCAAAAACCCAATGGAAAAGGGGCAAAATACATGAGCAAAGAGTTCACACAGGAAATACAAATGGCTTCTGAAAATCAGAAAAGACTCTCAGCTTTACTCGTAGTAAGAATATAAATTACAGAGTTCCCACTGTGGCTTAGCAGTAACAAACCTGACTAGGCTCCATGAGGACATGGGTTCAACCCCTGGCCTCACTCAGTGGGTTAAGCCTTGAGCTGAGGTGTAGATCAAAGACTCGGCTCAGATTCACCTTGCTGTGGCTGTGGCACAGGCCAACAGCTACAGCTCCGATTCGACCCCTAGCCTGGGAACTTCCACATGCCACACATGTGGCCCTGAAAAGCAAAAAGCAAAAAAATAAAAAATAAAAAAATATATATACATATATATAAATTAAAGCCTATACTGAAATTCAATTTTCACAGCTGAAGATTTAAGCTCGATAAGACTTTGTAGGGGAATTACCCGGCACTAGTGAGAAAGTAGGTCCACGTAGCCTCCCCGGGGCCGATTGGTCATATCCCTACAAAACAAAAGATGCTGAGACCCTTTCTTTCATCCAATTGTTTTACTTATGGGAATGCATCCTCTGAATACTCGGAAACAGCCAGAAGACTCGCGCGCACCACCGTTGATGGCAGGAAGGATTTCAATACACTGATGGGAAACAAGCAATGTCTATCGTGGAGCCAGTTCACTAAATTATGGTACCTCCATAAAATGGGCCACCAACAGCATCGTTGATGGTGCCCTCTTCCTCTCACCTCTTTTTCTCTCCTCAGCTCCCTCCAAGCCAGTCTTGTTCCCACAAGGTGTCCCTGCAAAATCACCAACACCCACCTGGCACAAAACAGACAGGCAACCTGCTGCCCTCACCTCCTTGACACACTTCCTTTTCTCTACTTTTCTTTTCTTTTCTTTTTCTTTTTTTTTTTATTAGAGTGTAATTGATTTACAGTGGTTGTGCCAATTTCTGCTGTAGGACATGCTGACCCAATCATATATATATATATATATACATTCATTTTCTCATACTTTCTTCCATCATGGTCTATCCCAAGATATTGGACATAGTTCCCTGGGCTGTACAGTGGGACCCCATTGCTTATCCATTCTGAATGTAACAGTTTGCATCGACTCACCCCAAACTCCTAGTCCATCCCACTCCCTCCCCCACCTCCTTGGCAACCACCAGTCTGTTCTCCATGTCCATGAAGCTGTTTCTTCTCTGTACTTCTTGATCCCATGCTCTTCTGACATCCTCCACCCTCCTGGGCGCTCACAGTCAGTTTCTTGCCTTCTCAGTGGCTCTAGCTCTAAATGCTGAAAAGCCCCAGGGGTCCGCTCTGCTCACACCTCTCTGTCCTTTGTGTGACCTGTATAAGTGGATGATACAATCTTAGAACGAGTTTGCTGTGCCTACATTTTCTGTCCAAATCCATTCAGGGGTCCAGCTCCTCCCCAGAGCATGCCCCACATTGAGTCCACACACTTCCAGGGAAGAAAATGCCCTCAGTCACAACCTACTGCATCTTCCCATCTCCAGTGATTGAAAGTGCTCAGTCCTCATTGCTTATCCAAATGTTATCGTCTGCATCTACCAACTTCAAACTCGCAGTCTATTCCACTTCCTCCCTCCTCCACCCTGGCAAGCATAAAGTCTGCTCTCCGCGACCTGTTTCTGTTTTGTAAATAGGATTGTCTGTGCCATATTTTAGATGCTACATATAAGTGATATCATACGGCATTTGTCTTTCTCTTTCTGACTTCACTCAGCATGAGAATCTCTAGTTGCCTCCATGTTGCTGCACAGGGAACTTTGTCCGATCTCTCCGAGTAGAAGAGGATGGAAGATGGTGTGAGAAAAAAGTATGTGTAGATGTGTATGACTGGGTCACTATGCTGTATAGAAAAAACTGAAAGAACACTACAAATCAACTATACTCTAATTGAAAAATAAATAAATAAGAAATAAAAGTGCTCAGACCCAGCATAATAGGGAAAGCCTGGAACATCCCATAAATTTAGGGCTCTCTTTCCTCCCTTAGCACTGCCTGGGGCAGAAATGCTCCCGGTGGCCAAGGAAGGAGGTTCCCCCCCGCCCCAGCCTTCTGCAGCGTCTGACCCCTTGGCTGGGGGCACATAGGAAGAAGTCAGGGAGCACTCAGAACAGTGCCAGCCCCGGGGCTGGGCACTCTGGCCAGGGCTGAGGTTTGCAGCCACATCTTCTCACAGGCATCCTTTTCACTTCTTTGAAGCCTCCTCCGTTCAAATACCCAAGGGATATTTGGGTGCCCAAGCTGTAAAATGAATATTGTCTGTCCATCACCTGCCCACACACCTGCCCCCTCCTGGCATCCACGTCTGTAGGGTATCTCCAGCCCCTTGCTTCTGACATGGCCCAATCTTTAGTGGAAAGTTTTCAGAGGTGGGTATAATGGGCTCATGGCCCATTAGCCTGCCTCCTGCCCACAGCACCTGCCATTAGCAGGTGGAAGTGTCTCCCCACACACACCTACCCCTGCTTCAGGTCTCACTGCTGTGAGACCATTGGTCCACTAGGTCCCCCAGGCTCTGGGTGACACATGCCAAAATCTGTGTCATCCTCTCTAAGTCCCTCACTCTATCTGAAGCAAGAGGGAACAACCTGGCCCCTCCCACACTAACAGGATAGGGATCATGGGATCTAGCCAAAGAAATCCTCCCTGTAATTCCCAACCTCATTCATTATATCTTCCCTGTAAGTGTTGGCAAATAACAGCAAAATAGATCCCAGCCCCATCATCTCTTTCCAAGCCCCGCCTGGGTGGTCCCACACCATAGCCTTTCAGGACCACTGGAGCCATGCCCATCTTGGTCCTCAGCCAAACAAGACAGTGTCCAAGTCTACTCTGCAGTTACCTCCATCCACTCCCGTTCTAAGGTGTCTTACTGTCTCTAGCTCCAAGTGCCTCAATACCTTCCAGGATGCTGCTACCAGGATTTTATAGACAATTATCACAAGCAATTGATGTTTACAATTCACTATCTTAGAGCCTGTTCAGGCTAAATGTTTTCAAACCAAGCCTCGACTGTCCTCACGCAAAGCATTCGTCCCCTGGTCTTTCCACGGCAGAAAATGGGGCTATGGTCCAGCATGCTGTCCCCACCCCACACCCAGGAGCTGTCCTTGATCCCCTCAAGCCACCGCCACACCAAGCCCATCACAGTCCTGACCACCACACAGAAGGCAAGACAGTCTGTGTTCTCAAGAAACTGACACAGCAGCGGAGGAGACCAACAACTCGTGGGAAAGTCTAGAGAAGACAGCAGTCAGAGCACTGTGTGCATTATTAACTACTAGAGGGCAATTCCGTCCTTCAGAGAAACAAGAGGGCAGGTACAGCCGGTGAGTAGGGATGCCTCAGTGCTCAGGGGGCAGAAGACCAGGGCTGGTAGGAGATCTCATGAGAAAATACAGATGGGAACTGTGACCAGAGGAGGGACAAACAACAGAGCTGTTTTTTCTTCTCTCTCTCTCTCCTTTTTTTTTTTTTCTTCAGTTTTTAGTTTTTACTTCCATACCTGCAGCATATGGAAGTTCCTGGAGCTAGAGGTGGAATGGGAGATACAGCTACAGGCATACACCACCATCACTGTAACACCAGATTCAAGCCACATTCGAGACTTATGCCACAGCTTGCAGAAAGGCCAGATCCTTCATCCACTGAGCGAGGCCAGGAATCGAACCTGAATCCTCACAGACACAATGTCAGGTTCCTAACCCACTGAGCCACAATGGGAACTCCATCAGAGGCCTTTTAAATAGGGCTGATGAGATAGAAACAGGACGGAGTGGACATCAATCTAGCAGCGGTGTGCAGAACACTGAGAGGGCTGAGAAACAGCAGGCAGGGACACCCGCTCAGACATCTGCGGAGAAAGTGACTGTGAAAAGAGGCCCATTGGAGAAGACCCACAGGCCTGCCTGATCATGGCAAGTGGAGCTGCAGGTGGGACCACAGATGCCTCATTCTCACCATGGGGACAGCCTCTCTCCATCCCCAAAGACACAGAAAAGCAGCTCATTGCCTCCATTGTGAAGCCATGAGGCACAGGTCATCAGTGTCTGAGAGCTGATGCCCAGAAGGGTGGGGCCAGGGGGCCGCCAGCCAGGGTGAGAGGGCACACAGGGGCCCAGGGTGCTCAGAAGGGCACCTGGACCAAGTGGCTTCTGCCCAGCTTCATCCACACAAATGAATCAAAACTTCCCAACACCTACAAACTAAAGCATCCAAGTTTAACCAAACCATCTGGCAAACATGCAGAGTTAAACATAATTTTAGGCATCCAAAAGACCTCAAACTTAAATTTCTCAAAAGTGATTTCACCAGGAGGGATTGAAACCACTTAAATCTTCTAATAACAGGTATGTTGCCAGCATAACCAGAGCCAGGAATTTTGAAATCCATGCACCACTTAAGAAATCAGCGAGACGCCAAAGCAAGTTTCGATTGTCGTAATTTTATGTCATCATTACCCCAAAATTCTCAATGTTTGTGACTTCCCCAACACGCATACACAATAAGTGTCAATACGTACTGGCTGATAATTATCAAACAGATGTTAAAAAAAATAGTATCCTATAATTTCTCATTTTCAAAAGTCCAATAGAAAACTAGAAAAGAGATTACTTAACCATGCCGTATGATATCTCACAAGATGAAAGATGACCCCCTGGAATTGCTAAAAATGCATGGACCAAAGAATAAAGCCTCTGGAGGCAATATTGAAGCTATTGAAGTTATTCAAACCAATATTCTTAATGGTTTGAATAACTAAAGTTCATTCCAAGTCACAGGTGGTGGTGTCACAAATGTCTTCGTTTGAGAGATAAGGGACTTGCCTGATTCTTATGAACAATCTCACTGAGTTTTCTTTTCTCCTTTAATATTCTAACCATTGTGTTAGAAAAAGTTCTCTGCTCCCAATCCAACTGCTTCAAGATGCGGATAAGTCAATCAAAGAGAAAGGTACACCTCTTTTTGGTGGGCACAATTTTATAAAAAGCCAAGTTCTCAGGCAATCATGTTGGATCCATGCAGTCGCTCTACCCTCCAGGCAAGACGGTGCCACTAGACTTCAGAGCGCCGGCCACCCCGTGGCCAAGGGAGCGTGGAATCTACAGACCTTGGAAACCCTGGGTATATCTGTCTTCACTGCCAACTTTTCAGAGTCATTTATCTTTCTGGAGAGATGCATCTTCTGAGATCAATTACCCAAGCTCTAAAGAACCCAATTCTACTGAAATCTGCTTTCCTATATAACAAGGCAAGAATACAGGAGAAGCAAGCAAACTGGACCCCCAAATCTCCAACTCTCTAGATACACAATACCAAAAACAAAAGGGGACCTGACATCTGCCAGGCTTTATTCTACATGCTTTCAAAGTATGGCTTCATTTCATCCTCACACATCCTTGGAAGGTAAGACCACGGATGCTAGCTTTATAGTTGAGACGGAGGCACAGAGTTAAGCAACATGCCGGCGGTCACACAGCCCACAAGCACCTAAGCCCACTCGGATCCCAGGGAGTGAACCCACAGCTATGAGGTGAGGTCATGTGGGAAGCCCACAGAGATGACCCACTTTCTGAACTCCAGTCTGTGAACCTCAGGAGAGCACCATCTGCTTGTTCATCAGCCAGGTCACCCACAACAGGACACAGATGCTCAGAGTCCTTCCAATCATAGAACCAGGTAAGGCCTTGGCAATCCTCAATTCGAACCCCCCAGGAAGCTTGAGCGGTGGGTAAGATGGGGGCCATGGGGACTAGAAACCAGGGGCCATAATGTCCAAAATCTCCCTTGAGTGGAAAAACACATCACAGTCAGAGGGCACCAGTGAAACTGTGCTGGGCGTGTAAAAGAGCAGAGTAGGGTCACACACACAACATGAAGGAGTCTGAACAGAGCCCTGCGACTGAGGGAGGCCAGACAAAAGAGAGCACAGGGTGCATGGTTCCATGTCTATAAAAATTCCAGGAAGTGCTCACTAATCTACAGTGAGAGTCTGTATGGGTGACTGGGAGGCTGCAGGGGGCAGAAAGGGGCCTGTTCCCGTACATCCTGGCAGAAGCCTGTGTCCAGGAGTTACGACCCTGTCCAGCGAAGCTCAAGGCCGGCCTCGGTCACAAAGTCTCTCTACGGCTCTAGTTCTGACAGCACCGCCCCCACCTGGACCAAACACCTGGTCTTCCTCCTCTCCATCCTCCGTGTTCACTTCTCTTTGTAAAGCGGCAGCCACATCACTGTGGGTGCCCCCTCTGGCCAGGCAGCTCAGACACGCGGGCTGTGCCTGCTCTCTAGGGCATTGCAGACCCAGAACATGTTCCGCAAAGAGCTCTTCCGCTTCAGGATCCTTCCGACCAATCAATGCAGGTCTCGGAGGCGGCAGCTAAAAATAGGTCAAGCCAACAGGAAGATTTCCCATGCAGCCCTGTTTAACAGCCCCAGGCCACACACGGTCACGTCCCCTGTATTTTCCATATATCATGAGGTTTTGACATCTTTTTTTTTTCCTTTTTAGGGCTGCACCCGCGGCATACGGAGGTTCCCAAGCTAGGGGTCGAATCAGAGCTACACCTGCCAGCCTACACCACAGTCGCAACAACATGGGATCTGAGCCACATCTTTTACCTACATCACAGCTCATGGTAACACGGATCCTTAACCCACTGAGCAGCCAGGGATTGAACCCATATCCTCATGGTTACTAGTCGGTTCATAACCCACTGTGCCACAAGGGGAACTCCCCATTTTGACATCTTAAAAGAACCTTTCTTGGAGTTCCCATGTGGCACAGTGAAAACAAATCCGACTAGTATCCATGAGGACCCAGGTTTGATCCCCGGCCTCACTCACTGGGTTAAGGATCCAGCATTGCCATGAGCTTCGGTGTAGATCGCAGGCCTGGCTTGCATCATGCATTGCAGTGGCTTGTGGCTGTGGCGCAGGCCAGCAGCTGCAGCTCTGAGTCGACCCCTAGCCTGGGAACTTCCATATGCCGTGGGTGCAGCCTTAAAAAGCAAAAAAAAAAAAAAAAAAAAAAGAACCGTTCTTGCTGGGGAGAGACCACCGTTCTGGGATCAGCTGATTCTTAGAGAGAGCAAAGTGTACCATCTGAGCACCTATGACAAGTAAACTAACCAATGCAGAGCCAGGCCTCCTCCCTCAGGCCCCTCTGCTCCCAGAGGCAACATTCCAGCCTTACTCACCTCAGGACCAGGTGCCAGGCAACTGCGACCACCTCTACAGGGTGATTCTAACTAGCCTTCCTGAACTGTTTGCACTGTCCTGCCTTGCCTCTCTCCTGGAAACCCCAGCACAGGCTCTGGCCTAAACTTCATCTCTCCTGTCCTCTCTGCCTCCTGCCTACCCGGGTGCCTTCCCTCCCCCTCCCCCACCCCAGCTCCTAACATCACGTTGTGGGTCGGGGAAGCGGGGAGCTCGTGCCAGCCTCCCAGCAAGTCAGGGGGCTGTGGCAATCAGACTGCTCCTCCTCCCTACTCCAGGGTGGGGGGCATCTCAGTGGGCTCCCCACTTCAGGGCAGCCCCTGAGAGTCAGAGGAGAGGAGGGGAAAGAGAGGCAGGTAACCCCTCACACTCCAGCCTCTTTCAGGGTGCAATGGCCCCCAAACATCCTCCCTGTCAGCATTTTTTTTTGTCTTTTTGCTGTTTCTTGGGCCGCTCCCGCGGCATATGGAGGTTCCTGGGCTAGGGGTCTAAGTGGAGCTGTAGCCACCGGCCTACGCCAGAGCCACAGCAACGCGGGACCCGAGCATTTTATTAATAAGATAAGAACGGGAGTTCTCATCATGGCTCATCGGGTCAAGAGCCAGACTATCGTCTACACGAGGATGCGGGTTCGATCCCTGGCCTCGCTCAGTGGGTTAAGGATCCGGTGTTACCGTGAGCCGTCGCGTAGCTCTCAGATGCAGCTTGGATCTGGGGTTGCTGTGGCTGTGGTGTAGACCATCAGCTGCAGTTCCAATTCAACCCCTAGCCTAGCAACTTCTATGCTGCAGGTGCAATACTAAAAAGCAAAATAAAAATTAAAAATTAAAAAAATTAAAAATAAGACAACAAAAAAGTACCAATGCAAAAAATAAAAATAAGGAGTTCCTGTCGTGGTGCAGTGATTAACGAATCCGACTAGGAACCATGAGGTTGCGGGTTCGGTCCCTGCCCTTGCTCAGTGGGTTGGCGATCCGGCGTTGCCGTGAGCTGTGGTGTAGGTTGCAGACGCGGCTCGGATCCCGCATTGCTGTGGCTCTGGCGTAGGCAGGTGGCTACAGCTCCGATTCAACCCCTAGCCTGGGAATCTCCATATGCCGCAGGAGCGGCTCAAAGAAATAGCAAAAAAAAAAAAAAAATAAGATGACAACAACAGATCATCACATAAACTAACTTTAGGAGAGGAGCAGCATGGAATACAGGAAAACCGAGTACAGATTTCTAGAAATAAATACTCCACAGACACAATGGATTGTTTTTCTCAAAAATAGATTTAATAACAAGCAAGAGCTACAAGGTGACAAAAGGACAGCAGATGGGCCCTGTGCAAAGGACAGGAGGGCCACTGAGATGTGGGGAAGTGCGGGGGGCGGGGGGGAGACGTGGGAGGGAGAAGAGCAGGCAGAGGCCACCACTGCAGGAGGGCACAGGGCCCCCTGAGAATTGGAGAATTCCAGACGCGGGAGTCAGCATCCCTCGTGGGCCACAGAGGTGACCAGGGCGCTCCCAGGGCATGGTGGCCCGCTCCGAGGGTCCTCAGAAAGTGCCTTTCAGTGAGAGAGCACATCTGTAAAGCAAGAGAGAAAATGCTGGTTTGATCCATCCTCATTTATAAACGGTGTTAACGCCACCCTTCCTGTGGGAGGCGAGCGTCATGCTGGTGTTTATTTAGACAAGCTCCATTTCCCTTCTCTGATCATTCAACAGACTCTTCATCCCAGGCGCTTCTATTTGGAGAGAGTTCCCTTCTTAGTCCTCTTGTCTGACCTTCTGTCCTATTTGCCTGTTTCTAGGTAGATGTGAAAACAAAATCCCTCTGATGGCATTTGCGGGGGAGAAAGGACAAGAGGGGATGGGGGGGCGAGGGAAACACGAGGAAACACTGATAAAACTCTCAAAGCAATGTATTTGGGAGTTCCCGCGTGGCTCAGCAGGTTATAGATCCGGCACTGTCACTGCTGTGGCTTGGATGGCTGCTGTGATGTGGGTTCAATCCCTGGCCTGGGAACTTCCATGTGCTGCGAGTGCAGACAAAACAGAAAACAAAAACAGAAATATATTTGGGCAGTTGCTGTGGGTGAAGGTAATCCTCGATTTAAGGGGCAGAGAAAGAGGGGACTGGGGATCTAGGACCAGGAAGGAATGTCTTCAAGCTCCCTACGAACAAGGACTCTAAGGTAGGAGGGGGCTCGCGCGCGCACGCGCGCGCGCGCACACACACACACACACACACACATACACAGTGTTGAGCCAGCATCCTAGGAGTGAGAGAGCTGGCCTCTGCTGCCCTTCAGCTCCCTGGACACCATCCCCGTGATGGACGCACCGTCCTTCATCCCCTGGGGAAAAATAATCTAAGATAAACGGAATTGAGCTCAGAGAAGTTAGTTAATTCTTCCCAGGATCACATCGTATTAGAAGAGTCAAAATCTGAATTAGATCCACTGGGCTTTTCCAGCCCTGAGTCTTCTTAGAGGCGCTGATGAGGAGGCCCCCGCCACCTTAACTCATGCAATGCACCCAGGGACCACCCTGCCATCAGCCTCTGTGGGTGAGGAAGTGGGCACCCCCAAGGTCACACAGTAAAAAGGAGCAGGTTCCATCAGGCTGGGACATTCACCCTCAGGTGTGACTCTTTTTTTTTTTTTTTTTCCTGCTTTGGCCTTTTAGGGCAGCACCTGTGGCATATAGAAGTTCCCAAGTTAGGGGTCGTGTTGGAGCTACACTGTCAGCCTACACCACAGCCACAGCAACGCCAGATTCAACGCACGTCTGCAACCTATACCATAGCTCACAGCAACCCCGGATTCCTGACCCACTGAGGGAGGCCAGGGGTCAAACCTGCATCCTCTTGGATACTAGTCAAGTTCACTTCTGCTGCACCACAACAGGAACTCCCTCGGGTGTGACTCTTGCCCTGTAGCCCCAGCCCACAACCACCAGGGGGCAGCACTGCTGGGTGACACTGGGCTCCGCCCCAGAGCTGTGAGCCTTCCCTTCCTATGAGGACACTCAGCACTCCTGAGCTGCCCCCAAAAGGGCTACTCAAGCACAGCATTCAGACCACAGACACTCCTATGAATATACAAAATGGGTGGTGCCCAGCATTGATGAGCCGGGTCAGGAGAGGGCCTTCAGACGCAGCATCCCACTCAGAGAACCAGGCACAGGGGAGCAGACATTAGGCCCCTCTTCATTTCACTCCCCTCCCGGGACTCAGGGAGGCCAAGCAGGTCAGCCAAGAGCACAAGGCCAGCACTGGCACTGGGCTGAGCCTGGGCCACCCCTCCCTCTCAGGGATCAAGCATGCACTGGGCAGCCAAACCCTGTGGGCAGCGGGGACAGACAGCCACCCGCACGGGGGAGGACTCAGAGCTGACAAGGGAGACCAAGTGCACGGATTGAGGAAAAGGAGGGACCCATATCCAGGCCCACCGTGTGTGACCCGGCAAAGGCCTCAGAGAGAGGGAAGACCACGGCCCTTCAAGTTCAGGGTCAGAGTGGGGAAATCCTTTGCCCCTAAGCACAGGCTGACCCCTGGAAGTTTGGGGGTCCTTTCTGCTGAGAAGGGTACCAAGCCCGTTGCAGGAAAGGGGAGGGTGGGCAAAGGCCTAGAAATGAAGGGAAACAAGGTTGGACCAGGAAGAGCCCAGGAGGCAGTTACAGAGCGCAGAGGAATGGCCCAGAGCAGGACCTTGAACGGGGACCAAGAAAACAGACAGGTAACCCACAAGGACGTGTCATGAACGCTGGGAGCAACCACAGCGTCGAAGAGACATAAGGAAAAACCACCACTGGGAAGTAATAGGAAGGTTTAGTAACAGAGAGAGAAAGAAGGCTTGTTTCCTTCTTCTTCTTCTTTTTTTTTTTTCTTTAAGTGATTTTTATTTTTTCCATTATAGCTGGTTTACAGTGTTTTGTCAATTTTCTACAGTACAGCAAGGTCCCAGTCACACATACATAGATACATTCCTTTTCTCACATTATACTAGATCACGCCCCAGCATAAGTGACTAGATATAGTTCCCAGGTTTCCTTCTAATAGCAGTGAGGAGAGAGAAAGGGGAATAGTGGGGTGAAGGTGGGGACCCCCATTCACACTGAGGCCAAAACCATGCAAGGCACAGGACAGCGTGTAACATGTGGGTCATGGCGTGCATGAAGACAAGTGTACGGTATTATCAGAGGACACCACAAGAGCTGAATAAGTGTCCCCAAATAATTCAGGCATAATAGTATTAAATGTAAATTCCCCCAAAGCAATAAATCAATCTGATTATAATTGTAATTCCAATGAGATTTTTTGCACTAAACAATAAGATGCGAAGATGCAGAAGAAAGTTCAAAACCTGTGAAAAGTTTTTTTAGCTTGAGTCTGGTGCATTAGACCATCCTGACAGTCTGAAGAATATTTTTTGTTTGTTTGTTTGTTTGTTTGTTTGTTTTGTCTTGTGTTGTTGTTATTGTTGTTGTTGTTGTTGTTGTTGCTATTTCTTGGGCCGCTCCCGCGGCATATGGAGGTTCCCAGGCTAGGGGTTGAATCGGAGCCGTAGCCACCGGCCTACGCCAGAGCCACAGCAACTCGGGATCCGAGCCGCGTCTGCAACCTACACCACAGCTCACGGCAGCGCCGGATCGTTAACCCACTGAGCAAGGGCAGGGACCGAACCCGCAACCTCATGGTTCCTAGTCGGATTCGTTAACCACTGCGCCACGACGGGAACTCCACGAAGAATATTTTTAAACAAGAAAGACTAGCAAGGCTCGACACCTCCTCCAAGATCAGAAACATGACTACACCGCCACCAAGGCCAGAACCATAGGTTATTGGCACATGGAAGACAAAAGCTATCAGTGGGCTAAAATAGTGCACAGAAACAGGGCCAAGCACATAAGGGAATTTAGTAAATGATAAGGTGGAATTTCAATATAATGGGGGAATTCCAGTTTGGGCACCTGAATCTTTTTTTTTTGCTTTTTAGGGCTGCACCTGTAGCATATGGAGTTTCCCAGGCTAGGGGTCGAATTGGAGCTACAACCGCTGGCCTAAGCCACAGCCACGTTAGGATCCAAGCCACATCTATGACCTACACCACAGCTCACAGCAATGCCAGATCCCCAACCCACTGAGGAAGGCCAGGGATCAAACCCACATCCTCATGGATACTAGCCTGATTAATTTCTGTTGAGCCATAAGGGAACTCCGGTCACCTGAATCTTAATAGAGGTGAAATAAAAATACAAATGTAGGAGTTCCCTTGTGGCTCAGCAGGTTAAGGATCCAATTTTGTCACTGCAACTCAGATTATTAGTGTGGCACAGGTTCAATCCCTGGCCCAGGAAATTCCACATGCCACAGGTGTGGCCCAAAAGAAAAAAAAAAAGTCCACATGTAAAAAGTAAAGTAAAGTAAAATATTTAAAAATCATTAGTATAATCTCACAGAGAGGAAGATATTCAAAACAGGAAAACTACAAGTCATAAAGGAATCACTGACAGTTGTACCCTAATAAAAAAAATTATGTTGTAAAATGTTTCCAGCATATATAAAATGTGCAAAAAGCTCCTCAAATTGATAGGAAAATGGGCACCTGGGAGTTCCGTCGTGGCACAGTGGTTAATGAATCTGACTAGGAATTCGATCCCTGCCCTTGCTCAGTGGGTTAAGGATCCAGCATTGAGTGAGCTGTGATGTAGGTTGCAGACATGGCTCAGATCCCGTGTTGTTGTGGCTCTGGCATAGGCTGGCAGCTCCAGCTCCAATTAGACCCCAGTCTGGGAACCTCCATATGCTGCGGGAGTGGCCCAAGAAATGGCAAAAAGACAAAAAAAAAAGAAAAAAGAAAAAAAAGAAAATAGGCAACTGATGTAAAAGTGATTTATTAAAAAGAAAATGAAACCAGCCAGCAAATATAACTTGCAAAGGTGTCACCTTTCTGGCACACAAAAACCTCAAAGGAAAACAACAGCATCTTTGTTTTGGCCATAAAACTGGTAAAATCAACACTGTTAAAACCCAGTTCTATGCATTGGTGAAAGGTTGCATCCATAAATTGCTCAAGATGGCATGAACCCTTTGAAAATACCTAGAGGCAAATGGCAACAAAGCAAATTGGATGCAGCAAAAGCAGTTCTAAGAGGGAAGTTTATAGCAATACAAGACTACATCAGGAAACAAACAACCCAACTTTACACCTAAAGCAACAAGAAAGAGGACGGATAAGACCTAAAGTTAACAGAAGGAAAGAAATCATAAAGATCAGAGCAGAAATAAGTGAAATGGAAACAAAGAAAACCATAGAAAAGATCAATGAAACTAAAAGCTAGTTCTTTGAAAAGATCAACAAAATCAATAAACCCTTAGCCAGACTCATCAAGAAAAAAAGAGAGGACTCAAAGCAATAAAATTAGAAATGAAAAAGGAGAAGTTACAATGGACATCAGAGAAATATAAAGGATCCTAAGAGACAACTAAAAGCAACTATATGCCAATAAAACAGACAACCAAGAAGAAATGGACAAATTCTTAGAAAAGTAAAATCTTCCAAGACTAAACCAAGATGAAATAGAAAAGATGAATGGACCAATCACAAGAACTGAAACTAAAACTGTGATTTAAAAACTTCCAACGAACAAAAGTCTAAGACCAGATGGACTTCACATGCAAATTATGTCAAACATTTAGAGAAAAGCTTATACCTATTCTTCTGAAACTATTCCAAAAAACTGCAGAGAAAGGAATACTCCCAAACTCATTCTATGAGGCCACCATCACCCTGATACCAAAACCAGACAAAGACAGACAAAAAAAAGAAACGAAAGAAAGAAAAAGAAAATTACAGGCCAATATCACTGATGAACATAGATGCAAAAATCTTCAACAAAATACTAGGAAACCAAATCCATCAATACAAGGATTGTACATCATGATCAAGTGGGATTTATCCCAGGGATGCAAGGATTTTTCAGTTTCCAAAAATCAATCAGTTTGATACACCACATTAACAAACTGAAGAATAAAAACCATAAAGTTCTCTCAACAGATGCAGAAAAAGCCTTTGACAAAATTGAACACCCATTTCTGATAAAACCCTCCAGAAAGTGGGCATAGAGGGAACCTACCTCAGCATCATAAAGGCCATATATGACGAACCCACAGCTAACATCATTCTCAACAGTGAAAAGCTGAAAGAATTCCCACTGAGATCAGGAACAAGACAAGGATGTCTACTCTCACCACTACTATTCAACATAGTTTTGGAAGACCTAGCCACAGCAATCAGAGAAGAAAAAGAAATAAAAGGAATCCAAATTGGAGAGGAAGAAGTAAAAGTATCACTGTTTGCAGATGACATGATACTATACCTAGACAATCCTAAAGATGCTACCAGAAAACTGTTAGAGCTCATCAATGAATTTTCAGGTTGCAGGATACAAAATTAATACACAGAAATCAACTGCATTTCTATATACTAACAGCAAAAGATCAGAAAGAAAAATCAGAGAAACAATCCCATTTGCCACCACATCAAAAAGAATAAAATACTTGAGAATAAAACTAGCTAAAGAGACAAAAGACTTGTACTCCGAAAACGATAAGACATTCATGAAAGAAATCAAAGATGACAGAAATAGATGGAAAGACATAAAATGCTCTTGGATTAGAAGAATCAATATTGTCAAAATGACTATATTACCCAAGGCAATCTAGAGATTCAGTGCAATCCCTATCAAAGTACTAAGGACATTTTTCAGAGAACTAGAACAAAATATTTTATAGTTTGTTTGGAGGCCCAAAAGATCCAGAGTAGTGAAAGCCATCCTGAGAAAGAAAAATGGAGCTGGAGGAATCAGGCTCCCTGACTTCAGACTATACTACAAAGCTACTGTCATCAAAACTGTATGGTACTGGCACAAAAATATAGACTAGTGGAACAGGATAGAAAGCCCAGAATTAAACCCATATACCTACCATCAACTGGTTTATGACACAGGAGGCACGAATATACCACGGAGAAAAGACAGTCCCTTCAATAAGTGTTCCTGGGAAAACTGGACAGCTACACGTGAAAGAATGAAATTAGAACACTTCCTAACTTCATACACAAAAATAAACTCAAAATGGACTAAAGATCTAAACATAAGACTGGATAGGAGTTTCCATTGTGGCACAGTGGAAACAAATCCGACAATCCGACTAGGCACCATGAGGTTGTGGGTTCAATTCCTAGCCTCGCTCAGTGCATTAAAGATCTGGCATTGCTGTGAGCTGTGGTGTAGGTCACAGACATGGCTAGGATCTGGCGTTGCTGTGGCTCTGGCCTAGGCCAGCAACTATAGCTCTGCTTAGACCCCTAGCCTGGGAACATCCATATGCCACAGGTGTGGCCCTAAGAAGACAAACAAACAAACAAACAAAACTGGATCATATAAAACCCTTAGAGGAAAACATAGGGCAAACACTCTCTGACATAAACAACAGCAATATCTTCTCAGATCCACCTCCTAGAATAAGGACAATAAAAACAAAAATAAACAAATGCGACCTAATTTAACTTAAAAGTTTCTGCACAGCAAAGGAAATCCTAAACAAACTGAAAAGATGGCCCACAGAATGGGAGAAAATATTTGCAAATGAAGCAACTGACAAGAGATTAATCTCCAAAATTTATAAACACCTCCTGCAGCTCAATAACCAAAAAACCATCGAAAAATGGGCAGAAGATCTAAACAGACAATTTTCCAAAGAAGACATACAGATAGCCAAAAAACACATGAAAAGATGTTCAATGTCACTAATTATCAGAGAAATGCTAATAAGAACTATTATGAGGTACCAACTTACCCCAGCCAGACTGGCCATCTTTAAAAAGTCTATGAGCAATACATGCTAGAGAGGGTGTGGAGAAAAGGGAACTCTATTACATAGTTGGTGGAAGTGTAAACCAGTGCAGCAACTATGGAAAACAGTATGGAGATTCCTCAAAAAACTAAAAATAGAATTACCATTCGATCCAGCAATCCCACTTCTGGGTATCTACCCAGAGAAAACCATGACTTGAAAAGATACATGTACTTCAATGTTCATTCAAGCACTATATATAATAGCCAAGCCATAAAAGCAACCTAAATGTCCATTGCCAGAGGAGTGAATAAAGAAGATGGGGTACATATATGCAATGGACTATTACTCAGCCATAAAAAGGAGTGAAATAATGTCATTTGCAGCAACATGAATGGACCTAGAAATTATCATGCTAAGTGAAGTCAGTCAGACAGTGAGACACCAATGTCATATGCTGTCACTTACATGTGGAATCTGAAAAAAAGGACACGATGAACTTCTTTGCAGAACAGATACTAATTCACAGACTTTGAAAAACCTAAGGTTTCCAAAAGAGATAAGTTGGGGGCTGAGGAGGATGGGCTGGAGGTTTGGGATGGAAATGCTATAAAATTGGGTTGTGATGATCATTGTACAACTACAAATTTAATAAAATTCACTGAGTTTAAAAAAAAAAAAAAGACGGTATGAACTTGAGAAGTGACTCTGCAGCAGCAACATCTCAAGCAACACTATGGAAATCAGAGTTCCGCACCAAGGAGAAAGGACTCTGACTTCTGTGCCCCAAGGTTTTGTCCAGCAAAACAACAAAAATAAGAATTGACAAAACTGTCATGTAGCATGACTTGCAGCTATTAAATAATAATAATAATAATAATAATGAATTAGACCCAAATCTACTGATCTGTTCATGAAGAAGGCAAACTGGGGGAAAATGAGTGTGGTACCAATCCGTTTCTAAGAAAAAGAGGGAGAGTTCCTGTGTGTGTGTTTGTATGTATGTGTGTGGTGTGTGATATACGTATGTATGCGAAAAAATGTGCTTATGTGGTACTTCATCTCAAGCAGGTGTAATTGGAACAGAGAGAAACTTTACCTTTTCTTCCTGTACTTCTAAGCTCTTTGACTCATTATGATAAGCATCTATTGTTTTTTAATTAAATTTTTAAAAGAAAAAAATTTAATAGAACAAGAAATGAGTCCATGTGGTCACAGGCATTAGTAAGTCATTCTTTTTTTACTGCTACGTGGTATTTAGAGCAGGTACGTACCAGAATGTGTTTGTTTGTTCACTGGTTGATGGATGGTCAGCTTGTTTCTAGCTTGGGTCTATTATGAGTCATAATACTATGAACATTTATCTACTGTGTACATGTGTTTTGCTGGGTTGTATGGTAAATATGTATTAATTTTATTAACTGCTCAGCTGTTTTCCAAAGTGCTATGCCATTTTCCATCCCTACCAGCAATGGCACTCAACAGCATAGGTGACCCTCAAAGCACTGTGGTGGATGAAAGAAAACAGACCCCAAAGACCTCATTTGGTCTAAGTCCATTTATGCAACGTTCTAGAAAAGGCAAAATTATAGTGCCAGAAAATACTGTGTCACCTGGAGCAGACCTGGGAACAGCTATTGACCACAAGAAGCATAAGGGAATTTGAAAAGGGAGATAAAAATGTTCTGTATCTTCTTTATGGTGGTAATTAAATGACTGTATATACAACTGCCAGCACTCACGCAACTGTACACTTAAAAGAGGTGGATTTCATTTATGTAAATCAGACTTCAACGAAGTGAAGGGAAATTTTATAGTCCAAAAAAATTTTTATGTGTCTTTTTTGTCTTTTTAAGGCCATACCCGCAGCATATGGAGGTTCCCAGGCTAGGGGTTGAATCAGATCTGTAGCTGCCGGCCTACACCACAGCCACAACAATGCCAGATCCGAGCCCCATCTGTGACCTACAACATAGCTCACAGCAATGCCGGATCCTTAACCCACTGAGCAAGGTCAGGGATGGAACCCGAGTCCTCATGGATGCTAGTCGGGTTCATTAATCACTGAGCCATGACAGGAATTCCCTATAGTCAAAAAAATTAAAAAATAAATAAATAAATAGGAGTTCCCGTCATGGCGCAGTGGAAACGAATCCGACTAGGAGCCATGACACTGCAGGTTTGATCCTTGGCCTTGCTCAGTGGGTTAAGGACCCGGACTTGCCGTGAGCTGTGGTGTAGGTCACAGATGCAGCTCAGATCTGGCATTGCTGTGGCTATGGCGTAGGCCGGCAGCTCTAGCTCCAACTAGATCCCTAGCCTGGGAACCTCCATGTACCATGGGAGTAGCCCTAAAAGCAAACAAAAAAAAAATTTTTTTTTTAATGAAACAAGAAACATAGCCTGCACTTTGATCCAGCAAGGTATACATCCAAGAGAAACATACGCACACCTTCCCTGGAAGACACGCACAAGAACAGGCCTAGCAGCTGTGCGGTATCCCTGGGTACCACTCATCAGTAGAAAAGAACAGACAACAGCATGAATGAAAATCAAAGGCAAAATGATGGAGGAAAGGAAAAATGTAGGTGCAAGGCCACTCTGTACCCTCCCATTTATGAGAAGTTCAAGAATGAGATGGAGGTTTACTGGCTTGCGATGGCACAGGAGGCATTCTGGGGTCTGGACATATTCTAAGTATTGATCTGGGTGTCAGATATTCTGCATACGCATGTGCAAAATTCCAGCGAGCTCTACACTAAATATTTGTGCGTTCTACCAGAGGTAGGTTATACCTCAACAAAGTCATTGTGAAATACAAAAACAAGAATGAAAATTCAAACAGGAAAACCAGCCCGCAGAACTGGAATGTATTCTGCTATGTCATGAGGACCCACTGTAGATTTGGAAGCTAGAAAAAAGATGATGAAAGTAATTTTGGAACAGGAATATGATATTTTTAAAGGAAAAACTGGAGGAGGAAGCATTGCCAGGCAATTACTTAGGAATCTATTATGAAAGTGAGACCCTTTCACTTTGAAGAATCCTGGGAAGAACTGAGGTGGGATGGAAGGAAGGTGGGAACCCAAGAGGCATTTTGAAGGAGAGCACACACAATCCGAGGACAATGACTCTGTGCCTGGCGATGGAGCGATGTCATTGCCACGATAGGAAGATTGTAAAAGTAATAGCAACAGCCACAACTAACATGGAGTATTTGCTAAATATCTGGCCCTGTGCTACGACTTTGAGGGTATTAATATTTTAATATGGTAAGAGGCATGACTACCATTTTACAGGTGAGAACCTAAGACCAGAGAGGCTAAGTGGCCTGCCAAGGTCACACAGCTGGGAGGTGGCAGTAGGGAGTGGATCTAACTTGCAGCATAAGCCCTGGAATGACAAAAGAAAGAGAGTTGACGAGTTCAGACTGGGACACCTGGCATAAGAGTCAAAACAAACACCCATCACCTATGAGGGGATCAAACATGAACTCACATGAGAAGAGACTTTAAAATAAAAAAGCAAAACACTATGCAAGTGTAAATGATTATTCCCGTTAAAGCCACAGCGAGATGCCATGTCACACCTATAAGGATAACCATTATTTAAAACAAAATTAAGCAAAACAGAAAATCGTAAGTGTTGGCAAGGATGTGCAGAAACTGGAAACCTTGTGCATTGCTGGTGGAAAGTTAAACGATGTTGCTGCTATGGGAATTGGTATGACGTTTCCTTAAAAAATTAAACGTAGATTGACCACATGACCCAGCAATTCCACTTCTGGGTATATATCTATCCAAAAAGATTATATACATATTATATCTATCTATCTATCTATCTGTCTGTCTGTCTGTCTCCAAAGAAGCAGGAACTAAAACAGGTTTGTTCATGCATGTTCATAGCAGCAGTATTCACAATAGCCAAAAGGTGATTGGACACCCAAGTGTCCATTGACCAGACAGATGGTTAAACCAAACAGTGAAATGTTATTCTGTCTTAAAAAAAAAAAAAAAAAAAAAACCTGACACACACCACACCATGAATGGACCTTGAGTACACCATCAGCCAGTGACAGACAAATACTATATGATTCCTCCTATATGAGGTCCCTAGAAAAGTCAAGTTCTCACAGACAGAGAGTAAGATGGAGGTTGCCAGGGGTTGAAGGGAACAAGGGACATTGAGTGACTATTTAATGTGGACAGAATTCCAGTTGGGGAAGATGAAAAAGTTCCAGAGATGGATAATGGTGATGGCTACACAACCATGCGAACATACTTAATGCCACTAAACTGTGCAGTTAAAAATAGTCAAAAGAGTACATTTTATGTTATCTGTGTTTAAGCAAAATAAAAAATCCCTGCCATCAGAGCCAGACGTTGAAAGCCATGGGCACAACCGTGAGAGCCACTGCAGCAGCCTGGCGCCAAAGTGCAGTGTGTCTCCCACCTGCAAGCTGACCCGCAGGGCCACAGGTGACCAATTGAGATTCATCGACTTTAACCTTGTCCTTCACTCAGTATGATTAACTCTTCAGTATTTCCTGTCAAATGCATCATCACTTTTCAATACATTTTTATGCCCATAGTGATAGAATTCCTGCCTGGGGCTGTGAATAATGGGCGCGAAGGCCCTTTGGAACCTAAATGGTAATATGCTTCTCGCGGAACGTCCTTCAGCACATCCTGTGCTTTGCAGCTATTAAGAGGCTTTGTGGGCGTCTGGCCACATGTCAGAAAAATGCTGCTTCAGATGTAAACAAACCAATGCTAAGAAATAATAAATAACATCTATTTAGGCACACACATTTCAGAGGAGTGAACTCACTCTACTACAGGCGCTAATGTTGAATACAGATAGATGAGAGAGTCACATTCAGATGAAAACAAGAATTCTGTCAAACATACAAAATGTCACCAGCTAACAGTAGGGCTTGAGATGATTCTCGACTCCCCAAGAACCAGGACATCCTTCCTTGCCTGTGTCCTGAATTCAAGAAGCCAAGTAGGAGGAGTTCCCATTGTGGCTCATGGGGATAAGAACCTAACTAATATCCATGGGGATGCGGGTTTGATTCCTGGCCTCGCTCAGGGGGTTAAGGATCCTGTCCTGCAGTGAGCTGGGGTGTAGCTTGCTGATGCGGCTCCAATCCAGTGTTGCTGTGGCTGTGGTGTAGGCTGGCAGCTGCAGCTCCAATTCGACCCCTAGCCTAGGAACTTACATAGGCTGCAGGTGAGACCCTAAAAAAAGAAAAGAAAAAAAAAAGAGGAACCAGGTGGAGACTGTGAGGCAGGCCCCACCCCATCTGCCCCAAAGTGAAGTGAGGTCAGTCCTCAGACTCCCAGCAGATGTGAAGAGCTGAGACAATTTCCATTAAGACTAAGTGAATAGATCAGAGAGAGTGACCTGGAGATGATACACGCACCTAACATAAAATTAAATTAATAATATGAACCTGATGGCTTTACTATTACATTTAAGAAAAAGTGAAAGGCACAAAATTTTGCGTAATGCATGATTGCAAAAAACGTGAAAGGGAGCTCCCCTTTTGGTGCAGCAAAAACAAATCCATGAGGGTTCGACCCCTGGCCTCGCTCAGTGGCCCGGGGATCAGGCATTGCCGTGAGCTGTGGTGTGGGTCGCAGATGAGCTCGGATCCCACGTTGCTGTGGCTGTGGTGTAGGCTGGCAGCTGCAAGTCTGATTCCACCCCTAGCCTGGGAGCTTCCAAAAGCAATGAGTGCAGCTCTAAACAACAACAGCAACAACAGGGAGTTCCCGTCATGGCGCAGTGGTTAACGAATCCGACTAGGAACCATGAGGTTGCGGGTTCGGTCCCTGCCCTTGCTCACTGGGTTAAGGATCTGGCGTTGCCGTGAGCTGTGGTGTAGGTTGCAGATGCGGCTCGGATCCTGTATTGCTGTGGCTCTGGCGTAGGCCAGTGGCTACAGCTCCGATTCAACCCCTAGCCTGGGAACCTCCATATGCCGAGAGAGCGGCCAGAGAAATGGCAAAAAGACAAAAAAAAAAAGTGAAAGATTAAGGGAAAACTTCCCCTTCCTTTTTTTGTGCACTTGTCTTTTTGTTTTCTAAAATTTCCCTGGTGGGTGCAGATGTGTGACTTTTATGATGAGACAGAAGTTAGCTTTAAGGTGTGTAGACAAGTGCAGAGCAGCAGTTTTAACCCAGGGGACACTGGGCAGAGTCTGAAGGCAGTTTCAGTGATCACAGTCTTGGGGGAGGGGGTGTCTAGTGGGTAGAGCTCAAGGGGGCATCTAAACATCCTGAAAGGCACAGAACAGCCCCCACAACCAAGCATGATCTGGCCCCAAATGTCCCCAATGCGAGGCGGAGAAACCCTGACATCGGAAAATGTATTGCTTCCCACAGGGGACAACGGCCCCCAGTGCCCGGGCTCCCACTCCCCAGGGCACCAGCAGAAACAGCTGTACGGGTTCTCCCAGGAGAAGCCCAAGGATGTGCTATTTTACATGACAGAAAGACAGCCTCGGCGGTGAAAACCTCTGAAGTGGCGACCCCCAGCCTCCGGATGCATACTCAGGGAGTGCCTGGGATGCAGGGATGGCCTGACCCCACCTTGCCATCACCTGGATGTCCTGAAGGTCCCAGTGGGGTCAAAAGAAGGCATGAGTGAGGACAGCCTAAGCCTCTGATGGGCAGGCAGCAGGAAGCGTTTGCTGGTATGTCAGATGCTCCTCAAAGGGCCTGAAAACCAGATCCCCAGGATCTGCTTGCAGGATGCCCTCCCCAGGGAGTGGGGTCCTGGGCTTTGACCAGAGAGGAGGTGGACAAGGGGTCTGGCAACCACCTATGCGAGGCTGGTCCTGCTAGACTCGGGGCCTGAGGAAGTGAGGATGGCTTTGTTGAAACAAGAGAGGGTGAAAAAGAGGGACCAGGGCCTCTTAGAGGTGTGGAGGAAATGGCTTGAGGCCGTGGGGAGCCAGGTGCCCCAGCCCTGCAAGAGGACCCTGCTGGCATAGGTGCTCCAGCCCATGGACAGGCAGAGTTAGATGTTCCCCAGAGGGGGCACTGCAGAGACCCTGGGTCCTGAGCAGGATGCTGCAGAGCAAGGACACCAGCCAGGCAGGGTACCAGCCGGCCACACGGGGAAAAGGAGTTCATGCTCTGAAAAGAACACCAGCCACAAGCCATGTCCCCCACAGGAGGCAGGGTCAGACTCACCATTCAACAATATGTCTCTCTCTCTGACAGTTTAGATATTAAAGTGCATTAAACTAAATTACAGGAAATTACAGATTAGCTAATTGAATTTACTTTCCAGTGCTCAAAGGCTTTGCTTCAAAAGGAGTTATAAACTGCTAGTCTGGAAATTAGCCAACAAGTCTTCATTTTTCCAGGTTTTAAGTAGCAAATTAAAATGTGAAGAGGAAGGACGCCATCCCACATTATATTCAGACAAAGGAAGCCCCGTCTGCTAAAGTAAATGATTTCCATTCTGCTCAGCAGAAGTAGCTACACTAATTTTAACAGAAAAGGCCCCACGGGCAAAAAAGGAAGGGAAAAAAATATTTAATATCACATTTTCCACCCAGAGTTTGGCTTATTAGTCACATGTTCTGGGCTACTGCTCTTAGCTATTTGCCGATTCTTTTTCCTTTTTTTCAAATTTTTTTTTACATACTTTTATTTTAGAAACTTGCTTTTTCTGATGTTTCATTTTTCAGTCATTTTTCTGGATTCATGAAAATTTAAAATTTCAACAAACATTGCCTGAGCACCTACTATGTGCTAGCCCAGGAGCTCCCCTAGGGCTTTTTAAGGGACAGCCCGTTGCCTTAGTGGGCCGTAAGAATGACTCACTGACAGCTCCTCAAGGAAACTCAAAACCGAGTTTTAAGATAACTTGGCTCAATCCCCACTACATTCAGACATCTTAGACTTCTTTCTTTTAAAATAATAAACAATAAATACTGAGAGCTTTTCCTGATGACGAACATTCACGATTCCAAGGGAGAAAAGATGAATATATCTTTTATTTACAGTCTGAGCATTATTATGTCAGCAGTGTTTATGAAGACTCCACCATCAAAGCTGACGTCATCAATACTGAAACAAAACTGACATCACGTGTCTCCTAATGCAATGCACGGAGAAAGACACAGCAATTTCTATTGCTTACTGCCAGAAATAGATAACCTGAAGTGAATCATGGGAAAACAAGAGGAAAATTAAAATTGAGGGAAATTCTACAGAGTAACTGCCAAGCACTCTTCACAAATGTCAATGTCAAGAAAGACAAAGGAAGGTTGGGGAACTGATCCAGATGAAAGTAGGCCAAAGAGACATGACGACTAAGTGCAATGTGCGTTCTCGGATGGAGTCCTGGACTGGGTGAAAACAGCTATGGAGGACATTACTGGGACACTTGACGAAGTGTGGATATGGGCTATGGGTTAGGCAATAGTGTTCTATCAGTGTTACAGTTCCAGATTTGATCGTTGTGCTCTGGATACGTAAGAAAATGTGGTCCCTAGGAAAGATACTCTTACATAGTTAAGGTCTCAAATGGTTTAGGGAAAAAAAAAAAAAAAACAGAGATTTGTAGGAATGTTCTGTCCTATTCTTAGACACTTTTTATTAGTTTAAAATCACATAAACTCTTTTAAAATGAATAGAAAAAGGAAATGCTGGAGTTCCTGTCATGGCTCAGTGGTTAACGAACCTGACTAGCATCCATGAGGATGAGGGTTCGATCCCTGGCCTCGCTCAGTGGGTTAAGGATCTGGCGATGCCCTGAGCTGTGGTGTAGGTCGCAGAATTGGCTCAGATCCCGAGTTGCTGTGGCTCTGGTGTAGGCCGGCAGCTACAGCTCCAATTGGACCCCAGCCTGGGACCCTCCATATGCCACCGGTGTGGCCCTAAAAAGACCAAAAAAAAAAAAAAAAAGGAAATGCTATATTTAGCCTAATGGAAGATGCAACTGATTGCAAAAGGAATCATATGTCCCACAAATAAAAAAAACCAAAAAACAAAAAACTTTTGACACAATATTTTATCACTTAGAATTTTTCTCTTATACTTTCAGAGAACTTTTTTTAGACGTATTAACACATAGATTTTTTTATATATATCACTCTTCTGCATATGTAAAAAGAAATAGGTAAGTGAAATAAATAAACTAAAATATTCCTCCAACCTCTTTGCACTGTGATTTCAACACTTCTGAATCACGTTCTGATTCAGTTGTTGGTATCTGTGCATTTCTATGCAATCTTATCTTCTGAGCCATCAAGAATGTAAGTGAAACAGCAGTTTTTAAAAGAAGGCTCCATGACTATTGCAGTCTTTTCTTCCTAGCCACTGAAGCTTATTATTGGCCTTTCCAAAACGGGTTGAGGGAAGGATTTTGGCCAACAATGAAGACTTGAGTTGCCTTGACTGGTTGGTAGACTTATCATTGAGGATAAAGCTGTCCGCCTGAGATGTCCTCAGCAATGGCAGCAAACACACAACTGTGTTTAAAGAATTAAAATATTTAACGCTGTCAGGTTTGTGGGTAGGAGGTTACACTGCTTCTATACACTCCTATTTTGTACCAATATGCACACATTAATTTTTTGGTGTTATTTTTATACTCAGAAAAAAGAATAGGCGTTCCCATCATGGCTCAGTGGAATCTGACCAGTATCCAAATGAGGACACAGGTTCGATCCCTGGCCTCCCTCAGTGGGTTAAGGACTCAGCATTGCTGTGAGCTGTGGTCGAAGACAAGCTCGGATCCCATGTTGCTATGGCTGTGGCGTAGGCCATTGGCTATAGCTCCAATTGGACCTCTAGCCTGGGAACCTCCATATGCAGTGGGTGCAGCCCTAAAAAAAAAAAAAAAATACATCTTGATCCACCAAGTAGAGTTGTTTCATGAAAATGTTACACCTGATTATTATCTGGGCATTCCCCACTTCCCAAGGCACAATATTCTCCACCTGTTAGTTCAGGTCTAAGAAGCTTCTCTGATGTGAAATGCATTAACTGACCAAGTAATTATTAATCAAAGTCTATGAAGTAGAAGGAAAAGCCAGTCATCAGGGGTCTTAGAGGTTAAGAGGGTTCTCTTCTCTAGGGAAGAGAAGAAACCACAGTGCATTGATTCTACAATGCACATTGCTTTCATATTTTAACATTTCTGAAACTTCCATGGGCCAGGCAGCAGTCATGATGTAGTTACCATTTCCTACATATATGCATCACAACTTGCAAAATGAGTATCTTTAGCTTGAAAGAAAATTTCGGAGACAATAGTGGAGCACAATTATAAAAGACAGATTTCTGGGAGTTCCCTTCATGGCCCAGCAGCAACGAATCCATCTAGGAACCATGAGGTTGCAGGTTTGACCCCTGGCCTCGCTCAGTGGGTTAAGGATCCAGCATTGCCGTGAGCTGTGATGTAGGTCGCAGACACAGCTCAGATCCCACGTTGCTGTGGCTGTGGCTCCGATTCGACCCCTAGCCTGGGAACCTCCATACACTGCAGGTGCAGCCCTAAAAAGACATACATACATACATAAATAAATAAGTAACAGATTTCTTGAGATATAACTTCCGCAAAATTCACTCTATGTCGAAGTTCAGTTCTATGAGTTTTGAAAAGCATGTACAGTCATGTAATCACAACCAAATCAAGAGAATATTTCCACTATCCCTGAAAGGTTTCCCCATTCCTCTTTTGTGGTCAATCCCCTCCCTCTACCTCCAGACTTTGGCAATTGGTGGTGTGACCTCTGCCTCTAATTTTACCTTTTCCGGAATGGCATACAAATGGAATCACATAGCATGAGTCTTTTGTGTCTGGCATCCTTCACTCAGTGCAGTGCTTTTGAGATTTATCTATATTAATGCATGTATCAAGATTTGGTTAAAAAGACCACTAGTAAGATAGAATCAATAATCAAAAACTTGCCAAACAGAAACCCCCAGGATCAGATGGCTTCGCTAGTGAATTCTATAAAGTGTTTAAAGAAGAATTAATACTGATTCTTCCTAAAGTCTTCTAAAAAACAGGAGCGAAGGGGAGAAGTTGCAAACTCATTGCAACTGGGTCAGCATTGCTTAGATAACAAAACCAGACAAGGACAATACTAAAAAAGAAAGTACAGGCCAATATCCCTGATGAACATAGACGCAAAAATCCTCAGCAAAACACTAGCAAACCAAATTCAACTACCTTAAAAGGATCGTACACCATTATCAAGTGGGATTTATTCCAAAGATATAAGGATGGTTTGACATCTGAAAATCAATCAGTGTGATACACCCTTAACAAAATGAAGGATAAAAATTAGGAGTTCCCGTCGTGGCACAGTGGTTCACGAATCCGACTAGGAACCATGAGGTTGCGGGTTCGGTCCCTGCCCTTGCTCAGTGGGTTAACGATCCGGCGTTGCCGTGAGCTGGGGTGTAGGTTGCAGACGCAGCTCGGATCCCGCGTTGCTGTGGCTCTGGCGTAGGCAGGAGGCTATAGCTCCGATTCAACCCCTAGCCTGGGAACCTCCATATGCCGAGGGAGCAGCCCAAGAAATAGCAACAACAACAACAACAACAACAAAAAGACAAAAGACAAAAAAAAATTATAATGATTATATCAATAGATGCAGAAGAAGCATTCAACAAAATTCAATATTCAGTCATGATAAAAACTCTTAACAAACTGTGTGTAGAGGGATCATACCTCAATATAACAAATGGCATGTGTCACAAGCCCACAGCCAGCATTGGACTTAATGGAGAAAACCTAAAAGCTTTCCTAAGACGCCCTTTCTTGCCACTGTTATACCACAAAGCACCGGAAGTTCTAACCGAACAATTAGGCAATAAAAAGAAATAAAAGGCATCCAGACTGCAAAAGAAGAAGTAAAACTGTCTCTATTTGCAGATGTGTAGAAAACTCTAAAGACTCCAACAGAAAACTGTTAGAACTAATAAACAAGTTCAGTAAAGTTGCAAAAAACAAAATCAATACACAAAAATAAGTCATGTTTCTATGCACAGGCAATGGACTATCAGAAAGAAATTAAGGAAACAATTCTATTCACGATTGCATCAAAAAGAATAAAACACCTATGGATAAATTTAACCAAGACGGTGAAAGATCTGTAAGACACTGCTGAAAGAAACTGAAGACGACACAAATAAATGGAAAGACATTCCATGCTCTTGGAGTTAATGAAGGAATTAATATTATTAAATTATTTTTTTCTCTCATTTTAGTGTACTATTGACAGGTTGTTGTTGTTGTTCTTTGCTTGTTTGTTGTCATTTGTCTTTTTAGGGCTGCACTCGCAGCATATGGAGGTTCCCAGGCTAGGGGTCAAATCAGAGCTACAGACGCCGGCCTACACCACAGCCACAGCAATCACAGGATCCCAGCCGCATCTGCAACCTACACCACAGCTCATGGCAATGCTGGATCCTTAAGCTCCAACACCGGATCCTTTACCCTAAATTATTAATATTAAAATGTCCTTACTACCGAAAGCAATATACAGATACAATGTATCAAAATTCTAACAGCATTTCTTACAAAAACAGAACAATCCTAAACTTTATATGGAAACATGAAGTACCCTGAATAGCCAAAGAAATCTTAAGAAAGAACCAAGCTGGCGTAACATTTCCTGTTTCAAAGCCATAGTAATGAAAATGGAACAGATAAAGAGCCCAGAAATGAACGCACTCATATATGGTCAATTAACTTAAAAAATCCAAGAATGTACAATGGGAAAAGTATATTTTTTTCAATAAATAGTGTTGGGAAAAGTGGACAGCCACATGCAGAAGAATGAAACTGGACCATCTTAAATCATACACAAAAATCAATTCAAGTGGATTAAAATCCTGAACATAAGACCTGAAACCAGAGCTCCTGTCATGGCAAAGTGGAAATGAATCTGACTAGGAACCATGAGGTTGCAGGTTCAATTCTGGCCTCACTCAGTGCATTAACGATCTGGTGTTGCCTTGAGCTGTGGTATGGGTCACAGATGTGGCTTGGATCCTGCACTGCTACGGCTGTGGTGTAGGCAGGCTATAGTTAGCTCTGATTCGACCCCTTGGCTGGGAACCTCTCTATGCCGAGGGAGCAGCCCTAAAAAAAAAAGACCTGAAACAAACAAACAAAAATCTTCTAAAAGAAAAAAGGAAGAAAGTTTCTTACCATAGGTCTTGTCAATGATTTTTTGGGTTTGACACCAAAATAAAAAGTAACGAAAACAAAGTAAACAAGTAGAAATACATCAAACTAAAAAGTTTCTGCACAGCAAAGGAAACCATTAACAAAGTGAAAAGGCAACCTACGGAGAAAATATTTGCAAATCATCTATCTGATAGAAGCTTAATATCCAAAATATAAATAGCGCTCACACAACTCAATAGCAAAAAAATGCAAGCAACATAATTAAAAATTAGGAATTTGTCCATTTTATCTGTTATTCAATTTGTTGATATAAATTTTTTTTTTTTTTGGTCTTTTTAGGGCCACACCCATGGCATATGGAAGTTCCCAGTCTAAGGGTGAAGTTTGAAGTTGTAGCCGTTGGCCTACACAACAGCCACAGCAACACCGGATTTGAGCCGCGTCTTCAACCTACACCACGGCTCATGGTAATGCCGGATCCTTAACCCGCTGATCGAGGCCAGGGATCAAACCTGTATTCAGGGATCAAACCTGGATGCTAGACAGATTTGAACTCCTAAAATTGTTCTTAATATTCCTTTTGTATCCTGGTAGTGTCTGTAGTATCTGTAGTAATGTCTTCTCCTTCATTCCTGTTATGGGAAATTCGAATTTCCTCTCTCTTTCTTTAATCAGTCTAAGTAGTAGTTTTAGTGCTTTTTATAAACTACCCTTCAGTTTCAAATATTTTTTCTATTTTTCTGATTCCAATTGTATTGACTTCTAATGTTCTTGAAGTAGCCTAAAGGGCAAAAAAAAAAAAAAAAAAAACTTAGAAAAACATGAATAGCAAGCTTCTGAGCCAAAAAAAAAAAAAATGATTCATTATATTCAGAGTCTGACTTAGAAGAAATTTTTAGGAATAGCTTTTTCATATTACTTATATTTTCCTTTTAACAAATGTACGAGTATTATAATGATATAAATCTGTATCTGCAAAAAACCTGAAATTGCTTTTTCAATATATGTAAACTGAATCTAAGTGATGTGAAAGCACTGTGTCATATTTTAATAGGTAGTGCTTTTTTTTTTAAGTGGTTATAAAATAGTGAAGCACTTTTTACAGAAGTTCTATTTTAGAGTAGATGAAATAGGGCCTGTGTCTTTAAAAGTCTAATACAATGTGCAATAAGGTAAAAGCCTCTGGAGTAATTCAGACAAAGTGGTCTTATAGCTCAGGCCAAAAGCAAATACTTCTTCTAGCTGAATATATGGCCTTGAGGTATGGCAATGGACCAGGGGTATGGGGCACTGTGGTTATGCAAAGGAGGTATAATAAGGATTTATAAGAAATATATTTGGAAAGCTATGCTGGGACAGGTTAAGTAGAACACTGAGTAATAAATTTTAATTTTTTCATTGTATTCTGCAGGTAATGGATGAGACAAGGAAGCTTAATGGGGAGTAAGATATTTCAGGCACATTAACCGATTAGCAAGTATAAAGGGAATTGAAGGAGAGAGAGACACTAGAAGAAAGGAGAGCAATTACTAGGAAGGCTTCCAAGGGAGAATGAACAGCATCGGTAATTGAACAGAGAGGAAAGATGAGACAAGACTGACTCCCTGGTTGCTACTTTGGGAGAATGTGTGGGTTGTAGTTATGACAAGCATTCAAGGAGATGTGAGCTGGACCCAACTATGGCAACAGAGGTGAGAATGGAAGGATGTAACCAGAACAGAGAGGCAGAGATAGGTTGCTTGGGACTTGGTGACTGGCTAAGTATCTCCCAGAAGACACAGGGTCAGTTACCTGCTAAAAATAAAAATACAGGGCCCACAGTATAGCACAGGGAAATCTACTCAATACTGTGGAACAACCTACACAGAAAAAGAATCAGAAAAGGAATGGATATATGTATATGTATAACTGATTCACTTTGCTGTACACCTGAAATAACACAACACTGTTAAGTTAACTATACTTCGATAAAAATTTTTAAAAGAATACATTGTGCCTCAGTGGAAACGAATCTTGACTAGCATCCATGAGGACACAGGTTCCATCCCTGGCCTCGCTCAGTGGGTTAAGCATCCAGCGTTGCCTAGCGCTGTGGTGTAGGTTGCAGACACGGCTTGGATCCTGTGCTGCTGTGGCTGTGATGTAGGCCAGCCACTGCAGCCCTGATTTGACCCCTAGCCTGGGAACTTCCATATGCCTCGGGTATGGCCCTAAAAAGACAAAAAAAAAAAAAAAAAGAGGAATACACAGCTGGAATTAAGAGAAGGTCCAAAGGTACAGATACAGATTTACAGCTTATATACCTAAAAGTGTTATTTAAAGCAATGAGATTACTCACAAGGAGAGGATATAATAAAAATGAAAACAATCATTATTAATAATGATTAGCTAATAATCTATATTAGCTAACATATCTTGAGCTCTTCCAGGTACCAGACAGCACATTAAGTGCTTTTCAGATATTAACACGATTTCTGCTCAACCCTATGAAGAAAATCATTATGATCCCCATTTTAAAGATGGGGAAACTGAGACACAAAGAATTTACTTGCACAAAGTCACACACCTGGAAAGTTGTTCAACCTAGCAGAAACCCAGATAGTTTGACTCTAGAACCTACAACCCTAGCTGCCCTCTGCAAGGACAGAGTTCCTTATGGAATGATTTATTTGGGGGTAAGTGAACTCAGAGAAAGAGACAGAAAAGGAGCAATCAGAGGGGTACATTCTTACACAAATGTTCTTCTGGCATGACGATTATAAATATACACCATGCCAGATGGTCCTTAAGGAGAGTATGGAATAAATGCCACATATTCATCTTATGGATTCTATTTAAACCATTCTAAGCCACCAAGTCATGTATGCTCTCCATTTTTAAAATTTTTGGATGAGTGGGATCACTTGAAAAAAATAAATAGACCTATTTTCAAATCTGTGGTTTCATACAGGGTAGTTTGCAAATGGTTCAGGAGTTTAAAAATAGAACTCTGGAATATTGCTTCTCCAAGTGTGGTACCTGGACTGGCAGCATCAGCATCCCCCAAAAACCTGGTAGAAATGCAAATTGTCAGTCACTGCCCCAGACCTACTGAAACAGAAACTCTGGGGGTGGGGCCCAGCCATCTGTTGTTACAGGTTTCTCAGGTGATTTTGATGTATGTCCAAGGGTGAAAGCCAATGATCTAGAAAATGAGATGATATGTGTATGTGTATGAAATCTTTGGAGACCTTGTCCCAAGTCAGAACTCACCATGTGGCCTCTCTATGCTCAGCCTGCTGGATTCCTCAAGAAATCCATACTACAGTGGAGCCCAGGTTAGGTGAGAAGTCCTCTCCATGTGGTATGATATGATAGAGAAGAGGCCAAAGATCCTTGGTTCCTATTTCTTTCATCCAGAGATATTAGCAGATCAACCTTGGGAATTGCCCTGGCGTCGCCCCAACCCACTGCAGCAGAATCTCCATGGGAAGGCAACATGGTAATTGACAAGTTTCCTGTTTCCTCTGCCTTCACTTTATAAAGTGACGTGCCTTTACCAACACAAAGTTTCACCAGGAGGCAGAACCAGTTGCCAAAGAAGTAAAAAAAATAAACAAATTCTGAGGCCCTGCAAAGTCCTTGACAAATTCTGCTTAAACTCTTACGTAGTGCATCTAACGCTTTCTCCCCATTTCAATGACATCTGAACTTATCCAAGCCACCCGCCCTCCCTGGCCACATAGCCTTCAATACCCCAGGTCATCTATGCAGCCAACCCACTGTCCAAGCCCATGCCAGGCCTGAGCCCACCAGTTGGCTGAATGGTAGGAAGATCTCCGCAGCCGGGTTCCCAGGAACAAGTCCCATGGTTGGAAATTTTCATGACCATGGGCAACAGACGCCCTCCCTGGGAGAGACAGCTACCTGTTGTACCTGCTCCCCACAGCCAGCCTGCCAGACAATGAGGATGACTGATTTCCTCACAAAGTGCTTGACATGAAAGGCAAAACGAGGAGGTAAAATAATGACTCTCTTCCAGTTGGGGAACAAAAAAAAAAAAAAAAAAAAAAAAACAAGAATCAGACTGATTAATTGCAATGGTCAAGACAAGAAAAGGAAGATGACTCCCTTGAAGCTCTAAGGGAGGGAAATGGCATCATGCTTTCCCCCCAGCCCCCTCCACCCTGCCTAGCCCACGCTATCTCACCCCACACCCCCTCAGCCTGTCCCATTTCACAGCCCCCCACCCAGCCCACCCTCCCTCCTCTATCTATCCTCTCTCCCCCAGCAGCATCCTTCCCACTCCACCTCTCCCCATGCTAACCCATCCTATCACTCCAAGCCCATTCAAGAGGCAAGAGCCTCATAGTTTCTACAAACTATTCATGTGAAATATTTCAAAAAACATTAATAAAAGTGTTTCTATTACTGAGTGAAATTCAATGAAGAGCTGCCAAAGAACAAGATGAATGAAGCCAGTAGAACGGGTGGTAGCATGGTCTTTGCAGAGCCCACTGTATCCCCCAACTGACCCTCTCCTAATGATGTGTACCTGCCCCATTCATCCGAGTTACTGCAAGCATCTCACTTGCTTTGTGCCCTGCTCCAGGCCAGCATACCACTGTGGCCAGAAAAGGAGTTTTGTACTTCCCAGGGAATGCCCATCTCCCAGTGGGCCCTCTGCTCATGCATGTCTGGGGCTTGCCTGCAGTCCTGCCTTCCCGGAGGATGCCACCCTCTTGCTCAAGCAAACAGGTGGCTCTTGACTCTGGATTCAGACTTGCTCTGGTTCCAGTCTTGACTTTGCCCCTCCCTGGCTCTGTGGTCTAACTGTTGTTTTTTGTTTTTGTTTTTGTTTTCTTCTTAGGATCACAGCTGCTATATATGGAAGTTCCCAGGCTAGGGGTTGAATTAGAGCTATAGCTGCTGGCCTATACCACAGACACAGCAATGCAGGATCCAAGCTACATCTGCAAACTACACTGAAGCTTGTGGCAATGCTGGATAATTAACCCCCTGAGCGAGGCCAGGGATCAAACCAACATTTTCACAGAGACAACGTGAGGTCCTTAACCCACTGAGCCACACTGGGAACTCCTTCAGATAAACATTCCTTTTTTTTTTTTTTTTTGGCCTTTTGGGGCTGCACTAGTGCCACATGTTAGTTCTCAAGCTAGGGGTCTAATTGGAGCTACAGCTGCTGGCCTACACCACGGCCACGGTAACATGAGATCCGAGCCGCATCTATGACCTACACCACAGCTCACAGCAATGTCAGATCCTTAACCCAGTGAGCGAGGCCAGGGATTGAACCCGAATCTTCATGGATACTAGTTAGGTTTGTTACCACTGAGCCACAAAAGGAACTCCAGGTTTTTTAAACATTCTGATCCTCAATTTCCTCATCACCGCAATGTACACAATGTACCCCCCAGGGGGCCTGAAAGAATACCCCACATGCTCTCATCGCAATCTAAACTTATTATGATAAATGACACAGGAAACCATAAAGAAACCAAAAAGACAATTTACAGAATGGGAGAAAAGAGTTTCAAATAATGCTACTAGAAGGCTTAATCTCTAAATATAAAATATAGAAACGACTTATACAACTCAACAGCAAAAAAGCCAACAACCCAATTGAAAAATGGGCAAAAGACCTTAATAAACATTTCTCCAAAGATATACAGATGGCCAACAGGCTTATGAAAAAATGCTCAACATCCCTGATTATTAGCGAAATGCAATCGAAACTACTATGGGGTACCATCTCACACCTGTCAGAATGGCCATCATTAATAAGTCCACAAATAACAAATGCTGGAGAGGGTGTGAAGAAAAGGGAACCCTCCTACACTGTTGGTAGGAATGGAAATTGGTACAACCACTATGGAAAACAGTATGGAGGTACCTCAGCAAACTAAATATAGAAAAACCATATGACCCAGCAATACCACTTTTGGGCATATATCCAGACAAAACTTTCCTTGAAAAGGACACATGCAGGGAGTTCCCGTCGTGGCTCAGTTGTTAACGAATCCGACTAGGAACCATGAGGTTGTGGGTTTGATCCCTGGCCTTGCTCAGTGGGTTAAGGATTCGGTGTTGCCGTGAGCTATGGTGTAGGCTGCAGACACAGCTCGGATCCTGCATTGCTGTAGCTCTGGCGTAAGCCAGAGGCTACAGCTCTGATTCGACTCCTAGCCTTGGAACCTCCATTTGCCACGGGAGCAGCCCAAGAAAATGGCAAAAAGACAAAAAAAAAAAAAAAGAAGAAGAAGAAGAAGATATGGCATATATACACAATGGAATAAGACTCAGCCATAACAAGGAACAAAATAATGCATTTTGCAGCAACATGGATAGAACCAGAGACTCTCATACTAAGTGAAGTAAGTCAGAAAGAGAAAGATAAATACCATATGATATCACTTACATCTAGAATCTAATATATGGCACAAAGGAACAGAAAAGAAACTCATAGACTTGGAGAACAGACTTGTGGTTGCTAAGGGGGAGAGGGAGGGAGTGGGATGGACTGAGAATCTGGGGTTAATAGATGCAAACTATTGCCTTTGAAATAGATAAGCAACGAGCTCCTGCTGTACAGCACTGGAAACTCTATCTTGTCACTTATGATGGAGCATGATGGAGGATAATATGAGAAAAAGAATGTATATATGTATGAATGACTGGGTCACTTTGCTGTACAGTAGAAAACTGACAGAATGAGCTATAATGGAAAATATAAAAGCCATTTATTAGAAAATAAATAAATATAAATAAACTTATTATGCCAAACAATATGAAACTGCTGACATATGATGATTGTCAACTACAAAAATGACAAGTTCATGTGGTTCCCCTTAACACCCTTCTTCTGTATATGTCTGTGTGTTTCTTTTCTCTCCCTATAGTGGAAGGTTAGCTTTTGTTTAGTGCTCTCCGTCTCTAATATCTAAACAGTGCCCGTACATGGTACATGATCAATAAAAATCTGTTGAATGAATAAATGACATGCTTAGAGCAACATAATAAGTATTCAATACTAGTGTTGTTGCTATCATGACTGTTAGTATTATTATTATTATTAGCAACAGCAGCAATAATTGGCAAAGCAGGAAGATAGACAATATCGGCTTAAGTAAAAATTAATGCCACATTACCAAATAGTTTATCCTTTTCAGTAGCTTCAGTTTGTTGCATCAAACCAGTGTTAGCTGGAAAAACCGCCTCGAATGGAATTGGTTGATATTGACAATGAGAATACTAACCATCAGTAGCTGGTATTATCTATAGGAATTTGGAAAGACTGAACTGCAGAATGAAATCCATGCTAAAAACCCTATCCAGATTTGCTGAACACTCACTCTGCGTCAGGTGCAGCCCCAGCACTTTGTAGGTCTCAGTTCTCAACAGTCCTGCTTGTAGGGGTTCCAGCCCCATTGCACGGGCGAGGAACGAACCCTGAGAGGTAACCAGAGGCTGGATGCTCCTATCTGCTGAGAGGTAATTCTGGGGGGTTACCCAGGGATCGCCTTCCTCACCTGCCAGGTTAGGAGCCCCACCCATGTCACTACAGCTCTGCTCTGTGGGTCAGAAGACTGCTGTCCAAGAACTGGCCAGGACCACTACTCCACGGAGCCCATGAGAAACACCTGATTCAGAGAGACAGGCCCAGGAGTAGGGGTTGGTGCCGTAAGTCTTCAGCCAGAGCTATTGTCTTGCAGACCACAGCCCACTCTTCTCCATGTATGTCCCCATAAACATGGTCACGCTGGGGAGTTCCCTTTGTGCTTCAGCAGGTTACAAACCCATCTAGTATCCATGAGGAGGGGGGTGTGATCCCTGGCCTCGCTCACTGGGTTAAGGATCCAGCATTGCCGTGGAGCTGTGGTGTAGGTTGCAAATGCAGCATTGCTGTGGCTGTGGTATAAGCCAACAGCTGTAACTCTGATTCAACCCCTAGCCTGGGAACTTCCATATGCCGAGGGTGTGGTCCTAAAAAGAAAAAAAAAAAAAAAAAAAAAAACCTTGGCCCCACTGCCTCCAGGGTCACGTGTGGCCTCCGCAGCTCTGAAGAAGGCTTTGCCAGCACCCTCAGCCCCCTCCCACCCTCTGCTCCCTGCAACACCCTCCCCAGCGGGCTTCTCACACTAAGTCTCAGGGTCTGCTCAGGGGACAGATTAAGGCACATGGACATGCAGGTCTGGTCAAGGCAATGGCCTTGAGCACCTTTCCTGTACACAGCCTGTGCCAGATGTTTCCAGAATTAATGTCTCATTTCATCCTCACAAAGTGGGTGAATGCATCAGTGTGTACTGGCCTGCAGCTATGGAAAGAGAAATCAAGGCCTATTGAAAAGCAGACACCCATGTCCCTTGCTCCCAGGGCCCTCATGGGATCCTAAAGGCAGCTTGGGCTCAGGCCAACCTCAGATGGGGGTCCTAGTTCCTTTACTGCATCCTGACTCAGCCTCCCACCCTTTGGTGGGCATTAGAATTACTGCTCAGGGGCAGCTGAGACGGAGTCCCTCGTGGGGCCCAAGGGGGAGCAATTGCCTCAGTTTTATGCTTCATCCGGGTCTACCATGTGGTGGGGGAGAAATGCACCCTGGGGTTAAAGGCCCCCTCCCCCAGGAGGTCCTCCCAGACTCACCCAGGCCCTGGGGAACCTTCTGCCCCATTGCTGCGGTACTTTTCACATGCTTGCTGACACCTGTCCCCCTGCCTCGTGATTTAGGGCCTCTCTCTCTATTCGAGGTTTCTTGGGTAGCTATGATCCACACACCCCCGCTGGCACATTCTCACACGCAAATGATGAGGAAGGAGGCGCAGGGGCACAAAATTATTCTGGTTGGTGTTAAACCCCGCGTAACAATGTAGAAGTGAAGCGGAAGGACTCAGCCTGCTTCAGCCAAAGCCCGGATGCGTTTGCACGCAGGCAAGCTGGTGTTTTCAAAAAGAATTCTAAACTGAGAAAACACTAACTCCCTCCCTGCCAGGCCTCGCCCCCCTGGGGGTGGAAGGCTTCGAGAGGCTCAGCCTGCAAAACGTGTTCAGAACAAGTAAATTTAGAATGAGCCACTGAGGCTAAAATCGCAAGTTAGCCATCCCGCGCTACCCAGTACGCAGAGATGGGTGGGCAGGCAGGCTGTTCACACCCGCTGCTCTCCTTTCTAATTCTGAGCGTCAACCAGCCTCGGGGAAGATTTTTACAGATTTGCTCCTTTTCCTGGCATGTTGAACTTAAATCGACATTAGAGGTGTTTATTTTGTAGTGGAAAGGGAATTCTGGAATATCCTAACCGAGGAGTCTAATCAAAGAGATCAGATCCGTTGCAATATGAAGGCACCTGAGCAAAAGTCAGCCTCATGTACCATGTCACCCGTCACCTGCCAGGTGTCAAGTGTCACCTGCCAGGTGTCAAGTTTGCATAGTAACACGGCCAATACAATGGATGTGCAAAGGGCCCTTCCAACTTCTCCCTCTGGGCTTGCCAACTGAGAAAGCCGCAGAACCAAAGTCCTGCCCTTTGGGTGCAGTGTATGGAGTCGTGTGCCATCGTCCAAGAGGAAACACTGACCCCAAAGCTGAACAGAAGATGTTCAGGACCCCCCTCCCCCACAGTTTGCATCTCTGTGCCAGCCGGGGGAGTGCCACCGGGCCACACCCCTTTCCCTGGACCCTGCGCAGTTATCCCAGCAGCAGAGGTGTCTTACCTGCCCTTCTTCCTCTGCGTCCATCTCCGCCGCAGCCCCTCACGGCCTGAACGCCGCCCTGAGATGGGCAAGCCCCTGCAAACGACACAAATACCTTGTTAGTAAATGTGGCCTTTCCCCAGCGCACATCCTCTGCGCTGCTCCAATTCCCACGAACATGGTGATGAAACAGTCACGTGACACAGATGTTTGAAGCAAGATGGTGAAGGGTTGCAGTGGACGTGGTGTGAGGGGAGGAGGTCAGGACGCCCGGCCCGCAGCCTGGTCAGTCCTTCTCTTGCAGGAAGTCCAACGAGGGCCCACGGTGCCGGGAGAGGGGAAATGGCCCGTAGCCAGGATGGAAGCCCAAGGATGAAGAGGTCAGAGACTTGGTGAAGCTCAGGGATTGCGTGGGGCAATGTTTACCTTGGCCTTTTCCTCGCTTCCTTTCTTCCACTCTTCCGTTCTTCCTTTTCCTCTTTCTTTATCTCTTTCTTTTTTTTTTTTTTTTTTTTTGGAGAACACTTAGAGAGTGTTGGAAGCCAGAGGTAACTGGAGAAGCAAGCCTTCCAGGTCAGCTTGGAAAAAGGAGGGTGGCTGGGGTGCAGAAGACGCCCTAAGCCCACCTGGCTTGCCCTCCTCCAGGCTGAAGGTGGATCCCTCCATGCAGCAGATGGGCAAGCCGAGCCCCCTTCTCACTGCCTCAGGGGCATCCGTGACTCAGAATGACTCGTCCCTGGGCTCCTGTCTCCCTCAGGCCACCCAAGCATGCTGCCTATTTTGTTCAAACTCACAGCCCCATAGCTCTCACAGTGCCCAGCACTGTCGGACCAATTCCATGTGACCACACCCCACCTTCTAGCCAAAGTCCCCACATAAAACACTGGACAGCAAAGACCCCAGAATCACTGTGTTCAGTCTCACCCACCAGCTGACAGCTGATTCTGTAGCCATTTACACATGCACATTCTTGGCCTCCTTGGGCCCATGGTAACATGAGAAGGTAGTGGCCAGGGGCCCTGAACTTCAAACAAGCACTGGCATCAGCGATAAGTCTCCAGAGACCCCATCATAGGTTGAATAAGACCAAAGGGGAGGAGTTCCCGTTGTGGCTCAGTGGTTTTCGAACCTGACTTGTATCCCTGAGGATGTGGGTTCCATCCCTGGCCTTGTTCAGTGGTTTAAAGGATCCAGCATTGCCATGAGCTATGGTATCGGTTGCAGATGTGGCTCAGATCCCGTGTTGCTATGGCTGTGGGGTAGCTAATTCAAACCCTAACCTGGGAACTTCCATATGCTGCAGGTGCAGCTCTAAAAATACAAAAAAAAATAAGTAAATAAAAGAACAAAAGGGAATAATTCCCCAAGGAAGCATGGTCTCCTTTCACAAATTTTGAGTTTGCTTTTAAACCAAAGGGATTTTATACCTATTCCCAAGGAATTTTCAAAATCCCAATTCTGGAGTAGACCCCTCTATCATGCAGGTACAAAATGGAATGTTAAGGAGTAGTCACCTCCATGGGCAGTGCTGATCAAGGTCTGGGCCAAAGCAGCATCTTCACAGCCCAATGAAACCATGACAACTTTAAAATAAGGGCAATGACAAACCTAAACTAGATTCAACTGTTTACTGTCTACAGTTTGGAAAAAGCATGTTGTGTTAGGCCCTGGGCAACGTTTTCTACATTTGCAGAAGCTCATCTAGGAAGTGTAGCAAAGCCTGGACACTGAGTTCACATGTCTATGCGAGCCTGAGTGGAAAGCAAACGCAGTGATTATCAGATGAATCCAGGCAGGGCAGGAGATCGGTTGGGGTCATTTAGAACCAAAAATAACACATCAGATGTTTGCACTTACTGTGGGAGAATGACCATCTTGATGAGTGCTCTGGGTTTTACTGTGTATATTTTTATAGACTTCCATGCCCTAATAATGGCTTAAGGCAATTTCCAATAATAGGTAAAACAACGCGATAAATCAAATAAAAATTAGCAGATGGGGGGAGTACTTGCCGTGGCTCAGGGGTTAGCGAGCTCAGCTAGCATCCATGAGGACGCGGGTTTGATCCCTGGCCTTGCTCAGTGGGTTAAGGATCTGGCATTGCCGTGAGCTGTGGTGTAGGTGGAAAACACGGCTCGGTCCCATGTTGCTGTGATCTGGCGTAGGCCGGTGGCTACAGCTCCAATTAGACCCCTAGCCTGAGAACCTCCATATGCCATGGCTGCAGCCCTAAAAAAAGACAAAAAAAAAATCAGCAGATGAGGAAATCAAAAAAAGGAAGGCCATGCTAGTCCTGTGGCCACAGGCACATGGGAGCTTCCTGTCACGGCAGGGCAGCTGGATGGGCCGCTCTCCAAGCATCATCAGGTGGAGAGCAGGCTCTCCCCCAGGGGCCACCCCACATGATGAGGGACGTCCCTCTCTGATGGGAAGTACAGCAACTTAGTTCATCCCATCCCCCAAGACGAGGTGAGAGAAGTGGCAGGAAAGGATGTCTCAGGGAGCCATGGGGCATGGTCCCCACAGGCAGAGAGGTCAGTGGGAGAATGGAGCAGGGCCATCCGTGCTGTGCCACAGTAACTTTGTCTGGAGCCCCAGTGGCCTAACTCCGCTGCAAGGAAGGGTCTCCTCCCTGCTTGGGGACCCCAAGCGGAGACCCTCCCTCACGGTCCTCGGGGGGCTGATCAGCACGACGTGGAATCCCTGTGGGAAGAATGGTTCCCCGGGTGAGTTTCCGGGACTGTGAGTTGGCACTGGTGATCAGAGAGGGAGCAGAGGGCAGTCCCCACAAGCTCTGAGCTTCGGTAGTGGGATTCCTGCCTGGCCCTTCCTTAGTAGTGCCGCGCAGTCAAGGAGCTGGAGGGTAGGAGCTCAAGGGATTCGGCCTCTATAAGGCCGTGCAGGTATAGCGACCAGGCGCACAGTGGGAAACTCGTTCTTCTGCAGAAGCTTTTTCTTCCGGCGTGCATCCCCGGCCCCTGGGCAGACTTTCACAAATACTGAGTCTCTCGGCTCCTCTATGAACTCCACCAGCAGGCTGACCCAGGGAAGCAGCTGCTGCCAAGGCCACGATCCACTCGCCCTCAACGGCCCTCATGCTTGCAAACACTCACCACTTCTTTGGACACTAGGTCTTGGCGCCCACTGTGTGGAAGCTGAGCTGGAGCAACAAACGCTTAAACAGAGCTGCCCCTTAGCCATGCCCTATCCTGTGGGCATCAGATGTAGAAGCTGTTCTACTTCCTACCATAATCGCTGAGGTGGGAACTGGCAGAGCTGGGCTCCACATTACAGGCCATCTGTCCCACGCGGCGGCTGCCGATGAGTGTGGCTGAGTCACCAAGCTCCTCTGCCCAGAGTGTTAAAAGGGCAAGGCCTTTCACAGTCACTGACAAACCTGTGCGTACCATCAATGGCAGCTCCTGCTCCCAGGTGGTTTTTAAAGCTACCTATTAGTAAGAGGCCAGTAATTCACCAGTGATGCTGTTGCAAGCACCACAATCCATCTGAACCCAGACATAGGAACAACATAAAACTAAACTGGGCCCAACAAAAGGACACCTGATTTGGCTGTGAGAGCCTCTAAACGACACTTCCATCCAAAACTTAAAATAGTGGAACAGGTGAGTAGGGACTGGTTATTTGCCTATAAATACATATATATACAAAAGCCATGGCTAAGACGTTTTTGAAACAGGTTTTCTAGGGCCTAATGGAACTTAAATCCAACATTAGATTTCTGTACAACTTTTCAAGAATACCTTTCGTATATAAAGTAAACCACGGTGATAGAGTTTAATCACAGTCCTATTGAACACTCAGCCACCACGTAGGCCTTGAAATGTGCCACATCTATAGGACACCGCTGGGCACTCTTGTCCTGGGTGCAAAGGTTTCTTTCTGATACCGGTTTATCAAATTGTTTCCTGCAAGTGGTCTCCAGATAGTAACTAAAATGAGAAACACGTCACAAGATAAAAAATGACCCAAGAGACAGAAAGCATCCTAGAGAAAAGCAAACGTCATTTTCAAAAAGTGTGATAAACCCCAAGGCCAGGCTGCTATAACCAAAATACAACACCCATTTTCCTGACACAGAGAATGGTCCTCCACTAGGCCCATTACACTACTGCGCCTTTTCGAAAATCTAAATGAGGTTGGATGTCGGATCCACAGCTTTCTTCTACCACTACAATTATCACACCTGCCCTTGGGGTTTCTACCCCAAAGAGTGCCCAACCTTCATTCAAGGGAGCCTGGGAATTACTCACCTGCCCCCAGCCCCCCCTCCCCTCCCTTGGAACAAGGCTTGATCTGTGCCCCCAGGAGGCCTCTCAGTCATTTGCATCTTTCTCCCCAAACCAGGAGCCTAGCAAAGCAGGACAGTTCACATGTGCCATCATGCCACGTGTGCAGAGTCAACATTAAAGACTCAATAAATACACCAGGAGAATTGAAATGACAGAAAATCATCCTATAAGTTCCAGTATCTATAGAAGGAATTCAGTAGAAACGGTTGACAAATCTCTTTAAAAACAACCATCACCATGGAGTTCCCGCTGTAGCTCATCAAAAACGAATCTGGGAGTTCCCGTCATGGCTCAGAGGAAACAAATCTGACTAGCATCCATGAGGACACAGGTTCGATCCCTGGCCTCGCTCAGTGGGTTAAGGATCTGGCATTGCTGTTGAGGTGTGGTGTAGGTCGTAGACACGGCTCAGATCCTGCATTGCTGTGGCTGTGGCCAGAGGCCAGCAGCTGCAGCTCCAATTTAACCCCAACACGGGAACTTCCATATGCCACAGGTGTGGCTGTAAAAGAAGAAAAAAAAAAGTTAAAAAAAATACCTGGAGTTCCCGTCGTGGCGCAGTGGTTAACGAATCCGACTAGGAACCATGAGGTTGCGGGTTCGGTCCCTGCCCTTGCTCAGTGGGTTAACGATCCGGCGTTGCCCTGAGCTGTGGTGTAGGTTGCAGACGCGGCTCGGATCCCGCGTTGCTGTGGCTCTGGCGTAGGCCGGTGGCTACAGCTCCGATTCAACCCCTAGCCTGGGAACCTCCATATGCCGCGGGAGCGGCCCAAGAAATAGCAACAACAACAACAACAACAACAACAACAAAAAGACAAAAGACAAAAAAAATACCAACCACCACCACCCATAAGGTGACCAGTGTGTCACAGGTTCCCGTACTCCTAGGCCCGTGGCATCTGCCCACACGCCTGGGATGAACGAACGATCAAGTAAGTAAACATTTAAACTTTTCCTTCAAGTGCCCATCATGATAGCATCCTTTTGCCTTGGCAATTTTCATAAATCACTTCCTACAAATACATGGAGACGGATGCTTCCCTTGGTGTAGATTACTGCTGTTGGCATGTTCCTGCTATGTGCGTCTTGAGCTGCTTTGGAGAGAAGCAGAATATCAACTCTTTTTCATTTTTTTATTTTTTTATGGCCGCGCCAGCAGCACATGGAAGTTCCCAGGCCAGAGAGTGAATCCAAGCTGCAGCTGCAACTTAGGCCACAGCTCCAGCAAAGCCAGATCCTTTAACTCACTGCACCAGGCCGGGGATCAAACTGGCAGCTCTTCAGCGATGTGAGCCACTCGTTGCAGTCGGATTCCTGACCACCTGCCACAGCAGGAACTGTGAACATCGACTCTTTTTTTTTTTTTTTCCTTCTTTAAGACTTAAGAGCTACTTCATTTTCAAACCTAAGAATGAACTTGTGAACGTCAACTCTTTTGAACATGAATTTCTCCAATGAGGAAGAAGAAGTATCATTGTGGTACTTAAAATTATAGAATTAATAAGGTACGTACGCTATTTATCAATTAATTACTACAAATGATTGCTTTCTAAAGCTCAATCTTTCGTCTTTGGCCTGCTAATCCAAAGGTACACAATAGAGATATCGGGATGAAAGTCAAATGAGGGATTTTCTGGGATCACTGTTTATATTAAGCAATTCCCCCACTGCAGAAGCAACATTGGTTCATTGCTCATGGAAATGTAGCTATTTCACAAACCCAGTCCCGGCTTTCTGCTTCTCTTCTTCAAGATGACTTGAAATTGGTATTTTTCTAAAGGTATAAGCTCTATTAGGCCATGAATTTTATAGAAACATTGCTTTAATACAGAGCTGGCCCTCAAGAAGTTTAGAATCTAGTTTGATGGTGGAGAATATATAAACCTGTTCAGCATCACTGATGCCTCAGAAGAACTGGCCTGCCTTCTAAATTATTACTCCCATTAAGAGGTCTCCTTTCGGAGCTCCCATCGTGGCTCAGTGGTTAATGAATCCGACGAGGAACCATGAGGTTGCGGGTTCGATCCCTGGCCTCGCTCAGTGGGTTAAGGATCCGGCCTTGCCGTGAGCTGTGGTGTAGGTCATAGATGTAGCTTGGATCCTGCACTGCTGTGGCTCTGGAGTACACCAGCAGCTACAGCTCCAATTGGACCCCTAGCCTGGGAACCTCCGTATGCCGCGGGTGCAGTCCTAGAAAATACAAAAAGACAAAAAAAAAAAGAGTTCTCCTTTCAATTCTATGCATTTTATTCTCTGTATATACTGTTGGAAATACTCTCTTGACCTCTTTGTTTTCTTTTTAAAAAGAAATAACAACAGTTCAGTTGGTATTAGAGTTTCATTTACTTAAGAAACAAACACTCCATTTGTCTGCAGCTTCATTACATCAAGAACTTAGAAACGGGGAGAGTCCTTCAGGGGGCCGATGTCCAGAGCACATGTCACAAACATGGATGAACACTTGGAAGACTTGAAAGAGAGGCCCTGGCTGGGGGAAAAATGTAATGGTAATGTATACATGTAAGGATAACCTGACCCCCTTGCTGTACAGTGGGAAAATTAAAAATAAATAAATAAACAAAAAAAAAAGAAAGAGAGGGCCCTAACCTCCAGTCACTGCTCACCAGCTCTCAAAGGGGCAGATTTTCCCTCTGGAAATGTCTAGCTGTTCACCTCTGAAAGCATGCCTTTCCAAAGTAAAATCACAGGAGTCCACTGAAGAGGGCTTACCTGGTAATCTGTGTTCTTGTGCTGAAGTCAAGTGACCTCATGGAGCGTAGAACTTCAATGCACCCCAAGTACTGCAAGGGGAGAAAACAGAAATCATGAACCCTGAGAACTGAGATGAAGAGATAATTCCTCACTACAACAAAGCCATTTCTGGAGCCATTCCCATTTCTGAAATCATATTTAGACTTCTTATTCATTGTGACACTTTGTTCTGTTTCTATAAAAGCAATAACTCACACCCATCAGAAAATATCCTGAGTGCTTACATGCGGCTTTGCTGAATCCCATTAGTATTTTCATTGTGTTTAGAAATACAGTTTCAAAAACTTTTTGTGAGGTGTAACTTGCACGCCATAAAATGTGGGCATCTTAAACGTATGATTCAATGATTGTTTAAACGTGGCCCTGTCATGTCACCAGCACCCAAACCCCAATATTCCAACATCACATTTCTGGTCCTTTACAAATCTTCTAGAGGTTTGTAATTTTTAAAGAAAGAATGAAAACACCGTAATACCAACAATGTTGGCCAACATTAAACTTCATTATTTTATAAATACATTTTGGGGTTCTATGAATAAACTGTAGATTATGCCCAAAGGTGCTATATTTTGGTTTACCAGAAAGAACTCTTCTGCATTATTTAACATATATTTTCAGGAGTTCCCGTCATGGCACAGGGGAAACGAATCTGACTAGGAACCATGAGGTTGCGGGTTCGATCCCTGGCCTCGCTCCGTGGGTGAAGGATCCAGCCTTGCCGTGAACTGTGGTGTAGATGGCAGACGAGGCTTGGATCTGGCATTGCTGTGGCTCTGGCATAGGTTGGTGGCTACAGCTCCGATTCGATCCCCAGCCTGGGAACCTCCACATGCTGCAGGTGCATCTCTAAAAAAAGGACACAAAGACGAAAAATATATACACATACATATTTTAAAAATTTCAACTTATACATCTAAGTTGGTAACTAAATGTTTTATCGGTTTCACACGTGAAAACATATGTGTGTATGAGAATATATGGCCCCAACGAAAGCTACAGGCAAAAAACTAGCATGGAAGAGAGAGAATATTTGCGTTCCAAAGCCCTTGGGGAGCTTGAAGGTACAGATGTTTTATACCAATGACTTTAAATTTAGACTTAGCAGGAAGAGACCTCATGGTGGAGTACAGAAAAGACTGCCTTTGAATTATTCAGAAAAGTCTGAATTAGAGCTTGGCTCTGTCATCTCTTATTACATAACTTTAAGCAAAACTGTAAACTTCTCTGAAATGTGACTATTACTCCAACTGCTGCACAGTCACAGAGTTATTTAAATACCACCACCTCCACCAGTTATGAACGACAGCACAGAAACACATGAATTAGACGACCACCAGTGTTGCAGAGTCATGTGATTCGAGTGACATCACAGGATCACGTGACTACCAGGACCAACATCACAGGGTCGTGTGACGACTGCCACCACCGAAGGCGAAGACGGAGGCACACACCAAATCCACCACTGCAAAGGGACATGAACCCTGAGACCAAACGTTGCAGAGTTGTGTGAATACTGCAGTGCTGTCACAAGTCTCATGAAAACGAGGAACTGCTGTGCCTGGTTGTGCGCATACCACCACCACTGCGGGATGACCACTGCCTCTCGGGGAAAGGCCATAACCCACTCTGTCAAGTTAGGGGACTGCCACACCCAATACGGTCACTGTTATGTGACGAGCACAACCTTCCAGAGGGATGCCAGTGCCACCACCAGCAACATTACAAAATGAAGCAACTACTTCCACCGGAGGGGCAAAGTCGTGCCAGTAACTCTCAAAGATGTGGGACTACCTTCACCCCTCTCCTCGGCAGAGGGATGCAAAATTCACATCCAGAGTCACAGACTCAAGGAAAACCCAGGACCGACCTTGCAGATATGTGAATGTGGCCAGTGGCCACTGCAGATCATCCGATTCCTATGCCCACCATCACAGAGCTATTGAAGACCACTGCCAACGCTGCAGTTATAGGAATACCACCAGCGCCACCTCAGAATAATGTGAATTCTGTGGACACTCTCAAAGTGACGTGTCGATGCCAACACCGCCATCGCCATTGAGTTGTGTAAATTCCATGGCCAAGTCACGGTGTCATCCGAATTACACCATCACCGCCGTCACAAGACAAGTCCACAGCGACACCAGTGTTACACAATTATGCTAATACCTTGGCAAAATAATGTTGCAGGGTTACAGGACTATCAGGATGAATGTCACAGCATCTGTGAGCACAACCAACACCGAGGTGGCAGGATCATGTGAATACAGGACCTCTGTTATAGAGTTCTTTGAATACCACCTCTTGGGCTGCGCCCTTCAGCTCCTATACTTACCCAGCCTCAAGACCCACGAAAAAGCTCAGGGTCAGCGACAGAGACATCAGTAGTTTAATGGAGAGGGGGTCTTACATGTCTGAAGCAAGGTCCTGGAGTGACACCCCACCAGCGCAGCAGACAGTGGGCTGGATATGGCAGTAGTCTTCACTCCCGGGGGGAAGGGGAAGTTAGCAGTTATGGGGGAATGGACACATGTTGGCTCATTATCTACCAGGGAAACCAGCAGAGGGGGTGTGTCCCTCGAGGCCCCTTTGATAAGCTGTTGTGGTAGAGAGGTTCTGATCTAAAGATTAGAACAGGAGTTCCCGTCGTGGCGCAGTGGTTAACGAATCCGACTAGGAACCATGAGGTTGCGGGTTCGGTCCCTGCCCTTGCTCAGCGGGTTAACGATCCGGCGTTGCCGTGAGCTGTGGTGTAGGTTGCAGACATGGCTCGGATCCCACGTTGCTGTGGCTCTGGCGTAGACCGGTGGCTACAGCTCCGATTCGACCCCTAGCCTGGGAACCTCCATATGCCGCGGGAGCGGCCCAAGAAATAGCAACAACAACAACAACAATAACAACAACAACAACAACAAAAAAGATTAGAACAAACACTAGCTGGGGCTGGGGACAAGGATATGGGAGGGTCAGTCATATGAGTGGGGTCTAGATGAAGCAGGGACAGGTCAAGCAGGAGACATACAAACAGTAAGAGAAGAGCGCAACCTTGCACCACCTCTGCTCTGACCACAGTGGTGTGTGAAATGTGAACACCAGGAGTTCCCATCGTGGCTCAGTGGCCCTCAAACCTGACCAGCACCCATGAGGACTCGGGTTCAATCCATGGCCTTGCTCAGTGGGCTAAGGGTGTGGCGTTGCCATGAGCTGCAGTGTAGGTCACAGATGCAGCTCCCTTTCTGCATTGCTGTGGCTGTGGTGTAGGCCAGCAGCTGTAGCTCCAATTCAACCCCTAGCCTGGGAACCTCCATAGGCCGTGGATCCTGTCCTAAAAAGACAGAAAATAAAATAAAATAAAATAAATATGTGAAACTAGGTCACCCTCACAGAGCCATGGAAATAACATCAGCAACCACAACATAAAGTCTCGTGCACCCACCACGGTTTCAGATGACGCGTCTGTCAACAGCGCCACCATTTCAGGGCTCTGTGGATGCCACGACCAACATCACAGAGCTGTGGGGAGAGACAGCCAACAAGGACGTTCGGAGAGCACCGCCACCAACACGACCGCTGAGCTACCTGGCTACCGCAACCGACCGTCGAGTTGCATCAACATCCCGCGTCATTTGAGCATCGTCACCGCCACACCACCGCAGGCATGAGAACACCGGGACCAACACAGCAGGGTCATGTGAGTACCAACTGTACCCACTTCACAGAACAACATGACCAACATTGCAGAGTCAGGCGAATACCAACGACAGCTTTGCAGAGCTATTTGAATAACCCAGCCAGCTTGGCAGAGTGACATGATGGCGACCACAACCAATGTCAGAGATGACTGTGAACACCGATGCAGCCAAAATCACAGAAGGACAGAACTACCGCCAACACCACTCAGGCAAAGCCACAGGGCATCGTTATGGGGAGACCAGCTTCTCAGAGTTGTGAGATTGCCACCGCCGCCTACACAGGTACGTCAGCACCTCCACTGCTGAGCGACTTGGGAGAATTATATGATTATCTCCACCGCCACATGTGCCACCCTATGCGACCACCACCAGTGTCGCCAGGTGCAATTACCTTCCCAAGGGCCTGCAGCAATTTGTCTTCTAACCGCTGATGTCTAAGCTAGTTTATTTCTCTATCCCTCATAACACCGGAGTCATCAGTCTTTTGACTCTTTTCCTACCATGGGCCCAAGTATTTCTTTTCTGTTTTTAATTTGAATTTCCCTGACCTCTAATAAGATGATGTAGTTTTCTTACTTGAGTATTGGCTATTTGTCCTTCTTTTTCTGTTAATTGACTATACATATCTCTGGCCCAATGTTCTATTACATTCCTCTTTTTCTTATATGTTAATCTCCCATTCAACCATTTTCCTTTTGATGATCAATTTCTACATTTACCTAAAGCAATTGTTACTACAGTAATAGAGTAATAATTACTATGGTCACGTCTCTCATTTCTGTATGGTTTTAGGTGCCCTGTCTTAACTGAGAAGGTCTACTGTCCCTAGATTTTTACAATATTCAGCTATTATTTGTTTATCTAAGCACTCACTTATTTAAGTGTTTTATTGAATGTTTTCCATTTAGCTTTTTAATCTACTCAGAACTGACTTGTCTGTATAAAGCTATAGAATGAGTTATAATGCTAGCTTCCGAATGGACTACTACTTATATCAACACCACTGATTTATATGATTTAATTCATATGTCTTCCCAGGTTAATATGCCAACTTTGTGGTATATTAAATTCCTAGTACTGTATATGGACCTTTACCTGAACTCTATTACATGTCATTTGTCAATTCTTATGCCTCTTGTACATATTTTTCCTTGAGAACTTTAAAATCATCTTGCGACGTTCTTCTGCTCCTCAAAAACTGTTTGGATTCCAACTGAAATTTCACGTATTACCTTGAAGAAACTTTAAATTTACTTCAGGGTTTTTTTATCTGTAAACATGAGTTGTCTCCATTTCAGATATTATTTATTACCTTTAATAAAACTTTATGGTCTTCATTAGATTACTCTCTACTTTTCTTTTTCAGTGTATTCCAAGGCACTTTGTTTTAAGTTTTGGTAACCACAGAGAATGAAATTTGATTCTTCTATCCCCTTTCTACCTGGGTTTTACTACATAGAAAACCCAATCAATGCACTCCAGCAATGTACATAACTGAAGAATTTGAAACCGTGGACAATGGAGCCCATAAAACCTCTCAGAACTGAACACAACCTCCTAGCACCAAAGAGAATGAAATAAAAAAGAGAGTGTAGGAGTTTCCTGGTAGCCAGTAAGTTAAGGATCCAGCATTGTCACTGCTGTGGTGTGGGATCCATCCCCGGTCTGGGAAATTCTGCACACCATGGGCATGGCTAAAAGGAAGGAAGGAACGAAGGAACGAACGAACGAACGAAGGAAAAGAAATAGAGAATGTAAAGTTGTGATTTTTTTTGTTTGTTTTTGTTTTTGTTTTTGTTTTTTGTTTTTTGTTTTGGATGCACCTGCAGCATATGGAAGTTCCTAGGCCAGGAACTGAATCTCAGCTGCAGCTGTGACCTACACCACAGCTGTGCCAATGCCAGATCCTTAACCCACTGAACCACAGTGGGAACTAGAGGTTATGGAGTTTAGATGTAGAAGTTCCTGCATCAGCCACAGGAATTCCAGGAAAAGAAAAGAAAAGTAGAGGGAAAGAAATATTCAAGAGCAAGAAGAATAAAATGTGTAATATTTTACAGAGACAGGAATGTTTATATTTTCAAGGCTCCAAGAAAAAAATATGAAAAAAGACCCACATTTGGACACATGGCAGGTTAATTTCAGCACAAAAGGACCAAGAGAGAAACATCCTGAAAGCATTCCATGAGGGGGAAAAAAAATAGGTTACTTACAAAGAAAGTTCTCTTTCAGCACCAAATACGTGAAGACAAATAACATCTAAAGACTGAAGAAAAGTACTAAGCCAAGAATCTTATATCCGCCCAAACTAGCATTCAAGTGGGAAGGCAAAGCAAAGATTCAGAAAGTTAACCACCCACAGACACTCTCTGAAAAAATATTCCAGGAAAACAAAGAATACAAAAAGAAGGATGTGGGCCTATGAGAAACAATGATAAGAAAAGAATCAACAAAATGTACAGGTACGCCCTAGGCCTTAACAATTATTGATGCATAACTCTAAATACTTTCTTACAATGATGGGGAGCTGAAATCTCAGAAAATCTCAACATGGCTGGTCAGGGACAGATATAAAAGAAGTAGAAGAGGAGAAGGAAAGCTTGCTAAACACTCTTATACTATATGGAGGTAGGTCCAAAACTAATTCTAGGAAGCTGTAGAAAAATGTAAGTTTACATACATTGTAAAAAAACTGTAAGCCACTGTGAAAATAAGAACAAAATTATCGGCTTCCAAACTAAATAGGTCTGCCAGCAAAGAGAAGGGGGAAAATAGAAAATGCACAAATGAAAGGCAAAGAAAAAACAGAAAACATCAGCGACAGGCCCAACCATTTCAGTGACCACACTAATCGTGAACAGATCAAACCTACTAATTAAAGGTCAAAGACTTTCACATTTGTTAAAATATATGTGTTAGGAGTTCCCGTCGTGGCGCAGTGGTTCACGAATCCGACTAGGAACCATGAGGTTGCGGGTTCGGTCCCTGCCCTTGCTCAGTGGGTTAACGATCCGGCGTTGCCGGGAGCTGTGGTGTAGGCTGCAGATGTGGCTCGGATCCCGCGTTGCTGTGGCTCTGGCGTAGGCCGGTGGCTACAGCTCCGCTTGGACCCCTAGCCTGGGAACCTCCATATGCCGCAGGAGCGGCCCAAGAAATAGCAAAAAAAAAAAGTGTTAAATAAAGTGATAAAGAAGATACTAAGATAAAACAGATTCAAATCAGGCAAATGCTAACCAAAGGAAGCAAGGAAATAATACCTCATTTACAAGCAAAAGAAACATGAAACAAACTTAACAAGATACGTGCAAGACCAACTGAAGAAAACCTTTAATGATGAATAAATTTTTTTAAAACTGCTCATATGGAAAGACACATCATGATTTCTGGACTGGATGATTTCATACTAAAACCATGCCAGTTCTCCTCCACATTTATCTAGAATTTTATTGTGATGCCAATTAAAGTCCCAATAGGATTTCTCCCAAAAAACTTGAAAAAATAATTCCAAAACTTTTATCATAAAGGAGGATCCTCAAGAACAAAAAGAAATTTCTAAAGAAGATAAAAATGGAAAGGAAGTGGTGTTTGGGCTTAGAACTTGTCCTGGACTCTGTACCACAACTTGGCCCAGCTGGAAATAAAAAACTTACTAAGCAAACACACACAAAAAAGAAAGTGGTGAAAATTATGTGATATTGACATGGGAATAGACAAATCATGCAAGGGACTAGAAGGAGGCCCAGAAGAAAAGGGTGTACAGATCTGTGGGCATCACTGAAGGAAAGATAAGCCTGGCAATAAATGTGAGGGTGTGTGATTACCCGTACATCAGGAAAAGGGTATATCAAAGCAGCCCTGCCCACAGCTCTCGTGTATGGTGCATAGTGTGTATGCAGTGTCACTGTGCTATACGAAAGGCACACCCTCCCCCAAATGCCCATCTAACCCCAGGCACAAAGTTAATCCCAGAAGGATTAAAGAGCTAAAGCTAAGAAATAGAAATATTGAAGCGTTATAAGAAATAGAAACTTGTATTTCTATCACAGGACCTAAGACTCAACGGCTATAAGTGAGCTCATGAAAATTAACCATTTTTGTAAGAAAAGACATTTGTTCCGATATAAACAACATGAAAAGGCAAGTGAAAGACTGAGAAAAATCCAAAACAAACAAAAAAATTAAGCAAACCCATCAACTTGATGGACAAAATGGGCAAAGGATACAAACAGAAGATGCACAGAGGAAGAAAGACAGTTGGCCAACATGTATCTGTAAAGACTAGCGCCCAGATGGATGGATCAGAGAAATTAACATAACACCAGAAAGAGATATAATTTTTCGCCCAGTCAAATTGGGTGAGGAAGCAGGAAAATGGGCCCTGTCCCATGTTCTTGTAACAAGTGTAATTTGGTAAAATCTTTTTGGAAGACTCTTTGGAAGTATCTGTGGATATGAAAAATATGCTTGCCTTTTACCCAGCAAGGTTATTTGTAGTTCTCTATTCATGCATAGGTGCATGAAATTGTATATGTAAAATATTCATTACTTCATTGCCTGTAAAGAGTAAAAATCTGAACCCCCCTCCTCAAATGTTGATCAAGAAATGTATGGTTAAACACTTAAGACACATCCAAACTATGGATCCCAAAGCAGCCATTTTTTTTAATCATAAAATGGATTTATGAGCTTAGCATCTCAAAAAAACAATTACTCCCTCCACAATTTACTGGTTTTAAAGCAAGTCATAGGGTCAGCCAGATTCAAGGAGAGGGGACAGCTTAAGGGTGTGAACACTGGTCCATCTTTGGAAACACAAGGGCACAGAGAGGAGACAAAGATAGGAAGAGCAGTGGGAAGGAAGAAAGGTTAGGAAGAAATATTATCTCTGAATACTTCTATATTGTTTAAACATTTTATAACAAGAACATGTTAATTTATTACTTGCACAATTGCAAAATGAGGGGAAAAAAATATCTGCAACCTACACCACAGCTCACGGCAACACCGGATCCTTAACCTACTGAGCGAGGCCAGGGATCGAACCCACAAGCTCATGGTTCCTAGTTGGATTCGTTAACCACTGCGCCACGATGGGAACTCCAGGAAAATTTTTTAAATATTTTCTACCATAAGAAAAAAGATCTTGGAGTTCTCATCGTGGTGCAGCAGAAACAATCTGACTAGCATCCGTGAGGACGAAGTTTCTTTTCTTTTCTTTTTTTTCTTTTTTTCTTTCTTTCTTTTTTTTTTTGTTTTTGGGGGGTTTTTTTGTTGCTTTTTAGGGCCGCACCTGCAGCATATGGAGGTTCCCAGGCTAGGGGTCAAATCAGAGCTACAGCTGCCAGCCTACGCCACAGCCACAGCAATGCAGGATCTGAGCTGCATCTGTGACCTACACCACAGCTCACGGCAACACCAGATCCTTAACCCACTGAATGAGGCCAGGGATTGAACATGCATCCTCAAGGATCCTAGTCGGTTTCATTAACTGCTGAGCCACGAAGTGATCTCCCATGAGGACAAAGTTTTGATCCCTGGACTAGCTCAGTGGGTTAAGGATCCGGCGTTGTCATGAGCTGCGGTGTTAGATAGCAGATGAGGCTCAGATCCTGAGTTGCTGTGGCTGTGGCATAGGCCAGCAGCTACAATCACGATTCGATCCCTAAGCTGGGAACCTCTATAGGCCATGGGTGAAGCCATAAAAAGAAAGAAAAAAAAGAAAGAAAGAAAGAAAAGATCTTGCTTAATATAACCGGACCTCCAAGCTATGATGCCAAACTGCTCACAAAGATCTAGGTCATCTGGTATCTGAGATTACAAGGGCTCTGGACCAACCCTCCTTGACCCTCTGATGATGTGATGGGGAGTGAAGAGGTCAGTGAAACCAACCACATCTCTCAGGTGGGCTGCTCCTGTGATGGGTGTCTTTGAATTTCATCCCCCAGCCTCAGCAGCTGGTCAAGAATCGGTGTGCGGGAGTTCCCGTCGTGGCGCAGTGGTTAGCGAATCCAACTGGGAACCATGAGGTTGCGGGTTCGGTCCCTGCCCTTGCTCAGTGGGTGAACGATCAGGCCTTGCCATGAGCTGTGGTGTAGGTTGCAGACGCGGCTCAGATCCAGCGTTGCTGTGGCTCTGGCGTAGGCCGGTGGCTACAGCTCCGATTCAACCCCTGGCCTGGGAATCTCCATATGCCTCGGGAGCGGCCCAAGAAATAGCAACAACAACAACAACAACAACAACAAAAGAATCGGTGTGCGATCCTAGCCAAGCCAATAAGTCACAGCCCCGGGGGTTCTACTAGAACTACCTGGACCATCCACTGTCTTGGAGTCACAAGACCCAACGAAGCTTTGCTGCACAATTAATAGTAACTCTTCCTCAGTCCCCATTCCTTTCTAGCCAGAGGAGGTTAAAAGAATTAATGAATAATTAGCCCTGGTGATTTCTAGCCTCAGTGACTATTAGAGGACTGTTTCAAAGTTCGTTTGGAATTACGGTATGTCCAAACTCATTATCCTCTAGTGTGGCCCATTAATAGGGATGTCATCCACACTGGGACCTGAAGAAAGTCTATTACACCTTCAATATTTTATTGTGAGCCTACTAAGTAATTTGCCTTTTAGGCTTCTGATACTGGGCAAAGAAGTGTCTCTTAAATGACTTTAAGAAGTTTAAGTCACCATTAAAATGTAGCTATTAATAATGTAAACATTAGTTTACTAAATACATGTAAAAATACCCTACCTCATTCATGTCACAGTTAATAAATACTTATCTGCACCTGTTAGGATGATCAGGTGGAGAAAACTTGAACAAGTATCAAAGACCTTACAGTTAACTGGTCATCCTTTGACGGCTACACTCGGGGGCAGCAAAAGAAATGTATCAAAGCCAAGAAGAAAGACACATTGCTGGGAAATCAAAGGAGGGATCATGAAGCACCGTCTACATGAGCGGTGGCAGTAACGGAGGCAGTGACTCCCAAAGAGTGGTCCTTTGGCCAGCAGCAGCATTGGGGAACTTGTTAGAAATGCAAATCCCAAACGTCCAGCAGGCTCTTCCAGGCATTCTGATGTCCCCTCCAGTCTGAGATTTGTCTGTAGAAAGACTGATTCAACTTTCCAAGCTTTCTTTATCTGATCTGAGTGCTGTCGGCAGGCTATGCAAGTTCAAACCTTGATTCTTCCATTTAATAGTTGAGACCTTAGGGTTTTTTAGTATTTTTTTAAATTAAATCTCCCAGAGCCTTGATTTCCTTAAATGAAAAGAGAGGTGACAATATCCACTTCCCAGATCTGTGGTGAGTGTAAAACCCACCTGCTAGTTACCTCCCACAATTCCTGGCCTACATGTGGCTCACCAGAGCAGTAATATTGTTATTTGTACACTTCAGCTCGGGCTCCTAGGGGGTCCCTTCATACACATGGTGAGGGCTCTGCTACAGTGCAGCCTTAACTAAAAATGGCGTATGTTTCGGAGTGCTTGATTTTTTTCTTTCTTCTCTTCTCTTTTCTTTTCTTTTCCGGCAGTCCCATGGCATATGGAGTTCCCAGGCCAGGGACCAGATCTGAGCCACGGTGGTGAGCTATGCTGCAGCCGTGACAATGCCAGATTCGTAACCCACTGTGCCAGGCCAGGGATCGAACCTGTGTCCCAGCATTCCAGAGACACCACCAATCCCACTGAGCCACAGCAGGAACTCCTCAGTGTATTTTATTTCTTCAAACTCCAGCTTACCTTGAGGGTCTCAGGACATTGTGGCTTCTGGCTCCTCCTGTTTTCTGCAATAAGCCCTGGACACAAAGCCTGGGTGTATGTCAGGGCATCCAAACATCCCCCAAATCTTAGGAAACGGACGACATAACAATAGCAAATGGACTTTGTGTGAGAACCTAAATTCATGATGTTGACACAAAGTAAATCCAATCAAGTGTCTGATGGCTTTCTTCAGAAAACAGGAATATGGGCAAACAGCACTATTATTCAAAATAACTCAAAAAGCACAGAATAAAATCAGCTTTCTGAATGAGAAACATTAAAAGCAAAAACATGCAGGGCTGGAGACAGAGTTCCTATAACAAAAGTGAGAATGTCACAGATAGAATAAACTGAGCTAGCTTGTTCCAGAATTCAAAGAAAAAAAATTTTTTTTTAAGAATTCAAAGAAATAATGGGGTGTGTAGGCAAGAACCCAGAGCCATCAGAAAAAGAACTGTAACAGACAAAGATCCTGAAAGAAAACTCAATTCATTCTGAGCAGGAGGAAAATAAGGGAAAATGTTGTTCCTTCAATACAGAAGAATAGAGCGATAACCGCCAGTGGCACTAAGACAAAAGCCATTATTTTGTAAAAGAGAGTCTTGATAAAGACGTTTCTCGGCAACTGTGTGCCTGAGCCAGCTACAAATGAACGGAAAAGGCAGGAAGCCAAAAAAAAAAGAGTTGGGAGAGATTAGTCACATTTGTCACTCTCCACAGACTCTGATGGCTCTTGCCTCACCGTGGAAAGCTGGGAGCTGCAATCTCTGAGGTCAACAGAGACCTGAAGACCCAGAGCCCTGGCCACTCGTGCCAAAAGATGAGAGTGACATCAGAACTGTCCAAGCAGGTGTGTTTTACGGAGTGAAGGGGACCAGGGAATGGGGACGCATTTTTGGAGCCAGAATTGCAAAAGGAACCCATGGGAGGCAGACATTTAGGGACAGAGGAAACTGAGTCCAAGAGCAACAGAAAACTGTCTGGTGCTCAGGACTTGCAGGAGAGCTGAAAAATATTCACAGCAGTCCCAAGTGAAGGCAACCAAATATCCAGCAACAGTGTAATGGACAAATACATAGTAATATATTCACAAAATAGGGTGGGAACCCAGCAACGAGAATGGAAGCACGTCAACGACATGCGACCGCTTATCTCTGTAATTGGCAAAGGCCCTTCAGCCACGTCATTCATTCCATTAATGCTGGCAGAGCCCCTGCTCTGCCAGAACGAGTATAGCCAGATAACAGGACACCAGGGACTAGGACAGGTGAAGTCCCACACTGACGGAGGATCCATTCTAGTCCGGAAAATAGGTAAACGGAAATAAATAATTGGTCTACCCTTCGCCTACCTTTTGGATTTCGCGCACCAACTCTGCATGCACACTCCTATGTGTAAACCAGATCTTTCGTCACCACCTCCTCCATCCCATCTTGTCACACCTCCTGTGTCCATACAGGCAACCCCCTCCTGCCTGCAAGCGCTTCTTCCCTCCCCTCCCTCCTCACTTGCCCTCCTAAGATCCCTTCCGGTCTTAACGATGCACATCAAATATCAGACACCAAGAAAGGGCCCCTCCCTCCTCGAGTCATAGCATCACTTATCTTGTAAGACCACTTTCTTTGTAGGGTTGCACCCTCCGCATAGGGAGGTTCCCAGGCGAGGGGTTGAATCGGAGCTCCAGCTACTGGCCTACGTCACAGCCACAGCATCGCAGGATCGAAGCCACATCTTCGACCTACATCACAGCTCACTGTCGCTCAGCCCGACCCACTGAGAGAGGCCAAGGATTGAACCTGCATCCTCCTGGATACTAGTCGGCACTACGCCGCAATGGGAACTCTCGTAAGAGCACTTTCTGTGTTCCCCTGCCATGGACCTCTTTGCCGGTTTGCATGATGCCTTCTCGACATTTTATCACGGCACAAGGCTCTGCACAGAGAACGTGATAAAGTTATGTTGCCGAAATTCAAAAATGAAGAAAATTTACATCTTCAGGCTTCTCTGTCATTGCCATGTGCTGCCTCCCTATCAATTCCCTGACATCCCAGCCCGCCTCCAAAATGTCGAGTGAGTGTTCTGCACCACTGCCCCCAAACTCAGCTCAGGCTCCAGCTCCCATTCACACACTTCTCCCAGAAGTTTCTGCGGGATTATGTTTTTATCCCTCTTTGCATTCCTAATGCCTCACATGGGATGGGTACAAAATAAATGTTTGGTGAATGTATTAACGTATTCACTAAAGACTAACACCGTTAAAGATGCTTTCAACAACCCTCCAGCATCAGAACTAGAAAGCTTGTAACACTTCATTTGATAATGCAAGAATCTCATGAATCATAATTTTTTCATTAACTTTTTATTTCACTTATTAGCACCAATTTACATTGGTTTATGTTACGTAAGGTACTTGAATTCTCTGTGTTTCCCTGAAATTATTCTGGAATTTAGATAGTTGATGGTTAAATAGGCCTTTTTCCTTAGCTGTATTTATCCAAGTGAGTGTCTAAGAGTGTGTATTTTACGTTAAAGAACAATAAGGAAAAACGAGGTGGAGGGGATGGCAGATCCTAGCAAAGGAAGAGAAGGCTAAAAAGCATGACAAATATTTGCAATAATAGACTGTAATTATTTCAAAATAAAAAGTTTTTTAAAAATTCAAGAACGGAGAGTTCCCGCTGTGGCATAGTGGAAACAAATCCAAGCAGTATCCATGAGGACACAGGTTCAATCCCTGGCCTCGCTCAGTGTGTTAAGGATCCGGCCTTGCTGTGGCTGTGGTGTAGGTCAGCAGCTACAGCTTGGATTCGACTCCTAGCCTGAGGACCTCCATATGCCATGGGTGCGGGGCCCTAAAAAGGCAAAAAAAGAATTTCCCAGTAACTAATTACAGTCTTATTTTTTCCATTTTTAATTTTTTTATTACAGTTGATTTACAATGTCCTGTCAATTTTAAAATGAATTTATATTCTATGAGTTAACTACCTAATCTCTAACTCTACATTAACCGCCATGAGCGCTTTAACCGAGTATACCATAATTATACAATTCAACATGTACTTAGTGCTTCAAGCCCTACAATATAAAAATGAACAAGAAAAATCATCGACCTCAAATTTCATTCCTCTGTCTTCTGTTTTTTGGGGGGTTTTTTTAACCATAAGAAGACAGTTCTGTAAAAGGTACATGTCACTTTTTTTGGCCATACCTGTGGCACATGGAAGTTCTCAGGCTAGGGCTAGAATCAGAGCTGCAGCTGCCAGCCTACACCACAGCCACAACAACACAGGATCCAAGCCACATCAGCAGCCTATACCACAGCTTGTGGTAACACCAGATCCTTAACCCATTGAGCAAGGCCATGAGCCTGCATTCTCACGGATACTCGTCGGGTTCTTAACCTGCTGAGCCACGGTGGGAACGCGGACACCTGTCATTTTTGCTGGCTGGCAAATGGCAAAGCCTGGTGAAAGTTGCCTGCACTTCTACATTCAGCTGGATAGTCAGACAAGAGCAGACTTTGGACCCATACAGACCTAGGTCACAGACATACCTCCTGGCTGACCACCCGTGTGAACGTGAGCAAATCACTAGATATTTTGAGTCTCAGTTTCCTCAACTGTAAAATGAGATTACAGTAAGAAATACACAAGACAGCGTGGATTTTAAACAAGTGCCATTACGCTGTGCCTGATGAGTGCAAGCTACAAATACTGTGTTCAGAACAGCAACTATTCATCCACAGCACATTCTGGGATAAGAATTTCAATTGGCTTTTCATAAAACTTGACCTTTGATGTGTTGCTTCTTTCACTCAGCATAGTTTTTCAAGGTTCATCCATGTTATAACATGTTACAATATTTCATTCCTTTTTGTGGCTGAATACTATTCCACTGTATCCATTCAGCTGCGGGTAAGACTTTTGGGTTGGTTCCATTTGGGGGCTGCTATGAACATTCCTGTACAAGCTTTTGCATGAATGTACGCTTTCAGTTCTCCCAGGTGGAATTGCCAGGTCATGGGGTAAGTCTTGGGTTTAATTTTGAGGAACCACCAAACTGTTTTCCAATGCAGGTGCAGCATTTTACATTTTCCATCAACCACATAAGGTTCCCGTTCTTCCACATCTTCACCAAAAACACTTGTCATTGTCTACTTTTTTAGTTCAGCTATCCTAGTGGGTGTGAAGTGATATTTAATTGTGATTTTGATTTGATTTCTTTAGCCACTTCCCTAATGACTAAAGACATTGAGCATCTTTTCACGCGATCACTGGCCATCTGTATGTCTTTCGTGGAGAAATGTCTGTTCAAATCCTTTGCTCATTTTTTAAACTGGGTTATTTTTGTCTTTATTTTTGAATTATAATGGTTCCTTATCTATTCTGGAGGTCAGTCCCTTATCAGACATCTGACTTGCAAATATTTTCTCCCATTCTGTCGCTGACTTTTCACTTTCTTGACAGCGTCCTTTGAAGCACAAGACTTTTTCATTTTAATGAAGTTCAGTGTATTTCTCCTGTGTTGTTTGTGTCTTTGGTATCACAGCTGAGAAACCACTGCCTAATCCATGGTTACAAAAATTTACCCCGATGTGTTTTCTATGAGCTTCATGATTTTAGCTCTTACTAAATTCTTAATTCTTACTTCATTATGAGTTTATTTTTATATATGATGTGGGAAGGGGTCCAAATTCATTCTTTTGCATGTGGTTATCTAGTTGTCCTAGCACCATCTGCTGAAAAGACAATTCCCCAGGGAACAGTGTTGGCATCTTTGTCAAAAAATAGACTGGCCATAAGTTTACCGGCCAATAGGCAAGTAAACAGATGCTCAACATCACTAATTATTAAAGAAATGCAAAGCAAAACTATAATATGGACTACCTCACACCAGTCAGACTTTCCTAAAAACTCTACAAATAACAAATGCTGGTGACAATGTGGAGAAAAGAGAACCCTCCTACATTGTCGAGGGGAATGTAAATTGGTGCAACCACTATGGAAAAACACTATGGAGGTTCCTTAAAAAACTAAAACTAGAACTGCCAAATGATCCAGCAATACAACTCCTGGGCATGCACCCAGACAAAACTATAATTTGAAAAGATACACGCACCCCTATGTTCACAGCAACACTGTTCACAATAGCCAAGACATGGACACAACCTAAGCATCCACTGACAGATGACTAGATAAAGAAAATGTAACATATATATGAATATAAATGGAATATTACTCAGTCACTGGAAAGAATGAAATGTCATTTGCAGCAACATGGAAGGACCTAGAGATTATCATACTAAGTGAAGTAGGTCAGAAAAAGACAAATACCATATATTACTTAGGTGTGAATGTGTATCAGAGAATCACTTTGTTGTACAGAAGAAATTAATAGGACATTGTAAATCAATTATACTTCAATAAAATTTTTAAAAATAAATAAAATGGCCATAAATGCATAGATTTATTTCTGAGCTCTCAATTCTCTCTTTTTTTTTTTTTTTTTTTGCTTTTTAGGGCCTCACCATGGCATATGGAGGTTCCCAAGCCAGGGATCGAATTGGAGCTGCAGCTGCCAGCCTATGACCCAGCCACAGCAACACAGGATCTGAGCCATTTCTGCAACCTACACCACAGCCCACAGCAACACCAGATCCTTAACCCACTGGGTGAGGCCAGGGATCAAACCCTCATCCGCAAGGACACTATATCTTGTTCTTAACCCTCTGAGCCACAATGATTCATTTTTTTTAATTGAGTCTCTACTTGATTAGCTTGTTTATTTCATTCGTTTCTGACTTCCTCACTAGAATATAAGTTCTGCGAAGAAAAAGATCATATCTTTTTATTCCCAGTTTGTATCCTCCACATCTTTACAGGGCCTGAGTACAAACTCAGCGGAATTTATTGGGCATATGAATGAATAACTGAATACCTAGGTTTTCACAGTGATAAATATTAGAAATAGCCTAAATAGTAAAGAATAGGAAAAAAATAATTAGTGGAATAGAATATTATGCAATTATTAAAAACCATGTCTTCTAATAATATTTAATAATTTGGAGAATCACTGAGCCTGGTCTCAATTTCGCATAGATGAAAATAAGGGCAAAATAAATCATGGAAATCTTAGTGGCAGTTACTGTGAAAAAGTTGTGATCACCAGAATTCTCTTCTTTATGCTTTTCTCTAGTTTCTACGTTTTCTGCAATTAACACATATTGCTTTCATAAGAGAAAGCTGGACATTATTAACTAAAAATATCCAAATTCAGTTGTGTATAGAATTTTGGGTTTGCAATAACACTCAATGATTCTCTTTCAGAATTTTGTTGTTAGTAGCACCAAATCCCAGAGACTTGAACAACTTCATGTTCTATCAGGTAAGTAGCCACATGTGATGAATTGTTCTCTGAGAAGTTCAAGTCAAAGATGTGGGGCATGAAATACGCTACAAATGAGCTCCTGCCTGAGTCTCATCTCTGACTTGCTGAATCAGCACTCAACTACCTGTAAGACCCTAAAGGTCCAGGACAAGGTGTGAACTCCACCTCTTTCATCCAAATCCTTAATGGTGACTAGTGCTCCTGAGCACATGTAAGGGCTATGACACCGACGATCAAATAGGGCTCAAATGTCATCAACTTGTAGAACATGTGGCAATTTTTTTTTTGTCTTTTTGTCTTTTTGCCTTTTCTAAGGCCGATTCCCATGGCATATGGAGGTTCCCAGGCTAGGAGTCTAATCGGAGCTGTAGCCACCGGCCTACGCCAGAGCCACAGCAACGCAGGATCCGAGCCGCGTCTGCTGACTACACCAAAACTCATGGCAACGCCAGATCCCCAACCCACTGAGCAAGGCCAGGGATCGAACCTGCAACCTCACGGTTCCTAGTCAGATTCATTAACCACTGAGCCACGACGGGAACTCCAAGAACATGTGGCAATTTTAAATTCAAGCAAAATCCTGCCCCAAAATTTTTAGATTTGAAAAATCCTTTAGAATTGCTGAAGTTAGCTGTGGCCCAACCATCTCAACAAGTCAACTGCAAACACTTGTGTTCAAAAGAAACTTCTCTACAAATAGCAAATGCTAAAGAGGGTGTGGAGAAAAGGGAACCCTCCTACACTGTTGGTGCAGCCACTGTGGAAAACAGTATGAGGTTCCTTAAAAAATTAGAGTTGCTATATGACCAAACAAACACACTCCTGAGCATATGCCCAGACAAAACTATAATTTGAAAAGATACATGCACCCCAATGTTCACAGCAGCACTATTTACAATAGCCAAGACATGGAAGCAACCTAAATGTCCATTGACGGATGAATGGATAAAGAAGATGTGGTACCTATATACAATGGAATGTTACTCAGCCATAAAAAATGAAATAATGCCATTTGCAGCAACATGGATGGACCTAGAGATGCCATACCAAGGGAAATAAATCAGAAAGAGAAGGACAAATACCATGAGATGTCACTTACATGTGGAATCTAAAATACGACACAAATTAACTTATCTATGACACAGAAACAGATTCATAGACATAGAGAACAGACTTGTGGTTCCCAAGGGTATGGGAGGAGGGATGGACTGGGCAGTTTGGGATTAGCAGATACAAACTATTATACTTAGGATGCCTAAACAACTAAGTCCTACTGCATAGCACAGGAAACTATATTTAATGTCCTGTAACAAACTGTAGTGAAAAAGAATATGAAAATGTATATACATATATATCTGTATATGTGTGTGTATATATATAAACTGAATCACCTTGCTGTACACTGGACACTAACAACGTTATAAGTCAACTGTGCTTCAATTAAAGGGAAAAAGAGCACCTTCTAACAAAAGGAAACCATGCCCACTCTCGTGCTTACATAACTTGGCACAAGTAATTCTGTTTTGTTTGTTTGTTCGTTTGCTTGTTTTATTTTTGGACTTTCTGTCTTTTCTAGGACCACACCTGCGGCATGTGGAGGTTCCCAGGCTAGGGGTCGAATCGGAGCTGTAGCCACCGGCCTAGGCCAGAGCCACAGCAACGCCAGATCCAAGCCGCGTCTGCAACCTACACCACAGCTCACGACAACGCCGGATCCTTAACCCACTGAGCAAGGGCAGGGATCAAACCCACAACATCATGGTTCCTAGTCAGATTCTTTGACCACTGAGCCATGATGGGAACTCCCGTCTGGTATTGTTATTAAATAATTTAAATAATTTCAGGTTCCAAAATGTTTTGATTCAGTGATGCTAAAGTTAAAGGTTATTTCTTACAAGAGTTTATACATATTCAAGAGAAGGAAAACTCTAGCTTTCACGGATTAGTTTGCCTAATCTACTTTACACAGGATTTTGTATCCTTAAAGTTATATATTTATAAAATGTAGCCTAAAAATAGCCTTGAGTTTATTGAAAAGTTACTATTCACAGAAGAAGAATGGACTATACTTAAGCCCTAATTTGACCAATATCATAGCATGTTTTTCATTTAAAAGGTCATGGACAGGGAGTTCCCGTCGTGGCGCAGTGGTTAACGAATCCGACTAGGAACCATGAGGTTGTGGGTTCGGTCCCTGCCCTTGCTCAGTGGGTTAAGGATCCTGCGTTGCCGTGAGCTGTGGTGTAGGTTGCAGACGCGGCTCGGATCCCGCGTTGCTGTGGCTCTGGCGTAGGCCGGTGGCTACAGCTCCGATTCGACCCCTAGCCTGGGAACCTCCATATGCCGAGGGAGCGGCCCAAAGAAATGGCAAAAAAAAGACAAAGAAAAAAAAATAAAAAATAAAAATAAAAAAAAGGTCATGGACATAAATAACCTTATGAGCAATGGTGGCAGAAGTCAGAATAGTGGATACACTTAACAAGGAAGCGTTGTGAGGCCTGGGAGTGTGCTTTAGATCTTGGTCAAGAGCTTGTGTGGGTGTAATATATGTGTGTGTGTGTGGTGCTCACTGAGCTGAACACTCAAGGTTGCATGGTGTACTATGAACTCAATAAAATGAATAAAACCCTCAAAATCATTTTATTTTTAATGCTCAACTTTTTCCGATGAATAATGTACATTCATTGCACAAAAATTTGGAAAATGCAAACAAGCATCAAAAAATTAAAATCGGAGTTCCCGTCGTGGCTCAGAGGTTAACAAATCCGACTAAGAACCATGAGGTTGCAGGTTCGATCCCTGGCCTTGCTTAGTGGGTTAAGGATCCAGCATTGCTGTCAGCTGTGGTGTAGGTCGCAGATACAGCTCGGATCCCGAGCCACTGTGGCTGTGGCTGGGGCCGGGGCTGGGGCTGGCGCTGGCGGCTACATATACCTCTGCAGCGGCCCAAGAAATGGCAAAAAAAAATAAAAATAAATTTAAAAAAAAATTAAAATCACTTCTAGAAGTTCCCATCATAGCTCAGTGGAAACGAATCTGACAAGTACCCATGAGGACGCAGATTCAATCCCTGGCCTCACTCAGGGAACTTCCCGTATGCCATAGGTGCAGCCCTAAAGAGACAAAAAAATATATAAATAAATAAGGGCTAAATTTTATAATAAAATAAAATCATTTCTAACCAACCCACCAAAATAACTTGTTATTGTGATAAATGCTTGAAGCCCTATAACAGCTCAGCTCCTGTTCATTGGCTTGTAGGGCAGCTGGCACACTCTGTTTCAACACCCATCAACTTCAGCGCTGACACCACAAGCTGCAGTCACATAGATACCACTCACCCCCAGTGGGACCTGTTTCCAACATCTTCCTCCCAAAGGGCTTCAAAACCAGTTGCTGCTAATTACCCTGTCATTCACCCTCCATGACAAAAGCCCGCTGCTCATATAGCAGCCCCAAAGACGATTTGCAGAAGCCTCAAAGCTGAGAACCCAAATAGGACCAGGAAGAGCACATAGTCACCTCCAGCTTTCACCCCATCCAGTCTCCACCTCAGTGGCATCAAGAACGGCATGGTACCATCATATCTGTCTCCTGGATTCACGTGAATTAGGAGCTGTGCTGACACAGAGCTGGAGTCACGATCTTGTGATATGACAGTACTCTTTCTTGAATAAAGCAAATGGCTAATCAACCCCTTTGACTGAAGACAGAGGTCATCCCTGACTCATGGAACTTTGGAGAAGTGAGCTCTGGATTCAACAATAGCGACCCAGATGGCTCAAAGAGCACATTTTCAGGAAGCCTCTGTCATCTGCCAGGCACTGTGCCAAGTGCCCTACCAATGTTCGTTCACTGCACTCCTCCTAGCAACTCTATAAAGACAGAGCTGTAGCCTCCCCCACTTCAGACCAAGGGATTGAAGGCTCAGAAGCACCTCCACCCGGTGGACCTCACCCTGGGGAAGGGCAGGTTAAGAGTTCAGTAAAGTTGTCACATGTCCTGAGAACCTCGGGTACCTGCTGTTAGGAGTAAAGCCAGAAACGTGTTTCTGGGCCAGGGGCACAAAGGGCACATGAAGAGGGGGACACCACAGGGTAGTCTTGTGGGGATAAATGGGCTGGATGTTGAAAGAGGTGACGCACCCTTTCAGTTGCCCTCTTTGCTTCGTCAGAGTTCTTTTCAGCTCCCCTACAGGGAAGAAATTAGCCATTTGGTTCCATAGGAAACCCTATGTCTACGTTTCCTTAGCCAGTGTGACAATTCTCTTGTAATCTTTCATCTCACGGAGAAAATTATATTCATCCAAATGCCATATAGGCTTTCATCAAAAAAAAAAAAAAAAAGCCAGGATGTCTTTGTAAATGTAGCTGGTGGCGTGTGTCATCCATCTCATTTACGACGAGGAAGCTGAGTCAGAGAGAGGAAGTATGACTGGGGTTTGGTTAAAAGTAAACCACTGTGCTTCATTTAATCTAAAAATCACAGCAATGCAATAGGCCACATCTGCTATTCAAAGTCAAAGGAAAAGAGGGAAGCAATATTCCCAAAATACATATGGGTATTACAGCTAACGCCACATTATAGCTCATGTGTGAAGCGAGCAAAGCTGTCCAGCCCTCTTTATCCTAGGGGGTGTGTCTCCATTCACCCCTGAACTAGCTGCTTGGTCCTTTTTTTTTTTTTTTTTTGCTTTTTAGGGCTGAACCTGCAACATATGGAAGTTCCCAGACTAAGGGTCAAATCGGTGCTGCAGCTGCCAGCCACAGCCATAGCCACAGCCACAGCAATGCAGGATCCGAGCCGTGTCTTCGACCTGCACCACAGCTCATGGCTATACCAGATCCTCTAACCCACTGAGCAAGGCCAGGGATTGAACCCACATCCTCATAGATACTAGTCAAATTCTTAACTACTGAGCCACAATGGGAACTCCCTTTTTTTTTCTTTTGACAACCACACCTGCAGAATATGGAAGTTCCCAGGCTAAGGTTCGAATCAGAGCTGCAGCTGCCGCCCTACGCCACAGCCACAGCAACACCAGATCCTTAACCCACTGAGCAAAGCCAGGGATTGAACCCACATCCTCATGGATACTAGTCGGGTCCATTACAACTGGGCCACATGGGAACTCACGCTGTTTGCTCTTAAAAATACATTCTCTCACCTTGAGCACTGGTTTTCTTTACCCCTACCCTGAGCCCCAAAAGAAAATTAAAACATTATTGGACAAGACAGCCCCTGATGGTCTGCTTAGCTTTGTTCTGTGTAGCTGAATCCCTTGCAAGCCTAATAGCAACACCACATTCTTAGCCCAGCTGGCCTTCTTCTGTGGGCCCACTGGTCCTTGGGCCCCAGTCTCAATACTGGGACTCGGCTTTTTGGACCAGACTCCCTCTGGATTCCTGGCTTTGCCTTTCACTCCTTGCGACATACCTTTTGCCTGGAGCCTGCCTCACCCTCCTGGCCCTTAGGGAACAGCCATCAGCCCATCATCTGGACTCAAACGACTGAGAACAGGACTAAGTTACGTCGGAAGCCTTGTCATGACTACAGGATCTGTTCAGATAGCAACCCCCCTTTACTAAATTTATTTTATTGAAGTATAGTTGATTTACAATGTTGTGTTAATTTCTCCTGTCCAGCAAAGTCACTCAGTTATACATAAATACTATTTTTCCTAGTTTTTCCATTATAGTTTATGACAGATAATGAATATAGTGCCTGTGCTACCCAGGAGGACTTTGTCGGTTATCCGTCCTATATGTAATTGTTTGCATCTGCTAATCCCAAACTCCCAGTCCATCCCTCCTCGCTAACCCTTGGCAACCACAAGTTTCTCCTCTATGTTTGTGAGTCTATTTCTGTTTTGTAGATAAGATAATTTGTGCCATATTTTATTTTATTTTTGTCTTTTTGCCTTTTCTTGGGCCGCTCCCACGGCACACGGAGTTTCCCAGGCTAGGGGTCGAATCGGAGCTGTAGCCACCGGCCTACGCCAGAGCCACAGCAACACGGGATACGAGCCGCGTCTGCAACCTACACCACAGCTCACGGCAACGCCGGATCGTTAACCCACTGAGCAAGAGCAGGGATGGAACCCGCAACCTCATGGTTCCTAGTCGGATTCGTTAACCACTGCGCCACGACGGGAACTCCTGTGCCGTGTTTTAGATTCCGCATATAAGTGATATCACATGGTATCTGTCCTTCTCTATCTGACTTACTTCACTTAGTACGATCATCTCTAGGTCCATCCATGTTGCTGCAAATGCATTATTTCTTTTTTTTTTTCTTGTCTTTTTGTCTTTTTAGGGCCGAACCCTCAGCATACGGAGGTTCCCAGGCTACGCATCTAATCAGAGCTATAGCCGCTGGCCTACACCACAATTCACTGCAACGCCGGATCCTTAATCCCCTGAGCAAGGCCAGGGATGGAACCCACAACCTCATGGGTTCCTAGTCTCATTCGTTTCCACTGTGCCACGACGGGAACTCTTTATTTCATTATTTTTTATGGAGGTAGCCCCTTATTCGTTTCTAGGATTGATGATTTGTATCTTCTTTCTTTTTATCTTTGTCTGTTTTGCTGGGTTTATATACTTGATTTTTTTCAAAGAATCAGAATTTTGTTTCATTTATTTATTTCTATTGATTTTGTCTTTCATTGCATTGATTTCTGCTTTTATCTGTTATTTCCTTCTTGCTGTTTGCTTTGGCTTTATTTTGTCCTTTTTTAAAATGTCTTGTGGGGAGTTCCCATTGTGATGCAGCAGAAACTAATCCGATTGGGAACCATGAGGTTGCAGGTTCAATCCCCGGCCTTGCTCAGTGGGTTAAGGATACAGCGTTGCCGTGAGCTGTGGTGTAGGTTGCAGACGTGGCTTGGATCTGGCATTGCTGTGGCTGTGGCTGTGGCTGGCAGCTGTGGCTCTGATTCGACCCTTAGCCTGGGAACCTCCGTATGCCACAGATGCGGCCATGAAAAGCAAAAAAAAAAAAAAAAAAGTCTTGTGGGATGGACTGGGAATTTGGGGTTAACAGATGCAAACTATTGCCTTTGGAATGGATAAGCAATGAGGTCCTGTTGTATAGCACTGGGAACTATATCTAGTCACTTGTGATGGAGCATGATAATGTGAAAAAACAAAGAATGTATACATGTATGTGTGACTGGGTCACCTTGCTGTGCAGTGGAAGATTGACAGAACACTGGTAAACCAGCTATAATGGAAAAAATAAAACTCATTATTTAAAAAAAAAATGTCTTGGAGTTCCTGTCGTGGCGCAGTGGTTAACCAATCCGACTAGGAACCATGAGATTGCAGGTTCGATCCCTGCCCTTGCTCAGTGGGTTAACGATCCAGCGTTGCCGTGAGCTGTGTTGTAGGTTGCAGGCGCGGCTTGGATCCAGCGTTGCTGTGGCTCTGGCGTAGGCCGGCAGCTACAGCTCCGATTCGACCCCTAGCCTAGGAACTTCCATATGCCTTGGGAGCGGCCCAATAAATAGCAAAAAGACCAAAAAAAAAAAAAAAAGTCTTGAGCTAGATACTAGATTATTGCTTGGAGAACTCTTTTCTTTTCCAAAGTAAGCAATTTCCCTATTGGCATCATTCTAGCTGCGTCCCAGATATTTTGATATGACATAGTTTCATTTTCATTCAATTCTATGTACTTTTAAGTTTCCTTTGAAATTTGTCCTCTGTCCCATAGATTAGTTTTGGGCATGTTGCTTAATTTTCAAGTGTTTGACCATTTTCCGGTTGTCCTTCCTTACTGATTTCTAATTTGAAGCCTTTTGGTCAGAGAGCATACTCTGATTCCAATTATTTTAAACTTGGTTAGATTTGTTTGTTTTATGGCTTGAGCTGGGTAGTTGTTCCATGGGCACTTGATAAAAATGTTTATTCTGCAACAGTTTCTTGGGGCACTCTACGTACGTCTACTAGATTCTGTAGGTTGATTACGTTGTTCGGTTTTGTATGTTCTTGCTGATTTTCAGCACAGAAGCCTATCAATTACTCAGAGTGCACTGTGGAAGTCTCCAACTATAACTGCAGATATATATAAGCATTTCTGTACTTGTTTCCGTTATAAGCATCAGTTCATATTACACACACATTGTTGCATCATGCCAATACTGCCTTGTGAAAATCTTTCCCGGTCAACCATAATCAAACTCTAACACATGGTTTTAAATATCTGCATGTTACTGCATGGTGTGAAGGCACCAGAACTTACTCCATCATTCTATTGTGAGACGTTCACTTTGTTTTACAGGTGACATGATGCCCGGTGATGATGCCACTGGCCTTCTTAATTGCAGTTCTGAGTTTCGATGACAGAGGCTGATGGTTAGAAGCTCACAATAGTTGAGTGGGCTCTAGTGAGCAGGGGTGGGTAGGAGAGTGGAGGCTGGAGGCGGGGGTTGAGTCTACATTGAGCTTTTTGATAAAAGGAAGTGTGACTCTGAAAACCATCAATAATACTGCTTGTGGATTATACCAAAGACGTCATAAAGAAAGCCCTATCATTCTTTCTTGGAAAAAAAAGAGCAGCTGTAGCTTAGACAAAGATGAATATATCTCTGTCATTATACGTCATGGAGGCATATAAACCTAAGACCCAAATGACTCTTGGGCCAGAACAAAACTCTAACAACAGAATATACACCAACCCAAGCCGGAAATTCAATTCCACCAAACTCTTTACATGAGCAAAATCTCTTAAATTTAGTTGACAAACTAAGATACAACTACATAAGACAATCTAGGATATGGTGAGATCAAGACTGTTGACTTAAGTGAGAAATCTTTAGCCTGGAGAGGAGAAAGTGGGGGAAACACACTTCCAGGACCTCAGGGACTGTCACCTGGCAAAGAAGGAGATCAGACCTGCCAACATCAGCCACGTGGAGGGAGGGCATCGAGGGCAATGCAGCAAGGACCAGTGTGGCTGGACCTCTCCACTAAACAGGCAGCATCCTGACTCCAAGAGGCTGTTACTGACAAATGGCAGCCGACATCTCGGCTTCCCTCTGGCCGTGGCCAGTCTGCAGCGGGATGTCTTTCCCATGCCCTAGTCACACGCCGTGCCCACTCCCACCTGCAGAGCGTTTCTCACTCGGATTCTCCTGCTTGGAAGCCCTCCACCCCTCCACCCACCCTGATCTGAACAATCTTTCAGGACCCTGGAAAAAAACCCACCCTCTCTGGAAAAGCCTTTCCTGATAACCCCAGCCACCGCCAGTCTCTCACCATGCCATTGGCACCTTATTGAACAGGAGTGTTTTTCTTTCATTTAAAAAGGGAGCAGCTTTTCCTGCTCAACTGGATCACCAGTTCTTTTTGGAAACCCACCCTGTACCTCTTTCATAATCTACAATATCTTCCACGGGACAAGGCAAGTAATTGAGCCCTCGAAAAATACTTGTTGATACATTCATTTTGCCTCGTTCTTTTCAGAAATCCATGCACTTTAATTAGAGGTAGGAGCACATGGAAGGGTTTAGCAGTTTCACTCTCTGTTTAGAAACATCCTGGTGAAATCTGGCTATGCAATGTTTTAAGTTAATAATGAGTATCCACAGCTCTCGTTAAAGCTGATTCTTACTGAAATTCTTCTGCAATTAGCTTTAAAGAAAAACAGCCATAAAAACAGACTTCATGGGTCTGCTAATAATGTTTCTCATCTATGAAACAGCCTGTAAAGACTTTGCGTGGGCTGTGTCATATACATACCAGTTCATGGAAAGGACAATTATAACGAAATTTTCAAATAGAAGAGATTTCAAACGTGCCTCTTTGAAGTTACAGCCCTAATCACCAACAATATACAAACAGGCCCACAGGTCACCCTCCTGACCAATCTCTTTTGCTCTGTCACATTCCTCAGTGCCCCACAGCCGCCCTGATTCCTCCATCTATTAAGTGTTTATCACAGGTTCTTTCCTGGGGAAGTTTTGGGAAGAGCCACCTTTTCTACAGTTCATGACTTTCGATCACACACATAACACACACACCCCACCTCACCTTGGAGAATGACTTCCGTGAAAGCAGGAACCATTTAATTCATCATGGATTCTCAGGGGGCCCCAGTGACAGGCATCTGGTAGGATCCTACTCAGCATGGATTGAAATGACGAGCACAAAGACAAACACACAAGGCTGTACAGATCCTGAGGAGTGAACATGAACTCTGCCCTCAGCAGAGAGGCAGGAGGGAAGAGCTGCTGAGTTTCGGAAGCTAACAGAGGGAGCTCCCATTGAGATTCAGACTAGTATCCATGATACTATGTGGGTTCAATCCCTGGCTTCATTCAGTGGGTTAAGGATCTGGCATTGCTGTGGCTGTGCTGAAGGCTGGCAGCTGCAGCTCCAGTCCAGCCCTTAGCCTGAGAACTTCCATATGCAGCTCTAAAAAGCCAAAAAAAAAAAAAAAAGGAAGGAAAGAAAGAAAGCTAACAGAGTTATTCCAGGCCAAGATGGAGTAGAGAAAAGGGGTCCAGAGTGGGAGAATCTGAGCTAAGACCAGAGGGGCAGCTGTTGAGGAAAACAAGTTGTTTCATGTGGCTGAAATATTGGGCATTGAGGAGCAAGAGATAAAGCTCAAGAGTTAGACTGAAGCCAAACCAGGAGAGTTTGTGTGTCGTAATAAGGAGTTTGGATTGAATTCTAGAAGCAAAGGCAAGCAACAGAGAGCTTTTAATTAGAAAGATGAGACATGTATTTTACAAAGATAAATGATTCACCACATTAACAGAAAAAAAAGGTGAAACTTATACATTTATCTCACTAGAATGCTGATTACGAATTTGAGAAAATTATGGTCATGGAGAACAGACTTGTGTTCTCCCAAGGGGGAGGGGGAGGGAGTGGGATGGACTGGGAATTTGGGGTTCAGGGATGCAAACTATTGCCTTTGGGATGGATAGGCCATGGGATCCTGTTGTGTAGCACTGGGAACTATGTCTGGTCACTTGTGATGGAGCAGGATAATGTTAGAAAAAAGAATGTATACATATATGTGCGACTGGGTCACCTCACTGTGCAGGAGAAAATTGACAGAACACCGTAAACCAGCTATCATGGAAAAAATAAAAATCATGATAAAACATGCTTTAAAAAATCTGGAAAGCCAGGGTTGTAGGAAATGTTGGTAAAAGTGTTTATGATGTAGTAAATGTCTTCCTTTGCAGGTAGGTACAGAGGACTCACTTTGTAGCCAGGAGTGAAGAAGTCACCTCCATCAAGAGACTCATTCCGGAGTTCCCGTCGTGGCGCAGTGGTTCACGAATCCGACGAGGAACCATGAGGCTGTGGGTTCGATCCCTGGCCTTGCTCCGTGGGTTAACGATCCGGCATTGCCGTGAGCTGCGGTGTAGGTTGCAGACGCGGCTCGGATCCCGCGTTGCTGTGGCTCTGGCGTAGGCCGGCGGCTACAGCTCCGATTCGACCCCTAGCCTGGGAACCTCCATATGCCGAAGGAGCAGCCCAAGAAATAGCAACAACAACAACAAAAAGACAAAAAAAAAAAAAGAGAGACTCATTCCTTATACTCTAGGTCCCACCAATGCAATAGGGAAAAAAAAGATAAATATAGGGTAAAACTTGTACACACAGGCAAAAATATTTGTCCAAGTGGAAAGAGGCATGTAAAAGAATGCTCGTTATTTTACTCCCTGTGATAAACTGGAAACTATCTACATGCCTAACAATAGGGAATTGTTTAAATAAATATTATCGTCTCCACACATACGAATATTAAGCAAATGCCAAAAGTAATGAAGCAGAATCATAGGCACTAATACTGAAAGATTTCCAAGGCATACTAAATGAAAAGAGCAAGCCACAGAACAATGTACATAGAATGTTCTTTGTGGAACAGAAAGGAAAATGAAAAGACAAGAGAAAGGGAGAAGAAAAGTGTGTATGTGTGTGTCTAGAAATATAAGTAGCAAACAAGTGACGGTGATTATCTCTAAGAGGAAGAAAATTAGAAAGGAAAGCAGATGAGGGGAAACTTTTGAACACCTAAGTAAGTCTATATCATATTTTTTATCCAATTTAAAAAGAAGCGTTTTTCCCAAAGCAGTCATCTGAAGACCAGTTAGTTTATTGAAATAATCACAGCAAGAAGTGGTAAAGGCATGAATTAGGACAAAAGGAAAGGGAAAGAAAAAATATTTGAAACTCTATTGAATAGGAATGATGGTTTAGATAGTTTAGTGGCCAAAGAAGAGTAATGGGTTTAGGAAAAGCAGGCATGCAAGAATGGGTCTGAGGTCTCAGATTTGGGAATTGGATGAGTGACACCGTTAACTGAGACACAGAATGCAAGTGGGAAAGGTCGTGAACCCAGGTTGAGACCTGTTTCATTTAAGAGGCTATGAGGAGTTCCCTTGTGGCTCAGTGGGTTAAGGATCCAGTGTTGTCACTGGACAGAATTGTCCCAGAGTTCGGTCCCAGTTCAGGACGGAGAACTTCCACATGCTGCAGGCACAGCCAAAACAAAACAAAAGACAGGCTCTGAAACAGGAGCTGGGCATGTTCCATGGACAGTAAGCAAGACAGATCTGGGCTCAATGTACACCACTGGCCTTTGGCCCCTGTCACTGGTCCAAGCCAACATCATCCCTCCTAATTGTCTCCCAGCGGCTTCTACTTTCATCCCTGCCTTTCCGATCTGTTCTCCACACAGAAGACAGAAAAGTCTTTCAGAAACTCTACAGTGTTTTCCGATGCACTTAACTGCATTGGAAGTTAATCCAATCCCTCGGGATCCTCCCCCTGACTCAATACGCTTTGGCTACACAGAACACTCTCCATTTCTATCTCCTCCTCCTCGGATGGGACACACACACACACACCACACTCATGCACTAACACATCTGCACACCAGTCCCATCCATCTTCCTGAATATCTAGAGCTCCACTTCAGTAACGTCTCCTCGGAGAAGCCCTCCTTGATTTCTTCATCCCCACCACCAAGGTGGTCTCCTGGCAGCATTCCCTCATCTCTCTCTACCCCTGGCACCAAAAGAACTGTGCCCACCTCCAGGAGGACTGACATGTCGTGAAGGGGGCTGACTCTTCCCCATGAAGAGCACTCCAAACAGTCGCATTTTCACTGTCATCCCAAGAAGTAAAAGCAATGTTACTCCCTCTTTGGGGGAGAGCTAAGGGGCCCTTATTACACAGTGTTTCTGCTGAAAACCAGATCAAGGGCTAGTTTTGCATCCGCAGAGCTAGATGTTGTAATTTTTCACGATTTGTTTTGAAGCATAGGCTATCTCTATGGGCAAGGGGGATTAGAAGTGCTGAATATTTGCAAAACAAAAAGCAATAGGACTGAACCTGATCTATCAGTCCCTCTAGACAGTCAAACAATTATATCTAACGGACTTTGTTAAAATAAAGTTGGTCAGAAGGATCCCAGCAAAGAACAGGGCTGGTGTGAGGTTGGGTCAAGGCCAAGTTCCACCGAGTTTGCAGGGTTCATACAAATTTAAATTCTTAAAATCTGGAATGAAAGCTGTCCTGCTTTTTCTGACCATTCAATAGACAAGAGTGAGGAAAGGGTCTTCTTCCCTTGAGGAAACGACACATTTCAGACAACACACCGGGATGGCTTCAAGCCTAAAAGGGGCAGTCTCATCACCAGCTCTTTGAACATTTTTTTTTTCTCAGAAAGCCTTGGCTTTGAGGGGTTTTGGATATTCCAACACCACTGGGCATCATGAATGCCTGCAATAAGATGAAGTTCCAGCCCCTGGGCTCACTCTTCTCCGCACCTGCTCCTCTGGCATCGGTGTTTCCCTGCAGTTCCTGAGGAGACAGGGTCATGGCCAGAGACCCAGCCCTCCCCTACAAGGTGGTGGAACTCACCAGACCTCTCCCGTGGAGAGGCAAGCCAGGTCTGAGCACAGACTCCGAGGACCAAAGACCACGGATGCCCTGAGCTGCCGTCATCTGCCAGAACAGAGACGGATCCCAGACGGATACCACAGAGAGTCAGGAAGATGCAAGACGATGCCAGCCCCCCAAGAAGAGCAGCGACTGGTCCTCTCCCCTCCAGGAACGTCAGGGTCTCCCTGACTCCCCATCAGGGTGAAGAGCACAGAGCTACCTAAACCTTGGAAAGTCAGCCTTTGACCTGGCACCTGGCTGGACTCCCGTGGTTTTCAGGGAGCTTCCTGCCCGCCCCCCTCCAAGTTTAATGAGTGCCATTCACTTTCTTTTAATACAATCCTAGTGCTGGAGGCAGAGACTGACATACACCAGGAGGCCACTGTCATCACCCTGGTGATAGGGAGCGAAGAGGCGAAACCACATGGGGACAAGAATCATTTGCTGTTTTCTTGCCTCATGTTAACTTATGAATTTGCAGGGTCAAAAGCAATTTGAAAGATTATTGTACGATTGCACACACACACACACACACACACCCCATGGTCAGTATCCATCCTATTGTGCAGTTACACACACACACTCACACACTCACACAGAGTCAACATCCACCCACTCAGCAGGTCATTTTTAGCTGAGCACCTTCCACCATAAAGACATTCTTTATCCACTACACATTGTAGATTTTTTATGTTAAAATTCAAAAAAAATTTTTTCTTGTCCTTTACCCAGGAACTAGGCACAACTATCATTTCTTGCCATTTCATCTGAAATCATCTTATTTCTGAATTAAGAAATTCCAGAGAGTTCCCATTGTGGCTCAGAGGAAACAAACCCAACTGATATCCATAAAGATGTGGGTTTGATCTCTGGCCTCATTCAGTGGGTTGAGGACCCGACGTTGCCGTTGCCGTGAGATGTGGTGTAGGTCTCAGGCGCGGCTCGGATCTGATATTGCTGTGGCTGTGGCTGATAGCTGTAGCTCCAATTAGACCCCCAGCCTGGGAAATTCATATGTTTCAGGTATGGCCCTAAAAAGAAAAGAAGAAGGAAAAAGAAAAGTAAATTCCATTCAACTTTTTTTCTTGGCTATTTTCACTGAAAATAAAATGTTGAATCCTCATGGTGCTTCCTTCGGAACCCCACAAAATTCTCTGGCCGGCAGCACCACAGGGTCTGGCCCTGACCACAGCCACAGTACAGGCACCTGACCCAGGAGGCACAGCCTGAGACCACGGTGCATCTCCCAGACCCCTTTCTTCCAGGCGTACCAGGTAAGGTAGGCAAGGAGCTGCCTCAGCCACAACACTCGCTTGGGCCAGTCCCCCTTGTCACAGAAGCCCCACCCAGCACAACCCACCTATCTACTTAGTGCAGCCCCACAGAAATGTCCAGAGGCAGGCTGACCTCTTAAGGTGGCCAAGTGTATCTGCGGTCTGGGTAGCCACACACCTCTCAAACCCCCCACGTCCAGGCCACTTCCCTGCTCAGAGACACCAGAGCCAAGCAAAGGGTTGTGGGCTTCAATCCCCCTTCAGAACCAGCCTGATGGCTGGAAAGCCAGTCTCCTACATGTTTGACATGTTTGCTGACCTAGTTTCCTATGAGCACAACTTTGCTTAAATGGTATTTATCACATATTCCTCAAAACTACGGCATATATTCAGAGATAAAATAGAGTGGGGAGGTAGGAAAGCTTCATCAAAAGCTTATCATTCAAGGAGTTTCCGTCGTGGTGCAGCAGAAACGAACTCGACTGGGAACAATGAGGTTGTGGGTTCCATCCCCGGCCTTGCTTGGTGGGTTAGGGATCCAGTGTTGTGGTGAGCTGTGGTGTAGGTGGCAGACGCGGCTTGGATCCCGCGTTGCTGTGGCTATGCGCCAGCAGCTACAGCTCTGATTTGACCCCTAGCCTGGGAACCTCCATGTGCCAAGGTTGTGGCCCTAAAAAGACAAAAAGACAAGAAAAAATTAAAAAGAAAGAAAGATTGCCCCTTTTCTATCTGCCACAGACCTTTCAAAGTCAGGAAGTCAGGATACCAATAGAACTACTCACAAATCAGCAAATAATACCAAATGAGGTGGGGTTTTTTTGTTTTTTGTTTCGGTTTTTTGGTTTTTTGGTTTTGTTTTTTTGTTTTTGTTTTTTTTTCTTTTTATGGCCACACTTGCAGCCTACGGAGGTTCCCAGGCTAGAGGCGGAATGGGGAGCTGCAGCTGCCGACCTCTGGGATCTGAGCCACGGCTGGGACCTACACCACAGCTCAGGGAAATGCCAGATCCTTAACCCACTGAGCAAGGCCAGGGATCAAACCTGCATCTTCATGGATAATGGTTGGGTTCGTAGCCCACTGAGCCACAACGGGAACTCTAAGATTTTTTTTTTTTCCAGTTCTGTGATTTTTTTTTTAAGAAAATACATTCAAAGTTCTCAGTGCAACATGGGCAAGTCAGAGGGCCATGTGATAATATGAATCACACCTGTGCAGAAGAAATTGTCCTTTGGTGTCTAATCTCCTTTACTGTGTGATTTCAAACTTTTCCAGGGAAGCCTCTGCTTATGTTCCTACAACTCCACCACTCACCACTGAAGATGGACGGGGGAACTGCAGGGAGCACTCACCGGCCATGCTTTGTGCCCCCAGGACACTGCATTCCTGAAGCCCAACAAAGTGACCCTAAACCCTAGGCTAGGCTCTGGGCAGACCTAGCCTTCTGCCTTTTTGAATGCTGCTGCTGCTACTGCTTCGGGTGTTACAACCAAACGGCCAGGCAAGCAGACTAGTTTTAGTAGCTCATCATTCTTCAGCCACAACTGACAGAACTGCCTTCATCCTTCAAAAAGCAAGAAGAAAAGCCCTAAGCAAAGGGAAGGATTTTTTAAGGCATAAGTTTGAAAAGTCTCTGCGAACTGCCCTCTACGTTCAAGACGACAGGTATAAAAAGCTTTGCCAACATCCACCTATTTCGAATGTAGCCTTTTTTTTTTCCCCGTTTAGACAGCAATTATACTAATATGCCACAGGTAATATATTCTAGCATCACTCCTTAACCTCAGAGTTGCCAGAGTTTGGGGTTTGGTTTTGTTTTTCTTCTCTTCTTTTTTGCTTTTGGCTCCCGGTTATATAATTTCAAGGAGGAATACAAGAAGAACATGCTTTTTCTTTTATAATAACCTCAACCAGCGGTGCTACTTTGTGCTGATCTAAATCCCTTCTGTAAAATATATTAATCCATTCTCAGAAGCTAAGAATGAAGATTAAATTAAAAGGCAGCCCCATTTCTAATACTGATGATCACATGCCTTTGTACTTTGTAGGTAGTTAAAGATAATCCACAAAGTTAACTGTTTCCTTTAGTATTTGGTTCCAAAACTACCAAGATACACCATTTTGTTGAGGATGTGGTCTGTAGCCTTTTTAATCTGGGTCTGCAGCCAGTACGTATGGACTAGGTGGCCTGCAGTTTTCTCAAAGTGATTTTGACGAGACTGGAGACAGAGTTTGTGTTTCTCTCTCTCTCTCTCTTTTTTTTTTTTTAAACAAAAAGCCCTGCCTCAGGGTGATGAGACTGAAATAATGTAGTTTTGACCCCTTCTGCCAGTCTGGAGGACGTCTGCCCGGCTGGTGGCCCTCTGCTGCCCTGCGGCCAGGAACATAACAAGCATGTGACAGGCCAACTGAACTAGGCGGAGTATTTGTTCTTTAAATATCATAGAGTACTTGCATAAGGGAAGAATTTTGTGGACCACATCAGATGGATTGTGTAATTCTTTGTGTTGGAGGAAAAAAATCTCCTTTCCAGCCTGTGGCTCAGTTCTCTCTAGCCTATTTAAATGGAAGACTACAGTCCCCAGGGAAGACCAGTCCTCAATTCTCCTGCTGCTGCTGTAAACCGAAACGGTTTGGTATGGAACGAAAGGCAGGCACCAAGGAAAACCTTACTGGAAAGTACAACCTGTCTGGTATGGAGCAAGGATGGCATTTGGCCTGCACAGCAAGGCGCTGGAAATTCTTGCTGTGGGAGAAATGAAACCACCTACCCTGCCGCCTGGGGCAAACACAGCAGAAGTAGTGACACCAACCGCCTTTCTCACAGCTGGGGCTGCCCAGTTCTTCCCCCTGTACCCTAGTAGGCCTGAAGCACAGTTTCCAGGCATGGCGGCCCATGCTGAGAGGGGTACTGGCTGGACACAAGACCAAGTGGGGTGGCAAAGACATGCCAAAGGAGCGGGGCCAAGGGAAGCCAGGACAGACTGAGGTCACTGATCTCAAGCCTTCTCCCCATGGATGCGCAACGGGCGCGTTAGCTGTGCCTGGTCCCCGCTGCCAGGCGAGCTGACTACAAACAAGTGCGCACCTCCTGACCTCCAAGACGACCCACCGTGCCGGAAGCCCCTGTGCCCAGGCTTCCCTACCCTGTCGCCCGCGCCCGCACCCACCTTGACGACGTAGGTGACTCCAGCCCCCAGCACCTGGTCGTTGGCGTGCGGGGCGTGGGGCGGCGGCTCGTCGCCGGGTCGGCCCTTTCTGGCGGCGCGCATGGCCGGGGCGCGGGGGCCGGGGGGCGCGCTGCCGTCCGGGGCGGCCAGGCTGGGAGCGCTGCAGCTGCCCGAGAGCCGCGCGCCCGCCCGCTCCCTGGCCGCCGACAGGCCGCGGAGGCCCGAACTGGAGAGTTTCAGGTGGGACACCTTGTGGAGCAGGTGGCCCAAGCTGCCTGGCCCATCGTCGGGCGCCCTGCGCAGCGCGTCTCCGGACACCAGGTAGGGGGCCGCCGCCGGGGCTGCGCGCGCCGCCGAGACCTTGCCCCCGCCGCTCACCGACAGGTTGTGCAGAAGGTCATCCACCGATGTCACCGAGTCATTCCTGAAGCGGTTGTACTTGGTGCGTGGAAGCATGCCCCTCCGTGGGCTCGCCGCATCCGCCCGGGCGCTGCAGGTGCCGGCCCCGGCGCGGGCTGCCGCGCATAGCAGGCGAGCCGCGGTCCCCGGGGCGGGACGGAGCGGCCGGGACAGCTGGTTGGGGGGCGCGAGCAGCGGCGCCGGCCTCCCACCGCTAACACCCCGCACCGCCGCGGACGCGCAGCCCCGGCCCCGGACTTGGCTGCTGAGGGCGGCACGTTTGCTTTGCAAAAGTCATAGTTTCCTCTGATGAGCGCCCAGCTGCTTGGGGCTGCTCACAGCAAAAGCATGACTCACTCCGAGAGGAGACCCTTCTCAACAAAGGCTCGGTGAGCACTGCAAATCACTTCCTGTAGCAAAAAAAAAAAAAAAGGAAAAAAAGAAGAAAAAACCACATACACCCACTGACAGCACACTAGAGCCAATCAATTCTCAAATTTCCTTTTTCTACCTTCCCAGATATTTTCTTCCAACCTTTGGTTTTTCACCTCCCCATCCCTCGCCACCCCCCACCCCCACCCCAGCATTTGTGCCAGAGGTAAATCCAGTTCCTTCAGATGATCAGATGAACTTTCTGAAACCTTTTATTCTAGGCTATGGTTTTTTCTTCCCTGTTCAGCCCATCTGTGAGCCTGGGAAAGCAGCTGACGGCGCTGCCTTAAAATGTGACGAAGGCTTTTTAAGAATAAGATCTTCAGTGGATCCTCATGAATTCTGATTTTGAAAGCAGGGAAATGTTAAATCGCCCCCCAAAAAATTTTTTTAAAGAATATGCACTCCCAGGTGAATATAAAATACCAATTTCCAGGTTTTTCTTTTTTCTTTTCAAATCGACAGAGCGGCCATGACAAGTGTCTTTGTGGCAATGCAGTTCCTCAAAAAAAAAAAAAAAATCTGCATATGAACTTCTGCACAGAGCCAGTTAGGGTCTCTTCCCTGCTAATTTGCAGCAGTCTTTCAGCCAGGGCTAAGTTGAAAACCTACTTCCGAAAAAGAAGAGTGCTTCTTTGATAAATGGCATGAAACTCCAGAAATCTATTCCAAAAAGGGGGCTGTGCTTGAAGCTTTATTCCAACTGAATGTGCTCAAGCTCTGGAAAAATGCCCAAGAAACGCTACAAATACATTTCAATATCCCTTTAGTTGCTGCTTGCAACCCTGCAGTAAGAAAGAAAAAAAAGACGCAGCTGCTCTCATTCCACATCAAATCCACAGAAAAAAATGCCTTATTTTCAGGAGTCGGATACGGATTGCAAGTGAAACGCACAGGCCTTCCTGACCCTCAGCAGCACAGAGCCTTGCTCCCACCCCCTCCCAGAAGGTCTGCGCAGACCAAAACCCCCAGACTCCTGTCACCGGCTCTGCCAGTCTTCATCATGCCTTGAGAGAAGCTGCCCCACTCAGTAAAAAACGCTGCCTGGCCAAGTTTCCCGATTACTTCCGTGCAAAAAAACGAATTTACCTCTAGCACGTTATCAGGTCACCCTGAGTCTTCTCACACCCACGACTAGACATGGGACACTTGAGGTACCAAGCCTGGAAGAGCTTTATGGAACAGGGTGTAACGGGTACCACTCAGGGAGGGCCAGGTGAAGCCAGCTGCTGGAAAGCAGAAGCGCAGAGGAGCAGCGGCTCCCCTCCCAGGGCCGCAGGCCTAGCCGAGCAACCGCCTGGCACTCCTTTTTTTCCTTCCCCTGGCTTGCATAGCAACAGCAAACGCACACCCCAGAGATGACTGTGATGGTTATCGAAGTCCCCCCACATCTAAAGCAAAAATGCCCTATCATTCCCCAACCGTGATCTTCATTAGAAGCAGACAAAAACAGCAAAATATGAATGAAATGCTGTTTGTGTGAATGAAAGGGCTAGCGAGCGAGCCAGCGTTTCTGTGAATGAAGCAGGGCCTTGCAGCCGGCGCCAGGCAATCCCCTGGTTCCAGCGGCTTCAGCCAATGAGCAGCCGCCCCGATGACTCATTCAACAAAAGCTTGCTCAATAGTGGAAGATTCCATTTCAATCAAAGGCGGGATCTTTCATCCAACGGCAGTGTGGGAAAAAGAAAAAAAAAAAAAAAAAAAGCCAGCCTGATTACAAAGATGCTGGGCGCATGGGGACCGCTGTCATGAAGAGAGGAAAAACTAGTTTTTCAAGGAAATTCCAGAACCACTGGTCAGGTGGACGTATAAACAGAATTGCCCTCTTGGAGGTGAGCTCTGCCCTAAAACTTTCATTCAGCCATTCATTTACATCAAGGAATAACCATGAATGTTCCATTCTGTTCAGCATTTATTATGAATGTACAGTGAATGCACATTCAAAACCTAGGCTAGGCTCCTTGCCCTTGATTCTTTTTTGTGAAAGGAATATAGAACAGGCCTGCATGTTGTCTGTCTCCAGGGAGGGAAAAAAAAAAAAAAAAAAACAGCTACAGTGGTTAACCCTTTAGCCAACAGGAGATTCCTAATTCTTTTGTTATGATGAGGCAAATGGAGGGAAATTGGCCATTTTAAAATAGAAAGAGTGACATAAATTTCCTGCCTGTAAGAGGATATATAACCTCAGAGAGTGAATTAATATTTTAAGAATACAGTCGTACAGTAAAACCTCACTTATCAGAAAGATGGTATTAGCCTTTTGGAACATAGGAGAAAAACACAAAGACGATCCCCAAAGCTTCTAGACAGCAAAATAGAAGCTGCAAGCCCAGCCAAGAAGCCCACGTCCCTCCCTTCCAGGACAGCCCTGTGGACTTTTCACTGGGGGCTGTGACTGCTTTTTTTAGACTTTCTTCCAAAAAGCCTAAGTACCAGGTTTATCAGCCTGTGACAACATAGAGATGAATGATGGATGAAATATTCATAGCCTGGTGACAGAGACAAAAAGAGGAAAAAGGAAATCTTTATTACGTCAGCCCTGAGACTCAAGAAGGCCAGGCAGCCTGTGTCCCTTCCAGAATATTTCAGTTGTTCTTTTAAAATCTATTAATTTAAAAATGTATTGAGGTAAAGAACCCGACCAGTATCCATGAGGATGCAGGTTCGATCCCTGAACTCGATCAGTGGGTTAAGGCTCTGGCATTGCCATGAGCTGTGGTGTAGGTCACAGACTAGGCTCGGATTTGACATTGCTGTGGCTGTGCCGTAGGCCGGCAGCTACAGCTCTAATTTGACCCCTAGCCTGGGAACTTGCATATGCCACAGGTGTGGCCCTAAAAAGACCAAAAAATAAAAAATAGGAAATATTTCTTTATAGAAAATGGAAACAAAGACATGATTTGGGGTAAAACCATCTCCATTCTGATTCTTCTGGCGATGCTACAGGTTAGGCCTTCCCTCTGACCCTTGGTTCTTCATACAAGATGTTATGTGAAATCAACCACACTACACCTTACCAACAGTAAAGTGGCTTGGGGTGGGATGGGGTGAGATGGACAGAGAGAGAGAGCGAAATAAAGGATCTGCAATTGTAGCAAGAGAGAAAGAATATTGTCAAGGTTTAAAATGGGTCATATTATACTTCTTTGAGTTTTCTCCGAGGAGGTGTGCCCTCCTGACATGCCATTTTGAAGTTGAAGAGCTTCTCTGAGGGAACTTCTCCACATTAAATGTTAGTCCATGATAGTGGAACTGGGTCCCATCTAGTGAGTATCATTCCACGCTTATGCCAAACACCCTCTCTAGATGGGAAAGAAATAATCCTATCAGCAATTAACGACATCGGGTGCCCCATATTAATCTACTAGAGGAGTTCCCGTCATGGCGCAGTGGTTAACGAATCCGACGAGGAACCATGAGGTTGCGGGTTCGGTCCCTGCCCTTGCTCGGTGGGTTAACCATCCGGCGTTGCCGTGAGCTGTGGTGTAGGTTGCAGACGCGGCTCGGATCCCACGTTGCTGTGGCTCTGGCGTGGGCTGGTGGCTACAGCTCCGATTCGACCCCGAGCCTGGGAACCTCCATATGCCGCGGGAGCGGCCCAAGAAATAGCAAAAAGACAAAAAAAAAAAATCTACTAGAACCAAATCTAACGAGTCATTTTTTTTTAATTTGTTTTAAAAGTTGAATTACTTTTGTGTGAACTTTCCAAATTGCTGGCTTTACTGATTCCATTTGGCATTCCTTGCAGGTTTTATCAAACCATCGATGGCTACTAGGTTTAAAGAATTAGCACGGATTTGGAGGGAATGTGGCTGCCTTAGCTTGGCCTACGACCTTTGTTTCCAGAGAATAATGGAGAGCTGATTTATAATAATCCATAATGTTATAGTAATCTAGAATACCATAAATGAATAACAATATGTGAATAACATATAATAATCTGCAATACTATATGTGAACATTTCCCTACCCTGAGCCTACAGGCTGCTATTTAATACTGTTTAGTGGTGATTATAGGTTAGCATTGCCCTGTATTTCCCTTGCCGAATCAGACACTTACTTAGAGAGGTGGTCAAGAGGAAATAGCTTTGCAAATCCAGATTTTCCAAATGAAAGTTTAGAGTAACTATTATTTGATGTTAAATGTTCACAATTCCTGTAACAGTAATGTTAATTGGCAGGAGCTACAGCTGCCAGCCTACACCACAGCTCCAGCAACGCTGGATCCGAGCCGCGTCTGCAACCTACACCACAGCTCACGGCAACACCAGATCCTCAACCCACTGAGTGAGGCCAGGGATCGAACCCATAACCTCATGGTTCCTAGTTGGCTTCATTTCTGCTGTGCCATGAGGGGAATTCCTAAACAGAAATTTAAAAGTTACATTTAAATACAAAAATACAAATTCTTCAAAAAATGCAAGGTGTAGAAGAGTGTATTTAGCATGCAATATTGTGATTAATGCAAAGGAGAAAATAAGAATTTGGAAATATCAGAGCAGATATAAATGATATAGAGACGAAGAAAATAATAGAAAAGATCAATGAAACTAAAAGCTCGTTCTTCTCTGAAAAAAATAAAGAAAATTGACAAACTTTTAGCCAGACTTTTTCTGGAAAAAAAAAATCAGGAAAAAAAGGGAAAGGGCTCAAATCAAAAAATTAGAAATGAAAAAGGAGGTATTCCTGTTGTGGTTCAGCAGTAACAAACCCAACTAGTACCCATGAGGATGCAGGTTCGATCCCTAGCTTCACTCAGTGGGTTAAGGATCCAGCGTTGCCATGAGCTGTGGTGTAAGTTGCAGGCATGGCTCGGATCCTGAGTTGCTGTGACTGTGGTGTAGGTCAGTGGCTGCAGCTCCGATTTGACCGCTAACCTGGAAGCTTCCATATGCCACAGGTAGGGCCCTAAAAAGCAAAAAAAAAGGAAGGAAGGAGGAAGGAAGGAAGGAAGAAATGAATAGAGAGTGGCAACTGACACCCCAGTAATACAAAGGATCATAGGAGACTATTACCGACAACTCTACAGCAATAAAATGGACAACCTAGAAGAAATGGACAAATTCTTAGAAAGGTAGAATCTCCCAAGACTGACCCAGAAAGACACAAAATATGAACATACCAATTAAAAGTACTGAAATTGAGTCTGTGATTAAAAAGTCCCAACAGGAGTTTCCGTCGTGGCACAGTGGTTAACGAATCTGACTAGGAACCATGAGGTTGCGGGTTCGGTCCCTGCCCTTGCTCAGTGGGTTAACGATCCAGCGTTGCCGTGAGCTCTGGTGTAGGTTGCAGACGCGGCTCGGATCCCGCGTTGCTGTGGCTCTGGCGTAGGCCGGTGGCTACAGCTCCGATTCGACCCCTAGCCTGGGAACCTCCATATACCACGGGAGCGGCCCAAAGAAATAGCAAAAAGACCAAAAAATAAATAAAAAGTCCCAACAAAAAGTCCAGGGCCAAATGGCTTCACAGGCCAATTCCATCAAACATTTAGACAAGAGTGAACACCTTCTGAAACTCTTCCCAAAAATTGCAGAGTAAGGAACAGTTCCAAACTCACTCCACGAGGCCTCCATCACCCTGATACCAAAACCTGACAAAAATATCACCAAAAAAAAAAATTCAGAAATTGGTATCTGATTACAGATCAGGACAGAAGTTCTGAAGAACAGTGAAAGGGTGAGGAGTGGTCTGAGATGGCACCACACATGGTGTTGAGCTTCTTCCCGAGTGTCCAAAGGCCTTTCCCGTGAAAGGATGCCCAATCTGCTACCGAAGTTCAGGAGCGCTGTTGGGTCATCATGGAAGAAAGGCATTCTGGGTCACAGCCAAGGGCAGAAGTGTGTGATGCTCTACTGGACTCCAGAGACTGGGCCGTGAGCAAAAGCCAAGGTCAGGAGGCAAGAAGACCAGGGCGGCAGGGGCCAGCTCCAGGGAGACCTCACAGCCCAGGGCACTGATTTTAGCATTTATCCTAAGGGAGTCAGAAGCTATTGGAGTGTTTGAAGCAGGGGACTGTGGGTCTCCTTTTGCATTTTGGAGCAGCCCTTTGAATGACGAGTCGAGCATGGATTCCAGGGGGCAGGAGGGGAAGCTGGCAGGGCCACGTAAATGTTCAGGTGGCCTGAGAGCTGACGGTTTCGGCACACACTGCAGAGTCAGAACAGACGGCGGGGGAGAAGATCAAGGGCTGGGTGTGAGTTCTCCTGAGACCTCCAAGTGCAGGTGCCGAGTGAAGATGAGGGAGGCCTCAGAAGGGAGGTCAGTCTGGAGGCCAGCAAAGGTGGTATTTGAAGAGTCCTGCAGAAAAGCTGTGTCTGCCTTAGATCTGTCACAGAGGGAGCGACCACTAAGCCTGCACCTGAGGAGAGGTGGCAAGATATATATCCCTAGTAGAATTCATGGCCTTTCTTCCTTCTTCCAGGCTTTTTTAAAAAGGCCAAAGCAGGTAATATACCCACTGATCCCACGATAGGGCTTTTGGTGAGAGCTTTACCCTTTCAGCCCAGCCCAGTCCTGGGTCCTTGGCAACAACTCCCCACAAGGGATCACAGTTTCCATTCTCCAAACAAAATAGTGATTTGCAGCTCAAGATTCCCAGGAAGGCCTGGAGGTTGTGGCAAAGCTCTCCTAGAAATTTCCAGGGACAATTCCCCCTGGACCACAAAGAGCTGTATTGAAAATTTCCAAGAGATTATTTCCTTTAAATGTTTATGATTTTAAATGATAAGTCTTGCCTCTGACAGAGGTCCTGGCAAGACTCTCAGGAACAGAGTGGACACTGTTGTTAGTTCCTCTTTTTTTTTTTTGCTTTTTAGGGCTGTGCCCAAAGCATATGGAAGTTCATAGGCTAGGAGTCAAATCAGAGCTACAGCTGCCAGCCTATACCACAGCTCACAGCAACACCAGATCCTTAACCCACTGATTGAGGCAAGGGATCAAATCCGCAACCTCATGGTTCCTAGTCAGATCCGTTAACCACCGGGCCACAATGGGAACTCCAGCTTTTCACTTTCTTTTATCCTGAAAGTTACTTTTTTATAGAAACACCTTTTTTTAAAAAAATATTCACAGTGTGGATGAACCCAGTCACATACTGTGACTTGCTGCCCTGTTGTCTGTGGTTCAAGACAGTGAGGTGTGAAAGCCAGAGGAAGCTTACCAAGAGAAGGCGGCTGTCTTCCCCAAGAAGCTCAGGGCGGGATGGGAGTTGACCCACATCCTCAGCACCTTCCCTGTGAGCAGAGTTCCCAGCAGAAGGAGCAAAGCCCCATTGGCGATTCGTTCTCTGCCCCAACTACCACCACCTTCTCTATATATATATTTTGTTTGTTTGTTTGTTTTTGTCTTTTTGCCATTTCTTGGGCCCCTCCCGCGGCATATGGAGATTCCCAGGCTAGGGGTCCAAGCGGAGCTGTAGCCACCGGCCTACGCCAGAGCCACAGCAACGCGGGATCCGAGCCGCGTCTGCAACCTTCACCCCAGCTCACAGCAACGCCGGATCGTTAACCCACTGAGCAAGGGCAGGGACCGAACCCGCCACCTCATGGTTCCTAGTCGGATTCGTGAACCACTGCGCCACGACGGGAACTCCTCTCTCTATATATTTTTATTTTTATTTTTTTAGGGCCACACCCAAGGCATTTGGAGGTTCCCAGGCTAGGGGTCGAATTGGAGTGCTAGCCACTAGCCTACACCACAGCCACAGCAATGCCAGATCTAAGCTGCACCTGCAACCTACACACCACAGCTCACGGCATTGCCGGGTCCTTAACCCACTGAGCGAGGCCAGGGATCAAATCACAACCTCATGGCTCCTTGTGGGATTTGTTTCTGCTGAGCCACGATGGGAACTCCTTTTTTTTTTCACCTTGTCTTAAAATATGTCCATCTGGGAGTTCCCGTTGTGGCGCAGTGGTTAACGAATCCGACTAGGAACCATGAGGTTGCGGGTTCGATCCCTGCCCTTGCTCAGTGGGTCAAGGTTCCGGCGTTGCCGTGAGCTGTGGTGTAGGTCGTAGGTCGCAGACGCGGCTCGGATCCTGCGTTGCTGTGGCTGAGGCGTAGGCCGGTGGCTACAGCTCCGATTCGACCCCTAGCCCGGGAACCTCCATATGCTGCAGGAGCGGCCCAAGAAAATGGCAAAAAGACAAAAAAAAAAAAAAAAGTCCATCTACCACTTCACACCCACTAGGATGGCTACTATCGAAAAGAAAAGAAAAGAAAAGAGAAGAACAGTGTTGGCAAGGATGTGGAGAAATTGGAACCCTCACACGTTGCTGATGGGAATGTAAAATGATGCAGCAGTTTTGGAAATAAGTAGAGTGCTTCCTCTAAAAATTAAACAGAATTACTATATATGATCCAGCAATTCCCCTTCTGGGTCTATACTCCCCCCCAAATTAAAAGCATGGATTTGAGCTGCTATTTGAATGTCTCTGTTCCAGGAAGCGTCATTTTCTAGAGCTGAAGGGTAGAAGTAACCGTGTGGGCGTTGATGGGTAAATAGATAAACAAAAGATGATATATCCATACAAAGAAATATTATGCAATCTTAAGGAGTTCCCATTGTGGCGCAGGGCAAATGAATCTAACTAGGATCCATGAAGATGCAGGTTCAATCCCTGGCCTCACTCAGTGGGTTAAGGATCTGGCATTGCCGTGAGCTGTGGTGTAGGTCACAGACACAGCTCTGATCCCGTGCTGCTGTGGCTGTGGTGTAGGTTGGCAGCTGTAGCTCTGATTCCACCCCAGCCTGGGAACTTCCATATGCTGGGGGTGTGGTCCTAAAAAGCAAAAAAAAAAAAAAAAAAAAAAAGAGAGAGAGAGAGAGAGAGAGAGAGAGAAAGAAAAGAAAAAAGATACATTGCGCAACCTTAAGAAGAAAGGAAATTCTGACACATGTTACAAATATGGATGAAACTTGAGGATATTCTAAGTGTAGTAAACCAGTCACAAAAGGACAAATATTCTATGATTCCACTTATAAGAGATACTGACAGGAGTTAAATTCCTAGAGACAGAAAGTAGAATGGTAGCTGTCAGGGCCAGGGAAGAGGGAAATGGAGAGTTAGTGTTTAATGGGTTTGAATTAGGTTTGGAGTAGTAAAAGCCTTTTGGGACTGTGTGGTGGTGATAAATAACATGGGGAATAACTTACTGCCACGTCACTGAACACTTAAAAATGTGTGAATGGAGTTCCCATTGTAGCTCAGTACGTAACAAACCCAACTAGTATCCGTGAGGATTTGGGTTCCATCCCTGGCCTCATTCACTGGGTTAAGGATCCAGTGTTGCCATGAGCTGTGGTGTGGGTCACAGACACAGCTCCTATCCCGTACTGCTGTGGCTGTGGCGTAGGCTCTATAATGATGTGAGCCTCCTGTATATCTGATTGTTTGGTAAATCCTAGCACTGCTATGAGAGGTTTTGTTATTGTTTAGAAAACCTTAGGTGCTTCTCTGAATCAGAACTGAAAGAATAATAAAATGGCATTTAATAAATTATTCCTAAAGATTCTCTGTAGGGAGGACTTGATTTTTCTTTTAAAAAGTAGCCTTTCATTCTGGTGAAAAACATATATGTGTTCCTGGAGAAACAAAAATTATGTGAAAGACTAAAGACAAATAGGTGTGTGGGGGGGGGGAGGGGGGAGGGAGGGGTTGTGGGTTTGTGTATGTGTGTGATTTTTTGTTGTTCGTGCTTTTGTTCAATGTTCTTCAAAATGAATTATCACTTTTGGGAGTTGGATTGTATTACACACACACAAAGCATGAATGCAAACAGTCATTTAATTAATATGAAAATCACATCAAATCTTTAATGTTATAAAATAGGTTTCACACACATCCTTTCTGCCTCTCTCATGATAACCGATCCCCTCCATGGGACACTCACGTCTGAACAAACATCTAAATGCATTTGACACTCTATATCCTAAAAGAGGTAACTGACCACCAAGTGCTCTCCAAACATTGTTTTAATACAATATTATTTAGATTTAAAATAGTAAGCACTGGAGAGGAATTCTTTGGAAGCAAGACTTGCCACAAACATTCTATGTAGAGGAATCTTTTAAAAAAGTCATGCTGCATTCATTGCTTAAACACACTGAGATCTACTGTAATTATTTCAATGAGAAATTCCTGCAGACCCCTCCTGCTCTTGCTTGCTTCTTCTCAGTGAGTTACAATGTGTTTCCATGGCAATCCTGTTGCTAAGGGGGACCCGTGAGCATCAGCGTGTTATCTGCACTTTGAGATACTGTTAGCCTGAGCGGCCAGGCTGGCTAGAATATTGAGATTTAATTTAAATCCATTTCCCTCTGTATCTTCCCAAAGAATTCACCAGAAACTATTAGAGGTGGTCGCTGTGGGAGGGAGAAGTATGGAAACTTCCTAGTAGGACCTCTGAGTTCTTATGCCTGTTAGATTACATTAGCTTTCCTTATCCTCATCCTCCTATGACTTCAATGCTAGAATGCTAAGAAAAAACAATAATAGCAATTACCTACATTACAAAATGCCACATGAGACTGATTTTGTTTAATGCCTATAACTGACAAATGTAAACGAAACATAAGTTGTTGGAAACAAACATCATTTTGAATCAATAATTTGAAAGATTTTAAACATTAAATATTTAGAAAGCCCCAAACGAAGTAAATCAAAATATTTTTTGAAGTTTCCCTTTCAATGACTCTGAAATCATATTCTGGCAAACAGATTGAAACATTTCATCAGAATGCTGATTGGAATCCAGAATCTTCCATCAAGCCAATTTTTATTGAATATTTTATGTGTCAGGGATTAGTATTATTGTCGTGATGATTCCTTAAAGTGGCCTCAATTCCTTGATTCCTTTTTCTTCAGCTCCTGAGCTTTGCATGGAGACCTTTGTGATGGCACTAAGGTGGTTGTCCTTGGCTGAAATGGAGACTGAGAATTTTATGCAGCGCCTGATCCAGCCCAAATGAGGGTTGGGGTGGGGTGGGTTCCAGCTGCCTGGCCTTCACCACTCAGGAACTGCTATGCCCCGATGGACCTTAATCCCTAACCCCCTGTGACTCAGTTTATGGGAGGAAAAGGTCAAAGAAACTATGAGACTTACAGGACATTTCCACCCCTAGGACCCCATTGGACAAAGACTGGTATGGGTAACTAAGCAAGGCCAATGGGAGAAGACCACATCTCTCTGGACCCCACATTGGTACCCCCCCAACTTTAAGGAATAAAAACCCCTATAGGACAATAGAGAAAGGGGGGCTCTTCTCCCCCACCCCAGCAGCCCTAGGAGCTATCTGCTTTCCTTTAACAAAACTTTGCTTGCTGCCTGTGTGTTCACAGAGTTCATTCTTCAACTATCGTGAACAAGAACCCGGATTCCAGCACCATCTTTCTGGCATCACACAGACACCACACATGTGTCGTCACCACGTACACACATACACACACTAGACATCCTCCACACACATACACATACACATCACACACTGCATAAACATCACACACACACACCACACAGAAGTAACACCACATACACACATAAGCATCACACACACACATACACACACATACATACACACATACCACATTCACATATACACACATACACACCCCATATATGCCCAGAGTGGGATTGCTGAGGTTCCTGCCTCTGAATTGTAAGGCGAGCACAGAGAAAAAGATGATCAGTCAGGTGTTCAGGCAAAGAGAAAATTTTTTAGAGGGGAAAGGGAGAAGGTGACTGACCCTTGAGAAGAGCCAGCCCCCTGCCCTTCTCAAGGGGCCTTCTTATACCCCCCCCAGATGGAAAATTGGATACCCTGAGGCAGGGGGAGTTTAGTTGATCCTTCGCTTGCAGCTGGACTCTGGTGGTCACATAGTCATGAGAAAGTCAATGGTGTCTCAAGGTAGGGTGGTCTCTCATAATCCTGAGAAAGCTGGAGGGCTATGGTGTCCCAGGGTGACGGGGTGTGGAAAGTAACAGAATGTCTTTTCTAGCAAAGGAAATCTTGGTCACTCCATTCTGCTTCAGGTTGGGCTGAATCAACCCTGCGGCCCCCTTCCTCCTTGCCTCTTTTCCCAGTAACAATTTCTTTCAAATTAGCCAACCAGGAAGAATGTGCGCCCTGACCTGACCAATGGGAAGGGGACAAGTACATCACCTGCATTAGGGATTAAATGGGGGGGGGGTCCTTTGTTCCGCGCGCGCGCACACACACTTTTTGGAGTGCCCGCGCCCTCCTGCAGAAGTAAAGAGCCTTGTGGAGATTTCTCCTTGTCCACATGTCTCACTTTCCAACACTGACGACCCGAGCCAGAGTTATTATAATTTCCAACAGGGGGAAGGGTCTCGTCATCTTGGGAAAGTTGGCACCAGCGGCGAAATCAGGATGTCGCTTGAGCAAGGTGGTCAGTCTCCTGGGTCAGCTTAAAGAGCCATTGTAACAATGAGCCCCCATGTAGCCCCTAAGATGAATATAGATATTTTCGGGGAGAGGGGAGAGCGGCAGCGGAAGAAGATTTTGGCCTCAACGCCCCTGCCCCCAAGGATGGTACAGTACAGATTATCCACGTAGTGTCACATGCGCCAGACTCCAGGAAGAAGTTTAGTGGGGAAGTGGAGAGTCTCTTCCCAAATTTTGCTGTGAGGCAAAGCCAGGGTAGGTTTTCCTCAGACTCCCTCAAACTACGTGAGGGACTGCAAATGCCCCTGCTCTACCTTCACGGTGGGGGTGGGGAAGGGGTGTTTCTACCTCTCCTCCCAACTCTGGGCTGACTTTGACCCATCAAGAAATCAAGAATGGTGAAAATGACCATTGCATCGAAAAGAATAGGGAGTTCCCACTGTGGCTCAGCTGGTTAAGATCCTGACTAGTATCCATGAGGATGTGGGTTCGATCCCTGGTCTCGCTCAGTGGGTTAAGTATCTGGCATTGCCGCAGCTGCAGTATAGGCCACAGATGCAGTTCATATCTGGTGTTGCTGTGGCTGTGGGGTAGGCCGGCAGCTGCAGCTCTGATTCTACCCCTAGACTGGGACCTTCCTGGGAACTAACCTGACAACTGCCCCACCCCCACCCCCATTAGCAACTGTTTGAACTTGAATGAGGCCTATTTCTAAAAAGCAATGGGGATACAGTCTTTTATGTCCTGGAGCCCCACAGGGCCCTGGTCAGTTTCAATATGTTAATTGCAAGGACTTTCCACATGTGAACATATTATATTGGTAAAACTCACTGGAATTGGGGGAAAGATGGCAGATTAAACACATCCCTTTGGTTTCATCTCCTCCCCAGATTCTTCTAAAACCATAGCAAATAGTTTTCGATGACACAAACCCACGAGAGCGAATGAGAGAGGAAACAGTAAGCAACAAAATTGGAAAGCTGACAAGCATCCGATTCTGCAGACCCGAGAGAGCCAAATGCTGAGCTGACTTTGCAGAGAGATGCTAAGCTGCATCCTGATTTTTACCCTGGAGTCCCTGAAAGACTCAGAAATCAGAGGCCCCAGTGGGAGTGTTGCCAAAACCCAGCCTCTGTGCACCCAGACCTCAAACTGAATCTCGTTGGGTGAAGGACGAAGAATAGCTTTATTGCTTTGTTAGGCAAAGGGGGAACACAGCAGGGTCGTGCTTTCAAAAACTGTGTGGCCTGACCCTGGAAGGAATTGGTTTTACAGAAATGGTTCAAGGCCGGATTGCTGATAAGGATCAGGGTATATGCTGAGCCTGAGCCTGTGTGCTGTTAATCTGGCCTCATGGGGTCTCCTGATGAGTTCGTAGTTCTGAGGCTATCAAACTGTCACCTTCTCTTAGGAATGAAGAATGCTTCATCAAGTGGTGAAGATCTTCCTTTTGTTGGCAGTTTTAGTTCTGCAGAAGAACTCAAAGATATTATAAGTCCAGGAGCCCCACAGGGTTCTTCTCTGTTAAAGGAGCACAGGTGAGCTTGGAGAGGAAGGTGGCTCAGAGGTTGGGACCCATGTGATAGGGCTGGACTAGGCACAGGCAGATGTAGAAGTCCCAATAAAGGACCATAGATAAAGAGAAAAACTTAAGGGACTTTGGGAGATCAGCGTAAGTTAATAAATTGCTCAAGAAAAGCCATCAGAACAAGGCAGGCTTGCTTAACTAGAGGAGGTGCGAGAATTGCCTCAGGTCATTGGGTGGGGGATGGGATGAGGCCTGCATTCAGATTCAGACCCAAGGCAAGAGTTTGAGGACCAGCTTTCTGCTGATTTGAATACACACCTTTCCAAATACAAAAGGAGGAGCTACTGCTGGAAGAAAGAGGAAGAGGCAGTGTTTTCCAACCCCCACTCCCTTTGGGTGATAAAACTGTAACCCACCAGATCTTCCGGGCAGAGCTTCTGTGCCTGCCCACTTGTATCTTTCACAAGCGTCCTATCTTAATAAATCTATTTCTTGCCTATCACTTTGTCTCTCACTGAATTCCTTCTGCGTGGAGGCATGAAGAACCTGAACCTCAGTGAGTCCAGACACTGGGTTAGTGATTCTCATTTAAAACCTTGGGTTCAAGTCCCAATCTGGGTTTAGGTTGGCTTCAAGCCATTCGTGCTGTCAGTTTCAAATGTAGGGGCCAGCTATCCACCCTGACCCTATCCTTTCACCCCCCAGCCCCACACTCACCCCACCCCAGGGGTGAATCTCTGCACAGGGCAACACCGGGGCTTCTGCTGGGGAACACAGTCCCAAGCAGAACTTGGGAACTTGGGGACAGTAAATGTGGGAGCATTCTAAGAGTGATAGTGAAGTAAGAGTTTTAACTAAAGAAATAACCCTTCTCCCCACTCCACCCCCACCTCGGTTGGAAATGCAGCTATGTGCTAGTCAACAGCTTTGCTTGCCACATATTGTTACCATAGCTGCCCAGCAGCCCTGCGCCATAGTGTATCAGCTCTAGTAACAGCCCTGTGGCTGCAGTGTGTCAGCTCTTTTACTCAGCGAGAAACCAAACGAGCACTCAGAGAGTTGGAGAACTCAGGTTTATTACGCCGGTGGCCTCAGAGGGGATCGCTCTCCCAAGTCTGAGCCCCAAAGAAGGGTTTCCCCAGGCTTTTACGGGCTAGCTCTTCTGGGGTCATGCTTGGCTGGTCAGACCAGAGTGAGGTCAGGTAAGGTAGTAGATGCGGAAACAAGCTTACAGAAGCAAATGCATGAGGGAGGGGTGGTTAGGGGCAATTGGCTGGACTTTGCTTAGTCATCATGGCTGGGGTCTCTCTTTTCTACCTTTTTATAGGGACATTTTCTCCTACAGTATCACCCTTCTTGTAATCTTGTAGCAACTATGTGTCTTATGTCTTTGCTAGCAGCCTTACAAACTGTGCTCCAAGCAGGGCTTATTGGCTTTGCTTGTGTAATTCTGCTGGCTCAGCTTCTTAGGCAGGAACTCTGTCTGCTCCAGGAAGGGGGAGCGCCGGGACTGTTCGTGCGGGGGGGGGGGGGGGGGGGGGTCGGGGAGCAAGACCCGGAAGTCTGTATTACATAAAAGCTACCCAGAACAAGATCTGGTGCTCAGACTCTGGAGGCGACTCCTCTGAGCCCGCACCTGTGCTGAATAAACCTGGCTCTCCCGCATCTCCACTGTCTCTTTCTGCTGCTCTGGTTTCTGCAACAATAGAGTGTTTTATAATAACAAATAAATGTTTGGTCTTTATCCCAGTTTTAGCACCGAGCTCCTAAAACCCATGGAATTTCCCTAATGATGACAGAGATTAGGGTGTCTTTTCTTATGTTAATAAGCTGACTTTGGAAAATCCCTAGGTCACCTAAGGATGGGACGGTTACGAGAGAACCAACTAAGTGATCAGAAGGTTGGAACTTTCAGTTCCACCCCAGACCCTTACGCATCTCTGGGGAGGGGAGAGGAGAGGAACTAGGGGTTGAATCAATTGTCAATGGCTAATGATTAAATCAGCACCTATGTAGTGAAATCAACATTAAAACCTAAAAGGACAGGGCTCAGAGAGCTTCCAGGTTGGTGAACACATGGAGATTCCAGGAGAGGGGCACATTTGGAGGGGGCATAGAAGCTTTCCCCATACTTTGCTCCATGCATCTCTTCCATCTGGCCATTCCTAAGTTATATCCAGTAATAATCTCGTACTAGTGTTAAAAATAAGACAACCAAATGGAGTCATTTAGGCTAGGCCCCACATCACCAAACCAAGACTGAGTTACAATTTCTGCTTTCCCAGGAATGGAATCAGGCATCAGCTAATCAGGAATTTCCTGATCAGCACTAGTTAGGTAGCAGCTGGATAGACTCTTGCTATCCCCCAAAGAAAACTAACCTTGCAATAACTAATGCATTGTTTTGCCTAGTATAACTTCTTTCCATTTCATCTACCCATAAAAGCTTTTATGGCTCCTCGGCGTTCCTTTTGCTAAAATCTGCTGAATTGTGAAACTGAGCAGGAAAATTCAGGGCCCTCCTAAGTACAAGTCTGTTCATGTCTCTAGTTTCTTGTTTATAAAAAAAGGCTAAAGTCTCCTGGCCTTTTTTTTTTTTTTTTTAAGTTCTGTAAGTACTTTGTTACAGAAACAAAGTAAGGAAAGTAATAGTAGCTTAAACAATAGTTCAGCAAAGAAAAAGAGTCCTAGTTCCTCCTCAACGGATATACACAACAATCGAAACCAAGTAGGGCCTGTGGGCTCCTCGGAACACAAGCCTTTCCATGTCCCCCATTTCTTGTTTTTTAGGGAATAAACTTCAGCCTCCCTGACATCCCCTGAGGTCCAGAAGGCAGGTTCCTACAGTTGCTCTCAGGGAAGGGAGGGGATGCAGAGACCTGGGAGGAGCTGTCAAGAAACAGTAGTGCAGGGAGTTCCCGTCGTGGCGCAGTGGTTAACGAATCCGACTAGGAACCATGAGGTTGCGGGTTCGATCCCCGCCCTTGCTCAGTGGGTTAACGATCCGGCGTTGCTGTGAGCTGTGGTGTAGGTTGCAGATGCGGCTCGGATCCCGAGTTGCTGTGGCTCTGGCGTAGGCCAGTGGCTACAGCTCCGATTCAACCCCTAGCCTGGGAACCTCCATATGCCGCGGGAGTGGCCCAAGAAATAGCAACAACAACAACAAAGACAAAAGACAAAAAAAAAAAAAAGAAACAGTAGTGCAGCTTTGGGGCAGGTCCTGGTCCCTCCTCAAGGAATATGGATAACAATGTCTTTGAGTTTTTCTGCAGAACTGAACCCCCAGCAAATGGAAGATGTTAACGAAGCATCCCTCATTCCAGAAAGAAGACCCACCACACCACTGAACACCAGCTTTGAAAACAAGGCGAGCTTGCCTCTACCCTGATCTTTCTCTGCAGCCCTATTTTTCACTCCCCTAAACTATAAAACCACCTCCCAATCTCTCCTAAGAAGGGCACAGTCTTTGCACATTACCCTGCTCTGACCCTCCTTTGCCCGGCAAAACAATAAAGATATTTTTTTCTCCTTCACACAGAACAGTCTCTGAGTTTCTATTTGGCCCCAGTGAGCAGAGGCCCAGTTCCAGCCACACCGTCTGACATAAACCATTGAGTTGTTCTGCAGAAACGAAGAGCCCACCCCCCCACGCAGGTGGAGGAGAATGACTACATGCTGACCACTAGCACGTCGACCCCAGGCAGGTTGGAACCAGAAGTCTGATGATTAAGATTCCTGAGACGACATGCTATAACCTCACCAGCAGCCAATCAGAAGAAAGTCCACGCACTGAACACTTACCCCAAACGTTGCCTTTAAAAAGCCTTCCCTGGCATTCCCGTCGTGGCGCAGTGAGTTAAGAACACGACGAGTATCCATGAGGATATGGGTTTGATCCCTGGCCCCCCTCAGTGGGTTAAGTATCTCATGTGGCTGTGGCTGTGGCATAGGCTGGCAGCTCTGATTCAGCCCCTAGCCTGGGAACTTCCATATGCCATAGGTGCAGCCCTAAAAAGGAGAAAAAAAATTAAATAAAATAAAATTCCTTCCCTGTGTTGGGGACATGGCTCGGATCATCAGTGTTGAAAAATGAGACACATGAACACGGGGAGATCTCGACAAGGCCCTTTACTTCTGCAGAAGGGCGCAGGCACTCCAAAAAGTGTGTGTGCGGAACAAAGGACCCACCCCTATTTGTCCCTAACACAGGTGATGTACCTGTTCCCTTCCCATTGGTCAGGTCAGGGTGCACATTCTTCCTGGTTGGCTAATTTGAAGGAAATTGTTACTGGGAAAAGAGGCAAGGAGGAAGGGGGTCGCAGGGTTGATTCAGCGGAAGCCGGAGCAGCAGAATGGAGTGACCAAGATTTCCTTTGCTAGAAAAGACATTCTGTTACTTTCCACACCTGGAACACTCCTACATGGTTGATGGGAATGTAAGTTGGTGCAACCACTATGAAAAACAGTATGGAAGTTCCTCAAAAAACTAAAAATAGAATTACATATGATGGATCCATCAGTCCCACTCTTGGGCATATATATTTGGAAAAAATATAATTCAAAAAGATACATGCACCATGCATCCCTATGTTCATTGGAGCACTATTCACAATAGCAAAGACATGGCAACAACTTAAATGTTCATTGACAGATGAATGGACTAGGTTATGGAATACTATTCAGCTGTAAAAAACAACAAAATGTGTCTCAGTGGATTAAGAACCAAACTAGTCCTGGTGAGGATGTGGGTTCAATCCCTGGCCTTGCTCAGTGGGTTAAGGATCCCATGTTGCTGTGAGTTGTGGTGTAGGCCTCAGTTGCAGCTCCAAGTCAACCCCTAGCCTGGGAAATTTCATGTGCCACAGGTGTGGTCATTTTAAAAAAAAAGAACAAAATAATGCCATTTGCAGCAACATATATACAACCTGAGATTATTATACTAAGAGAGGTAAGTCAGACAGAGAAAGACAAACATCATATGACATCGCTCATGTGTGGAATCTAAGAAAAGTATACAAATGACTTTATAGCGGTATAGAAACAGACTCGGATTTTGAAAACAAACTTAGGGTTACCAAAGGGGATAGGTTGGGGGGGAAGGGATGGACTGAAGGTTTGCGATAGGCATCTACACACTGTGGTATATAAAATGACAGGCCAATGGGGACCTGCTGTATAGCACAGGGAACTCTACGCAATATTCTATGATAATTAATATGGAAAAAGAATCTGAAAAAAAATGGATGTGTGTATATGTATAACTGAGTTATTTTGCTGTACAGCGAAAATTATCACAACATTATAAATCAACTATACTTCAATAAAATCTTAAAAATTTAAAAAAGGGACTTCCTGTCATGGCTCAGCTGAAATGAATCTGACTGGCATCCATGAGGACGCAGTTTCGATCCCCAGCCTCACTCAGTGGGTTAAGGATCCAGCGTGGCCATGAGCTGTGGTGTAGGTCGCAGACATGTCTCAGATCTGGTGTTGCTATGGTTGTGGTGTAGGCCAGCGGCTACAGCTCCCACTGGACCCTAGCCTGGGAACCTCCTTATGCCACGGTGCAGCCCTAAAAAGACCAGAAATAAAAATAAGAATAAAAAAATAATAACAAGAATGTGTAACAACATGGAAAAAATTGAAAAATTCACATATCAGCAATTTGTCCTATATGTTTATATCATTGTTGAATATGGTTTTACTAAACTCATTTGAAAAAAAAACAACAAAAAAATCTGAACCTGCCAAATGTTTAAATGACTTGCAAGAAATTTGCACCACTTCATCCCTCTCATAGTGGCATTATACTTCATGTATAAAGGTACTTTGGATTTAATATACTAATTACATTTTGGACGAAGACAAGAATGAAAAAAAAAGTTGATTTCTATGTTATGATGCTTTTTCTAATTGTTGCTCATACACACCATCCCATGGCAGCCAATTAAGGCCATATTTCGCTGTGCAGATTTGACTGCCTTTTTTTTTTTATTACTGCACAATTATCTTCTTGAAATGTCACTGCTCATGTCATTGTGCAAAGCAGGCTATGAAATGTTTCAACATTTATCGTTTCCAAGTTCACATTAGTACAGGATTAAATCAATTTTAATTTTGCCAAGAGAGACTCAGTCTATTTTTAAACGATTCCTATTTGGCCTAGGGTCATTGTCATTTTAATGGCAAAAGTGTGTCACTTGCACACTGATTTGGGTTGTTATGGAAATGAAGCCACTCGGGGAGCCTTAACCTGCAGAGTGGTGAGGACTCCCCCTCAAATCCTCCCCAGGGCACATCCTGAGCTGCGGGCTTTCGGAGGCTGGTCGGACTGCCCTAGCAGTGCCCAGGGAGCAAGGGAGCACACAGGACCGGGACCTGGAGCACCGGAGCCCCAAACTCCAGCAGTGGTTACAGAAACCCTTGAAGTACTAGAAAACACCCTAACTAAAAGCCACAGAGAAACAGTTTCATCATTCTCACCAGGAAAGCAATGTTATCAATGCGACTAAGCCAGAACTGTGACAGCGAAATCTGCCTGGTTATCTCAGTAGCTCATCTCCAGAGAGATCAGTCGTGGAGCAAGGCTCATTTGGGTTATGAAGGAGTCAAGTGAGGGCCCCTAAAGCAGGAATCAAAATCTGCCATACATACATAGATATGCATATACATGTATATCTAGAGAGAGAGAAAGAGAGAGATGGTGATTGTCACCAGTACAGCCTTTGCTTTTGCGGTCAGGTGTTCTAGTTCTGGTGGCCCATAGGTGGCCAGATTTGATTGTGGGAGCTCCAATTATCTCAGGGTGCTTCATTATTATTATTATTATTTTGTCTTTTGTCTCTTTAGGGCCGCATCCACTGCATACGGAGGTTCCCAGGCTAGGGGTCAAATCGGAGCTACAGCTGCTGACCCATACCACAGCTCACAGCAACGCTAGATCCTTAACCCACTGAGCAAGGCCGGGGATTGAACCCATAACCTCACGGTTCCTAGTCAGATTCGTTTCTGCTGCGCCATGACGGGAGCTACATCAGGGTGCTTTATTTTGTCTGCTTTTGTTTTCTTTTCTTTTTCTTTCTTTCTTTCTTTCTTTTTTTTTTTTTTTTTTTTTGTCTTATTAGGGCCATGCCCCAGGCATATGGAGGTTCCCTGGCTGGGGGTCGACTTGGAGCTGTAGCTGCCAGCCACAGCCACAACAATATGGGATCCGAGCTGAGTTTGCGACCTACACCACAGTTCATGGCAGTGCCAGATCCTTAACCCACTGAGCAAGGCCAGGGATGGAACCTGCATCCTCATGGATATTAGTTGGGTTTGTTACTGCTGAGCCACGGTGGGAACTCTTCCTCTTTTTTTTTTAAACTAAATTACAGTTGCTGTACAATATGTTACAAGTGCATCGTATAATGATTCACAATTTTTAAAGGTTGAACACCATTCACAATTATAAAATATCGGCCATATTCCCCTTATTGTAAAATATACACTTGAAGCTTATTTTATACCTAAGAGTTTGTACCTCTTACTCCCCCACCCCTATATTGTCCCTTCCCCCTTCCCTCTCCCCACTAGTAAGTATTAGTTTGTTCTCTATATCTGTGTCTGCTTTTTTTTTTTTTTTTTTTTGTCTTTTCTAGGACTGCTCCTGCAGCACATGGAGGTTCCCAGGCTAGGAGTCTAATTGGAGCTGTAGCCACCGGCCTAGGCCAGAGCCACAGCAACGCGGGATCCGAGCCACATCTGCAACCTACACCACAGCTCACAGCAACGCCGGATCGTTAACCCACTGAGCAAGGGCAGGGACTGAACCCGCAACCTCATGGTTCCTAGTCGGATTCGTTAACCACTGCGCCACGACGGGAACTCTGCAATGCCGGATTCTTAACCCACTGAGCGAGACCAAGGATGGAACCTGCAACCTCATGGTTCCTAGCTGGATTTGTTAACCACTGAGCCATGACGGGAGCTCCTGCTTCTTTTTTGTTGTATTCACTATAGTGTTGTATTTTTTAGATTCCATATGTATAAGTGATTTCATACAGTATTTGTCTTTGCCTGACTTATTTCACTTAGCATAATGTCTTCCAAGTTCATCCATGTTGCTGCAAATGGCAAAATTTCATTCTTTTTTATGGCTAAGTAGTATTCCATTGTATATGTATATACCACATCTTCATTAGCTATTCATCTGTTGAAGGACACTTAGGTTTGTTTGTTTGTTTGTTTTAAGACAAAAGGGTAAGAAAAATCCTGGACTGCTGCCTGGGAATACACTTCTCAAGTTACAAATGGGCTTCCATGCTTCTATATTCCTGCCAGGAAAGATGACACTATATTCCACACTGGTTTTTCCACTTCATGCTCCTTTTTTAACAGCTCTATTATAGTTGGTTCATTCATCCAAATGTTGTTTTGCAGATACTGCAAATCTCAATAGTTCCTTTATACCTAGAGGTGGCACCTGGACGGAGAGGGTATTATCACCTGGTGATGCGGACTCTTCTGTGGAGAGTGAATGCCAAGGAGAGGATGAAGGTGGGTGTGGAGCTGTGCCCTGCCAAGTTTGGGGAAATCCAGCTCATGTCTTGATCATCATGTTGGCTTCCTCTGGGCATACTGCCCACAAGGCAAGAGACTAAAACTGCCAGTTCTTCCATTAGATTTTTCTGTCCATGGAAACACAATTTTTGCATGCTCATTTCTCCATGATGTTATTTGAGACATTCTAATGTTGTTACAACAACCAGAGGAATCTTTGAGACCATAAGTTCCATGAATTTTAAACACCTCGAGTCCTTGCTATGTGAGCATTTGATGCTTGAGGAAATGGCAATGCAGAGCAATACCACATCACAAAATGAAGTGAGTAGAAACTAAGAAAAAGCATTCTTCCCTTTGGGATTTTGAATCCCAAAGATGGGAAGCAGGGGTGGCAGGGGAGAGGGAGAAGTGGGCATGCAGCCTAGAGGGAAAGAAGGGCAGGCTGCGTTGACAACACCAGCACCCCTGTCTTCCCTCTCCTGGAGCTTTTTCTTGGATTTCTAGACCCCATCATTGTCTATTTGGCCTCATTCCCCTCAATTCTCACAAGACAGATTTGGGCTTTCTTAGAAGACAAGTCTTAGGAAGCAGCAGGGGAGTTTGACAACTGCAGCTCTGAAAGCTTAGCTTCCCAGCCTTGATGCTTTTCCTAGCTCTGGGCCCTTGGAACCACCTTGTCTAACTATATTAATCTCCATGGCTTGAGATTTGCCACTGAGGATCACCTGGACCCACTGTCTTGGGGTCCAGGACCCTAGGGAAATGCTAGCTTCCCTGGAGCTCACCTGGGTCACTTCTCCCTGTCTTTCTCTCTCGCTTCCTCAGAGCCCTCCTCAAAATACCTGTCTGTCCTTGAAGGAATCTCCCCCAGGTTCCCTCTAATGACCCGTTGACAGTGCCCTACTCTCCTCCCCTGATAATGGGAAAAGGCACTATTACCTGAAAATAAAAACACCCTGGGAGGGAGTTCCTGTCGTGGCGCAGTGGAAACGAATCCAACTAGGAACCGTGGGGTTGCAGGTTTGATCCCTGGCACTGCTCAGTGGGTTAAAGATCCAGCGTTGCCATGAGCTGTGGTGTAGTCGCAGACATGGCTTGGATCTGGCATTGCTGTGGGTGTGGTATAGGCCGGCAGCTGCAGCTCCAATTCAACCCCTAGCCTGGGAACCTCCATATGCTGCAGGTGCAGCCCTAAAAAGATAAAAGACAAAACAAAGTAAAAATAAAAATATATATTCGGATTATAAACAGTACTTAGGGAGAATTGTCCAAGGAAAATTATTTCCAGCCAGTCACTACTGTGCATTATTCAGCCAGCCCTTGATAGGAAATGCCTTTCAATAGTCCTTCATGTATGAACTACTAGAGACCCTTATAAAATATAAGCTGTTCGTGCTGATAAAATATACCCAATATGCTGAGAGTTCCCAGGTGGCTCAGTGGCTTAAGGAACTGCTATGGCTCAGGTTGTTGCTGTACTGCAGGTTTAATCCCTGGCCCGGGAAACTTCCACATGCAGCAGGCAGGGCCAAACATTTTTTTAAATAAAAATATACACCCAACAAGCACAAGTGGTAAAATATTAACACAAATGAAACTTTTTGCTTACCTCTAGTCTCTTTTAAAATGTACTCAGGAGGGGATGTTTATTAATCTTGTCCCTGCTCAGGTAGGCTCCAAGTTTGCCCAAGTCAAAAAAAAATTTTTAGGGAGTTTCCATTATGGCTCAGTGGTTAATGCACCCCACCAGTATCCATGAAGACACGGGTTTGATCCCTGGCCTCTCTCAGTGGGTTAAGGATCCAGCTTTACTGTGAGCTGTGGTGTAGGTCACAGACATGGCTGAGATCCAGCATTGCTGTGGCTGTGGTATAGGCCGGCAGCGGCAGCTCTGATTTGACCCCTACCCTGGGAACTTCCATATGCCATGGGTGTGGCCCTAAAAAGACAAAAGGAAAAAAAAAAGTTTCTTAAACCTTAGGTGATTTTGGATTTTCTGTTGTGGCACAGTGGGTTAAGGATCTGGTGTTGCCGCAGCTGTGGCATAGGCCACAGCTCTGGCTCTGATTTGATCCCTGGCCTGGGAACTTCCATATGCTACAGATGCAGCCAGAAAAAAAAAAAAACCTAAATTTGGATGATTTTAAGTGACCACTACAATCTCATTTGATTAGCTCAGTCATCTTTCCCTGAGCTGGGCTGCAGGGACAACCAGTTGTACCTCCCTTTTCTTGCTCGTATCTTACCCCTACACTGATGGGCTACCCTTTCTGGTCTCTGGGCTCAGCATGAGAAATGAAATGAGGACAGAGACTATTACAGGATGCTTTGTCCTCGTGGGATGTCAGTTGACAAATGCCAGCTCTTTTCTCTCATAAGTACTTCCACAGAAGAGAAGCGGCATCTGTCCATGTCCGCGTCCCTGCTCCCCCCACCCCCCCCACCCAGCCAGAAGGTCCCTTCCAATTCCCAAGCTTCTCCATCTGCCCCTAGTTTCTGGTGATCGTCCCCCCCCTAGATTCACCCAGGGGAAGGCCCGCTGGCCTCCCAGCAGTCAAATACTCCACACTCCTGAACTCTTGCCGACAGCAATCTAATGTATTTCCTTGTACCCACCCTAACAGGGGAAGCTGTTCTGGTTATTATTATTGTTGTTGTTGTTGTTGTTTAGGGCTACACCGGAGGCATGTGAAAGCTCCCAGGCTAGGGGTTGAATCAGAGCTGTAGCTTCCAGCCTACACCACAGCCACAGCAACTCGGGATCCAAACCTCGTCTGCGACCTACACCACAGATCATGGCAACACTAGACCCCTAACCCACTGAGTGGGGCCAGGGATTGAACCGCATCCTCATGGATACTAGTAGGATTTGTTTCCACTGGGCCACGATGGAAACTCCCTGTTCTGGTTATTATTGCTGTATAACAAAATACCCCAAAACTTAATGGTGTAAAACAACCACCATTTTATTGTAATCATGTGATTTTTGCCTATTAGAAACAAACTTCCCAATACAAAACAGGCAAAAATTAGAACAGTTACTTCAACAAAGAAAAATAAAAATGGAAAATCAGCACAAAATAAGATATTCACCTTCTTAATCCCAAGGGAAATGCAAATTACAACTTCAATGAAATGTCACTGCATACCTATTCAAATGCCTAAAATTCTTTTTTTTTTTTTTTTTTGCTTTTGAGGGCCACACTCGTGGCATATGGAGATTCTCAGGCTAGGGGTCTAATCAAAGCTACAGTTTCCGGCCCATGCCACAGCCACAGCAATGCCAGATCTGAGCCACATCTGTAACCCACACCAGAGCTCACAGCCACGCTGGATCCTTAACCCACCGAGCAAGGCCAGGGATCGAACCTGCAACCTCACGGTTCCAAGTCGGATTCATTTCTGCTTTGCCAGAACAGGAACTCCCAAATACCTAAAATTGAAAAGACTGACCATACCAAGTGCTGGTGAAAATGTGGAGAAACTGGAACTTTCACACGCTGCTGTTGGCGGGTGAGAACTGTTCAACATGCGTATATCATATGACCCAGCAACTTCACCCTGAGGCGGAGAAAGCAGAGGCCGCACAGGCTTGGACAGGAAGGGTGACGTTGGCCATTCATAGCACAATGTCCGGCTGTGGTCGGGGAATGTGGTGGTCCTGACCTTGATTTTTCTTTTTTTTTCTTTTTGGCCACACTTGCAGCATGCTGACGTTCTGGGGCCGGGATCCAGTCTGTGCCACAGCATCAACCCAAGCCAGTACAGTAGCAGCCCTGGATCCTTAACCCACTGAGCCACCACGGGAACTCCTGACATTGATTTTTTTGATGCTTGTCCTTCCCTGTGGCCCGGCACGGATTTCACAACTCTTCTACGTAAGCTAAAAACAATACAACTGTAAGAGAGTTTATTTATTTATTTTTATTTTTATTTTTATAGCCACACCTGCAGCATATGGAAGTTCCCAGGCTGGGGGTTGAATTGGAGCTGCAGTTGCCAGCTTATGCCACAGCCACAGCCACAGCCAAGCCAGATCTGAGCCACATCTGCGACCTACACCACAGCTTGCAGCAATGCCACATCCTTTTTTTTTTTTTTTTTTTTAAGGGCTGCACCTACAGCATAGGGAAGTTCCCAAGCCAGGGGTCAAATCAGAGCTGCAACCTCCGGCCTACACTACCGCCACAGCAATTCAGGATCCAAGCCATGTCTGCAACCTACACCACAGCTCACGGCAGTGTTGGATCCTTAACCCACTGAGTGAGGCCGGGAATCAAACCTCATCCTCACCGACAATATGTTAGGTTCCTAACCTGCTGAGCTACAACAGGAACTGCTGCTATGTAGACTTTAGTACAGGAGTTGGTGAACTACAGCCTATAGCCCAGGCGCAGTCACCTGCCTGTATTTTGTAAATAAAGGTCTATTGGAATACAGTCCTGCCTTTCATTTATGTGTTGTCTATTTTGCACTATGACGGCTGAGGTAAGTATCTGTGCCCACAGAACCCCAAATATTTACTACCTGGCCCTCCTTAGTAAAAGTTTTCCAACATCCGGTCAAGCAGAGAAGAGCTTGGGACCTGGCTTCAGGTAAGCTCTGATCCAGCGATGCCTCTTCCTAGTTGAGTAATCCTGGGTCAGTTACACAACTCCTCTCTGCCTCGGTTTCTTTATGATCTAAGTTAGCAGGAGTTAGTCACATAAAACACTTTGAATGTTACCGGGCACATGATGAGCACTCTACAAATGTTAGGAGCTACTGTTATTCATTTGGCAGAGGGGCTTAAGAATGTGCTTTATTTCCAGCTTTTAATTATGTTCTTCAAATATTTCATAGCTTTGCTAAATATTTGTCTGACTGATCTGTTCATTTCTGGAAGAGATGTGTTAAAATCTGCCACTATTCTTGTAGAATTCTGCTCTGTAATATGTTGAAGAAGAGTTGTTAGGTGTAAGAATTAATAGAAACCTCAATTAAAACAGTCGACAGGCCAGTAGGGGGAGCTCTCACACCCCATGATGATAACAGAGCCCAACAGTGCTATCAAAAACAAGTTCTTGGGCCAGAGACAGTGAGGCCAAACAAACTGAAATATGGGGAGTCTGGAGCAGAGAGAGTTGTACTGCAGGGCCATTCAAGGAGACAGGTGGCTTGTGCCTCCAAACCCCCGAACTCCCTGAAGCGTTTTAGCAAAGCGTTTGTAAAGGCCAGGTGAAGGAGGGGGGCCTGTGGGGTACCTGAGCTGCTTGTGCACTGGCAGGGCAAAAGACATAAATTGACATTTCACAAAAGAGGACATACAGATGGTAGAAAAGTACATGAGAAGATGTTCAATTTTATTACTCGTTAGGAAAATGCAAATTAAAACCACAATGAGCTATCACTACACACTTATTAAAATAAAAATCGGTGACCACTAATTAAATGCTGGCAACGATGCAGAGAAACTGAGTCACTCATACATTGCTGGTAGGAATGTAAAATAGTACAGCCACACTGGTAATGGTTGGACAATTTCTTATAAAATTAAACTTGCAGTTACTTTATGACCCATAATCTTGTACTCCTGGGCAGTTATCCCAGAGAAATGAAAACTTGTGTTGGCATCAAAACCTGCATCGTAATATTTATAGCAGTGTTATTAGTAATAGCCAGAATTGGAAAGAGCCTGGCTGCTCTCAAACTGTGGCATGTGTGATCTACCGTAGAACCTACTCAGTAATTTTTTTAAAATTAAACTACTGATGCAAGCAACAGCTTGGATGAATCTCCAGAGGAGTATGCTAAATGAAAAAGCCAATCCTAAAAGGTTACATACTGTGTGAGGCCATTTGCATAACATTCTTAAAATGAAAAAAATTACGGACGTGAAGAACAAATTAGCATTTGCCAGGGATTAAGCATGCCACGGCGAGGGAAGGGGTGTGATGTGACAACCCGAGGGACCCTTGCGATGAAATGGGTTGGTACCCTTGTTACCGGACAAGGGCTGGCTGCCTCTTACACATAGAAGGCAATGTTATATATGGCACCAGCTTTTGAGAAAAGAAAGAGTTTTATTGAGAGGTCAGCTGGCAAGGAGGAGGCTTGGATTTCAGATCAGTTTCCCCCATCCGGAGTTTGGGGCAAAGGGTAAAGGAGGAAGGGAATTTCAAACTTGGAAGCTGATTGGCTGGTCTCAAAATAGTTCATGTGAGCTACTCATGCTGTTAGAAACCAGATTTTCCTTGTTGAAGGAACTCTCACTTTGTAAAGTGTTCCAGTGGCAACATTTCTATTCTTTTAGTTCTGTGGGTTTTGTTTGTTTGTTTGTTTGCTTGTTTTCTTTTTAGGGCCAATCCCATGGCATATGGAGGTTCCCAGGCTAGGGGTCAAATCAGAGCTGTAGCCGCTGGCCTACGCCAGAGCCATAGCAATGCGGGATCCGAGCCGCGTCTGCGACCTGCACCACAGCTCACAGAAATGCCAGGTCCTTAACCCACTGAGCGAGGCCAGGGAGCGAACCCACAACCTCATGGTTCTTAGTCGGATTCATTTCCGCTGCACCACGACGGGAACTCCAGAATTCCTAGTTCTGTATTCTTGGTTCCAGGGTCATTCTGGAGGCAAGGGTTCCCGTCCCGCATATGTGTACGGATGTCTCTGCAAATAACTCCAGTTTTGATTAATCAGCAGTCTGTTTTAAGGAGGCAAAACCAGTTTAAGCTAGTCAATGTTTTACATGCTGTTTTATTGGCTCTGGTATGGATACACAAACCTAAATATGTGATAAAACCTCATAGAACTTCACTCACTCATACACACACACGAATATATGTAAAACAGGAGGTCTGAATAAGATCTGTGGATTATATCGGTGTCAATATTTGGCTGTGATTTTTTCTTTTTTTTTGCTTTTTAGGGCTGCACCTTCTGCATAAGGAAGTTCCCAGGCTAGGGGTCAAATTGGAGCTACAGCTGCTGGCCTACACCACAGCCACAGCAACGCCAGATCTGAGCCACGTCATCGACCTACACCACAGCTCACGGCAACGCTGGATCCTTAACCCACTGAGCGAGGCCAGGGATCGAACATGTGTCATCATGGCTATTAGTCGTGTTTGTTACCACTGAGCCACGACGGGAACTCCCGTGATATTGTTTTGAAAGATGTTACCACTGAGAAAACTGTGTAAAGGGCACATGGGATCTCTCCATTATTTCTCGCAACTATGTGTAAATCTACAATTATCTTAAAATAAAAGGTTTATAAATACACTCATTTTCTTAGCAGTAGTATCCACAATAGCCAAAAGGTGGAAGACACCCAAGTGTCCATCCACCGATATGTAAATAAAGAAAATGTGATCAGGAGTCCCTGTTGTGGCGCAGCAGGAACAAATCTGACCGGTATCCATGAGGATGCGGGTGGGATCCCTGGCCTTGTTCAGTGGGTCAGGGATCAGGTGTTGCCTTGAGCTCTGGTGCAGGTTGCAGATGCGGCTCGGATCCTGCGTTGCTATGGCTGTGGCGTAGGCCGGCAGGTTGTAGCTCTGATTTGACCCCTAGCCTGGGAACTTCCATGTGCTGTGGGTGTGGCCCTAAAAAGCAAAAAAAAAAATTTTTTTTTAATAAATAAAAAGAAAATGTGAGCCATACAACGGAATATTATTCGGCCTTCAAAAGAAATGAAATATGACACAAGCTACAACATGGGTGAATCTTATGGACATTATCCTAAGGGAAATAAACCAGTCGCAAACGAACAAACATTGCCTGCTTCCACTTACATGAGGTTTCTAAAATAATCAAGTTCATAAAGACAGAAAGCATACCACGGGGTGCCATGGGCTGGGAGGAGGGGAAACGGGGAGTTTAATGGGGACAGAGTTTCAGTTTGGGAAGATGAAAAAGTTCTGGGGATGGGAGTTCCCACTGCGGCACAAGGGGATCCGCGGCACGTCTACAGCGCCAGGATGCAGGCTGGATCCCTGGATTTGATGTTGCCTCGCCTGCAGTATAAGGTCAAAACCGCAACTTGGTTCTAATCCTTGGCCTGGGGACGCCATACGACCCCGGGGGTGGGCGTGGCCAAAAAAGGCAATTTCTGGCGCTAAATGGTGGTGATGGTTGCATGAAGCACAATAATGATGTGACTGCTTAATCTCACTGAAGGAACCGGACGTTTACAAATCACCAAGATGGCAAATTTTAGGTTATGCGTATCATCACAGTTTTTAAATTTTTTTAATGTTTCAAGAAAAAAGACAACTAACGTAAGCAAAGGAAAACTGGAAGGGACCCCTTGGCCCAGGTAGCTGAGAACCTAGGACATGGCTGGTCCCAGGGTTTCACGTGGAGCCATCGCCACATTTTCCCTCCATCCTCAAGTCTGCTATTTTCTCTGTCACATCTGCCTCAGGCCAGTGCTTTCCACTTGAGAGCAAGGATGGCTGGTGGCAAGTCTAAGCGGATACTGTTTACACGTAATGACATCCAGAGGGAAAACTGAACTCTGTCTCTCCAAATAGCCATGTCAATTCCTAAAAAGAACTGGACGAGGCCAGCCCAGGTCTCTCGGGTGGGGAAAGTTGGGCATGTGATGGACATTGCCTGCCCAGCGTTACCTGGAACAGACTCGGTTCCATTTCCAGGAAGAAAGTCTGCAGGCACGTCCACCACCACAAGGACACAATATTCATGAATTCAAAAGTTTACTTCGATACGGTGGTAGCTTAGCCTTCAAGCGACTTTTCCCAGGTTAAATAAATCCTGGAGTATCTAACACACCAAAAGGGTAAAACTGCCGATTTGTAGAAACAATTCTCCGATGGTAACTAAATCGCTAGGTCTATGTAAGAGTACGATTTTATATTATAAAGAAAATGAGAGAGAAAATGAGAACGTATAATCAGCGGAGATAAAGAAAGTGGCTTGAAATTAGGAACAAAGGTCTTCCATGCTTTAATGGCATGTATTTCTGCTCTATTTGGCAAAGAACTTCATTTTCTCCAAAGAGTCTCCTTTTCGTTTTTCTAGAATCACTCCTTCAAACAGTCTGCAGAGAATGCTGGTTGAATGCCAGTATAGTCCCCCTGTACTGGGTCTGTACAGGGTGACACATTTTTAATCAACTTTGCAAGTGGATTAATCCACTTTGCAAGTGCAACGTAAGATGCTTCCTTTGTGAAGAAAGGACTCATGTTGAGCAGGCATCTGCAGCACTAAATGTGTGGAGTGTTGAGATAAAAGAGAACCAGGGATGAGAGTGGTGGCTTCGACTGACTCGGAGACACTTAGAAGGAATCCCACATGCTCATGCAGCAGCTGGGCTCCTGACACCCTTCCTGCCCCCTGGAACTTGCTCTCCCCCATCCAGAGCAAGGTGAAGGGTGAGGTGTGCTTGTCCAGGGAGGTCAGCAGCCACGGTTCAGGTCTGCTCCTTGGAACCGTGGGCCCCAGGGCAGGGCCTGTGGCAGCTTTTGATGGTCTGCCTGCTGCACTTCCTTGCTGTGTAGCAGCAGGCCTTGGCCTGCTCTGTCTCCCTAAAAACCGGCCTACAGCTGAATACCCAGAATTCACACCAGCTCAAGTGGCTTCCTCATCTGCAAGAGGCAACAGACCCTGGAGGGTCGGGATTCATGGCCTGGTTGCAGAAGGAAGCATCAGGAGTGTGGCCCCAGGGACAAAATACTATTTAAATTACCATTAAGGGGTTCCCAGTGTGGCTAAGCAGATTAAGAACCCAACTAGTATCCATGAGGATGCAAGTTTCATCCCTGGCTTTGCTCAGTAGGTTAAGGATGAAGCGTTGCCGTGAGCTGTGGTGTAGGTCACAGATTTGATTCAGATGCGGTGTTGCAGTGGCTGTGGTTTAGGCCGGCAGCTGCAGCTCTTGTTTGACCCCTAGCCTGGGAAATTCCATATGCTGTGGGTGCCTCCCTAGAAAACAAAAATAGGTTAAAAAAAAAAAAAAAATTACTGGGGTTCCCGGTGGGACTCAGTCATAATGAACCCAACTAGTATCAATGAGGATGTGGGTTTGATCCCTGGCCCTTCTCATTGGGTTAAAGATCTGGCATTGCCGTGAGCTGTGGCATAGGCCAGCAGCTGCAGCTCCAATTTGGCCCCTAGCCTGGGAACTTCCATATGCTGCAGGTGTAGGCCTAAGAAGACAATAAACAAACAACACATGAATAAAAAAGATGACTTCAGGCTTAGGTACCCTACAAGGGGTCCATGTGGTAGATGATGTTACCTTCCTTTGGGGCATGGTGGGGGTCCCAGTGACTGATTACCCCACGTGTCCTGACCAGAAAAGTTCCTGACTGATCATTAGGCTTCCATTCCTGAGAGAGGCTATAATGGCAGTTGGGTTAGGGATTAAGCTCTGAGTTCAATGGCATGGCTTAGCCAAAGTGACTCCATTTGGGACCTGTGGTTTTCTTTTTAACAGTAGCCAGGTGAAATTTTCCAGAGACGGCATTGCCTTTTTCCAGCTTTAATTCCTGACCTTCCTGGTGCTGAGTTGAACTGATGACACCTCACTGCCCCCTTTCTCTAGGATGAGCCCGGCCTCCCTGGGGTTTTCTAGGAAAATCAAGAACAGTCGTTGAGTTGTTCCTGCTAGACTAGAGTTCATGAGAAGCAGCATGACTATAAAACAATGCTGCTACTGCTACTGCGCAGCAGCCCTGTGGCCACAGTGTATCAGTTCCAGCAGTTCTTTTATCCATCGAGAAACCAAGAGAGCACTTGGAGAACTCAGGTTTATTACACCTGCAGGCTCAGAGGAGATCACTCGCTGGAGTCTGAGCTCCGAGGAAGGGTTTCACAAGGTTTTATGGGCTAGCTCTTCTGGGTCCATGCTTGGCGGGATGGACCAGAGTGGAGACAGGTAAGGTAGTGGATGCGGAAGCAAGTTTACAGAAGCAGATGTGTGGAGAGGGGCAGTTAGGGCCAGTTGGCTGGATTTTGCTTAGTCATCATGGTCAGGATGTCTCCTTTCTGCATTTTTTTTCTTTTTTTTTTTTTCTTTTCCCACTGTACAGCAAGGGGGTCAGGTTATCCTTACATGTATACATTACAATTACATTTTTCCCCCACCCTTTCTTCTGTTGCAACATGAGTATCTAGACAAAGTTCTCAATGCTACTCAGCAGGATCTCCTTGTAAATCTATTCTAAGTTGTGTCTGATAAGCCCAAGCTCCCGATCCCTCCCACACCCTCCCCCTCCCATCAGGCAGCCACAAGTCTCTTCTCCAAGTCCATGAGTTTCTTTTCTGAGGAGATGTTCATTTGTGCTGGATATTAGATTCCAGTTATAAGTGATATCATATGGTATTTGTCTTTGTCTTTCTGGCTCATTTCACTCAGTATGAGATTCTCTAGCTCCATCCATGTTGCTGCAAATGGCATTATGTCATTCTTTTTTATGGCTGAGTAGTATTCCATTGTGTATATATACCACATTTTCTGAATCCAACCATCTGTCGATGGCTTTCTGCATTTTTGTTGGGACATTTTCTCCTATAGTGTCTTAGTCAGCCCCCAACCCCTACCTGAATTTCAAATTGGGACTCTTTTTCTTTTTTCTTTTTTTCTTTTTTTTTTTTTTGCTTTTTAGGGCCGCACCCAGAGTTTCCCAGGCTAGGTGTCAAATCAGAGCTACAGCTGCCAGCCGCCTTCTCCACAGCCACAGAAACATAGGATCCGAGCTGCTTCTGCGACCTACACTCCAACTCACAACAATGCCAGATCCTTAACCCACTGAGTGAGGCCAGGGATGGAACCTGCAACTTCATGGTTCCTAGATAGATTTATTTCCGCTGCTCTACGATGGGAACTCTGGGACCCATTTTTTAAACGAATGTTTTCTCCCGGTCTGCATGTCTTAACTCTCCCAATTCAGAGCCTTGCTAACCACCTACTTGCATCTCAGAGGAAGGGTTGCAGAAGGCAACTGCACCCCATTAATCTCCCCAAATATTCACACACAACCTAATGTGTTATTTTAACACACTTCAAACACTCTCAGGATGTAGCTTAAAACACAGTGCATCACTTCTTTATGATGCAGCCAAAAAAAACCTCGAAAAACAATTTAGTTGTGACAGATTCCATCAGGAAAAAAAAAAAAAGCTTGCTTTAGTTTTCATTTCTACGACTAGTTACCTCTCTTTTAAATTTTGTTGAAAAACATTCCTCATTTGGAAGCTGCTTTACACCATTCATGCCATTTAATTACATCCTTTATTCTCTTAGATTAGGACGATTCTAAAATTGCTTCCTGTTTTCAGAGGAAAAAAGAAAGGTGTCTGCAAAACAATACGGGGATGTTCCTAATGAGAGTCTAAAGCCCACAGCACGCTTCATCAGCAGAAAAATTCCCCCTCCAGGAGAGAAAATTTCAGAGTTTAGGGGAGAGGAGTTCCAGCTCCTAAATCGTATCTTTGGAATCCGCTGGGAAGGGCCGGCAAGGGCCGGCGTGGTTATGGGCAGGACAGCTGGACTCCGAGGTAGGAGCTCCCTGGGGCTCAGGCCAGGTTCAAGTTCAAGGAGCAGCCTGGAGGTCAGGTCCGGCCTCTGAGACACACACATTATCTCATATACCAGGCTTTCTCGGAAATATCTGCATCCACAGCAGGAAAATATCCAAGCCAGAGCTATACGTTCTCAGCCAGTTGAACAGGTGGTAGAACAAGTAGGACATTGGACAGCAGAGAGGAACAGGCACTTCTGACAGTTCACCCTTACTTGAGGCATTTCTTTTCTTCACACTTGAACATGCAGTCAAGTGACTTAAACCTGTGATGAGTAACAAGTCCCATTTGCCCAGGACTGTCCCAGTTTTAAAACTGAAAGTCCCAAGAAAAATACGGAATAAAAACAACAGCAACAACAAAAAATGGAAGTCCCATGTCCATGGTATCCCCTCAGTCCTGAGTAACTGGGACACCCGGCCACCCTGCGTACGTCCAGTGGGCATCTGACTAAAGCCAAATTGGAGAGCCTCGGAAGGTACGTGCCAAATTCCCAACTGTCAGAAACAATCAATTCTGTCAGAAGTTGGGAGAATGCAGGGTTCCCGTTGTGGCTGAGCAGGTTAAAGCCCCAACATAGTCTCCATGGGGATGCAGGTTCCATCCCTGGCCTTACTCAGTGGGTTACGGATCTGGCATTGCCTTGAGCTGTGGTGTAGGTCGCAGACACAGCTCTGATTCTGCATTGCTGTGGCCGTCATGTAGGCCGGGAGCTGCAGCTCCAATTCAACCCCCAGCCTGGAGACTTCCATCTGCCCCAGGTGTGGCTGTAAAAAGGGAAAAAAAAAGAAGTTGGCAAAATGCTGACTTGAGGAAAGGGCTAGCAACTGAAAAGCAGTCTGGGGTCTTGGAGCAGGGGGCTGGGGTTCAAGGGAGGCACTGGTTAAGCTATGGTTCTTTATCTGGTGCTGCTGGAATGGAAGTTTCGTTTGCCAAGGTGCTGTGAACTCTTCCATTTGTCCTTCTCTGTATGGAGAACACACTTTAATACAGAGACACAGAGAGGAGATAGATTTGCAGTATCCCTAAGGATTTCCTACAGGGTTTTCATTATGTTCTATCTCTGAGACTGTTATGAACTGAATTTTGTCCCCTCAAAATTCCTATGTTGAAGCATTAACTCCCAGGGTCACTGTATTTGGAGCTATGGTTTTAAAGGAGGGGCTTCGTATTAAGTGAGGTCGTAAAGGTGAGGCACTGGTGTCCTTAGAAGAGTAAGAGATACTGGACCCTCTCTCTCTATGCCTGTGCACTTAGGAAGCGCCCATGAGGACATGGCAGGAAAGTAGCTGGCTCACCAACACCGGCCCTACTGGCACCTTGATCTTGGACTTCAGCCTCCAGGACTGTGAGAAATAATTGCCTGTTGTCTAACGTACCTGGCCTGAGGCATTTTGTCTTGGCAGCCAAGCCGACTGGGATGAGACCTATCTTGAGTTATGGAAGATATCACCCCCATCTCCCAGTTCCCCCACTTGAGGCAACTGTCGTGGCCGGTAGCCTGAGTGCCCTTTTCGAGATACTCTGTGCAAATACAAAGGGTGGCTTACCATATTGCTCTTCTGTTCTGCCTACTGCAATTTTCAGTTTCAATGTGTTTTTGTCCTTGTTTTTTTTTTTTTTTGCTTTTAGGGAAACACCTGTGGCATAGGGAAGTTCCCAGGCTAGGGGTCAAATTGGAGCTGTAGCCACTGACCTACACCACAGCTCACGGCAATGCCAGATCCTTAACCCACTGAGTGAGGCCAGGGATCGAACCCATATCCTTATGGATACTAGTCAGATTCGTTTTCACTGTGTCACAATGGGAACTCCAGTTTCATTGTTTTTTGTTTGTTTGTTTTGGGAGGTTTTTCTTTTGGCTGTGCCCATGGCATGCAGAAGTTCCCAGGCCAGGGAATGAACCTGAGCCCTAGCAGTGACAATGCCAAATCCTTAACCACTAGGCCATCAAGGAACTCCCTCACTTTAATTGCTAAAATAGATCCATATAAGTAAAGAAAAATATTCCTTAGGCTTATTAAAGGCAGAGTATACTATGTAATGACTGTATCATCACTCCCCTATTAATGGACATTTTTTTTTAGTTTTTAAAAGAAATTTTTAATTATTTTTATCACAAAACTGATACTTTTTTTATTACTCAAATGAATTTATCACATCTGTAGTTGTATAATGATCATAACAATCTGATTTCACAGGATTTCCATCCCACAGCCCAGGCACATCCCCCCACCCCCCAAACTGTCTCCTCCGGAGATCATAAGTTTTTCAATGTCTGTGAGTCAGCATCTGTTCTGCAAAGAAGTTCAGTCTGTCCTTTTTTCAGATTCCACATGTCAGTGAAAGCATTGGATGTTGGTGTCTCATTGTATGGCTGACTTCACTTAGCAAGATAGTTTCTAGGTCCATCCATGTTGCTAAGAATGCTGGTATTTCATTCTTTTTAATGGCTGAGTAATATACCATTGTGTATATGTACCACATCTTCTGGATCCACTCCTCTGTTGATGGACATTTATTTTGTTTCCATGTCTTGGCTATAGCAAATAGTGCTGCAATGAACATCTTAATGGACATTTTGGTTATTTCCAATATTCCAGTTCCATGTTTCAGTGGAAAACTTGTTTTTATGTCAGTTCACCTTTGCATGTGCAGAGTTGAGAAATTCTTAGGAGTGGATTTACTGGGCCTCTTGGTCAAACATATTAGTAATTTCAGTAGATGTTGAGAAGGTTCCTTCCATAGATGATGGAGTCATGGCACTGGCACTGCCCATTTCATATCCTTACCCCACAGTGTGTCGTCACACAAATCTTTGCCAGTATGAGAGGTGAAAGGTGATACCTCAAGATTAACACTTTTTATTTATTTATTTATTTATTTATGTCTTTTCGGGGCCACACCCGAGACATAAGGAGGTTCCCAGGCCAGAGGTCAAATCAGAGCTGCGGCCACCAGCCTACACCACAGCCACAGTAATGCCAGATCCCAGGTGCATCTGCGACCTACACCACAGCTCACAGCAACGCCAGATCTTTAACCCACTGAGCAGAGACCAAACCTGTGTCCTCATGGATACTAGTCAGATTTGTTTCCGCTGAGCCACAAAAGGAACTCCAACACCCTCATTTTATAACGTTTTCTATTTGCTTCAGTGAAATAATGCCAAGTCCACGGGATTGGTCGAGGAAGTGCACAACTGAACACTCAGGACAGAAAGGAGAGAGAGGACCGGCAGCAAGCCGAGTGACATCTTGGTTGGCAGGCAGAGGTCCCAATCCATTGCACAAACCTTCACTTGTTAGCAGAATTTAGCATCTCAAAGGGCATTTGATATGACAATATAAATCCGTGCAAACATGTCCTCAGAGGTCAGGCACGAGCGGCCAAGGCCCAGCTCTTGCTGAGGTGGCTCAGTGCTTCCTCCTCCACTGTGCAACACAGAGACTGCCTCTCTGCTCTCTGCTCCAACATCACTTCATCAAGGGGAGATCAGGCCCCAAAGGGTTTCCCGGGCCACAAATGTATGAATGACATATTGCCTTTTTATTTCTGCTCTCTGTCACTTTATGCCACATCCCTCATCACATTTGCATTGATGCACTCGTTTGGTTAGTATTTATGGGATACGTGCCCAGGGCAGGCCAGTGCGGACCACTGTAGATCAGTGGAGGTCAGTTTAGACCAGGACAGACCAGCATAGACAGGGCAAACCAGTTTAGACCACTGCGGACCAGTACAGACCAGTACAGACCCATGCAGACCACAGAGACAGTGCAGGACAGGAGAGTCCAGTACAGACCCAGGCAGATCAGGACAGACCAGCATAAACCAGTGCAGATGAGGACAGGCTTCTGCAGCTGCAGCTCTTTTCACAGGCTGCACAGACCAGAGCAGGATGCTTGACGACTCAACCTTGACAAGCACCCATTTAGTGCCAGGTACCAGGATACAGGAATGCACATGACAGGACAGCCCTGACCTTGTGGAACTTACACTGTAGTAGAAAAGAAAGAAAGAAAGTAAATGAGATACGTAGGTGACAGATCTAGTGTGACAGGAGGTAATGGCGGCTGATGAGAAACATAAATCAAAGAGTGGAGCCCGGATGTGGCACAGCAGGGAGGAGATGCAAGCTCAGGCCGGCTGAGCAGGAGGCATGGAGGGAGTCACGCTCTGGAGAAGCTGAGGGAAATTGCCAGTAGAAGTCTGGGCGAGAAGCACTGGGGCAGAGTGGATAGCAGAGGAAAAGTCCCCAAGCAAGCATTTCTCATACTCAAGAAAGGGCATAGCCCCCGATGCCTGGACAGCGGGAGGGGAAGTGGAGCATGATAAGAGCTGAAGCAGAGGTCCCAGTAGGGGCTGAGCCCCTGGGAGTACTGGGTTCACACTGAGTGAGATGGGAAGGCCTGTTTTTGTTTGTTTGTTTTTGTCTTTTTAGGGCTGCACCTGCAGCATGTGGAGGTTCCCAGGCTAGGGGTCTAATCACAGCTACAGCTGCCGGCCTACGCCACAGCCACAGCAATGCAGGACCTGAGCCTTGTCTGTGATCTACACCACAGCTTATGGCAATGCTGGATCCTTAAGCTCCTGAGCGAGGCCAGGGATCAAACCCGAAACCTAACAAACCTAGTCAGGTTTGTTTCTGCTGTGCCGCGACAGGAACTCCTCCAAAGCCGTGTTTTGGGAACAGAGTTCCTTTTCTTTTAAATGGCCGCATCCCCAGTATATGGAAGTTCCCAGGCCATGGATTGTATCTGAGCTACGGCTTCCACCTACACTGCAGCTGAGGCAACGCCAGATCCTTTAACGTGCTGTGCAGGGCAGGATTTGATACCTGGGCTGGAACAGTGGGTTAAAGGAGCATAGGTCACAGCTGCAGCTTGAATTCAATCCCTGGCCCAGGGGCTTCATATGCTGGGAGTGCGGCCATTAAATTTAAAAATAAAGTTGCATTCAATAATAATCTACATTTCCAATAATTCATTATTTATGTGTAATAGAATTCTGCTATAAAATGAAATTCATTATTACTTTTTTTTTTTTTTCCAGCCACCCCTGCAGCATATGGAAATTTCTGGGCCAGGGATTGAATCCCTATGCCACAGCGGCAACAACACTGGATCCTTAACCCACTGCACCTGGACAGGGATCAAACCGGTGCCTCCACAGAGACAAGCTGGATCATTAACCCACTGTGCCAGAGCAAGAACTCCTAAAGTTTGCTATTATAAGAATATGGGTATACCTGCCTATCTACACCACTTGAACACACCAAATTGTATTTCTACAAAGTGTAAACACTTGGAACAGTTTCGGCCTGGCATTCACCTCTCCTCATATAGCCAAGCCCTCACTAAGTGCCTGGCTCTGTGCTAAGTACAAGGACTCAAATGAGGAGCAAAGACGGACACACCCCCTCCCTGAAAGCAAACTAATAATGGGATTGTATCTCATCTAGAGGGATGGCGAAGGCTCCCCGAGGAAGCCATGTGGGCACTGAGACCTGAAAAACACCTTCGGGGGGGAGGAGGGTTCCTGGGAGTGGGAGCAGCATGCGCAAAGGCCCTGCAGCATGAGGGGCCTGGAGCATAGAGAGAATTGAAAAAGGCTAGTGTGGCTGGAGAGCAGAGAGGAAGGGGAGAGAAGGACCCGTGGATCCCACAGGTCAGCAGCACAAGCCACGCAAGGACTTCTTGCACCCCAAACACAACTGCGTGGAAGACAAGCTCATTGCTTCTGTGGACGCTTGATGCCCTGTTGCATAAGCTCCACAGTGGGTATCAGAGGAGATGGGAGAACAGAATGGAGTGACAGCCAGATGTCTTAACTGCAGCAGGAAATCTATTTATCTGTGAGAACTTGGCAAGTACACCAGCTGCTCCTTTGAAGTCTCAAACCTACAAGACTCATGAGAGAACTTGCAATAGTTAAAATGAGGCCTCTCCACGGGTGACAAACTCCAGGTAATTTTTGCCTGTCTTAGGGAGAACTGGATTCCTCTCACATATCGATAAACCTAGCCCAGAAGCTTTAGCAGCACCCACATTCCAGGAAGCAAGGAAAAGTGAATAAGGATGGCAAAAGTTCAAGTTGCTGGCTCTTAAGGGAGGCTCCGTGAAGGTGAAAGAGAAATTGCATAGAGATGTAAGCATGTGACCGCAAGTAGCTGCAAGGGATGCTAGGAAATGTAGTCTTCATTCTGAGCAGCTAGGAGCCCTTCTAAACTTGAACTACCCCGGGGGAGAGCAGATTGTGAGTAATAACAAACTCCTGCCTTTATATCACACCCTGTAATTTCCCAAAGTCTAAAATACCCTGCAAAGATAACACAATTTAAATTCCAGTGCTGATTTAGATGATCTCAGTTGATTCATTTCAACATTTTCAAAATGTTTCAATAGTTTATAATCCTCTATAGTGAAACTGAAATAAGTTCCCCTATTTCATCTACCTCTAGCCAACATTCTCCAAGTTTTAAAAATATTATTGATAAAATAAAGAATATTGTAAACCCAATGTTCCAACTAAATTTGCTAATTTTCATGATATATATATCAATTAAGAATGTTTAACACAATAATTAATACACTACCATACTGTTGGCAGTAATTCATGGTAATTCTAAATGGTAGGACTTTTGAAATGTGTTTATTTCAGCCTTAATTCTGCTCCAAATTTCTACACCAATAAGACACTTTCCTCTCAGTAGCTCCATCTGCTAATTGAAATTTTGTTTTAAGAAACCATGGAAACACGTGTTTTGCCATAACACAGAGGGGAGGAATTAATTTCAGGTTCTTTGGGCAAAACAAGCCCTCTGTAAAACACAAAGGCAATCAAATTATTGGGAAAGATATTTCTTAAGAACCCTGTTCAGACATTTCATGATTGGTGGACTGCCAGAGAAGAGCGGTTAACAAGTTAGCCTACCCTTATAAAACGCATTTTTCGTAACCTTGGGTAAAGTGAGTTGCGTTCTGCATACTCTTTCATTTGTGGAATATAATTAGCAGCAGTTTGTCCAAGAAGCTTCTCCTGTTTACACTGCTCTCCCTTTAGAAGCTAGCACCTCTCTGTGTCCTGCTTCCTCCCCTGGCATCCTCTTGAGGGCTCTGTATTAGGTTTCCCTGAGCTTGTCTCCTGCTAGTGTTGTTTTGTGTGTGTGCATATTTTAGGTCACAGAAATGGTTCTGTGCTTTCTTCCTCTGGTTTCTTCTTCAACACCATGGTTTATTAGTGCTAACCATGTATTTCTTTTTTTCCTTCTTTTCTTTCTCTTTTCTTTCTTTTCTTTCTTTCTTTCTTTCTTTCTTTCTTTTTCTTTCTTCTTTCTTTCTTTCTTTCTTTCTTTCTTTTCTTTCTTTCTTTCTTTTTCTTTCTTTCTTTCTTTTTCTTCTCTTTCTTTTTCTTCCTTCCTTCCTTTCTTTCTACCTTTCTTTCTTTTTTTGCCACACTCCCAGCATGTGGAAGTTCCCAGGCCAGGGACTGAATCCTAGCCGCAGCTGCTACCTACACCACAGCTGTGGCAATGCTGGATCCTTAACCCAAACCCACTGCACTGCAGTGGGAACTCTCACTAACCATGCATTTCTGAGCATGCACCCACCCCATTTTAAATACCCGTCCTCCCCAAGATCCGCATGTTCCTGTCAGCCACCACTGCCATGAGCATGGCTGTGCATGTTCCCCCATCAGCCTGCGGGGGCAGGGGTGGGTTCCGGGGACACGATCGGAAGTGGGTCTCAGAGACAGCCAATCACCTCCCTCCATTCAATGGTATCCATCAAGTCCCAGCAGAAAGCAGATGAAAAGTTACCCACTGGGGTCATTGGAGGAGGGTTTAATAAAGAGATTCTGTGAATATCGCACCAGGACTCACAAGGGTTGGTGAGAGGACAGCTGAGACCACCCTGGGTTCTGTGGGTCCAGGAAAGGAGTTGTGTGGAGAAGGCCACCTTGATGGGAGCGTGGCCACCAGCAGGGGGGACGGAGGCAGCCTGATCCCCTCATTTGTCTCCCACCCCCCAGAGCTCTCCATTAGGGAGCCAACCAGAGAGCAGAGGCAAAATTCTCTGAGGCAGCTGTGTTGTTCCCACACACACAGAGTGGGAATCCCAAGAAGAGCCAATGTGAGGTTGTGATACAGCCGTCTTCTCAACTGGTGTGTAGGGGGGTGTTTTTTGTTTTTTGAATAAATATTTTACATCATAATTTATTTACGTATTGGCTATGGTGAGCAGTGGCTTCATGTGGGGTCTCAGTTCCCAGACCAGGGAGTGAACCCTAGGCTGCAGCAGTGAAAGCACTGAGTCCTAACCACTAGACCACCAGCGAACTCCCAATGTTCTAAACTGTAGTTAAGTCCTATCATGATGAATTCAGTTCACCAAAAGTACTACACGCCCACAATCAAGGGGACTCCTTGGAGGCCACTGCCACTGAAAACAATTTTTTTTTCTTGCTTTCTTATCTGAGTTATAGTTCTCTGCCTTTTCATTTTTATAGATTTTTGGTATGGTCTCCTTTTTTTTTTTTTTGTCTTTTGCTATTTCTTGGGCCACTCCCGCGGCATATGGAGGTTCCCAGGCCTAGGTGCGTGAATCGGAGCTGTAGCCACCGGCCCTACACCACAGCCACAGCAACGTGGGATGGATCCGAGCCGCGGTCTGTGACCTACACCACAGCTCACGGCAACGCCGGATGGTTAACCCACTGAGCAAGGGCAGGGACCGAACCCGCAACCGCATGGTTCCTAGTCGGATTCGTTAACCACTGCGCCACGACGGGAACTCCTGAAAACAATTTTTTTAAGTTGTAGGGCTGTCATTTAACATTTACGGTTCCATGACCAGCAGATACTAAACACCCTATCAATCTGCTTCTGAAAAGCGCTTATAGACACGGAAAATGTTGCTTGTTATCAGTGTCTGAGGGAGCATCTGCCATAAATCTGTGTTCGAGACTTTGAAGTGTTTTTTTATTTGTTTGTTTTTGTTTTCGTTTTTAGGGCTGCACCTGTGGCATATGGAAGTTCTCAGGTAGGGGGTCAAATCGGAGCTGCAGCTGCTGGCCTAAACCACAGCCACACCAATGCCAGATCCAAGCTGCACCTGTGACCTACAACACAGCTCATGGCAACACTGGATCCTTAACCCACTGAGCAAGGCCAGGGATCAAACCTGTATCCTTATGGATACTAGTCAGGTTCTTAACATGCTGGGCCACACAGGAACTCCCCAAAGGGTTTTTTTTTTTTTTTTATTTGTGTATTGTGTGTTTAGTCTAAAAAACATTAATACAGAGGCTCCTCTCAGACTAATAAAATCAGAATATCTGGGCAAGAGGCCTGGCATTGCTGGGTGCATGGATGCATTCTGCACCTGAGCATGTGTATGAATGTGCGTGCAGGTGTGTGTTCATTTATAAATCTTAAAGGAGAAACTATGTCATTTCTGGAAGTGTTCAGTGGCACCAAATTGCCCTCAGAGTTCACGAGGAAGAATGAGGACAGAGGAAGGGAAACTGAGGCAGCCATGGCACTAGGCACATGGTGTTCCTTTCTTCCTAGCCATCGTTCCATACACCCAATCAGCCAAGGATGAGCGAGCCAACCCCTGAATGAAGAGACAGAGAGATGTGTTCTGGCCACGTGCGTAACTGTGGCCTGCTATCCCGGGCATTGCTCTGCAGCAAACTGTGTCCCCTGCTGAGAAGCCCCCGGGGCTCAGCCAGCTGGGAGTGAAGACAGTTTCAATTACAATTCATCAAGGTGTCTAATTAGGCGCGTGGGGTGGCGCCAAACCTCAGTGCGGCTCCTACCTCCAGGAGCCCTGGCCACCAGTGGGGATGACAGACTGGATGCAGAACTGAGATTCATGACTTGAAACACAGTTTTGATGAGTTTTCTAAAGTGAGATGATTCACTTGATCCCTTTGAACTCACTGCCTTCCAGCTAACTCCAATTGCTTCTGAAACAAATATCCTTTTTTTTTTTTTGTCTTTTTGCTATTTCTTGGGCCGCTCCCGCGGCATATGGAGGGTCCCAGGCCAGGGGTTGAATCGGAGCTGTAGCCACCAGCCTACTCCAGAGCCACAGCAACGCAGGATCTGAGCCGCGTCTGCGACCTACACCACAGCTCACGGCAACGCCGGATCCACAACCCACTGAGCAAGGGCAGGGACCGAACCCGCAACCTCATGGTTCCCAGTCGGATTCGTGAACCACTGCGCCACGACGGGAACTCCCACAAATATCCTTTTTAACATCCTCAGTCAAGCTTCTTCATTACCAGCTGGGCCGGTCCAAGTTCACCAGAATAATACAGATGGGTGTGCTGTTTCCAGTTCTCAGAGCTGTTCTTGAGTTATGTTACAGCAGCTCAGAGAAGGGTTCATAGAGCGGGGGACCTGGGCCCAGCCCTGGCCTGGGGCCTCTTCAGACTCAATCTTCTTAATCCTCTGAATGTCATTAGTCGTTGTTATCATCTGACCACTAAGGCAAAGGAGAAAAGCCATTTCAGTGCTCTGGCCTGAGGTCCCATCTCCTGCCAGGGCAAGGCTAGAGTCCAGAACATTCGAGGACAAACCGTGAACTTCTCCGCCCCCCTACAGAGGTCCACACCTCGATGCCTGACTCTGTGACTGCTCACTTGCACAGCAAGCGTGACTAAGGGCACTGACCTTGAGACGGGGAGCTTGGCCTGCCTTATCCAGGTGGCCCAGTCTGGCCACATGAGTCCTTCGAAGAGAACATTCCCAGCTGAGAGGGAGGGACATGAGGATGGAAGACGGGTGGGGAGATGTGATATGAGAAGGACCTGCTTTGCTGGCTTTGAAGATGCAGGAAGGAGGTTAGAGCCAAAGGAGGCAGGCAGGCTCTAGAGGCTGGAAGAGGCAAGGAAATGGATTCTCCCCAAGAGTGCCCAGGAAGGAAAAGGCAACCCTTCCAAGCCCGGACTTTAGCCTGTGGGCCTGTGTCAGGAATTCTGACCTGCATGTATGTGTGTTTGTTAAGCCACTAAGCTTGTGGTGCACAAGGTGACTGCAGCCTCAGGAAACAAACACACTGCCCAGGGGCCAGCATCTGCCATGGGGGTTTGACCACCTTAACCACAGATGCCAATTGATCTTTATAATTGCTTTTTTTTTTTTTTCCCACAAAGAGGAACTGAAAAGAGTTCTCATCCCCTGAACCAAATAATGGAGGAGAATGACTGAAAACCTATCAAGTGGCAGTCGGAGGAGTGTAGGCACGCAAGACTCTGTTGACGAAATTCGGTCCCCACCAACCTGGGTGCTAACCGCCCACCGCGGACGTACTGCGTCCTCTCTGCCTGGGGGATAAGGGATGGGGTCGGATGGCTACACTGGTGGTTGTAGAAGTCCCAGCAGGGGACCATAGACAGAGAGGGAAACCTAAGGAGCTCTGGGAGGCCACTCAAGAAGGCCATCCGAATGGCATGGAACCAGGCAGGCCTGCTCAACTATAACCCTAAGTAGAAGCACGAGAGATGCTTCAGGGCATTAAGTGAAAGGTAAAATGAAGCCTGCGTTCAAGTTCAGCCAGACAATGATCCTTAGGACCAAGGATGGGAATTTCAGGGAAAGGTGACCTTCCCACGTAGAGACCCTCCTTATACAGCAACCTGAGATGATGCGACACATTTTAGCATAGTTAGCGCCCTTCTGCTGATTTTTTTTTTGTCTTTTGTCTTTGTTGTTGTTGTTGTTGTTGTTGCTATTTCTTGGGCTGCTCCCACGGCATATGGAGGTTCCCAGGCTAGGGGTCGAATCGGAGCTGTAGCCACCGGCCTACGCCAGAGCCACAGCAACGCGGGATCCGAGCCGCGTCTGCAGCCTACACCCCAGCTCACGGCAACGCCGGATCGTTAACCCACTGAGCAAGGGCAGGGACCGAACCCGCAACCTCATGGTTCCTAGTCGGATTCGTGAACCACTGCGCCACGACGGGAACTCCCCCTTCTGCTGATTTTAATAAGCATGTGACCATCCTAGTTTGGCCTCACAGGGCCAAATACACCATAACCCAATTGGGAGGAGCTCGTGATGTAAGCCTGAGGTCTACCCAAAGAACGAGAAAGAAGGCAGTCTTTTCCTCTCCCCACTTGCCTTGGATTTTTAAAAGGTAGCCCACCTAGTCCTCAGGGCACATCTTCCTCACCTGCCCGCTTGCATCTCTCACAAGCCTCTTAATAAATCTATTTAAAAATTTTTTTATCTATTTATTTTTTATATAATGATTTTTATTTTTTCATTATAGCTGGTTTACAGTGTTCTGTCAACCTTCCACTGTACCACATGGTGACCCAGCTACACATACGTGTATCGCTTCTTTTTTCCCACATTATCCTGCTTCATCATAAGTGACCAGACATAGTTCCCAGTGCCACACAAGCAGGATCTCTTTGCTAATCCATTCCAAAGGCAATAGTCTGCATTAACCCCAAGTTCCCCATCCATCCCACTCCCTCCTCCTCCCCCTTGGCAACCATGAGTCTATTCTAAATCTATTTCTTACCTATCACTTTGTCTCTTGCTGAATTCCTTCTGCCCTGACATATATACAAAGAACCTGAGCCTCTGTAAGTTCAGACACCAAGTGAGTGATTCAAATTAAAAAACCGTGGGTTCAAGTCCCAATCTGGGTTTAGGCTGGGTTCAAGTCAGAGGTGTTGGAGTTCCCTTCATGGCTCAGCAGTTAACAAACATGGCTAGGATTCATGAGGATGCGGGTTTGACCCCTGGCCTCACTTAGTGGGTTAAGGATCCAGCATTGCTGTGAGCTGTGGTGTAGGTCACAGATGTGGCTTGGATCCCATGTTGCTGTGGCCGTGGCATAGGCTGGCAGCTGCAGCTCAGATTCAACCCCTAGCCTGGGAGCTTCCATATGCTGCAGGTCTGGCTGTAAAAGAAAAAAAAAAATCAGTATTTTTAAAGAGAAAAATGAAACACATCCCTGGAACATTAGGAGATCGATTCTAATGTTCACGTGACAGATGAGGAAACTGAGACGCAGAAAAAGTTAAAAAACTCTCCTGAGGTCACATACAGTCATGGAATTAAAGTTCCCACCCAGGTCATAATGCAAAGCCTTCATGCTGAATGTGTGACTCTGCCCTATTTGACATGTACCCATTCCTCCCAAACGCACTACGCCAATAGGAGCACCCCTTCTCCAGGGAAGGCAGTATCCCCTGGGATTGCCTACAGAGCCATCCTGGGTAGGCTGTCCACGGATGTCCATTTTGCACGGGGCAGACGAGTGCCCCAGACTCCACCCACGCTCACATCTCCAGCCCTCTCTCTGCTTAGGAAGATCCCCTCCGGCAGGAGTGGCGCCCTCCTCCTCTTTGCCCTTCACAGCCCCGCACCCCACCCAGAGTCCTCCCCAAGTGCCCATAGCTGTAATCATTAGGGGAATGCAAAGCAAAACCAGCGTGAAATACCACTTCGCTCCCATTAGGATGGCTACTTGACAGAAAAGAGTATTGGCAAGAAGACAGAGACGTGCTCGTGCACTAATGGTGGGAAACAGAATATGCAGCTGCTGTGGAGAACCACACGGCGATTCCTCAAAAACTTAAACACAGGACTTCCTGTCGTGGCTCAGCGGTTAATGAACCCAACTAGTATCCACGAGGATGTGGGTTCCATCCCTGGCCTCGCTCAGTGGGTTAAGGATCCGGCATTGCCATGAGCTGTGGTGGAGGTCACCGATACGTGGCTCAGATCCTGAATTGCTGTGGCCGTGGTGTAGGCCGGCCTGGGAACCTCCGTATACCACAGGTACAGCCCTAAAAGACAAAACAAACAAACCAACCAACCCTCACATACAGAATTACCCTATGATCCAGAAATTCCAATTCTGGGTGTATACCCCCAAAGAATTGAAAGCAGAGGCACAAACAGGTATCTGTACACCCGCGTTCATTGCAGCGTTATTCACAATACCCAAAAGGAGGAAGCAACCCACATGTTCATCAATGGAAGAATGAGATAAACAAAATATGGTCTGTCCATTCCACAGAATGTATTCAGCCTGAAAAAAGAAAAAAATTCCGACACATGCTACGACATGGATGAAGCTTGAGGACATCATGCTAAGTGAAATAAGCCAATCACAAAAGGATAACTATTGTGTGATTCCACTTATATAAGGTACTTAAAGCAAAGCAAAGAAGTGGTTACCAGGGGCTGGGGGAGAAGGAAACAGGGAGCTATTGTTTAATGAGTACAGAGTCTCACTTTGAAATGATGAAAGTTCCAGAGGTGGATGACAGAGAAGGTTGCAGAGCAATGAGTGTGTGTGTACGTAACGCCACAAAATGGCATAATTGAAATGGTTAAAATGGTCAGTTTTAATGTCACAAAAGCAACAACAAAGAATCACAGGAAAAAAACAAAGAGAAGACAAAGTTCTGAAGTGTTTAAGTCCTTGGTTCCAGCTGCATCCTGACCCCCAGCTTCCATGAAACACCCATTTCTCTAGCTGGTTTCTGTTGCTGGCAACCAAAAGAATTTGGTTATCATTTATAATAAAGCTCCACCCACTGAGATCATAAGGATGTGGAGACTGTGATCCTATTTCATGGCTGAAATGAGATGGTTACTGATGGAAAAGTAATATATAGACAGAGGGGAAAGCAGGATTGTCATTCTTGTTGGTTCTGTTGGTTGCCTTGGGCTGCCCCCCGGAGCTATAACAGCCCTTTTGTGCACAGTCAGTTGGTTGATCAAGGGTGTGAAATAAGGAATAATAAGCTTCCCCCAATTAATCTAGGATAGAAAAAAAAAAAGCCTTCCCTGAAAACTAGTTACCGTAATGTTGTGGTAACTGTGAAATAGAGCCAGTGAAAACATATTAACACATCTGCAAATTGGCATTACCTGGGCCCTTCTCAGTAACCATGGTAACTACTGATATGCGGGTAAAATGAAACAAAAAGGCATTAACTTTTAATGCCTGCAGAGCTAGGTTAATCGGCCTTTGCCTAAGCAGCAGACATTTTTATAAAAAAAAAAAAAAGGACTGAATCATAGAATTTTAATGAAGATATGATGAATTACAAGAAGTTATGGATAATTAAAACTAATATGTTGGGTTTTGTTTGTTTGTTTGTTTGTTTGTTTGTTTTAGGGCCATACCCTCAGCATATGGAGGTTCCCAGGCTAGGGGTCGAAGTGGAACTACAGCTGCCGGCCTACACCACAGCCACAGCAACCCTGGATCCGAGCCGCGTCTGTGGCCTACACCACAGCTCATGGCAACAACCGATCCTTAACGCACTAGCGAGGCCAGGGATTGAACCTGCAACCTCATGGTTCCTAGTCAGCTTCATTTCCTCTGCGACACAATGGGAACTCCAAAACTCATGTTTTGACCATGAAACGAACCAATAGTGTAGACTGTGAAGTTGACACAAAAATGATTTTTGAGGAACTGACTCACCTAGAACATCGGTGAGGATGAAGACACTGAAAACAAGTGTCACAAGTTAGAAGTTACGTGCTAAAGTTACGTCTCATCCTTGACATGGTTTAAGTCTAACACTGTGGTGTCTGGAGCAATAAAAACAGAGAGAATAAAAAAAAAAGAAAAAGAAAAAGTGCTTTATTGCCCAATGCCCTCTACCTCAAAAAGCAGTGGCTTCAAGATTCATCAGAAAGTTCTGAGGAGGAAGTTCCCGTCGTGGCGCAGTGGTTAACGAATCTGACTGGGAACCATGAGGTTGCGGGTTCGGTCCCTGCCCTTGCTCAGTGGGTTAACGATCCGGCGTTGCTGTGAGCTGTGGTGTAGGTTGCAGACTCGGCTCGGATCCCGCGTTGCTGTGGCTCTGACCTAGGCCGGTGGCTACAGCTCCGATTCAACCCCTAGCCTGGGAACCTCCATATGCCGCAGGAGCGGCCCAAGAAATAGCAAAAAAAAAGAAAAAAAAAAAAAGAAAGTTCTGAGGACCAGTAATAGTCTAGGTCCTCAGCTGAGTGTTAGGATCCTGAGGGTTGATTTTATCATTCCTCTTTCAATTTTACACACAGTAAATATTGTCTTTTGCAGCTAAGTTTTATTTCACAATGATTTTTTTTTCTTCCTTCCTTTCTTTTTTTTTTTTTTTCCTATTTAGGGCCGCACCTGCAGCATATGGAAGTTCCCAGGCTGTGAATCAAATCAGAGCTGCAGCTGCCGGTCTATACCACAGCCACAGCAATGTAGGATCTGAGTTGCGTCTTTGACCTACACCAAAGGTTGTGGCAACACCGGATCCTTAACCCAGTGAGCAAGGCCAGGGATCGAACCTGCATCCTCTTGGATACTAGTCCGGTTCTTAATTCATTGAGCTACAATGAGAACACCTGAAATATTTTTTTTTGGCCATGCCTGCAGCATGAAGAAGTTCCCAGGCCAGGGATTGAACCTGAGCCACAGCGGTGACAATGCCAGATCCTTAATCCACTGAGCCACCAACAACGTCTCACAGTGAAATATTTCATATAAAAAAGACGATTTTGAATTTCCCATTGTGGCTGAGCAGTAATGAATCTGACTAGTATTCATGAGGATGAGGGTTTGATCCCTGGCTTCACTCAGTGGGTTAAGGATCCAGTGTTGATGTGAGCTGTGGTGTAGGTCGCAGAAGCGGCAGGTACAGCTCTGATTCAACCCTTAGCCTGGGAACTTCCATTTGCCTCGTGTGTGGCCCTAAAAAGACCAAAAAAAAAAAAAGACAAAAAACCCCCCATAAAGTCTGGGTCTTAGGCCAGTCCAGAGTACTAGGTAGAGAAGAATAAAAGTTGCAGCTCAGAGGGAAAAAATGCCATTAGACCCTGTGATTCTCAGACTTACCAGCTGGGCTTGTTAAGACCTTTGCTGACAGGCCCGCTACAGAGTTTGTGATTCAGCAAGTCTTGGGAGGGCCTGAGAATGTGCATTTCCAGCAGGTTCTCAGGAGCTGCGGCTGCTCTGGGCTGCACTCTGGGAACCTGTGCTCTGAACCATTCATTTTAGTCAGTCTTCGCCAGGGGATGAATCTGTTTGACTATTTCATGCGGTAGGTCACGCTGTGAGATCCCCCCCAAGCAGTATGCCATTTTGCTCTAATGTTCTTCCCTTTATTTTCTTTTTTCTTTTCTTTTTCTTTCTTTCTTTTTTTTGCTTTCTAGGGCTGCACCTTCAGCTTATGAACCTTTCCAGGCTGGGGGTCTAATTGGAACTACGGCTGCTGGCCTACACCACAGTCACAGCAATTTGGGATCCGCGCCTCGTCTGCAACCTACACCACAGCTCACGGCAATGCCAGATCCTTAAACTACTGGTCATGGCCAGGGATCGAACCCACAACCTCATGGTTATAGTCGTATTCATTTCTGCTACACCACAACCAGAACTCCATTTTCATTTTGTTTCACATGTTTCCAGTTTATATACATATAAAATACCAAAATTAAAATTAAACAGACATTCCGTTCTTAAATTTCTTCTGTGGATTCAGCTACTTATTGAATTACTAACACAAAGTCTGAAATAAACCTGATTATTACAAGTTAAAACAATGTTATATTTTATTAAAGTCGATATTAAGTTCCCACAATCAAGTTTTACAGTACTGCTTACTCCTGGGAAGGACATGTAATATTTCTTAGTAGATCTATTCAGTACCGGATTTTAAAAAATATTCTCGGAGTTCCCTGGTGGCTCAGTGGGTTAAGGATCTGGCATTTTCTGGTTACAGTTCTGGTTACAGCTGTGGCTCAGCTTCATCCCTGGCCTGGGAACTTCTGCATGCTTCCAGTGTGGTCAGAAAGAAAAGAAAGGAAGGAAGGAAGGAAGGAAGGAAGGAAGGAAGAAGAAGAAAGAAAAAGAAAGAAAGAAAGACGGACAGACAGACAATATTTTCATGTTTTTTACCTTTTCTGCTGCCTGCAAGCTAATTTTTTTCCTTTTTTATTTGCTACTTTAAAAGGCACTAATGACAAAAGCTCACATATAGAAATAACACTTGTCCAGCTACTTGGTGCTGAGAGCTGCTAGGCTTCTCCCTGAGCCCCAGCCCACAGCCCAAACCCTACAACCAGCCGAGTGCTGCAACTGGCCCAATGTCCGTTATCAGGAATCCTGTAAGCCTGTTGCTAAACGGTTGAGAAATAAAATATTGCCTGCCATATCCGTAAGCAAAGGATGTCACAGCCATCAGCCATCACATTACTGCTGCCCGACGTGAGCCCTGAGGGAACTCAGGATGGAAGCAGGATGCCCGTCAGCAAGCCCTCAGCCACTGCAGTCCCCCAAACAGTGCACCCTGAGGAGCGTCAGGATGGGAGAGTGCAGGATCCTGGTCCCAAGTGGCCAAGGTGCATAGCAAAGGAACGAGTGCAGTGTGCCCAGGAGCTTGCATCTTCCCATACATTTAACCTGAGCTATTTAGCTTGCTTTAATTAAAGGTAATCTTTTTGACATTCTGGTACCTGCCTTTTGTTGCAAAAACTCTTACATATCCCGGATCCGCTGCTCGACTCGGAAAAGCTTTTTCGGGGTTATTTGGAGTGCTATATTCTGGGCTTGAAGTCCTAAGAATATCTGCGAATGAAATGTAGCTCTCGACTTTTAGGTTGTACTTTTTTTTTTTTTTACATTGACAAGGCTGGAGCTTGAAACTCAGCCCTGGGGGAAGATTTACACTGAGGAAATGGGCAAAAGCTGTTAGGGTTTTCCCCACCTCCCAGAACCAGCTGTTAACAGTTTAGAGCACCACTGCCTGCAAACCTCAAAAGGAAGGGAGGGAGGGAAGGGGGGGAAGAAGGAAAGATGGATTAATGAAAACAATCAAGAATAGAAAAGAGTTTTATTTGAACCAAACAGAGAACTAGCAGGGAAGTCCATTTCCCAGATGATTCTGAGAAGCTGCTCTGTCAGAACAAAGGACATTAAACAAGTTTGGGTTACATTCCTTCAAATTTTCAAAAAAAGAGAGAGAGAGAACAGATCAGCATGTACACTGCCAGCCATCATGGCCTTGGCACCTAGGAAGGGAGTCTTCTCATCAAAGGAGAACCAGCATTGGCGTCCCAGGAAGAGAGGCATTTAATCTTTATTTTTAACAGCGTCATTCTTTCCTTCTGGTCAATGAGTTCTTTTCATTAAGAATTAAAGCTGATGTACAATGTATGTTTGATAAGCCATAAACAGGCTCTCTTAGCATAAAATTCAACTTAACTCATGTATAAGCCAGAATGACTTCCCTATTATCTCAATATGTGAAATTTTCTTTTAAGGGAAGGGAGGGAGGGAGGAAGGAAGAAAGGAAAAGGAAGCTTGTGATGCCACTGCTTATAAACAAGAGGTGCAGCCCGCCCTCTTGTGGCCATTACCAGAATTGCAGAGGATGAGAGGAGACGGTAACGTGGTCAAGATTTCATCCCAAATAGGAGGCTCTAGAAGAAGACTGTTGATTATTTAGTTCAAAGTCAGCTGCCTCTGAGCAGACTTTCCTCAAACCACTTGAGGACACCACTTAAATGTCTCTCTCTCAAGAGCTGGCAATACCTTCTTATGAAGAGTAGGCTTTTCTTTGTGTTAGTATAGAAGGACTGCTTTACTTCTTTTCAAGAATATGTATTTTCTGTGGGTTACTGTGGGCATGTCACAGCAAGGCAGCATGCCTTGAAATTGCCTGTGTCCTTAGCCATCCAGCAAACCCACGTGAGGAAAGTAAACAGACATATGAAACACAGCCTTGGAGTTCCTGTTGTGGCTCAGCAGCAACGAACCTGATGAGCATCCATGAGGTTGCAGGTTCGATCCCTGGCCTTGCTCAGTGGGCTGAGGATCCGCGTTGCCATGAGCTGTGGTGTAGGTCACAGACGTGGTTCGGATTCTGAGTTGCTGTGGCTCTGGCGTAGGCCATCTGCTGCAGCTCCGATTCAGCCCCTAGCCTGGGAACTTCCATATGCTGCAGGTGTGGCCCTAAAAAGAAAAAAAATATATATATATATAACCCAAACTCATCACAAAGCAAGCCCCAGGGCCTGGGCCACCTACATCCTGCTCATTCTCCACCTACCCTCCACATACACCCCTGACTGTTCTCTCTCCATTAAGTAAACATCTGCTCAAAGTTAACTTCTCAGTGGGGTCTTTCCTGGGGACCTGCTCTAAATCAGTGGCCACCTGCCTATCTGCCCATCATCAGCCACATTACCAGGCTGGTTTTCCTCTGATGATCTCTCTCCACCTGGAATCACCCGATTGTTTCTGTGTTTAACCGTCTGACTGCCCAATAGAATGGAACAGGAAGCTCGATGTGAAGAATGCCTTTGTCTGTCTTATTCACACCGCTTCCCCCAGGAAGGTGACAGATGTCCACAGACAAAGGAACTGGGAACTCAGTACCCAACCAGCCTCCCACCTGGGTGTAGGGGGATCAACTCTCCTAGTTTGTGTGAAGTTGTCCCTGTGTTTTCATAGAAAGCCCCCATCCTGGGTAACCTCTCAGCCCAGTCATCCTCTAACTGGGTGACGTACTTATCTAGAACTGTCTTCTGGAATCATTGTGAAAAGTAACTTAGACGTCTCTAAAACATGTTTTTTTGGAGTTTCTGTCGTGGCACAGCAGAAACGAATCTGACTGGGAACTGTGAGGTTTTGGGTTTGATTCCTGGCCTTGCTCAGTGGGTTAAGGATCTAGCGTTGCCGTGAGCTGTGGTGTAGGCCGGCAGCTGTAGCGCTGATTTGACCCCTAGCCTGGGAACGTCCATATGCCGCAGGTGTGGCCCTAACAAGCCAAAAAAAAAAAAATTACACATATATATGTTTTTTGATAGAAAAGCTTCCTCTGAAAACAGAATTAAACTTGCGGATGATCCTTTAATACTCTGTGCAAAGTAGTTGAATTAGCAGGAATTAGCCAATCTTAGCATATTCATCTGTATTTGCCTTAGCACTTAAAATATATATGCAACATATTGTTTTTAAAAAAGAATCATATTGCATGTCTCAGGTAGTGTTTTTAATTTTAAATGTCAAGGCAGAGATGTGTTACAAACACTGCATGCATGACTCATGGCTGGTAGGGTTTGAAACCTCCCACTTGAAGTCATTTCGATTCCTAAAATAAGTTTATTCTTGTATTTCTTCCTGATAAGAACTCAAAATATTGCCTTTTTCCCTTTTCCTTTTCAAAAGAAATAGTCTTCAGCTCTGTCTATTTTTTCCATGAAATTGAAGGGACAACCACTGTCAGGAGAAGTCATTACACCAAGGACATGGCTCAGCTGTCAACGTCCTCTACGTGGGGAGGTAGTCATTGGCCTTCTGTTTACCTTTGTCAAAATGATTGGCTGAAGGCATCAAGCTTTGCAAAAGATAAATTTTAGGAGTTCCCGTTGTGGCACAGCGGAAACGAAGCCGAATAGGAAGCACGAGGTTGAGGGTTCGATACCTGGCCTTGCTCAGTGGGTTGAGGATCCAGGGTTGCCTGCCGTGAGCTGCGGTATAGGTTGCAGACGAGGCTCAGATCTGACATTGCTGTGGCTGTGGCGTAGGCCAGCGGCAACAGCTCCGATTAGACCTCTAACCTGGGAACCTCCATATGCTGCAGGTGCAGCCCTAAAAACATACAAAAGACAAAAAAAAAGATAAATTTTAAATTTCTATTTAGTTAATTAAAATGTAACCATGGGGAGTTCCCGTTATGGCGCAGTATTTAACGAATCCGACTAGGAACCATGAGGTTGCGGGTTCGGTCCCTGCCCTTGCTCAGTGGGTTAAGGATCCTGCGTTACCATGAGCTGTGGTGTAGGTTGCAGACGTGGCTTGGATCCCTCGTTGCTGTGGCTCTGGTGTAGGCCAGTGGCTACAGCTCCGATTAGACCCCCTAGCCTGGGAATCTCCATATGCCATGGGAAGTGGCCTTAGAAAAGGCAAAAAGACAAAAAGAAAAAAAAAATGTAACCATGACAGCAGAAATTGTCACAACCTTGTAACTTAACTGTACTTCAGTAAAACTTAAAAAATAAATAAACTAAATAAAAGGTAACCATGTGCAATTTTTTTCTTTTTTTGGCAGGGGCAGGGGGGACCACGCTTGACATATGTAAGTTCATAGGCTAGGGATCGAATTGAAGCTACAATTGCAGGCCTACACCACAGCCATAGCAACAGGAGATCCAAGCCACGTCTGCGACCTACACCACAGCCTAAGGCAACACTGGATCCTTAACCCACTGAGCAAGGCCAGGGATGAACCGGCAACCTCATGGATACTAGTCAGGCTCATTACCCCTGGGCCACAGTGGGAACTTCCACCATGTGCAATCTGAGACGGCCCAAAGTGTGCAGAAGAGCTGGAATCTCTACCATGTTGCTGAAAATGTGTTAGAGGCCAGCAAAACATCCCTGGCCATGGTTTGAATCTTCCAGTAGCGGAGGAGAAGGCTGGCAAAGAGACCTGAGGCAGAGGGCCAGGGAGGACACAGGTAGTGATGAAACCGCAGAATGCACTTCAGGTCTTAGCAGAGTGTAGGCTCCTCTGTTTCCACACAGAAAAAAATTTAGGGAGAGGCGGAGTGACAGGTAAGGAAAGAGTTTATTAGCACCAGAGGCTTGTGAGACGTACAAGAGGGCAGGCAAGAGGGTGCCACACCAAGAATTTAGTGGGCGATCATTTTATAATCCAAGGACAAGTGGGGAGGCGGGAGTTCCCACTCTGGCCCAATTGGATCAGCAGCACCTTTGCATTACCAGGACGCAGGCGCCATCCCTCGCCCGGCACAGTGGATGAAAGACCTAGCGTTGCTGCCGCTGCAGCTTATGCAACTGCTGCTTGGATCTGATCCCTGGCTGGGGGGAGGGGAGAAGACTACTTGGTTCTAGATTCTTGAGTAGCCGTCAAGCCTCCATCATCAGCTCCTCCTCTATGTCAGGCACAGGAGTTTTCTTGTCCCCACATGGTCAAACGGGGACGGTTACCACACCATGGAAATGAGGAAAAAGGTGGTAACGTAGACTAAACTACATGTCATCTTCGGCTTCAGTATAATGTCACCTTTCCCTATGTTTTTGCTTTTAACGTGTGCAGAGAAGCCTGTCCTGGGAATCATTGACTTGCTGACTTCACTGGGCGGGATGTGAGGTCATTCCACCATTGTTTGATTGTTTTATTGTCTCGTGCTTCTGTTGCTAAGCAAGCCTGCTTTGTTTTGTTGTTAGACAAAACTGGCTTCTTGAGTGATCATTAATTAACTGACGGGGCTCTCCCATACTTTTGTTTTGTTCTGTTTTTTTCTGCTTACAGTTCTCTACTGGGATTAACTATTTAATTATCTGCTTTGTCCATTCATTCTGTCTCTATCAGTGACATGGATAAACATCACCCTCCCTGGTCTTTCCAATCCTCATTCTCACCCTCGTCGGGTTGTCGTGCACCTGCCCTCTGAATTCAGGAAGAGCCTGTAGCTGAAGAAAGGGGCGCAGAGGCAGGTTGTATGCTTTCCAGGCTATATTGACTGTTGACCTTGCAGAAGGAACTGTGGCTCTCCCTTCCCTACCCACGGTTTATCATATTCCAAGGCCAAAAAGAGCCTTGCTTGACAAAATCTTGAATACAAATATGTAAAGTCACTTCCTTAGTTCACACCCATGGCATTTCCTACAGGGTGATCCAGTGATCACCAATCCCCCCAAATCACAGAAAAGCTTTTTAAGAATACGAGTTCTTGGTGTTCCCGTCGTGGCGCAGTGGTTAGCGAATCCAACTAGGAACCATGAGGTTGTGGGTTCGGTCCCTGCCCTTGCTCAGTGGGTTAAGGATCCGCTGTTGCCGTGAGCTGTGGTGTAGGTTGCAGACTCAGCTCGGATCCCGCGTTGCTGTGGCTCTGGCGTAGGCTGGCAGCTACAGCTCCAATTCGACCCCTAGCCTAGGAGCGGCCCAAGAAATGGCAAAAAGACAAAAAAAAAAAAAAAAAAAAAAGAATACGAGTTCTTGGGGAGTTCCCCCTGTGGATCAGTGAGGATGCAGGTTCCATCTCTGGCCTCTCTCAGCGGGTTTAAGGATCTGGCTTTGCTGAAGTTGCAGTGTAGGTTGCAGGTATGGTTTGGAACCTGGTGTTCCTGTGGCTGTCAGGCAGGTCGGCATCTGCAGCTCCAATTCGACCTCTAGCCCGGAAATTTCCATATGCTGCAGGTGCGGCCCTAAAAAGAAAGAAGGGGGAAAAAAAGGAAAAGAAAAAAGAAGGAAAAAAAACAAGTTCCTGGGCTCTGCTGAGTCAGCATCCCTGGGAGAGGCCCAGGAACCTGCATTTGTAACACATTCTCCCATGTTTCTGGGGCACGGGAGGGTTGCGTCTCGGTGACCTTTGATCTTCAGCGCATAACTAACTTTGATAAAACGCTCCCCTACAAGACATCCGACACCCTGGCCATGCACATGGAGAGCTCCTTTCCCTGCCTCCTTCTCTATGGGAAATATCCAATGAGTCCCAAAGATCTGAAATTAAGTGCACACCAAAGTGCCTCTCTGGCCTCATCTCCTGAAAAGTAAAGACTAGCCTGTCTGCCGAGTCAATGTCATGTAGAAAATAACACACCCGTCGGTCCTCTCTGCAGAACTTGGACTTCACTTGGACTTGAAGTGGCCAGCCTCACACTTGCCTGTCCTTGAGTTTGGTTTCTCTGGCAGACATACAACAAGCCATTAGGTAGGTGTGGCTCTCCCCAGCTCTTGCTCAGACCCACAAGCCAAACTCAAAGCTGCCTGTGATGGTGCCACCCTTACGCCCTTGCCGATGTTCTTCAATTCAGCAATATCCTGGAAGTTGTTTTTAGAAGTAAAGAACCATTGGAACCTCAGGAAGAGTAAATATTACAGCATAACTAAGTTAACAATCACTAGTTTATTAGGTGCAACTACAGCACAGAATAATGCCAGATAGATGCATTGGAATATTATATAGCAGCGGACTTTAAACCCTCCTCCCCTGCAAAAAAAAGGGGGGGGGTTTAAGATAAAAGCACTGCCTAGGTGCAAATAAATTTTAAAATATATATAATTTAAAATATGATATAATGATTACAAATAGGAATTAAGCTGTCTTTAGAAATAGTTCCTACTTTCTCTTTTTCTTGGTTATCTGCATCAAGTTTTGGAGCAGCTCATTTGGGGCTATCTCTATTTTTATTTTATTTTCTTTTTTGGCCACACTCAGGTCATAATGAAAGTTCCGATGCTACGGGTCAACTCGCAGCTGTAGCTGCTGGCCTTCACTACAGCCCCAGTGATGCCAGATCTGAGCCTCACCGGCAACCTACACCTCACGGCAGCTCACAGCAACACCGGATCCTTAACCACTGAGAGGGGCCAGGGATCGAACCCGCACCCTCATGGATATGAGTCAGCCTCTTAACCTGCTGAGCCGCAATAGGAACTCCCTATAGAAAAAATTTAGTCAAAGCATCAGCTTAATCAGAGAAGTGAGAAAATACAGAGCAAAGGGGAAACAGTCAAGCAAGACAGAATCACAATAGTTTAGCCATTCAACAAAGTCAAAGGACCTTTAGTTCCTCCTCCAGGACTAGAGTTAATATTCTGAGCTATGTCCTTGGAGTTGCTTTGCAGGTGCTGAAGCCCTCACTGGGTGGAAGAAACCAACTATATGCTGCCCACAAGCACACAGACCCCAGACCTGCTGGAACCAGAAGGGTAATGACACTGACTCCTAATCACCTCGCCACCAACCAATCAGGAAAATGTCCATGAGCTGATCACATCCTGCTCCTCAAACACCATGACTCCTTACTACCCCCTCTAAGGGGGGGCGGGCACAGCCCTTGAGGCACCAGCCTGCTGGGTTCCGTCTTTGCCTGGCAATTAAAACTACTTTTACTGCTTCCTCCTACTCGGTCTTGGTGCTTCTATTTGGCATCGGTGTACAGAGGCAGCTGATGTTTCGGCAACACCATGAGCAATAAACCTCAGTCAGCCCTGAGCTGCTGCTCAGAACCTGTTCTGGGGGAAACACACTCCCCGCGTCAGTCTGTCTCATGGTGGTGGTGGGGGTTACCCAAGCAGTTTGGGGACATGGAGTTGCCACGTCCTCAGTCAGCTGGCTTGCCAGGCACTTCTGGCAGCCCCTTTGGGCACATGCTGGCAGAGTTAAAGCATCAGCTGTGGGAAAAGGCATCAGGGTCACTAGGGACCCGGGGAGGGGTCCTCCCAGATACAGGGGAGAGGGGCCTGAGAACGTCTGTCTGTGGCCTCCTCATTTCTTCTTAAAGTATTCTGAGGAAGGAGTTTCCACTGTGGCTCAGCAGGTTAAGAACCTGACTACTATCCATGAGGATATGAGGCTGATCCCTGGTCTTACTCAGTGGGTTAAAGATCTGGCGTTGCCGTGACCTGCAGTGTAGGTCGCAGACAAGGCCAGGATCTAGTGTTGCTGTGGCTGTGGTGTAGGCCGGTGGCTGCAGCCCTGATTCAACCCCTAGCCTGGGACCTTCCATATGCTGCAGGTGCAGCCCTAAAAAAAAAAAAAAAAAAAAAAAAGCATTCTGAGGAAGTAGGGAGATTTTGTAAGCTCTGCCTTTGAGTACAAAAACAGAGGAAGTACAGCAAAATTTTTCAGCGCCCATTAATGACAGAAGACAGAGTCTGTAGACCCAGAGCCTGTCAGGATCCACTAGCCAAGTGCTTCTGTGTTAAATCTCCAAAATCTATGCTAATTTTAACTCAGGAACTTCTAGTGGCACATATAGTAACTTTCATTTTTTATAAAACTGTGCTTAAATTTATATTCACCCTGATTTTTAAAAAATGTTTCACGTTGAAATAATTTCAAGTTTACAGAAAAATTGCAAGAATAATACAATGAACTCCCATATGTCTTTACTCCAAATTCACATTTTTTTCAAAATGACCTCAATTCACATTTTCATATTCTATCGAATTTGTTTTATCATTTTCTTTCTCTGTCTTTACACAGTCACAGATACATAAAAGAACATCTTCATTCTGAAGAAATACACTACATTTGTGTGTATATACTTATAGTGTTCTATATGTAAAATATATACATAGTATGTAAGATACGTAGATATAAATAGTATAACAGTACATGCATATTTTTGAACATTTAAGAGTAGGTTGCAGACATCATGCTCATTTACCCTTAATTCTGAAGTATGTATTTCTTAAGAATGAGAATACTCTTTTACCTAGCCATAGTATAATTTTCAAATTCAGAAAATTTAGGAGTTCCCTTGTGGTACAGTGGGTTAAGGATCCAGTGTTATCAGTGGGTAACTGCTGTGGCACGGGTTTGAGTCCTGGCCCAGGAATTTATACCTGCTGTGGGCGCAGCCAGAAAAATAAAATAAAATTTAACATTGACATCTTATATAATCAACCATCCTTCAAATGTCTTAAAAATGTCTTTTATAGCATTTTTGTCTTTTTCCCAGTCCAGGATCACATTTTGCATTTAGTTGTCACGTACCTTTGGCCTCCATTAATCTGCAGCTGTTCCTCAGCCTTCTTTCATATTAACATTTTTTTTTTCTTTCGGCCACACTCGAGGCTTGCAGAAATCCAAGGCTAGGGATAGAACCTGTGCCCCAGCAGTGACTACGCCAGATTCTTAACCTGCTGAGCCACCAAGGAGCTCCCCAGATTAGCGATTTTTAGCACTGCCATTGTGAATGAAAACAAGTCGCCTGGCATGTCAGTTAACAAAGGATGTTAAGCCATCAAACCACCATATTACAACCACTCCAAAAGGTGATACCCAAGGGAGATCAGGATATAAACTGATGCCTGCCAACTAGCAGTCAGCTGTTGCAGCCACCCCTGATGGTGCACCCAGAGGAACCTCAGGATATTGGTCCCAGATAGCCGGGATGTATGTTCAAGGAACAATTTCAATGAGCCCAGATATTTGCATCTTCCCATGTATAGAAAAGCACTAAATTCATTGACTTGATATGTCTGGTTTTCTTTAACAGTAATCTTTTGATGTGCTGACTACATGGTCTCTGTGGCAAAAACTCCTATATATCCTAGCTCCTCCCTTCTTTCTTCCAAGCATCCCTCAGAGCCACCTGAGAGGTCGTCTCCCAGAAGGCCTGCCAAATAAAACATAAATTCTCAACTTTTAGGGTGTACATTTTTTTTCAGTCAACACGTTTCATTTATATATATATATATGGACACACACACACACAAATATATATATTTTAATCTTTTTGTCTTTTCTAGGGCAACGCAGGATCCGAGCCGCATCTGCAACCCACACCACAGCTCATGGCAACGCTGGATCATGGTTCCTAGTCGGATTTGTTAACCACTGAGCCACGATGGGAAGGCCTCATTTATTTTAAAACTACCCCTCAGGAGTTCCCCTGAGCTGTAGGTAGGTCACAGAGGCAGCTCGGACCCAGCTTGCTGTGTCTGTGGTGTAGGCCGGCACCTGTAGCTCTAATTAGACCCCTAGCCTGGGAACCTCCATATGACCTGGGTGTGGCCCTAAAAAAGGACAAAGGACAAAAAATAAATAATATATAAAAATAAAAACTACCCCTCAGTTTCCACTTGGCATTTCCTCACCAGTAGATTTAAGGTTACGTGTTTTTGGCTTAAGTGGCGGTGTGACCTTCTCAGGGTAACAGATCTGAAGATACGTGATTTCTGTCTGCTCTATGTGGGTGATGTGTATTTTGATCACTTGGTTGAGATGTTGTCCACTTTCTCCTCTTTTTTTTTTTTTTTTTTGTCTTTTTGCTATTTCGTGGGCCGCTCTCACGGCATATGGAGGTTCCCAGGCTAGGGGTCGAATTGGAGCTATAGCTGCCAGCCTACGCCAGAGCCACAGCAACGTGGGATCCGAGCCATGTCTGTGACCTACACCACAGCTCACGGCAACGCCGGATCGTTAACCCACTGAGCAAGGGCAGGGACCGAACCCGAAACCTCATGGTTCCCAGTCGGATTCGTTAACCACTGCGCCACGACGGGAACTCCCACTTTCTCCTCTTTATAATTGGGATTTCGCTTTTTTTTTTTTTTTTTGTCTTTTGTCCCTTGTAGGGTCGTACCTGCGGCATATGGAGGTTCCCAGGCTAGGGGTCCAATTGGAGCTGTAGCCGCCGGCCTATGCCACAGCCACAGCAATGCTGGATCCTTAACCCACTGAATGAGGCCAGGGACTGAACCCACAACCTCATGGTTCCTAGCCAGATTCGTTTCTGCTGTGCCATGACGGGAACGCTGGAATTTCACCTTTTGTAATGAGTAACTAACTTGTGTGGAAAGTTGTCACACCTTTGACTAAATTATCTGAACAGGATACAGAAAAACTTTCTGTGTGTGATTTGGCAAACAAAAATGACTTCCCCAAATATTTAACAGAACTGCAAATAGGAACATGATCACATCATGGCCTGCATTCCCAGAGGCAGAACTCTGTAGCTCTCTGCATTGTCCAGCACCTTGAGAAGCTCAGACAAATGAACAGTTACCTCAGTCTTCCTCCTCCTTTTAAAAACCTTCACGTATCATGACTGAGGTTTCTTGCTCGTGGCCTCAGGATTATGATTTCTTTTAGCATTTTCTGAGGGGAAAGTTGGTCTAGAATTTTCTTTTTTTTTCTTTTTTTGTCGTTGTTGTTGTTGCTATTTCTTGGGCCGCACCCGCGGCATATGGAGGTTCCCAGGCTAGGGGTCCAATCGGAGCTGTAGCCACCGGCCTACGCCAGAGCCACAGCAACGCGGGATCCGAGCCGCGTCTGCAACCTACACCACAGCTCACGGCAACGCCGGATCGTTAACCCACTGAGCAAGGGCAGGGACCGAACCTGCAACCTCATGGTTCCTAGTCGGATTCGTTAACCACTGCACCACGATGGGAACTCCTAGAATTTTCTTTTTTTCTTTTTCTTTTTTTTTTTTTCTTTTTGCGGCATCTGTAAGTTCTCAGGCTAGGATTTGAATCAGAGCTATAGCTGCTGGCCTACACCACAGCTCAAAGCAACACTGGATCCTTAACCCACTGAGTGAGGTCAGGGATCAAACCCACATCCTCATGAATCCGGTGTTGCCATGGCTGTGGCATAGACCTGCAGCTGCTGCAGCTCTAATTTGGCCCCTAGTCTGGGAACTTCCATATTCCACAGGTGTGGCCTTAAAATAGCCTCAAAAAAACCAAAACAAAAAAACCTGTTTTCTTTCACGGCTTAATCTCTTCCTCCATTCACATCTTTTGGTAATTTTTAATTATTTATTTATTTTTAGTCCTACTCACAGCACGTGGAAGTTCCCAGGCTAGTGATCAAACTTATACCTTCATGGATACTAGTCTGGCTCATTACACGCTAAGCCACTCTGGGAACTCCTGTCTTTGATGCTCTTTTTTTTTTTTGTCTTTTTGCCTTTTCTCGGGCCGCCCCCCCCCTCCCCGAGACATATGGGAGGTTCCCAGGCTAGGGGTCTAATTGGAGCTGTTTCTGCCGGCCTATGCCAGAGCCACAGCAACCCAGGATCCAAGCTAACTCTGTGACCTACACCACAGCTCACGGCAATGCTGGATCCTTAATGCACTGATTGAGGCCAGGGATCGAACATGCAACCTCATCGTTCCTAGTCAGATTCATTAACCACTGAGCCACGATGGGAACTCCTTTTTTTTTCTTTAAAAAAATTTTTTTTTTTTTTTTGCTTTTTAGGGCTGCACCCACGGCATATGGAAATTCCCAGTCCAGGGGTTGAATCAGAGCTGTAGTTACCAGCCTACGCCACAACCACAGCAACGCAGGATCTGAGCTGTGTCTGTGACCTACACCACAGCTCATGGCAATGCCGGGTCCTTAACCCACTGAGCGAGGCCAGGGATCAAACCCACCACCTCATGGTTCCTAGTCAGATCTGTTTCAGCTGTGCTGCAACGGGAACTCCCATCGTTGATGTTCTTAAATTGCACTGTAAGCTGTTTCTCTCTCTATTTTTCCTTGTCTATATTGTTGGGCACTCTACTAGTCTTCATTCTTTAATCTTCAAGCTGAAGTCTTTTATCTTACCTTAAAACTGGGAATTCACAGCCATTATATTTGTGTTAGCACTTCCTCTGCTGTTTATTTTTTACTTTCCTCTCCATTTGAGACTCTTCCAGTAATAAATGTTGTCACTTCTCCCTTTTGTCTTCCTCCTGGTGTTTTTACTTCACATTTTTCCATCTCTGTATCCCTAACTACGGTTTCTGGGAATGTTACTCAAGCCTATCTTCTAGCTCACTAATCCGTTCTTCATTAGTATCCACAATGCTTTCAGTTCCCCTATTGAATATTTCATTTCAACTATTTAGTCTTCAATAATACTGCCATTTGGGAGTTCCCATAGTGGCTCAGTGGAAACGAACCTGACCAGTATCCCTGAGGACGCGGGTTTGATCCCTGGCCTTGCTCAGTGGGTTACAGGGTCCAGCATTGCCTTGAGCTGTAGTGTAGGCTGCAGATGTGGCTCAGATCCCTCATTGTTGTGGCTGTGGCATAGGCTGGCAGCTCCAGCTCCAGTTGGACCCCTAGCCTGGGAACTTCCATATGCTGCAGGCATGGCCCCCAAAAAGATTTAAAAAATTATAATAATATTGCCATTTGACTCTTCCTTAAGACTGCAGTTACTGATATACTTTAATATCTTATGATATTTACAATTTATAGTCATAATTCAAAAAATAATCAAACATAAAAAAGAAAAACTTTTAAAGTATTTGGTGAACTATAATATCTATTCATGATAAAAATTTAGCAAACTAGGAGAAGACAAGATGGCGGAGGAGCAGGGGGACACGCTCGCCCTCTCCCACAAACACAACAAAAAAAGCACATCTACAGAATAAATGACTCGCACAGAACAGCAACCAATCGCTGGCAGAGGAACCTAAACTCCAATAACGGCAAGAAGTTCGTGACATTACGGGGCAGAACAGGAGAAAAGAGGAGAGTGAGAGAAGGTGAATCCGAGCAGGACGGGCGCTCCTGAAAGGGAACTGCGGAGGAGAAAGGGATCCCGCACCCTGGAAAGTCACCTACTCGGGGGAAAGATCAAATGAACCGGAGGAATCTACAGATGCAGAGAAGAGTGTAGCAGTAAGTTGGAGTATGGAAAAGCCGATCAAGAACCGATCAGACCATCTGAACTACGGGCACAGTCACCAAAAATTGAGACGCCTGGGTGGGGCTGGGCACTGAGACCTCGGCTCCAGAGGTTAGACCCCAAGAACGGGCTGGGGGGGCGGGGCGGAGCGGAAACTGCTTGGGAGGTCTAGAAACCATTTGATGGGGCAGAGACTGCCTGGGAGACTAGAAAACAAAGCTGTCGCAGAGGAAGGGAGCAATACTCTAGGGGCGGGGAAGTGGAAAGCCGCATCAGAGGGAACCTGGGAGAAGAGCCTGGTCTGCGCCTGTGCTGGGGAGGGGAGAGAAGAAGGGGTGGGTCCCCATAGAATACCCCCCCCACGCCACAGCAAGCTTACAGGCCGGCTAGCTAGCTGAAAGCTTTGCTTCCCAGTGCATCCCCTCCCCGCCACCCCCTGCGCTCTCGCCGAACCTGGGGCTGCCTGCCATCCAGGAGGGCTGGCCTCAACAATTGCCTGAAGCCTACCGCCGCAGGGGCTGTCCCTGCACAGGCCTGCTTGCCCTTTGGAGGGGCTACACTTCCGCAGAGCAGCACCAAACACCACCAGCCCCCGAGAAAAGGCCTGCAGCCCAGAAAAGCTAGAACAAGCCTAGCCAGGCTGTGAATAGATCTGCCTAATTCTCGGACGGTTTTTCTGAGTCGGGCTGCCCCGGGGAGGAGCCTCTTGGATTTCCAGCGGCCCTGCTACCCACCCAAGCCCCCAGGGGGTGCCGAGACCTAGTGGATCAGCTGCATAGGACTGCCAGCTCCAGACAGGACCCCCTGCAGCCCAGAAAAGTTGCAACAAGCTTGGCCGAGCTGGGAAAAGATCTCAGGCGGTCTTTCTGAGTCGGGCTGCCCTGGGGAGGAGACTCTTGGGTTTCCAGCAGCCCCGCTACCCACCCAAGCCCCCAGGGGGTGCCCCACTCCCACGGAATAGCTGCTCAGCACCACCAGCCACCTGGAAGAGCCCCTGCAGCCCAGAAAAGCTGCAACAAGCTTGGCCAGACTGTGAAAAGATCCGCCTACATTCTCAGGCCGTCCTTCTGAGTTGGGCTGCCCTAGGGAAGAACCTCTTAGGTTCTCAGTGACCCAGATAGCTGCTCCAGCCCCCAGGGGGTGCTGCACTCCTGAGGAACAGCTGCCCAACACCGCCAACCCCCTGCAAGAACCCCACAGCCTAAAAACACCAGAGCAAGCTCTGCAAGACCAAGTGAAATCTGCTACCATCGTGGTGTGGACCTCCCAGTCCTGTCTGCCCTCAGGAAGTCCTCCTTTGCTTCAAAGAAACACTGTTAGCCCCATCAACACTCCAGAAAAGCCACACTGCCTCAAAAAAGATTGACCAACAACACCAGCCCTCAGGAAATATTCCACGGCAGTGACAAGGCAAACACTGCCCGATAACGGAGAGTACAACTCCCTCAGGAGAAAGAAAACAACAAGCAAGATGAAGAAGCAGAGAAACCACCCCCAGTCAAGCCAACAAGAGAACTCACCTAAAACAGTGAACAATGAAACAGATCTCTGCAGTCTGACAGACCTGGAGTTCAAAAGAGAAATAGTGAAAATATTGAAGGAGTTAAAAGATGATATGAACAGTAATGCAGATACCCTCAGAAAGGAACTAGAACATATAAGGAGGAGCCAAGAAAAACTAGAACATTCATTTGCAGAGATGCAAACTGAACTAAGGGCAGTAAAAACCAGAATGAATAATGCAGAAGAACGAATCAGTGATATGGAAGATAGAATAATGGAAATCACTCAATCCGGTCAACAGACAGAAAACCGAATCAAAAAACTGGAAAGCAATATAAGAGACCTATGGGATAATATAAAGCGGGCCAATCTACGCATAATAGGAATTCCAGAAGGAGTAGAAAAAGATGAGGGGATGGAAAATATATTTGAAGAAATTATTGCTGGAAACTTCCCAAATCTAAAGGATACTGGGTTCAAGATACAAGAAGCACAGAGGGCCCCAAACAAACTGAACCCAAACAGACCCACACCAGGACACATCATAATAAAAATGGCAAAAGTTAGTGATAAAGAGAGGATCCTAAAGGCAGCAAGAGAAAAACAGAATGTTACCTACAAGGGAACCCCCATAAGAATATCAGCTGATTTCTCTACAGAAACACTACAGGCCAGGAGGGAATGGCAAGAGATATTTAAAGTGCTCAAAGGAAAAAAATATGCAACCTAGAATACTCTATCCAGCAAGAATATAATTTAAAATAGAAGGGGAAATAAAAATTTTTTCCAACAAACAAAAACTTAAAGAATACTGCAACACAAAACCCAGGTTAAAGGAAATATTGAAAGGGCTTCTCTAAACCAAAAAGGAAGGAAAGGGAAGAAAAAAGAAAAGAAAAAGAAAAAAAAAAAGAAGAGGAAGAACTAGGACTGAGGAAACCGCAATCAGAGAGTAGTCACTCAAATAAGCCAGCATAATGATTTAATCATGAACATGCTTCAAACAAAATAAAATTAAAAAGAAAAAAAGAAAAAAGAGTCATCAAAACCATAAAATGTGGGCAAGGGATGTTAGGAAGTAAATAACCCTTTTTGTTTGTTTGTTTGTATATTTCTCTTCTTAATTTTAATATAGTAATGAAGGGTTTGAACTTACAGGACCATCAGGCTAAAACACACAATTATGGGAAGGGGTTAGCATACTTAAAAAACAGGGCAACCACAAGCCAAAAGCAAATATTGCATTTGCAGAAAATGGAAAAAAAAATACACTCAAGCAGATAATAACAGGAGACCATCCAACCAAAAAAAAAAAAAAAAAAAGAAAGGAAGAATGGAGAACCATAGAATCAACTGGAACACGAGGTTCAAATGGCAATAAATAATCATCTATCAATTATCACCTTAAATGTCAATGGACTGAATGCCCCAATCAAAAGACACAGAGTGGCAGGGTGGATAAAAAGGCAAAAACCTTCACTATGCTGCCTACAAGAAACTCACCTTAGGACAAAAGATACATATAGATTGAAAGTGAAAGGGTGGGGAAAAATATTTCACGCCAATAGACATGACAGAAAAGCAGGAGTCGCAACGCTCATATCAGACAAAATAGACTTTAAAACAAAAGACATAAAGACAAAGAAGGACACTACTTAATGATTAAGGGATCCATCCAAGGAGAGGATGTTACTATCGTCAACATATATGCCCCAAATATAGGAGCACCCAGATACATACAACAAATATTGACAGACATAAAGGGAGATATTGATGAGAATACAATCATAGTAGGAGACCTTAATACCCCCCTCACATCAATGGACAGATCCTCTAGACAGAAAACCAATAAAGCAACAGAGATCCTAAAGGAAACAATAGAAAAGTTAGACTTCATTGATATCTTCAGGACACTACATCCAAAAAAAGCAGAATTCACATTCTTCTCAAATGCTCATGGAACATTCTCAAGAATCGACCACATATTGGGACACAAAGCTAATCTCAATAAATTTAGGAGCATAGAAATTATCTCAAGTATCTTCTCTGACCACAATGCCATGAAGTTAGAAATCAACCATGGGAAAAGGAAAGAGAAAAAACCTACTGCATGGAGACTAAACAACATGCTACTAAAAAACTAATGGGTCAATGAGGAAGTCAAGAAGGAAATTAAAAACTACCTTGAAACAAATGATAATGAAGACACAACCGCTCAAAATCTATGGGATGCTGCGAAAGCAGTGCTCAGAGGGAAATTTATAGCAATACAGGCCTTTCTCAAAAAAGAAGAAAGATCCCAAATTGACAACTTAACCCTCCACCTAAATGAATTAGAAAAAGAAGAACAAAAAAGTCCTAAAGTCAGCAGAAGGAAGGAAGTTATAAAGATCAAAGAAGAAATCAATAAAATAGAGACTCAAAAAACAATAGAGAAAATTAATAAAACCAAGAGCTGGTTCTTTGAAAAGGTCAACAAAATTGACAAACCCCTGGCCAGATTCACTAAAAAGAGGAGAGAAAGAACCCAAATAGCCAAAATTATAAATGAAAAAGGAGAAATCACAACAGATACAGCAGAAATACAAAAAACCATAAGAGAATACTGTGAACAACTCTACGGCAACAAGTTTGACAATCTGGAAGAAATGGACAATTTTCTAGAATCTTACAGCCTGCCAAAACTGAATCAAGTAGAAACAGACCAACTGAACAGACCGATCACTAGAAATGAAATGGAAGAGGTCATAAAATCACTCCCTACAAATAAAAGTCCAGGACCAGATGGCTTCACAGGTGAATTCTATCAAACATATAAAGAGGAATTGGTGCCCATCCTCCTGAAACTCTTTCAAAAGGTTGAAGAAGAAGGAATACTCCCAAAGACATTCTATGATGCCACCATCACCCTCATTCCAAAACCAGACAGAGATACCACCAAAAAAGAAAACTATCGCCCAATATCATTGATGAATATAGATGCAAAAATTCTCAACAAAATCTTAGCCAACCGAATCCAACAACATATCAAAAAAATTATACACCATGACCAGGTGGGGTTCATCCCAGGTTCACAAGGATGGTTCAACATACGCAAATCAATCAGCATCATACACCACATTAACCAAAAAAAAAGTCAAAAATCATATGATCATCTCAATAGACGCAGAAAAAGCATTTGACAAAGTCCAACATCCATTCATGATCAAGACCCTCGCCAAATTGGTATAGAGGGAACATTCCTGAATATAATCAAAGCCATTTATGAGAAACCCACGGCAAATATAATCCTCAATGGCGAAAAACTGAAAGCCTTCTCACTCAAATCTGGAACAAGACAGGGATGCCCACTCTCACCACTGCTCTGCAACATCGTTTTGGAAGTCCTAGCCACAGCACTTAGACAAACAAAAGAAATAAAAGGCATCCATCTAGGAAGAGAAGAGCTCAAACTGTCACTGTATGCAGATGACATGATACTATCCATAGAAAACCCGAAGGACTCAACCCCAAAACTCCTTGAACTGATTAATAAATTCAGCAAAGTAGCAGGATATAAGATTCACATTCAGAAGTCAGTTGCATTTCTGTATACCAGCAATGAAATATTAGAAAAGGAATACAAAAATACAATACCTTTTAAAATTGCACCTCACAAAATCAAATACCTCGGAATACACCTGACCAAGGAGGTAAAGGACCTATATGCCGAGAACTATAAAACTTTAATCAAAGAAATCAAAGAAGATGTAAAGAAATGGAAAGATACTCCATGTTCCTGGATTGGGAAAATCAATATTGTAAAAATGGCCATACTACCCAAAGCAATCTACAGATTCAATGCAATCCCTATCCAATTACCCAGGACATTTTTCACAGAACTAGAACAAACAATCCAAACATTTATATGGAACCACAAAAGACCCAGAATCGCCAAAGCAATCCTGAGAACCAAAAACCAAGCAGGAGGCATAACTCTCTCAGACTTCAAGAAATACTACAAAGCCACAGTCATCAAAACAGTGTGGTACTGGGATCAAAACAGACAGACAGACCAATGGAACAGAATAGAGAACCCGGAAATAAACCCGGACACCTATGCTCAATTAATCTTTGACAAGGGAGGCAAGAACATCAAATGGGAAAAAGAAAGTCTATTCAGCAAGCATTGCTGGGAAACCTGGACAGCTGCATGCAAAGCAATGAAACTAGAACACACCCTCCCACCATGCACAAAAATAAACTCAAAGTGGCTGAAAGACTTATACGACAGGACACCATCAAACTCCTAGAAGAAAACATAGGCAAAACACTCTCTGACATCAACCTCATGAATATGTTCTCAGGTCAGTCTCCCAAAGCAATAGATATAAGAGCAAAAATAAACCCATGGGACATTATCAAACTGAAAAGCTTTTGCACAGCAAAGGAAACCCAAAAGAAAACAAAAAGACAACTTACAGAATGGGAGAAAATAGTTTCAAATGATGCAACTGACAAGGGCTTAATCTCTAGAATATATAAACAACTTATACAACCCAACAGCAAAAAAGCCAATCAATCAATGGAAAAATGGGCAAAAGACCTGAATAGACATTTCTCCAAAGAAGATATACAGATGGCCAGCAAACACATGAAAAAATGCTCAACATCGCTGATTATAAGAGAAATGCAAATCAAAACTACCATGAGTTATCACCTCACACCAGTCAGAATGGCCATCATTAAGAAGTCAACAAATAACAAGTGCTGGAGGGGCTGTGGGGAAAAGGGAACCCTCCTGCACTGTTGGTGGGAATGTCAACTGGTACAGCCACTATGAAGAACAGTTTGGAGATACCTTAGAAATCTATACATAGAACTTCCATATGACCCTGCAATCCCACTCTTGGGCATCTATCTGGACAAAACTCTACTTAAAAGAGGCACGTGCACCCGCATGTTCATTGCAGCACTATTCACAATAGCCAGGACATGGAAACAACCCAAATGTCCATCGACAGAGGATTGGATTCGGAAGAGGTGGTATATATACACAATGGAATACTACTCAGCCATCAAAAAGAATGACATAATGCCATTTGCAGCAACATGGATGGAACTAGAGAATCTCATCCTGAGTGAAATGAGCCAGAAAGACAAAGACAAATACCATATGATATCACTTATAACTGGAATCTAATATTCAGCACAAATGACCATCTCCTCAGAAAAGAAAATTATGGACTTGGAGAAGAGACTTGTGGCTGCCTGATGGGAGGGGGAGGGAGTGGGAGGGATCGGGAGCTTGGGCTTATCAGATACAACTTAGAATAGATTTACAAGGAGATCCTGCTGAATAGCATTGAGAACTTTGTCTAGATACTCACGTTGCAACAGAAGAAAGGCTGGGGGAAAAAATGTAATTGTAATGTATACATGTAAGGATAACTTGACCCCCTTGCTATACAGTGGGAAAATTTAAAAAAATTATTAAAAAAAAGAAAAAAAATCACATATTACATACTAACATAGGTTTCATATTATTGACATTGAATACAATATAATAAATAAAAATTTAAAAAAAATTTAGCAAACTAGTAATGAAGAGCGTACATCCTCAAAATGACAAAGGGTATCTAGAACTTCAATAAAGCTGCAGCGAATTTTATCCTGGCCTGGTTATTACATTCCTAAGTCAGTTTGTCTATCCAGTTATCTTAATTTTTTTTTTCTGTCTTTTTGCCTTTTCTAGGGCTGCTCCCACAGCGTGTGTAGGTTCCCAGGCTAGGGGTCCAATCAGAGCTGTAGCCACCAGCCTACACCAGAGCCACAGCAATGCAGTTATCTTAATTTTTATAAGCCACTGATACACGGTCTTAATTACTATAGATTCTTAATCATGATCTGCTAGAATCCATTACAGTGTCTGCTATTCTTGGCCCTTTTCCTTAGCCATATTAGAGTCAAATAAGTGGTATTTTTATTGGAATTAGACTGATTCTATAATCAATTTGGGGAGAATTTATATCTTTACTATACTGAGTCATCCAAATCATGAACATAGTATATTTCTCCATATATTCAAGTCTTATGTCTCTCAAATTTTCATAATTTTGCATATCAGGGCTTTTTATATCTTTTGTTAGGCTTACTCCTGGGTACCTGATATTTGATGCTAATAGTCTCTCTTTGAGTATGTTTTTTTTTCTGGTGTATTTATTTCTGGTACATAGGAATGCAATAGACTTTGGATATTGATCCTATACCCAGACATATAATTCCATTAGTTGCAAATGACAGTCTTATTTCTCCCTTTCTAATTCATTTGCCTTAAACTTCTCTTAATTGTACCGCCTGACTTCCAGTACATTGTTCAACATAATTGGAGATAATAGGACATTCTAAAGGGAATGTGCCTAGTGTCTCCTCATAAGAATTATGTTAACTATGCTTTTTTTAATAGATACTTTTACAAGGTTAACAAGGTTCCTCCTACCCTTTTTTTTTTTTTTTTCGTCGTTGTTGTTGTTGCTATTTCTTTGGGCCGCTCCCAAGGCATATGGAGGTTCCCAGGCTAGGGGTCGAATCGGAGCTGTAGCCACCGGCCTACGCCAGAGCCACAGCAAGGAGGGATCCGAACCGCGTCTGCGACCTACACCACAGATCACGGCAACGCCGGATCACGGCAACGCCGGATTGTTAACCCACTGAGCAAGGGCAGGGACCGAACCCGCAACCTCATGGTTCCTAGTCGGATTCGTTAACCACTGCGCCACGACGGGAACTCCTCCTCCTACTCTAAATTACTAAGGGTGGTATCAACAGTGAGTAGTAGGTTTATATGGGTTCCCACTGTGGTGCAGTAGGTTTAGGATCCAGCACTGCCGGAGCCGTGGCATATGTCACAGCTGGAGTTTAGATTTGATCCCTGAACTGGGAAACTCCATACGCTGCTGGTGTGGTTGAAGGGAAAAAAAAAAAAGAATTTGTAGTATGAAAAAGTGGTGAATTTAAGCAAATGTTTTTCTACATCTATTGAGAGGATCATTTTTTCTCCTTTACACTGTGAAGGTAGTGAAATAGATGAACAGCTCTTCTAATATTAAACTATCTTTGCATAGATGGTATGCAAACACAATTGAATTAAGCTGGCATTTTATTCAGGATTTTTAAATGTTATCTGTTTGAGTGAAAAGGACATTCACTTTCTCATAATGTTCTTCTTCTTTTTTTTTTGCTTTGCTTTTTAGGTACACATCCGAAGCATTTGGAAGTTCCCAGGCTAGGGGTGCAATAGGAGCTTCAGCCGCTGGCCTATACCACAGTCACAGCAACATGGGATCCAAGCCCTGTCTGTGACCCACACTACAGCTCAGGGCAATAATGGATCCCCAACCCACTGAGGGAGGCCAGGGATCGAACCTGTGTCCTCATGGATGCTAGTTAAGTTCATTACCGCTGAGCCATGATGGGAACTTCACCTTATTTGGTTTTTGAATCAAGACTATTCTTGTCTCATAGAATATATTTATAAACTCTTTTACTCTGTATTTAAGAAATAAACTCTTGGTAAAATGTGGAAGCTTAGTAATACTTTTCTGTAAAGCCATTTAAGTCTAGAGTTTTCTTTTTCCTTTTTGTCATTTTAGGGCCGCACCCACGGCATATGGAGGTTTCCAGGCCAGGGGTCTAATCGCAGCTGTAGCCACTGGCCTACACCACAGCCACAGCAACACAGGATCCCAGCTGCATCTGCGACCTACATCACAGCTCAGGGCAATGCCAGATCCTTAACTCTCAGGTTTCTTGAGCCAATATAGGAAGACAGGCAGGGGGAAGCAGATGAAGCAATAACCAAAGAGATCAAGTAGAAAAGAGCTATCAGATAATAATAAACAGTCTTAAGTATAGTATCGATATGGTGATGAATGTTAAAATTTTCTTGAGACTGTACACCGTGTGCAGAGAAATACGCAAAAACAGCATCTCCAAGTGAAATGACATTATATTTGGGATCTCTTCAAAAATTTTAAAGGAAAGATGGGGAAACATGAAACAAGATGGGCCAAATATTAATTGTTGAAGCTGAGTGACTGGTATATATAAGCTGATTATACTAATAGACTTTTTTTTTTTTATATGTATCTTTTTACCATTTCTTGGGCTGCTCTCACGGCATATGGAGGTTCCCAGGCTAGGGGTCAAATCGGAGCTGTAGCCAATGGCCTACGCCAGAGCCACAGCAACGCAGGATCCGAGCCGCGTCTGCGACCTACACCACAGCTCGGGGCTACGCCGGATCCCCAATCCACTGAGGAAGGCCAGGGATCAAACCTGCAACCTCACGGTTCCTAGTCGGATTCGTTAATCACTGAGCCACGACGGGAACTCCCATTAATCGACTTTTCTGTGAGATTTTCCACAAGTCTCTGTAAAAACATCCCCTAGTAAGATTTTCTTTTCTGGGTTGGGCCAGAAAGTTAGTGATTTCCTTACCCAACTCCCTTCACAGTTTATTGACAGCTCTACTATCACAGTACTTCATTATGCCTAACTAGTTAGGCATACATTACGGTTGTTATTTAAAAATTATGAAGTGTGCCTCGAGTGCAAAAAACTGTTATGTGCTGGGTATCCAGCAGTGAACGAAACAAAACATGCCCTCCACACTCGTTTCATGGAGAGTACCTCACAGTGCCAATGGTGGGGACAGACAGTACCCCAGGCAGCATGCAACTCCGTGCCTGCAATTGCCTGGCAGGAAACCTGCAGGCCTTCATAAGGTGGGGACTTCCTCCATACAAGGTGATGAAGGTGGCCTTTAGAGGAAAGAATCCTTAGGCTGAGAGCCAAAGAATAAAGCGCTAATCTTGTGTGAGGGAGGCGGTGGGGACGTGAGGATGTTCTCACCTGTATTGTGCTAGAACACTGCACAAAAATCACACATGCTCGTTATGGAAAATGTGAAAAACACAAGGATCACTTTGACGTGTAAAAAAACCCCACTACTTACACTGTGTCATATTTTTCTCCAGCAACTTTATTTTACACGCACACGTGTTTTAAACCAGGATTCAATGCTAAGAAGCCAAAAGAACGTTTACAAACCACTTTTAACTGCACTGTGCTGTACTAAACACCATTATTTTAGTAATCTTTTTATTTTTCCATATACCCACGCACAGGCCTATCCGCAGATGCAATAGGGTAGGAAGAGTTTTCACCTAAGGGGTCTCTGGTGCACGACCTCATCATCGCCATCACTGCGCGGCGAGCTTCCGGAACCTCACTGCACCATCATCGCAGTGGGACACCTGGACACCTTCCTCAACTCAGGGGGAACATCACCTTTCCCGCGTGCAAACTGCGCCAAACCTGACCTCCAGCGCCCTCTAGACGACTCCTCCCCCTACGCCCGGAGGGTGGCGAGGTGACTCTCCTCGCCTCCCACAGACTTCAGCCTCGCATCCGGGACTGAAAGGTGCGCCTGCGCACAGGCGGCAGCTCCACGGGCAGTCCCCGCCCGTCCTCTGGCCTCACCAAACACCGCGATACCTTGCCCCTCCCTCAGGTTCACAGCCCCAACCGCTCTGCCGACCTGGAACCTTCTAAGCTCAGGAGCACGCGCCTTGCGGCCCTTAACACCCAGACTCCGCCCTCTCCTGGCCACGCTCTCTTCCGTCAGGGAGTTCACCGCCCTCACGCCACGCCAATCATCCACATCTTTCCTCGGCCAACTTCGCAACAGGCTTCTGATTGGCTAATCTTGGGGGCGAATGCCGCGAAGGGGCGGTGACGATAGGCTGGAAACACGTTCCGGCCTCACCGCAGAGAGAACGTAGGTGATTGGTCGACACCGTTGTCCAATCAGTGGTGGGCTGTCGGATTCAAACCGGGCTCGTTCGGCTTGCGGTCGGTTGGTCTCAGTAGAGTCGTTGCTTTGGTCCGTCTTGGGCGTGTTGCTCTCTGCGCTCGCTCTTCGCATCCCGTCGCTTCGGTTCAGCGCAGGCTACCCGCCCTCTTGCAGGATGGCCCATAAACAGATCTACTACTCCGACAAATACTTTGATGAGCACTACGAGTACCGGTAAGCGGGCCGGCCGGGCTCCCTCAGCCGCGGCCCTGAGTGGGCCCGAGTTGGAACCAGGGGCCAGGGCCGGGAGTCGGGGTCGAACCTCATCCAGCTGGGGTTTGGGTCCAGGCCGGGGCCGGAGGGAAGTTGGAGCCGCGGCCGTGTCAGGGCCCGGCCGTCCTGGCGGGAGCGCGAGGCTCCCCTCGCTTGGCGGCCCGGCCCAGCCGGCTTCCGCCCTTTGTTCCAGTCTGTGAGGAGGACAAGGCTCGGGCGGGGAAGGGGCCTCTTCTGGTGCTGTGTCAGGCCTTAAAGGGAAGGGGCCGAGGGCCGAAGCGGACCCGCAGTGGCCAGAATCTAGCCCGTTTCCTGTAGCAGCGTAGCGGTTCTTAAGAACTTTTCCTCCAAGTTGGCTTCCTGCAAACCCCGTCTCAGTCGGAGCGGGCGCCGGGCTGTCGGAAGAGTAGTTGTAGTTTGATAACATCGCCAGAGCAACTTTTTTATTTTTATTTTTTTTGCATTTGAAGTTAACGGCACTAAAAATGTTGCTGGGGGGAGGGGGAAGTCCCCGAAAAATGAACTTCCCTTGGGATTTGAAATGTGTATTGAGTTTGGCGACTTTGGTGGCCGCTGGTGCTTGTTAACCCTCATGGGTCATTGAAAGAGCTTCCTTTGGATACTAGATTGAGAACTCTAGTGGACTTGGGGCATTTTTTTCCGGCTAGTGTACATCTGCCAAGTAGTTTTTGGCTTCGAGGGATACTTGACTTTTGCATCATGAAGTGAGGCTCTAGAGAGTAGAGTGTAGTTTAGTTGCTAAATTAATCTGTTAAATTGACGAATTGGACGGTGTTAGGGAGGAAAGTTCTTAGCCTTAAACTGGGGCGTGGCTTCAAAGACCAGCCCCACCCAGTTCCCCTGGGCGGTGTCCAGGACGTGGCGTTCTAGAAAACTACCAACGGGTAGGAGGGGCCAAGCGGTGACCTGGTTTTATGTCTGCTCTCCTTTTAGATTACGTTTCCCAGAATGCTGTTTGAGTCAGAAAGGATTTAACAGTGGGTGGTCTCTTTTTCTCCCCTTAGTACCTTAGAAATCTATATTCTCTGGAGAAAAACCTGAGGATTTCTCTGGGCAGCTCACAGATTAGTAATACCTTCATTGTTTCACATTCCTAGTTGGAAAAGTCTTTTTTTTTTTTAACTATAGATGATAAATTTGAAGTAGATTGTCTTATTTTTATGTGGTAACAACGAACTGTACTGTTCTAGTCCTGTAATATGTTGGCATAATGTTCTTGGCAATTTGACAGTATGCCATATTGGCCATATGTTGGCGTGATGTCAGACAAGAGTCTATCTGGGACTATCCTGTAATGGGCGGAATGTAAACTATAATCTTTCCAAAATCTGGAAAAATATTAATTGTGAAACGTCTCACTCCTACTAGTACTTTTTAGAACTTTTCCTGCAGTAATCCCATTTCTAGTTTCAGGATACTAACATAATCATCAATGAGCACTAAAAACTAGACTGTGCTATCAAAAAGTTAACCTAATTTACTAAGTGGTTTGTGTGGAGTAGTGAGTAAAAGAAAATCCTGTGGTATCTGAAATGATACATTTAACCCATTGTTAATTAGTGCTAGTCTTTATTGACCAAGCCACTTGCCTTTATCTAACGAGACAGTAACTGATCTCCAGAGATACTTTAGACTGATGATGAGTCACTGAGGTGTGATACTAGGGTAGTTTTTATGTAAGGTGGTTCAGCATGCAGTATGAATTTCAAAAGCTGGTATTTGTTTTATATTAGTATTTTTCCCATCCACAACTGTCTGCCCTCATGATTGTATCTTGCAGTGTTGTCTTAGTAGCTACTTTGTTTATACCTAACAGCCTTTACTTTCCCTCACCCTCTGTGACAAGCCCTTGGTGCTGAAATAAATGTTGGATTTTGAAAATTTTCCCTTACATGTAGTTAGAAATATATAGTTAAACCATGCAGAAAAAATATATATATAGGTAGAATTCTCATCTGAGTTTGAAGCTGCTTAAAGATTTTTCCCTTATCAAATCTTGATGAAGGTGAACCTGTTTCCATGGTTTATAGAGAAGGTAAGGTAGGGGTTGTGACTTCTATCTAAACATACGTTGGTACATGTTGTAGGGCATACATAATAGTACAAAAGCTAGTTAGTATTTTACTTTCTCTTGAGACTAATCAGCAATTACGTAGAAGAAATAAAGTAACAGGCTATTTGCAGAGCCTTAACAGCAAATGTTAAAGCAGTATTTCAGGAGTGAATGCGGTAACTGTTAAGTATTACCAATTATGGTATTAAGCATAATTTGACTTGGTGGCCTACGGCCATCAAGCAACATAATACAATTGTTTTAAGGCTTGATTATGTTCCACAAATTATAGCAAATTAATTTTGAACAAAGTATAAAGCAACTTTTGAAGTTTATACAAGGTCTACTACAAATCTATAATGTTGAGTAACAGGGAAAGTTAACTGTCACAAGTTAAAGACTTTTTTCCCTCTTTTGTAAAAGGCTACCTGGGTCTGCTGATAGACAGCTTCTACAATCAGGGGCCATTTGCTATTTATAATCACTTCTGTAATCTTAGTTGGCTTCTTTAGCTCCCTGATTACATCATATTTTTCTCATAACCAAGAGGAAGGAGAAAAAAAGGATTGGGCCTGTTTTCCTTTTGAGTATACTTTCCATAATTTGCGTATTTTGTGCTTATATCCTGTTGGGTCCAGGAATTAGTCACTTGTGACCAGAGGTAGCTTGCAGGGGAGGCTAGTATGTTTTGGATGGCTATGTGTCCCACTTTGGGGTTGGCTTTTTTTTTTTTTTTTGAGGTTGTTCTTGAAGAAGATTGAGACAACTGGCAAACAGTCTCTATTAGGGGAAAAAGTTAATCATAATAAAACGCCTTCTACTTTTGGACTGCATATTCTTTTTTGGTACATGGGAAGTGTCTGGGCCAAGGATCTAATTGAACCGCAGCAGCGTGCCAGACCAGGGATGGAACTCTTGCCTCTGGAAGCGACTTGAGCTGCTGCAATAGTCGAATCCTTCATCCACTGTGCCATAGTAGGAACTCCTTGGACTCATGTTCTTACCTATAATTTGAGCACAGACCATCAAAAATCAGAATGACAGGTAGGAGTTCATGTTGTGGCTCAGGGGAAACAAATCTGACTAGCATCCTTGAAGACACAGGTTCGATCCCTGGCCTCACTCAGTGGGTTAAGGATTTAGCATTGCTGTGGCTGTGGTGTAGGCTGGTGGCTACAGTTCCAATTTGACCCCTAGCCTGGGAACCTCCGTGTGCCTCGGGTGCAGCCCTAAAAAGACACCCCACCCTCCAAAAAATGAAAGGTAGTCCTTAAGATTGGCAATGGTAATGTAATAGAGTTGGTTTAAAGAATTCTGCTCTAAGGACAAAAAACTCAAATTTTAAGTATCTTGAAGATGCATTTGTGAAGTGATCATTATTGTAGGAAAGGCATATTTACATACAGCACTAATATTTGGCTATATTTTTTAACAGGCATGTCATGTTACCCAGAGAACTTTCCAAACAAGTACCCAAAACGCATCTGATGTCTGAAGAGGAGTGGAGGAGACTTGGTGTCCAACAGAGTCTAGGCTGGGTTCATTACATGATTCATGAGCCAGGTAAGTTTTGCTATTTAGGGAAGTATTAATTGAATTAAAATAGTAGTGGTTGTTAAATTTTTTAGTAATAGTGACATTCAGTGATATCGAAAATTAACTCTGAAAGGCTCGACTATTTTTGAATGACTGGTATATAAAATACCACGAGTGAAAATAATGCATTATTCTACCTGCAAAAATAATGTATGAAGTAAAAAAAAAATAGTGAACTCAAGTGTGCTACTATGTTCATTGCTTGTTTCTTGAGTGCTTATGCTATTATGTGGTATTTACCAGGGTTTTCCAGATACTAAACTAGACTAATCGGAGTTCTTGTCATGGCGCAGTGGAAATGAATCTGACTAGGAACCATGAGGTTGCGGGTTCGATCCCTGGGCTTGCTCAGTGGGTTAAGGATCCAGAGTTGCCGTGAGCTGTGGTGTAGGTCAAAGACACTGCCCGGATCTGGCATTGCTGTGGCTGTAGCATAGGCCAGCAGCAACAGCTCCGATTAGACCCTAGCCTGGGAACCTCCATATGATCGTACTAAGCAACTAAGGACCTTTACTGTGGATTCCTGGTTAGTTCCCCACCTACTGAAATAGAAACTACTCCTGGGACCTGCATTTTTTCAATGAAATCTTTTCCCCACAAGAGGGAACCCTTTACTTTTCACTGGAATTGAGATTCTTAAGATAGAAACCATTCTCCTTGACTCTCAGGTAACTTAGTTTCCATCCCTTTTTTCATATACCTCAATAAGTAACATTGACTATATTTTACTTTATTTTGGTTCAGTTGAGAATTCTTTGAATTTTTGTTGAATGAATCAAAATTCACCATATTCACAAATGATATAAAACATTTTCTTCCCACAGAACCACACATTCTTCTCTTTAGACGACCTCTTCCAAAAGACCAACAAAAATGAAGAACATCTGGGGATCGTCAGTTAAATCTTTGTCAAATTTAATGTATATGTGTATATAAGGTAGTATTCAGTGAATACTTGAAAAATGTACAAATTGTTCATCCGTACCTGTGCATGAGCTGTATTCTTCACAGCAACAGAGCTCAGTTAAATGCAACTACAAGTAGGTTACTGTAAGGTGTTTAAAATTTCTTCTAGTCAGTTTTTTCTTAATATAAGTGCCTGTTTGACTTTACCTGTTGCTTTTGTTAAATAAAGTTTGTATGTTGCATTTATCATGGTTTGAAGTTATTGAGGTTTGTTTTCTCATTTGTGACTATTGAGGATGTTTGATTTCATTCAGTTTTATAATTTTGGTCCTGAAGAAATAAATTCACTTTAGAAAAGTAAAATGTTAAGTGGCTTTAAACCCATTAGCTTAGTGTGGGTTTAAATTTACCAAGGAACCAAATAGAGCCAAAGTAGATTTTATAGCTCTGTTGTTAATCTAGTTCCTGGAGAACTGGCTAGAATCTTCAATTGAACAAAAGCCCAATTTAATATTTTCAGGCTGCTTCCACTTATCTAAGAAATGCCGCACCTAGTAATCTTGGAAGAAACCACTTAAGCCCATTTCTCCAAGTGCCAAGTGGGGACAAAGTTTCATAAAATACCACAGCATTTTAAAACTTGGAAAGCACTCTTCTGTGCCATGTTTGTTTTGTGTCTGTTAAATTGCTTTTAGCTGCTTTTATGGTCATCTCTGCAGCATATGGAGTTCCCAGGCCAGGGATCAGATATAAGCCACAACTAGCCAGATCCTTAACCCACTGGGCGAGGTGGGGAGGGTCAGACCCTCATCCTCATGGATACTAGTTGAGTTCTTAACCTGCTGGGCCACAAAGGGAACTCGGAGAAGCCTTTTTGTCAGTAAGTGTAAGAAAGAACTAGTGTGGTAGTCCTCTGTGTGCCCCTCTCTCTAGAAAGGGTTGCCTTTACAGGTAGGACAATAAATACAGAAGGGTGGTGATGGACAGGAGCATAGAACTTAATCCCGTCCCCAGGGTCCAGTCAGAAGTATGGGGTTAGGCCAACAGAAAGATGTCAGAATTGGTAATAAGTAAACTGTTGTACTCAGCATGTTGGGAGGGAGGGGTGACACCTCCCCCTCAATCTCCAGCATGGCTTACTGTCAGACCTAGGCCTCTCCCCACTCTGGAGGTTTGGGTGTGTCCAAGTATGTATAATTGACCTGTGGGACACTGCACACAAGGACACCAGGAGAACTGGAGCTTTTTGCATCTACTGTTTGAAATACCTGGTAGTTACTCAACAGAGGAAAATCTGCAGTTAGCCTCCAGTTTAGGATTTTCAACATAACACCTATTGATCAAGCAGCCTGCACTTTTCTTCCCCAAACAAGATTCTTGGTTCTGTGCCGCCCCTGCCCTCCCCTCCTTCCCCCCAACCCCCCAAGTCTCCAGGGCACTGCCATCATTTTCCCATCCTAACGCCTCCAGTCCTGTGGATTGCCTTTTTCCACCTTTTCCGTCTTCCATTCCCAGCACATTTTCTTCCTACTGGTCAGAAGCCATTTGTGGAACCGAGCAGTTTTGAAATTCTCTGGTTACTACCAAACTGCCTTAGATTCCTGAAAGTCTAAAATGCCAAGTCTTGCTGGCTTTCTCCCTTAGCAGGAATACAGAGTATGCAGGTCCTTTAGGTTCCAAACCTCCCCCACAGACCCGTGCCCGCCACCCTGTGCACCAGGCCTGGCAGGCCGCATTCCGGGGGGGTTCTCCGCGGCCTTTTCGGAGAGAAAATCGTGTAACTCCACACTGAACACGGACGCTGCAGCGCCGCCTCTGACGTACACCCCACCGACCACTTCGCGCAAGCTCAGAGCTGCCGCCGCCGTGAGCACTTCCGGCCGGAAGCAGGGCGGGGCCGAGGCGCGTTTTTGTGGCGCATTTCCTGGCGTCAGCTCCGAAGGCGGAAAAGCGGAGAGGAGAGCGACGAGCTTCGCCCCGGCCAGCCGGCCCTCCTTCTAACCGCCCGCCATGGCGTCGGAGGGGCCGCGGGAGCCTGCGGGCGAGGTGAGGCTGGCGACTCAGGGGGCCCCGCAGTGTTGTCCGGGAGCGGGAGGGGTAGGAAGAAGACGCGCGGACCAGAGGCTGGTTGGACTGGGGGTGTCGGGGCAGGCTGCCGGGGTCCCCTGCCCCCAGGTCTTTCCACACGGCCTGCGATTAAACAGGATGAGGAAGGACGCGGTCAACCGAGGTTGCCGACGGGCTGCGCGACCAGTCCGGCTCACCACACAGGAGGGCTGGAACAGCTTGTTTAAAGCAGCTGGTTGAGACGTTTTTGAAGCGGAAGTCTCTGCTCGACTTGCTCAGGGTAACCTCTAGAAAGGAGTCCTGGCACTCACATAAATCGACTTTCAAACTATTTAAGAACCGTGATTATAAGCTGTTAGTGAAAGTAAACCTCTCAATACAGATCTAAAAACGGAAAGAAAAAAACAGCAAGTTTTTACATTCAAATTCCAAAGGCTCATGGCGATTGAAAAGGTTTTCTAGCGAAGATTGCTTTTGCGTTACAACAAAACAACTTTTTAGTGGTTCGCAGAGGGAAAAGCAGCTGTTTTAAGTTCTTTGAGAAATCTAATGGAAATAAAACTTCCGCAATGTGTTTTGAGTGTTACCGTTAAGTTCCACGTCCTCGATTATCCCTAACTCAGCTAAGAGAAGTAAACTGCGTGAAAACTAAGGGAAACGGTGTCAGTTTCGGCTTTGACTATATAGTCTGGGTTGGATTTTACTCCCACTTTCGTTAGTTCTTTATTTTTCATTTTTAACATTTGGTAGCCTGCTTTTTTTTTCTATTGAAAAAGCTTTTGGGGAGAAATTGTTAGCGAACAAATTATTGTCTTTGCTGTGTAGAAGTATTTGGCACTGGGATTAACATTTTTGGGGCTTCTACAAGGGAGGGTCTCTCTTGATTTTGCCTTGTTTTGTTTTGACTTGGTTGATCTCAGAAGGTATGTAGCCACCACACCCCCCTTTTTCCCTCAGGGCATCAAGTTGTCAGCAGATGTCAAACCGTTTGTCCCCAAATTTGCTGGACTCAGTGTGGCATGGTCAGAATCTTCAGAAACACGGGTTTTCCCCAGCTGTGCAGCCACGACTTACTATCCATGTGTCCAGGAACTAGCAGTGCCTGAGTATGTATTCTTTCAAACATCTTATCTTACCTTATTGCTTGGCTTTAATGGTGATTACAAATATGCTGGTTTGAAGTATGCTGCAGCTAACACATTAAAGTTGTCAGAATAACTATAGAAGATACTCCTCAGCCAAGAGGGATCTGAGCTTAACTGTGTCCTGCACCAAAACCCGAAGCTTCACCTCTCCTTTTCTTCAAACTCATTTCATTATTTTGGGCAAAGAAAGCATGGACATGGCGTTTCATTTATTAGTTGGAAATGCAGTTACAGTTTGAAACTATATCATGCATCTGATAGGAAATGAAATGGCAGGAATGAGCAGGTGAGAGGAAATGGGGCAAAGAAAAGGCCAAATTAAACATGCTCATGGGTTTTAGGCCTTAACATTGAAAAATCTTGCTCGGATGTAGGGGGGCCTATCAATCATGGCTGCCTCTTTGTGAGGATGATTCTTTTTTTTTTTTTTTTGTCTTTTTGCCATTTCTTGAGCCTCTCCCGCGGCATATGAAGGTTCCCAGGCTAGGGGTCTAATCGGAGCTGTAGCCGCCAGCCTACGCCAGAGCCACAGCAACACTGAATCTGAGCCATGTCTGCGACGTACACCACAGCTCACAGCAACGCTGGATCGTTAACCCACTGAGCAAAGGGCAGGGACCGAACCCGAAACCTCATGGTTCCTAGTCGGATTCGTTAACCACTGTGCCACGACGGGAACTCCAGTGTGGATGATTCTTTTGGAAATTGAGGGGGTTTGCTTTTAGCTGTTGTGCTTTATATGTGTCCTGTGGAGATGGATTCTACAATTTGGCTAAAAATTCTTCTAGATTTTAGTTGAAAGAAGGCTTATATTGTCTTTGAAGTGATTTTTTTTTTCCTTCCCAGGATTTATTCATTGGTATTTACAAAATGATTTCCATTATTAGCTGAATTTAGAGAATTGATTATTAAACCTTTCACATAATTTTGTAGTTAACTTGTAGATTTAATTTTAAGGGATATCTTATACTTATGCTTATATGAAAATCCTTGTCTTTATTAATCTCTCTTAGGGGTCAGACTTGTTTCCTTTTTCCCCAGTAACTGCATGATATGATTGAAAATAGTTTTATTGTCCCTTTTAGAACCGCACCCACAGCACATGGAAATTCCCAGGCTAGGGGTTAAATTGGAACTGTAGCTGCCAGCCTATACCACAGTCACAGCAACTCAGGATCTGAGCCATGTTGGCAACCTACATACACCACAGCTTACGACAACACCAAATCCTTAACCCACTGAGCGAGGCCATGGATCAAACCTGCATCCTCATGAATACTAGTCAGATTCATTATCCCTGAGCCATGACAGGAACCCCCCAAATTATATTTTTTTTGACAAAAATTGAAGCCCTGCCTACATGTGCAGAAGGTTTTTGGTAGGAATATCAAATTTTCCATTGTAATTTCATCCTTGGTAAAAAAGAGATTGTCATGGGTCTCATTTGAGTCATTTCCTGCCAAGGGTGGCTCACATGATAAAATACGAGATATATCTCAGTCTGATAAGGTTCTAAGCCATCTGCTGGGTGAAATTCTAGTGACCCAAAATAAAACATTCATATAGCTAAAGCAGCATTCTGGCAGTAACATGAATTGAGACTAATCAGATGCTCAAGGATGCTCAGTGCTGAATTTAAACATCGTGTTTCTTAATTTCATCTCTTTATAGCTTTGATTTTTTTTTTTTTTAGTGTAATTATGGAAAAGATTGGCTTACTGTATTCCTGCCTGGCAAGAAAACAATTCAGGACAAAGGTGGCATGAAACTAAAGGGCAAGATTAGAAAGGACAAGAGCCTTTAAAGTGAGGACGAAATGATGACACTTTACACAGTGGACAAGTGATTATCTAGTCAAAAATTTTTTTTAAATTATAGTTGATTTACAAAGTTTTGTCAATTTCTGCTGTACAGCACTATCTAGTCAATTCTAATATAAGTTAAGAATTGAATTGTAGTCAGATTTCCTTTAAATGCAGTTATCTCACTGCCTTGAAAAAAGGAGTAGACCTAGGGAGTTCCTGTTGCGGCTCAGCGATAGCAAACCCGACTAGGATCCATGAGGATGTGGGTTCTGTCTCTTGCCTCGCTCAGCGAATTAAGGATCCACCGTTGCCGTGAGCTGTCATGTGGATCTTATATGCGTCTCGAACCCCGTGTTGCTGTAGCCATGGCCTAGACCATCAGTTATAGCTCCAGTCTGACCCCTAGCCTGGGAACCTTCCTATGCCACAGGTGTGGGCCTTAGAAGCAAAAAAATTAAAAAAGAAAGAAAGAAAGAAAAAAAGGAGTAGGCTTTCATAGAAAAGAACAGCTTCTCTTTCCCTCTTGTTCCACTGTAGCGACTTAATTCTGTATGACCTTAGAGGAGGAGCGTGACCTTTTACAGAATATCTACCTCTAGTCCTTCTAATAGTGCACTCCAGGGGGCTTCATTTATTCATTTGAAGTTAATTATTGAAGGGCTTCTATATGGAAAGCACTAGTTGCTATGCTCCTATTTTTTGCCAGTCTTATATAGACTTAAACTTGTGGAGATGGAAGAAAATAGACTACCAGTCTTCTCCAGGTTTACATTATAGACAAGTATCAGTAGAAGTATTCTGGTTTATGGAATTGGTCATTTTTGGGAAGTACTGAGTATTTATTGGTGTAATGAACAAAGAAAATTCTCTGTTCCCAGTGAAGTCCCCAGACAATGACTTTGTTAATTGCCATAGTACATGCTTTTTGACAAATCCTGTGCAGCAAACACATCCATGAGGATACAGGTGTTTGGTTTGGAAATTACTGTGTAAGTTCATTTTTTTCATGTTTGGTATAATCCATGGCGTCGACAGGGAGGTATAGTGTTATCTTTACACAGGAGAAACTGAAGCTAGAAATGCTTGTCCAGAGCTACTCGGACAGGTAGCACCAGGACCACAGTTAGTATTCAGTTCTTCTGACATGAGTTCAGTTTTATTTCCCAAAGCTATTATGGCTGTCAGTAAAGTTGAGCTTTTTCAGTATCTTGCCGTATGCCGTGAAAATCACAGTGCCAGTGGATGCTTTTAAGTTAAACCTCTCGTCTGTGAGAATCGGCGGTTCTCCGCGGAGTGTGGCTCTCATGTCAAGTGGGTGGGTGGATGAGTGGCTGGATTTCTGAAAGGTCCTGGCCTGGTCACAGGGCACTGGATGCAAGTATATGTTTGGGAGACAGTAGAGGAGTAAGTCCCATTGTTAGGTGGGAAGCTGTTCGTCCGTTAGCCGATGGGGTACAGATGAAAAGTTTTAAGTTTGCTGGCTGGGAAATAGGGAGCTTTGGCGGGGGTGGGGTGTGTTTTGAATGGGGTCATGATAATCACTTCTGGACTGGTTCAACTTTATTTTTTTAGTTTTTTTGCTTTTTAGGGCCACACACACGGCATATGGAGGTTCCCAGGCTAGGGGTCAAATTGGAGCTACATCTGCCAGCCACAGCAACACAGGATCTGAGCTGCGTCTGTGACCTACATCACAGCTCACAGCAACGCTGGATCCTTAACCCACTGAGCGAGGCCAGGGATCGAACCCACAACCTCATGGTTCCTGGTCGGAGTTTCTTCCGCTGCGCCATGACGGCAGCTCCTGGACTGGTTCAACTTTAAGGGAGAGGGGCTTGAGGGCTCTAATTGGGTTCCAGGCATTAGAAATAGAGAAGAAAATACATGGAGACCTGCTGCAACAAAAAAGGGTTCAGTGGTTGTCCATAAGGGTTTTGTTGGGAAAGATGCTATAGCAGTTTACAGTTGAATACATGGAAAAGTTTGGGATCATTGATGAGAATATAAGTTGGCAATAGGGCTGGTTTGGGGACCAGATGTTATGTTTAGATTTACATGTGTCAGAGGTGGGAAAAGTGAATTATTAAGTGGAAATGACCTGAAAGCCAGAGATGGAGGCCTGCAAGTAGAGAAAGTGCTGGAATTCAGGTATATATGTGAAGTCCTGGGAGCAGAATGATGAGACCTTCAAACATAGAGTATCTGACAGAGGAGGCCATGCCTTGGAGGAGCCTTTGGAAGATGGGTGAGAGCAAGGAGTGGGCAGAGGTTGCTAAGTCCAGGCTAGTGAAGTTTTTCAGGTGATGTGTTAAAAGGACCAGACCAGTAGGCACCATGTAGTAGAGGCTGCGGAGCGTGGCAGGAAAGAGGTCCTGGGAGACTTGGGGATTGTTGGTAGTGATGGTGAGGGGGAGTGGAGCTGAGAGGTTAGCAGGGGAGTTAGCTTTAGGAGGTCAGCCGCTAGTATCAAAGGGAGGGCGCAGGAGGAGATGGCGGGGCATAAAGGAAGTGTATTATTGTGGCTAAGGGTCATCTGGGTGGTTCGTGGCAACTGGAATTTTAAGGACGAGCCATTTGAAGCCCCGGTAGTCGCTGTAGTTGTCTCTGAGGTTTTATGTCGTCTCTTGTTCTCTGCATGTAATTGTATTTGCCTTGGATGGAAAGGAAAAATAACAACTTTCCAGAGGAAAAAGGCCCAGTGAGGGGATAGAAACTCAAGTGACTGGTCCAAGGTGGGAAACCAAACCAAGGTCTCCTGATTCACGGGTGAAAATTTTCTACGTGACAACAGAAAAATTGTTCCTTTCCACCTCCCCTTCCTTCTACACCTAAACTCCATTGGATTGTTCATTTGTCTATTTTTTGGATGTGGGATGGTCTTTTTTTTTTAATGGCCGCACCTGTGGCACATGGAAGTTCCTGGGCCAGGGATTGAAGCTGAGCCTCAGCTGGGACCTACACCACATCTGAGGCCTATGCCACAGTATTGTGCCAGGCTGGGGATTGATCCCATGCCTCTGGTGACCCAAGCTGCTGCAGTTGGTGTGACCAGAAACTCCAGGATAATCTTTTTAAGAGTTTTTTAAAATTATTGTTGTACCTGCCCATCTTCTCTTGTGAAGAATAGGTTCTTCACCTTCATCTGCTCCTCATTAGATTTTCTGAGCATCAAACAAGATAAAACAGATTCACATCTAGGGTTAGCATCTGGAGAGTGGGATGAAGCTTTGAATCTTTCTCTTTGCAGCACTAGGCCAGGTGTTCTGTGGGACAGAAAAAGGTCAGTAAAAGAGGGTTTGTTGGGATTTTAATTAGGAATAAATATTTCATTATTAGAATCAATTGTTTATAAGTAAACCATCTTGTAAGATCTAAACTTATAAAATATCATGAATAGACAGTGATACCAGGCAGTCTGGTTTAATTCAGTGCTGCAATGAACATTCTCATGTGTTGTAGGTCTTGCCATTAGATAATGACTCCTTTTCTTTAGTGCATGCAGGCTGTTACTTGCAGCCAAGTAGAAACAGACCTCTAAGTGCTGCCTATGCCTGTATCTCCTGATAGTCGAACATTTGAAAGATTGTACGTGATATCTCATCATTAGCTTTGGATCTTCCTGCCTTTCATTGGACCAGTGTACTTTGGGATTTCATTGATTTGCTACAAGAAAATTTGAAGCTCTGGAAAAATCACAGAAACATCTGCTGGTGCTTGTTTGTGGAAATGAAAAGAATGTGATTTGTGTTAACTCAGCTGCTTAGCATTTTGTCATTGTATCAGCTTTCATTGCAAAATGGTTGGAACCTCTGGCCTTGTACCAAATTTGCTAAAAAGTCAATGTTTATATTTTGGTTTAGCCTAGCAGCTTGTGACAGTTGAGGCAATAGCAGCATTCACAGATGGGCCATCTTGTGCATAGTGTCCCCTTTGCAACTCCGGCCCTGCGAGTGAGCAAAGCACAGGATATGGCAATGAGCTTGGAACAGGGAAGGGGCTGGGCAGGCTGTCTGTGGGTGTCCAGAGGCCTTGGGAGGCAGGCCCTGTGAATTGCTGGGGTAGAGGTTGAATGGGCAGTGGGGGCTTTGTAAAAGCCCCCTTTAGAGAGAGCATAGTCTGGTTGGCTCTTTTGGCCAGGGTTGCTGAGAGAGGCTTTTTCCAATATTCAACAGCATGAGAGTGAAAAGCTGCTGGGGCTTCCTTGGGCTTTTCTCTAATGTCCCTTATTATAATAGAGTCCTGTCTTGGAGGTTCCACCTAAGTGATGAAAAAAATAGAACTAAGTTGTCAGCTTTCTTTGCAGGTTAAGAAAGAAGTGCTCAGAGGTCTTACTTGGTTTGTTTTGGTTTGGTTTTTTGTTGTTGTTGTTGGGCTGCACCTGTGGCATATGGAGGTTCCGAGGCTGGGGGTTGAATTGGAGCTTTAGTTGCTGGCCTACAAGCACAGCCACAGCAACACCAGATCTGAGCCATGTCTGTGATCTGCAGCGCAGCTCATGGCAATGCGGGATCCTTAACCCACTGAGCCAGGCCAGGGTCAAACCTTTGTCCTTACGGATACCAGTTAGATTCATTTCCGCTGAGCCATGGTGGAACTCCAGTTGGGTTTTAATTAGAGGTATTTCAGTGCTGGAATGAATGACCTCAAAAATAATAAAAAAATTTGTATTTGTTTATTACAAAATATTAAGCTCTTTGGTTTTTGGTATGAAATCTACAACTAAAATTTACCCTTTTTATTTAGACAGAAACTCTATACTGAAGGAATGGCTTTTGGAGCTTCAACTTTTCCACCTCAGTATTTATCTTCTGAGATCACTCTTCATCCATACGCCTATCCTCCTTACACCCTGGAGTCCTCTCAAAATGTATGCCCTGCGCCTGGCTCCCAGTATGATTACAACCAACCCACTTGTTTTGGAGGTTTTCAAACAGTGAAGCCACGAAATGAGCACATAGTGAAGCCACGAAACGAGCACATGTACCCTCTCCCACAAGACATGAAAGCTCTGTTAAAGGTCTATAACTGTTTTGGGTTTTGTTGGTCACTTTAGCATTTAAAACAGTAAGAACTGGTCAGTTCTTACATGTTGTTTAAGTGCTGCTTATCTTTTTTGAGCTATTGGAAATTTGATTTGATCAAACCTTTTTTTAAAAAAAATCATTGATTTGTGAGTACTTATGAATTTGCAAATTTAACCTTTTTTACAATGATTGTCTTTCTAAATTTATGTTACTTTTTAATCTTCCCTGCAGAAGAAAACCTATGATGAGCAAAGGTTTGACAGTAAGAAGACTGATGGACCTATATCATCTGATTTAAAATCAGTTAAAGGTTCACATCCTATGTCCGTTCATGCCGAGAGTCGTGTGAAATCAGGTAAAAAAAGAACACACCCTGTAGTGTTATGTCTGCCCTGTCTGCCCCCAGCAATGTTGGCTGTTCTTTGAACTATTTTCATGGGCTTGTTAATCCTGAAAAACGGAGACCCTCAGACCTTCTGTGGGGTCCTAGAGTTCTTTCCTCCCAAGGGGAGCTTCTTCGTATGGGCTCTTTGATGTGCTCCCTAACATGTTATTACATTGTTTTATGCAGGAATTGCCTGTCAAGTCACATAGCAAGGAGGTGACCAGTCACCTGCCTCAAGACAGGTGTTAAATGAAAGCGAATTATAGGAGTTCCCATCTGGCTTAGCAGGTTGCAAACCTGACTAGTATCCATGAGGATTCGGGTTTGATCCCTGGCTTCACTCAGCGGGTCAAGGCTCTGGCATTGCTGTGTGCTGTGGTGTAGGTCACAGAGTGGCTCAGACCCCGCATTGTTGCTGTGGCTGTGGGGTAGGCCGGCAGCTGCAGCCTCTGATTCGACCCCTAGCCTGGGAACTTCCGTATGCTGCAGGTTCAGCCTCTGATTCGACCCCTAGCCTGGGAACTTCCGTATGCTGCAGGTTCAGACCTAAAAAAAAAAAAAAGATTATAGTCACATCTACTGTACTGTATTTGATCGTGTTCATTCCTGAAATAGCTTCTTTGGTATTCTGTTAGGATACTTTTTAATAGGTAGGAGAGCTTGGTTTAAATCCCAACCTAAACAGTACCAAACCTGGCTTCAGGACAGTTATTCAGAGGACATGTCTGCTCTGACCTTGAAAATCACCATTCCAGTTTGGAGCTGAAAGTTTTTGATTCTATGTGATGTCTTGTTTTTTTTTCCTGTAGATTATTTACTGTTGTATTTTGATCATAGCTATCACCTGTTTATATAATGACTTAAAACCTTTGTAACAGTGTACTTACTGGTAATGGCTGTCATTTCAGTCACATGAATAATTTTTTGTTACTTGAGTATACTTATTTTTTTTGGTCTTGAATTCACTCATAAGTCACCTAGTACATAGTAATGTGAAAGGAGATTTGAACAGTTAATTGTAATAACTCTAGCCTTATAATGAAATATTTTTAGGAATTCCCTTCGTGGTGCAGAGGAAACAATCTAACTGGGAACCATGAGGTTTCGGGTTCAATCCCTGGCCTCGCTCAGTGGGTCAAGGATCCGACGTTGTCACGAGCTATGGCATAGGTCACAGACTCAGCTCGGATCCTGTGTTGCTGTCGCTGTGGTGTAGGCTGGCAGCTGTAGCTCTGATCTGACCCCTAGCCTGGGAACCTCCATATGCCCTGTTGTGGCCCTAAAAAGCAAAATAAATAAATAAATAAATAAATAATGCAGGAGCTTAAGGGCACTGCAACCTATAGCATCATTCATTTGCATTTGAAGGAGAAAGATGGGAAAGAGGTTAAAATTTTAGGTGCTTCCCTCCAGTTTGTTCCAGCAAACTAAAATATGGAAAATTTATTATTTAAGAGAAATTTGTGGAATTCTCTGGTGGCTCAGTGGGCTAAAGATCCAGTGTTGTCACTGGGTTCGATCCCTGGCCTGGGAACTTCCACATCCCGTGGGTGAGGCCAAAAAAAGGCAGAGTGGGCGGCAGGGGGTTGACTTGTTATAGTCCCCTTAACCTCACAAATCTCTAAAGTGTGTATTAATAATCGAAATGCCAGCTGCACAGTCAAGTTAACTATTTCATCAACTTGAGAATTATTCCTAAAATTTGCAGTGTGTTTTGGTTTTTCTGCTTGGTGGCCCCATGGTCATTTATGGTTTCCGATGTTAGGCAGAAGGTTACACTGTTACACTACCAAAAATTTGGCTGTTTGGACAGTAACGTGTTGTGTCAATAGCAATAGACTTTCTACTCTGAAGTTTAAGTGAGTACAGGTCATCAAACAACATCTAAATTTTTACCCCTACTTTTAATTCTGTAAATACAGATGGTTATTATAAACGAACAGAGAGAAAATCCAGAATCATTGAAAAAAGTGGATCTGCCTCCAAACCTGAGTTTGAATTTACCAGGTTGGATTTTCCTGAACTGCAGGGTCCAGAGAGCAGGGAGATGCCAGAGATGCAAAAGCAGCCCAAGTGGGGGCCTTTACGCTCTGCCTCTACTGATGTTTCCCTTCTGAGAGGAGTGGGGAAACCTGCCGTGGCGTTGCCAGAGGTGAGTGCAGCCTCCTCCTCTCTTCCTCTCTCCTTAGTGATGGGCATCGGTGCAAGGGCATCACTCCGACCAATGCACATCACCTCTTGGTGTGGGGTGGGGGGCCTCCTGGCACACCTAGGTGACCGTCTCTGTTTGAACTGTTCCCAGTCGTGCCGTAACACCTAGTGTGGCTGTTCTTTCGAAAGAATCACTTAGCAGGTGTGTTCACATCTAGTGGCTAGAAAGCATTGCGCTGCTTCAGGAAGGGAAGATTCTAGCATGGGTTCAGCTGCTTTCCACAGCCCATTGTGAAAAGGTTGTTTCTGCCATTGCATTCTGATAGCACTTTTTCTAATACAGAGAAGGAAAGTTTGTTTTAAAAAATTAAATAGTAATGTTAAAACTGATAGTGTAACTTCCGATTTTCTCAGTTTTATCAAAATACAACTTCTGATTTTTATAATCTGCACCTCTGTCTTATTAATGATATGGAAAATGTCATTGCAGTAAGTGTGTTCAGTTAGCTGCTTAATAATTTTTATATTTTTATTTTTATTTGCTTTTTTAGGGCCAAACCTATGGCATATGGAAGTTCCCAAGCTAGGGGGTCTAATCAAAGCTACAGCTGCCAGCCTATGCCACAGCCACAGCAACTCAGGATCTGAGCTACATCTGCCCTCTATACCACAGCTCATGGCAACGCCAGATCCGTAACTCACTGACCGAGGCCAGGGATCAAACCTGCATCCTCATGGAAACTAGTTGGATTCGTAACCCACTGAGCCACAATAGGAACTTGTGCTTAATTTTTTTAAAATTTTTATTTATTTATTTATTTTTGGTCTTTTTAGGGCCGCACTAGCGCCCCTATAGAGGTTCCATGACTAGGGGTTGAATTGGAACTACAGCTACCGGCCTATACCATAGCCACAGCAACGCCAGATCTGAGCTGCATCAGTGACACCATAGCCATAGCAACGCCAGACCCTTAACTCACTGAGCAAGGCCAGGGATCGAACCCTGTCCTCATGGATACTAGTCAGGTTCGTTAACCACTGAGCCACGATGGGAACTCCTCCTGCTAGTAATTTTTAATTGTAATGAACTGAACATTTAAGTTTTTTAAACAGTTTTTTATTATAGTTGCTTTGCAGTGTTCTGTCAGTTTATACTGCACATTTGATCTCAAAGTTTTCGTCAGCATATTGAAGCATTTTCCCCTCAAACAAATTGATTTTGAGACTTTCAGGAAAAAAAATGTTAATGGATAAGTAAAATGGCTTGCGACAAATTGGGGTACATCCCAGTATGGAGGCAAAGAGAAAGAAAAACAGCAAAGAAAACAGCTCACCAGTTCACTTACCTCTTGAACAGAGAAAGGATTTTCAGTTCCTGTCCCAGGACTTTTCTTGGGTTCCTGGATATTAAGGCTAAAGGCTCGGTGGTAGTGGCTTATGATGTGCAGAAGGTCATTCCCCGTATGTTATCCTTTAGACTGTTGGACCTTGGTATTTTCCTTTTATACAGCTGTGACAAGTAAGGCCGACTGACCCACGTGGAGAATCCCATTTTCATTTGGTAGTTGTGTGCCTGCCTTCTAGAGGGCCCTGGCTGAGTGTCTGTAGTAGCTGAGTAGTCCAGGGGCTCCATGCCTTTGTCATGGGCAGTTAGGGGTAATTCCAAGCCCATGGGCATTGTACAGAAGTGGGACAAGTGCAGTGGGCCCAGGGTGGGCGGGAGCATGACTGACGCTTTATGTCATGGTCCTGTTACATGTGAGTACTGCGTATTTGGACAAGAAGTAAGGCACATTGTACTATGTGGCGGGGGGGTTATGTACTCTGCCTTATTAGATAGTCACACTCTTTTTTTTTTTTTTTTTGTCTTTTTGCCATTTCTTGGGCCGCTCTCATGGCATATGGAGGTTCCCAGGCTAGGGGTCTAATCGGAGCTGTAGCCACCGGCCTACTCCAGAACCACAACAACACGGGATCCGAGCCATATCTGCGACCTACACCACAGCTCATGGCAACACCGGATCCTTGACCCATTGAGTGAGGTCAGGAATCAAACCCGAAACCTCTTGGTTCCTAGTTGGATTCGTTAACCACTGCACCACGACGGGAACTCCATCACTCTTGAGTTACATGTGAAGGTTTCTTTTTCCTTTCTCTTGGAACTTTTTTTTTTTTTTTGTCTTTTCTAGGACCACACCTGTGGCATATGGAGGTTCCCAGGCTAGGGCTGTAATTGGAGCTATAGCCACCAGCCTACACCAGAGCCACAGCAACTTGGGATCCGAGCCGTGTCTTCGACCTACGCCATACCTCACAGCAGTGCCGGATCTTTGACCTGCTGAGCGAGGCCAGGGGTCGAACCCAAAACCGCATGTTCCTCATTGGATTTGTTTTTGCTGTGTCACTATGGGAACTCCTAGTCTTTTTAAATTTATTTTTTATTTATTTTTATTTTTATTTTGTCTTTTTGCCATTTCTTGGGCCGTTCCCGTGGCATATGGAGGTTCCCAGGCTAGGGGTTGAATCGGAGCTGTAGCCACCGGCCTACACCAGAGCCACAGCAACGCGGGATCCGAGCCGCGTCTGCGACCTACACCAGAGCTCACGGCAACGCCGGATCGTTAACCCACTGAGCAAGGGCAGGGACTGAACCCGCAACCTCATGGTTCCTAGTCGGATTCGTTAACCACTGCGCCACGACGGGAACTCCTCCTAATCTTCTTTTAAATGGTACATTGTGGGAATTGTGGGGCATGCTTCTCAATTTGGGATACATACATATAGGCTTGTGTTTGAATATTTTAAAACTTTTGTGGTTTTTCTTTTTCCACGTCATCAAATAGTTTTTGAAATGTAACTGTTGCATTGAATCTTTGGTATTGATAATATACTTAACTGTTCTTGAATAGGCAAGCCATTTCTAATGTTTCATTGGCATTAGTGAACATAAAAGCTACATTTACTCAAAGAACAGGCTGTGTTTTAATAATTTATTTTATTTTTCTCCCTTGATGGGTTTATTTGGATTCATTTTTTTCTCAGTTAACGTATTTATGGTACCTACTCTGTTGATCTGGAACCCCATAGAGAATACAGCAGCCTGTAGGATGGGACCAGAAGAGAATTTGTGTCTCAGTGTGCAGTCACTTCCACAGAGCCATGCTATTGCCACGTGACCTCCTCTAGGACAGCCTAGAAGGGTGGTATCTTTCTCTTTGCGAAACTCCCCACCTCCCCGTGCCTTTGGAGTTTCCAGAAATGCTTTTCTGAAAATAAAAATTCACTTCCCAGATGGCCCTTGTTTTGTATCCATTTGGTGGTAGCATAAGGAAATTACTGAGATCCTGTTCAAAGATGGGGCCCCTAGGTCCTGCAGCAGATTGAAGCAAATAGCACCAGGCCTCTGGGAGGGGGCAGGTGCTCCAGCACTACCTCTGGTGAAATCTGTATGGTGTACATCTGTTAGGCAGTAATATGGAATTTGCCAGCTAGCGAGTGACACCTGTCCACCCAGGAAGCCACACTTGCTCCCTGGAGAGAAGTGGTGGTTCCTAGTCTGGGGAAGCGCTGGGGCAGGAGGGCCGAGGGTGATGTAGGTATTCCAGGCCCTTAGTGAGTTCAGTGGTCGGGCCAGGAATCAGCAGATGCCACGCAGGATTTTGCTTTGTTTTGGTTTGTAATGAAATGGTGGCTTTCTGGCCTAGTTACGGAATGTGTTCTTTCTGTTGTCTGGAAACAGCTTGCAGGCTGCCAGGCTTCCACTATCCAGGGAGAGAAGCAGCACAAGGTGTATTCAGCAATCATTGGTTTTGGTTCCTGGACATTCACTTTTTGTTTTGTTTTGTTTTTGTCTTTTTGCTGTTTCTTGGGCCACTCCCTCGGCATATGGAGGTTCCCAGGCTAGGGGTCGAATTGGAGCTGTAGCCACTGGCCTACGCCAGAGCCACAGCAACGTGGGATCCGAGCCGCGTCTGCAACCTACACCCCAGGTCACGGCAACGCCGGATCGTTAACCCACTGAGCAGGGGCAGGGACCGAACCCGCAACCTCATGGTTAACCACTAGTCGGATTCGTTAACCACTGCGCCACGACGGGAACTCCACAATCACTTTTTTATTATTGGGCCTAGCTATAATGAAATCGTAAAATGGGTAAATTTATGAAGCATGTGAACTTAAGGTTTTCTGTTTTTTGTTTTTGTCTTTTAGGGCCACATCCACTGCATATGAAAGCTACCAGGCTAGGGGTCATATTGGAGCTGTTGAGGATTTATTTTAAGTCCATTCATTTTTTGGAGTTCATTTTTGGAGTCCATTCATTTTTTGGGAACCTCCATATGCCACGAGAGTGCCCTTAGAAATAAAAGGCAAAAAGGCAAAAAAAAAAAAATTTAAATCCATTCATTTTAAATTTATTAATGTCTTTTCGCCTTGGGCGCTGCTGATCTCTTTGAGGTCCCTCTTAACACACTCACCTGTCCCCCACTATCATTTGGTGCCTCTCGTTCTGTGCATGCGGCAGCTTTCTGTCTGTCAAAGGGTGTACACATGAAAGGGCTTAGATTTTTTTTTTTGGATGTTTTCAGCGAATTTTTTTTGAGCTCTCCTTGAGGCCTGGTGAACAGCAGCGTTCCTGTTCACAGGGGGGCACTTCTGTTTTAAGAATCATGTAGGCACGTGTGTGCTGACTTGGAAGTTGTTGGTGAGGTATACACACGCACACACACATTTTTTTTTTTTTTAATGTTAAATGGTACTATGGTGTGATCCCATTATTGAGATCCATTTAAAGTGTTTATGTCCTAGGTAAAAAAGTAGAAGGATGCTGTGGGTGGTTTTTCATCTAGGAAGTGAGATTTGGCAGAAGAAAGTAGTTTAACTTTTCACGTTATGTGCTTATATGTTTGGGATTTTTATTTCACATGTATTTTGCAGATTTTAAGAAAGACGAAGGGAGTTATGTATTTTAAAAATAATGATTACTTTTAGTTTGAAATAGTAAGAAAATAACTGGTTTGCTTTTTAGGGTGAAATAGTGGTGAAAAATAATAATCCGACTGAGTCTGTAACTGATAATGCTGCTACCAATCCCTCTTCATGTACAAGAGGTAAGAGGGGCTACCAGATACTATTTTGGAAGATCAGTTGTCTGTTTTCTGAGTTCATTGTTAGTCTAGTGCAACTGAAATGTTTTTGTTTTAAAGCCTCTTAAGGCAGCTGATGGATTGTTGAAAAACTGGCATCACTGGTAGAATATTGAAGTAAGTAAATGAGATCCCACATCCGTGCACAAGGAGTGTAAGACATGAGCCAAAAATTCTAAATGAGATGTTTGTTTGGTTAAGTGAGACATTTCATGAACTCAGAAATGACTGCTTTCTTAAGCATTACCTAAATTAGTGGTCCTCAAAGGCTTTAGTCTCACAACCCCTTACTGCCCTTTAAAAACCCCACAGAGCTTGTTTACTTATCTAACTGCCAATATTTATAATATTTGAAGTTAAAACTGAGAAATTAAAAATATGTGCTAATTCACTTAAATTTATTAAGTTAAAAAATACGTATTAATAATAATAAACCTCTACAGGTTAACATAGCACATTTTAATAAAAAATAAAATTACAGGTTAAAAAACTAGTCAGGAAAGGAGAGCAGCCTTTATGTTTAGCAGCTCTTTAACCTCTGGCTCAGGAGACCTCCCTTGGCTTTTAGCTGTTTCGCTGTTCTCTGTCTCACAGCCTCTAGAGAACCGTGCTGTATACTCAGGGGCGAGAGGGAGGGGGCGGTAGATGGCACATTCCTGTTATGGGGAGAACAGCTTACACTGGGAGCCTTGGAGCACTCTTGGAGACCTGCTGGTTTGGCCTGGCCTGGCCCGGAAGTGAAAGAGATATTCAGAGAGTTCAATAGATCCTGCTTTTGAAATTTTTATGAGTAGCTTGTCCTAACAGAAGGTATTTTCACAGAATTATTCTAGATTAATTTGCAAGTATGTTTTCTTTTGCATTAGCATGTTTGGTACAAAGGTGGTTCAGTAAAGAGCTTTAGTTTAGTGACTGCTGTAAAGAAGCATAGCTGTATGTTCACAAGCTCTCTGCTGTGGGGTGGCCACAGCTGCCCCTGTCCTGATGGATGTACTTTCGTTTTGTCTGTATGTATAGAGTTTCATGGGCCCCTAAGGAGTAGTGTTGCTGCACTTAAGCCTGTGTTCTAAAGAGAAATAAATGACCAGTTATTGTAGTAGCTAAAGTCTAGTGATCTTTGGCCACAGTTTGAGCTTTAGCTCGATATTTCTGTGTGTTTGCCATGTGGTTGTATTGTGGGTTGTTGTCACTGTTGTTTTTTTAATGGAAACTATTGTTTGTCTACTACCCGCGCCTCCAAGTTAAAGGAACAGTTCCTAGGAAAATCGGTTCCCCTTACAAGTTAATTCAGCATGCATGTTCCAAGAAGAAATACACACTTAGGGGATGCTGTAGTTTCCAAGAGAATGTTCTGAGCAGTACCTTGGTTAACTACACTCTTGAGTACTTCATGTATTGCAGGTTTGAAATTTCTGAGGAATTTCTTTTTTACTGTTGAGGTTGTTCAACAATTTTGGTTGTCTTTGAGCAGAATTATCTTGGACACCAATGGGTTATGTTGTTCGGCAGACATTATCTACAGAACTGTCACCAGCCCCTAAAAATGTTACTTCCATGATAAACCTAAAGATGGTTGCTTCATCAGCAGATCCTAAAAATGGTAGTATGTCCTCTTCTGAAGTCTTATCTTCGGATCCTTGCTACAAGGAGAAACACGTTGTCCATCCTACTAAAAAGGTACGCATCACACTTTATGTTGCTCTTCTGTACCACATGATAGTCTTTCTTTTTTCTGAAATCCTAACTGAAAGTGTTTCATTCTGTACTGCAGTCGCTAATCTGTGTCGGTTGTACTTGCATATTGAAAAAAGAGGGATATAGGTGGTAGCTTTTATATATGAGTGAGGATGTATGTTTTAGACCTGTGGTCTTAAAATATCTGTGGATTGTTTTGAATTTTTTTTTTTTTTCTTTTTAGGGCCGCACAGGCAGTATGTGGAAGTTCCCAGGCTATGGGTTGAATTGGAGCTACAGCTGCCGGCCTACACCACGGCCACAGCAACATGGGATCCAAGCCGTGTCTGCAACTTATACCACAGCCCATGGCAACACCAGATCCCCAACCCATTGAGCGAGGCCAGGGATCATACCCGCATCCTCATGGATACTAGTTGGATTCATTTGCACTATGCCACAGCGAGAACTCCTGAAATCTTTAAAAGAGAGATGCTGGCATTTCATGCTCTGGTGTATAAAGTACTGCAGCTTTTTGTCTGCTGAATTTACACTGCTTTTACTTACGAGGTAGTGGTAGCAAAATAATTGTATGCTGCATTTTATGATCATGTAGTGTATTACTGAGTCTTGGTTAATTGCAACTTATTACTGTAACATAGCTTTTCAGAATCCATTTTTTCCCTTTCAATTGAAATAATTATAAGCTGTTATTTTCCTAAATCCCTAGGTTTGTTTCCTGAAGCGCCTTTTTTGTTGCACTTGATTTTGTTCTTTATTTACATTGTGTACTGATGTGTTGTTTTAGGTTGAAATATGGTCGTATTTGTTTAGTGCACTGGTTTCCTGTCTTTAGGAGTTTGAGGGTACTTTTTGATATCCACAGTGTTTTAGGCTGTTGCACACAAAGAGGAGCTGTGTGTTTATGCTTGGTTGATTGAGGGAATGTGTGCTGGTGACAGTTACGGTGAAGTCAGACCTGTGTGCCTGTTCCCCACAGCTTTAGGCACACACTTGAGGAACACATGAGGTGGCTGTGAGACCCCCTCCAAGTACACACAGAAACAGGCCAACATCTGGGCGTAGGCTGCACAAGAGGCCTCTGGCTGGTTCTCCACTGTAGCCAGCAAGTCACCATCTGAACCAGCTTTCCTAATGTGCATTTAAAACCTGAGAGTTAACAGGTTTTATTTTCCAAGCATCTTTTTTTTTTTAATTTTTTAAATTGTTATTTCTCTAATATATCCAAGCATCTTTTTAAAAATTATTTCTTAATTACAGATGTAAGAAAAATTTATTGTAAAGAAGTTCCAAAATAAAGATAAGAAAACAAAGATCTCCTGTAATCTTATATCCCAGGTGGCTTTATGTTGTGGTCATAATTTCTTTTTTTTTTTCCTTTAAAACTTTCTGTGTTGTGAAGTTTTACTATTAAAATAGCACGTGTAATATTACAAGAATCTATTTATGGAAAAGGTCATTTTCCCATACCCCTTTGGTTCCCACCCCTCTCCTAAAATATAAAGAGGTCTATTTTGTTTTGCTTTTTAAGTTTTTTGGTTTTTTTTAAATGCGGTAATTCTATACAAATGTGTACCCATGAAAGTTGCCTTTTTCACTTAACAGAATATCACGGACAGCCCCTTCAAGTTAGTAGATAACATTCTTTTTAATGGCCATTGAGGCTTTTTCCTCTGAAGTGTAAATTCCCACCGGGGATAAATCAGGGTCTCAGATATTCAAAAGGTCACCCCGCTTAGAGCCTCCATTCTGATGGAGAGAGACAGCCATATGCCAGCCAGGACAGAGCTTGTAGATAGTGGTGGGGAGTGAGAGGTTAGGTAGAGAGGGGTTGACTCTTGAGCTGACATTGAGGCGGAGCAACCTAGCCTAGATCCAGCTGTATAAGTGCAAAGGGCCTGAGGCCAAAGCATGCTTGACCTGGTTGAGGAAAGGCAGGGGACTGGCGGGAGGGTGGAAGTGACCAGGTCAGACTCAGCAGATCTGGGGTGAGCCCAGACAGGAGTCTGATTTGAAAGGCTCTGTGGGTGTTTCTGCGGTACAGTCAGGTTTAAGACTCCCTGAGCTATAGTGATAGAAATGGCACACCTGGATTTGTGGAAGGCCTTTGAGTCAGCATCCTTAGAAGTACTAACATGACCTCCTCAAGATGAAGACTAGGTTATGTCCGTGTACGTCAGATTCAAAGTGGATGGCTGTGACAGCTATTTTAATGAATTTTTTTCCTTCAGAACCATGCTACTGAATGCTGGCTCTTTGGAAAAGGGGGAATAACTTTGTGTTATTATTATGTTATTGTATTGTTATTATATTTTGTTATTAATAATTATGGTAAAATTGCCATGTGGTTGTACAACTTGATATCTTAATTTTATCCTGATACATGGAATTGAACATTTATTGAATGTCCTAAAACCTCATGATTTTTGCTTTTTTTGCTGTTGTTCTAGTCCAAAGCATCACAGTGTTGCCATCCTGAGCAAAATGAAGTCTCAAGAAAGAATAAGAGAAAGAAAGAAAAGTCTAAGTCAAAATATGAAGTCCTGACAGTTCAAGAGCCACCAAGGATTGAAGTACGTTTATATTTATTACCCACCTTGTATGATATAATAAATGGCTCTTCTTTGATAGAAACACAGGGTTCATACTGGTTGTCTGGGTGAAAATTCCCTAATATTTTCTTTAATAATTGTTTTCCTAGTGCTAAAGAAAATAGTCGGCATCCATTTTCTTCTTCATTTTGGCATTCCAGCATAAACCTTTGAACGGCCTAGAGACAAAACTACTTGTATTGTTTCGTTTTGTTTTTTGGCTATGCCCAGGCGTATGGAAGTTCCTGGGCCAGTGATCGAACCTGCCCCACAGCAGCAACCCAAGCTGCTGAATTGATGACACTGGATCCTTTATCCACTTTGCCACAAGAGAACTCCCTGCTTGTATTGAAATTTAATGATGTTTATGCCATACTACTGATTTATTCCCCTCAATATCTTCTTACCTATTTTCCCCTTGCTTTGGCATGCTGGCTTCTGCAGGGCCTCCTTTTCTGTCCAGAAATCTTGGTATAATGCGCTTCACTGTATAGATAATAGATACTCAGAATACCATAGATCCTTTGTGGGCCCTGGGCAAGAAGAGGATAATGGGAACTTCCAAAAGTGCTCTTTGAGTTATTGTCCTGTGGTCCTCCAAGAATGTCCCTGTTCCCTGAGGAGCTGTCCTGGATTCTGATTTTAATGCTCTTAGGTCTGCGGTAGACCCAGCAGCCTGGCTCCTGGAGCCAGAGGAAGGGTCTCTCAGCAGTGCTTTCCAGGCATCCAGCTTAGGGTCAAGCCCGAGGTGTTCCACAAACCTGAGGGGCTTCCAGGGCTTTTGGAACATTCCCTTGAGAATAATGGGGTTGCCTCTTTGAAGACCATTGGTAAAGCATTATAGTTTGGGCCAATGAGTAACAACTTTTTCTGTCTTATTTCTCATGTAATTTCCCCAGGGTGCCTGAAATGTTGAGAAAAGCTTATAAGACTTTCAAATGATTTAAACATTGTTTAGAAGCCTGTTCCCTTGTTGGTTTCTTCTAGCCTGGGATCAGCACACATGGCAGGGTATTTACACCTCCTGAGTCTGGGTTGATGGTTTCTCTAAAGAAAGCATAGCTGAAGGATGAGTGCTTGACCACTCTTGGTCTGGGGTGGTTGACCCAGGGGGAGTTCGCTAGACTGCCCAGTGTACCCACATCCTTGAGGCCTCCACTCGTGCATGCTCTCTCACTCTCTGGTCCAGGAGGACTAGAACTATGGTCTTGTTCGAAGAGTAAAATAAAGCTGAGGTTCTATTTTAGCTTTTTTTTTCTTTGATGTCTTATAGCATCTTTGAGCACTTCTTGAGAGATTATTTTAGAAAGAAAATATGAGCAAGGGAAACGTGTAGTCGGGCTTATTTGATTCTTGTGATGCGTGAAGAGCTAAAGGGTGTGTGGTTTACTTAGGATGCCGAGGAGTTTCCCAATCTGGCTGTTGCATCTGAAAGAAGAGACAGAGTAGAATCACCGAAATTTCAGTCTAAACAGCAGCCACAGGTAATTTTTAGATTGAAACCACAATTGCTTTAGGCTTAACTTTTCTTGCTAAACTAAACTCTTGAGAAAAACTATTTTCCAGACTTTTTTTTTGGCCTGCCTATGGCATGTGGAAATTCCCAGGCTGGGATTGAACCCTGGCCACAGCAATGACCCAGGTCACTGCAGTGACAGCACCGGATCCTTAACCCATTAAGCCACCAGGAACTCCCCAGCTTGTATACTGAGACAGGTGGTTTTGCTTTCATTCATTCCTTCATTGGAGAACCACATCCAGTATGTTGAAACAAACTTGCTCTTAATCTAAATCTGCTTTGTCACTTTTGTAATAAGACTATTGGTGACTGTCATTGCCGTATCAGAAAAGAGGGGAACACAAACTGCCTAACTTTTATTTAAAGAAAAGAGGTTGACTTAGTTTATTCAGGGAACAGAATATCCCTTTGTGAGGCAGTAACATCTGACAGAAGTTACAAAGGAAGCCACCGTTTCACTCAAGTAGTCACTTCAGAGGAAGAGATGATTCTCCTTGTGCCTTGGCCCCACGGTGTATTCAGGAATGAACTTGTAGCTCATAATCTAGATGGAGAACTGGACACTTTAGCCATGTTCATTGTCATTTTGCCTTTCAAAGTGGGGTAATTATTTTCACATTCATGAAAAGTATAATTCTAAACCTTGTAACTTTGCCTTCCTACATTATAATTTAACCGTCTCGCATCCCTTCAGAGCTGTCTGTAGCCACCTGCGATGGGCTTAGCACTCACCGCTTGCCATGAGCCCTCACCCAGTGTGAATTTGGCATCAGGGAGGAGAACAATAGCGGGAGGGCCAGAGTGGAGGCGCTAAAGCACAAGAGACAGCACGCCCAAACACCTTTGTAAAGGCTCAAAATCCAAATCGCAGTGACTTCAGAATAACATATCTCACTTTGTGCCTAAATTTAATATTCACCTTCTGGGTGTGGTGTGGACTTCCATAAATTTTAGGTCATGTCCCCATGATTTCTTGGCAGTTGGTTGGCTCACTTGGCAGTTGGAGAGTGAGTGGTGCTGAGGCAGTAATACCAACCACTTAGCCTTACACACAAACTTTTGTAGCCAAAAACTATACAAGTTTTGGTTCCATATCTGTAGATGTTCACTGTAATTCATAATGGAGATGTCGACAGAAGCGTAAGTGGTTTAATTAAACCAGTGTCATGAAAGAAGAGGGAAGAGGTAACCATGGTGGTAATGGAAGATCATTTGGAATTGATTGGGCCTTTAATTTTTTTTAATTTTAAGATTGTTATAGTCTCTGAATATGTTCTATTCTTTAATTATGTGACTTTGTCACAAAATGAAAGGCACAGTTTGTAAAACATAACATTATAAATGAACTTCTGATTCTTGAACTTTTTAGAATAATTTTAAAAGTAGTGGAAAGAAGAGCCAGATTCCAGTACAGTTGGATTTGGGGGGGATGCTGACTGCGCTGGAAAAGAAGCAGCACTCTCCAAATGCAAAGCAGTCCTCCAAACCAGTGGTGTTCTCAGGTAAAAGAGTCTTTGCATATCAGACAAATGATTGAGAGTCTTTCAGTAGACTATTTTGTGCTTGTTTTCTCTTATAATCAAAAGTTACTCATATAGGAGTTCCCGTTGTGGCACGGCAGAAACAAATCTGACTAGGAACCATAAGGTTGTGGGTTCGATCCCTGGCCTCGCTCAGTGGGTTAAGGATCCGGCATTGCCGTGAGCTGTGGTGTGGGTCACAGACATGGCTCGGATCTGGTGTTGCTTTGGCTGTGGCGTAGGCCGGCGGCAACAGCTCTGATTAGACCCTTAGCCTGGGAACCTCCATATGCTGCAGGTGCAGCCTTAAAAAGACAAAAAAAGTTACTCATATATAATCAAAACAATAAGGTGCTGGAATAAGGATGGATATAGACCAGTGGAATACAATTGAGAATTCAGAAATAAACATGTATCTGTGGCCAGTGAATATTTGACAAGGGTATTGAATTTATTAAAAGGACAGTCTCTTAAAAAATGGTACTGGAACAATGGATTTCCCTTGCTAAGGAATGAAGTTGGACCCCCTACCTCACACCATGTACAAAAATTAACTCAAAATGGATCGACAACTTAAATATAAGAGCTAAGCCTTAAAACTCTTAGAAGAAAGCAGAGGTAAATCTTTATGACCTTGGATTAGATAATAAATTTTTAGCCAGGACACCAAAAGCACAGACATCTAAAGCAAAAAAAAAAAAAAAACTTCATCAAAATGAGAAACATGTGTGTTCCAAAGACGTTATAAAGAAAGTGAAAATAGTATTGTCGAGAATATTTGAAAATCATATTTAAGGGGTTAATGTCTGACTATATGAAAACTCATACAACTCAATAACACTCATTAAAAGATGAGCAGAGCTCTTGAAAAGACATTTCTCCGTAAGAAGATATACTTATGGCCAATAACACGTGAAAAGATGCTCAGCATCATTAGTCATTAGAGAAATGCAAGTCAAAACCCCACTGAGGTAGTTCATCAAACCTGCTATGGTAGCTGTAATCAGAAACGGAAAGTAGCAAGTGTTGGTGAGGATTTGGAGAAATTAGAACCCTTGTACACTGCTGATGGAAATGTTAAATGATCAGTTACTTTGGAAAACAGTCTTGTGGTTCTTCGGAATGCTAAAAGAGAGAGTTGCCATATGACCCCGCAATTACACTCTTGTGTATGTATCCAAAATAATTTAAAAATAGAGGCGCTTGTACGCTAGTATTCATAGCAGCATTATTTGTAATAACCCAAAGGTGGAAGTGCCCCAGATGTATACCAGTAGATGAATCAGTAAACAGAAGGTAGTATATACATAAAATGGAATACTCAGCCTTAAAAGGGAAGGAAAGGAAAGGCGTTCCCTTCATGGCTCAGGGGTTAATGAAGCCAACTAGGATCCATGCGAATGTCAGTTTGATACCTGGCCTCACTCAGTGGGTTAAGGATCTGGCATTGCTGTGAGCTGTGGTGTAGGTCGTAGATGCAGCTCGGATCCTGTGTTGCTGTGGCTGTGGTGTAGGCCGGCAGCTGTAGCTCCAATTCCACTCCTAGCCTGGGAACTTCCATATGTAGAAGGTGCAGCCTTTGAAAGCAAAAAAAAGAAAAAAACAAGGGGAAGGAAGGAACGTAGATTAGAGGTTACCAGGGGTTGAGGGGAGTGGAGAATGGGGCGTTACTGTTTACTGGGGACAGATTTTCATTTTGAGGTGTGAAAAAGTTTTGGAAATGGGTAGTGGTAATGGTTGCACAACATTGTGAATGTAATTCACGCCACAGAATTGCGCAGTTAAAGATAGGTAAAATGGTAGATTTTATGTTATGTGTATTTTACCACAAAAATTAAAAAAAAATTTTTAAATTTATGATGATTTTAATCACTAGATCTTATTAAAGTCTGGGTTTTGCGTTTGATATGGTCTTATGATGCGTAAGTGCCCTGTACAGATGACAAAGCCACCTCTGATAGAAGAGAACTGCATGCCTGACCTTGGAGACACAGCTGATGGCAGCGTTGGCTCCATACTGATGCGGTTGCTCTCGCCTGTGAAACACGGTGAAATTTGGCAGTATGTCACAGGAAAATAATGCGCCTTTGCCACCACACTCTTTTAAATGTGTGTCCTTCTTCTGTGGCAGTTTATTTTAAAAATAAAAATAGGTATCCAAGCTTGATTCTCTGAAGTGTTTTAAAGCAATTTGTGGGCATCATGTCATTTTACCTATAAATACCTCAGTCTGCATCTCCAACTCGTAGTGACTTTATCATGGCATTAATCCCAGAAAGGATCAACATAATTTTTTAAAATTTATATTTAATATATTTTTAAATTTAAAATTAAAGTCCTGGAGTTCCCGTCATGGCTCAGTGGTTAACAAATCTGACTAGAGACCATGAGGTTGTGGGTTCAATCCCTGGCCTTGCTCAATGGATTAAGGAATCGGCATTGCCTTGAACTGTGGTGTGGGTCGTAGATACGGCTTGGATCCCCAAGTTGCTGTGGCTCTGGCATAGGCTGGCGGCTACAGCTCTGATTCAGCCCCTAGCCTGGGAACCTCCATATGCTGCGGGAGCGGCCCAAGAAATGGCAAAAAAGACCAAAAAAAAAAAAAAAAAGTCCTTTGCAGGGGAGGGGAAAAGCTGAATGAAATCATTCAGTTAATACTCTTATACTCCCCATGTAGATTGCTCCCTAAATTTTTTTCAGTCATCAAACTATGGCCTTTCGGCCACTGGTGAAGTTTAATTATAACACTGCTAACATTCATTTAAGTATTATCGTGGCTGCTTTTGAGCTATAATGGCAGTTGAGTATTGCAATTAGGCCTATCTCATTAGCCTAAAATATTCATTCTCTGGCCCTTTAAGGAAGCTTGATGACCCTGATCTATCTGTCCATCAGTATGTTTTGTTTTTTGGTTTGTTTTTTTGTTTGGGGTTTGTTTTTTTTAAAGTAAGTTGCAGACATCAGTATATTTTACCCCCAAGTGTTGTATTATAGCATGCATCTCACTAACTAGAGTTCAGTATTTATTTAGGGTTCTTCTTTTCCTTTGGAGGTCAAACATGCATTTGATGACATGCACAGATCTGAAGTGCACCATTTGAAGAATTTTGGCAAATATGTAACTGTGTAACCTCATTAGCACCCTTGACATTTTCCTCAGCCCTTTCTCACCCTAGTCAGTCTCTGTTGCTTCCCAAAGGAGACCATAGTTCTGATTTTTTTCTACCTCAACTAGTTATTCCTATTCTGGAATTTCATTTAGTGGAATCTTAGTACATGCTCCTTTGTGTAAGGCCTCTTTCACTTAACACAGTATTTTTGTGATTTACTCATGTTGTGTGTTAGTAGTTCCTTTTTGTTCCGTATTAAGGTGAAATTCATGTAACAAAGTTAATGATTTTGCAAATACCCTGTCAAATTTAGTGGTATTTAATACATCTGCAGTGTTGTGTAACCATCACGTCTAGTTCCTGACATTTCTGTCACCTCAAAAGGAAACTCCTACCTATTAAGCTCCCCATGTTCACCCGTTCCCTAGCCCCTGGCAACTACCTATGGAATTGCCTTTTTTTTCTTTTTTGGGTCTCTTGTCCCTTTTTTTAAGGGCCACACCTGAGGCATATGGAGGTTCCCAGGCTAGGGGTCTAATCAGAGCTACAGTTGCCAGCCTACATTACAGCCACAGTAACACCAGATCCAAGCCACATCTGCGACCTATACCACAGCTCACGGCAACGCTGGATCCTTAACCCACTGAGCGAGGCCAGGGATCAAACCTGCAACCTCATGTCTCCTAGTCAGATTCATTTCCGCTGTGCCACGACGGAAACTCCCTTTTGAAAGATTTTTTTTTCTTCTTTTGTCTTTTTTTTGGTCTTTTTAGGGCTGCACCCTCAAGCATATGGAGGTTCCCAGTCTAGGGGTCTGATTGGAGCTACAGTTTCCAGCCTACAGCACAGCTCCAAGCCACATCTGCGAACTGCACCACAGCTCACGAAAACGCCAGATCCTTAACCCACTGAGTGAGGCCAGGGATCCAACCCGAAAGCTCATGGTTCTTAGTTGGATTCATTTTCGCTATGTCATGGTGAGAACTCCTTTTTTTTTTGCTTGCGCCCCAGAGCATACCGGAGTTCCTGTCACAGTAGTGACCATGCTGGATCCTTGATTGCTAGGCCACCAGGGAACTTCTGAATTTGCCTGTTCTCTGACATCTTATGTAAATGGAATCATAATTTGTGACCTTTTGTGTCGGCCTGCTTTCACTTAGCATAAGGTCTTTGATCGTTATCCCTGGTCGTGTGTCAGTGTTCGGCTAGTTTTTACGGCTAAATCATAATTTGTTGACCACAGTTTGTTTATCTAGTGATGGACACTTAGGTCGTTTCCACCTTTTGGCTGTTGTGGATAATACCTCTATGAATCTTCATGTACGAGTAAATAAGTATCAGTTTTTAATTCTCTTGGGAAAGTGGAGTTACCGGGCCACATGGTAGGTATATATTTAGTTTGTAAACTTGCCAGACTGTTTTCCAAACTGTGTCCTATATTACACTCACCAGTAGTGCATGGAAGTTCTTGTGGTTCAGCATCTTCATCAACATTTGATGTGGTCTTAATTTTAGCCACTTTGCTGGGGGTGGAGGTAGGATTTCTTGGAAGCTGAAAAATGCTGTTTCTCCTATGGATCATTTTATAGGGGCCACCAAATGATGTGGTTAGCAGTTTCCTAAATAGCCTTCTCATAGTAGAGTTAAGTTTTAACAAGTTTTACGGTGACTTTTAGTAAAAGCCCAGAGTATAAACTTAAAAGTGTCTGGATGCAGTTAATTTAGCCAAAGTACAGTGGTTGAGGCACTAGTTGACAGTGTGCCCCTGAACGCAATGTTTCTTTTTCACACACTATTCCCAGGACCACCAGCAGTGGCACTGCCTGGGAGTGAGCTGAAGTGCAGGTTCCAGGACCACCTCAGAGGTGGTGTGCTAGAACCACTTTGTATAAGATCAGGGAGTAGGTGGTTTTTAGGAAGAACATGATGGGAGTTTTTGTTTTGTCTTTGTTTTTCACTTTTTATGGTAGAAAATTTAAAACATAAATGAGAATGCACACTGCTACCATGTGCCCATTGGGTTACCCAGCTCCATATTATCAGGATTTTGCCAATTTTGTTGCATGTGTATCTCTTTTTCCAGAAGTATTTAAAAGCAACTTGTAGTATTTGTTCTTGAAGTATTTTAAAGCATCATGTCATTTAACCTGTAAATATTTCAACTAGGGAGTTCCCTGGTGACCTAGTGGTTAAGGACCCAGTGTTGTCACTGCTGTGATGCAAGGAAAAAAAAAAGAAACGTTTATTTTAAAAAAGACATCATAGGGGAGTTCCCGTCGTGGCTCAGTGGTTAACGAATCCGACTAGGAACCATGAGGTTGCAGGTTTGATCCCTGGCCTTTCTCAGTGGGTTAAGGATCCAGTGTTGCCGTGAGCTGTGGTGTAGGTTGCAGACGAGCCTCAGATCCCGAGTTGCTGTGGCTCCGGTGTAGGCCGGTGGCTACAGCTCCAATTCAACCCCTAGCCTGGGAATCGCCATATGCCGCAGAAGCGACTTTAGAAAAGGCAAAAAGACAAAAAAAAAAAAGACATTGTATCTCTGATAGTGACTTTATTTTTAATGGAACCACTCTGTCATCCTCCCATCTAATAATAGTAATGATTATTTCTTGGTAGCATCTTGTATCCAGTCTATATTTGCATTTCTTTTCTTTGTTTTTCTTTTTTAGGGCCGCACCTGCAGCATATGGAAGTTCCCAGGTTAGGGGGTCCAATCAGAGCTGTAGCTGCTGGCCTGTACCACAGCCACAGCAACGCAGGATCTGAGCTGTGTCTACGACTTACACCACAGCTCATGGCAGTGCTGGATCCTTAACCCACTGATGGAGGCCAGGGATCAAACCTGGGTCCTCACGGACCAACCCAGCTTGTTACCACTGAGCTCCACATGTGTAATTCTTATGAAAGCCTGAGATCACTGCCCCCTTAGATAGTCTTTCCTTTAAGTTGCTTTCCTCAGCTCATCATCTCTTTGCTAAAGGCCTGCAGTTATTGGCCTTTCCAGAGAAATCTTGAAACAGGAATAAGGAGGGAAGTAGAGCAGAACCACAGTAGGCAGTGGAAGCATATTGAGTAGTGATTGTGATCATGTATTTACTCTGGGTAGGGCATGTACATGTGGGAATTTAGGAAAGTATGTTTATGTCTGTAAAATTCAAGAGAATCAACTTGAGCTATAACTAGTCTCTTTTAAGGGCCTTATAAGATAGTGAGGTAGGAGGTATGCATAGAGAAACCAGTGGCCGACTTCTGCAAAGGCAGTATCAGCTGAAGACAGTAGTGAGACTACTGAAAAGAGGTATCTTAAGCACAAGCTACCTGGAAAAGTTATTTTTTGGGCTGGGGGGTGACAGGGAAACAGTATGATTGAATAGGCTTTATTAGTTAATTTTTTTTTATTATGGTTGATTTACACTGTTGTATCAATTTTTGCTGAACAGCAAAGTGACCCAGGTATACATGTATATGCATTCTTTTTCTCTTATTATCTTCCATCATGTTCCATCACAAGTGACGATATAGTTTGCTGTGCTATACAGCAGGATCTCCTTGCTCATCCACTCCAAATGCAATAGATCATATATGCTAACCCCAAAGTCCAAGTCTGTCCCACTCCCTCTCCCTCCCCCTTGGCAACCACAAGTCTGTTCCCCAAGCCCATGAGTTTGTTTCTTCTCTGAAGATAGGCTTACTTGTGCCATGTATTAGATTCCATATATAAGTGATATCATGTGGTATTTGTCTTTCTCTTTCTGACTTACTTCACTTAGTATGAGAGTCTCTAGTTCCATCTGTGTTGCTGCAGATGGCACTATTTTGTGGGGTTTTTTTATGGCTGAGTAGTATTCCATGGTGTATATGTACCACATCTTCTTAATCCATTCACCTTTTGATGGACATTCAGGTTATTTCCATGTCTTGGTTATTGTGAATAGTGCTGCAGTGAACATAGGGGTGCATGTATCTTTTTGAATAAAAGTTTTGTCTGGATATATGCCCGGGTAGGGGGGGGGGATTGCTGGGTCATATGGTAATTTGTGTTTAGTTTTCTGAGGAACCTTCATACTGTTTTCTGTAGTGGTTGTACCAGTTTACCTTTCCACCAATGGTGAAGGAGGGTCCCCTTTTCTTCACACCCTCTCCAGCATTTGTTATTTGTAGACTTACTGATGATGGCCATTCCGACTGGTGTGAGGTGGTACCTCAGTAGTTTTGATTTGCATCTCTCTAATAATCTGCTGTTGAGCATTTTTCATGCGGCTGCTGACCATCTCTATGTTGTCTTTGGAGTACGTCTGTTCAGGTCTTTTGTCCATTTTTCAGTTGGGTTGTTTGTTTTTTTTGCTGTTGACTTGTATGAGTTGGCTGTATATTTTGGAGATTAAGCCCTTGTTGGTTACATTGTTTGCAGCTATTTTCTCCCATTGCATAGGTAGTCTTTTTTTTTTTTTTGTCTTTGTAGGGCCGCACTCTCAGCATATGGAGGTTCCCAGGCTACCAATTGAATTGGAACTATAGCTGCCAGCCTACATCACAGCCACAGCAACTTGGGATCTGAGCTGCGCCTTCGACCTATAGCACAGCCCATGACAATGCCAGATCTTAACCTACTGAGCAAGGTCAGGGATTGAACCCTCATCCTTATGGATACTAGCTGGGTTCGTTAACCACTGAGCCATGACGGGGACTCCTGTCTCTCTCTCTCTTTTTTTTTTTTTTTGGTTTCCTTTGCTGTGCAAAAGCTTTAAGTTTGATTAGGTCCCATTGGTTTCTTTTTTTTTTTTTTCTATTGCCTTGGAAGACTGACCTAAGAAAACAATTGTACGGTTGGAAAAATTCTTTTTTTTTTTTTTTTTTGCTTTTTAGGGCTGCACCCACGGCATTTAGATGTTCCCTGGCTAAGGGTCGAATTGAAGCTACAGCCGCAGACCTACACCACAGCCACAGTAACTCAGGATCTGGGCTGCACCTGCGACTTACACCACAGCTCACGGCAACACGATTCCCTGACCCACTGAGCAAGGCCAGGGATTGAACCCACATCCTCATGGATACCAGTCAAACTCTTTTCTGGTGTGCCGCAACAGGGACTCCTGGAAAAATTCTTAAAGAATGAGATCCACACCTCATCAGACTACTGAGAAAGATAGGAGATTTGATTACCAGGGATAGGAAAATGTTTCTTCCCAAATTAATTGATATTTTTTTGATCTTTATCACAAGGTACTAAATTTCATTGAGAACTATTACCAATTAGAAGAACCTTTAAGGGACAGTTTGATGAGGCTGTGTAAGGTTGTGGGGATGGGGACGCGGCATAGGAGCCCCTGAGACAGATCTGCAGCAAGCCTGACTGCTGGGGCCAGGCAGGTGGTAGCAGCGGCCTGAGCCACGTGTCCCTCCTGTGTTGCAGTCGGGGCTGTACCTGTCCTCTCCAAAGACTCCGTGTCAGGGAAGAAGGGACACCGCTTTGGCCAGGTGAAGACCCCGCACAACCCCTTAGACTCCAGCGCCCCCCTGATGAAGAAGGGAAAGCAGAGGGAGGTCCCCAAGGCCAAGAAGCCAACCTCATTGAAGAAGGTGTGTAGTGGTTTTTGTTTGAAATTGGGTTCAGAAAATCTACAGCTTCTCCTGTATCTGTGTTACTCCTGTCAACTCTTAGGGTTTTTAGATTTCTTTTTTTTTTTTTTTCTTTTGGGGGCTGTGCCTGCAGCATATGGAAGGTTTCCAGGCTGGGGGTTTAATTGGAGCTGTAGCTCCAGGCCCATGCCACAGCCACAGCATCGCCAGATCATCTCGAGCCGCATCTGCAACCCATGCTGCAGCTTACGGTGACACTGGATCCTTAACCCACTGAGCAAGGCCAGGGCTTGAACCCACATCCTCTTGGATACTAGTTGGGTTCTTAACCCCCTGAGCCACAACGACAACTCCAGGTTTTTAGAGTCTCATGTTTACTCTTATTGGAACGTGCTGTATCAAGATGTGTGCACGGTTCTCTGAAAAATGATGCCTCGATCTCCCTACGTGATGTGCTGGAGTGCGTGAAGCAGGGCGCCTTGGCTGCTGGAGGGGAGGCCTGATTTATTTATTTACTTTGGAGTGACATGGACAGAAGACCAGAAATAGGGGCGGTATGTTCACATTCACATTTTCTGCCGTCGTCTTACCTGAGACGATCTGACTGATGTTCACGTTTGGTAAATATTGGACACTTCCTGGCACGTGTTCTTTGATTAATTCTCAGAGCAGCCAGTGGGGGTGTGGTAAGTCTCAGGGGGAGGAAGGCGTGTCTCACCCGGGGCCAGATAACAGCTGAGCTGCACGGTTGCATCAGAGCCTGGCTCTCACATGCCCTGTGCTGTGCCTGCGGGGGACCTGCTGCCCCCAGGCCTGAGGGAGGATTAGGGAACAAGGGCACAAACAGGCACATTGCCAGCAAGCTGAACTTGGGTGGCTCATTTGGCAGAAGTGCTTGTGCTTAGGTACACGTGTTTAGGTATTTTAATCATTTATTTAATCTTAAAGATAATTTTGAAAGAACGGCAGGAGAGAAAGCAGCAGCGTCTTCAAGAAAATGCTGTGAGCCCAGCTCTTGCCGGTGATGATTTGCAAGATGGAGAGAGGGGTGGAGACGACCAGGCCCTCGAGCAGCTTGACCCCTCAGGTACCAAAGTTCTGTTGGTTTGCTTCTTAAAGAATCTTGAGCAGGGGCAGCCGTGTGCACAGGCAGCTCTCCGGGCTTTGCCTAGCCCTGGCCCCTGTGTGGTGAGAGCAAACGGGCACTGGGCCTCCAGGACACGGAAGTTTTCAGATGTCCATCTCGACTGTGCGAGGACATTCCCATGGGCTGGTGGGGCCCCAGTGCCTCTGCTCTGGGGTGTGTGAGGGACAGAGGGCTGAGACCCTGAAATTGATCTGTGTGCAGTGACTGGTCCTCAGAGTTCGAAGTGGCCTGAGAAGTAACACCATTAACTGCAAGGCTGCTTGCCTACAAGTGTGCACCACCTGGTGTCATTAAAAAAAATTACGGGTTAAGTAAGCTCTTTACTGAATTATACATTCAGAACAGTGTGTACGTCGTAACCATATAGCTGAGAAGTTTTCACCTAGTTCAGAAGCAGAACAGCCCCACAGTCCCTGTGGTCCTGGCCCAAGGCCTTACCCTGTCTGCAGCCCCCCCATAAGCCTTTGGGCTTTGATCCAGTAGAATCTCGCAACGTGTGCTCCTCTGGCCAGAAGTATGTCTGTGGCCTGTAGAGGTAGTCCCTGATTGTCACTGCTGCATAGCATCTGGGTATATGAATGTGCCAGGTGGCATGTGGGTGTTCTAAGAGTTTCCACTTTCGGATCATTAGAAGCATGGGTGCTGTGGCAATGTGGGGTGTGGCAGGGGGATGGGTGCACCCCTCCTGCTGGTGTTTCCTCCTGCTGGATCTTGGGCTTGGGTCTACTCCCATCCAGCCCCAGTGGCTCCTGCCACACAGGCTTACAGGGGTTTTATGAGCAACTCCCATGGGTAGGGGACAGGCCAGTCATGGGACATTGTCTTTCCTGGCTGGTGAACTCCTGGTGACCTTATTGCACTTATATCTTGGAAGTCTAGAAGTATCCATTGAGGTGTTGTGAGCTATTACTGAATCCTATCTGATGTGTTTGGACACACCTGTTGTGGCTCTCCCAGTTGAGATGTTCAGCTCTTTTTTAAGGGTTATTTGATAAAGGAATGGTTTCAAGCATTTAAGTGCCAAAAATTCAGAACTAAAAATTGCTTTTAAAACTTACTCATATGGATGGTCCTTCATGGCTCAGTAGGTTAAGGATCCGGCACTGTCACTGCTGCAGCTCTGGTTACATCGGTGGCACAGGTTTGATCCCTGGCCTGGGAACTTCCTCATGCTGTGGGTGCAGCCAAAAAACAAAAAAAACTTACTGATAGGAACTTCAGTTTAAATTTCAAAATTAAAAAAAGAGATTTGGCTATTGAACCACAATTTTAAAATGGTAAATTTTGTGAATATTTGCCACAATAAAAATAAGTATGTAACTAGATCAGGGGTGGGGCGGCACCTCCAGGCGGTGCAGAGTCTTGTTTCCCCCAGACCTGGCTGTCAGCCCGCTGTGAGCTCAGTGGCCTTGTCTGGATGTGGCGGGTATGTTGCTGAGTCTGGCTGCTCTGGTGACTGCCCACAGAGGCGCTGTCGAGCATTCCCTGCCTCGAGCCCCACAGGTGGCAGGCTGTGACTTCTTCCTCTGAAACTCCAGGGGAGACGGAAGAGTCTGTGTCCTGTGCTTCTGTGGAGAACAAGTCAGAAGAGCGGCTGGGAGCTGAGCTCCAGAAGGAGGCGGAGGCCTGCCCCAAGATCCACAGCCGGCGATTCAGGGAGTGAGTGGGCCTGGGAGCTGTGTCCGCCCTGGGGGACCGGGGCGCCATGCTTGCTCTGCCTGATGTGCTCCATGCAGAAAAGCTGTGAGGCTGGCCCGGTGTGTGCACCCTCCCGTTGGAAGGCTGCCAGGGCCTGGTCCTGACACATGCCAGGACTGCCTAGTCCACTCCGGCCAGGTCTCTGTCTTGGTGCCGTGATGCCAGAGGTGCCCTTAAATCCAAGGGTTGGGGGGAATGGGTAGTGAGGTGACAGCCCCTGGCATCTGGGTTCCCTCTCGTGGTTTAATTTCTCTACACAGTTTCTTAGGGTGCTTCGCCTCGTTCCCTCCCTTTCTTTCAGGGTGGACCCTCCAGGTGATTGTTCCCTTGGTGGTGGGGGGGTGCTCAGAGGGTGGGAGGCCTCCCTGGCATACAGGGCCAGCGAGCAGCTGGAGGTCCTTGTACCTTGTAGTTGGGGGCTGGGAAGGATGCCTCCATTCATATCTATCAGTCAAGAATTCCATCTTTTTGACTAGAGTTACTAGCCAAAGTGTGATTTCTTGTGAGGGGTCGGGTGCCGCATCTTACCTGAGGTGTGCTGGGAGCGGCGCACTAGAGTGTCACAGCCAGTGGGAGGTTGACTGTCTGATGTTTCTTTCAGTTACTGCAGCCAGATGCTCAGTAAAGAAGTTGACGCTTGTGTCACAGACCTGCTGAAAGAGCTGGTTCGTTTCCAAGACCGTATGTACCAGAAAGATCCCGTCAAGGCTAAGACCAAACGCCGACTTGTGTTGGGGCTGAGGGAAGTCCTTAAACATCTGAAGCTCAGAAAGTTGAAATGCATCATCATCTCTCCCAACTGTGAGAAGATACAGTCGAAAGGTGAGGGCACTGTGTCATCCCCAGCCTGTGGGCCCCGGCAGTGCACACCCTCTGGTTGCCACACACATGGCCTGTGGACTCAGGGGACCTGCCCGCTGGGTTGTGCACTGATGGTATCTGCTCCACGGTCCCATGGCAGGCACTGGACCGGACATGAGTCACCCCTCCAGCTCTTGGCTAGCTGCTCACAACCCCTCTGAAGGCAGCAGGTGTCTGGGTGTTCAGCAGCACCTCTTCTGGAACCATTCCAGGCTCTGCCTCTTGTGCAGCTGTCATCGTGGGGACAGCCTCCCCCATCTCTTGTGGGGTGGGTTTCCCTGGCTCCCCCGTCTCCCTTGTCTCGGGGTGTGGGCGGCCCCTGGTGGCTTAAGAGGGAAAGGGTGTGTGTTGGCACATCTAGGAGATAGCGCTTGAAATCCAGTCTTGCGACCTCTGCCCCTTTGTTCACCCTCTTCTGGAGGCCTACGAGAACTTCCCTATAGCCACGGTTCCAGGAGATGCGACAGTTTGCACGCACTGCCCTCAGTCCTGGGTCATGCTGTGGGTTTGTGCTCTGAATCGCCTTCTAGTCAGCCTCTCGGTTCATCCTGGAACTGTGTTGCTCAAATGCTGGGCTTCCAACACTGCCCTCCTCCCATTAACTCTTCCTTTTCTTCCTTTCACCGTCGTCTTTTGGTTCTGTTTTCTGTGAGGATCCTTCAACTATGTCTTTTACACTTCCTGTGGAGTGTTTCATTTCTGCTATATTTAATTTCTGGGAGTGATTTTTATTGTTCTCTGAAGTTTCTGTGTTTGTTGTGGCTGCGGTCGCTTCGTGGGTGTTTCCTCTCTGAGAATAGTAGCGACATGAAGCTCTCTCTCTGCACAGCCTCCCTTTCTAGGTGGTTTGCCGTTTTGGTCTCATGGTGGAGGTTCCTACAGTTGTCTGGGGTTAGCTTGTCAGCTTGTCTTGAATAGCTGCTAACCTTGACCACAAGTCTGGGGGCTGGCATTTCAATTTAAAGGCTTTGAGGTGCATTGAGGCCTAGGAATCTGGTGAAGACACAGATTCCAGAATTTCTTCCTGAGTAAGACTGGTGCCCCCCAAATTTGCATTTCCAGTAAGTTCTTGGGTGATGCTGCTGCTCCAAGGACCCCAGGCGAGAACCTCTGCTGTAGGATGCTGGCTGGGCTGCTGCTCTGTTGGAAAGCACCCTAGGGGGTGTCTCTGACTCCACATTTCCTGGGAAAGAACTTTCTTCTGCTGAGAATCTGAGGGGAAAGGTCAAGGGCCTTGACATCTACCCTGTGACCTTGTCCTTACACCCACAGTAGGAAGTGTGGGGCCCAGTGTCCCCCAGAATTGCAGCCCTAGCACCAGAGGCTCAGCCTAGATCCCACCTTGCTGTCACCTCATCTGAACCTCACCTTGCTTCTGCAGGCGCCCATGAGGCCAGTGAGTTGCCAGGCTCTGGGGAGAGAATTCTAGGGCCTGGAGGGCTGGTTCTAGGTGATTCCCTCTTGTTGGCTTGGGTCACCTGAGTCAGCTCTCTGTTTGCATTTCAGCTTCCAAAACACTTTTGCTCGTCTCTCATTCTTCTGTGGATTTTCATCTTTAGAAGACAGACCAAACAGCAGGAATGTGTGTACTCAGTTGGCGGTCCACCCTGATCTTCTTGGAAGGCCCAACCCCACTTGGACTGTGCTAGGAGTGTATTGATGGGCAGCTGGAAGATTTGCTACGCGTTTAAAAAATGTTTTATTGTTTGTCCCTACCTTTTTTTTTTTTCCCTTGCATTGAGGCTATAAGAAAATTGTATCTTAGGAATGTTTCTTCCTTGGAAAAGATAGCCAGTAATGGCTGCAGTCATTTTAAGGTAAAATTTAGTATGATAGCCTGGGATTATGTTAAAATACTGTATTTGCTTAGAATGGCATTTTGACTGATAATTCTGAACTCAAACGGAAATTGTTTGTCTGATTGAGCACTTGATTGTTTTCACTTGTCTTGCAGAGCTTTGAGTAGTTGGCACTTGGAGATGCTTTCTGCTCTCACTAGAACCGTCAGCTGGGAGCTGGACTGAGCAGAACCGTCTAGATTTGCCAATGTGTCAGGAAAGCAGTGCATGCTTCCAGCGTCCTCTCCCAGGCATGTCAGACAGGACACGCGGAATTCCCCTGAAACGAGATGTAACAACAGTGTGAAGTGTCGTGTTAGCTCCTTAGAGATTAGCACCCGGGGTTTTGGGGGGCTCTGGTTACATGGGCACCCTCTGTCTGGCTTGTCCCCAAACTCCAGACCTGCAAAAGGAAAGCTGGTGTCCGGCTCATTCTTCATTGTTCCCATCCGCCTTTCGACGCAAGAGCAATTCTTAGCAGATTGGGTGGCGGGGGCCTTCCTAGAACCTGAGCTCGGGCACCAGCCTGGGGTCAGCTGCTCAAGCGGGCCTTTTTAAGGACCGTCGGGCTGGTCATATTATATAGCTCTTTCTGCACACAGCTCTTATGGTCAACTCTGGGGATGGGATAGACACGAGTAGGGAGAGAGCCTTGAGTGAAAGGCCCCAGGGCTGATGTTTAAGAGACCTGGTCAGTGTCTCATAATAAGTTGAAAATATCTCGCTGGAAGGAACACAGCCATCGCCCCACCTCTGGCCCTGTTGCCCCCTTTCCCCACCTGCCCAGGAAAGTTTCTATCCCCAGAGGTTGCTTGCTCATCACCTTTCATACTCTTCAGGTAGATCTGGGGCAGGGAGTGGGCAGATTTAAGGGATGTGGGGCGTAACTGTTAATCCCCCATCAAAGCAGCTGTGGAAAGAGTGCCCAGTTCCCTCAGAGCAGTAGGGTGTGCATGTGAGGAGTTCCTCTTTTGAAAGAGGGTTAGGCGATCGCATGTAATTAGGTACCAGGTGATAGGAGATACTGGGAAATGTTCCTTCCCGTTCAGGTGTTGTGTGTTCCCGATGGGAGGTGGTCAGTTTGCAGAGCAGCAGGGGCAGTGCTGCGCTGTGACCTCCCTCCAGATGCTCCGTTCAGACAGCTCACCATGCGCAGGACTCAGTGCTTGTTGCTTTCCTTGGGGGAGTACGTCCCCAGATTCTTGCCACCCAGAGGCAAAAAATGCATATGCCACTCTGCCTCCCAGGGACATGGTGCCCCCACAGCTGTACCTGCTGTTGTTCCTGGCCTTCTCACCCTCTGGGGGAGGTTGTGTTAGCATTTTCTTGTGAGGGGGGTTGTTGAGCGTCTTTCCACCTGTACCTTTTTTTTTTTTTGCTTAGGTGTTACTTTCATTATTTAATTTTATTGAAAAAAATTTTAATTGAAGTATAGTTGGTTTGTAATATCCTGTAAGTTTCAGGCATATAGCCTAATGATTCAGTTATAAATATCTACTCTTTTTCGGAATCTTTTCCTTTATAGGTTATAACAAAATATTGAGTGTAGTTCCTTGTGGTATACAGTCAGCCCTTATTGATTATGTGTTTTATATATAGTAGTGAGTATCTGCTAATCTGAGACTCCCAATTCATGCCTCCTGCCACCCTGCTTCCCCTTTGGTGACCATAAGTTTGTTTTCTATGTGTGTGAGTCTGTTTTTGTTTTGGAAATACATTCATTTATGTGTGTGTATTTTATTTTATTTTATTTTTGTTTTTTTTAGGACTGCACCTACAGCATATGGAAGTTCCCAGGCTAGGAGTCGAATCGGAGCTACAGCTGCCGGCCTACACCACAGCCACAGCAACGCCAGATCCTTAACCCACTGAGCAAGCCCAGGGATCAAACCTCCATCCTCATGGATGCTATTCGGGTTATTAAGCCGCTGAGCCATAATGGGAACTCCCTGTGTCTGTGTTTCATATGATATTTGTCCACATATATTGTGATATTTGTCCTTGTCTGGCTTATTTTACTTAGTATGATAATCTCATTATGTGTACCTTTTTAAAAAATAAGCGCCCTTTTGGGTAAGAGTTGTGAATTTTTTTCGCTTTATTATTTGCCAGTTTTCCTTAAACCATTTTTTGGCTGTGCAGAGACTTTAAGTGTATTTTTTTGTTTAGGGGGAGAGTATTTCAGTCTAAGGTGGTTCTTATGTCTGTCTTTATTTTTTCCATTATAGCTGGTTTGCAGTGTTCTGTCAGTTTTCCACTGTACAGCAAGGTGACCCAGTCCCACATACCTGTAGATTCATCACAAGTGATTAGCCATAGTTCCTAGTGCTATTCAGCAGGATCTCGTTGCCTGTCCATTCCAGATGCCATAGTCTGCATGAAGTGGTTCTTTACAAAGGCTGACCCTTCGTCCTTCTCTATCTTCTCTGGTGCTTCATAGTGCCCTTGCCAACGTGCTCACGTTCCGTCCTTGTACTGCATTCTTGTGGTTTCATAGCAAGCTTTAATACCTGGCGATGCTGACCTGATGTTTTCCTTTTTCAGGAGGCTATTTTCACTCTGTGTATTTTTTATTTTTTAAGACGATCCCACCTAGAGTAAGTTACAGTATAAAAGGTTTCAGGGTAACATAGAATTGACATGTGGGAGTTCCCGTCATGGCACAACAGAAGTGAATCTGACTAGGATCCATGAGGTTGTGGGTTGGATCCCTGGCCTCACTCACTGGGTTAAGGATCCAGTGTTGCTGTGAGCTGTGGTGTAGGTCACAGATTTGGCTTGGACGGTGTGGCTGTGGCTGTGGCACAGGCTGGTAGCTGCAGCTCCGATTGGACCGCTAGCTTGGGGATCTCCATATGTCTTGGGTGCGGCCTTAAAAAGCAAAAAAAAAAAAAAAAGAATTGACATGTGATCATCCTGGATCATTCCATCCAAGAGCACAGGTGCATTTTGTTTAGATTTCCTATCGTGTCTTGCTGGCATGTTGAAGTCGCTGTATAAATCTCATGATTCTTGGTACATTTATCCCCACCTGTCGAAGTCCTTGGTTGTAGAGGCGTTTCTTCTGTTCACATCCTAGCTGGCTGATGTTCGCACGTGCGCAGACTAGTGGTTTCTGTGTTACTTGTGCACAGATGCCTGGGTGTGATTCTCTTGTTGGTAGTAACTCGTCACTGCTGCTGGGTTCCTGGCATGGCAGGCATGTTACCCACACACAGAGCTCTTTCACCCTCTCTCTGCTCATGGTGCCACTGCTCCTGCCTGGCTGGTGCTTCGCCGGGAGGGGCCGGAGACGTGAGGTGGGCCCTGAGTGGCCTCTGGGCCCCAGGTCTCCACCTCTACGTGGGGCGCAGCCTTCCCTGCCCAGGCTTTTGCGAGCGCACAGAAGCCGGTCCATGCGAGGCACTGAGGCCGAGGCCTGGCAGGTAGCACTCAGCAGCTGCTCCCCAGGACTGCATTTTCCCGCCCTGCATGGTGCCAGCTATTGGCTCTCCGTGCACATGTATTATTACGTCTTCTTACTTTGGAAGTGTCTCTTTGGGAGAGTTGATTTCTTCCATGTGGCCAAGAGTGACCGTGTGCTTGCCCTGCAGTGACCAGCTCTGTCCTGGTGACACTGGCTTGAGTGGGGAAGTGGTGGGCGTGTCGCTGTCTGTCAGGAGAAGCCCTTGGCAGCCAGTGTCGCCAGCATGTGCACGTGATGCATTTTCTTGTCATTTTCGTCATCCTTTGGCCAGGCGGGCTGGACGACACCCTGCACACCATCATCGACTACGCCTGCGAGCAGAACATTCCCTTCGTGTTCGCCCTCAACCGCAAAGCGCTGGGGCGCAGTCTCAACAAGGCCGTTCCCGTCAGCGTGGTGGGGATCTTCAGCTACGACGGGGCCCAGGTGAGGTGGGTGCGGGCGCTAGCCTTCCCGGCACTGCTCCCGGGGACGGTCAGGAGAGACAGTGGTGGTCCAGCCTCCCCAGCAGAGCAGCCTCGAGCCTCGAGGGCAACAGCCTTGGGGGCCTCGTTTCCTTAATAGCATGCAAGTCTGGTTGGTTCCGAGTGTCGCTCTAAGCTCACTGCTGCCACAGCGGAGCTCCGGGCAGACCTGGGGTCAGCACGTGGGCTCCCCTCGGGCGTCACCCTGCTTCCCTGTGGAGGGTGCCATCACCAGTTTGCAGGGGACCCAGGTCCTCTGTGGTCGGGGGACATCACCTCTGCTCTCGTTTCTGCCCAAGGACCAGTTCCACAAGATGGTGGAGCTCACGATGGCGGCCCGACAGGCGTACAGGACCATGCTGGAGAAGGCTCGCCAGGAGCTGGCGGCAGAGCCTGGGGCCCAAGGTGCTGCCGGCCCGCCTGCGCAGGGCCCCAGCAGCCCTGAGGAGGACGGCCCCCCGGGCCCTGCCGGGAAAGAGGAGCCACACTACAGTGAGTGCCAGGGGCGTGGAGCCGGGGCTGAGCATCCTCTGGGTCTCCTCGACTCGGATCACAAAGTCAAGGTGCCCAGGAGGGTGGCATGGCTGCTGTAACAGGACTGGCTGCAGGAGGTCCTGTCAAATCCCGGCCCTTTCCTAAGAGGTGGTCCCAGGCTTGGGAGGGCTGGTCAGTGGGTATCTTAGACAGACGTTGGGTCAGGTGGCCCCAGAACAGAGAGTGGCCCGGAGGACAGCTGTACTCCGGTGGGCGGTCGTCAAGCTGGTGCTTGCATAGGTGTTCGACGCTGCTCACGAGGGGTTGAAGTGGGGGGCTCGCGGTTGAGACCCGGCCGGGCCCCATCTAGAGGTCTGCCAGGCAGGCTGTGAGCTGCATGCTTTTCTGAGAGTCTCCCGGCTGTCCCTGCTTGTCCCTCAGCTGTGTGCTGTCTTGTTTGCAGTTGAAATCTGGAGAAACCATCTGGAAGCATACAGTCGATGTGCCCAGGAGCTGGAGGAATCGCTGGAGGTGTCAACCTCTCAGATGATGAACTTGAATTTATAAGGAGAGTTCTTTCCTCTGTGTGTGTCCTGGGGGTAAGAAGGGGGAGGTTTGAAAGACTCTGGGGCCTTTTTCTTCTCAGTTCCTCGTTGACCTAGTGTGTGTTTTGTATGACTATTTAATTGGGAAATTAACCAGCAGTGTTTGTAGGCATCCAGAAGCTGCAAGGCCCACGGACGGGCACTCAGTATGCTGGCAGGAACCTTTTCAAAAGGCCTTGGGATGCAGCCTTAGCTCTCTGCGCACAATATGAGTCTGGAAAACGCTGGAAAACGTACCCCAAGTACGCTGCTCAGGAGTTGTCTTGCCGTTGCAGAACAGCCGAGCCAAGTTAAGATTGTAGAGGGCAGCGGCAGGCCAGGGTGGAGCCCCTGGGAGGCCCCGGCGTTCCAGCCTGATGTCCTCCTCGTCCCGGTGACCTAGCGCAGCCCTGCAGAGGCCACTGACTGGCGCTGCAGGAGCCAGTGTCAGAGCAGGAGGGATGGAGGGAAGCCTTTCTCGGGATGTGGCTTTTCAGCTGACAGACTTGGGGATACTTGGGAAGTTTGCTAACATGAGCCTCAGAAGGAAAATCAGTTCTCTAACCTATGACCTTTTGACAGGAATTACTCCTTTTATTTTTCAAAGAAACAGTGTATATTGAAGTTCTAAATTTCAGTTTTGATAATCTACACATATTTTCTTTCTTTTGTAAGTGAACATATTCTGAATGTGGTTTTGGTCTTAGAGGCCAGGAGAATAGAAGTTTACTTTCCTATTTTCCTGTGAGTAAGAGGACTTATTTATTTTGAATAAAGAGTGATTATTTAATTTCACTGGAGACTCTGGTCATCTCGGTCTAGTCAGTGGTTGCTGCATCCTGATCCATGCCCTCTGGGTGCTCTTCTTTGGACTGAGGGGACCAAGCAGGGAGAGGCTTGCTGCACCCTGGCCTCCTGGGTCTGGGAGTAGCAACTGCTGATGTTGGACCCACCTCAGTCCAGCCTGGTCGTGGCTTGTGATGCAGGGAATGGCAGGAACCGAGTTTCACCACTTTGTGTTCACCAAGCAAGCAAGGTATCATGCAGGCTTTGAAAGTACTCTAAGTTGAGGTCAGTCATGCCGTGTGTGTGTGTGTGTGTGTGTGTGTGTGCGCGCGCGCGTGCGCGTGCTGGTCTGTCTTCTCATCTGTGCCATCCTGGTCCCCAGTTCCATACACTTCCTGAGCTGTTTAGATGGGGACAGGTGAGCTGGCTAGCCAAGCCTCAGTCCTGTCCACGGGTTTCTCCCTCCCTGTGTCAGCAGGTAGCAAGTCAACTGTAGTAGATTTGAAAGTAGGAGAATGAGAATAAAAATTACCAAAATGAATTTATAGGGAGAAAATTAAATATCTTGTCAGCTGTACTGAGCAGCCTACAGTTAGAAAACTGATCAATCAAAAAATCTTTTAGGAGTTCCCGTCGTGGCGCAGTGGTTAACGAATCCGACTAGGAACCATGAGGTTGCGGGTTCGGTCCCTGGCCTTGTTCATTGGGTTAACGATCTGGCGTTGCCGTGAGCTGTGGTGTAGGTTGCAGACGCGGCTCAGATCCTGCGTTGCTGTGGCTCTGGCGTAGGCGGGTGGCTACAGCTCCGATTCAACCCCTAGCCTAGGAACCTCCATATGCCGCGGGAGCGGCCCAAGAAATAGCAAAGAGACAAAAAAAAAAAAATCTTTTAAAAGGGAGTTGTCATTGTGGCACAGTGGAAATGAATGCAACTGGGAATCTGAGGTTGCAGGTCCAAACTCTGGCCTCACTCAGTGGGTTAACGATCCGGCGTTGCCGTGAGCTGTGGTGTAGGTCACAGACGCGGCTCGGATCCCGCGTTGCTGTGGCTCTGGCGTAGGCCGGTGGCTACAGCTCCGATTCAACCCCTAGCCTGGGAACCTCCATATGCCGCGGGAGCGGCCCAAGAAATAGCAAAGAGACAAAAAAAAAAAATCTTTTAAAAGGGAGTTGTCATTGTGGCACAGTGGAAATGAATGCAACTGGGAATCTGAGGTTGTAGGTCCAAACTCTGGCCTCACTCAGTGGGTTAAGGATCCGGTGTTGCCATGAGCTGTGGTGTAGGTCGAAGACGTGGCTTGGATCTGGTGTGGCTGTGGCTGTGGTGTAGGCTGGCGGCTGCAGCTTCAGTTATACCCCTAGCCTGGGAACCTCCATATGCCGTGGGTACGGCCCTATAAAGACACCCCCCCCCCAAAAAAAAAATCTTTTAAAAGCCTCTGCATGTTGTCCATCCAGAGCCCCTGAGGCTTCAGGTGAGCCCAGCGTAGCAGGTGGCTTTACCATCACATTCAGCTACTAAGAGGGTTCGCTGCTTGTGTGACCTAATGGCTGCTTGTGCTGGTTATGGTGTGTCTTTCCTGGCAGTGACCCACACTGTGCCGGTGGTGACGCAGGAAGCAGTACAAACACACTTGACTAAGCAAACATAGAACGCTTTCATTTTTCCAACAGTTCAGAGGATCAGAACGCATCCTCATGCGCACACTGTGCACCAGCGCCGCCTGTGGGTGTTGGGGAACTGGAAGTGTCTGTTTTGTTGAGCATGGGAGTATCCAGATACGGTCAGTATCCAGACTTGAGGGAGACTCAGAGCAGCAAGGACAGGGCCCAAGTCCGTGTGCGGTCCCCTCGCGGCTGTGGTGGCCGGAGCCGTGCCCGCACAGGAACACAGCGAGAGCCAAGAGATGTTTCACCAAAAACCCCATCACGGCGCGTGGTGGTCTGTGAGCCGTCTGTTGGCAAGATGGGCCGGCAGCTGGCTGGGAGGCGAAGGGTGGGCACGCAGGGGCTCTCACCTCAAAGCTGGCCATCCTCACGAGCCTTGTTCACGACGGATCCTTGAGGTGACTGGCTGGAAGTGCATGCTGCTCTGGCACGAAGTTACCCAGCCTCAGATACGGGCGTCTGGCGACAGGCTGTGATCGTGAGGCTGAGGAGACGTCCATCTGCTAGGAACTAGTGTTGAGAGGTTTTGGTTTTGTGGTAGACTGGCTTGACACTGCTCTGAAAACCATCATTCCACAGAGTGACTGTGAGGAGACAGGCTCAGCAGCGCTAGGCCTCGGCCATCACGGTCTCACACACACAGCAGGGCCTCCAGGGGCGGCCCTGACAGCCAGAGACCCCGGAGCGCGGGCGCACAGTCGTCTCAGACTCGCACAGTTGTCGGAAAAGCAGCGGCGGCCAAGGAGATGCGCACAGCTGACCCGCTGGCTGTTCGCCTCGCCTCACAGGAGCTCGGTGCCCAGGGGACAGGTACGAGCTTGGAGCTTCAGAAAATGAGCCTGGAGCTCAGACTGGTGAGGAATAACACAGACTTTGAAAATTCATGTTCAAAAAAAAAAAAAATCCATGTTCATGCCTGAGTTTAGTTAGCCCTCAGCACACGAGGTTTAAGGCACATTCTTTCCATTTGGAGCCTTGTCTCCCCTATCCCTGGGCAGAGGGGCCAAGTGTGAAGGCAGTGAGAAGCAGCAGGCCAGATCCACAGGAGTCAGGAGGCCGAGCTAACACTGGCCTGTTCTTGGGGGCAGCCTGCTTGCATGACATGAAATTACCCAGGTCATCTGGAGTGACCTGGACAGCATAACAGCAGTGTTTCTGGAAAAGGACCCATCACACACACTGCTGTCTTAACCAGCATTTCTGTCTGAAGGTTTCCCGCTTCTGCCATCAGGCCCTTCTGTCCCGTCTAAGTAAAGAGAAGTTAGGCTGCTGTCACAGGTCCACTTGGGTCTCCGTGTCCTCTGCGCAGCCCTGACGGCACATCCAGCTGGCAGGAACAGCTCACCACCCTGGGGCCTCCAGGCTGCGTGGCAGGTGGCAGCATGGTCAGCATCGCTTCCTGGTGGCTAGAAGGTGTCCTGGGTACAGCTTTCCTGAAAGAACAGTGTGGTCTTTGAGTTCCCGGCGGAATGGAAGGGCCTAGAGTCCCCATCCCATGTGTCCCTCTTGGGGTCCAGGGTCCCATGGGAGGGATGCCTGCGTGTGCTAAGTTCCGGGGTCGGGATGGCCATGGAGGCCTCTCACCAGGACCAGCCGGCCCTGCTTGGCTTCTGTTTCCTGTAAGGACCCCCACCTGTGCTGACTCTCCTCCAGGAACTGGCCCCAGGGGAAGGGGTGTGGGTTCAGAAAGCAGAACTGCTCAGTGGGCCAGGAGGAAGCACATGGGACCCACTGGCAGGATGGTCCCCAAGAGGGGCCAGTGTCCTGCCAGACTCCTGCCCTCTCTGGGCCCAGCCACATACCCATGCCTTCCTCCAGCTCTGCATCATGCGGTCGTGCTCCCCCACCACGTTCCTCCAGGCAGCGAGCTCTCTGCTCCATTTCTCCTGGTGGGTGGCCTCTGCAAGACAGGCGGGGCTCCAGGTCTCAGTAGACAGGCCGCCGTGGCCCTGAGGGACACCATTCCCCGAGGCTGTGCCTCCAACTAGGTGAGGCTCCTTGGGCTGAGCCCATCCTCAGCAGCCAAGTGGTCTCAGGCCTTGCCTTCCTGCTGCGGAGGCCCCGTGGTCAGCATCCCCCACTGGCCATTTCCCGGAACATGCTCCCCAAGTCACACTGGCCTTGGCCCCCACATCTCACTGGCCCTTGTCATGCCCTAAAGGATGAGACAGACATCCTGGGCTGCTGCCCTGCCCCCCCCACCCCCCAGTCAAGTGGGAAATCAGCTTGGTAACCAGGGCTGGCATCACATTACAGCACATGTTACTCACTGCGCACGGCCCACAGTGCTTGTCTGAACCTGAACTTGCAGGGCTGTCAGGGTGGCAAAGGCCTGAGAGCCACACTTTTCTTTGTAAACACAGAAACTGTACTGCATCCTAGCTTTTAACTACAGCTCACATCACTGATTTCAGAAGTGGGTTTCAGGCACCTGAGCCTTCATACAGGAAGCAGAACTCACACCCTGAGCAGAGCTGAGCAGGCCCAGTAGTCATGGTACCTGCACAGCCCTCGGCCAGCGCCCCCAGGAGGACAGCAGGAGGCCCAGAGAGCCCTGGGGGTGGGCCTCTGTCGCCCTTCAACTCCACGGGGCCTTGCAGGGACTCCTGACTCAATGCGTGGGTATGAGGCAATCCAGATCCCAAGGGAATTATGTCTCTGTCTCTGTCTCTGTCTCTGTCTCTGTCTCTGTCTCTCTCTCGCTCTCGCTCTCGCTCTCGCTCTCTTTCTCTCTCTTTTTTTTTTTTTTGGTCTTTTTAGGACAATACCCACAGCATGTGGAGGTTCCCAGGGTAGGGGTCGAATCAGAGCTGTAGCCGCTGGCCTGCACCACAGCCACAGCAACGCCAGATCTGAGCCACATCTTCGACCTACACCACAGCTCACAGCAACGCTGGCTCCCTAACCCACTGGGTGAGGCCAGGGATAAACCTGCATCTTCATGGATGCTAGTCAGATTCGTTTCTGATAAGCCACAACGGGAACTCTTCATTTTTCTAACACATCCTCCTCCAACACCACCTATGTTTTCAATAAATGTGGGGGTGGGGTAAGTGGAAAATACTGAGCTGTCTTAACTGTGCTCGCGTCTTTTAGCCCCTCTCCTGGCGTTCGTGTCTGTTCGTGTAGAGCGACTATATATATTATATATAAGTCTGCCCGCCATCAAGGTCAAGCCCTTGCTGGCTGGTGATGTGTGACCTTGGGTGGGTCACAAAGCCACCGCCTGGGAGCTGGGGAGGAGAACGGCACCTCCCTTTTAAGGCAGCTGGGTTAGATGAAGTCAAACGGTAATGGCTCAAGCTGCTTCTCTGTTGCCTCTCTATTTCTCCCGAGCTATTTGCTGACCGAACTGTACACTTGACTTCTAGATGAGAGGTCAGAATTTGTTAAGTCACACTTAGGTGATTATTCATTTTGACAGCAACAGACAAGAGCATTGTATAGAAATGAATGGAGGTTCTGGGTGGGAATGAATAGTTTCCTTTTCTCCGAAATCCCTCCACTTAACAGGACCTTTTAAAACATGTACATTTATATATGAATTCTTGAAAATGGACAGAGAATAGGAAAAGAAACAGCAACAACCTGGAAGTTGAGAAGCAGAGGGACCAATGGAAGCCGCCTCAGCAGACCCAAGAATGCAGAGTCCTGGCCACAGGGAGCGAGGAGCAAACTCACAAACGCTTGGGGGCCTGGGCGCCGCGAGAGGGCGCTGACGTGCAGTCTGCTTCAAAAGCCGGGCAGAAGCACAAGCGCATGGCCCCGACTGCCCTGTGCAGCCAGGGAGCTGCCCTGCTGCTGGAGAAGAGAGACTGGTGGTCGCGGAGAGCAAGGCAAGGGGGCTCAGGCGGAACCTGCACTGAAGGCAGACAGGATGCAGGGTGTTTACACACTGAGTGTTGAGGCCGCAGCCTAGGTGGGGGCTAAGTCCCCACTGACACCCCTACCTGAGCCCTGGAGGGCCTGCTGCTCCAAGTGTGGGCTGCAGCCGGAGCCTCCACGCGACAGTGCTGGGCAGACCAGCTTCTTACTGCTGCACATGGCAGTCCCCTGGAGAGCTTAACCCCAGGGGCCCCAAGGACGTCTGAGCTGCTCTGCATTTGGGTAGAAAGGGCCTCATAGGAGGGATTTCTGTGCCTCCTAAGTGTAACCAGACAATCAAGGGTCCTGAGACTTCTGAGTAACACGAAGACAAAAGCACCCCAAAAGGGTAACTAGGAGGGAGAAGAAAATCTCAAGAACCTCCGAGAATGGAAAAGATGACAAGAGGATGCAGTCCTGACAACCATAAAAACGTGAGAGTGGGATGAAAACTCACTAACGGGTGTGCAGGATAAAGGAGAGGTGAGAGGAAAGGCATGGACGGAGGACCAGCCCAAGCGGCCCGGCGTCTGTAAAAGTGTTCCAGGAAGGAACAGGAAATGAGAGAAAAGTCGGTCTTGATCGCGCCGAGAGGCGAAGGGTCGAGAGTCCGCAGGGAACAGGCCCAGCCAGGCACACCTGCACCGAGATGCCACAGATCGGCTCAGCACTTAGGAAGTGGTCACACGGGGTCACCGTCAGCTCTCAGGAGACAGAGCCAGCCTCACCCACTAAGGATTGCTTTTCAGGCCAGAATTGTCCACCCAGCTGGATGCTCCAGGTGTGAAGACGGAGCAAAGACACAGGCTCTCAAAACGCTGACTCCACCCAGATGCCTTCAGTGTGTCGGAAGACACACTTCTTCACAAAAAAATGAAATCAAAAAGGAAACGGGTCACGAGATGCAACATCAGGAACAGAACCTCCATTCTCAGTGGAAAGGACCCATCCCAGGGAGGCAGGTGGCTCCTGCTACAGAGGGTCTAGGGGAGGCGACAGCTGGATGCCAGGATGTCTGTCTTGATCAGAGACTTAACTGCAGAGTCTGGTGTGGAACTGATACCTATGAACCAAGCAAACAGGCACCGGCGCAGTTGCTACCTTCCTGAGAAGCCAAAGTGTAGGAGGGGCGAGGGTGACAGACTGTGCGGCTCAGCCACCCTGATAACATAACAGTCTTCCACTGGGAGGAGGAGGTGTTGGCAGCCGAGGTGTGTGTGTGCGTGTGCTTGTGCGTGCACTGGGGAGGCGGACCGTGAAACGCTACCTTACCCATTTTAGTGGAAGCCAGAGGGAAACGTCACCACGCAAGCCTGCCGCCAGAGGGACGAGGGTAAGTGGGAGTCAGGTCCTGGGCGAGCTTACCGTGTCTCGTCACGGTGACCCGCACCTTGGAGGTCCTGTTCCCCGCCGAAGACAGCGCAGAGCAGCGGTACTCGGCGCTTTCCCGGAGGGCGTCCCGCAGCCAGCTGAGCACGTGGGCCCTGCCGTCAGGCAGCACGTGGGTCTGCATGGGGACACACACCTCCAGCGCACGCCCGTTCTTCTCCCAGAGGAAGTGAATGTCCGTAGGACCTGGGGGCACACAGACCGTCTTCACTCGAGGGACCCTCCGTTGGAGGTCACGGGAACCATGGCAACTAGCCTGGCATGGGTGGTGGGGGGGGGGGGGTAGGGGGGGCTAACCAGATTAGGACCCAAAGTGACAGGGTGGCTTTCTGAAGTCCCTGCCCTTCCCCTCGAGGTGGGTCCCCACTGTCCACTGGGAGCAAAGGAGTGCGAAGGCCTCAGCGTCTGGTGCCCTGGCGCTCCTGTTCCTTGTGCCTTTTTCAAAGTACACCTGCATGGCTGTGTCCCCAGGATACCCCCTTTCACACTGCTCTCTGCACCCCCATGGAGCACCTGGTGACCTTGCTCTGGGGCAGGTGTCTGGGCCGGGAATTTCATCTGCCCACGTGACCCTGCTGCCACCTCCTCTGTCCTAAATTTCTGCATCTACAGGACCACTCCCTCTCCCCGGGGCAGAGAGGCCAGAGCTGGCCTGCCCAAGGGGACTTGGCCAGGGCGGCCATGCCCAGGGGCTGGGACTGACACCAGGACCCTGGGGGGCAGAGTGGGGGTGGGGGCACCAGGGTGCTGAGAAGGGTTGAGGGCCTGGCCTGTCTTACAAAATAAGGACCTGGAGGAGAGCAGACTGGAGAGGGGACAGGGGGCAGCAGAAGCCCCCCCCCCGCCCCTTCCCAGAGCAGGGCAGGGGCCCGTGCATGGACCGCCTCTCCCACCCCTGCCCCAATCCTGTAGGCTGGGGGTGGTGGGTGATGCAGACCAGTGCCTGGAGAGCCTGGAGCAAGTCTGGGCTCTGGTCCCAAGGCTGGCAGCCGTCCCAGCATCTATAAAGTGTGGCTGGACGAGCCAGGGGTTTCAGCCTGGGCCCCAGGGGCTGTGCTGAGACAGGCCCAACGTCTGTCCTTAGCTACGACAAGCTGCGGCACCTCCACGGTGATCTGCTTACACACTGGTTGCCACTCAAAAGTTGGCTGAAGGCAGAGAGGCTGGGTTGACACCCAGCTGACACTGCCCAGCTCCTCCCAGGGTACATGCAGATCCCCAGCTGAGCTGAGCTGGGGCCGAGCAGAGACCAGGCTTTGGACAGGCCTGGTGGCCTTGGATGCCCAGGTGGGTCAGAGCCAAGCAGGAGGGGTGCAGGCCCTGTGGGCTCTGGGGGGGCACGTAGGCCCTCTGTTCCCGCTGCACCGGAGAGTGGGGGTGTGCTGGGGCTAGGCCCTGCCAGCCTGCGCTGCTACTCCTCCCCCCACTGTGCCTGGCGGGCACCCCACCAATGTGGACTGGGAGCCCTCTGGTCTCCTTGCCCAGGGACCCGGCCCCCTGACAAATGCCTGCTGTTCTGTGTATGTGCTCTGACTGTAGGGGGTACAGGCTGTGAGGCTGCCTGGACCAAAGCAGCCCCTTGGGGATGGCAGTGCTGCCTGAGGATCAGCTTTAAAAAGCTAGCTTCGGAGTTCCCATCATGGCGCAGCGGAAACGAATCTGACTAGGAACGATGAGGTTGCGGGTTCGATCCCTGGCCTCACTCAGTGGGTGAAGAATCTGGCATTGCTGTGGTTATGGTGTAGGCTGGCAGCTGTAGTTCCAATTAGACCCGTAGCCTGGGAACGTCCATATGCCACAAGTGCGGCCTTAAAAAGCAAAAAAAAAAAAAAAAAAGGAGTTCCCATTGTGGCTCAGTGGTTAATGAGTCTGACTAGGAACCATGAGCTTGTGGGTTCCATCCCTGGCCTCGATCAGTGGGTTAAGGATCCGGTGTTGCCGTGAGCTGTGGTGTAGGTTGCAGACATGGCTCGGATCCTGCATTGTTGTGGCTCTGGCAAAGGCCAGTGGCTGCAGCTCCAATTAGACCCCTAGCCTGGGAACCACCCTAAAAAAAGACCACAGACACACACACACACACACACAAAAAAAGCTAGCTTCCATCTCAGATGCCTGCCAACCTGGAAGGAATACATCCAGCTGTGGCTGGATGGAGTAGGAAAAACAAATGACAGCCAGAGGATTAAAGGACCAGCACATGGAGTTCCTGTTATGGCCCAGCAGAAAATGAACTTGACTAGCATCCATGAGGATGCGGGTTCAATCCCTGGCCTCTCTCAGTGGGTTTGGGGTCCAATGTTAACGTGGTGTATGTAGGTCGCAGACATGGCTTGGATCTGGTATTACTGTGGCTGTGGCACAGGCCGGCAGCTGTAGCTCTAATTCAACCTCTAGCCCTGGAACCTCCATATGCTGCAGGTATGGCCCTAAAAAAATAAATATAAAATGAAAGACCAGCACAAAAAAGAGCTGGGATCCAGTTGTGCTTACTCGTGGGAGCATGTGCGTGGAGGCTGAGGAGGGGCGAAGCACTGTACCGGGCTTTTTAGAAGGGAGAGAGTTTAGAGAGAGAAATTACTTTTGGTGATGGGAGTTCCCGTCGTGGCTCAGCAGAAATGAATCCGACTAGGAACCATGAAGTTGTGGGTCTGATCCCTGGCCTCGTTCAGTGGGTGAAGGATCTGGCGTTGCCGTGAGCTGTGGTGCAGGTCGCTGATGCAGCTCGGATCTGTCATTGCTGTGGCTCTGGCGCAGGTTGGCAGCTGTAGTTCTGATTTGACCCCCAGCCTGGGAGCCTCCATATGCCTCAGGTAGGGCCCTAAAAAGACGAAAAAAGAAAGATTAGTTTCGATGGACTCCCAGCCAGTCAGGTACCTGTGTGGCCAACCTGGCACCTTTGTCACTTTGTCCTTTTATCAGTAACCCACCATATGCAGGATCCTCAAAAAATTTCCCTCCCGTGGGAAAGTCCTCGAAGTGGACCCCAGTGTCCTCTGAGTGCACCCCAGTGTAACGAGCAGAGCCCACAGCGTAGACACCAAAGCGGTTCCTTTTAGTGAGAAGTTGGGAAATGCCCCACAAGGCTCCCCGAAATGAGGCGATAGCCTTGTCATTCATCAGGAATCACCTGTGAGGAGAGTGGGGGCAACACAGAAAAGTACTAGTTATGTTAAACTGAAAAACATACAAGTACCTGTGTTACGTGCATGTGTGTCTGTGGACAGACACAGGTCCATGCACAAAGAAAAAGCCTAAAAGTGGCCACGATGCTGGTGGGGTTAAATTTGGTGGTAATTCGTGCTCTTTATACTTCCCGAAGGTTCCAAATTCACTACAACAAATCAATCCTGCTCCTATAATACAAAAATAAAGTGCTATTCAGAATTCCCACAGGCTCTGAGGTAATTCTGAAAGGTGTCAGAAGCGTTTGACACAGCAGCCCCCGGCCACCCTGGCCCAGCGATGAGCTCTGGGTCTATCGACTCGTTGTCTGTGCCGGATTTTTGGTGTTTTGTCCTGTTACTAGAATTCCGTATATTAGCTTTTGTGTAATATGCAAAGCATTTTGTTCTCTACCCAGAGATATGCACAGACGCACAGATACACCTGAACAGACAGGTGTGTACATATATGAACACACACACGGACGCCAATACACACCTGTGTCTGTGTGCACCTGCCTGGGTGCCTGTGGATCAGGCAGAGGTATTTCTTCCTTTAACTGCTGAACCCACTTGGTGACACCACGTTCTGTGTGGTCCTTACCCTGGCACCTGGGTGGAGCCTTTTTGTTGTTTTTCTTTGGGGGCCACTCCCACGGCACCCATACCAGGGGTCCAACTGGAGCTACAGCTGCCGGCCTAAGTCACAGCCACAGCAATGCAGCATCCGATCCGAGCCGTGCAGGATCCCAGCTGCATCTGCGACCTACACTAACAGCTCACGGTAACGCTGGATCCTTAACCCACTGAGCGAGGCCAGGGATTGAATGAGGCCAGGGTTTCATTACCGATGAGCCACAAGGATGTGAGGATTTCCTGTTGTGGCTCATGGGTTAAGAACCCAGATAGTGTCCATGAAGATGCAGATGCAGCTCAGGTCCCATGTTGCTCCGGCTGTGGCCTAGGCCGGCAGCTGCAGTTCCGGTTGGACCCCTAGCCTGGGAACTTCCATGCGCTGAGTGTGCAGCCCGAAAAGAAAGCAAAAGAAACGAAACCAGAATATGAGCCCTGTTTTCTGAACACACACTGAGGTCGCTTATCCTCTCACCCTGACCAGTGGTGACACCCCCTCCAGGGACAGCGCCGTGAACACGGGTCACAGGTGCTTCTGGAAGGTTCTCATGACTGACCTGGGGCCTAGGCGCCTGGACCCACACGGGCCAGGACCTCTCAGGAGCAGAATCCTTCAAAGCACACTTGCTGGGTCACAAACAGGGGTGCTAAATACCCCCACAGGCACCCCAACGGCGAGGACGCTGTCGAGCGCCATTAAACGTTCTCTCAATCTGTATTTAACCATGTTAAAACATTAGAAGTGGCTCCACCTGTTCTTCTTTAAAGCTAGAGAGGGGGAAACGTTAAAGCCAGTCAGCCGAGCTACCACCCTGGACGTCAGTGGGGACCCGGGGCAGTAGGCAAACCCGCCTGTCCCACAGGGGCCTTCTCCTGGGAAATTTGGGACACCGGGCCTGTCCCTCCCAAAGGCCATCAGGAGCTCACATCCCAGCCGCCACCTCAGGGTTTGCAGAGACCCTGCCCCAACCCCGCCCACACCATCTGAGGAAACAGGCTGGTACAGACTTGATTCTACTTTGTGACCAAACCAGAAACCTAATCAAACCCAACCCAGTCAATCCTAATCTAATCGACGCCGACCTAATCGAACCCAACATAATCAAAACCTAATCAAGTCAAATCAAATCTAATTGTATCAAATTAAATCAAATCGAACCAAACCAGCAGAAATCAAGAGCAACTGCCTGGGAGGACCTGACCTCCCGGGTCTCCATCTCCCCAGCGTCATTAGCTTCCCTCCTCAGAGTGTCTCAAGCCCACCCCCAAGGGGCCAAGGTGCTGGGGCCCTGGGGTCGGCTGAAGAGTAACCCCCAAAGTCCAGGTCCTAAACTCTAGACCTTATGCAGCAAAATGCGACACACCTGCACACAAACCCCAATCATCGGCTCACACAGAAGCAACCTTAAATCCCGGCAGTTGGCAAGTGCGGCCTGAGCTTGCGAATAAAGTGATGGGCGCACAGCTGTGCCCACTCATGGGCAACTTTCGGGCTACAAGGGAAGCACTGAGTAGTTGCGACAGAAACTGGGACACATGGAACCTCAAAGAGTTCAGTCCTTCGTGGAAAATGCTGCTCAGGCCCCGGCGTCCACACGAATAGCCTTAGTACGACTAAGTTTAGTGTCGCTGGGGGCCACTGGGGGGGGGTGCAGCCAGGAAGGCCGGGCTCGAGGAGGAAGCCCCGCCCCGCCCCGCCCCCACCCCCACCTGGGCGGTGCCCCACTCACCTGTGGCCTGGCAGAAGAGGTGGAAGGTCCCCAGGGCATGCACGTGCTGGGCCTGGTCGCTGAGGAAGGGCGGCAGCAAGGTGACCTGGCGGTGGCTGCCAGGCCCCGGGCCCAAGGCCGGCCAGGGGCTTCGGGGGGAGGAAGATGAATCGGGGCCCAGACAGGAGAGGGAAGAGGACCCCGGAGGGGGTAAGGGCAGAGAAGATGAGGCTGTGAGACAGAGGACAGAAAAGAGAGAGGGCTCTAAGGCAGAGGTCACCGGGAACACACCACATGCGTGAGCCTGAGAGCCAGGCCCAGGGACGCAGGGCCCCCCACCCAGACTACAGGGAGCGGGCAGGAGAGCCGCAGGGAACCACACGCCCGCGTCAAGGATAGAAGATTCTCGTTTATTTGGTTACTTTCCAAATGTATACAATTCAAAGTAGAAAAATAAAAACAAAGTAAATCTTATCAAACACAAGTGTTTACACCAAAACGGTCGAATCCTATCATGCTGGAAGATGACACGGTCCACACAGACACACACACATTAAGAGTTTATTGCTCTTTGCCACGGAAAGAAAGGCTCCCCTTGCAGGCGTCTGGAGAGCAGGAAGTGGAGTGTGACACTGATGGTGCTAAGACTGTGCCACCCCACTGGCATCTTAAAAGACGGCGCCGGGCCAGGCAGGTCTGCGGTGGCGGCTTCTGCAGGAGGGGCGCTGGTCACTGGCCGGGCCGTCCAGGGCTGCCCAGCTCTCTTCCAGCTGTGGACAGCTGTTAGGCTAAGCGGAGAGTCTGGGCGGGCAGAGGGCATGAGATGGAAGCAAGAAGAAAACGGAGATGTTCAGACGACCAAGACATCCGCAGAAAACACTCTGTCTGTCTGGACGGGAGGTCCGGACCGGTGGCTGTGGGCGTCGGATTGTAACCCGCCCGGCCCGTCCTCTCGGTTCCCTGGGCCAGCCCGGTTTTGCCCAGAGCACGCTGGGCCCCTCTTCCTCCCTCAAAGTCCCGCCCCGTGTCCCGGGACCGTCCTCCACAGCCTCGTCCTCAAAAGAGTTAAAACAAGAGTGAAAAGGCACAGAAAGAAAATCTCTCCGACAATGATGCTTCCCTCAAGGAATAAAATTACAACAAGACAAGACAAAACCGAACCCCCCCCCCCCCCGGAAAACACGTGCGCCCAGGAAATGGTTTCGTCTAGTCTCTAAAAGCAGAAAAGAACGCATCTAGCAAAGTAAGTTTATCCCTGAGAATCTTAAGCAACATAAGCCATGTCTCCCCCAATATACAACAAAATCCAGAAGATGGCCATCTTCTAAGTATTAAAACATCTGCTGTAGCAATTTAAAAAATAAAGGACCTAACACACCAACATAATGAAAGCAAAATATTAAAAAATAATGTCGTGGAAGAAAAGTCCGTGCCAACCTGGACGACAGGTGATAAGTTACCAATCTGATAAACTAAAAGGTCATTTCCAATCTGGAATTAAATTATCTTTCGGTGGCTGCCAGGAGGACCCCCTCTTGCCAGGCCAGCGGGCAGCCCCGCCATCCTTCCGCCTCAGAGTGTGCTCGGCCGAGCCTGAGGACACAGCTCCAAGCGCTCTGACCCGCCGGGGAGGCCGGGCGCGACGGAGCTGCTCGCGGTTTTCCGAGGGACAAAGAGAAACCAAGTCACAAGCGCGACCCAAGAGGAAAGACACGAAGACTGAGGTCTGCTGACGACAGCTACGTAGGCGGCACCGGGCAGGGTCACAGAACTGGCGACACAAAGACCTCCCTGCGAGCGGCGGGTGCCTCAGTCCCCGTCCGCGTCCGCGTCCGAGTCAGCGAACTTGAGCTCGCACTTGACGTCGAACGGCCGGTCCCTGGCGGGGAGCTCGTCGATCCTCTGCGAGTCCTCCCTGTCGGTGGGCAGCCTGCTGGCCAGGGTGTCCTGCTCCGTCTCGTAGCCCGTGTCCAGGGCCGGCTTGGGCTGCCCTCCGTTCTGCTGGGAGAAGCTGCCCTGCTCCACCAGCGTCTCCTTGACGCTCTGCTCGCAGTCGGAAAAGTCGGCCGCGGGCGGCTTCTTCCCCAGCAGCACGGCCGAGCGGAATTTTAAGCACTGCCCGGGCAGGTAGCCCTTGTAGCAGTTGTAGGAGAAGAGGCAGAGGAAGACGACGAAGAAGAGGAGGAAGAGAACCATGAGGAGGCGGTTGTCGCCAGACTTGAGATACATCGTCTTCTCCGAGTGGACCTGGGGGACGGTGTTGATGACAATCTTTGGCTCGCAGGACGTGCTGGTGGGCGCCTCGGGGCCGGAAGGGGGGGCGACGGCCCCCGGGGTGGTGACCCTCACGGCCGGGGTCTGCGGAGGGGAGCTTGGGGTGAGCCCCGCCGGCACTTCGGAGGTGCTCTCACGACCCTCTGTCTGTGCGGCTGGCGAGGCGGAAGCAGCCAGGGTCCGGGGGACCATCCTGACGTCCAGCACGTGCTTGGCCACCACCTGTAAGACTGTCTTGTTCTTGACCCTCTCCTCCGACAGGCACAGGTACACCCCACTGTCCCCTTCCGACAGGTTGAAGATGAGCAGGTGCTTCCTGCCCACCAGGCTGTACTTGGGGCTCTCGGCCTTGAGCACGCCATTCTGGAACTTCCACACCACCCGGGCCAGGTTGGACTTTTGCGAGCATTTGAGTTCTGCTGTGCTGCCGTGCTTGAAAAAATGCTGCCGGTAACTTTCTTTAATTTTATCTGGAACATCAAAATAAATGTGCACAGCGTCAGCAACCTGCTGGATGCTTCCTGCAAAAATAGGTTAACACGCACGAGAGGACACGAGAGTTTCACCCAGTGGAGCAACAGGGGATCTTCCAGAGCAGCTAAGGAGACAGAGACATGCACGACCGGAAAGCAAAGATGGGCCCTAACGGCAGCCCGCGGGGACAAAGAAACCGGAGGCAGCTCTGAGTAGGACAAATCTTGTTTCGAATCCTGGCTTCCCAGGAGAAAATTCGCCAGGCCAGGGAGGCTGAGCAATGGCCAGCGGCGCCTTCTGAGCAGGCGCCGGGTCAAACAGGACAGGCTTCTGCTAGTGGCTGTGGCTGCCAAGTGGGCCTCGGTGCCCTCCGGCTAATGTGCCTTAGCTGGTGACAGCTACTGGATTAGGGACAAGAGGGCAGGAGTCCAGCGAGCCTGACCTCCCCACCAGGGTGAGATCCCCCAGAGGAACGAGGACTAATCTCTCATGAAGTCCTCCCTGTGGCTCACAGGAGGGAGACTGTGTGTAACGAGCCCCAAACTAAAGCACAAGAGAGATGCATGTGGAGAGGGGAGACGACGATCCGGGATGAAGAGTGCTTTCCAGTAAATAAACATTCCGCGCGGCTTCAACATCTGGTTCTGACATAAAAGGCACAGAGAAACAGCACGGGATCTGCCACGAGACACCTGACCTCCGTTCCAGGTAGAGAAAGAAACGCAAACGCAAAAAGCATCATGAAATGATTATAAGACTGGGCCACTTCTGAATGGAATGCAGCAAGGACGGGCAACTTACCGGGGCAAGCAGATGCATCCCCGTTCATTTCCTGAATCAAACCCCTGCAAGACAACCGGGCACAGGTTACACATGTGTGTGTGCTTTACGCTGTGGAGTGGGCGGGGCTATGCCACGGGTGGGAGGGACGCCTGCAGGCAGTGGGCTGGTACCTGCTGGGGCGATCCATCTGGTGCAGAGTGATGCAGGTGGCCGTGGTGGGGCTCCAGGCGCAGTAGGGGTCCCGAGCGAGCACGCAGTCCTGGCAGGTGCCATGCTTTCCACAGAAGGCCAGTGGGGCCTGTACCACACCCGAGTTGGAACCGGCATAGACAAACTTTCTGCCCTGTTGGGTATGAAACAGATGAGAACAGTGGGCATGAGGTGTGTGTGTGTGTGGGGGGGGGCTCAATGGGACAGGGGGCCAGGTTCTTCTCCAGCTTATGGGAAGCCATGACCAAGCATCTTCCCAAGGTTCTGGAGGAAAAAGTGGAGTGAGGCCGGATTAGATCGAGACAAATCTGAATTACCGCATCGTGACAACATAGACAGCAACTTGGCTTTCCAGGAGGAATCCACAAACGAACTCAAGAGTAGGCTGGGCCTTGGTCCGAGCGCCCCCATCATCCTACCCGCCAGCAGAGGGCTTCTTGACACCTCTGCCCCCTGTGTGCAGGAGGACCCACTAGCCTGACACTCCCAGCCACCCTCTCAGCCTCACTAGGCCAGAGGCCAAAGGCACAGCCTCTGAACCCCATTTCCTGCTGCCACACATAAGCCCCGGTACCCAGACGGCTGTGTCCACTGCGGGGCCGCAGTGAACACCAGGGAGGGTGAAGAGAACTCTAGGAAACAGTAAAACAAGTGCGAAGGCGTTCACTTCTCATGCGTCTTCCTTTACGTGAAATGAGCTGGGGAAATGGAGAACCACACACACTCAGGAGGAGAGAGCAAAGCAGGCCCCTCCGTGTTCTGGAAAGCTGGGCCCGGGGACGTCTTCACCCTCAGGCCAAGGCTGCCAGGGCACATAGTACCGCAGGGAGCTGGGTGCCCAGGCCATCAGGGCAGGCTGATTTTCCTACTGAGCTCAGCTGGAACAGAGGCTCCCCCAAAGAGTCCACCTGAAACCTAGCGGCAGGCTCAGGACAGGCAAGCCTGTCTGTCTTACCCTGACGTTCCAAAAAGGCCTTTTGGTTAATGTCAAAAGATGCCTCAAAGATTCGGATGAGACACAGCCTCTGTCCTCTGAAGACAGGTTCTGAATTAACTCCAGAGTCTGCCTGGAGTGCAAAGTCCCTGGTGTGTTACCCCTGATATCCTGGCCCGGGATGCCTTGAAGGCCCAGGGGTCACAGACCCACCTGTGAGAGAGAGAGCCGTTCCCTCTGCAATGGATTCAAGCTGTGATGACAGGTGGCAGAGAGAGCCAGGCCAGCGCTGGCCTGTCCACATCGGCAGAGCCAAACCCAAGGGCAGAGGCCACGATGCCCTGTATTCCTTAGAAGGAATCAGGATGCCATCCCAGATCACAATGGGCATCGTGTGGCTCAGAGGTGAGGAAAAATTTCCTTGGGGGGCAGGTCAAGTGGACAACTTCAAAGGGCCAGCAGGGCCCCACGCGAGGACCTGGCGAGGGCTCGGACATTCATGCAGGGTGGAGCAGATGGCCTGGGCTGCCTGGGGGGCCCCACTTGACACCTCACCCCATGTAGGCGGCCTGCACCCTCCCTGCCCCACAGCTTGCTCTGCCTCCAGCTCTTGCCCCAGACAGGGCAGGGCTGAGCCCCGGTGAGGCAGAGCCGACAGCATCTCATGGACAGGAAGGGAAGAGAAAAGCAGCTGAGTTCCCAGGGTGGTGACGGCTGCAGGCAAGGCCTGTGGGTGGAGGCACAAGTTGGTGGGTGAGAGGGTGTCTGTGTAGCCTCAAGGTCACCCACAAATAAGTGTGAGCCCCTGTGGGGGCTGAACGTGGCCCCAACCTCTTCCAACTCCTCCCTCCACGAGCTGGGGCTTGGCTTCCCAAGCCAAGGGTGGGCTGGGCCCACTGACCACAGGGTGTGGGGACAGTGTGGACAGAGAAACCGAGCGACTGAGAAGTTCCATTGAGTCCCTGTCCCTAAGACAGTGGTCATCTCCCCAAAGTGCTCAACGCCAATTTAAGCCAGGCAAACACCAGAGATGCCTAAAGCGATGGCAGTCTGCAAAATCCCGACCAGTTCTGTCCTGAAATGTCAAGGTCACCAAGAGGAGGGCAGATAGGAACTGTCCAGACCAGAGGGGACTGAAGAGAGGAGGCGCCAAGGTCAGGTGGGGTCCTGAGTCAAACAGCAGGTCGTGGGACTGTGGGGAAAATGCGTCTGGATGCAGTGTGGGCTCTGTGTCAGCGGACCCCCTTGGGTTAGACAGGCATGTGTGGGGACCCCTGCACTATGACCCCAGCTCTTCTGTGAGAGAAAACAAGCCAGCAGGTATCATCCAGCATCTATGACATCTTCTGAGCACACGTGCCTGGGACCCTCCCGCCAGCGCCTCAAGGGTCTCCAACCTCCAGATGGCTGTGCCCTCGGCTGCAGCACTGGGCTCACGAGGGCATGTCTCTACACACAAAGGCAGGTGATTGTGGGTGGATGTGGCCAGAGCTGGAGAAGCTCCCACCAAAGAAACTGTTCCCTCTCCTCCGCCATAGAGGCTGCCTTCACTACCAAAGAGCATCCTGGCAAATCCAAACTCAGCCTGTTCCACGGGCCCAGAGCACACCTGCCATGTATGCACAGGAGCCTGGAGAGCAGCCTGTTTGTACGACATGATCACAACAGCCCAGGTAGAGGCAACCCCATGTCCAACAGTGGGGGGATAAACCAGACCTGGTGTATGCACACAGTGGAATACTACTCAGCCCTGAAAAGGAAGGCAATCCCATCAATTGCTACAACACGGATGACGCTTTAAGACATGACACGGAGTGAAACAGCCATTCCAAAAGGACCAATGTTGCAGGACTCCACTTAGACGAGGTTCTCAGTCAGACAGCCCGAGATGGAGAGTGGAAAGGTGGGAGCCAGGGACTGAGAGAGGGGAGGAATGGGGAGTTAGTGTTTACTGGTTATGGGTTTTCAGTTCTGTAAGATGAAAAAGCTCTAGGGATGGATGGGGATAACGGCTGCAAAATGTGCATCTACTCAATGCTGCTCAAGTGTACCTTCAAAAACAAAATGGTGGTTTATGGGATGTCTATCTACTGCAATAAAAAACAAGTATACTTGTCATCAGGGGAGAGGAGGCAAGGGACAGCAACCCTTCCTGGCTGTAGGAAGTGGGGTGGGGGCTATGTGCTGGCCCCTCCTGTGCTCCCTCAGCCCTCTGCCAGCTGCTCATCAACTTGCTGCAATGAAGGCCAGGCATGAGACACCCAGAAAACCCTGGTGGTGGGGAGTGGGGGAAGGGGTGTCTTTTTACCCCAAATGGGCACTTCCTGCTACCACAGCAGTGTGGCCAGCCTTCCAGAGTCCCCTGAGCCCACCAGCCCAGGAGGAGGCAGGGGACTCCATGGGTGCATGACACACTCCCACCGGTTCCAGGCAAGTGAGCCCCCTGTGGGGATAGGCAATGCACTCCATGGGACACCGGGACCCCTGCATGGCCACCCCTGACCCCCAGCCCTGGCCACATGACCAAGTCCTGACCACAGGACTGACCCTAAGACCTCCCATAGGCGACCCTGCCTCCCCCTCCTCCTCCCTCCACCCCTCCTATGCGATCAGTGCCCACGTGCCCTGGAAGACACGGGTTCAACATCACAGAGCAGAGCCCTGTTCTCAGCACACGTCACACCGAGGGCCCGGCCTTGGTTCTGATGAGTATTTGACCATGCGGAAGCCTCAACGGTGCTGGCACCCACCTGGCTGAAGCACCTGAGCGACGTGGCACAGGTGGAAAGGGCTCCTCGGTTGGTTTCTTTGTTTTAACAGCAACACGGGTGGGCATGGGAAGGGGTATCAAAAGCACCCACCCGAGAGGCACAGAGGCCAAGTCTGGTAGCCTGACTCCATCAGGCTGTCTCCATTAGGTCTTCCTTCCCTTTCAGAGCTGGAGGGAGAAAACACACACCTCCTTGTTCAGAAGGGAGGGGACCCTGCAGTAGGAGCCTGGAAACCAGATCCAATGGCTCAGGCTCTCGGTGAAGGGGAGAGGATGAGAGACCATGTGCGATGGTTGCAAGTACGCACCTGGCCCAGAAGTTGGCTGTTCTTCCTCGCCTGGCTGTCACTCCTGCCTGCTGCCCACTGGGCTATGGGAGGAATGAGCGGGGGCCCCACAACAAGCCCGGAGGTGACCCCCACCAGGAGCCAGGGTAGGGAGGATGCCCTGGCGGATCACAAGGACAGGCTCTTTCCAGCACGAAGAGAGGAAGGACTGGGAGTGTCACGGGTCAAACCGGAAATTCTCAGCAATAGGGCAACGTCACATAAGGCAAGGTCAGCATAGCCTGGGGCCCCGAGCAAAGGCTTTATAAATGGCAAGCAGGTGGGAGAGGCAGAGCCGTGGGTGAGCCTACAGCACCCAGGAACATGACGCATGGCCAGACATCCGATTTTTTTTTTTTTTGTCTTTTTGCCATTTCTTGGGCCACTCCCGCGGCATATGGAGGTTCCCAGGCTAGGGGTCGAATCGGAGCTGTAGCCACCAGCCTACGCCAGAGCCACAGCAACGCGGGATCCGAGCCGCGTCTGCAACCTACACCACAGCTCACGGCAACGCTGGATCGTCAACCCACTGAGCAAGGGCAGGGACCGAACCCGCAACCTCATGGTTCCTAGTCGAATTCGCTAACCACTGCGCCATGATGGGAACTCCGACATCCGATTCCTGATGCTGATGAGGGCCCATCAGCCCAGGGGCCATCACAGCGTGGGGAGTCACTGTGGAGCCGGCATGCGGACCAGGCCACCTGATGTCCGGACTACACTCTGCTCTGCACTGCCCCAGCCTGGCTATAACCGGGTGGCATGTTCTCCAAGGCCACTGTGGACGTACAACAGGGGACAGCCCGCAGACCATAAGGCAAATCCAGCCTGCTGGCTATTTCTATACAACCCAGCAACTAATAACAGGTTTCACATTTTTAAATGGTTGAAAAAAAGTCAAAAGAATACATTGTGACGTATGAAGACTCCATGAACCTCAAAGGTCGCTGCCTATAAATAAGGCTTTGCTGGAACATCCAAGGCTTACTCGCTTCTGGACCATCCACAGCTGCTCCTGGGCTACAGACACGGCCCTCAGGGCCTCGAATGTTCACTGTTGGCCCTTGAGGGAAGAGCGTGCCCACCCCGGGTGAAGAGGGAGTGCCTCGTCGAAGGGAGACCTTTACAGACACAGTGCAGCAGCAGAGGATATGGTTTTTTCTGTGCTGAGGAGGAAGCTGCGGGGGCGGCACGCCCGCTGAACCAGGGCCCAATCTCACCAAGTTCTGAGCACACGAAGTGTCTTCATGGGCCAGCGACCCCCCACCCCCCAACAGCATGGTACGTGGGTCCCAACGACAACCTCAGTGAGGTTCTGCCCACCTCGAGGACACAGTTTGCTTTCCCTCCACCCCAAGCCCTACAGCTCATGGCAGGACTTCCCATGAGAGCCTGAGGTCAGCTCATCAGGGCCAGAAGGATGACAGGGCCTGCCTGGCCCAGCCCAGGCCATGGTCACCGAGACGTGGGGCCCCCCCAGCCAGCCACCTGGTCCCTTTACCTCCTTGGAGGACAGCAACAGGGTCTGCACTGGCTCGAAGTCCTGGAAGAGCTGCGTCTCCTCGATGATGTGAACGCTGTTACCGAGGCTGATGGCTTTGTGCAGGGCGCCCCGGTCTGCAAGGTCAAAGCTACAGGTCAGTCCCCCCGAGCAGAGAATGACGTTCTCCACTCCCTCCCCTCAAAGAGGACTCAGACATAGCGATTTTCCTTTTTTGCTTTTCAGGGCCGCACCCATGGTATATGGAGGTTCCCAGGCTAAGGGTCAAATCAGAGTTGTAGCTGCTGGCCAACACCACAGCCACAGCAACGCCCGATCTGAGCCACACCCGCGATCTACACCACAGCTCACAGCAACGCTGGATCCTTGACCTACTGAGGGAGGCCAGGGATCGAACCCACTTTCTCAAGGATACAGATTCATTAACCAATGAGCCATGACGGGAACTCCAAAATAGTGATATTTTGCATTAGGCACAGAATAGGAAAAGCTATTGGCAACATAAACTATTGGAAACCCACCTGGCATGGGGTATCCCCATTTTTTCCTGAAAAATAAATAGCCCTTTATGGACTTGAATGCCCTTCATCAGTGCAGCTGACACTGTGCCATGCAAACTAATGTGACATGGGCTCCACGGATCTCTGGGGGAGCCATCCTGGTGCCAAGAGTCCTGGGCAGGGAAGGCTGATAGCTGGACAGCACCCAGGGCTGACCACAGAGCCCGCCAGCTGCTGCTGCGCCTGGACACTGTCCCCACTCCACAAACACTTACGTTGGAGTCCACAGGCTGCCGGGAAAAGTGTGCATCCCAGGGCAGGTCAGGACAGGTCTGGAAGCCAGAGGCTCATGCAGGGAGATGGGACGTGCCCGCCTGCTGGCTGGCCCCAAAAGGAGGTCAAGGGGCACCACCTGACCTCCTTTTGCACTAGCCTAGTCCTATGGGACCTGAATTTCCAGATCAGGGCCAGGACTTGCTTTTTTTTTTTTTCCTTTTTTCTTTTCAGGGCCATACCCATGGCACATGGAGGTTCCCAGACTAGGGGTTGAATTGGAGCTACAGCCGCTGGCGGGCACCACAGCCACAGCAACGTGGGATCTGAGCCGTGTCTGCGACCTGCACCACAGCTCACAGAAATGCAGGATCCTTAACCCACCGAGCAAGGCCAGGGATCAAACCTGCACCCTCATGGATCCTAGTTGGGTCTGTTAACCACTGAGCCACAAAGGGAACTCCAGGACTTGCATTTTTAACCAGTGTCCCAGTGGTCTGACAGTCACAGGGCTCAGAAGCCACCCAGGTATGGCAACTTCTCAGAAATACTTCTAGGATCCAACAAACCGGCATCTTCAGGAGATGTGGGCTCCGTGGGTCAGAGGCGAGCTGGACTTAACCAGGTGCTTCCCTGGGGCCTGGGACCCACCTGTGCTGACAAACATGACGTCATGGACGGTCCCATCCAGGGCCCAGGTCCTGTCCACCACGACCTGCGTGTAGTTCACGTCGCTTTTGACCAGCCGGGGCCTGCCGTCTGTCGGGGCCACGGAGTCGTCCATCAGAGGGTGGTCTTTGACGAACTGCAGAGTCTTGTCCGGGAGGTTCAGAGAACTGGAGAAGTTGGCCGCCCGCGCCTCTCGGGAGATGCACTGCGGGGAGCAGACCCTGTTACCTCGCGGCGCACGGGCTCGCAGCACGTGTTCCGCACCGGGGCTGCAGTTCCCCGAGGGGCACGACTTGGGACTACACGGCGGGGTTCTTGAAAAAAATGGGAAACCTGGGGTGACCTTTCCCCAGAACCTGAAGACACAGGGACAAAGCAGGTAGGAAATGCAGTTCTTTTTATCCACCCGACACAACTGTGTCTCATGATTTGCCGTCAGTGAAGTCATTCTCATCTATTTATGAATTTTAAAAAGCTATCAAGCTTTTGACATTGAAACATACACGTCTATCATTTGGTAGCCTTCCCAGGAGAAGAGAAGTCTGGAAAAATTGCTAAAAGCAGCCCAATTCTAAGAGCAAATAGCACACAGGTCAAGAGCACGGAGGATTCTTTTCTCTGTCTCAGCTCCTGATGTGCGTAAGCAAAATTCACGACCTCAAGTGGATACCTTTTGCCTAATGATACGCATGAAAGGAAGTGACCCAAGTGAGCAGAGGTGCCGAGAGGGGGCCATCCTGGGGTGAGCTCTGAGCTCCACCAACTGTCTGAGCGCGTGGCCAGCTTCTCAGTCACATCATAAACAGATATTCAGCTGCACTGCCCTAAAAACCTGCATGGATTTCCTCATAAAATTCACTCCTTGTAGGAGGAAAGTAAAATGACTCATATCAATGAATGGAGATGACCGCTCATCTCTTTGTCAAGAAATCATGTGTTTTTCTGCAAGAAACAGAAAATGAAACAAACCTCATTTTATTATGCAATGTCAATCCCACACGACACTGTGTGCCAGCCAGTGTTTGGACAGTATGTAGCAACAGCTGTTACACAACCCACCGACGAGAACACGGCAAAGGGATAGCATGCCCATGGTACTGCCCGGTGCTGGGTGGACGCCTGGTCCTCCAGCAACAGCCCAGCCCCGGTATGGCAGGGGGGCACGGCGTGGCCAGCGTCGCCAGGCCCCCACAGAGCCCGGGCCCACTTACCGCCCCGGGCCGTGGCGTGGGGACAGCCCCGTTGTAGCGCACCCACTTGGTGTGGGACTGCTCCACTGTGGCACTCTGCATGTACTTCCCTCGGGAGAAGACTGCCTCGGCCGTGGACAGGTTGTAGGCGCACACAGCCGACAGCCCCACGTTGTTCCTGGGAAGCAGGGGTGACGTGAGTGCCTTGCTAGGGCAGTGGGTGGGGGCTGCAGGGAAAACATCCCACCCCCTGCCCGCCTGAGGCACTCACAGCTGTGGGGTGAAGACCCCGTAAAACACGGGCTCCTTTAGGTCCGGAGCCCTGAGGACGAAGACGTCCCGCAGCACATTGAAGACGAGGTTGCTGTCCGGCCGGGAGCAGATCAGCCTGGCCTTCAGGAAGGAGGTCCACTTCTTCTGTAAGGTCCGCAGGCCGCCCTGGTCCCCCTGAAACCCACAGATGTGCGTGGTGGGAGGGGGGCAGACACACCCCCGTGAGCAGGGGATAAGTGACAGAAGCCCAGAGCAGAAGCCAAGGCTGAAAAGGAAAGCGGGCTGCAGGCCGCCGGTGATCTCGGCACGCCTTCCACGCCAGCCTGGATCACACATGAAAGTTCAAAACCAAGCCCGGAGAACCCTCTCGAGGGGCAGTCACTCAACTGCAGCTAGAACAGCTGCTGGATTCTGCCAACCCTCTGTCCTGCGACAGACGCCCTGCCCCACCGTGCTCGCACGTTTACTGCTTTGGTCCTTTGGCTCATGTGCAGGACAGACACTTGACCCGTCCGTGGGTGGCCCTCAGAGCTGGGGGCCGGTGGATGCAGGGCTCCCGTCTGTCTCGGGCCAACGTGCCTGGCGGGGCGGGGGGGGGGGTGCGGAGCGTGGGTCTCCCTCAGAGATGCTCCCCCTGGGACATCAGACCTTCCCTCCCACCGAGCCCCCAGCAAGTGCTCTGCACCTGCTAGCTCCTCCAACACACTCTGCAGTAAGCCGACCATCCAGAGACAATCGTGAAACACCCCTGACATGACTTGGTCTGGAGAGAAACACTGAAACTCTGATAACTGGATGCAGAAGAAGATGAAAACGAAGCATCCTCAGTAATTCTGGACCCTATGATGAAAACGCACCCACCCCCCTCTTTACATGGGGATGGTAAAATCCCGTTCCGATAAAGTTTGGTTAACACGGCACCGAAAAACTAACTTTCTATCAACTGGGGGAGGGTCTGAGGGAGGTGTGTTAAGGGCAGAGCCCCGAGGATGGGAAGGCGCCATTGTCACACGTGTCGCACACGGTCTCCGCGCTGCCACCTACGTGGCAAGAAATGGACGTGTCAGAGAAAATGAGCCTGGGTGACGTGCTACCACCAAGGGCTGGACCCAAGGAGGAAAGGGGGGGATGCGCTCACCTTGCACACCCTCGCTACCCGGGGGATCAGCAGCTTGAAGACAAACTCGTACTCCACAGACACCTCCGTGAAGAAGAAGTAGACCCTGTCATCCCCACCGCCCCCGCCTTCCGGGCTCTCGCGTATCACGTCAGCAAACACGAAGCTGGGCTCTGCAGGAAGAGGCACGCTGGTCATCCCCGGGCACGCCCAGGGACCTAGGCACCCCCAGAAAGGACGTGGGAGGGTGCCTGTGCCACACCCCAAACAAACTGCAGGGCCCGGGAATGATGACAGCACCCACCCAGGCCTCCTCCGTCTAAAGAGAAGCCCGAGACAGTGGTCCTGGAGCAGACCCCTCCCCGTCCAGCCCAGGAACGGAGGGCAGGGCCTCACGCCTGGCCCCCAGGAGCTGGATCCCCCACCTCCCGGAAGACCCACTGGAAGATATGCACTTGCTGGTTTCATCGGCAGGCGTCTAAAGGGAACAAACTCCCAACCACCAGATCCAAGTGCCCTGGGGTCCTGGCAGGCACCTGAAAGAAAAGTCCCCTGCAAGCAGCTGTGAGCCATCTGCACAGAGTCCAATGTGCACACATGATGTCCAGAGGTGACGATACAATGTCACATGCTGACTGAAGGAGCCCAAGTTTGCCACTCCCAGATCCACTTTCAAGGAGGGTAAAGGCCAGCTGGAAACCGGGCTCCTGGGCACAAAAGCCTTTGCTCCCCCATTTCTTGTCAGTAGGAAATCGGCCCCAGGCAGACTCCCCAACCAAGGGCGGGTTCAAAGAGCTGCTAATCAGGGAAGGGAGGGGATGCAGGGACCAGGGAGGAGCCGTCAAGTGACAACAATGCAGCCTTGGGGCAGGGTCCAGGTTCTTCCTCAGGGAATACACACAAGAAAGACTGCAGACTAAAACCCCCCATCAAATAGGAAGCATTCTTCATTCCAGAAGGAGGAGGACCACTGGAACCAGTCCCAGGGCCACTAAACCCCAACTGTGAAGAAGCATGAACGCTTGCATCCTTGTCCATGGCCCTACGTTCCACCCCTAAAACTATAAAACCACCTCCTATTCTCTCCCAAGGGAGGGCGCAGTCTTTAGGGCATTAGCCTGCTGTGAACCTCCTTTGCCTGACAGAGCAATAAAGCTATTTTTTTCTCCTCTGCTCAACACTCCGTCTTTGCATTTCTATCTGGCACCTGGTGGAGAGAGTTTTGGCACCAGGCTTAATACAGCGCTCTCTTAGCAGAGAAGAAAACAAAGAAGTCCCAGAAGGCTGGCTGTGGAGCCCCGAGCAGTTCCAGAAGCATCCCCATTGCCCAGGGCTGACATAAGCTCCAGGACACATGAGGATGAGCCCTGATGCCCTCCTGTGAGGCTGGAGAACAAGAGCGGGGGAAGGGGCAAGGAATTGACCCTGAGCAGAAATACCTCCTGGGATGCCACGGGCATCTGCTTCTTACCGTTAAGCCAAGGTATCGCGTACTCTGTTCTCAGAGGACTGTGGGAAGAATTTCGGGAGATGATGGGTTCGCTTCCCAAAAAGTTATATGATGTCCCAGAATAAAGCTCTCCATCTTCAGCAGCCCAGGGGGAAAGCAGAGAAGAGACTCAACACCACGCTGGGGACAGACACTCAGACCACATATCCTCCCAGGAAATGGGGAGGGGCCGTCGCGCCCTGCTTCTGGGCGCATGTTGCTGTTCCCTGAGTCTTCTGTTTCATTTCTTTAACAAGGGTGATTTTGGGGGGGGGGGTGTGGCTGAACCCATAGCAGATGGAAGTTCCCAGGCCAGGGATTGAATCTGAGCCGCAGTTGCAACCCACAGCTGCCACTGACACCATCCCCGTGGCATCGCTGGATCCTTAACCCACTATGCCACAGCGGGAACTCAGCATGGGTAATTTTGTGCTCCACTTTAAACTGTATTTTATGAGCATTAGGGGCAATAAGTAACACAAACAAGTAATTCTTGCATCCAGTAAAAATAAGCAATATAACAGTGGGCAGAAACAGGGCTCCTGGTTTGCTCGCCTTGGGCAGACCATTCCAAGGCAGGCGCAGCTCAGACACAAACTCTCCTCGAACAGGACCATTAACTCAGTGTGACCCAGTAACCCAACGATTTGCACACATGACAGCTGTAAAATAATCTCTTCCCACAAATCTAACTTGAGTACCATGAGGCCGCTGGTTATTCTACTGAACAATGAATTCCAAAGCTTGTATCAGAAGAGCCACGGAGAGGCACCTGTACCTCCTGTGAGGACCATGAATATGGGCACGAAGCAGAGGGAGGGCGCTGCAGAGGATGAGGAACGGGGCCGCCTGGGTCCAGCAGAGCTAAGCCAGGGAAGGACTCAGCAGGACTCACCAACCATGACAGACGTGTAGCTCTGTGCTGGGTCGAAGGGACACCTTCCTTTCCCGTCCTCATTTTTCCCCAGAAATGCAAAGGATGTTAAGTTCTGCAATTGAATGAACAGAAAGAGCATCACACCGTGTTGGGATTCCTGTGGTCATAACGGATGTCTGTCGGACCCTTTAACCTACAGCCTCGCTCTTCTTGGGGCATGGTGGGCATGGCCTACCCCCCTGTCCCAGGTCTAGACGCCAGTGCCTTGGCACCCTCTGACACCCTCGAGAGCACCTCCAGATCTGAGGGCCTCAGTTCACTCACTTGTAAGACGAAGGTGGCCGTGCTGATGGCTCCAGGGCCATAAAACCACCAAGGCAAACTGAACGTGGATGGGCCTCGGTCCAGATCAGAAGGCCATGTGCAGAACTTTAATATCAACACACACAGCCTTCCCGGCAGTGGGGGAGCAGGCTATCAATAAAGATAACGGTGGATAGAAGGAAGAGAAACTCTACCTCATTCCACCCGCTGAAATATACTCCAGATGCACTGAGGATGTGAATTTTATTATCTATTATTATTTTTTTTTAGGGCCACACCCATGGCATATGGAGGTTCCCAGGGTAGGGGTCGAATCGGAGCTGTAGCTCCCTGCCTATGCCACAGCCACAGCAACACAGGATCTGAGATGAGTCTGCAACCTACATCACAGCTAATGGCAATGCCGGATCCTTAACCCACTGAGCAAGGCCAGGGCTTGAACCTGCATCCTCGTGGATGCTAGTCAGATTCATTAACCTCTGAGCCACAACGGGAACTCCGATGATTTGAATTTTAAAAACAGAATCATGCTGCACTAACAGAAAGTACAGGCAACGATTTCAGTCTTGGGACAAAAATCTCTACACCTGACAAGAGAGCCCCAAACCAAGCAAGGAAGAAAACGGCAGGTCCCGTACAGAAAGGACTGGAAAGCTTTTGTCCACAGGAAGGAGGAGACGGAGACCAACAGGAGTTGCACAGTGGAGGAAATGCCTGCAAAATGACAGGTGAAGTGTATCCATCCCTAAATAAGTAAGAAAGCATGAGTAAGAAAGCAACCTGGGCGGGCGGGGGTGGGGGGGGCAGTTTCCTTGCGGTGAAGCGGAAATGAATCTGACCGGTATCCTTGAGGATGTGGGTTCAGTCCCTGGCTTCGCTCAGTGGGCCGGGGACCAGGTGTTGCCATGAGCTATGGTGTAGGTCACAGATGTGGCTCAGATCCTGCGTTGCATTGATTGCTGTGGCTGTGGTGAAGGCTGGCAGCTGTAGTAGCTCCAACTCAGCCCCTAGCCTGGGAACCTCCATATGCTGCAGGTGTGGCCATGAAAAAGAAAAAAAAGGCAAGCAACCCAGGGGTAAATGGTCAAAGCACAGCAAGTGAGAGAAGAAACCTGTCCAGCAGTACAGACAAGAAAGGGTGTGTGAGCTGCTGGCAGCCCAGCAGGCACATGGCAATGAAAGTGGGGTGCCTTTTTCACCCAACTGCCAGGAGCAGCTTAAGAAGTCGTGCACCCTGACTGCGACGGGTGGGTGGGTAGCCTCACTGTCTGGGAGGAAAATGCGTCCTAGTCACAGAGCAGAAAGGACTCAGGCGCACAGGAAAAGCTGCAGTTACATTTCTAACGGAGACGATACTGAGACGCTCACCTCTGAGGTGTGAACTGGGGTGACAATGAGCACATTTCAAGAGGATGCTTCTGGGGGGACCATGGGGAAACCGGAATGGGGAAGAGATGTCAGGTGATGTCCAGGCACCGTACATCTTAGAAGTAACGAGACACCTGGCGCTGTGTCGGAGAATGTCCCTATTCTTGGTCGTGTGGCGACATTCAGGGGTCACGGTCCAGCACGCCCACCCCTGTGCCCGTACAGAGATGCTCCCAACAACGCACTCCAGGCGGTTAGGATACATGTGCGCGATTAACTTCCTCGGCTTGAAAATCTTTATTGAGCATGTTGGAAAAAAACATTGGTCTAGATTGAAATAAAATATACAATTCCCTTGCCTCAACCATTGAACATGTCTATGAAATTTAAGTTTAAAATTTAAGTTTAAATACCTTAAGCTTCTGATTAAGAGTTCAGTTAGAAAATCCTTTCATGTGCAAAATATTCCTTTTTTTGGGGGGGGGCGCTTTTTAGGGCCACAACCCCAGCATATGGAGGTTCCCAGGGGTCCAATTGGAGCTGTAGCTGTTGCCGGCCTATACCACAACCACAGCAATGCGGGATCCAAGCCATGCCTGTCTGCGACCTACACCACAGCTCACAGCAATGCCAGATCCTTAACCCACTGGTTTGTTTGTTTCCACTGTGCCACGATGGGAACTCCAAATTAAATTTTTTTTTAAAAAGAAACATTTTCCAGAGTTCCCGTCATGGCGCAGCGGAAACGAATCTGACTAGGAACCATGAGGTTTCAGGTTCGATCCCTGGCCTCACTCAGTGGGTTGAGGATCTGGCGTTGCCGTGAGCTGTGGCGTAGGTTGCAGACTTGGCTTGGATCTGGTGTTGCTGTGGCTGTGGCGTGGGCTGTTGGCAACGGCTCTGATTCGACCCCTAGCCTGGGAACCTCCATAGGCCGTGGGTGTGGCCCTAAAAAGACAAAAAAATACAAAAGAATTTTTTTTAATTTAATTTAATTTTTAGGGCCACACCCACAGCATATGGAAGTTTCCAGGCTAGGGGTCGAATCAGAGCACAGCTGCAGGCCTACACCACAGCCACAGCCACATGGGATCTGAGCCACATCTTTGATGAACACTACAGCTTGCGGCAATGCCAGAACCTTAATCTCCTGAGCCAGGCCAGGGATTGAACTCGCATCCTCACAGACACTGTGTCGGGTTCTTAACCTGCGGAGCCACAATGGGAACTCCCCAAATGTTTCTAGTATGATTAATGAGACAAAAGAAAAAGAAACTAAACATGTCTCTAAGGACTGAGGGTCTCAACACCTAGCAGCATGGCCACCCCAATTACAGCCTTAGTTGCCAGAGTCTGCAGACACTGAGAGCCCCAGAGCCCCACACTGTGTGGGGGCCCCACCCCAGGGGTCTGCGTGTGGATTCAAGGTTTTCTAGGCAGGGCCTGACTTTGCCTAGACTTTGTCCTACTGCTTATCTCTGACTCAAGCCTGGACAACATTTTTTTTTGTCTTTTGTCTTTGTTGCTGTTGTTGTTGTTGTTGCTATTTCTTGGGCCGCTCCCACGGCATATGGAGGTTCCCAGGCCAGGGGTTGAATCGGAGCCGTAGCCACCGGCCTACGCCAGAGCCACAGCAACTCGGGATCCGAGCCGCGTCTGCAACCTACACCACAGCTCACGGCAACGCCGGATCGTTAACCCACTGAGCAAGGGCAGGGACCGAACCCGCAACCTCATGGTTCCTAGTCGGATTCGTTAACCACTGCGCCACGACGGGAACTCCGGGACAACATTTTTTAATTCCAATGAATTTATGGTTCCAGCAAAGTAAGCTTGCTATTCCAGCATGTTTCACCCTTGCCAAGCACTCTCTAAATCAGGGACAAACACTAGGAAATGCGCTTCATCGTCAATCCTCAATGAGGTGCATTAAAAACACTCCTTCTCCCTCTCTGTGTTCACTACAAACGGCTCAGCAGAAGAGCTGAGAAGAACATCTCCTGGAGAGACGCTGTCGTCCAATCTGCTCTCTCCTTCCTGTTAACAGCCAGCAGGGGAGTGGCAGGAGGGCTGAGTATGAGTGGGGGCGCCCCTCCAAAGGACCCCAACACAGCAGAAGGCAACCGACGGGGCTCGTGGAGGGTCAAGCATATGACGCAGCTGAGGGAGAGATGGGTCCTGCTTCTGAAACCGCTCAGCAGGAGTTCCCATCGTGGCTCAGTGGGGTAAGGTGCCCAAATGGTATCCATGAGGACTCGGGTTCTGGCCCTGGCCTCGCTCAGTGGGTGAAGGAGCCGAGCTGGTGTTGCCATGAGCTGTGGTGTAGGTCGCAGATGAGGCTCGGATCCTGTGTTGCTGTGGCTGTGGCGTAGGCTGGCGGCTGCAGCTCCTATTCGACCCCTAATCTGGGAACCTCCGTATGTCACAGGTGTGGCCCTAAAATGACAAAAAAAAAAAAAAAAAGAAAGAAAAAGAAAGAAAGGAAAGAAAAAAACCACACTAGGCACACTGGCATCATGTTGTCACACCTTGGAGGGGCAAAATCCAGAACTGCAGATCAGTGGGCAACTTGTACCACAACAGCTGACATTTGATGGTGGCCCCCTTGACTAGAGCGGCAGATACACTGTCCTCGTGGGCCCAGCTGCCATGAAGACCAACAGGGGTAGGGCAGCAGTGGCTGCAACCACACACATTCATGCCTTGTGGTTCTAGGCGCTGGAAGCCTGTGACCAGTGTGTGGGCACAGCGGGTGCCCAGTGAGGAACCTTTCCTGGCTTGCAGACAGCCAACCGCCTTCTTGCTGTGTCCTCATGTGGTGAGAGAGACAGATCTCTGCTGGCTTGTCCTCTTCTTATAGAGCCATCATCCTCTCGGATCAGGACCCCACCCATATGACCTTGTTTAACCTTAATTACCGCCTCATGAGCTGCATCTTCAAATACCACTGGAGATAGGGATTGGGGGCTTCAACACATGGATTTTGGGGAGACACAAACATTGAGCCCATAATGTACATGAACCAAGATCAAGGGATCCAGGAATAGAAGTCCTGACTTTTCCACGTGACAGGACCCATGTCATGGCCAGGGCTCCCTCACAAAATGCAAAATGTAACAGGGAGAAATAGACAAGATTATGGCTCATGGGCGTTCCCGTCGTGGCGCAGTGGTTAACGAATCTCACTAGGAACCATGAGGTTGTGGGTTGGATCCCTGGCCTTGCTCAGTGGGTTTAGGATCTGGGATTGCCGTGAGCTGTGGTGTAGGTTGCAGACATGGCTCGGATCTGGCATTGCTGTGGCTGTGGTGTAGGCTGGCAGTTGCAGCTCCAATTCGACCCCTAGCCTGGGAACCTCCATATGCTGCGGGAGCGGCCCTAGAAAAGGCAAAAAAAAGAAAAAAAAAAGATTATGGCTCATGGTTGCTTCTCTTGGTCAACAAGAGACTTCCCAAAGGTCGGCCACTGGGCCCATGAGTCCCGCCCCAGCCAGGCCCTCAGTCATGGTGGTTTACAGACGGGACAGGCTTAGAGGAGGCCAGAGAGTGGGCAGAGGCCTCCTGAGGAGCCAAGATCCGCCCCCCACCCCCCACAACACACACACACAACCAGTAGGAGAAAATCCTCCTGGTCTGCAGAGTGGAGACCACTTAGCACTGGCCTTGAGCCCCACTCTGCTTTCATCAGTGACCAGGGGACATGCTGTGGCCTTACCAGGTGGTCACAGGTTGGCTGGAAGGCGTTGGTACCGCACACATAAAGGGCACTGGCACTGAGCGGCTGCAGCACGCGGATGTAGTTAAGGCATTCTGTCTGCAAAGGGAGAAAAAGGCACAGCGTCACCCATCAGGCAGGCTCCACCACCCCAAATGCTTTACCTGCTTAATTCAGAGCAGGACTCAGCTGAGCACACACCCAACAACAGCTCCTCACAGCTCAAGGACGACCAGCCCGCCTGCCTCAGATGTCGTCCTCCTTCAATGCCAGCCCTGCCCTGCCCGGTTTGTGCAGGTTCACTGAGATCCAGTTCCAACTCCGGACAAACCTCAATCTGCAGCTGGCCTGAGGGCTTTTGTCTCTGCAGGATCCCCAGGCTGCCGTCAGGTGCCAAATGGATTTCACTTCAGTCACTAATTTATACTCAACGAAGATGTACTGGCCAGAAAGCAATGAAAGCTCACCTCAAAGCTTACTGGACACCCACCATATGGAAAAAACCACGCTGCCTCTCACTCCACGCACAAACCATTCATTCTGCTGGCAGACCCATGGCGGGTGTGCTGTACAGAATACCCTCCGCCTTCCTTTTCCCGAGGGGACCCCACCCTCTGCACCCCAGGGTGTGCAACACTGCTTCTCAGGAGTGGGGTGTGTCTGGCCCGCCCAGCTCAGGGGGGAGGCTGGACTAATGAGAAGGCTCTGAGCCTGGCTGTACATCAGAAAGGCCCCGCAGGAAAACCAGACACCACTGGAGAACCCACTCAGCATTTAAGGCTGAAATGTACTTGGATTATATGTGCCGACATCTGACATTATTTCCACATAGGAAGGGTTTTTGCTTTTTTTTTTTTTTTTTTTTTTGCCATGATTGTGTTTAAACTGGGAAGGACTCTTGTCCGCATATGGCCTCCAAGAGGGGCCAGCCAAAGGGCTTGTTCTAATTTAGCTCCGAGACAACTCCCTGTGACACCTGTTATTACATCACAATGCCTGCATTTTCCCTCGTTTCCTAAAGTAACTTTGACCTTAGTGACTGTGGGGAAAACGGTCAACATTTTGCTACAAAAGTTGAATCAGAAATTGCTCTTCCCCCCCCCCCGCCCCCCAAATTTTGTTTTGAGATTAGCCAAGAGCTACTGAAATGCACAATAACTCAGCTGTTTTACCACCTACCAAGGGAGACAGGGCTCTTATACGTGGAGATTCCAAGAGCAGCCCAGCATCTGTTAGGGTCAGGCTCTTGGGGGTGATGGGAGGAACCCAGAGCTCTGGAGGGAAGTGGACACTGGGCATCACGCTGGGGTGCCCAGTATCTTCCAGACAAGGAGCAGATTCTCAAGGGATTGATGGTGCCAAAAATCCAGAAATCTACAGCAATCTCTCCTGGCCACTGGGGTTTAGGGAAGGCAAGAACCCCTGCATTTTACACCTTTAGCCAGCAGGCACTAGACATCATTTTCCGTAGTCAAAGTTTTAAGCCATTTGATTAAATTCAATGCAGAAAACCTTTTTTCTTTTGTTTTCTTGTGTCAGGGCTGCACCTGAGGCATTTGGAAGTTCCCAGGCTAGGGGCTGAATCAGAGCTCTAGCTACCAGCCTACAGCACAGCCACAGCAAGATCAGATCCGAGCTGCACCTGCAACCTGCGAGGCCAGGCAGGGGAGTGAACCTGCATCCTCACGGATACCAGCAGGGTTCATTAGCTCTGAGCCACAATGGGAACTTTCAGAGAAACTTTAATTTTCAAAAGCCTGCTTGGCGCTTGCATCAGGAGCCCCAAGCCCACCACGTGGAAGCAGAGGAGTAAGGAGCAAGATGACCTCGATGACGTAAGCGAGCCCGCCGGAATCCTGAGGGTTGCGTGACACGCCTGGGCTGCCCTGCAGACGTCAGGGCATTCAGGAGAGTGGAACAAGGAAGACGTGCCTGGGTGGTCTCTGGAGCTTGCAAAAGAAATTACCTGTTTTGACTTCCCCTTTTCCGCACATTTTGCTTTTTTATCTTCCGAGACCTTCCAATACGCCTGTGAGGGAAAATGAGAGTCCGTGTCAGGGCATGTTCCCCCTTTCCAAGGAGAAATTGGTGTAAAAAAGGGACAGGGTACAAAGCAGATGGTGGTGTTCAGGGCACAGGTATTTCCGCAGACAGTGACATCTCAGACTGCAGCGCAACGCAAGGCTCAGGGGAGACGACTGCGGGCGGGAGCCCGTGAGCAACGGGGGCTGCGTCAAAGTCCTGGGATCCTCATGCTGTGGCCAGGGGACCCCTGCTCACTGAAAAACAACTGCAAAGACTAAAGGACCGAAAGTGGGAGGATTCAACTATGCAACAAAAAGCTGTCCACAGGCATCTTCAAACGTCAAAGTGGGATTTTCATCCCTTCAAGAGTGATTCTCGGGTCCAATAAAAAGTCTCAACTATCAGCGGAACGGCAGGATTCGGATACTTTAAATTTTATGTGACAGCAGCAGGTGAAAGTGACAGGGGACTTGCTGCTAGGATCTGTGCTCCTTTCACACGGGGGGGGGGGGGGGGGGGGGGGCGGTACACAGCAGCCAGGCTGGCGGGCGCCTCAGGCCCTCGCCCTCCAGAGGACAGAGAGGCACAGCCCCACCTCCCCATCCCCAAGAGGCCCCCATCTGCCTGTGTGATGTTCCAGGATTAATGCCAACGTATAGTCCCCCCCCAGGGAATTAAAGCCGGGGTCGAGCACTCAGAAGTCAGGAACCCCACGGGCTCCTCCTCGGCAGGGAAGCGAATCCCCAGCAACTCATCCTCAGGGACATGTGGCAGTCCTAATCCAGACACACGGAAGCGGAACCAAGTCCCATTTCAAAGAGCCTCTTCTTTGAGAAATGAAAATGCAGGAGTTCCCGCTGTGGCTCAGCAGAAACGAATCTGACTAGCATCTAGGAAGATGCAGGTTCAATTCCTGGCTTCGCTCAGTGGGTTAAGGATCCGGCGTTGCTGTGAGCTATGGTTGTGGGCCGGCAGCAACAGCTCCAATTAGGCCCCTAGCCTGGGAATCTCCATATGCGGCGGATGCAGCCCTAAAAAGATCAAAAAGAAAAGAAAAAAAAGAAATGAAAACGCACAGTTTTGTCATTATGTACACGCACTGCATAAGCATCCAGGAACGTGACCTCTTGACGGGCCTGTGATCACACTCAGGGGGGTGTCACTGAAGCCTGGCTGTGGTCCTTTCACTGCTGTTTCTCTTTTGTGTCTACGGGGCCTGAAGCCTCTCACTCTGAGGGGCCGCAGTGAAGTCATCACAGAGCAACGTGGGTTCAGACCGCGCACCTGTACCCATGTACAGGGGACTGCTATGCTCCCAGGACGAGACTGAGAGGCAGCCACAGCCCGAGGAGTTGGGGAGAAGATCGAGGCTCAGAGGAGGGGGGTTTCATGACAGAGGGAGTAGGGGCTGAGCGGGCAGCAGGCCCTGAGGGTCCCTCTGCTCTAAGTGCCCTGCATTTTTAAAACACTTTCTTAAACCAGCCCTAACGGAAAAAAATAAACATCATTAAAATAAAAAATAAGACACTTTCTTTTCAGAGATACCATTGTGGCTCAGTGGGTTAAGAACCCAACTAGTGTCCATGAAGTTGCCGGTTCAACCCCTGGCTTCCCTCAGTGGGTTGAGGATCTGGTGTTGCCGTGAACTGTGGAGTAGGTCGCAGACTCGGCTCAGATTCTGCGTTGCTGTGGCTATGGCGTAGGCTGGTAGCTGCAGCTAAAATGTGACCCTTAACCTGAGAACCTCCATATGCCACTGGGGTAGTCACGAAAAGAAAAAAGAAAGAGAATCCAAGATAAAATAACGGTGATCCCTGTGCGTGCTGCAGGCCCGGGGAGGGGGCAGGCTGCCAGGGACGTCTTGAGACGGGGCTTCATTCATGGACACAGGACGGAAAGGAACCTTGAGGCCCTGCTGGCTGGGGAGGCTGCTGGCTAGCTGTGTAGGACATCTTGGGGCCGGCCACTGGGGTGAGCAGGCTGCTCAGTCAAGAAAGGGTCTGCCACCCCAGGAGGAGCCCCGTGTGCGGATCTGAGGAGGCAACACTGGAGAGAGGTCTGTGTCGTGGACGCGGCAGGGAACCCCTATCACCATACCTCGTGCTGCTTCCTGGAGATGTTGTGCGCGTTCAAGGCAAACACAGCTTCCCGGGCGCCCACGTACAAGGTGTCCTTGTCCTCACTCAGCAGCAAGACTGAGTAGTTGAAGATGCCCGGCTCGTGAAACTGCACCAGCTGAACCTCTGGGGAGGGAGTGGTGGGGTTGGGGGTGGCGGGGGTGGGTGGCAGAGAGCAGGAGAACATATCAGGTGGGTTTTTTTTTTCTTTGGCTGCGTCCGCAGCACATTTAAGTTCCTGGGCCACGGATTGACCCTGCACCACAGCAGCCACCTGAGCCAGGGAGCCCCCCTGCATTAGCTATTCCCGGGCCTGGACATACTCGGAGCACCAGGGTGTGCTCTGCTGTCTCCCTAGGGCTGGGCACGGGTCTGCTGCCACGGTGGCCAGGCCGCTGGCCGAGGCCAGCACTCGGGCCCCCTGGGGTAGAGCAGAGCCGCTGAGGCCACCGCCCAGTGTGAGCCCCAGAGCCCGCATGCTCTAGCAGTGCTGGCTCTGATGTCCCTTCCTGCTCCCTCCAGCAGCCGAGTTCCCAAGCCCACAGCGTGGCCTCTCAGGGGATGTGACCTCCCAGGAATGGGGCCTTCTAGGAACATGACCCCCCTGGCGGTGTGACCTCCCAGGAGTACAACCTTCCAGCAGCACAACCTCTTTGCAGGGTGACCTCGTGACCCCCCCAGGAGACTACAAGCCAGACACCTCAAGTGCTGACCACAGTGGTTCCCTCTGTCTCCCATCAAACTCTGGTCTCTGGCTGTTTAGGCATCCACAGGCTAAAAAAAAAAATAACTTACTTAGGGTTTTCTTATTCAGAAAAAAAGGATTTACCTCAAAGCCTTTAAAAAAAAGTCTGTTTCAGTGATCCTATCCCTTAACCCAAACATTTCTCAGGGATAACCACCACAAATTTCCAAAACAGAGAAACCAATGACATTTTGTTTCACTTATTAAATAACTATATCAGGGACTATTTAGGAACATAAGAAATTCAAAGATTATCTCTTTAGGAGCAATAGAAATGTACTCACACTATTTCCTAAGGAGCTATGTCTTGTTTTTGACCATCCCAGCATCAATTTTTTTTTTTTTTTGTCTCTTTAGGGCTGCGCCTGAAGCATATGGAAGTTCCCAGGCTAGGGGTCGAATCACAGCTGCAGCTGCTGGCCTACGCCACAGCTACGGCAACACTGGATCTGAGCCTCACTGTGACCCACGCTGCAGCTTGCAGCAAGGCCAAATCCTTAACCCACTGAGTGAAGCCAGGGATTGAACCCGCATCCTCACAGACACCACGTCAGGTTCTTAACCCACTGAGCCACAACAGGAGCTTCCCCGCATCAATTTTCAAGCTGGCTTTCCATGTCGCACGAGGCTCTCAGTTTACTGAAGAGTTAGGTGTTCACAATCTATGCTCTTCCAACTTCCCAGTGCTGAGGAAGATGCACACAGGAGAGAGGCTCTCCCAGCACATGCACTGCCTGGAATTCTGCACAAGACAGCTCAGCCCTCAAGCACAACTTGCCCAGGACCGGGAATGAAGCTCTCTACCCACTGAGCCTGAAAGACTCGGGTGGCGGGGTCCGAAAGAGAGGAAATAAAAGAGAAACTAATAAACAGCAAATGAAAACAACTGAAACTCAGCTACATAATGTCCTCAAAATACTCCTTGCTGCGGTTTATGCCTGGGCAGCAGGCACCAAACATCGTTGGGCACAAGGAAGATAAACTTGTGTCCAGGGTCCCCCCTGATTTAGAAACCAAGTCAGCAGGCCATGAACAAGCCCTGCGGGTGTTTTCACTTATCTGAGCACCCTCCCAGAAGCAGTGGTGCAGGCAGTCTGCCCACACACCAGTGCCAAGGGCACAGACCCAGCAGAACCAAGGGTGCCCCACAGTACGAGCAGGGAGCAGGGCTGGCTGTTCCCTTCTGACGCCACCAGGGCCTGGTACGGTTCTGCCCTCACCTCTGTGCTCCCAGGTGAGCCTAGGTATGGGTGCAAACGCCACCGCTGTCCCGAACACCACGGCGAGGGCAGTGAGCAGCCTCCAGATGGGGGACCGCATCCTCATCGGCTGGGGCCGCAGTGGGGGCTTGGGCAATGGAGGCCCGAGGGCAGGGGAGCCCACAGCGGGTGTGGTGGTTGCTGCTCAGAGCCCTGCGGCCTTGACCCACAGCACAGCCTGGAGCTGGTGGGCTGTGTGACCACTGAGGCCCAGCATCGCTCAGCACCTGGGTGAGGTCAGGCTGCTCCCAGCACTGCAGGTGCCAAAGGCCCCCCGGTTCTTAGCCAATGTGCTTCGTTACAGCCTTCTGAAGAAATTCTGGAAGAAAATGAAAAGGAAGGGTTACAAGTCAGGAGGTGTGGTAATAACGGCTGCTTTCCATTTGCTCAACATCCCGCACGGCTCTGCTCTCACCACATCCCCAAGCCATGGACTCTGTGGGCGGCGGCGGCAGCGGGTACTCCCAGGGAGACAGCCCCACACAGACACCACACCCCAGAAGGAGCTACAGGACTCAGGGCTTCCTGCTCCTCAGGCTGGCCCGGAATGCAGGACAGACACAGGGACCCAGACCAGGGCCACAGACGCCTGCCAGGCTGCCCAGCTTCCTCCCTGTGCGGCCGCCGTGTCCAGCTGGTAAAGCGATGGGGAGAAAGAGAATGGAACCGGGGTTTCAGTTTCCCTCGGAGACTTGGGCTTCGCAATTCCTGTAATACTCATTGAGGATGACAGCCAGGGCTCAAGACTGGGCTGCACAGGGGCTGAAATGTGGGAGTGTACGCACACACATGTGCAAGCACACACATGTACACGCATAAGGCATGCATACACACCAGCGTGTGTGTCCTGGTTGTGCAGGAGTAGGTGACCTCCTGCAGGACACAGGGCCGCCTGATGGCCTTGCTCCTCCAGCCTCATGGTAAAAAGTCTGCCCACCATGGGAACAGTGGTCATGGCCTCTGATATGTCACCAAGAAGAAGCACCATACGGAAAGAACAGGCCTGTGCTAAACTGAGAAAGGGGGGCTCTCCTGGAGCCCACACTGCCCCGGCTTCACGACCACCTGCTCAGCCCCATGCACTGTCCGCAAGGGTCCCTGAAGTGAGCTGCAGAGAGCCCGGCTCCAGGTCAGTATGCTGGGGCAATTAAGCACTGGGGTTTGCCCCCGAGCTGAGGCTCTGCTGGGATCCCAGTGAGACTCTGAAATGGACTTGTCCCCTGCTTCTCAGGGAGAGGTTTAAACCGAAACACTGGTCCAAGCAGAGGCAGAAGAACACTGGCCAGTCACACCTGGGGAATACAATGAAGTCACGGCGGAACCCTCACACTTGTAGACACCCGGGGGGGCCCCAACACAGCGTCCAAGGCACACAACCTGCTCCACTGAGTACCCTCTTCTGCAAAACGGCAGAGCAGCTGCCCCCACCTCCACCCCTCTCCCCTCCCCTGGGGGCCCTGGGAGTCAGCGCTCCTAACCTCCTCCTCTTCTTTCTACCTCCCCCAGCCAAGCCACCTCCACGCCTATTAGTCCAACTGATACCCACGGCTCCTGCCTCCGCAGAACCTTCCCTGCACACCCCCCCCCCCCCCCCCCCCCCCCGCTCACCGTCAGCATCCTGCCCGCAACCCCTCTGGAGGTCTGAGGGGAGGTCAGCTCCCTCCCTCCCGGCTCCCTACATGGGAACCTGCCCTGCTGCTCCCTGATACACCAGGTCCAATCAAACCTCCCGAGAGCATCTGGGGAGAAGTTCTGACTTCCTGTTCACCTGGTCAAGTCACTGCCTCCAGGAAACTCCCCAGGCTTCTTCCTCACCTCTCACAGCCCAGAATCCTCATGTAGGCCCCAAAACCTAGCAGAGGGCACAGCCTGCCCTCCACAGTGCTCTGGGAAGGTCTTTTATTTTTTATTTTAGTTTTTTAAAATTTATTTATTTTTAATCTGCACCTGCAGCATGCAGAAGTTCCTAGGCCAGGGATCTAACCTGCACCACAGCAGTGACAACGCCAGATCTTTAACCCATTGAGCCACCAGGGAACTCCTGCCTTATTTACTTTTTATGGGGCACTACCACCACCTGGCTCCCCTTCACAAAGGAAGGCAGCACAGGGGGTGTCCTTAACTCCATGCTTCCTGCTTGCAGCCCAAAGGTGGGCCTGCCCAGGCTCCCCCCAAACCCTGAGGCACCTAGGGATCCCTCAAGTCAGGGAGCACACTGACAGCACACTCCTCCTCCAGGGACCAGCCCATCCGGGGTGGAGGCTGGCACCTCTTTTTGACAAAGGGCTGGATGAGCTTTATTTTCAGCTTTTTACTCCTAGGGCCTCCGTCCCAGCTACTCGATGCCAGTGTGGCAGCAAGAAAGCAGCCACAGATGACGCAGGAATGGATAAGTGTGGCTGGGCGCCAACACTACTATTTACAGGACAGAAGCTGGGCTGCAGGCCAAGGCCCTCGCTGGGGGCCCACGGGGACGGCCAGCCCAGGCGCCCAATGGCAAGGGCGCGACCCATGCTAAATGCAATACTGGATTCACCAGGAAGCCAGGGAGGCCGGGAGGGGAAGAAGAGAGGGCTGCCTCACGGAGTACTCTCCCTCTGTGGCCCCCACCGTGGGGGCCACACGTCACCCTTAACCTGGGCTCTGGTCTCCTGCCCTTAGTAGGGAAGTGAGGTACAAGGTGGCTCTAGAAACCTAGGCCATGTGAGGTCTCCAACTCTGCCATGCTCCCAACGTGACCCACTCAGTAAATAATCCCCGGAGTGTCCCGTGACTACGAAACACTCCCACAGAAATCCTATGCAGCCACAGGATGCCGAGGCCCTGGGGGAGAGCTGTCTGCGTGGATGATGCTGATGGCTTGGGGGAGCACCAGTCACCCGTCTAGCTCATTCCCAGGTCCAATTTCACCACTACGTCTCCAATCAAAGCACTCCCCTCCCATCCTGACCTCTCCACAGTCTCGTACCCTCTCCATCCTGCTTCTGTTTTTGTCACTCGGGACAGAGGTGGCTGGCTTTCTGTCTCAGCATTCACATCCCTTCATTCTCCCTAACAGAATCCTAATTTTACCTGAGATAGAGTGTGGTCAGCTAACCATGTCTCCCAGCCTCCCTGGTGGCAGTTTTGGCCAAAGGACTGTGAACATAGGTTACTAAATAGTATTTCCAGGAAAGCTCTCTAAAGGAGGCTGACTCAGCTAGTGACGGTATTTCTTGGCTTCAGCCTTTCCTCCTTTTGCTGCCTGGAACTCAAATGCGATGGCTGGAGCTTGGCAGCCACCTTGTGAACATGAAGATAAGAGTCTCATTCTAAGGCCAGCCAAGTGGAAATCTATAAGAACTGGGGACTCTTATAACACACTGGAGACTTTACACCTGTTTTCTTCTGCCCACTTCTAGACTTGATAATAAACTGTCAATCAATCACTGTCATGTCAAATTTCTGTTACCAGCAGTCAGATACAATTCCAAACACAGACAACTTCCCTACAACACTTTTACCAAACAGTAGTTGCATCCGGAATAACGTTTTTTAATGTAAATCAGAACGTATTATTTCCCTACCAGATGTTTCCCACCCAGATTAAGCCCAAGGCATGACCTTGGTCTACCACCTTCTATCTAGCCTCTCCCGTTTCTCCTCCATCTTTCTGTCCCAGTCACATCTGGGTACATGGAACTTGGCCCATCTGCAAGGTGCCATTCCTCCTGCGTGTCAAAACCATCCAGAACTTTTCCAAATGTATCTGTTCCAGAGATCACGTGGGTCAATCCTGGGTAGAGTCCCTGGGTAGAGTGTACCCGAGAAGCATTCTTAAAACCCTACCCTTCTCTGACATGCTTTCTCAGAAAGCTCCTGAAAGATCTGCCACCAAAAGGGCTCTCTTTCCGTGGTCTTCCTGGGGAAGGAAGCAGGGCTGGGGAACAGGGGGGTGTTCCATGCAGGAGGGGCTCAGGGAGGGGGAGACAGAGGCCCAGAGGGCGCGGGGGAGATCACACAGAGCTTCTGTAGGCTTATGTGCTGAAATACGAGGATTTATGGGTCTGGTGGAGCCCGAGGAGGAGTTAGTAACACAGATACAGGTGAAAAATGAAGCATAACACACTCAGAATGAAGCAGGTACTAATCCCAGGGAAAGCACAACGGCACACTTGAAAGGAAGTGTGATCAAAGGGGACCTAGCATGCCCAGCTGTGAGCAATACTGACCTGGCACCAACAACTAAACCCGTGGAGCCATGTTCTTGTGAGGGAGGGGGCACTGTGAGTGGAGGGGGGTCAGGGAGCCCCAATCTTCATCTTTCAGTAATATAAGATCTGAAGTAGTAAAATCAGGAAATATCGAAGGATGGATACTCTAAATGGCTAAAATAGTTGAGGCTCACTGTCTTGGGGACAAAGGGACAAGACCAGAGCTGCTTTCTCTCATAAGCTGCATAAGAACAACTTCATGTTAAAATCTTGTGCATTAATTGCTCTGATAAAAGCCAAAGTTTTCAAAGGAAATCAATGCTTTGATTCCTTGCAGCCTGCGAGACAGCGGCTCGGTAGGTGGAGAAGCAGGGGACACGGCCCCTGCAGGTGGTCCTCCCAAGGATGTGTCTAGGCAGCCAAGCTGGGGGTTCACACTTCTGCAGAAACAGGAATATTCACCAAGCGACAGGAAGTGCCCTGAGCAGCAGAACAGGAGTTAGTGTAAAATGCAACTCCAAGAGTGCCTGGCAGGCACTGGGGGCTGGCTCCCTCCCACGGGCACCCTGGCCCCAGGGCCATCTCCATCCACCTCCTGCTTCATTTTCTGCACAGCATGAGTCAGGACTTCAAAATGCTCCATGATGTGGTCTCTTCCGGGGCAAGGCAGAAGCAGAGGACATGCAAACATCCCAGTTAGAGGACTAAGGCCAGAGCCGGAGAGAACCAAGCTGAGGCCGAGGCCGCAGTGACAAAGTTTCACATGCATAATTCCCAGAGGGGACGGAAATTTAGAATGGGCCTCATGAGGGCATTCATAGTCCCAGGAAAGGTTGAGCTGTCCTGACAGATGACCACCCCGAGTGGGCTGCAGCGGATGTGGTGGGAGGGCTGCTGCTCATGTGGGCTGCTCTGACTGGTTTAGGTGAGAAGGGAAAACGTTCTTCTTAGTAGCCTTGAGCCTGGATCAACCCCGTCACTGTTGTTCAGGGGCTGGGCTGAACTCACTCCTGGCTGTCCCCAGGCCCTCCTTGCCCACGGCGACCTGAGGACAGGCGTGAGTTCTTCCTGCAGAAGCTTCCCAGCATGGGATGAATCCCATGCTGAACTATTTTTATCTCATCCACAAGCACCAGATTCCCAATGGCTCCCATCAGACCTTGCCTCTGGTCCCCAAATGGTCTTTAAAAAACCAACATAAATAGCCAAAAGTCAGGAGGGTCCCTGCCACACACAGTTACCTCCTCACTGGGGAGCGGGTGTGGGGGCTGCATGGTTTGCTTTATGACACGGGAAGGGTTGGATGTTTCTTCTTTTTCAACAAGCATGCATTGCTTTGTATAATTTTAAAGTGCCAAGGAAAAGAAAACACACAGCACACTCATGCAGACACGGTGCACTGAACCGGGAACACCGGCTCAGAGCTCGCTGACAGGATGTCACATTAAGAATTGCAGCCTAAATGTTCCAATGGACACAAGAGGACAAAGTGCCCACCTGCAGGCTTTCATGGGCCTTTCTGCTGGGAGTGTGCATTTGGCCTCCCCCATGGGAAAGTGTCACACGGAGACAGGAGCCCATTAGGAAGACAGGGTCGCGCAGCGTCACACCCATTACCTACACGTAATTGCGCTGGTTCAGGAGGAGCATGCGACCCCACTTTAAATGTCAAGAGAATGGCAACCAGAGAGGGTCTCGGAGCCCATCATTCAGGGGCTTGTCAGTGCCTGTCACAGCAGCTTTCCACTTGAGTGACCTTGAATCGAGTCAGGAGGCCAGGGCAGAGATGAAACCACGCACACGTGTCTATGTACGTATGCATGTACGCGTGTACATGTGTACCACATACCTGTGTGTGTATATACTGTATGTGTACCTGCATTGTATTGGAGTATGTGTGTGCATGTGCGCTTTCATGTGTGCACTCATACACATACGTGTCGCGGCCATACATCTGCTTGTGTGTATGCATGTTCATTCACTCCTGTGGGTATGTGCATGTGTGTGTTATGCATATGCGTACGCATGTACACGTGTGTACATGCAGGCCAATCAGCGTGTATGCTTTCTCTTCCAGCACAAACATCCCGATTTAGTACCGCATTCCTAGATGTGCCTGGTGACTGTAGGCCGGGGTCCTATAAGGAAGGAACCATGGACCAAGGGTGCTGGCTGGGGTCTGTCACCCCCACCCACCCCTTAGACTCCCTTCCTGGGCTGTCACGGGGTCACAGAGGGTCACCACCCACCACCTCATGTAAGGTGTCAGTGTTCCCATCAACAACAGGATACTAACCCAACCTTAATCGTACCTTCACTGGAACCCCCAGGGAACCCGTGAAAGGGGAGCCTGGGTGACAGCTGTGGACAACTGCTGGGGGAGCCTGTTCTGGCTTCTCATCTATGGGCTTATCCAGACAGGGCAGGTGAAGCCCCACTGACCCTCGAGTCTGTGTGGCCAGGACACCAGAAGACACAAACACGGCGATATCTTCCCCTCCCGGCCGGGGCAGAGAGCACGAGGGCCAACCTGAGACCATGCCCTGCCAGCGCTGGTGCCGGCTGTCTCCACCCTAGGCTGCACCCCACCATGGGCTCCCCTCCTTACCCCACCCCCCAGCTCCCTCCCTGCAGTGCTCCCCTCTCCCACCCCTGGCTGTGGTGCTGATGTCAAATTGCCTTGCCCCCTCAGGAATCAGGAACAGGTTTCAGAAGCTCTCAGTGTCACACACGACAAGCAGCTTACTGTTTCAACTTCCTCAGAACTTAGAATGGATCCAAGGGCGGTGGGGGGAAGAAAAAAAAAAAAAAAGGAATGTCCGTCATGGCGCAGCAGAAATGAATTCAACTAGGAACCATGAGGTTGCAGGTTTGATCCCTGGCCTCGCTCAGTGGGTTAAGCATCCGGAGTTGCTGTGGCTGTGGTGTGGGCCGGTGACTACAGCCCCAATTAGACCCCTAGTCTGGGGACCTCCATATGCAGCCCTGGAAAAGACAAAAAAAAAAAAAAAAGAAGGGATCCAGGAGCAGCACTGCAGCTGCAGGTGGCATGCGCAGTTTTGTTGCTCAGTCCAGCCGGAACCCCACTCTCCTCAATGGAAAAATGGCAAAGTATCCAGGACACTGGCTTTCCCCTTTAGCCACCTCGCAGGGCCAAACAAGTCACTCAGGACGTCTTGGCCTTAACCCTTGTTCTCTCACCTAACCCCAGCATGTCTGTGCCACATGTGCTGGATGGGATCCAGGAAGGAGACAGAGGGCGGTGGGGTGACCGGTGCACATGCCCACCAGCTAATCAGTAATCAATCAGCAGTGATGATGGGCAAGTGCTGAGAAGGGCATGCAAGGGGGGGGGGGTGAAGGGCAGCAGGGAACCCCCCCCCCCCCAGTGCAGAGGCCAGCAGGGAGGTCCACATGTGGACACAAACAACACTGTCACTCTCTCTCTTTTTGCTTTTTAGGGCCACATCTGTAGCACATAGAGGTTCCCGGGCTAGGGTTGAATCAGAGCTCCAGCTGCTGGCCTACACCACAGCCATAGCAACGCCAGATCCACCTGAGCTGCGTCTAGGACCTACACTGAAGCTTGCGGCAACATCAGATCCTTAAGGCACTGAGCGAGGCCAGGGATCAAACCCTAATCCTCACGGACGCTATGTTGGCTTCGTGACCTGCTAAACCACAATAGGGACTCCAACAACACTCTTGGAGGGTGTGCGGCACTGCTCTCGGCGTGGGCATGTGTCCCAGGGCTTAGCTGAGCACTGGGGACATAAAGCAACCTTCTTCCCAGGCCTGACTCCCGACCTTCTTCCTGCCTCCCGACCCGGGGAGAAATGTGTGTGGTCCAGGGGCGGCTCAGCACCACACATGCCCCAGGCTTGTTTCCCAAGGCCCAGAGGATGCTACCGTGTGTACCAGGAGATATTTGAAGTGCCACTGAGACTGGTGCTTCATGCAGTCCCCAGTCTGACCTGGACAGAGGGCAAACTTAAATTAAGGACCCTGTTGTTCAGGTTTTGCCTTCACTGGAATTGATTTGCGTTCTTAATTTTCTCCTTACCTTATAAAACTTCCTACCTTCTCAAGGAACTCCAAGGGTGCTTAACTCCACTTAGTAAAGAAATGTTAACAATGTAAAAACATCTAACAATGCTCCTTGAGGCAGAGAGAAATTTCAGAGATTGCCACTAGCAGAGCGGGTGGAGGGGTGAGGCAGAGGATTCCCGAGGACCTTTCTGAATTTCCACATTGATTCTGTGTCCTGGCGATTCTTGGGCAGCAATCTTACGGACAAGCTGGGTACATAGAGCCACGTGGGCAGACAGCCCTGCGGCACTGAGGGCACATGGCCACCAGGGGGTGCTGGTGAACAGACGGGTGAGGGAGGCTGAGGCAGCTCTGCAAGAACCACTGAGAAGCAGCGGCTCCCCTGCCACGAGGAAAGGTGGGTGCAGAGCAGCAGGCTGGATGACCCATGTGTGCCAGGGAGGAGGGGCCGGTCTACATACACAAACAACACACATGGACACACATGTGGATGTGGACACACTGGACACATACACTGATATACACAGACACAGACACACACGCCAACACACACATGGATACAAACACACAAACACAAACATGGATACAGACACAGGGACACACATGAACACAGACATGGATACAGACACACACGGACACACAGACATACAAAGAAAGACACACAGGTGCACATAACGGACACACAGAGACACAGGCACACATCCACCTGTTAGCAGTGATAATTGCCGGGAACTCACTTTTTATGTTTGCTTTTAAAACAATGAATGGCACTTTACGCGGCTTTTTAAAAAAAATGAATACATCAAAAATTGACATCTCCCACATTAACCTGTTCCACCCGCCCGCCCATTTCTTGGTGTGGGGGTCTACTCTTGCCATTTCTTTTGCATTTCCATAAAAATGAGAAGTGGCTTCTTTTCCTGCATGTACTTCATGCTTCTTAGGACCACAAGCTAAAAGTATTAAGAGTCTACTCTGGCCATTTCTTGGCCCTTTGTGCATTTCCACAAAAAAGGAGAAGCGGCTTCTTTTCCTGCATATGCTTCATGCTTTTTAGGACCACAAGGTCAAAGTAGCAGGAAAGCCCACCCTCTCAGGCTTTTGCATTGGAATTCTCTAACAGCTCAGTGCGGTCCAGAACAGAAGAGAACACCCTTGCTTTCAACTCCTTTATGCCCAAGGATTCCAAAGCGTTTCCTTAAAGTGCCCAGCAAACAAAATCCAAAGACAAATGTTCTGGGCGGGGTGGTGAGGCAGGGAAACTAGGAAAAGAATACTCGTAATATAAACGCCAAAGATTTGAATTCCTCACAAGTACAAACTACAGAAAGAAAAGATCTAACAAACTAAAGAGCCTCCGCCCAACAGAGCCGTTAATTAAACACCTTTATGTGTATAACCAGCCAATAAACACAGAAAAGTGCTAAGCAGCCCTAGAAGTGAGGCTGTGTTCATTAAAGCCGCCCTCAAACTGGCACAACTGGTCCTCGTGACTGCCACACGCAGCAGACACTAAAGTCTATGTCGGCAGCAGGTGTGTCAAGAAGCCAGCAGAAGCCACAACTGTGACGGCTCGTCCGCACAAGACAGGAGTAGCTTAAAAAGATGAAGGGGAGATGGGCGCTTGCCTTTTGTTTTTACAAATTAAACTGACACTTCTCTTTCCTCTAAAACTGGAAATCCATGGCTGACCATGTATTAACTGACTAAAATTAAGATGAATCATAAAATGACTCAATTTCAGGGCCAGTGACATGGAGAATCCTTTTTTTTTTTGCAACAGACCTCACTGATGGAACACCTCCCCCTCAAAAAAAAGAGACGATGGAGCATTCTGGTGCCTGGATCAGTGGCCTAGAGCCCAGGAAGAGGACAGGGAAAGAAGCAGGGGCAGAAAAGCAGCGGGGCTGAGAAGGAAAACTGGGCAATGGCCCTACTGCCCTCTGGCTTTCCTTCACACCAGCCCCACAGGACGGCAGCCAAATCCAGATCTGTCCCCAAGACCCCACAGAGATCCACCCCATGGAGGCTTCTACACAGTGTCAACTATGTTAAACCAGGAAATAGACCGAGAAACAGTGATTTTACCTGTATCGTGTAGCTCTGGAAACTTCCCGATCATTTCCAGGAAGCAGTCTTCAGAAATCGTGGCTCTGAAAACAACGGGAGACAAGAGTATTTAAACACTTAAACTGTTCCCATAAACTCAACATCACTTCTGGAAAAGGCACTGAAAAGAAACTCCTGCCTTCACCTCTGGACCCCTGCAGCTGACTCTCTGACCCGGGGTGGCCTGGCATTTGTGCATTTGGGCAAACAGGAGAGAGGGAGCGTGCAATCACTCGCCTGTGAACAAAGGAAGTGCAACCTGTTAGTCACCCAGGTGCTGGAGCTGGTCCCCAACCACTGACCACTACCACTTCCCTGCAGAAGAAGCCACTCAAAGTACAAGCCAGGGTCACTGTCAGCTCAGGGTCCATAAACCGGAACATGTCACCAAACTGTCTACTGACTTCAGACATGTACCCTTTAGAACCTGTGTTCATCGAAATCCAAGGTGGGAGGCCATGAAGGAAAAAGAGACACAGACAAGACATTTACAAGAAAACGATCTCCTGAAGAACCCATTAAATTCCCCTTTTCTTTGTTTTTGATTGTTGTTTTTATGCTGAACAGCAGAATTTCCACAGCGGTACAGCAAATTTCTATATTATATTTGTTACCCTTTCCCAGTTCAGGACGGAATCCGCAAAACAGGGATTCCCGTGTCCAGGAAGAACATATCCTATCATAGAGAATTAGCACTGCAAAACCAGAGGGCACTGTGTAGGATGAATGATGCTTCAGAAGTAGGTCAAATTGATACTGATCCTTTCATGATTGCAAATGATCCGACGCTTTTTTTTTTTTTTTTTTGGTCTTTTCAGGGCAGCACCCATGGCATATGGAAATTTCCAGGCTGGGGGTCAAATTGAATCGGAAATGAAGCTGTTGGCCTACACCACAGCCACAGCAACACCAGATCCTTAATCCACTGAGGGAGGCCAGGGATCGAACCCACGTCCTCTTGGATGCCAGTCAGGTTCGTTCCTGCTGAGCCATGACAGGAACTCCACAAGTGATCCAACATATTTTTTAAATCTCAAAATTAAGCTCTAGCATTTTCTACGGTTGCAATTATTTTTTTCTCTTTGGCTTTAAGGGTTTCTTGCCCTTTTTCCAAAGACAGCTGAGAAGGAGGAGACGCTGGAAACACAGCTAACTCCCCATCTCCCCACACCGGCCTCCGAAGAGGGGACCATCATGCCTGCTGCACAGAGACCTGTCTTAACCTCACTCTCACATGGCCACCCAAGCACACCATTTCCAAGGCCACCCAGGGTCCCTGGGTGCCTAACATGTCCCCTGAATCCTAAGCAAACAGTTCAAGTTAGTAGATGAGACCGCAAAGTGACAGGTGGACGTGGCAGGATTCGCCAGCCCCCCGACACCCACCCCTGGTGATGGGGTGCCTCAGACCAGGTCTGAGGTCCTTCCTACAGCAGTGGCTGCTTCTGACAGCCAATTTATAAGCAAAAGCGTCTTCAGGTGAGCAAGCAGGGCAGTTGCCTGGACAAGGTTATATCTACCCACGACACAGAACCCAAGGGCAGGCCGTGGGCAAAGCCGAGGAACCACGGGATTCACCTGTTCACACGGGGCTTTCCTATCACATGGACAGGCTGGGCCCAGCAGCCATCTGGGGATTGCCGCAAACAACTTAAGAGAAAAAGAACATGAGTCGAGTCATCACCCGTACATAAGAGGTTTAGATAAACACTGTGAATACCAAGAATTTGAAACCCCCAAAACATCTCTCTTCTAGAAATTCAGTAAGTCTTTCTCACTTTAATAAATAAAAGCCCACAGCTGCTTGTTCTGTGGCTGGAAAAGGCAGGTTATCATATTCAGCCTAATTTCATGGCATCAGGCAACAAATGACAGCAGGCTGGGGCTCCCGGGTGTACGTCTGTGTGCTTCCACACAATGCACTTGGACGCCGATGTCCCCACTGTCTGCCTTCAAGCCAAGTGGCCACATCTACGCTCCACCAAAGAGCAAAAAGACACACTTCCGGCTCATTCAACCATGAGGCCCTGCGGGGCCCCAGTTCTCTACACCCTTCGCCACAGCAACTTTTCTCTTCTTTCCCAACATCAAACCCCACAGGCTATAATTAGTTATCGCCCATACTGAAGAATGCAAAAGACCCCCTCTGCATGCAATCACTGACCATATCGCTCTGACACCACATGGCCTCTGGCTCTGCAAACCTGCTTGTAATGCACTGTCCACTTGCAAGAGAAACAGGAGACAAGTGTCTCCGTCTCCCTCTCACAGGAGGAACTTGCTGCCCACCCCCACCCCCGCAGGGGAACGTGGGGGCCCCAACGCCCAAGTACCTGTCTCAAAACATTTATGGCAAGACCACAGAGCCCAGGTGAAGGGGTCTTCGTCTGGCATGCACCTTGCTGATATCCTACAAACGTGAGCTCGCCTTCCAAAGGCCCCTTGCAGCAGCCACTGAGCAGGTGCTCCCTTCAGCACATGGAGCTGGGGCCAGGCGTGGGACTCTCCTGGCCTGGCCCCTCCATTTTCCAGCTGTGTGTCCTTGGAGAAGTTCCTGGGCTTTTCTATGCCTCTGCCACCTCATCCAGAGAGTGGGTATAAGAGCACCTACTTCATTGGGTTGTTAGTCAGATTCAGGAGTAAACTATGTGAAGAGCTTCGGCGTCCGGCAGCGAGGAAGCACTGCCTGAGTATCAGCTGTGACTTTTCTTACCTGTGAAGCAGAGCCAATTATACCTAATTTGTTAATTACCTACTCTGCAAGACGTAAATATCGGGGTTCAGCCCCCTGCAAGTTTAAGCACATCCCCCATCCCCCATGAACGGGGTCTCTCCCTGTCTCCTCCCCTCAAGGGGAATTCAGAGCCCAGGGCCTGGGTTTGCCTGGGGCCATGCCCACACTCTCCCAAAGCAGGGCCCTGCGCACAGGTTTGCTTCCTTCTACTGGGAAATACTGCACATAACTTTCACGACTTATTCTCATCTGACTCACTTCTAAGTTTTCCATTAGTTACAGTGTTTTTGTTTTGTTTTGTTTTTGCCTTTCTGCCTTTTCTAGGGCCGCTTCCCTCGGCATATGGAGGTTCCCAGGCTAGGGGTCCAATTGGAGCTGTAGCCACCGGCCTTCACCAGAGCCACAGCAAAGCAGGATCCGAGCCATGTCTGCGACCTACACCACAGCTCATGGCAATGCTGCATCCTTAACCCACTGAGCTAGGCCAGGGATCGAACCTGCAACCTCATGGTTCCTAGTCGGATTCGTTAACCACTGAGCCACGACGGGAACTCCAAGTTACAGTGTTTTTGAAAAGGCGTGTTCTCTGTGTTGTAAAACACAGTCAACATCTAGAACATTTTTTTTAAACTGCTTTCAAGCCAGTTAGATGCCTTCATTCCGTCCAAGCTTCTTCCCCCTAACAGGGGAAGCAGCAAAGTGCGGTGGTCAGGGTGCAGGTTCTGAGGCCAGCCTGCCCAGGTCGAGGTCTGGTGCTGCCTCTTCTCAGCTTTGTGACTGAGAACATGTCGTTACCCTCTCAGCCCCTCTACACCCAGAGCCCCTCCCCCTCCTCCAGCTACTCCCCCAAGGCCCCCGCCTCTGGGGAGGAAGCTGGGTGAATGAGACGCTGTAAAGGACATAGGCGTGCTTCAGGAGTGGACATTAAATAAATGTTAACACAGCAACACAAACGACCCTGTGCTCCTGTGAGACAGCTGGGACCACCCCCAGTGCTGGGAAAGGTTCACCAGAACCTCAGGGCCCCACAGAGATCCATCCTAGCAGAAACAAGTGTGGGGGAAAACTGGGTTTTTTTGAGCTAACACTAATCGGCATGCTGGCTCTAACTCTATGATTTATGCCTAGATTTGCAGCTTCTCTTCCTAAAATGCACAGCCACGACATCAGCTTTTACTCCCAGTCCCTAGTCCACGAGCCTGAAAAGGTCTGAACTCAGGGTGCATCCTCTGACTCCAAACTTGCTCAAGCCCTGTCTTTCAGAGCCTGACTTGGCTGCCCCAGAGTGACCTCTGCCCACTCTTCTCAAAATGTGTGACACCCTAGGGCTCCCCTCAGGCTGCACGCCCCGCCCTGGCTCTCCAGCTTTCCTGCAGGGCTTTTAGAGCAAACGGTGACCCAGACTCACCCCCAGGCCTCCTAGTTGGAGCTCCCTGTGCACCCAGAGTCTGCATGACTTCAAGGGCTGAGAACCAGCAGAAGCACCTCCACCCTGCCCGCCTTTCCCAGGGGGACCCTGCCTTCTGCTCCACACACCCTGGCTGTGCCCCACCAAGAGCGGTCAAGCCTACAGAAAGCTTGGTTGTCATTCCAGCTGGGCTGACAGGCCAGGGCAGCCTGAAAACAGCCCTAGAACGGATGCCTAGATCCGGCCAAGCTTTGCTTACTGGGTCTCTTGAAAAATTATAAGCAAGAAGAATAACAAACATCCCACCAAAGCTGAAGGAGAGAAAGTAACCATTCATGAGAGCAAAGCAGGCACTCCGGCTGGATTCTCCAAGATTGCTCACATCTGGGGTTGCCACAAGGCTGCGCTATACTATACCCCCCACCCCAGCCCTGGTGCACTGGGCACGAGCCGGGGCGTCAACGGCACCATGAGACAGGAGGTGGTTCACTTCCCTGTGTCCAACCCCCTGGACTGTGCACACGCTTGACTGTAAATGCTGGATATCTGAAGGAGCCCTCAGTACGTGCCAAGAGACTTGGCAACCGAAGGCCACAGCCTCATGACCCCAACCATGGGGCACCAGCCGTGTGGCCCCCTGCTGCCTCTGGAACAGCAGTGACATCCACCCCCGGAGATCCCTGGTCCTTCACAGCTCTGGTGAGACAGGTTTTATGTGCTGCTGCCTCAGAGGAGAAAAAGCAACAACTGGTCTGGAGCCACAATCAGAGATGCAATTCCCCCTCAAGGGCCTCATTACCCAGAGGCCCTGTCAGCACATCCCAAGCTCTGGGACTGGCCATGGCACCGGGGGTGGGGTGGACACGTCGCAGCGAACAGGGCAGACACCGCTCCTGGCGGAATCCTTGTGTCTCCAGTTTGAATAGATGCGCCTTCTGCCCTGGAGCCAGCAGCTCCTACCCTTCCTTCTCCAGGAACTCAGGGCAGATGGGGGTGGAGGAGTGGGGGTGGGGTGGTGTCCTGGCCCCAGGCGGGCACTTCAGAAGCAGTGGTCCCTTCTCTTTGCCATTTGCCGGCTGGTGAAGCCATCATAGCATCCGCCCAGAACCACCAGGAATGGGGCTGGCACTGCGTCCTGTACCCACAGGTGCTCATGGCCCCTCTAAGTGTCCCCTGCGTGGTTTCACCAGGGGATAGGGCTCCTCTATCCCTGCATGGGGCTCCCAGACCCTGCCCAGCGGCAGGACAAGTGAGTCTCTCCTCTTGGAGGAGGAGAGCGGCCTGGGGCCTGGGATTCTCACCAAGTCCAGGCCTGAGCGGAGTTTCTTTTTTAAGTCCAAAACCACAAAATGCCACTCTCGTTGCCTTCCTATCCAGTGATTCCTTAAAAATACACAGCAGAAGTACAAAGTCAGGCCAGCTCGACCACAGGCCATTATCCAACTCCAGGGTCGGAGCCAACACCAGGCCTCTCCTTATACCCCAGCCTTCCCTCCGGGACGCGACTTCCCTCGAAGCTGGGCAAAAATCCATCAGGGGATCCACACGCTCCGGCCAGAGCGCCGTGAGGGGCCCAGGTCGCCTCACCCTGGCAGGACACAAAGGAACACTCACCATCCCGTCAGCCGGGCTCCAAGTCCACCTCAGTGATGGCTTCAGACTCCCAACTGCTCTCTGTGTGCACACGCCGGGGGCGTAAACCTTTCCACCTGATCCGCCAGCCTCCAGGTCCCTTGAAGGGGACTTGCAGGAACGTCACCTTAGTCCCCGGACTCGGCTGAGCACCGTGCAGCAGAGACAGTTGTTCTGAGACTCTGCTGCCTCTGCACCACCTCTGAACCCCACCAGCCCACGCCCGGTCAACAGTGGACCGAGGGGCCTCTGTGTGTCTGAGCCCAAGGCGCTGTGGGAGCCACCGGGAAGGTCAGAAGGGCACGCGGTCTGGAGAGACTGCCCTGATGGAAAACTCAAATACCTGCGTCCCTCCAGATGGCAGGAGGGAGCTGGGAGTCACCTCTGCTAAAATCCCCCGCGTGAAGTGAAGCCCAGGTTGCAGGGAGGCATCTGAGGTAACCGCACGCGCCCCACGGTCCAGAAATCCACTCTGCAGCCTCCACATGGGAGTGACCGCCCACGTTCCACAAGCCACGGCTTGCCGGGCCTTGGTCCCATTAACCGCAACCTGCCCTGGGGCCTGGCTTCATGGTCCCCGGGCCTGCACAGGGCCTGTCCTTCCAGCAGACAGCGTCCCACAGTGGGCGGGCGGAAGGAGGCGTTCCCTTTCTGAGCCCTGTGTCACTTTCCAGATGATTCAGCACATGTGAGACGTGGAAAAGTAACAGGTGGTGTGTCCCCATCACGCTGTCATCTTCCAGGTGAGGTCCAGCTGCAGGGTTAACCCCTCTGTCTCTGGCAGCCCCCAGGAGGCACCTCCCCTCGGACCACAGCCAGGGAGTGGGTTAGGAAGGAACAGAGGCAGAGGAGTCTCTAGCCGGGAGGTCTAGCCTCCCGAGACATGGGAACCAAAATCAACTAAAAAATAAATCTGAAAGATATTCTGGAACATTCTTATATCACAAGAACCTGGCTGCCCGCTCCGTCCCCACTGTGGTCCTGCCACTTCGTCCCTGTGGAAGATGGCATCTCAGCCCAGAAGCGCTGGGCTCCGTCACAATGGCACAGGGGCAGGGCACCTTCTTTGGCGTGGGCTGCGGTTACCACCTCATGCATTCTGGGTGCCCTCGTCCGGTGACAAGGGACACGGGAACAGGATGCAGGGATGGAGCAGGGGTGACCACAAATGTGGTCCTGAAATAGCACTGGTCAGAGGAAAGGGCTCGGTTTTCTCACATTTCAAGACCCTTTTTGGTTAAGATGCATATGGTGTTAAAGGGTGAGAAAAGGAGAAAGTGTTTCACAACAGCGCAGAGTACTACATCCAGCCACTGGTGACGGAACACGCCTGAAGATGCGAGAAAAAGAAGGTATACAGGCGTATAACTGGGTCACTCTGCTGCACAGCAGAAATTGACAGAACACTGTAAGTCAACTATAATAAATTAAAAAAGAAAAAAAGAGGAGCTAAGAAAAAAACATAGCAAAACAAACAGTGCTTCACTGCTCTCTCTTCTGGCCATTGGACTTACTCAGCTGATAGAAAACAGGGCTGTAAGCACACATCAAATGTCCCCTTTCTGTTGAGGGTGACACAGCTTGGAGGCCTGGCTTCTTGCAGAACTGGGCCTGGAGTGCGGCCAGCTGGCGGTGCCAACCCCACAGAAACAACCACCCCTCCTGACCACCCCTCCTTGACCCAGGCAAGATGCCATGAGAGACACAGGGCCAGGCCCTGATGACCACCGCCCCCAAGGAGGGCTCTGGTGGGGACAGTCTCCACACGACCCCTGTCTTCCTCACACTGTGCGACACAGGGCAGGAGCCCTTGGGGGCGAATGTTCACCTGCGGGGGCCCAGCAGGTGGATCTGCTGGTCCCTGGGGGTGGGAGAGTATGCCGGCGGGCTGACCTCAGAGAAAAGCGGCCTGGTCCCTGGTCCTGGGAACAGACGCCACCCTCATCTGCAAAGCTGGCCGCAGGCCAGGCCTCACCCAAGCACTTCTGCTTTCCCTGTGACCACACAGGAGGACGTGGTCTAGACAGATGTCCCTGGGCAATGTGGGCGCCACTTCCCATGAAGGCACTTCCTTATGCCCCCAGTGGTCACAGGTTCAGGCCAGCACCGCCCCCACCACGACAGCTTCCCTCCGGGCTTCACACTCAAGGCCACCAGTCTTGTCCCTGCCTCACTGCGTGCTGGACAAGGCGAGGGACTCGGGCAGGCCTGTGAGCACCAGCTGAGGGCTAAGTCTGGGCGCAGCCACGGGGGCCCGACATACCTTCAGGCACCCGGGTGGGTGCTGGGCAGCAGGGGAGAGGATGGGAGTCCTCGGCCAGATGCCTGCACGGCTCTCAGAGCACAAAGAAATCCTCAGAGCCCTGGAGGCCCCGGCCCCGCATTTGCACATTTCCGAGAGGAGGAACCTGAGACACACAGCTCTCAACCCTGCCCAGTCCGCCCCCCTACACCAGGACGGGGCTGTCCCCTGCACCGGGGCTCTGACCACACTCAGGCCAGCCCCACCTCCGTGTGGGGTGATGGGCACTGCCAGGAAGGAAGTGCTCCTGGAAAATGCAGAAAACAAGCGCCCACCCAGCTGGCTGTGGGGATACCAGGAAAAGCAGAATCCTTGCCCTGTTGTTCTCTGACCTTGTAGGCAGCCAGTGGGGCTTCTCTCAGAGCTGGCTGGGCACCCCCATGCCTTCCTTCCTTCCATCAGCCCCTCTGTGTCCCTGTCAGCCCCAAAGCTCTTGGTCTGGAAGCAGCTGCGAGGTAGAGGTTCCCAGGTGGGAATCGTCCATCTCAGGCCCAGGAAGCCACACGTCCCAGGGCACCGACAGCCAGGGCCCTCAGATCCTTCCCCAGCAATGGCCACCTGCTGCAGCCTGGAGGCAGCTCCCCCAGCTGGCAGGAGCCCCCCAGCCAGCAGCTACCCCCTCCCCCACCCCAGTTCCCTCCAGTCTTAGCCTCACTCGTCTCCTGTGAAAGGCCAGGGAGACCCACGGAGGAGCACTGAGTCCCTGTCACCACTGCAGGAGCCCTCCTGGGATGAGAAGAGGCTGAGTCAGGCCACCTACGCCCCCAAGAACGTGCTGACGTCCACAAGGATTCCTCCTCCAGCAACCGTGACCATCATCCGACACTCGCAGATAAGAGCGCCAAAGGCCTGCAAACTGCCAAGAGCCACGTCAGTGTCGCACAGCGGGGTCAGTGCCTGAAACCTGCCACCTAACCCCAGGCCTGCCCCCACCCCAACACCACCTCGCCACTCCTCAGTGCTGGAACGTGGAAACGTCCCCACTCCTCTGTCAGAGACCCTGACCCAGGAAGACGCCAGCGAGTCACTAAGCACATCTGGGCCACACTGGGCTTAGCCGAATCCAGTTTCTCATCCAAAATCTCCACTTGCTGCAAGTTAGGAGTCCAGTGGACACTTTGAAAAGGATGGTTCTGACCAAGGACGGCTGCATCTGAATCTGCAGGCCACCTACGTGTCCCGGCCTTCCGGAGATCCTTGCCCCCAAGGGAGTGCAAGAGGCAGGCCCTTTCCAAATAAGTGCAACTGTGCTAATGACTAGCTCAGGCAGGAGTGCGCACCACCCCTCTCTCTGGCTGGCTTTAAAAAAAGAGCGTTAGAGGGAGTTCCTACTGTTGCTCAGTGGAGACGAATCCGACTAGTATCCATGAGGACTCAGGTTCAATCCCTGGCCTCACTCAGTGGGTTAAGGATCCGGTGTTGCTGTGGCTGTGGTGTAAGCCGGCAGCTGTAGCTCTGATTCGACCCCTAGGCCTGGGAACCTCCATATGCTGAGGGCGTGGGCCTAAAAATAAATAAATAAATAAAATGAATAAAAAAGGGCATTAGCGTGAAATGAAACAATGCACACAAGCTGCAGGCCACACAGTGAATGAAGACTGACTCATTTCATGCTCAGAAGCATCGGGTTTCTGTTCAATGTTAAGCTGTCTCAGACAGGACATTCTGAAAACGCAAGTGATGAGACAACCTCATTAAAAACTTGTTAACTATGAAGTTTGGAAAGGACGTTTCCAAAGTTGCTGCTTCATCCTGACCTGTGGCCAGAGGGGAGCAACCCGTGGGCAGCTTCACAGGAGGGGACGGTCACAGCTGGCTGCCCAGGACAAACTCCATGTTTGGGACAGCAAGCACACTCAAAGCATCCACAGGTCACTGGCTAGAAAGGAAGTTTCTAGAAACATTTCAGGCACACGGAGGGGGATCACTCAGAGGTGAGGACACACATAACAAGGCTCCCAATTTGCAGACCAGGAACGTGAAGTGTCAGCTGGTCCAGCCCACTCTTTAGCCCCCTTGCTTCCTACACGGCAAGGTCCCTGGGCTCATCTCTCTTCTATCCCCCAAAGCCAGGGAGAGCCCTGCTGGGTAACACACCCCCCCCCAACACCCCCCCCCAACACACACACACACCTGCATGGAACCCGTTATTGGTGAATTAAAGTCCTCTCAGTCTTCAGTGGAGAACAACTTACTGCCTTGCTGGGGGTATGCACCCCCAGGAATTGCAAAGTCTCCCCCTCGGGCTGCAGCACAGCCTGTGGACCATATCTTCCCAGGCCAAAGGGACCCACAAAAGTTATTGCTCCCTGGTGAGGGTGGAGCTGGGCCTGGCTTCCTGGAGGAGTCTGACAAGCTCAGCCACGCTTCTTTCCTCAGACTCAGCATTCCCACAAGTTCACAGGATGCCAGCCCGGGAAGGTTTATCGCCACATCACTTCAACGAAAGCAAAAATGTATCATCTAAATGTATACTCATCAGGAACTGGCTAAATAAATAATATCACAGCAAGCTCCGCAGGCAATGCAAGCCATCAGATCAATGCTGAAGACAATAGACCATTAAAGGCAAAGTAGAGATGATCAAACAGCACTTAAAGGTGAGCTTATTCATGTTAAGAAAAAAACAGCCACAAAAGCTCATGCCCAGAAGAGCGTAGGCACCACAGCTCTACTGGAGACGACTCTGTGATCCCACACGGGGCGGCACTATCTGCCTTTGCGGGCGAGCTCTCTGGGGCCAAGCACACCTGACCTTGGAGCCTGGGGCATCAGGCAGACTGCCTAGGACCACCTGTTTGGTGGGGCGGGGGCACAGGTGCATGCTCAGTTCTGGGCAGGCAACTCTCGAGTATGTTTAAATATTTTCTTTGGACTTTTCTACATCGTCTAGTTTTTTTACATTAGGAAATGCATTTTTCGGTATTTTTCTTACAAAACAATAATGTCATTTCCAAACGACAGCAGTTCCTCCAGATTCTCTTTTTACCCCAGGCCACCTCACAGCAAAGAGGAAGGTGGCCCTGAGTGCCCCCAGGAGCGCAGTTCTGCCATCCTCAGTCCAGTACCTCCGGCCATCAGCCAAGCCAGGATCTGCATTTCCAAGTCCCCAACACCCCAAATCTCATCTGCTGGTGTCACACCTCACTCACCTCCACATCTGTGCCGCTCTGCCCCATCAAGTTGGACCCATCCATTTACCCCCAAAAGGGTCATAAATGAGTCTGGGTGATGGGCCTAGCTGCCCAGGTTTGAGCTCTGGGTCCCTTTAGCAGCTGTGTGACCCCAGGCCAGCTACTTAACCCCCTGGCCCCTAGAATTCTGAGCTGTAAGGCGGAGCCGGCCTTAAAAGGAACCTGTGTCATTTGTAACACCACTCGGCATGATGGATGACAACCACTAATGTCAGAAATGACGTTAAAATCCACCACGAAACGGCCCAGGGCCATTTGCTAAGCCTTTAATGAGACCATCACATTGCAGTGGCCTGATCCTGCTTAAGGCAGAGCCTTCAAAAACCAACTCTGGGAGTTCCCATCGTGGCTCAGCAGAAACGAATCTGACTAGGACCCATGAGGATGAAGGTTCAATCCCTGGCCTTGCTCAGTGCGTTAAGGATCTGGTGTTGCCATGGGCTATGGTATGGGTTGCAGACGTGGCTCGGATCTGGCATTGCTGTGGCTGTGGTGCAGGCCGGCAGCTGCAGCTCCATTTCGACCCCTAGCCTGGGAACCTCCATAAGCAGTGAGTGGTTGCAGCCCTAAAAAGACCAAAACCAAAAATACCCCCCCACCCAGTTCTGCCAAGTTTCACAGTTTGCTCTTTCTCTAAGGACTTCTCCCCAAAGAAACTGATCAGAGGGGGAAAGAGCTTTGTCCTGGCTATCTGAGGAAATCCACCTCTTTCTTCTATGCAACTCCAAGCTCTGGTCTTGGCCTGTGACTCTCACCTCCTGTCCTAAAAGATGTCACCCTGCAGGGTGGCACCTGCTTCCCTGAGGACACCTCGGGACAGGCGCTGCTGATGTGAGCTACTGACTCATGCAGGGACCTAACATTCACACTTCACAGCAAAAAGAGGAAGACCCGTGGAGGGGAGGAGGACACGGAGAGGCACCCCCTGGCCCTGCTGGCACACCGAACACTCCCAAGGGACTGCACTGCCCACTCCACAGTCCTGCCACTCTGCGCTCCAGGCCACCCCCACTGCCTCCTGTGCCCCAGGGGTGAGGCCCACACGGGGACAGCAGGAGCAGTGCCCACAGCTGCCAGCCACCTGAGACACCAGCAATCAATGGGGAATCACTTCATTGATTTAACTCTAAGACATTCAGTCACTGGGGAGAGTATCCCTCAAATGGCCCTCCCCAGTCTTGGATGCGGCTGCCACTGGATCATCAGAGTTTCAAGTGGTTGGAGGAGGGAACGTCTGAAGAGATGGAGAGCCATCAAGGTCCACGATGGGAGGGGGTGCTGGCCCAGGGTCGTCCCCAACAGGCAGGTGCAGGGCCTCCCCAGGCTGGCCAGGCACAGCTTCTGCCACTGCTCGGTGTCTCCATCCTCCACCCCCATTCATGGAGGCCAAGGTCATGCCAGCTCAGTGGGAGACAGACCCAACCCACAGCCCTGCACCCATAACACTTGCTGTCCAGGGAGAAGAAAGCCCTGATCAATGGTCACAGGAGGACTCAGGTGCAAGTGCCTATGGGCTCATCACAAACAGGACAGAATCAGGGGGCAGGACCAACAGAGTGTGGTCAGTGCCGAGGAAGCCAGCAGGTCAGCAAGTGTCCAACTGGGGCAGTTTGGTGAATTCAAGGGTCAGTGGGCCAATGCATAAGCTAAACCGTGTCTCAGGTGCAGACACCCAGGAGGCCTGTGACAGGGCTGGGTCTGGGAGCATGGGGATAGTGGAACTCTGCCCCTGAAACCAGAGGCTGCCCCAAGGAGAGGGCAGGTGACTGGGCCTCTGCTCAGGAAGGCTCCAGGCTCTGCATGCTCCTCTGGCCTCATCCACACCACCCCCAGTCCTGTTGGTGGTGCATGCCCAGAGCCCACGGCCACTTGCCTGGCCCCGAATGCATGAGCACCCCACACAGAGCACATGCTGGGTCAGGTCTCTGAGGCAGGAAGGCTGGACGGGGGAGAGGCCTGGCCAGCACGGCCGAGCCAATGCTGAAAGCTCCTGCTCCCAGCAGGAACTCCATCTCAGTGCAGCTGGGGTCAGGGCAGAGCCCAGGCACCCTTCCTGCTCCCCCTACCTGTACCCCAAGACCTGCCCCTTCCCAGGCCAGCAGGACTTCCAGGCCCTCTCTAGCTGCTCTCTGTAGCGCCTGTGGTCTAGAAGGTGGGAGGCAGAGCTCCATCCCAGGCCAGCAGAAGCAGCAGCGAGGTCCTGTGGGCACATTCTCAGCTCCCCACAGCCCCGCGAGTTTGCACAGTTTGCCCCCTGTGTAAACCCTCCAGGTGATTGCTGCCTGAAGTTGGAATGCCATAGTCTGGATGATGCAGTTTCACATTGGATTGACACTTTCTTTGTTGCTCGGTAATGGTTTCATTTATCTTGTCTCCGTATGTGGTTCTGAAGCTCTTCTGAGCACAAAACCACTTCTTAAGGGACCTATGTTGGTCTCCTATGGCTGCTATAACAAATTACCGCAAACCTGGTGGCTTAAAACAGCATAAATCTATGGCGTTCCCGACGTGGCAAAGTGAAAACAAATCCGACTAGGAACCCTGAGGTTGCAGGTTCTATCCCTGGCCTCACTCAGTGGGTTAAGGATCCGGCATTGCAGTGAGCTGTGGCGTAGCTCACAGATGCGGCTTGGATCCTGCCTTGCTGTGGCTGTGGCGTAGACTGGTGGCTACAGCTCCGATTAAACCCCTAGCCTGGGAACCTCCATATGCCGCAGGTGTGGTCCTAAAAAGCACAAAACAAACAAACAAACCAAAACAAAAAACAAAAAAAACGCACCCAAACAAACAGCATAAATTTATTACCCCAACAGTTCTGGAGGTCATAAGTCTGCCTGCCATAGGACTGACTGGGCTAAAATCCAAGAGTTGGCAGAGTTCCTTCCAGAGGCTCTAAGGAGAACTGCCACCTTGCCTTCTCCTGCTTCCAGAGCCCTCTCCTGCATTCCTTGGCTCACAGCTCATTCCTCTACCTGAAAGCGAGGAAAGAGGGACAGGCCAAAGAGACCACTCTGGCAAAAGGATCACTTTGAGCTGAAGGTAACTGAGGATAGCAGCTACAGGAGGAGCTCCCTGCCCTCCGCCACTTGCCTAAAAGCAGAACATAAATCGCTCTGCACAAGTGAACCCGAGATAGCACTGACTCTGCATAATGCACCTTACTAAACACCCTTTATCAACCATAGGCTTCCGAGCCACCTTCTCACAACTGACTGTCCCCTGAGCCCAGCCCCCCTCGCCTTTGTCCTGTCACTTCACAATGTATTGCCCTTTGTTAAAATGATACATCAGCCCCAAGCCTAATGGTGTCTTTGGGTTATTCTTTTATGTGAAGCCCCTGTGCATGTAACAATATTAAATTATGTATGCCTTTTCCTCTGTGAATCTCTCGTCAATTTAATTCACAGGCTCCACTTCCAGAACCTAAGAAAGTAGAGGAAGTTTTTCCGTCCCTATGCCAGCACCATAGCATCTTCTTTCCTCTCTGCCCTCCTGACTCCAACTAGGACCCTTAGGACATTCAGGGTCTATGCAGATAAACTGGAATAATCTCCCTATCCCAACACCCTCAACTTAATCACACCTGCAAAGTCCCTTTAACAGGTAAGGGAAGCAGCATATTTGCAGGTTCCAGGGATTAGAATGTGAGCATCTTTAGGGACCGTTACTCCGGCTCCTGCAGCCTCAGAGCGGACCTCCACTGTTATTGGGTAATGTGGCCCCATGTGGGCACAACTCCTGATTTTTTTTTTTTCCTGGAAAAAATTAGATTTTTAGGTGGTCTCCCAACTTCTTGATGTTGAAAAGAAATTAAGATGTAATTGTTTAACCCTGGAAGTTCATACAAAACTTGTGTCTTCTGAGGGCTGAGAAAGCCGGCCTGAGAGCTCAGAGTCCACCTAGGGCTGCGTGGGGCGGCCAGAGGGGAGGCCGCCACTCCTGCCCATTCTCCATGAGGACAGACCCTGGGAGATGCCGACACAGAAATCCATGCTAGGAAACATCAGAAAGAGGGCGATCGTAAAGTAGTGTTGATTTTTTAAGAATGCTGGTTGAATGGAAATGCAAATGACTGTTAATAGGAACTGGAAAATAACAAGAAGGAAACCACACATTCCAAGGCAATCTGCTTGATGAGTAATTCAGATGCAAATTTTACCCTAATTTTGGAGGGATTACAAGCACCCCCATTCACAGCCCTATTCCTATGTTAATTCTAATCTCAGAGCACCCCCCCCCACTGTTCCCAGTCTGGGCACTTTCCCGCCACTGTCTCTTTTTATGAGGCCTCCAAGCACTGGTGGCTTTTCCAAGCCACCACGGTGGCATTTCTGGTGTGTTTCTGGCCCTCTCCCTGGACCAGCTCCCCGGGACAGCACCCGCCCTAGTTTTTTGCTTTCGCACGCTTCAGTCCTACTGGATACGGGGCCCGGTGTGCACCTCACTTCCCAAAACTACGTTTGAAGGAAAACCCTGGACAGCAGCCACACCTGCTTCTTAACGCAGAACCATAAGGACTTAGGACCAGGTCCACCCATGCTCCACCTGCTGCCTGCCTTGGTGTCTGTGGCCTTGATGCACTTCTTACGGAGCAGATGTGACAGGGAGAAACCAAGAGATCTAAGCCACCCTAATTACAAAGGGAGGCAGTAAAGGCCCCCAGCCCCATGTCTGCCTCTGCCGTGGCACGTCCACAGGGACCCAAATCAGCTGCCCAGGGACAGGACCCAGGAGCAGCCCCAGGCCCAGAGAGCACCTGCCCGCATCACAGACTCAGCCCCAGACACTTGCTGACCTGCCAGATGGACAGATGCACTTCTCATAGACATACTCCTCCGGTCTTTGAGACAGTGACGGGTCATTCAGGTTCTAGTCACTCAGTTACAGGGATCAGAGGCTTTGCCTGATCACTCAGCCAGTCCCCCCTCAGACTGAGCTATGAGAACCAAAAACCCATCTGCATGAATGCTAAGACAATTCTGGGATGCACTCGGCCCCACTGTCCACATTTCCCCATGGATGAAATGGGGGCGATCATACGTCAACCCAGTTACTTAGAGGATTAAACGAGGTCACTGTTGTCAAGCACTAAGAGCAAAAAAAGCAAACTCTGGTTTTTATGTATTCTTCTACTCAGAAACTTACAGAGCCTTTTTGGATTTTTCTAGTAGAAAATAACAACTCACACCATCTGGCAAAAAAGAAGAGAAAAAAGAAAACGCTGGCTCCTTGGCAGCAAACCCTAATGAGCCAAGGCCCCACTGCCCGGCCCCGCTGGCCTCACCTCTCCTGGGGCTGAACTCGCCGGCTGGCTCCCCGGCCCCGCACTGGCCACAGGGAAGACGGCGCTCAGGATGCAGTCTGGCTCGGCCAACGCCTCCTCACAGGGAGCCTGCTGCCCAGGGCGACTGTCCTGACACCACGGCGTCTCTGGCTGCAGCCCAGGTGGGGCCACGGAGACAGGCCACAGGCAGCTGGGCCCACTGGGGCCACGACAAGGGGCCGTTCAGCAGCAGGACAAGGCCCCCACAGTGAGCCTGCCTCGGGCCGTGGAACACGCTTGCCCCATTCTTGTCCCTTTCAATGGCCAGCTGTGCGCAATGTGGGCCCGATTGTTCTCCTGGGTGGCTCATTCAGGGGTGCAGGCAGGGCCGGCCCAGGCCGAGGCAGGAGGAAGGAGCTTCCATCCCGGGGAGAAAGGCGCCTTAGAGCCCCGTGGGGAAAGGGGTGGGGTGCTGCCAAGGGTGGGCCCCTGGGTGCCCGAGGATCATGCAGGCCAGGCCATGTGCTCACCAGGGGCCTCGGGGGAAGGCTGGGAGCTGCCCCTCTTCCAGGCTCTCTTGTAGGGCTCTGGGCAAGCTCCTTAGTCTCTCAAGTGTCAGTGTCCAGCCTTGAAAACTGGGACAGTGGAGACATCTGGTTGGGCGCTGGCCATGCGGTGGTGGTAAGGTGAGGATGGCACACAGCCCCCTGCACCAGCCCAAAGGCCAACACAGGAAGAACGCTGGCAAGGTGTCACCTCGTCTGCCTCCTGACTGCTACCCAGCAGGATGTCCTCCTGCAAGTGGGCCTAACCCAGGGACAACCACAAAGTCTGTGAAGGGTGGCTGGGCGGGGTTCCCTAGCACCAGTGCAGCCCTGGCTGTCCCCACCACCCTGCAGGGCCTGGAAGGGGGCACAGCGTGGGGATGGTGATGCCCACACCTGGTTGTGAACCAGCATGAAGAGGTGGCACATGCTGCAGTTCCACCTCCCATACGTGGCCTCCGACCCATAACCACCCTCAACAGGGAGCAGGCCTGCAGCTCTACGGCTGCCACGAGCCGTTCCATGCTCCACGACGGGAGGACATGGGCCTGGCACGCAGCAGTGCCTGGTGATGCTGGGTGCTGACCTACTTGTGCCACCCACGACAGGCACGGGCCCCTGATGTCTGCCTCTGGTCACGGCGGTCCCCAGGATGGAGGCCTGGCTAACATGTCCAGCACTAAGGAAGCTGGGATGAGACGTGGGCAGACACGGGGTGACTGCTGCACACGCTGGGTGCCCAAGCCTTGGTCATACACTGGACTAGGACCTGTTACACCCATTGGACAGACAGAGCTACACTATACAAGAGGCCCACACCCTGTCCTGGCAGGACAGAAACTTGCTTGGTTCCAGACCTCAACTCTAAACTCCCTGAAACCCAGCCACCAAGGTCCAGATCCATCCCACATGCTGAGACAAACAGCACACAGGCAGCTGCCAGCACGATGGCCCTCTCTAACCGGATGGTTCCTAACGATCCGCCGGGGCAGGGGAGGGGGTCCACCTGTGCCGGTTCAGCGAGACAGGGACAAGAAGCGATGACGCGGACCCTGCAGGGAGCGGCCCCTCCTGAACCCAGGCACCTCTCACCTTCCTCCCCCTCAGAGCCTTTGGTGACAATGCCCTGAGCATCAGACCTGGAGACAAGTCACAGGAGAGGCAGGAGGGTCATGGCTGATGCTCCGTGGGCTTGGTGGGAATGTCACACCCTGGGGTGGCTTGGGGATGACTTTCAGAGCCTCCCAGGGCCTTGCGGCGACTCTCACCAGAAATCCAAGAAGGCACGCTTGACGATCTGGCAGATGGAGCCAGGTGACTGTGACTCAGCTAGTGACAGAGCTGGGCTCATGAAATTAGAGAAAACCTGAATCCATCCCATCATGAGTTAAAAGTGGCTCCAGTCAAACCAGCATTACGAAAACACTTTATTCTGTCACTCATGAGAGACAAGGATGTTTCTAGATTTAAAGATACATTGAGGCAATGAGCTGAAGTATTCTTCATACTCATGGACTAGAATTATACATAATTCATGTATTTTAAGACATTTAGAAGGTCTGAAATATGCTTTATAGTTTTAGGATATTTTCATAAGACTTATAATACATGAGCTGACCATTTTCAAGAACAGTTTCTTTGAATCCTTTAAGGTCTAATTGCTGAGAGTCGAAACCACTCTGGTCGGAAAATTGTCTATGAAGGTAATTAACTCTGAAGGCAATTTTCTTAAAGTGGCAGTAATCTTTTTTTTTTTTTTTTTTTTCCCTAGGGCCGCACCCGCTGCGTATGGAGGTTCCCCGGCTAGGGGTCGAATCGGAGCTGTAGCTGCTGGCCTACGCCAGAGCCACAGTAACATGGGATCCGAGCCGTGTCTGCGACCTACCCCACAGCTCGCGGCAACACTGGATCCCCAACCCACTGAGCAAGGCCAGGGAATCTAACCCACAACCTCATGGTTCCTAGCTGGATTTGTTAACCACTGGGAAAGCAGCAGTAATCTTAAATGAAACATCCATGGGGAACCACTTTTCCTCAGTGATAAAAGATTTTACAAAGAAATCAAGGTACCAAACAGAAGCTAAGGATTTCAAACAGTAGCTTTCACCATCCACAAATAATGAGAGGCAAAATTCAATTGAAAAGGCGCTCCTCTGATCTGCACTAGCTCAACAGACTGATCTCAAGATCTCCGCAGCCCGCCCAGACCTCAGGCCCAAAATGCACTGATTGAGAGGTCAATTCGCTTTATGGGAAAAAGCAAAAGAAGTGTCTATGTTTAAAAACCTACTTACAGGTACTTGTACCTTGGCCAAAAGTTAGCAAAGAACCCACTGCACAAATTTTGGTCAAATGAAAACCACCTGACACATGCTCAATCTCACCACATTGCGGCATCAATTTTAAGCATCAGGGATACACAGCATAATAATTCTGCTGTCATCATATGGCTTTGGTCACTGCTGCCAAGCACCAGCCAGGGTGTGGAAAAGTGCCAGGGACAGACTGGCCTGCTTTCAGTCTCACCCAGCCCAGCCCAGTAGTCCAGCCCTCCCTCTGACCTGACCCTCATCATGTTGGCCACTTGGGACACGGGGCTTCTCTCCTACAGCCCCCCTCACCTGCACATGGCTGTTCCCAGGTACGCTGACCCCTTTGGCCCTGGCCTCTGCTCGGGCACCTTGCACCCATCAGCCATCCAGGGCATCCTCTGCACCCTTCAAATGCAGCCTGGCCCCCTCTGGGTAACATGCTCCAGATCTCCCGGAAAAAAGGAGGTGTGAAGGAAAGACCATCAAGGGCGCTCTGAGGGGGTCTACGCAATGGACAGACTGCCCTGGGGACTCTCAGAAGTATGCGTGATGGACAGGCCATGGTCCACTTGGAGGAAACGTGAGTTTCCAGGCAGGGAACCCAAAGGTCCCACCACATCAGGGCCACAGCCAGAAGAGATGTGGTCAGAGTGCTGATGCCGAAAGAGCGACCCAGGGCTCTGACCACCGAGCCTGGGGCCAGGCTATGTCAGGGTGTCCTGGCCATGAGAAGGGTGAAGGGAGCCCAGAGGCAGCGGGAGAAAGAAGGCACCCCCCAAGTGGGGGCTCCTTCTTGGGGCTGTAGGGACCCCCAATGCCCAGCCCCCAGCTGCCATCCTGGCTACTGCCTGCATGCACGACCCCAGGTCCCTCGCACCACTTCACCTCCACACCGGACCAATGCTTCCTGTCTCCTTCCTACCTGGGCCTGCACCAAAATCCCATTAAACAGTGGCCTCTGGCCAGCAATGCAGGTCAGGCTCAACCACAAGGATGAAGGCCTGGGGGCTGGTGGGAGGGCGGGCACCTCTTGCAGAGGGCTATGACCCGGGTGGGCAGGGAGGAGGGGGATGTGGGGGCGCTGGCAGGGCCTCCCAGAGCTCTTGTCCCACAGTTGTTTATTTTTCTTATTCTTTGCTTTTTAGGCTGCACCCAAGGCATATGGACATTCCCAGGCTAGGGGTCGAGTCAGAGCTACAGCTGCCGGCCACAGCCACAGCCACACAATGCAGGATCTGAGCTGTGTCAATGACCTAACACCACAGCTCATGGCAATGCCGGATCCTTAACTCACTGATCGCGGCCAGGGATGGAACCCACATCCTATGGATACTGGTCAGGTTCATAACCCACTGAGCCATAAGGGGAGCTCCATCCCACAGCTGTTTAAACATTTCCCTTCCCCGGTGCACATGCAACTCAATGTGCACATGCCTAAAGCGTGCAGGTAAGGACTTGCCAACCGTCACACGTGAGGCTGGTAAGTCCTGTGTTACTAACGCCCCCTCCCCAGCCAGGGCACCGGAAGCACATCTCAGGTCCTTCCCATCCCTGCTGGCCACAGCCTCTGGGCCCTGACTTAGGTCTACTACCCCATCCCTGTGTGGCCTGGGTCATGGTCAGAGCCAGAGCAATGGGAGGGGCTCCGTGGGATGGATGCCGAGGGCTGCCCAGGGCTCACCCATGGCCCCACTGATGCGGAAGGAGGGGCTTCATGCGCTCAAGCTTCCCAGTGTCTATTAAATGCAAACAGCTCTGCAAAGAACACTGAACTTCTTGTTGGGTCACAGCAGCACAGGAGGAAGTATAAGGAACTGGCCAGCTTCTGGGTGCCTGCGAAACCTCAGAGGAGTGGGTGCTTGCAGCGAGGATGGGCAGGCGCCAGCACGATCTGAAACATCAGAAGCTGCCTGGAAATACAGTCCAAGGTAAAATTTGCAAAGACGGGATTTTCACTTCTGCAGGTGCTCAAGAGCTGACAGAGAATCTGCACCTCACAGCTTCCCTGCCTAAGCTCTGGTGTCAAAACCTACTCGTGGGGGTTCCCCTGCATGCAGTGGAGGCGATCAGCACTCGTACTGCTGGGTTAGGCTGTGGTCCTCGGCCCGCCCTCCTCACCCCTCCCCAGTAAGGAAGCAAGCCAGACAAGCGGGCACAGACCCTGGGGCAGCACTGGAACCTGGTTCACATGCACCAGGCAAAGAGCTATGCCACCGTGTGCTGGGACCATCCACAAACTCCGAGGACAGCCGAGCATAAGCAGCCAACACTGCGTCTAGAAAACCCGAGTCACCCAGGAGGAACACGCGTAACAGCTGCAGACGCCACTCCTGCAGCAGCGCCAGCTGCTCCCCACCCCCAGCTTCCTTGCCGAGGGGCCTGCTCCTCATCCTCCTCCCACACGGAGGCTCCTGGGTCTCCTTCTGGGGATTGCAGAGTAGACATGCGCAGTCCAGTTGTTCCTGCACAGTCTCTAGCCACCGTGGAGGATAAACGAGGCCGCCCCAAAAAGTGTGTCTTGGACCCCACCCACCCACAACTGCCAGGCCATGGGCAGCTGCCAAAGGAGGACTTTCACAGGGCACGGAGGGACAGGACAGCCCTGGGCCCGTAGCACCGACATCCACCCCACCCACTCCACCCCCTCCTCCGCGGAGCCCAGCTTCCTTATGTGAGTCTGCTGTCAGTCCTGTGCGGGCTCAGGTGCATGCAGCTCAAGGCACACCTCCACCTGCAGTGTGGGTGGGGCTGGGGCCACAAGAAGGTAAGCACAGGCCCCGACCTCACCAGGCTCCCAGCGTGGGTGGGACAGTGCATCCTGGACAGCACAGAGGGAGTCTGAACACAAAGGGCATTTAGGGGACACAGAGGACATCTGGGGGACACAAGGGGCATTTGGGGACACAGGGTGCTGCTGCCCAGAGTCAGTGCCCAGGTGTGAGCTCCTGAAGGCAGCCGTCAGACATGGGGTACCTGGGGAATTCACACACTCCAAGGGCACAAGCCCCCACCATGTACACGCACGCCCCACCACGTGCAGAGTAACTGCACCCACACCCAGCAAAAACCCACGCCATGGCAAGTCCCCAACATGACAGCAGAGCCAGTGCAACGGGTTCTCCTGTCACTCCACCCATGATAATCAACTTGTGTTCTGTTTAGAGCCTTATTTCTTAGACTCTATCTCACTTGTTTAACAGTGTTTCCAAATTCTGCACACACAGAGGGGTGATTTTACGCAGCCTGAGGGACTCTGGGTCCTCTTCTACCCGGCCCTCCCTCCAACCTCCACCACACCTTTCTGCCCACTGCCCCTGGCAGCACAGCCCTCATGCGCCCACCCAGATCTTCATCTGCCCAGGAGCCAGGAGACACTCGTGACATGGACACTCAGTCATGAGTGTGTGTATACACGCAAACAGTCCTATAATGTCTCATCACACAGAGCCTAGCAATGCAGGGCGGGGCGGGGGGGGGGGGTCCTTCACCAGCTGCTGAAACACATTCTACATACAGCAGCCACCAATGTAATGCTGGCTCGTGGCAGACAAACAGGCCAGTGAGAGGCAAAGGAGAATCCCTGACAGGAACCAGTTTACAGGAGACTAACGTACCACAGAGTGGGAGTTCAATTCACTGGTCAAAGGATGAATTATTAAAGAATGAGTGCTGGCACACTGGAAGGAAAGCAAATTGGACTCCCTCTCTCCCAGGCACCTTACTCCAGGTTCTGCAAAAGCGTGCAATGCTGCTCCAGAGCAGAATCTGTACACCAAACAACAGAACGCCTGCCAGCTCAGGAGACAGCCTGTGGAGCCTTCCTAACAAACACGGGTGCCCAGAAGCTGTAAAAGCAAAGGGAGACATGCTCAACTGTGCAGTGATTTCATCTTGATGACAAGCGACACTTTAATAAATTTAACTAGCAAACCACAGAACTGGAAATACATGTCTACAAGGCGGAAGAGAATTGCCAACATCTCCAACAAGTCAACAGCCCTACCAATGGGCGCAGGAAGGAGACACACCCCGAGAGAAACATGGGCAAAGAACACAAATGGGCGAGTCACAGACGCGTGGGATCTCTGAGCACAAACTCACCAGATGCAAGGGTACACCCGTCGAGTAACACAGCTGCAGCTCTGCGGCCCCTCTCTGACCAACAAAGTCAGAGAGGCCACTCCTGCCAAGAGAACGTGCGGGAGCAGGCCAGGCACTTGTCCCCACATGGACCGGGGACGGGACGGACTGCTAGATCTTTTGGGAAAGTGATCTGGCATCATCTATAAAACAAAGAGACACACACCCTGACCCAGCAGGGCCACTCCCTGAAATCCACGCCTGAATCACAGCCGCACGCATGTGGCCAGGGTATTTACGGTAGAGCTGTTTACACTGGCTGTGTTCCTTTTCTGTGGCAGCTCTGATAAATGACCATAAGCTGGGAGGCTCAGAACAACAGGAAATCTAACCTCTCCTGGTTCCTTCTGGAGGCCTGAAGTTTGCAGTGTCACTGGGCTGAAAGCGAGGTGTCAGCAGGGCCACGCTCCCTCTGGGGCTCTAGGGGAGAGTTCTTCCTTGCTCCTTCCAGCTTCTGGTGGGCTTCTGGCCTTCCTTGGTTTGTGGCCACTGTATTAGTCAGCGTCCCCAGAGAAACAAAATCAATAGGATGTGTATATACAGAGAAAGTGATTTATTAGAATGAATCAGATCACATGACCATAGAGGTGGCCAAGCTCTGAGATCTGCAGTCAGCAAGCTGGACCCAGAAGAGCTGATGGTGCAAGTTCCACCTCTAGTCCAAATCTCGAAGGACTGACGTCTCAGCTCAAAGAGAGCCAGGCTGAGGTGGGGATTCAGGTCCTCGACTGACTGGACGAGGCCCACCCACTTGGGGAGGGTAATCTGCTTTACTCCACCTACACATTCAAAGGCTAATCTCACCCAGACACACCCAGAATCAGGTCTGACCAAGTGTCTGGGCACTGCTGGCACAGCCAAGCTGACACAGCCATCAGGCCATCACGCCCACATCACTCTTATCTCTGCTTCCCTCTTCACGTCACCTTCTCCTCGTGTCTGTCACATCTCCCCTGCCTCCCTTTCAAAAGAACACTTGTGGAGTTCCCGTCGTGGCACAGTGGTTCACGAATCCAACTAGGAACCATGAGGTTGCGGGTTCGGTCCCTGGCCTTGCTCAGTGGGTTAACGATCCGGCGTTGCCGGGAGCTGTGGTGTAGGTTGCAGACGCGGCTCGGATCCCGCGTTGCTGTGGCTCTGGCGTAGGCCGGTGGCTACAGCTCCAATTCAACCCCTAGCCTGGGAATCTCCATATGCCGTGGGAGCGGCCCAAGAAATAGCAACAACAACAACAACAACAAAAAAGACAAAAAAAAAAAAAGAACACTTGTGATGGCATCTAGAGCCCATCAGATAACCCAGGATCATCTCCCCATGCAAGATTCTTAAATGCATCACACCTGCAAAGATCCCATTTCTCGAAAAGGTAACACTCAGAGGTTCCAGGAATTAGAATTTGACTTCTTGGGGGGCTATTCCTCATCCTATGACAAAAGACCAAAACCCAAATCCTGGCGCTTGAGTAAGTGGTTCCGACTAGGGCCTGGTCCAGGTTCAGAACGAACACAGACTAGTCAGTAAATGACCCACATCCCCACCACCAACATGGATAAGAAAACAAAGATGCATGATCTTGTCTCCATGATGAACCCAACAGGGCCTCTCTCAGGTTCTAGTGAGGACACTTTGCTGCCCCCAGAAGTTTCCTGCAAAAATGAGTATCCTCTTTGGCTCAAAGGCCTGGGACATTCGAGACCCTGAAGAGCTGTGCTTTTCTTTTCTTTTCTTCTTTTTGTCTTTTAGGGCCACACCGGTGACATATGAAGTTCCTGGGCTAAGGGTTAAATCAGAGCTGTAGCCACCAGCCTTCACCAGAGCCACAGCAAGGCCGGGATCTGAGCCACATCTGCGACCTACACTACAGCTCATGGCAATGCTGGATCCTTAACTCACTGAGCGAGGTCACAGATAGAACTCGTGTCCTCATGGATGCTAGTCGGATTCGTCAACTACTGAGCCACGACGGGAACTCCGAGCTGTGCTTTTCTAATGAGACAGCCAGGCGAAGCAATTGAAGGCATGAAGAGTGTCCATGTTGGCCTCCCGTAGAAGGAGAGGGCCTCCTTCCTAAACCCACCTCCCGCTCCCCTAACCACACTGTGCAGAGTCCTAAAGCCCAGCCATGCCAGGGACAGGGGCCTCTGCCACACCTTCACTCCTGCCTCCAGACACCATGGAGCCCCGCCACTCAGAGCACACGGAGGGGCTCAGATGGGCAAGACACATCCCCATCCGCTGCCTACATCCTCCCTTCCCTTGCAGCCACCTGTGCGAGCCTCCCATCAAGGGCCAGCTCACCCCATGGACCCATCCCTGTGTCCTGCATAGACCAGATTCATCTGACGGATGCACGTTCCAGGGAAGTCCCTAGGCCAGGTGGCTTGGTCTCTGGGAAAACCTGGTGCTGAGCTCTGGCCAGCTCCTACCCCTCAGGGCCACCCCATGGACAACTCCCTGATGCAGGCTCCCAGGGCCTCCTCCCCTCCAAACTTTAGGTGTCCCCAGACCACGCTCCCCATCTCCCAAGGTCAGGCCGCCTCCTAGAAGACCTGGTGGAGCTGGCCTATAGATGGATCCTCCATCCTCACTCAGCTGAACCCTCAGTGCATCCTCCGCCCCCATCCCATTCCAAATCCAAACCAGCAGCAAGTCCCCTTGGCTCCACCTCCAAATAAATGCCAAATCAGACCATCTTCCACTCCCACTGCTGCATTATGGTCCAAGCTACACCACCCCTCTGGGTCACCTCACAGTATCCTAACAAGTGCCTGGTTCTGTCCTCCGGGTCCATTCTCCCCAGAGGCCTGCAGTCCTGTCCAAACCCTTGGCTCCAAGGCTCCCATCTCAGTAGCCCTGAGCCTCGATAAGCTCACCATCAACCGACCTCTTCTCTCACCTGCCCCTCAACACCTGAGGCATGCTCCTGCCTCAGGGCCTTTGCAGTTGCTGTTCCCTCTGCCTGGAATGCTCCCCCCAAACCCAGGCCCAGCTCCTATCTTTTCTCAACCAACTGCCCCATCTCTGTGGGACCCTCTGGGTACCCTTTTTCGCTTGATGACTCTTCTTCACACCCATATCCCCTCACCCCCTCTCATATCTGATCCACTTTATGGTCCCTCTTCCCCAACACTAGAAAGCTTTCTACACCATGGAAGGCCTGGTGCCTAGAGCATGCCGGGTGCAGTTCAGGATTCAGTACATTGCTGGGGTCACCCATGCCCTCCCACACCCATGCCCTCCTGATGCGGGAGTGGGGCTGCCCTGGGGGGGGGGTCACAGCTCTACCCATGCACCAGCCGTGGAACCCCCAGGCCTGTGCATGCCCTGAAAACGTGTCGGACACACTTTCATTTACTGAAAGGCTCGTTTCATTGGCTTCAACTGTGCATATGACAGCATCACCACATGCCCACTCTTTTCGGAGAAAAACAGGCCTTTGTGGGATATAAATAGCCCAGCCAGATGTGGGAAGGCCTGCGGCGCCCTCCCAGAACTCGAGCCACATGCCCCACAGCTGCTCAAACGGCAGCCCCCGTTCAGCAGCTCATTGGCAGGGGCTCCCAGGGGTGGCAGAAGGTTACATGGTGGTCCCTCCTCCCATCAGATCAAAGACAGGAGTTCATCAAAGCCACCACTGCCAGGCAGGCTCAGGGGGCCAACCAGCATGCACGGGACGCATCGCACGTCTCCTTATCCAGAGACCCGGAGACGGAAACCCAGACAACAGGGAGCCCAGGTAACAGGGCGCTGGGAAAAATGGGGAGCTAGGATAGTCTTTCAAGGGACCAGTGCGCTTGCCGAAGCCGAGGGCTGGCTCCCTGAGCAGAAGAAATGAAGCCTGACCACATACCCAGTTCTTGTATGAGGACCAGCAGGCTTCTGTAACCGTGTACAGAAACACAAAAACAAGAGCACTCAGAGCTAGCTGGCTACGAGGCATTCTCAAAGCCTCACCGTAGGCTGGACCTTGACAGAAGAGGGAACTCAAATGCAGGGGGGCCAGAGAACAGGTTACAGCTGTGCCTCCCACAGACACACCAGGCAGGCCACACACGTGAGTCACATGAGTGACTTCAGATAGGCCTGCAAGTCACACTGAAAGTAAAAACAGGAGTTCCCGTTGTGGCTCAGTGGTTAATGAATCCGACTAGGAACCATGAGGATGCGGGTTCGATCCCTGGCCTTGCTCAGTGGGTTACGGATCCGGCGTTGCTGTGAGCTATGGTGTAGGTCGCAGATGCGGCTCGGATCCTGCGTTGCTGTGACTCTGGCGTGGGCTGGTGGCTCCAGCTCCGATTAGAACCCTAGCCTGGGAACTTCCATATGCCGCAGAAGCGGCTCTAGAAATGGCAAAAAGACAAAATAAAAAAATTAAAAAAACAAACAGGTGAAGTTAGTTTCAATAATGTATTTTACTTTGCCCAATATATATCCAATGCACACTTGCGTCAATACATAATTAATACAGAGTCGTGGACAGGATTTCCCACGGTCACGCAGAATATATTCTATATTCTGGGCCTGGGTCCCCACAGCCTGCCGTGTATTTATGCTGCAGTGCCACTTGGCTCTGAGGGGCCACAGGTGGAGTGCTCCTTGACCCATGCAGTGTCAGCCATGGCACTGGACAGCGCAGGTCCAGGTGTGGCTGAAGGTGTCAAAACTTCTGTTCACTGTAAATGGACCCCACAAGAGCAGAGCTGAGACACAGCTGTGGCGAGACGTCCTGACGCAGCCCTCTGCCCACCGTCGTCCTGGCTTCTTGGAGCCCTATCCTCAGCAGGACGGACAGAGCACCAAGACACACAGGTGGCCACTCACCAGAGACTGACCAGGGCCAGCCTCCTAGTGGGCAGCACACAGACCCTCCATCCTGTGATGGCAGCTTTTGGACATAGCTCTGCGCGTGCCTCCTTTTGGGTGACCCGCTGTTCCCGTGCTATAATCTGTACTGTCAGCCTTGAGATGACACGTTCGGGCTGCTCCCATGCATGGGTCAGCCTTAGACTCAAGTTAGTCATGTGTAGTTTTCACATGAATGAGTCAAGAACGTTCAGTCCCTCAGGTCCAGCCTCAAAAGCTGAAGCTCTGACCACTCACTATGAGTTAGAGCAGCACCCACAGGACCCTGGATGCCCTGGGGGGATGGTCCTGGGAACCTCTCCAGGTGGCAACTCATAGGGCTGCAGCCTGAGGACCAGAGACCCTCCGTGGCCTTGTGACACACACGGAAGTGATTAACTCCCATTCCAGGGTCACTTAATTATTTTTTTTAGGGCCGCCCTCGAGGCATATGGAGGTTTCCAGGCTAAGGGGGGCAAACCAGAGCTGTAGCTGCCAGCCTATGCGGCAGCCACAAAAACACCAGATCAGAGCCACGTCTAAGATCTACACCACAGCTCATGGCAACGCCGGATCCCCAACCCACTGAGCAAGGCCAGGGATCGAACCTGCATCCTCATGGATGCTAGCTGGGCTCGCTAACCACTGAGCCATGACAGGAGCTCTCAGGGTTGCTTAATTACATCGACAGTCACCCACTCGCAGCTCTGCAAGACCCAGAGTACAAACTTGCTAAAAACAAAGCACATCTCCTGTGGACAGACGCCCTACCTCAGACCCGGGGAGCCCCTGGGGGCCACCTGGGTATCCACGCAGCAGGCACACGGCACGCCTGGCCAGAATAAGACCGTGGAACAGTTAACAACCAGGCAGCACCAAAACAAAACAGAATAATTCAATGCCTCCACTCAAGTTCTCACCACAAGCAGGACCTCAGGTTATGAGCATTTGAGTCTAAGAGGAAAAAAAAAAATCACAGGTGAGACATAAAACTGTACTCCCAGACATGACCCTTTCCTGGGAGGCTGCAGAGCCCCCCAAGGCCACTCCTGTCCTAGGCTTCAGGGAGGGTCACAGATGGACGCCAGCCCTGAGGGAGGCACCCTAGGACCCCTGACCACCCTGCATCTGGAAGCCACGCCTCCTAGACCACCTGGTGCCTGTTCTTCCCAGAGAACACAGCCTCCAAGGTCAGCTCCTCAGAGAGGCTGACCTTGGTTCCCAGCAGGCCCCCAGGACTTTTACCATAGAGATGGACGGCCCCCGCGGAAAGACACACCCACTCCATCCTCAAACAAAGAACCCACCAGCACAGCCTTTCCTTAGGAACCCCTTCCACCTGGCAGAGCTGATCCCTGAAACTGTTTTCTTCATTCCAAAAAAGATTCTAGAACTGGGAGTTCCCGTTGTGGCTCAGTGGTTAACGAATCGGACTAGGAACCATGAGGTTGCAGGTTCGATCCCCGGCCTTGCTCAGTGGGTTAAGGATCCGGCGTTGCCATGAGCTGTGGTGTAGGTCGCAGATGCGGCTCAGATCCTGCATTGCTGTGGCTCTGGTGTAGGCCGGTGGCTACAGCTCCAATTAGACCCCTAGCCTGGGGACCTCCATATGCCACGGAAGCGGCCCTAGAAAAGGCAAAAAGACAAAAAAAAAAAGATTCTAGAACTGTTTAAATCTTCCTGAGCCTTTCCTTTTCCATTATCTTTGGGAAGCCGACTATTCATAATGGGAAGGGGAAAGCCATGGGGAGATTCCATTAGGGGTGGGGGTGGGGCAGTTTCCAGGGCGGGGGGGTCAGGGCAGGACCGGGAGTGTGGGGTCAAACACTGACGGCTCCCTCTGAGAACATTTCAGTCAGTAGGACGGGCATCTGAGAAGATGCAGTGTTGACATGTCCCATGTACACACCGAAAATAAAAGTCACCCATGGAAATGCCCTCCAACTCGCGCACGTCAGCACAGACTTTTAATCCAGGTCTCTCTCTGTGACATGCACAGATGTCCGGAGGCCTGAAGTGGCCATGCTGCCCCCAGCGCGGGGTGTGATGGACGAGGCTGGCACCTAATGTTCCCACCACCCTTCAGCAGTGCCATGTCCAGAGCTGCCCATAGGGCTCCTAGCCACTTGGTTAGCTCTTCTGGAAGCTTGCTCTTAGGCTGCTGGCCCCCAGCCCAAATGAACAGAATGGCTCCTTCGGCAGCCCTGCTCTCCCCCAGCTCAATCAGAGCAAGTAACGGTGACAAAAACTCAAGAAGAGCCCAAGGCAGTCGATGAACTGAAGTTGTCCACCCCCCAACCCAGGGCTACAGCTGGGTGTCAAAGCCTCAAACCAGTTTAGGTCTGACCCCAGGGTTCAAGACTGGAGGTCCAAGGTGGCTGAGCCCCAGTGGGAGCAGCATCAAAGGTGGCAATGACGGAAAGCTAGGAAGCTTTGGGCTGGCACTCATGCTCATGCTGGGAGGCGAGCTCATTCTGCAGCGCCGCCGCCCCCCGCCCCAACTCCAGGAAACTGGCGCTGACCACGGACACCCCCACCCCGGGGCCCGCATCCCCAGCATGGCCTCGAGCAGCCCTTCTCTCGCCCGGCTTCTGCAGCCGATCCCAGATGGCCTGTGAGCCCTCGAGCAGAACCGCCTGGGCTGGCCGACACGCCAGCTTTCCTCCCCTGCGCTCCAGCTTCCAGCTGGTGCCAGAGTGTAATAAACAGACACAGCTGCGGACTGAGGGAGGGAACACAGACGACAAGACCATCTCAGGGGCCACTCCTAAAAAGAACCGCACGCTGTGGGCAGCTTTCATCCCCGACCTGATGACGGGCGTCATCTAACATTTTCAGCGACTGGGATGCAGCTGGTCTGGGACGGCAGAGTCGGAGACAGAGTGAGAAAAGCGGACACGTTAGCAGGGCAAACCATGAACAAGAATCCCTCACCCTCCCGTCCCACAGAGACTAAATGCCGCGGCCACTCAAGTGGCCACTAACACTCTGTCATGAGGTGCAGCTCACCTGGCCAGGTGTGATCAGAGCAGCACCTGCACGAACTGGGAGCAGAGTGTCACCTGCACCCTGACTCCAGCCATCCATTCATTCTCTCCCCCACCCCCCAGCCTAGGTTCATGGGACACATGGATGCTGAGCATGAGCTCCTGGGGGCGTAAAGGGAGAGGGAGCAGGTCGGGCCTGGGCAACGGTGATGTCGGCGACAATGAAGTTGGAATAACAAAGCTGCCAACTTGGTCCCTACCTTAGAATCAGGCAGTAAAAAACTTCCAGTGTTCCCAGCTTAGTATTTCAACAATGTTCAAGTTCTAAAGGGAACTAAGGATGGAAAAACTGAAATCAGAAGAGGAAGAGGGGGAGGAGGAGGGGAAGATTCAAAGCAAGAAAAAAGAAAGGAAGAGACCAAAACTGTGCCAGTATTTGTAAGGGCTTTTTTTCCCTTCTTTTTAAGGAAGCACCCAAAGCATATGGAGGTTCCTGGGCTAGTGGCTGAATCAGAGCTACAGCTGCCGGCCTACACCATAGCCACAGCGACACCAGATCCGAGCCGCATCGGCGACCTACACCGCAGTAATGCTGGATCCTTAACCTGCTGAGTGAGGCCAAGTGTCAAACCTGCATTCTCACAAATACTGTCGGGTTTTTAACCCACTGAGCCACCATGGGAACTCCCCGTGAGGATTTTTTTAAAAGCAGGGCAGGCCTACTAAAAGTCTCCCAACTCAGAGCTGAGTATAAGGACGCCCTTTGAGGGGCTCCTGGCCTCTCTCAGGAAGCACCCCAAGCCCCCAACCTAGCCCCTGTGCAGCACCAGGCACAACACTGCAGATGGCCAGCTCCCTCTCCCCAGCCCTCTGTCCCCAGAGCTGCTCCTGGGTGCGGCAGGTCCTTCCCACCTGTCACAGCCCAGCTCCAAGGCGACTACCCTGGAAGCCAGTCCCCTCCCCGTGGGAAAGGTCTGGGCAGGACAGGGAGGCACCGCTGAGGTTTCAGCGCCCTGGTGGCTAGAGCACACAGCCCAGGCAACCACCTGTCTGCCACCGCGACAGACCTGTTCCCCGCAGAGCTCTGTGTGGCAGCCTTGAAGGCAGCTGGAATGCAATCGGCGCGTAGACCTCCTCATCCCTGTGTGATCCAGGACGGGCTCACAGCAAATGACGCAGATGAGACGGAAGCCCCCGAGGTCCACTCCGTGCCCCTGAGTGATGACGGGCTGAACGGCTCATCCCCACAAAGCGATCAGAACAAAATGCTTGTTACCCAGCTCTGGGCCAGCTTGTCTCCTTCTTCTAGGCCTCCCTTGACCCACCATCAGGCTGAGCCCTTGGGTGGTCCCCCTGAGAACTGGCTGGCCTTAGGGGACACTTCCTCGGATCTACCCCGCCCTCACCTTACACTTTGTCCCATCGCCCCAAACCCGAGTCCTACAGCCTTCTCTACATCCCCCTACAAAGGAAAAACCCAGTCTGGCTGGACCCTGACATGCTTGCTGGTGTCATGGTCACACACCTCTCCATTGCAACAGTCCCCTCCCTGCGCCCCACCCCCACAATAATCCCTCCTGATGAATCTCTTCTTACTAAGTATGAGTTTGTTTTCCATTTGACAACTGATTACAAACGACTTGAAGCCCAAATCACACAGGTCTGACGGACAGGTGAGATTTGGATTTCTACCTTCCTGCAGATGCACAAGGTTCCATAAAGTCCCACCAGTTCAGGGTCACGGTACAAAGAGGGACTAGTTCATGAGCCAGCTCAGGGGTGTGTCTGAGACCCTAAGTCACAGCTGCTCCTGGGGACTGGTGGGCAAGAGAAACGGGGGAAGGAAAATTACACCACCCATGCATGCCCGGTGTCTCCGACACCACAGAAAATGCATCCTTCCTTGGGAACAACAAATACAGCACACAGAACCTTTTGCTGAAGCTGACACCCCTCCCGGAAGGTGGACAGGGCTCCATGGGGCTGTCCCGAGCACGAAACAAGGTGTATCCAGGACCCCTGCTCGCCACACCAGGGAGCAGAAGTTGCTGGTGGGAACACTCCCACCAACAACAAACGCTCCGGGGGGGAATTGCTGATGAACGGGTCGCTGCTCCTGAACGCTTAATATTCTCTTTTCTCCACATGTTGCAACTAAATGTATGAAATGAAATAGTCATCTCACTGGTCATCAGAGGAGTACAAATTAACACAATGTGCCATCCTCCCCCCCTGCAGAATTAAAGAAAAAATGATAAGGCTCACTGGTGGGGAAGAGATATGAGTCACTCTCCAGTCTTGATGGGAAGGAAGCCTTTTCTAAAAGCAACATTCAGAACCTTAGAAAGGTCAATGATGGCAGTGGGAGCTACCGGTAATGATGAGAAACGGCGGGGGTGCAGGGACAACACACTATCACACGCAAAAGTTCTCATCCAATAGACTCTCAATGGTGTAACACTGAAAACATCCCCAAAGAGAAGAATAAACGAGGGCACATAAAGGACCACGCTGGCACCTAAGCATCTTTCTGGACACACAGCCTTGAGCAACGACGTGGTTCTAGGTCGAACCGCCTCTTTAACCAAGGAGTCAGTGATGACACCCACTGCCCCATGTGAGACGTGTCGACACACGCGGAAAGCCATCAGAATTAACCTGTGTAAGCTGCATCCATCCGAGTTTTTCTCCTACCCTGCAGAGGGGCACATGGATAGAAAACCACGGTGTAGGAGTTCCCGTCGTGGCACAGCGGAAACGAATCCAGCTAGGAACCATGAGGTTGCAGGTTCGATCCCTGGCCTTGCTCAGTGGGTTAAGGACCCAGTGTTGCCATGAGCTGTGATGTAGGTCACAGACGCGGCTGCAGATCTGGTGTTGCTGTGGCTCTGGCGTAGGCCAGCAGCTGTAGCTCCAATTAGATCCCTAGCCTGGGAATCTCCATATGCTGCAGGTACAGCACTAAAAAGCAACAAAAAAAGAAAACCACAGTGTTATAAACCTCTCCGGAGTCCTGGGTGCTCCCAGTGCCTCTCCATTAACCAGTGAATTCTTGGGTCAGATTCAAATAGGATGAGTTTCAACAAACTGCTTTGCTTAGTGGCTGATTAAATTCAGTTTGGGTTAGGAAGAGAAACTCTTGGGTTTGGCTGGGCCCCATATTGGCAAGGTTGTGGCACTGGCAAGGTGCCGAAATCACATGCACTCCACCCGGGACTTTCTCTGAGTAGCCAAAGGGAAATGCTTAGAAATTGATCCACACCATTGTGTGGCAAATGCTTGAAACTTGATGTCTCATGAATACCGACATCCAACTTCACTCCAAAACTTAGATATGGTGCCATCACTCCTCACAGAAATAAACATCATTAGCCGCATTATTTATGATGGGAAAACCTGGTTTCAGCAGAGAATTGGGGATTCTGAAGGCTCCTGGAGATCCCAGGCTCTCCCCTCATGACAACACTGATGGGTGTGTGTCTGATAGGACATGGAGATGCTGTTTCCTTGGGGAACACTCATGTAATATGAGAGCTGTATTTTCTTTACAAAATGCATTTTCTGGAGTTCCCGCTGTAGTGCAGCAGATTAAGGATCCTGTGTTGCTGCAGCTGTGGTGTGGGTCACAGCTACACCACACGTTCTTTTTTTAAATATTCTCTTCCGAACCCAAATGTCCATTAACAGACAATTGGATTAGGAAGATGTGGTGTATAGATACACAATGGAATACTACTCAGCCATAAAAAAGAACAAAATAATGCCATTTGCAGCAACATGGATGGAACTCTCATCCTGAATGAAACAAGTCAGAAAGAGAAACACAAATACCATATGATATCACTCATATCTGGTATCTAATATACAGTACAAATGACCCTTTCCACAGAAAAGAAAATCATGGACTTGGAGAATAGACTTGTAGTTGCCCGGGGGGAGGGGGAAGGAGTGGGAGGGAGTGGGAGCTTGGGGTTAAGGGATACAAACTATTGCTCTTGGAATGGATTAACAGTGAGATCCTGCTGTGTAGCCCTGAGAACCATGTCTAGATACTTACAACGCAGCATGACAGTGGGAGAAAAATTTCTGTATGCATGTATGTGTAACTGGGTCCCCATGCTGTACAGTGGGGAAAAAGAAAAGTGTGTTGGGGAAATGACAATAAAAAATAAATTTAAAAAACAGGAAAAAAAATATTCTCTTCCCTTACAGTTTACCACATTATATTAAATATAGTTCCCTGTGCTACAGAGTAGGACCCTGCTGTCTACGCATTCTATATATAATAGTTTGCATCTACTAACCCCAAACACTCGGTCCATCCCTTCCCCACCCACTTCCACCTTGGCCACCATAAGTCTGTTCTCTATGCCTTTGAGTCTATTTCTGTCTCATAGATAAGCTCTTTTGTGTCATATTTTAGATTCTACACATAAGTGATTATTACATGGTGGTTGTCCTTCTCTTTCTGTCAGTCAGCATGTATTAATTATCACATGTCCATCAACCATACACATGTTTTCTTAGGTCAGTCTTCCAAGGCTATAGAAATAAAAATAAACCAGTGGGATCCAACCAAACTTACAAGCTTTTGTAAAGTTAAAAAAAAAAAAAGGCAACCTATGGAATGGGAGAAAATAATTGCAAATGATGCAACCAACAAGGGCTTAATCTCCAAAATACACAATCAACTCATACAACACTAGCAAAATAAAGCCAAACAACCCAACTGAAAAATGGGCAGAAGACCTAAATAGACATTTACCCGAATAAGACATAGAGATGGCCAACAGGCACATGAAAAAATGCTCACCTTCACTAATTATTAGGGAAATGCAAATCAAAACTACTATGAGGTACCACCTCACACCAGTTAAAGTGGCCATCATCAATAAGTCTACAAATAACAAATGCTGGAGAGGGTATGGAGAAAAGGGAACCCTCCTATACCCTTGGTGAGAATATAAATTGGTATAACCACTATGGAAAACAGTATAGAGGTATCTCAGAAAACTAAATACAGAACTATATCTGATTCCGCAATCCCACTCCTGGGAATACATCCGGACAAAACTCTCATTCAAAAAGATACATGCGCCCCTATGTTCAATGCAGCACTACTGACAATAGCCAAGACATGAAAACAACCTAAACATGCATCAGCAGACGAATACACAATGGAATACTACGCAGCCATAACAAGGACAAAATAATGCCATTTGCAACAACACGGATGGAACTAGAGAGTCTCATGCTAAGTGAAGTAAGTCAGAAAGAGAAAGACAAACACTATATGATATCACTAATATATGGAATCTAATATATGGCACAAATGAACCTATCTATAGAAAAGAAAGGAACTTATGGATATGGAGAACAGACTTGTGGTTGCCAAGCAGGGGGCAGGGAGTGGGAGTTTGGAGTTAGATGCAAACTATTGCACTTGTGTGGATAAGCAATGAGGTCCTGCTGTATAGCACAGGGAACTATATTCAATCACCTCTGATGGAACATGATGGAAGATAATATGAGAAAAAGAATGTGGGTGTGTGTGTGTATGTGCGTGTATGCATTACTGGGTCATTTTGCTGTATAGCAGAAACCGACAGAATATTGTAAATCAACTATAATAATAAAGTTTTTATTTTTTAAAATTTTTCTAATTTTATTTATTTATTTATTTTTTGTCTTTTTAGGGCCACACTCTTGGCATATGGAAGTTCCCAGGCTAGGAGTCGAATTGGAGCTGTAGCTGCCGCCCTAATGCCACAGCCACAGCAACATGGGATGTGAGCTGCATCTGCGACCTACACCGTAGCTCATGGCAACGCCAGATCCTTATCCCATTGAGCAAGGCCAGGGATTGAACCCATATCCTCGTAGATACTAGTCAGATTCACGATCCCACAGGCACAGGGGGAGGTACCTGTCTCTGCTGTACAAAACCAATAGCAACAGGCAGGTGGCTTTGACCTTGAGCAGAAAGGGAATGGTCAAGACTTAACTGCAGAAACCTCCCAGAGTAGCCCTGCTGAACAGACAAGCCCCTGCTCACAAAGGTCACTTGATGGTTGGACCAAAGACGGCCAGTGCGAGCTCAAGGCTTTCAGCTTGGAATGGGCTCTTGGTGCTTCCCGAAATGGCCAGAGATAGCTTTCATCTCAAGGCGTCATTGGCGCGCGCGCGTGTGTGTGTGTGCACGCAACATTGTGTATCAACTACACTTCAAAAACATACACACCAACTGACCTCGTAGGGCACAGAGGCCCATCCCCTCAACCCCCACCCCTGAAGATGAATTCTTTTCAAAACGTCACCCAAGAGTCTGGCACAGACAAGACCAGCAAAGCCCACATGTGAGGTTCACCTGCCTGCCATGACCACATTCTCACTCTTCAAACCGCCGCCAGCCCAGCGCGTCCCACAGAGGACAGACAGGAGGAGGTGCTGAAGGCCGTCAGAAACCAGCACCTCCCCGGGAGAAGGGCTGGCAGCTCAGCCAAGGGCGCTGGCGGGATGGCTGTTAAAAGGCCATTTTAAAAAATGACCACGTGTGGAAAATGTTACTTGACTCGTTATTCACGAGATATTACAACGCCTCCAGAGAAGACGTCAAAGAACCACAAAACTATATGCAGGAGGCCAAAGAATGGGGAAAGGGGGTGACTGCCTAATGGGAGGGGTTTCTCTTGGGGTTGATGAAAAAGTCCTGGAATGAGATGCAGGCGGTGGCTGCACCCACTGCGACTGTGCTAAATGCCGCTGCGTGTTCGCTGTAACGTGGTTAATTTTATGTCATGTGAACCTCAGCTCAGTGAAAGGGGTGTGTGTTTAATAAAGGAATATTGAAGTGAACTTTCACCCGGCGCAAAACTGCATCTTTCTGCAGGAGGAAGTCAACTGCCCTGCCACTGGACAGAACTCACGGGCCTGTCTACAGGTGAGGCCGGCTCGCACGACTGTCAACTACGTACACCTTACAGAGCTGTACCAAGATACAAACTCACAGGCTCCAATGTCCCACCCAAGGGCTGCTCCTATTCCAAAGCCCAAGGCAGACAGAGGGAGGGCCGAACTGCGAGATTCAGGAGGGGGCTGGGGACCAGGCGAGGGCACAGAGAAGAAGGGTGACGTGGCAGTGGTGTCACAGATTGCTGCATTTCTAGAGGGGAGTGGGGGCTGGGGCGGGGGAGTGCTGGGAGCAGGGAGGAGGTGTGCCCCCTGCCAGAGAGGAAGGGACGGGGTCCTGGAGCATCACCGTCCAGGGAGAGGCCCGGCCGAGTCCCTGTTATACGCTGTGGGATGTCCCCAGCGGGGAGCTACGGCCGCCTGGGCATGCCTCAATGGAGCCGATACATAGAATGCTGAATGATATAAAGGAAAAAAGATTCTCCCGTGTTCAAATGAAAAAAACACAGTGGTGGCTTGGATCTCTGCGCACACAGCCTTGAAAATAAGGAAAGGGAACACCGATTCACTTTCAGAAATGTCTTGTCTTTCTGCCAAGCTAGAATTCTTTGCAGAACATCTCTAAGAACCCGCCACATCAGAGAAAGGGGGCTTCCTGAGGCCCTCTCCATTTTTGGAAAAAAAAAAATCACTGCTCTAGGAAGCATGTACCCCAGATCTGCACACCCCCAAGACCCCTTCCAGCCCGCACACCTGCTCAGACACGCCCATACCAAGCAGACCATTCCCTCAGAGTTCGGAGATGTGACTGTCCTTGGGGGCACATGCTTCCCTGAGAGGCCACCCTGGGACTCAGCAGGGTTCCTTCTGTGCAGAACACATACAATGACACCCATAAGCATGAACGCCTGTCTGCACACAGCCATGCTTCAGAAACATGTGTCTCAAGGCCCCAGTTGGTTACATGCACCCAGGCGCTCTTTAACGACAGCCACGCTGTGCTCATCTCACTGCAATTCATGTACGCCAATCAACATCCACGTCACCAGACCCCCAGACGTTACAGGGCAGGGTCTGCAGCCCTAATGGTCCGTGAAGGCCACATCCGTTACCAGAACCTTCTGCAAGGATGCTGCTCCATTTCCACGGCCTGCTCATTACTATGTGACTATTAGGCTCTAAGCCACAAGCTCCAGAAGACATGGTCCCAAGAGGGTTTTGTTACTCTTTTACAAGCAATCAGAACAGAAACTAAAATGTGAGCAAAGTCCTGGAAAGAAACTGAATGATTAATCTGCAGAGCTAACCCTACAGGTAAGAATTAACAGGGGATTTCCCCCCACCCCGAGGTGACAAAGCTGAAAACTTTTTTTTTCTTTTTAGGGCTACACCTGCAGCATATGGAAATTCCCAGGCTAGGGGTGGAATCGGAGCTGCGGCTGCTGGCCTACACCACAGCACAGCCATGCGGGATCCAAGCCACATCTGCAACCCACACCTACATCTGCAACCTGAGCTTGCAGCAACACCAGATCCTTAACCCACTGAGCGAGGTCAGGGATTGAACCCACATCCTCACAGACACTTTGTTGGGTTCTTGACTGTCTGAAATTCCAAAGCTGAAAACTGTTGGTGAAAAGAAGTGGGCATTCCTTCCCTGACATGTCCCTACCTGTCACCCTCCTGGTGGCCATGTGAGAACAAGGGGACAAGAACAGGGGAACTCAGTCCTGAGAGAGTATGCCTCCATGCACTCTGACAGCCTCATAGCCTGGTTGCCCATCTTCTGAGACCTCAGAATTAGATGATCTTGGGGTCTCAGGGGGGACACCCCCCGACGCACCGCACCAGCTTTTAGTTCCTACATTTCAGCCCCAAAGGAAACTGGGGCTGTGAAGGCTCAAAGGACAAAGGCCCCAGCTCTCTTGGCAGAGAGGCTGATTTTAGTTCCCCCTTTTCTGTATTTCTTATTATAACATGCGCAGCTTTTATAAGAAGGGGGGAAATTACACCTAGAAAAGTTACAATGCTTGCCAGGCTATGACCCACTCCACACCTCACTTCTGCAAACAGCCCTTCCAACACCTGAGCTGTCCCGACAGCTACCAAGCCACTGCTCCTCACCTGGAATTTCCCGACCAGCCACGCTGCGCACACAGCCTGCAGCAAATGAGCAGCAGCAGGATAGACTGAGCAACCACAGGACGGTGACCCAGTGACAAAACTAGGGCAGTCACAAGCCAGGCCCAGTCATCCAAATGACTCACAGTCACTTAGGGGAACTCTGCGTGCTCTGAGTCTAGGTCTGGGTCTGCCTAGGACAGCGCTCCCCTCTACCTGTAATGGGTATTTCCAAACCCTTCCGCTTTTGTAAAAACCTACTTTCCTTCTACTGCACATAAATCTCTCTCCTTCCCTAAAGCCCAGCGTGACACAGTTTTGATTAAATGAAGCAAAATTAATCTTGCCTGACGAATCACTAACCAACTATGACCCTGTCCCTCACTTAGGAAGATGCCACACTATCACGGTCAGGAACCGTTACAGTCTGCATACGTAACCCCCCCAAATTCATATGTCAAATCCTACCCCCGAGTGTGAGGGTATGAGGAAGGGGTCTCCGGAAGGTGAGTAGGCCATGAAAGTGGTACCTTCATGAATGGGATTTGTGTCCTTATAAAAGAGACCTCAGAGGAGTTCCCTTGCGGTACAGCAGGTTAAGGATCTGGCATTGTCACTGCAGTGGCTGGGGTCGCTTCTGTGACCCGGGTTCGATTCCTGGCCCAGGAACTTCCACATGCTGCAGGTGTGGCCAAAAAAATCCAAGAGACCCAGAGCGCTCCCTTGCCCCCTCTGCCTCGAGAGGACACAGCGAAAAGTCCAAAGCCTAAACACAGGCCCTACCCACCTGACCATGTGGCACCTTGATCTCAGATTTTCTAGCCTCCAGAGCCGTGAGAAATGAATGTCAGCTGCTTATAAGCCACCTGTTCTGTGGTATTTTGTTGTAGCAACCCAAACTCACCGTTTTTATCAGTCTAAAAACATCTACCTCAGGATCAAGGAAGACAATGCATTCTACACAACAACCATCCGCCAAGCCACCACCAACCGACTTCCGCTTAAACCTCCGGCTAAAACATACCCACTGGCCTTAATTTCCCAGCGTTTTAAAAGTAACTCAATTTGCAGCCTTGATCAGAAAGAGACAAAACTTACATTACTCAGTGCTACAGACACGCCACTCGGAAGAGTCCCTGTAAACACCGTGAACAAGGGGAAATCTCTTCCACCCTCCCCGCCACAGTCCCCCCCCCGCTCCCCTACGCCCCTGCATCCCCCCGCGTAACTGTTCCCTGGCAGCCAACTGACGTTTCCGGAAACACACAAAGACATGCAGGTCATTGTGGTGCCATGTATTGGCTTTCCCTCTCTGGGCACCAAATGCTGCCCCAGGGGCTTAAAAGCCTTAATGTTCCTAGAAGCACATCTCATCTGCCACTCCCTAAGGGTACCGTGGGAACCTAGGGAATTCCGCCGAGGGAGAGGGAGCAACGTCTACACCTAGGATGCTGGCCCCCTTCCAAACCAAGGCTGCACTGCAGACACTGGGTCTGATTCAGTCCCCATTCCCAGGAACAGGAGAGATGTGAGCTCTGCAGACCCCATAGACAGTAACAGATGATAAGGCAATACCACCACCAACTCTTGCCAGAAAGACCCAACTTCTCCATCACCACAAACCGCTACAACGCAGCATGATCAAACAGATGACCTGGAGAATACTCAAAAACCAGAATTCACAGTTTAAAACCCTACTGAGGAGTTCCCATTGTGGCTCAGTGGAAATAAATCTGACTAGTATCCTTGAGGATGCGGGTTCAATCCCTTGCCTCGCTCAGTGGATCGGGGATCTGGCATTGCCGTGAGCTGTGGTGTAGGTTGCAGATGCAGCTCGGATCTGGCATTGCTGTGGCTGTAGTGCAGGCCAGCAGCTATAGCTCTGAGTTGAGCCCTAGCCTGGGAACTTCCATGTGCTGCAGGTGCAGCCCTATAAAGACCGAAAAAAAAAAAAAAAAAAACCTTTTGAAAAAGGCATCTCCAGGCCCAGATGGTTTTACCAGCAAATTCTGCCAAACATTTAAGAAATAACATCAAGTCTACACAAGCTCTTCTAGAAAACAGAAGAGAAAAAAAACATTTTCTGGCTTAAATGAGGCCATTTAATAAGACTGATAGCAAAACCAGTCAAAAACAGCACACGTACACCAATATCCCTTGTGAATAGAGATGCAAAAATCTTCAACAAAACATCAGCAAACTTATAGTTCCCGTTGTGGTGCAGTGGAAACAAATCTAACTAGGAACCATGAGGTTCCGAGTCCGATCCCTGGCATTGCTCAGTGGGTCAAGGATCCCGCGTTGCTGTGGCTGTGGTATAGGGCTGGCAGCCACAACTCCGATTGTGGGAACCTCCACATGCCATGAGTGCGGCCCTAAAAGAGCAAAAAAAAAAAAAAAAAAAATTAGCAACCTGAATGCAGTGATTTTATATATAATGATTTATGTAATACATAAATGTTCATATAATATATATAATCCATTGATTTTGTATATATATCATACACCACAACCAAATGGAGTTTATCCCAGAATGCAAGGTTGGCTCACTATACAAAATCAGTCATTGTAATCTACCATATTAACAGTCTACAGAAGAAAAAACATACAACCCTATCAATTTATCTAGAAAAAGCATTTGGAAAAATTCAGCATCCACGCAAGATAAAAACTCTCAGCAAACTAAGAAGGGAACTTCTAAAACCTGCTAAAGGACATCGACGAAGAAACCTATAGGTTACATGATACTCAGTGATGGAAGACGGAATGCTTGTCCCGAAAACCAGGGACAAGGAGTAAGTCCCCTTTCACGGCCTCTATTCAGCATTGCACCAGAAGCCTGGCTAGGCGATGAGGCAAGAAAAACATATAAAAAGCACGGATTAGTGACGAAGAAATAAAACAGCCTTTTCTCAGATCGCATGATTGCCTCTGTATAAAATTCCAAAGAATCAACAACAAAAAAGCTCTCAGGACTAAGGAGTGAGTTTAGTGAAATCACAGGATGCAAGATCAGTAACAGAAAATGAGTCATCTTTCCAGGTACTCCCTCCCTATTAATGATGGTAACTTGAACTTCGTCACAATTAAAATGTTTTGTTTTGTGAAAGATCTTGTTACAAGAATTAAAAGACAAGTTATGGACTGGAAGAAAATATCTGAAAACGCCAAAATCTGACCAAAAAACTTGTGTTCAGAACACAGAAAAAATTCCCAAAATTCAACAGTAAGAAAACATCCACCCAATAAAATGTGAGCCGTTTCAACAAAAAGGATGTAGGGATGGCAAATAAGCATATGAGAAGATGTTTAATGTCATTAGCCACTAGGAAATACAAATTAAAACCACAATTTTAGAATAGCTAAAAAAAAAAAAAGGTGCAGCTACTGTGCAAAACAGTATGGAGGTTTCTCAAAAAAACCCTAAAACACAGAAATACCATATACCCATTAAAAAAAAATCACTAATTGAAAAAGATACATGCACCCCTTCTCTTCCTACTCTGCAGCATTATTTACAATTGCCAACATACAGAAGCAATGTAAATATCCATCAACAAATGAATGGATAAAAAGATGTGGCACAACACAGCAGATTACTTCACCATAACAAAATGAAATTTTGCCATTTGCAGCAACATGAACAGAGTTGGAGTGAAATAAGTCAGAGCGAGAAAGACAGTTACTCTATGATATCACTAATATGTGGAATCTAAAAAAAATACAACAAACTAGTGACTATAACAAAAAAGCAAAAAAAAAAAAAGCAGACTCACAGACATTGAGGACAAATTTGTGGTTACCAGTGGGAGAGGAAAGGGGGGATGGGGCAAGAGAGAGCTAAGGGATTAAAAGGTACAAACTATTAGATATAAAATAAGCTACAAGGATATACCATCTAACATGGGAAATAGAGCAATATTTTATAACTATAAATAGAGCATAACCTTTAAAAATTGTGAATCAGTATACTACACACCTGTAACATATAATACATCAACTATACTTCAATTAAAAAAATATCCTACTAACAAAAGCCAAGTATGTGTGAGGATATGGAGCAACTGGAACTCTCCCAGGTTGTTGGTGAGAATGTAAAATGGGATAGCCACTCTAGAAGATATTTTGGTGGTTTTTATAAAGTTAAACACACACTTATCCTATGGTCCAGAAATCCCACTCCCGGGTATTTATCCTAAGCAAACGAAACCATAACATTCACAGAAAGGTCTGCTCACAAACATTTATGGCAACTCTATTCACGAGTATTATCAGCAATCAGAATAAGCCAACTGTCCATACACGGAACAACTTGCATGAGCCCCAGATGAGTTACACCCAGGAAAGAAGCTAACCTTGACAGGCTCCCTACTCCATGGCTCTATTTATAGGATGTTCATGAAAAGGTAAGCTTCAGGGATAGAGGAGGTCAGGAGTTGAGTGTGGTCAGAGGTGAGGGGAAGGTGTGAATTTATATTTATATACATTTTTTAGGGCCACATCTTCGGCATATGGAGGTTCCCAGGCTAGGGGTAGAATCAGAGCTACAGCTGCCAGCCTACACCACGGCCACAGCACCGTAGGATCTGAGTCTCGTCTTCGACCTACACCACAGCTCACAGCAACACCAGATCCTTCACCCACTGAGTGAGGCCAGGGATCCAACCTGCATCCTCCTGGATACCAGTCAAGTTCATAACCCACTGAGCTGCAATGGGAACTCCATAAATGTTTATATATTTATTATATTTCTGGATACTAAGGCATACCTCATCTTACGGCCCTTGGCAGACATTGCGTTTTTGACAAACTGAAGGTGTGTGGCAACCCTGCATCTAGCAAGTCTACTGGTACCATTTTTCCAGTGGCACTTGCTCACTTGGTGTCTCTGGGTTACATGTTGGTAATTCTCACAATATTTTAAACTCTTCCAATATTATTACATTTCTTACAGTGGATCTGTGATCAGTGATCTCTGCTGTTACTACCACTGAAGGCTCAGGTGACAGCAGTTTTTCACAGGGCATATGGACATTCCGGGGCCAGGGATCAAACCTGAGCAATAGCAGCAACTTGAGCCACAGCAGTGAGTGACAATGCCAGATCCTTAACCTTCTGAGCCGCCAGGGAATTCCAGCAATATAGTTGTTTTCTTTCTTTTCCTTTCTTTCTTTCTTTTTTTTTTTTTTTTGGTCTTTTTAGGGCCGCACCTTCGGCATATGGAAGCTCCCAGGCTATGGGTCGAATCAGAGCTACAGCTGCCGGCCTATACCATAGCCACAGCAACACAGGATCCTTAATTCACTGAGTTCTTAACCCACTGAGTAAGGCCAGGGATCAAACTCCTATCCTCATGGATACTAGCTGGGTTTGTTAATCACTGAGACATGACACAAACTCCCAGCAATACAGTATTTTTTTTTTTTTTGTCTTTTTAGGGCCACATCAGTGGCATGTAGAGGTTCCCAAGCTAGGGGTCGAATCGGAGCTACACCTGCTGGCCTACACCACAGCCACAGCAATGCCAGATTCGAGCCGCATCTGTGACCTACACCACAGCTCACAGCAACACCAGATCCTTACCCCACTGAGCAAGGCCAGGGATCGAACCTGTGTCCTCATAGATGCTAGTCAAATTCGTTTCCTCTGAGCCACAAGACCTCCAGCAATACAGCATTTTTAATAAAGGTTTGTACATGGTTTTTTTAGACATGATACGACTGCACACTTAATAGACAACAATATACTGTAAATAGAACTTTTATATGTACTGGGAAACCAAAAATTTCATGTGACTTGCTCTACTGGGATACTCGTTTTACGGCAGTGATGTGGAACAAAACCTGCGACATCACTGACGGCTGTCTGGATGCGGAGATCTGTCGGGGGGTAGAATCATTCTGCATCCTGATTATGGGAGGGGTCACACAAATCTACATATAGACTCAAAGTCGTAGTATTGCACAATTTGAAAATTTTTTTTTTTTTGCTCTTCAGGGCCACACCTGCAGCATGTGGAAGTTCCCAGGATAGGGGTCAAATTGGCGCTGCAGTGGCCGGCCTACACCACAGCCACAGCAATGCCAGATCCGAACTGCGCCTGCAACCTACACCACAGCTCATGGCAACGCTGGATCTTAACTGAGTGAGGCTAGGGATCAAACCCATATCCTCATGGATACTAGTCGGATTCGTTACCACTGCGCCACAACAGAACTCCCTGTGAAATATTTTTAAATATAAAGAGTAAAAAAACTAATTGGGTTGTGACAATCATTGTACAACTATAAATGTAATAAATTGATTAATATAAAAAAAAACCCTCCCAAAAAAAAGAATAAAAAAACTAAAAGGACTACAACAATTTGATTCCAACAGGGTTTTTTTGTTTGTTGTTTTGTTTTGTTGTTTTGTTTTCTTTTTGGTTGCACCCATGGCATGTGGAAGTTCCCAGGACAGGGATCGAACCTGCACCACAGCAGCAACCCAAACTGCTGCAGTAACAACACCAGATCCTTACCCCACTGCACCACAAAGGAGCTCCGATTCAAAACACCTTTACTTTTAGCCAGACACAAAAGGGCAAAGCCTATGTATAATTCACTTGTTTGAGGTGCCCAGAGTCGTGAAATTCATAGAGACCAGAAGTTGAATGGTGGGTGCCAGGGGCTGGGGGGCGGGGACGCCGGAGTGAGTCTTTACGGAGTGGGTGCAGAACCTCAGTTTGGGAAGATGAAAAAGTCCTGGAGATGGAGGGTGGTGATGATGACACAACAGTGTGAATGCACTTAACGCCACTGAATCGAAGACTTAACAACAGCTAAAATGGTAAATTTATTTCCAAACACCTCACTCTTCATCAGCAAAGTAGATTTACCAAAGTGTCCTGGCATGAAAATAAAACAATAAAAGGGAGTTCTAAAAGCAGCAAGTGAAAACGTTAGCTGGGGATCATTCTCTGCAGACACAGACTATTTAGTTTGGCTGCAGCCTTGCACACTTTCCCTGCGAGGGCCGTGCACGCAGGCCCCGTTATACACGGGACAGGGTCTGTTCACACTGCAATCATGACCCAGACAGACACCCTGAGTCAATCCGTCCAATCATCTGGACTTTCAAAGAATCATGCTTTTGCTTCCCACAAGACGCAACCAAAAAGTCGGTCACGTACAGTCACCGTTTGAAGACACATTTTTGCCATTGCAGCCACACCTGAGCCGACCAGAACCCTAAACAGACCCGCATGTAGACAGAAGGGCCACAGAGACTCTGTCCCGAATGGTCAGTGACAGGAGTTTGGACCCCGATCCTCATCTCTTCCTTGGGGTCTATCAGAGAAGAGGATGGGGGGGTCACCCCCACCCCCCTACAGCAATACCTCTGGGTCCCCAACAGCTGCACTATGTGGCCAGTGCTTCTGATCCAGAAAAGTCCAAGCTACTTTGCAGCTTCTGGGCACAAGCCCTCCCACCACCCCCACTGGCCGCCAGCAGACTGAACCCCAGTGATGTCCAAATGCAAACTGCAGCCTGTAGACACCTGGCATCAATAAACACCAAAAATAAACACAATCTGACTCATTCATCCAGCTCTGTGCATCACAAGCTTTGGAACAGTAATTAACCTTTGTTTAAACTCTGTGTTGGTGGGTGGAGTCAAGAAATCATTGGCATTTTGATCCAAATAAGAACACCACAAAGATTACGTTGGACAAATAAAATAAAAACTGACCTGAGGGTTTCCAAGCTCTTGATTTCGAGCAATATTCCTTTGTGTACACAGATTAAAGAGCCAAGTAAATAATCTCTATAAATTGTGTCTACATTAGTTTCTCTTGCTTTCTCTGTGGTTAGGTGTTTAACCGTTCAACTTCCCTGTAGAACACGTGGAAGCACACGTGGACTGTTTTTTAAAAACCACGTACACTTCATCATCTCTTCCAAGTTTTAGGATTCCAAGAACATCCTGACCAAGGACAGGGCTGAGAAATGGAAAACGATCAAGCTGCTGTCCCCTGAGCCTGCACCGACAGGTACTGTCCCTCCAGGAAGAGAAAAGAGGCAGCAAGATTTTTTATTCGCTGGCACATTCCTCCTGCCAACCTTTCCACAGTATGTGGAGACCGGAGATCTGGTCTCAGGTCTGTCATGAGGGAGCTCCACGGCCACCCTAGGAAGTTCCAGAAGGCACTTCCGAGAGGAGCAGCTGGTACTTTAGGACCTGGGCGAGGGGGAGGTTGGAGCTGCCACACTGCTCTGGCACTCGCTGCCCTCACCAGGCATCTCCAGTGCCAAACCCTCCAGCATCCCAGCTGGCTTCCCCCGAGGAGAGGGTCAAGGTCAAGCTTGGGGCGCCACAAAGGCCCACCAGCCCCTGAGCTGCAGAGCAGGTGCATGCTTAGACTTGCCCCAGGTCTCCAGGGTAGGTCGTGCTTTTCTAAGACATAGTGAGACCAGGAGTTTCCATCGTGGCTCAGAGGAAACAAATCTGACTAGCATCCATGAGGACGCGGGTTCAATCCCTGGCCTCACTCAGTGGGCTAAGGATCTGGCATCGCTGTGAGGTGTGGTGTAGGTCACAGACACAGCTCGTATCTAGCATGGCTGTGGCATAGGCCAACGACTGCAGCTCTGATTCGACCCCTAGCCTGGGAACCTCCATATGCCGTGGGTGAGGCCCAAAAAAGAAAGAAGGAAAGAAAGAAAAAAGAATCATTGAGACCAGCTGCTTCAGAGGAAACCTCAGAGGCCGGTGGGGTGGGGGTGGGGAGGCAGCAGTGCCCGCACTGTGCCACACACATACCCAGACAAAAGGAGGGGCTCTGGGTCCCCAGGATCCTAGTGACATCCCTCTCTGAGCCTCAGGCAGCTGGGAAGCCACCCAACATGCCAAGTGCCAGGCCCAGAACTGATGTTCCGTCCTGCTACCCAACCCTAGATTCACAGCCCTGGCACCTGTGCCTCCAGGCCCCTGCCAGCCACCCTGAGCCTTTCCAACCTCTCGGATCAGCCCACTCACCCATCCATGCATGCATTCATTCATTCATTCACCTCGAACACCATACCCACTGGAAAAGAAAGGTGAGACCCACCTTCCTTCGTCGTCTTGGGGAACCCTGCAATGCTCCTGTCTGCCTCCCTCCCACTATTCAAGGTCATTTTCACAGCCAAGCCAGCCCAGAACTGCTCTTCTGTTTCACCCTGATTATGTATCATCCAATGGACAGGATGGCCACGGGGCCTGATAAGAGCGTGCCAGGCGGACAGGAGGCTGACTTCAGCAGCAAGGAGGGCAGGGACAGGATGGCCAGATCACGACCTGAACGAGGTTTCTGCCCAGAAAATGGAAACAGGAGGCGGAGCACCACAGCCTTCAGCTAAGAAATACTTCCGCCTTGTCCGTGTCAGGAAACGAAGCATTTTCTAGAAAGAGGATGACAAGCCGCCTCCCTAGAGGCACCTGTGGAGTCACTCGGGGCCTAAACGTGGGGACGAGAATGGAGGAGCAGTCCCAACGAGGCCTCAAGTCAGCACATGTGGGCGCATCTTGGACGAGGCCAGAGCCACACTCCCAAGTGCCATCAGAAGTCAGGAAAGGTGGCCTTCCTCCCTGCTGGATCCAGGCTGTGGCCTCTGGGGATGGGCTGCGAGCCCTGTCTGCTCAGGGAGCAGGTCACCACTCATCCTCAAACACTCCGAGCAAGCTCATGCAGCTCACCTACAAGCCACCACAGGGTTAAGGCACTTGGGGGTGTGGATCAGGACAGTTGGTTTCACCAGTCAGTTCAACTGGGCCACGATGCCCAGATATTGGTCAAACTAAACTATCCTGGAAGCTTCTGTGGAGGTATCTTTTTTTTTTGGAGCATGAGATGAGAATCACACTTATTTTTTTAAGATTTTTATTTTTTCCATTATAGTTGATTTACTGTGGAGGTATTTTTTAAATGGCATTGCTGTTTATTTCCTTTCTTTTTTTTTTTCTTTTTGTCTTTCTGCCATTTCTTGGGCCACTTCTGCAGCATATGGAGGTTCCCAGGCTAGGGGTCCAATCGGAGCTGTAGCTGCTGGCCTACACCAGAGCCACAGCAATGTGGGATCCAATCCATGCCTGCAACCTACACCACAGCTCACGGCAACGCCGGATCCTTAACCCCGTGGTTCCTAGTCGAATTCATTAACCACTGAGCCACGAAGGGAACTCCGGCATTGCTGTTTAAATCAGGAGACTCTGAGTAAAGCAAATTACCCTCCATAAGACAGGTGGGCCTCATCCAATCAGCTAAAGGTCTTAGTAGAAAAACAAACAAACAAACACTGATCTCCCCTTAAAAATAGGGATTCTGTCTCCAAGTGGCCTGAGTCTCCACCCTGCCCTGTAGATTTCGGACTTGCCAGCCTCCCCCGTCATGTGACACAAATCCTTAAAATAAACCTGTCTTCCTTTCTCCCTCTCTCTACCTACATCCCACCCCCCACCCCCGCGCCCCTGCATTGGTTCTGTTTCTCTGGAGAACCCTTACTGATGCAATCAGGGACACAGCTTCCGAGATGTCACCCAGCCTGGGCCATCCCCACTCCAGAGCAGAACCTCACTGTGAAGAAAAGGACCCCACGAGCACACAGTGCCCCATGAAGGGTTCAGTGAAGAGGCCCACATACACATCATCAAGGATACAGCACCCAGGGGCCGGATGGAGCATGTAACTGCCTCCCGGGGAAACATGCTGCAGTCCTGATGACACGGGGATGAATTTTTACTTGTGCACTATCATTCTAGACGAGCTAAAGGCGTGGCGGGGTGTGTGTGTGTGGGGGGGGGAGTTTTATCATTTGACTAAAAATACAGTTAAGATGATATATGGAAAACTAGCTCTTTAAGCAGAGTGGGCGGAGACTCCTCAATCCATGAAAGCCTCTTGGAATGCAATCCTCCAGCTCTCCTGTGCACTACTGTTCAGGGATGCACACGCACACACGGGCACATGTGCACACGCACAGCTGACTACAAACGTCACCACTTCCTTTCTGGGGGCCCCACCATTCACAGGAGCCGCTGCACATCCTGCAGGCAGGTGGCCAGGCAGGCACAGCCAAAGCTGACCGAAGCCTGTTCCAGAGCAGTGGACATGAAAGGCTCTGACGCCTCAGGACACCCCCACGCCCCCAGACAAGCCACAGAAGCAGGGGATGGTCCCGGGGTCTCCAGTCTGAGTTCACTTGCATCTATTAAAAAGCTTACAGAAGCTTACAGATGCTTTCCATCACAGCGCGGCGACTCGGAACCATGAGGTTCTGGGTTTGATCCCTGGCTTCCTTAACTGCTCAATGGGTTAAGGATCTGGTGTTGCCAATGAGCTGTGGTGTAGGTCGCAGATGCAGCTTGGGTCTGATGTGGCTGTGGCTGTGGCTGGCAGCTGTAGCTCTGATTCGACCCCTAGCCTGGGAACCTCTATATGCTGCAGGTGCAGCCCTAAAAAGCAAAAAAAAAAAACAAAATCTCACTGAAGTACGTCAACAAAAATGGTCAAGGATGTGGCAGACACTTCTGCCACAGGGTGAGGGACAAAAGGCACAAAGCCCTCACAGACACCCGTACAGCTTCACCGCACAACACAGATGACGCGTGTCTGTGGGAAAAAAGCAAGTTGCAAATCCCTCCAGGGTAAGACCATGTTTTGGGGAAAACCACCATCTATATGACATGTGTTATGCATGTGTATGTGTGTACACACGCATGTGTGTACAAATGGCACAGAGAAGACATGAGAAACACAGCGGGCAATGGCCTGTATGCTGGGCACAAGGAGGCAGCTTTCACCCTTTGCTTCTTCACTTTCAAAACAATAAAAATGCTATTAAAATAAAGGAAAAGTTAGTCAGCATATCTGACTTCCTGTTCACACTAAAGATTCAACGGGTATTTCTGTAGAAACGCTACTTAAAAGAAAAGGTCCCACCGGCAGAGATAAAAACTCACATAGAAAGATAGAAGGCCCTTTCCTGTTTCCCCTCTGAGTCAATGCAAAATTATTTCACAAAGCAGCAAGTTTCCACCACACTCTCCTTGCTATACAACTTCCCACGAATGCAGAGAGCAGCCACAGTTTCCATTTTCCTGCTGATAAAGCCTCTCTTGAACTATATCCTGGAGAAGGTGAATGCCAGCCCCAAACCCTGCACACCCGGCCACCCGCCTCAGGCCCCGCCCCACTGGGGCGACCCGTCTCCTCCCAGCCCCACACAGTGCTTCTATTCTATTGCCTTCTGGGCTGTGACAGCAGGTTGCAAAAAACGTCCACCCAGAGCCTACTGATGTGACACAGTTTGGGACTTTGCAGATGTGACTGAGATCACGGAATTAAGGAGTTCCCGTTGGGGCGCAGTGGAAACAAATCCATGGACTAGCATCCATGAGGATGCAGGTTCAATCCCTGACCTTGCTCAGTGGGTTAAGGATCCAGTGTTGCCGTGAGCTATGGTGTAGGTCATAGACGCAGCTCGGATCCCATGATGCTGTTAGGTTGGCAGCGGTAGCTCTGATTCAACCCCTAGACCTGGGAACTTCCATATGCCATGGGTATGCCCCCCCCCAAAAAAAAGTCACAGAGTTAAGATCATCCTGGGTCCCCTGAGTGGGCCCTTGATCCCTTGACAAAGGTCCTCACAAGAGTCACAAGGAAGAAAGACACAGGGACAAAGGCCATGTGAAGACAGAGGCAGAGGCTGGAGTTAGGTGGCCACAAGCTAAGGGACACCTGGAACCAACAGAAGCTGGAGGAGGCAGGAAGGGTCCTGCCCCAGAGCCTTCAGAGGAGCCTGGCCCTGGCAACAGAATCTGGGGAGGGTAAATTTCTGTCATCTAAGCCACCCAGTTTGCTATGGCAGCCCTGGGCAATGTGCGTGCACACTGGGAATCTACAAGGTATAAGCGGGTTTCCTGGGAAGGCAGACGCCTCCCTGCTACACAGACCATCAAAAAGTATAGACAAAACTCAAGTAATTACCATTATTGCACCTGTCATGGTTCACATCCCCCCTCCCACCCAGCAGCTGTATCCAGGGCCACCCCTACCCTCCCCAAGGCCCTGCCCCCTCCCTGAGGAGCCACCGCTCTGTTCCAGCCACCAATGCAGTGTAACAAACCACCATGGACTTGGCAGTCTGAGACACTGCCCCATGCTGACGGCTCTGTGGGCCGGGAGTCCTGGTGGGCCCCAGCACGGACACGTGCTTCTGCTCCATCCGAAGCCCCGCTACAGTCCTCCCTATGGCCAAGGTCTGCAATCACTGGAAGCCACTCCCCTCACACATCGGGGCCCCGGCAAGGAAGGTGCAAAGGCCAGGACTGCCCACTGCAGTCCCAGTGCCAGGTGGGCTCCGGGTAGCTCGGCTTCCTGACAGCATGATGGCCACAGAGCCATCAGCCCCTTACCTGGCATCTCAGGCTTCCAAGATCCAACCAGTCACGAGGCCATCCACAGGGAAGGCAGACAGCGCACCCCAGTGCCAATGGATTTACAGTCTCACCTTTTCCTCAAACTGCCTTAGCTTTTCTCCCCACTTGGCTTTGGCTGTTTCCCTGCTGCTCCTGAATTCCTATTCAGCATCCCTGACTTCAAGACTCAAGTCTATCCTTGTTGGTCCACACCCACCGCGAGGTTCCCTCCCTGAAGTCCAGCATTCCCCGTCAACGCCCCGTGCACTGTCATCCAGCTGGAAATGCCACATCCTGTCCGCTCCCCTTCCACGTTTGTATCCCCCACTGCACACACGGTGCCCGGGACCTGTTGAGCACATCACCTGCTCGTTGAAGGAGTAACCAGTAGCACAGCTGAGTGACAAGGCACGATGCGGCGGGACAGAACAGCAGAGCAACGAAGCATCCCTGGTTATAACGACTAGGGAGGTTTCCACCCAGCCTTGCTGGGCCTGCCAGGTGGGGAGGGGCAGAGGGCAGGAGGGAGCAGGATGCAGCTGGAGAGACCCCAAGGGGCTAGACGGCAGCAGGGATGGGGAAGGAGGCCTAGGGCCCTTCCCAGAGGGCAGCTCCTTGTGAGGGAGAGGCCTGGAGCAGGTTGAGAACACAGGAGTGCCAGTGAGCGAGGTGCAGGAGCCCCGTTACAGATGGAGGCAAGCTGTCTGTCCTGGGAAATGCAGCAATAAGCCATTGAGGCTTCCCACTGTCTTGAATGGAGAAAAAAGGGACAAGAATGTTCACCAGCCACATTCATAATGGCCCAAGCCAGAAACCAAGCCGACGGCACAGCAGGCACAGGAACTGTGGTGCGTGTCCCTGACAGAAGGCTGGAGAGGGAAGAGGCCCCAGGCGTGCAGCAGGGCCTGAGGCCATTCCCCGGAACTCAGGGACATCCACAGTGCACTGCGGAGTCAACATGCATGCGCGGCCAAAAGCCAGAGTGCACCTCTGGGCGATTGGGGGGGATGTGGTACCCTAGGAGAGGAGTGCCTGGAAGGCCTGGGTGCCACACGGTTGGACTCCATTTGTCAGCAGAGCCAGGTCACATGTGCATCACCGTAAAGTCTGCAAATATCTCACCAAAAACAAGGCAAATGGGAAGATGGAAAGAGAGAAGCAGAGGCAGACCGGATGGTTCTGCTGTTGCTGCTGCTGTTTTGTTGGAGACCGTCCCCTGCATTTCAAAATGGAAAAGGAAGGACTTTCCATCGTGGCACAGTGGTTAACGAATCCGACTAGGAACCATGAGGTTGCGGGTTCAATCCCTGGCCTTGCTCAGTGGGTTAAGGATCCGGCATTGCCATGAGCTGTGGTGTAGGTTGCAGACACGGCTCGGATCCCGCGTTGCTGTGGCTCTGGTGTAGGGCAGCAGCTACAGCTCTGATTTGACCCCTAACCTGGGAACCTCCATATGTGGCAGGAGCGTCCCAAGAAATGGCAAAAAAAAAAAAAAGACAAAATGGAAAAGGAAGAGGCCACACTGGGTGGGTGAGGGAACCCACTGACAGGCAGACAGCAGTGGGTGGCCAAGGGAAGAGGTTGGCCAGCAGCCAAGTGGCCTCTCCCAGGTGAGACCTGTCCCCCCCGAGCTCCCAAGACCCCAGCATTTAGAGGGTGTATGCCACTGTCCCTCGGCTGCTGCTGTTTAGGGCTGCTCTCTTGGAGAGAAGGTGCCCCATGACAGGAAGGCCGGTTCAGGGCCACATGCCAGGCAGACGACAACTGTGATACCACAGCTCTGAGAGCACATTTCCTGCCACGAGACCCATCCCCCTTCACCCATTCAGCTCTGAGCTGATGGGCATCACGCTGTCAAGGTGTAAAGAGAAGCACAGGTCAGGCTTGTCCACACATCCCCCTGCTCTAGCTCTTCCAGGAAACATCCAGCCGTTCTCAGCCCCTGCAGCTCATGGCCACTTGCCAAGTTTATGAACATGACTCGGAGTTGCAAAAATCTGGCCACTGCTCCCCGAGCCCCTGGGGAGTGGTCTGGGAGGCTGACACCCGATGTGGTTAATGAAAGGGGCTGTGTTTAGGAGAAGCGCCTTTCTGTCTTTAGGGACTGCACGATAAATGCCGGGAAGGGCTTGAAACTAGCCCGGGCACAAGATGTCTCAGCACACATCTGGACACCTCAGCAGACATCAGGAGAGGGCTGGTGAGCGCAGGAACTGCCTCCTTCCCAAAGAAGGGGGTGAGGGGCTGGTGTGTCCTGTCTCACTTGTTTTGGAAGCAGATACCTGGACCCTCTGCTCACTGTTAAGTGGTGCTCTCTTCCCAGGACGGAAAAGCCCGCACCCACTGGCTCAGGGGACCACAGAGCCATCGCTGCAGACCAGCTAGGACCTGCCTCTCCCGAGGGCCCGCTCTCTAGGCCCTCAGCACAGGGCGTCTAGTCTAAAACCCTCTGGGATTTGCAGAGAAAACTAAGCCCTGCTCCCTTGGTGGTCTTGTCCATTAAGTGGGAGGGGACATAAACATAACGGAAGGGGGGGGGGGGCTGCTTCCAGGGAGGCCCGAGGGAGCCCACATTTGAAACCCAAGCCACTCCCTCAGGTTTCAAAGACTTGCCACTTCCACAGCTCAGGGGCTCTGCTCTGACCCAGGTTCCTGGCCCCCATGTGTGGCCACTGAGCATGCAGTCCCAAGGCAGCTGTTGGGAGAGGGGGGTTGCCCACAGTACAGCCCCTCTGCTCCAGGCTCCAACCTGTCCTTAGCCCCAGACTCAGAAAGGATGCAGAAGCCAGAGCCAAAGTTGCCCACGTGGAAAATAAAATGACAATGCTTAGCCTGCACATATTTGTGAGGGTTTTTTTTTTGTTGTTCTTCTTTTTAGGGCCATAGGTATAGCATACAGAAGCACCCAGGCTAGGGGGTGAATCAAAACTGCAGCTGCTAGCCTACACCACAGCCACAGCAACGCCAGATCTGAGTTGTATCTGCGACCTACACCACTGCGTGCAGCAACACCGGATCCTTGTCCCCCTGGGCAAGGCCAGGGAACAAACCCACATCCTCAAGGATACTAGCTGGGCTCCTAAACTGCTGAGCCACAACACGAACTCTTGCACATTTTTTTTTTTTGTCTTTTCTAGGGCTACACCCACGGCATATGGAGATTCCCAAACTAGAGGTCTAATCGGAGCCACAGTCGCCGGCCTACGCCAGAGCCACAGCAACTCGGGATCGGAGCCAAGTCTTCGACCTACACCACAGCTCACAGGAACACCGGGTCCTTTAACTCACTGAGCGAGGCCAGGGATCAAACCCGCAACCTCATGGTTCCTAGTCAGATTTGTTAACCACTGAGCCACAACGGGAACTCCACTCCTGCACATATTTAATGCCAAAATTTTAAAATGTCCAAGAAATTACAACATAAGGCCAGATGACAAAAAGGGTTTTTTCCACCCTTGGGTTGGGTGCAAAGACAGTTTTTCATAAAATGCATTATATGTAGTTAGGGGATGAGTGCTTTAAGATTTTAGTGTGTGTCCGTGTGTGCACGTGTGTGTACGCACACACACATATACACGTTTGCAGCCTCAGAGTATAAAATGCACGTCTTACTGTGAGTCACCCTTGGAGTCTGAAAGCAGGCAGGCTCCTTGACTGCCATGAACTTTTAATATTCTAATAAAATGTTTTCAGCAACATCAGACAAGCACTGAGACCTCTCTGACGCTTGGTTTTAAATTTGACACTGAATTCTGTGTGCACCCCAGTTCAAAGACTGCCAAGAAGGGATATTTCGCTTGTCACCTCATTTCATAAATCCACAGCCCTCCCTGGAACCAGCGCTGCTGACCCCACTCACAATCAGGTCAGGCCTTGCTGAGGCCATGCACACCACATACAAGGCCTCCTGGCCAACCCCCAGCCATCCGTCATAACAGGCTCTCGCTGGAGCGGGCACACAGGAGAAGTGTGGGCCCACCCCTAGTGTGGGGCTCATGGTGGCCAGGCCGCCTGAACTCAAGCAGCTTCTCTCACCCCATCTAGGAGAGGCCAGCATGGCTGGTCTGTTTCCCACAGTATGTTTTCCATTTAAAAGCACAACAGGAGTTCCCATCGTGGTGCAGCGGAAATGTATCCGACTGTGAACCATGAGGTTGGGGGTTTGACCCCTGGCCTCACTCAGTGGGTTAAGGATCCGGCATTGCCATGAGCTGTGATATAGGTCACAGACAAGGCTCAGACCCAGCGATGCTGTGACTGTGGTGTAGGCCGGCAGCTGTAGCTCCGATTTGACCCATAGCCTGCGAACCTCCATATGCCATGGGTGTGGCCCTAAAAAAGACAAAAAATAAATAAATAAATACATGTACAACAAACAGAACTCCCACCTGCTTTTTATTTATTTATTTTTTTTATTTTTTGTCTTTTTGCTATTTCTTGGGCCGCTCCCGCGGCATATGGAGGTTCCCAGGCTAGGGGTCGAATCGGAGCTGTAACCACCGGTCTACGCCAGAGCCACAGCAACGTGGGATCCGAGCCGCGTCTGCAACCTACACCATAGCTCACGGCAACGCCGGATCGGTAACCCACTGAGCAAGTGCAGGGACCGAACCAGCAACCTCATGGTTCCTAGTCGGATTCGTTAACCACTGTGCCACGACGGGAACTCCCCCACCTGCTTTTTAAACAAGGCATGTATAACAAGTCTAAGAAAGTGTGTCAGACTCTCAAGGCATACAGAGAGACTGTGTGTGTGTGTGAGAGAGAGAGAGAGAGAGAGATGATCTAAAACTGTTTTTCCATTTTTCTTTGTACTTTTTCTTTATGATTTCCATAATGAGCATTGCGGCAATTGGAGACCTGTAGACAAGCATCAGCAAGAAAAGAGAAGCCAGGTCATCCGCTAACCACGTGACCACCATTCTGGACACTGTCTAGTCCTTTCCAGGCAAAGTATAGGTACAGCTTTTCTGACTGGCTCTTAGCCATCAAATTAGACATATTTTACACTATTATTTTTAAAGATTAGCTAGCCTAACTATCTCCTCATCTCTGACCATCTGTCAGTGGGATGCAGCCACTGGGTTTTCCGTTTATCAACACCATGCACCCTTTCTAATAAATGCCTCTTTACATCCACGATTCCTTAGGGTAAATTTCTAGATGCTGAATTGCAATGGCTGAGGAATACACGTTTTAAAAAATATATTTTTTTGGTCTTTTTAGGGCCACACCCATGACATATGGAAGTTCCCAGGCTAGGGGTCGAACTGGAGCTGCAGCTGCCAGCCTATGCCACAGCCACAGCCACACCAGATCTGAGCCGCATCTGCAGCCTACACCACAGCTCACGGCAATGCCGGATCCTTAACCCACTGAGGCCAGGGATCAAACCTGCATCCTCATGGATATAAGTTGGGTTTGTTATCACCGAACCACCATGGGAACTCCCACTTAAAAAATTTTAATACACCTCGACCAACGGCCACCCCTCGGTGTGTGCGTTAAAGGCTGTGGATGGTAAGGGCACCTTCCTGCAGGCTTCAAGTCACGGCTCCCAGGCTCACATCTTCGCCCCAACACTTCTTGGCTAGGAGACTCTGTGAATAAATTTCTTGTTCTCTCTGCTATCAATATCCTCACCTGTAAGAGAGAGAACTAGTACAGTCTGATAGGGCTGTGGGCAGGATTCCATGAAACAGACAGGGAAGGTCTCTGGCCAGTCCTTTGCAATGAGGTTACCACAAGTATTGCTATGTCACTTTTTTTAGTATAATGATTTTTATTTTTTCCATTATAGCTGGTTCACAGTGTTATCTCAATTTTCTACTGTATAGCATGGTGATCCAGTTACACATACATGTATACATTCTTTTGTCTCACATGATCCTGCTCCATCACAAGTGATCAGACATAGTTCCCAGTGCTACACTGCAGGATCTCTTTGCTAATCCATTCCAAAGGCAATAGTCTGCACCTATTAACCCCAAGCACCCCATCCATCCCACTCCCTCCCCCTCCCCCTTGGCAACCACAAGTCTATTCTCCAAGTTCATGATTTTCTTTTCTGTGGAAAGGTTCATCTGTGCCATATATTAGATTCCAGATACAAGTGATGTCATATGGTATTTGTCTTTCTCTTTCTGACTTACTTCACTCAGTATGAGAGTCTCTAGTTCCATCCAGGTTGCTGCAAAGCTATGTCACTTTTTCTCCTAACAGCCTCCCTATCTCCATCCCTGCTTTTCCAACTCATAAATCAGATGTGCCAGAGTCACCCCTAACCATGGATCTGACCACATCAGTGGCTGCTCAAACACCTGCACATGTAGCAGAATGAAAGAAGCTGGACTAGGAGTTCCCGTCGTGGCTCAGCACAAGTAAACCCGACTAGCATCCATGAGGTCGCAGGTTCGATCCCTGGCCTCCCTCAGTGGGTTAAGGATCCGGTGTAGCCGTGAGCTGTGGTATTGGCTGCAGATACAGCTTGGGTCCAGCACTGCCCAATTCAATTGAATCTCCAATTCAACCCCTAGCCTGGGAATTTCCATATGCTGAGGGTGCAGCCCTAAAAAGACAAAAAAAAAAAAAAGCAGGACTACAAGGCTGCACACTGCATGATTCTACTTATATAACATTCTAGAAGTCTATGAGGATAGAAAATATATCCAGGGGTGCTGGGGGTGGGTGGGGTTGGGAAGGACAACTACAGAGGGACACAAGAAAATCTGTGGAGTTACGGAAATTTTCCAGATCTTGATTTGGTGGGGGCTGCATGACTATGTTCCCAAACTCACAGAATAGGACATTAACATGGGTGAATTCTGCTGAACACATATCATATCTCAGTAAAGCTCACTTAAAAGCAAACAGGAGTTCCCTGATGGCCTAGTGGGCTAAGGATCCAGCATTGTCACCGCTGTGGCATGGCACTGCCTGGCTCCGGAACTTCCTTATGCCAGTTGTGGCCAAAAGACTGCTTTAACAATCAGCATAAAAATGAGCACATACATCAGAAAAAAATGCACTAAAGTCCATAAAAATATTAAAACAAACAAACAACAACCCTGCAGAGAAGGAAGTCTAAGCCATGGGGTCAGGCACACCAGGCCTGGTTGCCTCGCCAGGAGCTCTCCTTCTGGTTTCTCGCTCACTGCAAGATCCAGCATGGACTAAATGTCCTTCACACCTGCAGGCCCAATAAGGGCCCCCACCAAACCCAAAGTCCCCACCCAGGCCTCTGGCCTGGTGTTCTCCAGACAGACCCTGTGTTCAGAATCCAGACCCCACATCCTCCTCTGCTCCCTCACATGCACCTTCTCCCCTTTCTGGAAGAACCTCCCGGACGACCAGTAAGAAAAGATTAATCCCTCCTTCCTCTACAGCAAACATTCTCAACTCTGGCTGCACAAGAACTACCTGAGCAACTGTTAAAACCACAGATCCACGCCCTCCCTCCCATCTTAAGAGATTCTGATGTAACTGGGCGGGTGTGGGGTTGTTCTGCTTCATTTTTTTAATGAACGCCAGGCTCATAAATGAAAGACGGAACAGTGTGCAAATCCAGGGATATCAAAGGGATAACAAAGGAAGATTATAAACAACTTTATGCCAACAACTTTGACAACTTTGGTGAAATGGGTAGATTCCTTGAAACACACAAATCACCAGGACTGACTGACTCAAGAAGAAGCAGTCTTAGTAGCACTATGTCAAAAAACTGACTTCATAACTAAAAGCCTCCCATAAGGAAAATTCAGGATAGCTTCACTAACAAATTCTATCAAATGTTTAAGAAAGAAACAATGACAATTCTAGACAAACTCTTAAAATAAGAGTTAAAATAATAAACTCTTAAAATAATAAATGAAGAAGGAACACTTCCCGAATCACTGAGTGGGGCCAACATTGCCCTGATACAGAAACCAGATAGAGATATTACAGCAAAAGAATATTCCTCATGAATCTCATTATAAATATCCTTAACAAAATTGTAGCAAAATGAATCCAGCAATACATAAAAAGGATAATACATCATGGCTGACTGGGGTTTGTGCCCAGAATGCAAGGTTGTTTAATATTCAAAAGTTAACCAATTAACCAATTCAAAAATTCACCATCTATATCCAGAAAGGGGGGGAAATCATATGATTTTTCTCAACAGATACAGAAAAAACATGACACAGTTCAATATCCACTCAGGATAAATGCAAACTAGAAAACTTCCTCAACCTCAACAAAAAGGCATCTTTGATCTTCACCAAGCATCATATTTAATGAAAGACATTAAGTTCTTCTTCCTAAAACTGCAAACAGGTAAGAATGTCCACTGGCACCACTTCTGTTAAACACGACACAGAATAGACAGTATAATAAAAGAAAAAGAAAGAAAAAGCATTTTAACTAGAAAGACAGAGGTAGGGAGTAGCTCCCTTCATGGCTCAGTGGTTAACAAACCCAACTAGCACACCATAAGGACACAGGTTCGATCCCTGGCCTTGCTCCGTGGGTTAAGGATCCAGCATTGCCGTGAGCTGTGGTGTGGGTCGCAGACGCAGCTTAGATCCAGTGTTGCTATGTCTGTGGCATAAGCCGATGGCTACAGCTCCGATTAGACCCCTAGCCTGGGAACCTCCATATGCTGCGGGTGCGGCCCTTGAAAAAAAAAAAAGAAGAAAGACAGAGGTAAAATGGCCCCTATTTATAATGGTCAGGATTATCTTTGAGCAAAAATCTTAAAGGACTACAAAAAAGCTACTCGAACAAATAATTTAGAACGGCCACAGGATAATTCAACAACATAAAGAAATCAGTTGTTTCTATACAATGTAGCGGTAAACAACTGGAAAATAAAAAAATTAAAAATTAATTTATAACATCCAAAACCACAAAATACCTATAAATAAATTTGATAAAACTCATATAAGACTTACACTGACTGCTACAAATCACTGCTAAGAGACATGAAGGAAGGTGAGTACAAACCGGGAGACAGATCACTAGCCGAGAGGCTCACTGCTGTTGAAATGTCAATATTCCCCAAGCTGGTCTAAGGAGTTAATGCAGTCCCCGTCAAGATTCAAGCGGGCTTTTTCGCAGAAACTGGCAAACTGATTTTCAATCTACCTGGAAACGCAAAGGATCTAAACTAGACAACCTAATTTTGAAAGCAAAGTACACTTGGAAGGCTCCCCACCTGGCTTCAAGAATCACTATAAAGCAACAGACATGAAGGCAGTGTGGTTTTAGGGCCAGTGGTGAATAGGCCATAACAGACCAGAACTGAGTCCTGCAACAAAGCCACACAGATATTTGCAATTACTTTGCAAACATGATGCCAATAGTTCAATGGAGAAAGGACAGTTTCTTTAACAAATGTTGCTGAAACAACTGGGTATCCACATTAAATAGTTGGCTCCTTCCAGTGGAAAGGCAACTCAAACTGGATAAGAGATCTAAACACAAATGCTAAAACCATAATGTCTTCAGAAGAAAAAACAGGAGAAAATCTTTATGACGATGGGCTAGGCAAAGATTGCCTAAATAGGACCAAAAAAAAAAGCACTGACTGCTACTAAAAACAATCGCTATAACTGGACTTAACACTAAAAGTATGTGCCCTTCGAGAGATATATTAATAAGCCTCAGACCGGAAGAAAATACTTGTAATATCTCACAAAGAACTTGAATCCAGAAGACGTAAAGAACTCTCAGAACTCAAGACGACAAAGAGCCCAATTAAAAAGCTGGCAGCTTTGAACAAAAAGTTAAAAGAATATATACAAATAGCTAATAAGTACAGGAAAAGATACTCAACTAGAACATCTATAATCCAGCATGAAGACACCCACTAGAACAGCTAAAATTAAAAAGACTGACGACGGCAAGTGCTGGCAAGGGTGTGAAATAACCGTGCGCCCACATCAGCGGCACCGATGTAAAATGACACAGCCGCTTCGGAAAACAGTTCGCCAGCTTCTCACACAGACACACCCACCAGGCAAACCCACCACTCCGCCGGTTAAGCAGCTGCCCGAGAGAAATGAAAACACAGGTCCGCACACAGACTTGCCTACAAGTAAGTATAGCATTTCGTATCCTTTTCTTACAGGTGGTAAAACACACATAACAAAATTTACCGTGTTAACCATTTTAAAAGGTACAATTCAGGGACAATGAATGTGTTCAGAATGCTATGCAACCAAGACCACCCTCTAGTTCCAGGATATTTTCATAACCTCCAAAGGAAATCCTACATATATTAAGCTGGCATTTCCATTCTCCCTTCCCTCAAGCCCTGGCCACAACTCACCTGGCTCTCTGTCTCTGCAGATTTGCCTGTTCTGGACATTTCCTATAAATGGAATCATACAATATGTGCACTTTGATGTCCATTTTCTCTTAGCATAATGTTTTCAAGGGTCAACCGTGTTGTAACGTCAGGACTGCCTTTTTTTTTTCCCCCTTGGCTTTTCAGGGGCCACACCTGGGACACACGGAAGTTCCCGGGCTAGGGGTCGAATCGGAGCTACAGTTGCTGGCCCACACCACAGCCACAGCACCACCAGATCCAAGCCTCATCTGTGACCGACACCACAGATCACAGCAAAGCTGGATCCTTAACCACTGAGCGAACCCACATCCTCAGGGATCCTAATCAGGTTCGTTAACCACTGAGCCATGAAGGGAACTCACAGTACTGCCTTCTTTTAAGTAATATTCCATTGTCTGAACGGACCACATTCATTTACTCATGCATCCACTGACAGGCACTCGTGTTGTTTCCCAAATTGTGAACAGCGCCGCTATGAACAGCTGTGTTCAAGTTTTTGTTTAAATATCTGTTTTCAACTCTTTTGGTCATTTACCCAGGAGTAGAACGGCTGGGTTACAGGATAGTTCTATGTTTAACTTCTGGAGGAATCTCGAAATCGTTTTCCCAAGTTGCTGCACCATTTTACATTTTCCAAGCACTTTTATGAAATTTACAATTTTTCCATATGCTCACCAACACTTATTATTTCCTTTTTTTTTTTTGCTATTTCTTTGGGCCGCTTTACTGTTCACAGGATATTTATTTATTTTGTCTTTTTGCTATTTCTTTGGGCTGCTTCCGCGGCATATGGAGGTTCCCAGGCCAGGGGTCGAATTGGAGCTGTAGCCCCCGGCCTATGCCAGAGCCACAGCAATGCGGGATCCGAGCCGCCTCTGCAACCTACACCACAGCTCACGGCAACGCCGGGTCCTTAACCCACTGAGCAAGGGCAGGGACCAAACCCGCAACCTCATGGTTCCCAGTCAGATTCGTTAACCACTGCGCCACGACGGGAACTCCTTTTTTTTTTTTTTTTTTTTTTTGATAAAAGCCATTTGGAGGGGGAAGTGCTATCTCACTGCGGTTTTGATTCGCACTTCCCTAGTGACTGATGACGCTAAGCATCTTTTTATGTGCTTATTTGTCATCTGTCTTCCCTGGAGATATGTTGGCTCTTGTTTTAACTGGTTGTTTTTCCTTTTGTGTTGAGTTGTAGCTCACAGCCCTTTTATTCACAATAACCTGAATAGGAAGCAATCCAAACAGCCGCTGACAGGTGAATGAATCAATAAAGCATGGTACACCCACACGATGAACGAGGATTCAGCAGCTAAGACATGAAGTACTGATACATATACCTAAGAATCTCAAAAACGTGGAGTTCCCGTTGTGGCTCAGTGGGTTAAGAACCCAACTAGTATCCATGAGGACACAGGTTTGATCCCTGGCCTTGCTCAGTGGGTTAAGGATCAGGATCTGGCGTTGCCGTGAGCTGTGGTATAAGTCGCAGACTCGGCTCAGACCCCATGGCTGTGGTGTAGGCTGGCAGCTGGAGCTCTGATTCAACGCCTAGTCTGGGAACTTCCAAATGCCTCAAATTTGGCCCTCCCAAAAAAGAAGCATCTCAAAAACCTGTCAAGGGAAAGATGCTAGACAGTCTACAATACATGCTTCCATTCTGAAACTCTTGAAGAAACAAACCTCATCTTAGAATAATCGAATCTAGGCAGGTCAGTGATTGTCTGGGTGGAGGCCAACAGGGAACTGGGGGAGGGCTCACAGGCTAAACAACCTCAGCTGCAAATGCTCAACTCTGTTCAAACAGCCCCACGGCGGCCAGGGATGCTGGGTGTGTGAAGGGGTGTGCCATGCCTGACCTGCAGGCCAGAGGGCACCCACCCCTGGCCTCCATCATGATTATGGTGGCAGCTGCAGAACTGTCTACACTTGTCAAAACTCACTGAACAGAGGGCTTAAAACAGTACCTTTTATTGTATGTAAATTATACCTCAATACATTGGTTAAGGAAACATTGTTTCTACAGACACCCTGCAGTCTACTGTGCATCCAGGGTGAGACCCACAGCCCTGCCTCTGCCCTCCTGACTGCCCCCCAAAGCGCACCCCCCGACACCTAGGGCAGGCCGTGCTTAGCCTAGCCTTGGGCAGCCTTTTAAAACCCAGAGCTTCTGACTCAGGGCGCTTAAGGTGGAGGTGAAAACCTGCGCCTGTGCTAAATTTGGGGCTGTGACGCTGTTGGCATAGGGACGGGCTCGCTCTCTCATTCACATGGCGTCCAGTGGATGGGGAGTCAAGACGGTGCTACAGACAACACATGGGCCTGTGTGGAGGAAGTGCCAGGCGAGCGTGAGGACGGAGATGCTCACATTACAGCTGCGAGGACATGGCCCTATTTTCAGCCTATGTTCAGTTCTGGCCAGACCCACCAGGCATGGGGACCTGGGCCCCTTCGCCCTTCCCGTGCCCCACACAGCTGTCCCCAGCCACGAGGGCATCCCCTGCCCGCCCAGGATCCGTGCAAACTCAGCTCCCTAGGCCTCCTGAGCAAACCACCCATGAGCATTCCATGGACCCTGGGCCCCTATCACCATGCTCAGGGGCTCTGCTGTCGTGGCAAGCTCCTATAACCACTCTCCCCCACCCAGCTCCTCTCCTGCCTGCAAAGCCCAGGGCCAAGCAGAGGGGCACGTACGCTACAGGCCACTGAAAACCAGCCTCTGCCCATCTGCCCCTGCTGCTCTTTTATTTTATTTATTTATTTATTTATTTTTTTTTGTCTTTCTGCTATTTCTTGGGCCGCTCCCGCGGCATATGGAGGTTCCCAGGCTAGGGGTCTAATCGGAGCTGTGGCCGCCAGCCTACGCCAGAGCCACAGCAACGCAGGATCCGAGCCGCGTCTGCAACCTACACCACAGCTCACGGCAACGCCGGATCCTTAACCCACTGAGCAAGGGCAGGGACCGAACCCGCAACTTCATGGTTCCTAGTCGGATTCGTTAACCACTGCGCCACGACGGGAACTCCCCCCCTGCTGCTCTTGATCCATGGAGGACATGAGCAAGGGCTCCCACCCCTGGTCCTTCCTCACTCTTCACCCTCCTCTGTCCTTCCCTTCAGCACAGAAACCTGCAGCGTAACCCCATCAGCTCCCCTATTTCTCAGCTTCCCTTCACAGCAAAAAAAAGTTGCCGACTCTTGTGGTCTCTTGGCCCCCCACTACCCCATACTTCTCATCAGGACACTGACACCCTCCATGCTGCTGAGGTCCATTCTCCAAGGTCAATTCTCAGTTCTTACATCACTGGAGCCCTCAGCCGGGCAGCCCTTCCTCCTCCTGCCTGTTCTGCCCGTGACCCGGGATGCCCCAGACACCCCAGCTTCCTCCTGCCCGATGGCACTCCTTGGTTCCTTTGCCTTGGACCTCTCTCCTCCATCTGTTCCACTCCCCTGCCACCTCCTGCTGATGCACAGCTTTAAAAGTATCACCTGGGTGCCAGAAGGAGCCAGATGGACTGCCTGGGCCCAGGCCACACCCCAAACTCCAGCCTCACTTGCCTGATGAGCCCCTCACCACCTGCACCTGCACAGCAACGAAGCTCATTGGTACTCTCTGGAGAGCTCGCCAGCCTCCCGAATTGCCCACAACTGCTCTGCCCATAGACAGCCCACCTCAGGTGGATGCCCACTCCATCCCTCAGATGGCCTAAGCCAAGAATCTCGGGGTCCCCTTGGACTCCTCTACTGCTCCAGCCATGCACCTGGCTCCACCCCCACCACACACCCAGCATCCAAAACCGGCAGGGGGCCGCCCCTCTGCTCTGGCCACACCCGCCCTCTGACCTCTGCTGAAGTGTGCCCGGATGTCCCCCGGCCCCTGCCTCCCCATCATTCCTCACTTCATCCACCAGCCACCTGATTTCAAATCTCAAACACCCCCCCAATTGTTGACTCACTTGAGCACCTGGGAGCACCCTGTGAGCTCCCGAGCACCCACGCTTTCTCCAGAGCACTAGGGCCCCGATATGGGACGTATTCTTTTTTTTTTTTTTCCTTTTTTTTAGGGCTGCGCCTGGAGCATACGGAAGTTTCCAGGCTAAAGGTCGAGTCAGAGCCTCAGCTGCTGGCCACGGCCACAGCCATAGCCACAGCAAGGCCAGATCCAAGCCGCATCTGCTACCTACACTGAAGCTTGCAGCAACGCTGGATCCTTAATGCACTGAGTGAAGCCAGGGGCTGATCCCACATCCTCACAGATACTCGTCCAGTTCATTACTCCTGAACCACCACGGAATCTCCCCGGGACATATTCTGATGTATTTCCTCTCCTTAGACCTCCATCACCCTCTACTTGATGGTAAGCACCAAGTTGGCAGGGCCTTCTGTGTCTCGGTTTTTTGCTGTAATTGAAGTTCAATAAGCACCTGCGCGGGGAAGCGGTGCGTGTCCATGAAGTTGACAAATCCGCAAGTTGGAAGAGGCCTTGAAGGCATCTAATTCCTTTACCTCAGGAAACACGGATGCTGGGACCTCACCTACAAAGGACCCAGACCTCCTCTGTTACCCAAATGCCTGGACAATGCAGCTCATCTCTGAATGGAAAACTGGCCCTGCGCTTACGCCCTTTCTGATGGCAGGCGGCTCCCAGCCAGGCTCAGAGCAGACTCCTGGCCCAGAGCAGGTCCACCTTGCCGCTGGCCCAGCTGTGCCCTTCCACAGCCACAGGAAACACGAGTAAACAGCAAACAAAACTCCCAAACACATGATGAGAACAAAGTAGGGTCCAGCTGAGGCCCTCATTCAGGGCAGGCCCCCCGGGAACACTGGGTCTTTGCAAACAACATCAAAACACATGTCAGGACCAAACAACACCCAAATGCTAGATCAAAGCGGATTGTATTCTGGTGCTTAAGCGACTCAAATTTCTTGCAATAGGACAGGAAGACAGGAAAAGAAAAAACAACCCTAGCCTTCCAGGCAACTTATACTTTTTGATTTTATGGACTGAGCGTTTTTTATGCTTTTGTGTTGGTTTCGATTAAAGTTACTTACTATATCCTCCACTCAATGAAAAAAACAGCAACTACTAAAAATGGGAGGAACAGCCCCACAGCAGCAGGCCATTCAAGCGGCAGGGGAAATCCACCCACCAAGGCCCTGGACCGTCTTCACTTTTGTTTGTGGGCCAAGCCCCACGGAAGGGAATGTGCTTCTCCACTTAAACAAGGGTCTGAGCGGAGGGCTTTCTCCATCCCAAGGCCCCAGCCCAGACTGGTGCCTTGGCTTACTGCCCCCTTAAGGGATGATGTTTCTGTTTAATTTTCAGGGTTTGGGTCTTGGCCCCCCTACTGCCGAGGTCAGGGCACTGATGTCTCTTTTTCATGGCCCACAGAGCACATACTCACAGCATCAGTGACTGTTGATTCAGTTAAGCCACATCATCCATTCTTAAGTCATGTAGGAACATGAATTCCTACAAATGACATCCATTTAAAATACATTTATATTTAGTTATAAATTTAATATCTAAAATAGGATATTCTATTCCTTAGTGGAGACACCTTCTTTAAAATTAATTCTATCATCACAGGAGTTCCTGTTGTGGCACAGTGAAAACGAATCCAACTAGCATCCACGAGGATGCGGGTTTGATCCCTGGCCTTGTTCAGTGGGTTAAGGAGCTGGCATTGTTGTGAGCTGTGGGGTGGGCTAGCAGCTATAGCTCCGATGCAGTCCCTAGCCTGGAGCCTCCATATGCCACAAGTATGGATGGCCCTAAAAAGCAAAATTATATTAAATTAAATGAATTCTATCATTACAAAAATAATTTCACTGTAAAAGAAAGCAACCACACAAAAGTACGTGGGGCTAAGAGTATGGGTTCCTCTTTCTCCTCTCTCCCCTCCCCCTTCTTGACCCTCCCTCAACACACAAACACACGCACTCTCTCTCTCACACACACACACACACACACACACACACACACACAAATCTTTCCCTCCCACCCTGTTGCTAGCTGCACAGTCACTCCTGCTCAGCGCTGTATCCCTAGAGCCTGGAGCAGTGCCTGCCTCACTCATCCACAGCAGGCACTCCAACGTCATCGGTTCAATCAGCCGTGTGTGGGTCCTTCCAGATGCTTCTACACTTTGCCACCTACACCTGCATAAATGGAATCACTCTATACAGTCCACACTAAGGAACAGTGTTTTCATTTAACTTGCCAGCGCTTCTTTTAAGGTACACCTCAGCCATTTCATGAAGTGAAGGATCCTGTGGGCATGTTTTTGGGGGGAAATGGGATTCTTAAATTATTAACTTTTTATGATAAAGAATTTCAGAATTACAAGTGGACAGAAGAGAATAACAAACCCTCAGGTACCCTCACCCAGAGCCAACAACCATCCATCCAGGGACAATCCTGCCCCCTCTGTATCCCCAGCCACCTCCCACCAGGGCTAATAGGAAACAAATCTCAAACGCTGTATCATTTCCTCTGCAAATACTCCAGCATCTACCCCTAAAAGCTAGACTGCTTTCACACATAATCATAACACTGTTATTAAGAAATATAATTGCTCCTCAAAATAATCATTCACTCAACAAATGTCCAACTGTCTCATAAATACCATAATTTTTGAAAGGAGAAATTCTTGGCTCAACTGCTGGTTGACCATATTTTGTCCAAAGCCTTCAATCCTGGGATGCTATGTACAAGCAACCGGGGGGAGGGGGCATAGTCTCCACTGTCACGGACAGCACCTGAAACTTTTACACCAAACCAGGGACTGTGCCCCACTGGAGGATCACAAGGGTAGCACCGAGGGCAGCTGATGGGGAACAGCACTTGGGTGGCTGGAATGCCTGGCACAGGTAGGGCACCACCAGGTAAACATCCGTGCGTTCAGGAAGGGTCAGGCAGCTAGAAAGTGAGCCACTTCAAGGAATTGGGATGATCCAATTTGCTTATCCCAAAGATCACTTTAATTGGCGTGCGGAAAAGTGCCACCCCAGCTCTGGGCGAGGCCCACTCACGCTGCTTCCACCTGACTCAATTAGCAGATATTTCCTCCTAATAAATCTCCACTTCCCCACATCACTTCTGGACAGCAAGCAGGCTGCAGCAGCTGTGAGTCGAGCTGAATCTCCAGGGCAGAGGAGCCTGCCTGACTGGCCCGCTCTTGGGTGACACCCTGAGACATCCCCACATGGCCACGGGCCCAAGTGGCACAGGTGGAGCTGGGGAAGCCACACCTGCCAAGGCCAGGGTGGACAGCAGTTTTTCTTCCAGCAAATTCATCTGTACCTTTTTACACAGCCAGCTTCACCCCATGGCCACCCTGCATGCCTGGATGGCTGGCTGGTCCCTGCCGTCAGTCCCAGAAGAACCTGGGCGTGGGGGACTGGGAGCCCAGGGCTCCACTACCTGCACATCATCACCAAACAAATCCTTAGCACGAGGGAAGGGTCGCGGTTAATTCTGGAACCATCAGGAAGCCAATGCACTTGCACAGCAGCAGAGACCTAACCCTGGCACACTGGGATGTCTGGTGTGTGTGGGGGGGGGAAACGTAAGTCCCAACCACCAACCCAGGAGTTCTAGCTCCAGGCTCACCACACAGGTCAAGCGGGTCTGGAGAAAGATCCTGGCCACCCTCCTGGCCGCACCCATCCCTTCTCCACCATTAGAAACAGAACCCAGCAGGAAGAGGGGGAGGCGAGGGCCTGGCCCTGCTCGGTGTGGGAGAGGCAGGCTCCCTCTAGAAGCAGAGAGGACCGCTGAGAAAACCATTGATCTGTGCAAGGCAATATTGATTCTGCTGTGTGCCGGCACCAGCGGAGGGTCCTCCCCCCTCCCTCAGAGCCAGCCATTAGCGTGCACGCCCAAGCACGGGCCTAGACATCCCTGTCTGGCGTGGGGAAGATGCTTGAGATGAAATCCGCCTTGGCTAACCCACAGGGAACGAAGCACAAGTGAATGATGTCATTAAGATCACCTCCCTGGCCCCCAGACCCACAGGACAGCTGTGTGGCATGACCTTGCACCCCAGTTCTCAGTCGGGATAGATGCGTCACCTGCCAGGACCCTGGGGAAAGCTGTCAGAGGACCCCGGTCCCCAGTGGAGGGGTCTCTGCCAAGTTGCATTTCCCAGCAATCACAGGGAGTCGGTACCACTGCCATGCCAGTTAGTGGTCCTATAATACGCTGCAAGAGTGGCCCTGGGCAGAGCTGCCTCTCAGTGCTAGCAATTAGTTTCTATTTATTTGGTTTACCTGCAAATATACCTATTTTTCAATCTGAAGATCTGGCCTCTTGGGGGAGTGGAGGGGACAATCCTAGTCCACTGAAATGCCCCACTGTGTCCTCACCATCCTCTCATTCCTGTAGGTTTTGTCCCTGGTGGGACCCTGTGCCTGGAGTACTCAGAGCAGGCCTGCTTTATTCCTCTTTATTCTTGCAGACTGTGTGCACAGACACCAACGGTTCAAGTGACAATTGGGGCATTATCTCGACCAGAATCCTGGCCCCAGTGCTGGCTGAGGCAGCCTGTTTCTGGGACACAGTAAACACTCCCAAATAACGGCGCCCAGGCAGCCAGAAGGCAGGCCCCAGGCCTGGGGTAGATCTGAGGTGACAGGCCACCGATGTCCCTTTACCCCCCTTGGAAAGGAAACTTCCACTCGGTGGTGGCGTCAAGTGGATTTGAATTGACTCAGAAGAGGGGCCAGCCACTTGGCCACAGTCCCTAGGTCCCGGATGTGCTTAACATAAGGGAAGGTTTTTTAAATCAAAAGCAGAAAAACTTTGCATGGCAAACGCTCCAGAAAGCAGGGCCCTGCCCTCGAGACAACAGGCCTCATTTTCCGCTAACTGCCCATCCAAAGACTCCCCCTCACCCAGCCACCCAATACTAAATCAAATAAACGAAGACGAGCACCAGGACCCAACTCTCCTTTCCATGTTTGCACTGGCAAAACCCCAGTGGATTCAGCCTCTTGAAGCTCACCAGGCGGCTGCAACAGGTGCAGCCGGAGCTAAAGCTGCTGATTCTCCTTGGCTGTTCTAGAACCACGCAGCCAAAACCCTAAAGGAAGCCGAGGCCTGCAGCACTCACTGCCAGGGTCCCGACCTGCCCCACCTGTCTGAGTGCACGGCTCCGGGTCCAGTGCCCGGGGCCTCGGCCTCCGCGACAGAAATAGAAGCCACGGGGCCCAGTCGGGCCCGAATGGCCCAAGTGGGGCGGGGGCCTGGCAGACAGGAGCCGTGGGCCGGGCTGAACACGCCGCCCCCGGCCCCGGCCACCGTCTGCCGCGCGCCCCGAGCCCCCGGCGCCGCTGAGCCACCTGCGCGCGCCGGGGCAGGGAGCGAGCCGAGGAGGGGAGGGGTCTTGGGGTCCAGGAAGGGGACTCCGGGAGGGTCCGGGGGTCCGCGGAGGAGTCTAAGGGCTCCCGGGCGGGGCTCCTGGCGGGCTCTGGGGCCGTCTCGCCACCCCCGCGCACCTGCCCGGCTCGAGCCCTCCCTCCTCCACCCCCACCCCCTGGCTCCTACCTGGCTCGGCGTGTCCTGGCCGCGCGGCCCCAGCGGTGCCCGGCCCAGCGAGCGCGGGCGCAGGAATGGCGGCGGCGGCGGCGGCGGTGGCGGCGGCTGAGGCGGCCGGCTCCGAGGGGCGGCGCGGCCGGGCGGCGCGGGGATGCTGCGGCGCGCGAGGGCTCGGAGGCCGGCGCGTGAGGGAGGGCGCGGGGCGGCGCGTAGGCCCCTCCTCCGCTGCCCGCCTCCCCTTCCCGCCTCCTCTCTCCCTCCCTCTCCCCTCCCTCCGCCTCCCCCGAGCCGGGAGGAGAGCCCTCCTCCTCTCCGTCCCTCCCCTTCTCCCTCCCCTTTCTTCACCTTCCTTCACTCCTCCCCTCCCTCCGCCCCCTCCCGCTCCTGTCACCTCCCACCTCCTCACCTTCCCTCGGCCCTCCCCCCTCCCTCTCCTCTGCCCTCCCTCTCCTCCCCCTCCCTGCCCCAGGCCATCCCCTGCCCTGGCCAGGCCTCTGCTGGGTCCAACACCGCTTCCAATTAAGTGCCCAGTTGCCCCGTCTCCTCGCCACCTGCTAATGGACCAGAGCGCCCCTCCTGGGAGCCAGATCTTACACCACCCATTCCAGCAACACCCACCCCCCCCCCCCCCCAAATCTCCAAGGTTCCTGAAGCCCCAGGCCCTGGTGCAGCTCCACTAAAAGTGTGGCCAAAACTTGTGGGCTCCCAGAACACTTGATCCTTTGCTTCTAAGCAAATCTGATTTGGATAAGAACATTCCAAACCAAGCCCCGTGCCATTTTCCCAGGGGGAGGTGGGCAGGTACTAATCTAGGTTTTGCTGCAGTCCTTCTGTTTGTCCCTGTGCCAACTGTTGGCTGAGTGTTCACCATTCTCTACACCCCTGATGACACACGTTTATACTAACCCACAGGTTTGAGGACCTATGTGCCCTAGAAGATGGCTCCAAACCCTTCTACCCTGGAGGGATAAGTAATTGGCCCAGGAAGGTGGCTGGCCTGGCCAGGAAGCCTGCTGAGGGGTGCTCTCTAGGGAAAGGGGGACAGTTCCTGATGAAGCAGTCAGGATTTCCCTGCATGTAGGAGTCCCGGTGCATTATCTCCGGGCCTGGTTATAGATTCTCCAGGCTGCAGGCATCCTCCCAGGGCCCCTGAGACCACTTTCCTGATGCCCATGAGCCAGAGTCAGAGTTGAAAAATTAAGCCGTTCCTGGGAGTTCACGTTGTGGTGAAGTGGAAACCAATTCCACCAGTATCCATGAGGATGCTGTTTCAATCCCTGGCCTCACTCAGTGGGTCGAGGATCTGGTGTTGCTGTGAAGATGCAGCTCAGATACTGTGGCTGTAGAGTAGGCCAGTAACTGTAGCTCTGATTTGACCCCTAGCCTGGGAATTTCCATATGCTGTAGGCACAGCCCTAAAAAGCAAAAAAACAAAAACAAAAAAACAAAGCTGTTCCTAAGTGATCAGTGATGGGCCCAAGAGCCTCCCTTCCCTTTAGGGGCCTCCTAGCTTTCTCTGCAGGGGCTCCAAGGGCCAGACCTGAGGGCCAGTAGCCCAACACCAAACCAGCAAAGCAAAGAGGGCAAAACTAGTGCAGAGGGTGCAGGTAAGGGTGAGGGGGAGCTCAGCCCCTCTCCCTCAGTGGGTGGGGATGGTGACCTGGCATCTGGAATGTGATAGACGCCAGTTTGAGTCTTAAATCTTGGCTCTGATGCTTCCAAGTTGACCTTGTGAGCCCTGTCCTGACCTTCCCAAGGTGAGGGTCATGTCCCGGGGCTGCTGAACGTGGAGAGACTCTCGGGTAAAGTCATGTGCCCTACCTGCATTATTGGTGACTGTATGGGAAAGACACAGGGGAGAGGTCCTTCCCCAGCTTTCTTCCAGTGGGAGAAGGCTGTGGACCTGCGTTTCCCATCCCATTTGGATTAAAACTTAAACAGGTATTGCAGAGATAGGGGGCGCTCCTGTGTTCGTCGCCAGTCGGACACGTCAAGAACACGGTGCCCTTGCTTGTGGGTCTAAGGACAGCGACCAGCAGGCCCTGGGAGGGTGACTGATGCATGGGGAGCCTTCAGTCTGGAAGGTCAATGTGTGGAGCACAAGTCGGCGGAATCCAAATATTTGCAAAACTGTCCGGGAAGAAGGATTACCCTGTGGGGTTATGAAGGGCAGAATGAGGACAGATGGGTAGAAATTAGATTAGGGAGTCGATGTCCTCCCACTTGTAAGCACTTTCTGGCAGATCTGTCTGCCGGAGGAGCTGGCCACCCCTGGAGGAGCACGTCTTACAGGGCCAGCGTCTAGACAGTTTCTGGGGCCACCGGCGGGAACCTGCTGGAGGGCGCCTGCAGCAAGGATGCTGTGGAACCTCTCCCAGCTCTTAGACCATGCGTTGTGGTCTCTAATAAAGCAACCACAGCCCTGCCTGCTCCCTCTGCGGTGCCAAGGGCAGGGAAGAGACTGACCTAGCACACCTGAGCTGGAGTCCATGCTTCCGGTTTCAGCACCTTGGAAAGGCAACGTAAACCTCTCTTAGCCGGTTTTCTCCTTTGTACGAAGGAGATAGGAGAGGATCCAATATGAGATGACAGCCCTTTCCCACCACCCAGCACCTGGGAGGGACGCATCCAGGCCACACAAGGTGACCCAGTTTGTCTTTTCATTCTTAATTTTTTTTTTAATTTTTTTTTTTCCTTTTTGGCTTTTTAGGGCCACACCCTCAGCATATGGAAGTTCCCAGGCTAGGGGTTGAATTAGAGCTGTAGCCCCTGACCTACACCACAGCCACAGCAACACGGGACCCAAGCCACATCTGCAACCTACACCACAGCTCATGGGAACTCCCCCTAAAATGATTCTTAATATTTTCTTATTAAAGCTTATCTGTACATATCTGAAATAGGACAAAGATATCTGCTAACCTAACGTCATTATTTCTATTTATCATTGTATTAGAAGGTTTTTTTTTAAATTTGAAGTTTGTAAAGTGAATTTTGAATGCATACATATATACACACACATATGTACTACTCAGAATGAATATATGTATCTATATTAAATGAAATATGTTGTTAATGGAAGCCATGATTAGCTACACAGAATTTTTTCTTTTTTTTTCTTTTTGTCTTTTTTTGCTATTTCTTGGGCCGCTCCCGCAGCATATGGAGGTTCCCAGGCTAGGGGTCGAATTGGAGCTGTAGCCACCGGCCTACGCCAGAGCCACAGCAACTCGGGATCCAAGCCGCGTCTGCAACCTACACCACAGCTCACGGCAACGCCGGATCCTTAACCCACTGAGCAAGGGCAGGGACCGAACCCGCAACCTCATGGTTTCTAGTCGGATTCGTTAACCACTGCGCCACGACGGGAACTCCAGAATATTTTCATTTTTAAAAATTTTATTGAAATATAGTTGAGGAATTCCTGTCATGGCACAGCAGAAGTAAATCCAACTGGAAACGGGTTGCGGGTTTGATCCCTGGCCTTGCTCATTGGTTTAAGGATCTGGCGTTGCCGTGAGCTGTGGTGTAGGTCGAAGAGAAAGCTCGGATCTGGCATGGCTGTGGCTGTGGCTGTGGTGAAGGCCGGCAGCTGCAGCTCGGATTAGACCCCTAAGCTAGGAAGCTCCACATGCCACGGGTGCAGCCCTAAAAGGACAAGAGACACACACACACACACACACACACACACACAGTTGATTTATGACTCCCAGGTCCAGGGAAATGAAATGTCTTCCGAATATGACTGAAAAGTGCTCCTAAGATGCATGGGTCCAGGCCTCTGCTGTTAGTGTGTGTGGTGGCTGCTGATGGCAAGACTGTCACCCCACCACTCACAGTTCCTAACCCACCCCAGAGAAGACCCACTTCTTGGCAGCCTCTCTAAGATGAAGGGTCCTCAAGGGTCTCCACCAGGCACCTCACTCAACTGGGGAGGGAATTGTCGGGGGCCCAGAGCACCCTCCTGTGTCACAGCTGTCCTGGGACCCCCACAGGACCTGGAGAGCTCGTCTCCCCAAGCTGCATTCCAGCAGCAGCATATAAATGAAGAAGGCCTTAACTCCCTGTCCTCATTGTTCTGTGTGCCCTGAGCAGCATTTTAGCTGTCAGATCACTAAGTACTAACTCGGTCTGGTTAAGGGGTATAATCTAGCCCTTGTGCATACGCTTCCCAGCACTTCCGTGGCTAAATGTGTAGCATGGTTTATCAAGGCTTCCTTTGTCATATCTGCAGAGTGTAAATATTCCTGAGAGTGGGGCCAGGGAAAGCAGCTGAACGCTACCCCAGTTGGAATCCGGCAGAGTGGAAATCGGAAACACAGAACAGGCTGCTGGCCTGCTGCCTTAGCTGACCATGAACTCTAACCAGAGCTGGTGTCCTTGACTGACCTGCAGCGGCAGAGGCCACCAGCCTCAGCACGCGCCCCTCCCCCACCGCCCCCTCCCCCAGGCAAAAGCCCATCAGACGTTATAGCCCGAGCATCATTTCCCCACCCCCACCCCCTGGCCCAAGCAGAACTTCCCCTCCCGCTGTGATGACTCTCAGTCACTGCCAGCACCGGGGTTCATTACCATTGTTTCCTGGTGTGTCTCTTTTGAGTCTGGTCTTCATTTTGAGCTTCTAGAGTTTAGCGAACTCTTGACCTCTTCTCAGAATATGCTTTTAAATGCATAAAGTAAAATACAGGATTAGAATGGAAACCCATTATACTGAAATCCAGTAATCAAAATATCTTAAGAGGTGATCTATTTCCTTCATTATTTACACTTTGAGCAACATGCTCTAGCAGCAGGCCTGATAACTGGTAATTTTGAAGTCGTGATAAAGCTGCCCAGTATTTTGAGACGTGATGGGAAAATATCTGTGATTTGTGCTGCGGGCAGGATGCACATTTGGCTAACATGAAGGCATTCTGTTGCCTGCATTGATGCTTAGAGAAAATGTTTAATTTCAGTGAGAGGTTAGCGGGGTGGAGAGGGAATGTAAATTTTTCCCATCTGTCTCATCTGAATGGGCCCTCCAAAGTCTGTCCAGATTAAGAATTACTATTTTAGGAAGCTCCTGTCATGGCAAAGTGGAAATGAATCTGACTAGAAACCATGAGGTTTCGGGTTCGATCCCTGGCCTCGCTCCGTGGGTTAAGGATCCGGCATTGCCGTGAGCTGTGGTGTAGGTCACAGACGCGGCTCGGATCTGGCATTGCTGTGGTTGTGGTGTAGGCTGGCAGCAACAGCACCGATTGGACCTCTAGCCTGGGAACCTCCATATGCCACGGGTGCGGCCCTTAAATGACGGAAGAAAAAAAAAAATACTATTTTAGGAGTTCCCCTTGTGGCTTAGTGGGTTAAGGACCTGACGTTGTCTCTGTGAGGATGAGGGTTTGATCCCTGGCCTTGCTCAGTGGGTTAAGGATCCAGCATTACTGCAAGCTGTGGCATAGGCTGGCAGCTGCAGCCCTGATTTGACCCCTAGCCTGGGAACTTCCATATTCCCCAGGTGTGGCCCTAAAAAGAACTACTGTTTTATAGGGAAGTGACTTTGGATCTCCTGCAGCTAGCACAATGCTTGTATCAAAATTGCCCTCAAACATGTTCATTTTATTAATGAAGGACCTGAGACTCTTAGTTGCAAGTCATGGAAGCTCAGCCAGATTCTTGGCTCATTTACCTTTCTTGTGTTTTTTTTTTCCCGGGGCTGCACCCGAGGCACATGGAAGCTCCCAACTAGGAGTCAAATCAGAGCTGTAGCTGCCAGCCTACGCTACAGCCGTAACACGCCAGATCTGAGCCATGTCTGTGACCTACACCACAGCTCACAGCAACACCAGATCCTTAACCCACTAAGCAAGGCCAGGGATTGAACCTGCATCCTGAGGGATACCAGTTGGATTCATTACCACTGAGCCACAACAGGAACTCTCTCACTTACACTTAAAGGTGCAGCAGGTACAGTTAGAACCAGGGGCTGAGATGCCATTGATGGCTTTTCTCCTCTTTCTGACTCCTCTCTTTCTTTCTCTCTGACTCTGGTTCTGCTGTTTCACTATCCTGCTTCAAGGCCACTGATGGCCCCAATTCAAAATGATGATAAAGACTCTTAAAACAAAAACAAAAACAAAAACAAAAACAAATAAATAGGAGTTCCCGTCGTGGCGCAGTGGTTAACGAATTCGACTAGGAACCATGAGGTTGCGGGTTCGGTCCCTGCCCTTGCTCAGTGGGTTAATGATCCGGCGTTGCCGTGAGCTGTGGTGTAGGCTGCAGACACGGCTCAGATCCCGCGTTGCTGTGGCTCTGGCGTAGGCCGGTGGCTACAGCTCCAATTCGACCCCTGGCCTGGGAACCTCCATATGCCATGGAGCGGCCCAAGAAATAGCAAAAAAAAAAAAAAAAAAAAGACTCTTTCTCACCAGACCATGAGTCCCATGGAAGGACTCTGGTTGGCTCTCTTCGGTCTCATGCCCATCCCAAGAACTTATAACCCTGGACAGGGCTGGAGAACCACCATCCAGCAGACCTGGGCCACCGGCCTGTGTCATCAGCAGGGTGTGGTCGATAATCTCACAGAACCTCGGGGCTGGGTGAGGAGCAGCACTTTAGTGGACAGATGCTGAGCAGACAAAAACAATGCCATCCAGCAGTGGTGAAGCCAGAGGGTTACTGAGTCATCACTGTGCATTCTTTGGGGGGTGGGGGGCAGCGTTTCCTGCTTCAATAAAGAGATGAATAACATAGTGGTTTCACCAAGAGGGGACTTTATTTATTTATTTATTTATTTATTTTAGGGCTGTACATGAAGCATATGGAAGTTCCCAGGCTAGGGGTCGAACCAGAACTATAGCTGCCAGCTGCAGCCGCAGCCACAGCAACGCAGGATCCGAGCCACATCTGTAACCTATACCACAGCACGTGGCAATGCTGGATCCTTAACCCACTGAACGGGGCCAGAAATTGAACTTGCATCCTCATGGTCCCAGGGCCACATGTAGCTTAGAGGAATATTTGGACAAGTAGTTGCTGACTGAGTGACTATGGGCCCAGCAGAAAGTCTGTTACATTAAAGGAGGGGAACTAAATATGGTTGGACAATTAGAAGTCGCCGCTTTCTATTGTACACACTCTAGTAGAATTAGTGCTGTAATAAATTTACATGAACTGCTACTCAACCGCTAGAATATCCACAGCCAAGAATACCAAGCGTTGATGAGGTTGTGGAGCAACTGGAATGCTCGTACATTGCTGGTGGGAACACAAAATGGAATAGCTGCTTGGAAAAATATTTAGCAGGACTACTAAACCTACACATACACATTTTCTGTATAGCAATCCCTCTCCCGGGTATAATTCCAACAAAATTAAATGGATTTGTTCACCAAAAGACATGTGCAAGAATGCTCATAGTAGCTCTATTGTTATAATTCCAAACAAGAAACAATCCAAGTGGGCATCAAGCGTAGAAAGATAAAGGAATCCTGGGATATTCCCACAATGGAATACTACTCAGCAGCAAAAAGAGAGGAACTCCGCACAATGAAATGGATAAAGAATCTCTTAGACATCGCTCTGAGCGGAAGAAGTGAGACCTCAAAGAGCCCACACAGAGTTAAAAATGGTGGTGCCTTTCGCTCTTGCTGGAGGCTCTGCCTGGGGTTCTGTCTATACACCATGGGGGTGGATACGTTCACTCTCTGGACCTGGGTGGTGGTCAGCTGAGTATATACATTTGCCAAAAAGTGAGTTCTGCCCTGAGGATTTCTTTCGTTCATTCTTCTTTTTTTTTTGCTTTGTAGGAGGTTCCCAGGCTAGAGGTCAAATCAGAGCTGTAGCTGCTGGCCTACGCCAGAGCCACAGCAATGCTGGATCCAAGCCACGTCTGCGACCTACACCACAGCTCACAGCAACACCGGATCTTTAGCCTACTGAGCAAGGTCAGGGATCAAACCTGTGTCCTCATGGACACTAGTCAGATCTATTAACTCCTGAGCCACGATGGGAACTCATGCCTTGAGGATTTCTGTACCTTTATGTTTGGAGGTTATACCTCAATTAAAAATAGAAAGTGCAAGAGTTTCTCTGTAGCTCAGCTGGTTAAGGATCTGGCCTTGTCACTGCTGTGGTTCGTGCTGCTGCTGTGGCACAGGTTCAATCCCTGGCCCAGGAACTTCTGCATGCCTAGGGCACAGCCAAAAAGAAAAATACAAAGTGCAATGAGAGAAAATTGTTGCAGAGTTAAAAATGGTGGTGCCTTTAGCTCTTGCTAGAGGGCTCTGCCTGGGGTTAGGCATGCCTCCCAGCTCCACTGGAGCCTCATTAATGGGCAAAGGCACTGACAGGTGGAGTTGTGTCCCTGACACCCCAAGGCTTGGGCTCGCCAAGACAAACATGCTGGCAGGGCGTGCTGGCCTTGTTTGTCAGAGAGGAAACAGGGCCAGGTCGGTTTTGTTTCTTCTTCACTGGTTGTGCCCTTCTGAGGCAGGATTTGGACCCCGACATTAGGACTTCCTGGAGGTGCCTCTCTATACAAGGACATGTCAGAAGGTTTTGTGCAGTTACAGGCACTGACCAGACCCTGCTGCTACCCCTCTGTTTCATAGCCACCTTGGCCACCTGGGGGACAGGGAACTCGGCCATCCAGACTCTCCCGTGATTTTTTTTTTTGTCTCTTTAGGACTACACCCACAGCATATGGGAGCTCCCAGGCTAGGGGTCGAGTCGGAACAGTAGCTGCCAGCCTATACCACAACCACAGCAACGCTGGGTCTGAGCTGCATCTGTGACCTCCACCACAACTCATGGCAGCACGGGATCCTTAACCCACTGAGCGAGGCCAAGGATCAAACCCAAATCCTCATGGATACCAGTGGGGTTCATAACCTGCTGAACCACAATAGGAACTCCCCAGACTCCCCTCTGATTAATCAGGGATGGGCAGGCACAAAGAATGAGTCTTCAAAGAGAAAAGTTGGGGCCCTCCTCACCATTGTTCTAGCCCTGTGGTTTTCTCTGCCTATGACTGTTCACTCAGGACAGCCTTCTTCTCACAGCCTCGCCAAGCTCCACTCATTTTCTGTTGGGGTGAGTCTGGGCACCTGCCGTTTCTACTCATTCAAGAGCCTTCATCCTGTCTGATGGAGGCACTCATTGAATCTGAGCGTACTGTGTTTTTGATTTCTCTAGCAGGAAAGCGGAAACAGTCATCTTTGAACACAAACACCACATGCCCACACATGACAATAACCTACCTGTTCTGATCCAGCTTTGAAAGATTTTATGGAGGAGCTGGACCGAAAGGTTCTGCTCTGAGAATCCTGGAATTGCTAGCAGAAATCAAAGTATTTTTATTTTTAGCAGAAATAAAAACTGTTTTCAAATCAGGCCATTGTCTAGACATTATGAGACCAGCAGACCACCTTCCTGGCCCCCACCCTCTGGCCGCCCCCGTGCTCCCCTCTGGGGACACCACAGCCCTCTCCAACAGTTAATGCCTGCCTGCTTGCAGAGTGCTCCACTGGCGTTTCACTCAACAGAACTAAAATCATTTTGAAAGGGAGTATATTTGCCAAGACTGAATTTTAACCAAAACCCAAGGTGATGTTTTCTATTATCGAGGGAAAATACAAGAGCAAATGAGACATTTAGAAGGAGATACTAATGAAAACCAGTTTCAACGGAAACCCCCTACAAGGTAGAACCACATCTATTTATGCTTTAAAATTATTGTGCACACGCCTCAAAAGTAGTCAAATTAAATACAAGTCAACAAAAGAAGAAGTGCCAGCTGAGTTCCCGTTGTGGTGCATGGGAAACAGGTCTGACTAGTATCCATGAAGATTCAGGTTTGATCCCTGGCCTCTCACAGTAGGTCGGGAATCCAGCGTTGCCATGAGCTGTGGTGTAGGTTGCAGATAAGGCTCAGATCCTGTGTTGCTGTGGCTGTGGTGTAGGTTGGCAGCTACAGTTCTGATTTGACCCAAGCCAGAAAACTGCCATGTGCTGAGGGTGCAGATATGGTGCAGCCCTAAGAAGCCAAAAAAAAAAAAAAAGTGACAACCTTCCTTCTCTCTGGACCCCCATTTCTTAGCATCTTAGCACTCTGGTGCTTTTCCTTCTAGGCCTTGTTCCCCCTCAAAGATGTAAATATGCACATATTCTTTTAAAAGATCTGGTATGCAGACTTGTGGTTACCCAAGGTGAGTGGGAAGGAGTGGGGTAGATTGGAAGTTTGGGGTTAGTAGATGCAAACTGTGACATTAGAAAGAATAAGCAATGAGGTCCTACTGCATAGCACGGAGACCTATGTCCAATCACACATGATGGAACACAATGGAGGATAATGTGAGGAAAAGAAGGTGTGTGTGTGTGTGTCTATATATATATAGACACGTATATAAAACTGGGTCACTTTGCTGTGCAGCAGAAATTGACAGAACATTGTAATCAACTATAATAAGAAATTTACAAAAGGGGGGCATATGAGGCCCTTGCTCTCTCCCTTTGCCTCCTTCCTGCCCTGCAGATGGGAGTGATTTCTGGAGCTTGGCAGCCATGTCCAACCATAGAGAAACAAGTATGGTGACAAAGGACCAACAGGAGTTCCTGTTGTGGCTCAGCATTTAATGAATTCGATGAGTATCCATGAGGATTCAGGTTTGATCCCTGGCCTTGCTCACCGGGTTAAGGATCCAGCTTTGCCATGAACTGTGGTGTAGGTTGCAGACTTGGCTAGGATCCTACATTGCTGTGGCTCTGGTGTAGGCCGGCAGCTGCAGCTCCAATTAGACCCCTAGCCTGGGAACCTCCATGTGCCGTGGGTGAGGCCCTAAAAAGACAAAAAACAAACAAATAAATAAAAAGAAAAAAGAAAAAGGACAGGCAGATTAAAGATGGTACCTTGTAGAGAAGGGACTCGCTCGGTTCCTCGTTTGCAACACTAAACAGTGAACCATTCCTGAGGCTAATTCTGGACTTATTAAAAAAAATTATTATCTTGATGATTGAAACAACTATTGGTTGGATTTTCCATGTCTTGATGTTGAAAACCTATTAATTAATAAAATCTCTCTATTACATTTTCAAACCAACCAAACAGACAAAAAGGTGTTATGAATAGATCCCTCTTGCTTTCTGTTACTTATTTTAATGAAATGTATCTATAACTACGTTTCATTCTGCACTTCACTCACGGACACGCTTTGATGGGCATGCTTACAGCCCTGCTTCATTCTTTTTATTTTATTTATTTCTTTATTTTTGGCTTTTTTGGTTGTTGTCGTTGTCTTTTCTAGGGCCACACCCGCTGCATATGGAGGTTCCCTGCCTAGGGGTCTAATCGGAGCTACAGCTCCTGGCCTATGCCACAGCTATAGCAACACAGGCTCTGAGCCATGTCTGCAACCTACACCATAGCTCAGGGGCCAGGGTTCGAACCCACAACGTCATCGTTTCTAGTCGGATTTGCTAACCACTGTGCCACGATGGGAATTCCCTCATTCTTTTTAAAGTCACTGTACACCACTGTCAAAGTAACACGTGCACAAGATAAAAATGTTTTACTCCACCCACAGAGAGGTACATTTTAAAGAAAATTCTCACCCTGCCTCCTATTCCAAGCCCCAGAGGAACCATTTTTGGATTCCGGTAATGAGGTCTGTAAACTCTAACAGAAGGTGCTATGTCTGTTTCCTGCTTTGTCAGCGTTAGACGGTAGCTGACGGATTCTTGGGATGAAAGATGACTCTGCACCTCACATCTCTGGTTCTCTCTAAATTTAAAAAATACGTGTGCTATTTTGGGTTACCTGTTCATCATCAAACATCCGGCTTGTGTGTTTTTCTCACTTGTTTCAGGCCATTTCATTTGAGTGAGATGAGAAATAAACACCCTACACAGCCCATCTGTCTCTTCTGAGGATCATACCTTTCTCTCCCCCATCCTCTTGTCATGGGGTCACTTTTTGCATTTTGCTTTTTCTGTATCGGAATCCATACACGTTGATTTAAAAAGCAGGATAACGGAGTTCCCATCATGGCACTGTGGAAACAAATCTGGCTAGGAGCTTACGGGTTCGAGCCCTGGGCTTGCTCAGGGGTTAAGGATACGGCATTGCCGTGAGCGTGGTGTTGTTTGCAGATGCAGCTGGGATCTGGCGTTGCCGTGTCAAAGGCATAGGCCAGCAACTACAGCACCGATTCGACCCCCAGCCTGGGAGACTCCATATACAGCTGGAGTGATCCTAAAAAGACAAATAAATAAATAAAAAAATAAAGATTTGAGGAGTTCCCATTGTGGCTCAGTGGGTTAAGAACCTGCCAGAGGAGTTCCCGTCGAGGCGCAGTGGTTAACCAACCCGACTAGGAACCATGAGGTTGCGGGTTCGGTCCCTGCCCTTGCTCAGTGGGTTAACGATCGGGCATTACCATGAGCTGTGGTGTCGGTTGCAGACGCGGCTCGGATTCTGCGTGGCTATAGCTCTGGCGTAGGCTGGTGGCTGCAGCTCCGACTGCATCCCTAGCCTGGGAACCTCCATATGCTGCGGGAGCGGCCCCCAAAATAGCAAAAAGACAAAAAAAAAAAAAAAGAACCTGTCAGAGAGTCCCTGTATAGGTCTCAGATTGTGGCTTGGATCCCGCATTGCTGTGGCTGTGGCATAGGCTGGCAGCTGCAACTCCAATCTGCCCCCTATCCTGGGACCTTCCACATGCTGCAGGTGCAGCCATAAGAAAAAAAGAAAAAGAAAAGAAAAAAGATTTGACCTTATTTGGAACCGGAAACATACATCCTGTCTGCTATAGGAAACATTTAAATATCTGGGAACCTCCATGGAAGACACGGTCCTCTTCCAGCTCAGTGGCTCTTCTTCACTTCCTTTCCCACCAGAAGAATCCATTTCTGTATTTACGTACCAGACCGAGGGCCCTTGATCTCAGAGAAGGTGGGTTTCCCATGCCCCTTTTGGCCTAAACTAGTCTCAACAACCCTGGTCTCCCTTGCACCGACTGTTCTGGGGGTGTGGGGCTGTGGAACCCTGTTCTGCATGAGAAGAGGTAAGACGAAATCAGCTGGAGTCTCATCAGGCTTTTTCTCTGGCCCTTTCCTTCCAGTGTGGGAGGCTGGTGCAATGCCAGGCGCTCTGATGGCTATTTTGTAGCTAGGGGACCAGTATGAGGATTCAAAGCCGTTGTGCTAAGAATGAGCACGGAAAGACAAGGCCTGTCTGGCTCAGGAGGGGTCCCTGAGCCAGCACACCAGCTGACTTGTTCTTCTGTGCCACCACGAAACGCCACTGTTGTTTCAGCCCCTCTGAGATGGGTTTTCTCTTATTTGGAGCCACAACAGTGTTTTTGGAAATGTAGTTTTATACATTTCAGCCTGAGTAAAGTGTTAGCTCACATGGACGTATTGATTCCTTTTCGATGAGCTTAAGCCAAGGTGGTTTTCAGTCCTCTCCCCGCGAATCTCGTTTGTTGGCAGGTGGGGATGGGGAGGGGAACTGGAGGATGTCACCTCCTGACAGAAGAGGAGCTTGGAAGCTGCTGGTGGCCCCTTGGGTTGGATCACGGAGTTGGTGTGCACACAGGAGAAGGATCTGGTGGAGCTTGTTCTGTCCTTGAGCTCCAGCTTCCTGTCTGGGGGTGAGGGTCTTCAGCATCAGCCAAGAGCGGGGCGGGGCGCAGTGGGGGGCACTTTTGGACAATCCACGTCTTGGGGTTCATGGAGATACCTCCCCCCCAGGGGGCCCCCACAACTCCCTGGGGTGGCTGGGAGGATGGTGGTGGGGTGGTTTAGAAACATGTCTGCGGAATTCCCACTATAGCTCAGTGGTAACAACCCCACTGATAACCTTGAGGATACAGGTTCGATCCCTGGCCTTGCTCAGTGGGTTAAGGGTCCAGCTGTGGTATAGATCGCAGACACGGCTTGGATCTGATGTTGCTGTGGCTGTGGTGTGGGTCGGCAACTGTAGCTCTGATTTGACCCCTAGCCTGGGAACTTCCATATGCCGCAGGTGCGGCCCTAAAACGTGGAAAAAATAAAAAATAAAAAAATAAACATAAAATAAAATAAAAAAATAAAAATAAAAACCAGAATAACCAGGAGAACAGGTGGGTAGGCACAAGTCTGTCATTGCCCAGCAGAATAAGTGATGGATGGAACCATCCTGGGGAAGGAAATGTCGTCCTCGACCTCGGAGGGGAATGTCCCCAAGGCCAGGATGAGCAGACCCTGCGCTCGCCCCCCCATGCATTCCTTCAAGCTATGCCACTGCTCAGTTTGCTGCTTTTCACTTCTGTTTTCCCAGATTTTCTAATGTTTTTTCCTTTTGAGCATACGCCTCCAGCAGAGCAGAGATTTTCTGTTCCCTCAGTTTGATGCTGCTCATTTCTTGTGACCCCATTTCTTCTTGGAGATGTTCTCCTCAGAGCTGGCTGCTGTCTGTCCTGTTCCTGGCGTGAGGCCGCTTGTTCAGGGCAGGACTGCCTCTGCCCAGGACTGGCTCCCCTGTTCTCCAGGCCCACATCCTAACTGTTAGCTGGCTGCCTCCTTTTGATGGAGCACACACCTTCCCCTCACCCCATGCTCCACCCCATGGCCTGGACAAGATGCACACTCAGAGCAGAATTCTAGGTTGAATCTTTGAAAGGCCTCCCTTCCTTGCTGCTGGGGTCCTGACGGTGGCCATTCTGATTTGCTGGACTCTCTCGTGGCTTCTTTCTCTCTGGAGCTGGTAGGAATCTTCTCTTCCTTTCATGCCATGCCTAGATGTGGGTGTTTTTCATGACTTATCAGTCTAGGAAAACCCATACATTCATTGTTTCCTAATTTCCTTTCCTCTGCTTTTTCTCCCTCTCTGTAACTCCAGCTATTCAGATACTGCTCTTGGTGAATGGATCCTCTAATTTCCTTTGCTTCTCCCTTCTATTATCCATGCTTTTGCCTTTGTTTTACTTTTAGATTCCTTCTTCTTCTTCTTTTTTTTTTTTTTTTTTTTTTTGCTTTTCAGGGCCACACTCACGCCATATAGAGGTTCCCAGGCTGGGGGTCAAATTGGAGCTATAGCTGCCGGCCTACACCACAGCCACAGCAACGCAGGATCTGAGCCGTGTCTGGAACCTACAACACGGCTCAGGCAGCACCAGATCCTTAACCCACTGAGCAAGGCCAGGGATCGAACCCGTGACGTTATGGTTCCTAGTCAGATTGGTTTCAGCTGTGCCACAACGGGAGCTCCACGGTGCCCGATAATTCTTGGTTGTCTGTTCATCTGTAAGAGTAAAGACCGGGCTAGTTGATGGAGGCAGCCGGCTTGGCCTTCCTCTGCCCTTGAGCGTGGGGGGTCCCATAAAGAAAGTTTCCTAGAGCTAATGGTTTCCATCTAGGTTGAGGGCTGTGGGTGCGATGTGAATCTGGCTCTTAGGCTGGGCTCCTTTAGAGTTGATGGATGGCTATGGGGTGCCCTGAGCTAAGCTTCCTACATTGTGCAGTAGGGGCCACACCAGAAGCAGGAATCGAAGCACGGAGACCTGTCCTAGGCTTGAAGGGGAGGGGGGCCGGGCCAACAAGATGCTGGTGTGGCTTCCGGGACTGGGGGAATGGTCAGGCCCACAGCCGCTGCAGCATCAGCCGGATCCTCCCATCAGCTTCTTCCGTCCGTGGGCTGGGTGCGTGTTTGCTCTGAGATGACCCACGTTCCCGAGGCCGGCAGCTTGGAGGCGGAAAGCGCAGAATATAAACCAGTCCATCTCTGGGCTCCAGCCTGTCTGCACTCTACTCCTTTGCATGCATCGCTCTTCCCCAGAGCCTGCCGCTCCCTGGGCTTCAGAGACAGCAGCCTTCCCCAGCCTCCTGAGAGCTGGATGCTCAGCTTGCCCTGGTGTAACCTAAACATGTGTCCACTCGCCTGTGTGCAGTAAAGCTAATCTTCTAACACTGGGCTGTGGTGAAGGAAGAAAGTGTAGTGTTTACTGCAGGTGCCAAGCCAGGAGTCTAGGTAGCTAATGCTTAAAGGGCCTGAACTCGGAGTTTCCGGTGTGTGGCTCAGTGATTACCAAACCCAACCAGCATCTGTGAGACATGGGTTTGATCCCTGGCCATTCTCAGTGGGTTAAGGATCCAGTGTGGCTGTGAGCTGTGGTATAGGTTGCAGACACAGCTCAGATCTGGCGTTGCTGTGGCTGGGGTGGTAGGTCGGCAGCTACAGCTCCGATGGGACCCCTAGCCTGGGAACTTCCATATGCCACGGGTGCAGCCCTAAAAAGACAGAAAAAAAAAAAAAAAAGGTCCGAACTCCTCAAAGTTTTTCAGGGAAAGGTTTTTAACGACATGGTGGGGGAGGGAGTTCTGGGGTGTGAGATCAGCTCGTGGACACTCTTCGGATTGGTGGGTGGGGAGGTAATCTGGGGTCAACATCATCCACCTTCTGGTTTCAACTGGTCTGAGGTCTGTGTGCTTGTGGGCAGCATACAGTTAACTTCCTTCACCTGGTGGGGTTTCAGTATCTGCAAAACAGCTCCAAGGGCATGGCTCAGAATATTATCTACAGTTTTGGAGGAGGAGCTAAAGGTCCTTGACTTCAATGGCTAAACTATTACTATTTTGTCTTGTTTGACTTGTTTCCTTCCTTTTGGCATTTTCTCCCCTCTCTGATTAAATTTATTCTGTAGAATTTGGGGAAGGCCTTGGAGGCTAAAGTTTTTCTACAGACAAGAGGCAGGAAAAGGGAGCTCCCTCTGTGGCACAGTGGGTTAAAGTTCTGCCATTGTGTCCACAATGGCTTGGGTCGCTACCGAGGAGCAGCTTCCACCTCTGGTCCAGTGCTGTGAGTTAAGGATCCAGCCCTGGTGTAGGTCATAGCTCCAGCTTGAATTCAGTCCCTGGCCTGGGAACTTCTATATGCCGTGGGTGTGGCAAAAAAAAATAAAAAAAATGGGCAGGAGGAGAACATGGAGGAGAGTCTGTTCCAGGAAGGCTCCATAGGTTCCTGCCTGGTTATGCCAGCACACGGTGAAATCATGGCACATATAACCATCGTGGTTCTGTGTTTCTGATGGGCTCCCCCCACCAGCCCCCCGGGGGCCCCCCCAAGAGCAATTTGATCACCTAGAAAGTTTAAAATCACTTTTTACGAGGATACTTCTATTTATATCTTTGGTTTCTGTGTGTTCTTTAGATATAATATGGATGGTGTCATGCCTGTTGTGTTTATAATTAAGTACATTAAATATACCTAATACCACTTAATGACTCAAGGCATTTGTCTGCCAGGTGGAACCAGGGCTTTGTTTATCTAGCTGCAACCCTCCGTCATCCTTTAAGAATATGAGTCTCAGGCTCCAAGCTCCCACAGGTCCAGAGAAACATCCTCTCCCTCTGCACCTTATTCACACAGACTGGGTGCATCTTTGCTCCTTTCCTCCTCCTCTGGGCTCCGTCCAGTTTCTGGAGCCATAAACGCAAGGTTTTCCTGAGAGTCAGGAAGAGCTCGGAAGACTATGTGGGTGCATTCATTGATTGCTGTTACCAGAACAATCACCTAAATGCAGAGACCTAATGACCATAAATGACACCATTTGTTTCAGCTGAACACACGTGGTGGCCAGGTCCTAGAAGAAACTCCATAGTCCAACATTTATTTATTTATGTTTCAAATGATTTTGTATGCATATTTCAATATGTAGATTTTACCACGACATAGTTAAAGCATACAAAAAGCCCTGAAAAAGAGGGCAGCCAAGGAGTTCCTGTCATGGCTCAGAGGTAATGAACCTGACGAGTATGTATGAGGACGCAGGTTCCATCCCTGGCCTTGCTCAGTGGGTTAAGAATCCAGAGTTGTGTGCCTGTGGTGTAGGCTGTCCGCTACAGCTCTGATTAGACCTCTAGGCTGGGAACTGCCACGTGGCAGGTGCGGCCCTAAAAAGACAAAAAAAAAAAAAAAAAAAAGAACGCAGCAAATATTTATCAGAAGGACAAAAAGGCTGCCAATTCAGTGAAGCCTCCTCTGCACCCCCTTCAGCTACATCCACCCTGAGAGACAGTCAGAAACGTAGAAACAGTTCATGTGGTTAGCTCAGGGATTCTTGGAGGCCCTTAGAAACCCAGGGGTGAAAGGTTGCAAAATAGCACGCAGTCTCCTAGAAAGACATGAGCCTTTGAAGAATTGCTTTTTCCTATTTCAGAGTTCATTTCCCTGCCCGCTCACAGATTCCTCCCCCTTTCTATGTTTAAGCCTTCCCTGACTTACAGTGAACTCACTGTTTAAATCTGGCCTTCTCTGGCTGGATGTGGCTTCTCTAATTATTGTTCATCACATTCTATTTCCCTGGATCATGTCAAAATCAGATGGTGATTTTTTCCATCTGTTGCCACAATCTGTTCAAACTGTCACATTCCGAGAGCTCTCTGTAAGTTGTATAGCCCAAAAAGGGAAATTAATGAGCTTCCATCAGACTTAATATGGACAGAGTTTTGGGATTCTTGGTCTAGAATGTCAAGTTCAGGAAAATTGCTATTTTCTCCGCTGCCTGTAATGCGTAACACAGAAGTGGCCGGTGAGGCCCAAGCAGGATTCAAATCTGACATGCTCAAAATATTCTTTCCCTTTAATATAGTCATTTTAATAAAGAACCTTCCCATCTGCAGCCCTTTTCTCTTTAACCACTAATATTCTTAGCTTAGACGAATGGCGAAGCCCTTTCATGGGCTATAAATGCCACCCACCTGGATTTGAAGGAAAAATTCCTGTTCTTGAAAACATTTCGTGAGAAATGGGCAGAAGTGGGCTCATTCCACGTGCAGCTGCTCCTATTGTGCAGAAAGCTGGTTTCCTTTCTCATTAAGTAAAGTGGTTTGTGAGGCCGCCCTGTGGATGTGCTAATGGCCTCAGGATCGAGGGGTTGCTGGCGCCAAAGACTTATACATGGGCCAGAGTCACACGTTAGGTCAGAGTCAGCCTGGGAGCGTGGAGCTGGGCCCATAGCAGAGCCCATCAGTGATTTTTTTTTTGTCTTTTTTGTTGTTGTTATTGTTGTTGTTGTTGTTGTTGCTATTTCTTGGGCCGCTCCCGCGGCATATGGAGGTTCCCAGGCTAGGGGTCGAATTGGAGCTGTAGCCACCGGTCTACGCCAGAGCCACAGCAACGCGGGATCCGAGCCGCGTCTGCAACCTTCACCCCAGCTCACGGCAACGCCGGATTGTTAACCCACTGAGCAAGGGCAGGGACCGAACCCGCCACCTCATGGTTCCTAGTCGGATTCGTTAACCACTGCGCCACGACGGGAACTCCTCATCAGTGATTTTTATTGCAAAATGAGGTGGCGTCTTTAGTCACTGCACAGATACAGAATTCAGAAAAGGGTTGCTCTGGAACAAAGCCAGCACAGAGAAGAGGAAGTGATCAGCCTAAATGCATCTTCCAGAAGAGATGTAGGGCAGAGGTACCTGGCCCAACGCTGGGGTGCCCACTGTCCTTTGAAGAGCAGTCCCTGTGGGCCCCCTACCCCCAAATAGTCCTGGAAGCCAAGAGGATCCCCATGCTGAGACCACATGCAGTGTCATTCCCCTTTATAAATGTCAACTGGTAGTAATATATTCTGTATTCAGAAGAGAAAATAGATTCACCCTGTGATCCATAAAAAGCACACTTTGGGGGCTAGCTGACTCATATGTTTACATGTTTATTTTCATTGTTCAATCACCAGCTCTTGCTTTCATTCACTTGTGCGAAACTGCAGCCAGCCCAAGATGCAATCAGTTCCCCTCTTTTCTCCCTGCCCCGCCCCATTTTATATCCAAAGCCACCGTTGCTTGCGAAATGAGGGAATGAATGCTGATCCCTCGAGGGGACCAAGGGCAGTGCTGTCTTTCAGCTGGTTTGCTGTTCCTGCTGCGTGGGTCCACTTGCCCGCCTGAGGTAAAGCCAATCTGCTGACACATGGTTGTGATGAAGGAAAGTATATGGCATTTGTTGCAGGTGCTAAGCAAGGAGTGCCGGCAGCTAGTGCTTAAAACTAGCTCCCCAAAGGCTTTTAGGGAAAGGTTTTTAAAGACAGGGTGAGGGAGGGGTATGATCAGCTCATGGACATTCTTCTTCTTTTTGTCTCTCTTTAGAGCTGCACCTGCGGCATGCGGAGGTTCCCAGGCTAGGGGCCAAATAGGAGCTACAGATGCTGCCCTACACCACAGCCACAGCAACACCAGATTCGGGCCACGTCTGTGACCTACACCACAGCTGACAGCAATGCTGGATCCTTAACTCACTGAGCAAGGCCAGGGATCGAACCCATGTCCTTATGGATACCAGTTGTGTTCACTGACCACTGAGGCACCACAGGAACTCCTCATGGACATTCTTCTGATGGCTTGGTTCCCAGAGTTGAGAGTCATCTCTGATGGAAGAACAACTGGTTGTGAAGCCCTGTCTAGCCCTGGGGATGGACAGACCCTCACCCTCCCTCAGGCCTTAAGTTGTGTCATCACAAGGCAGAAGCATCTTTAGGAAGCAAAACTAAGGACCGGCTAGCTGCTGAAAACTTGCCTTCCAGACCCTCAGAGGAAGCTGTCACTCCAAGCCCCTTGTGCCACAGACCCTCTGGCACCTCAGCCCCACCCCCACGTCACTGGTCTCCGTAGGATCCTTGGCACCTCCCTGGATGTCATGGTGCGCTTAAAGTTACACGTGGCTGTGCAAACTGGAGCTTCTCTTTGTCAACTGGCCCAGTGGTTTAGCCTCAAACACATAATCATGGACATTTTTGAAACTCTGGAGATTGGAAGGATGGATGCGCTTTCTCCATGGAGAGGCCAGCCCTGAGGAGTTGGCACTGATGACTAATTGTGGACACGTCTTCTTGCTCTTGGCAGCACTGAAATGCTGCCTGTTTCTGACCAGATGGTAGTTGAGCTTTGGCTTCTGGAAAGAGACTGTGAGTCTCAGACAGAACCTACCAGAAGGAAAAATGATGACCACAGGGGGTGAGGCTCTGGCACCATGGTCCTCCAGGGTAAGGCATGACTGTGCCCCCAGCTGGCTGCACGCGACAGAGGCCATGAGGCTAGAATGGCACAGCCTGGGCATGAAGTGAGCCCTTCCTTGGAGAAATCGCCTCCTTTTCATGCTGTGTTGTGTCTTAGTGAGGCTTCCATCTGGGTAGGGGAGGGGAGGGGTCCCCAAGATCATCAGATGTTCAGAAATAATTGCAACACTTGAGAGTGAAAACCAGTCTCGGGTTTGGTTTTGAAAGCAATTAGTCTCTTGGAACCTTTGACTCTGGGGGAGGGGGGACTCAGGGAAGCATGGTGCTTGCTGAGCAGGAAATTGGAAGAGGACGGATTTTAACTCCCTGGGCTAAAACTAGGCCATCTTGGCTGTGTGGTCTGCAGCTGGTCTGGAAGCAAATGATTTTCTACCTCCTCCTCTCCATGGAAAAGCCATAGGAAAGGCGTTCCCATTGTGGCGCAGTGGATAACGAATCCGACCAAGAGCCTTGAGGTTGCAGGTTCGATCCCTGCCCTTGCTCAGTGGGTTAAGGATCCAGCATTGCCGTGAGCTGTGGTATAGGTTGCAGACACGGCTCGGATCCCGCGTTGCTGTGGCTCTGGGGTGGGCCCGTGGCTACAGCTCCGATTCGACCCCTAGCCTGGGAACCTCCATATGCTGCAGGAACCGCCCTAGAAAAGGCAAAAGCACACACACACACACACACACACACACACACACACACAAAACCATATGGAAGAAAAATCAAAGTGAGCAGATACACACCAGGGGATGTTGTGATGTCATGTTTCAGGATGGAAATAAACCAGGAAGGAGACTGAGAATAATAGGCAGGGATCTACCCCGAGACGGCCTTGCTGGGCGGGCAACACCTACACAGAAACCAGAGCTTGGGAGGTGCTCGCCATGCAGGGCAGTTGGAAGACATAGTGCCAAGTGGTTGGCAGGCCTCCCACTGTGGAAGGTGGGTGTCTCTGTCCCCTCCCCTTGAATCTGGGCAGGCTAGTGCCTGCTTTAACCAACAGAGATTGGCTGGGGTAGTGCTGCGTAACTTTCTACGCTGGTCATAAAAAGCCCTCTTTGCACTTTTTTTTTTTTGGTCTTTTTATGGTCACACCCGAGACATATGGAAGTTCCCAGGCTAGTGGTTGAATCAGAGCTGCAGCTGCCCATCTATACCACAGCCACAGCAATAGGGGACCTGAGCTGTGTCTGTGACCTACACCACAGCTCATGGCAATGCCAGATCCTTAACCCACTGAGCAAGGCCAGGGATCGAACCCGAATCCTCATGGATACCTGTCGGGTTCATTACTGCTGGGCCACAATGGGAACTCCCCTCTTTTTGCTTTTGTGGAAGCCTCATTCTTGGCCTCTAAGCTGCCAGAAAAGAAGTTGGGGTCCTCTGAGGTCATCATGCTCTGGAAGCCCAAGCCACAAGCTACATGGAAGAGCTTGACTGAGCAGCCCTGCTGAGCACCCGGTGACAGACAGCACGGATGGCCAGCCAGGTGGGAGAGTCACTTGGATATCCAGCCTGGTTGAGCCTGCAAATGACTCCAGCCCCAGCTGGCATCTTTCCATAACCTCAGGAAGACACTCCACCAGGAACTCACTGGTTGAGTCCTCCCAAATTCCAGGCCCATGAAATTGCGAAATATAGTATGACAAAGTGGTATTGTTTTAAGCTACTAGACTGGCTAATTTGTTATGCATGCATGAGGTTGTGCACATGCCTTGGGCTGTGCCTGAGAAGCCCTCAGCTCTCACCTCTTGCTGACCTTGAGGCCCTGTGCCAGCAGGAAGTGAAGGCTAAGGCAGAGTTGTCAGCTGCCTGGCTGAGTGTTGAAGGCTGGGCCTCAAGCCTGTAACTCCTTGGCAAAGACTAGGAGGTTTATCGGTTCCAGGTGTTTGAAGAAATCTCTGTCTAGTCATTAGCTGACCACTGGAGACTAATGGAACAGAGACTTTCATGGCCACACATGACAGTACAGTTTTTTACAGAAAGTTCAGGAAATTCACCAAGCAAAGAGCAATAGTAATCTGGAGGAAGAGGGGAGAATCAGATTTCCGGAGCTGCCACATTGCATTATTTAAAATGCATTTTCAGGAGTTCCCATTGTGGCTCAGAGGTTAACAGACCTGACTGGCATCCATGAGGTCATGGGTTTGATCCCTGGCCTCGCTCAGTGGGTTAAGGATCTGGCATTGCCATGACTGTGCTGTAGGTTGCAGACGCGGCTTATTGCTTTGGCTGCGGCATAGGACAGCAGCTGCAGCTGCCATTTGACTCAACCTGGGAGTCTCCATATGCCACTGGTGTGGCCCTAAAAGACAAAAAGACAAAAATAAATAAATGAGTAAATGCATTTTCAACAACGACAAAAACTAAAAGGCAAAATGCAAAGAAACAAGAAAGGAAAGTGCATATACAAGGCTGACAATAGAAATTATTCCTTAGGAAGCTCAGATATTGGACTTATTAGAGATGGCCATTTAAAATAAGCTTAAGGAAATAAAATATGAGAGTTCTCTGCTGGCTCAGGGGGTTAAGGATCTGATGTTGCCATTGCTGTGGCCCATGCTATAGCTATGGTGCAGGTTTGATCCAGGAACTTCCACATGTCATGGGCACAACCAAGAAACAGATGAAAAAAGGAAATAAAATATGTTTAGGAACTAAAGGAAGTCATATTTAAAGAATTAGAGGGGAGTATGTGAGAAGGAATAAAGAATATCAATGGAGAAAAATTATAAAAAAAGAGAAGTAGAGATTCTGGATGTACTGCTAAGATGTCTAATATTCTAGTGAAAAGATTTACCATGACTGTGATTACTGGGAATGAACAGATCAAAGCAAGATCTGGGAAAAAAACACCATATTCTTTAAAAATTTCTTTGTTTTGCTTTTTATGGCCACACCTACAGCATATGGAGGTTCCAAGGCTAGGGGTCGAATCAGAGCTACAGTTGCCAGTCTATACCACAGCCACAGCAACGCAGGATATGAGCCAAGTCTGCAACCTACACCACATCTCACAGCAATACTGGATCCCCAACATACTGAACGAGGCCAGGGATTGAACCTGCAACTTCATGGGTACTAGTCTGGTTTGTTCCCACTGTGCCACAACGGGAAATCCCAAACCATCACATTTTCAGAAAACAAGGGGCTGAGAACTAGCCCCAGGTGATGCTTCTGTCTTAGGTAGGGTGAGCTGGGAAAAAAGGATGGGGTGGAGTGGGGGAGGATGAGGCAGGCGTCTCTAACCTGCCTTTATGTCCTGTGCTGTGCTGAGTTGGTGTCTGCACACATGGGGCACGCAGGGTTGTCTGTGTCGGCTGATCACGCCCCAGCAGTTGGAGGGTCAGAGAGCTGAACAGCAGGAATGATGAGGAATTCACGGGGTGGAAGCAGGAGGGCATCTGGACTTGGCAAGTTGGTTGGTGACTCAGCACCCTGTTCTGTGGCTGTGGAGGATGGGACCCAGCCTGAAGGAAGTGGTTTGCCTTTGCCCCAGTAGATGCTTCCTTCTGGTAGAAGAGCAGCCGCCATGAGAAGTGGGGGAGACCCAGTGGCTTGGGAGCGAGGCACGGACACTTAGAGCCATTTCACTGGGCATCTTTGGACAGGCAATCACGTTGCCAAGTGCCCGATGGGTGATATCAATGAGGAGACGGAGGCCCTTCCTCAGGGGTTGGGCACCAGCAGGGAGGCACGAGGAAATTGCTGTGAGGCCCACGCGGAGACCAGCCAGGCCTTGCTGAGGGGTCGGGTGCGGCTGGGTTCTGAAAAACCAGGAGAGATCCTGGGGGAACTCACGACCTCTATGTGATGTGAAACTCTCCTTAAGGTCAAAGGGAATCCAGTGCCATGAAACTCCTGGACTCAGTGACTGACAGCTTTGACCAGCTCTCAAGACCAGTAATTCCACATGCTCTCAACTATTGCAGACCTTCTGGCAGACAGTCAGTCCCCCAGGCCATTTCTCCTTCTCCTGCTGCCATAGCCCTGCCTCTGCTCCCCCTGCCTCCCCCCCCCCACTCCGGGCACTCAGCTTACCTGCTGAAGCCAACCATGCATCGGCAAGGTTCTGTCATGTGGTGACTTGGTAGAAATAAATTCCCTGCATCATTCTTCTTTGTGTTACATCTTAGAAAGAATGTGCCGGAGGAGGGATTCAAAGGTTGGACTCCTGTTATCTGTTCATGTTCTTCCTTCTCTAATTCCAAAGACAATCAAGATTTGAGGAGTTCCCGTCATGGCTCAGCAGTTAGTGCAACCAACTAGGATCCATGAGGATGCAGGTTGGATCCCTGGCCTCACTCAGTAGGTTAAGAATCCCCCGTTGCCACAAGCTGTGGAGTAGATCGAAGACGTGGCTTGGATCCAGCGTTGCTTTGGCTGTGATGTAGGCCAATGTCTATAGCTCCGTTTCCACCTCTAGCCTAGGAGACTCCAATATGCAGCTGGAGTGACCCTAAAAAGAAAAGAAAAAAAAAAAGAAAACAAAGATTTGAGGAGTTCCCATTGCGGCTCAGTGGGTTAAGAACCTGCCAGAGAGTCCCTGTATAGGTCTCAGATTGTGGCTTGGATCCCGCATTGCTGTGGCTGTGGCATAGGCTGGCAGCTGCAACTCCAATCTGCCCCCTATCCTGGGACCTTCCATATGCTGCAGGTGCAGCCATAAGAAAAAAAGCAAAAGAAAAGAAAAAAGATTTGACCTTATTTGGAACCGGAAACATACATCCTGTCTGCTATAGGAAACATTTAAATATCTGGGAACCTCCACGGAAGACACGGTCCTTTTCCAACTCAGTGGCTCTTCTTCACTTCCTTTCCCACCAGAAGAATCCATTTCTGTATTTACGTACCAGACCGAGGGCCCTTGATCTCAGAGAAGGTGGGTTTCCCATGCCCCTTTTGGCCTAAACTAGTCTCAACAACCCTGGTCTCCCTTGCACCGACTGTTCTGGGGGTGTGGGGGTGTGGAACCCTGTTCTGCATGAGAAGAGGTAAGACGAAATCAGCTGGAGTCTCATTAGGCTTTTTCTCTGGCCCTTTCCTTCCAGTGTGGGAGGCTGGTGCAATGCCAGGCGCTCTGATAGCTATTTTGTAGCTAGGGGACCAGTATGAGGATTCAAAGCCGTTGTGCTAAGAATGAGCACGGAAAGACAAGGCCTGTCTGGCTCAGGAGGGGTCCCTGAGCCAGCACACCAGCTGACTTGTTCTTCTGTGCCACCACGAAACGCCACTGTTGTTTCAGCCCCTCTGAGATGGGTTTTCTCTTATTTGGAGCCACAACAGTGTTTTTGGAAATATAGTTTTATACATTTCAGCCTGAGTAAAGTGTTAGCTCACATGGACGTATTGATTCCTTTTCGATGAGTTTAGACCAAGGTGGTTTTCAGTCCTCTCCCCGCGAATCTCGTTTGTTGGCAGGTGGGGATGGGGAGGGGAACTGGAGGATGTCACCTCCTGACAGAAGAGGAGCTTGGAAGCTGCTGGTGGCCCCTTGGGTTGGATCACGGAGTTGGTGTGCACACAGGAGAAGGATCTGGTGGCGCTTGTTCTGTCCTTGAGCTCCAGCTTCCTGTCTGGGGGTGAGGGTCTTCAGCATCAGCCAAGAGCGGGGCGGGGTGCAGTGGGGGGCACTTTTGGACAATCCACGTCTTGGGGTTCATGGAGATACCTCCCCCCCAGGGGGCCCCCACAACTCCCTGGGGCGGCTGGGAGGATGGTGGTGGGGTGGTTTAGAAACATGTCTGCGGAGTTCCCACTATAGCTCAGTGGTAACAACCCCACTGATAGATAACCTTGAGGATACAGGTTCGATCCCTGGCCTTGCTCAGTGGGTTAAGGATCTGGTGTTGCCGTGAGCTGTGGTGTAGGTCGAAAATGCAGCTCGGATCTGGCGTTGCTGTGGCTGTGGTGTAGGCCAGCGGCTACAGCTTCAATTAAACCCCTAGCCTGGGAACCTCCATATGCCCCGGGAGTGGCCCAAGAAATAGCAAAAAGACAAAAAATAAATACATAAATAAACGCAGAGGTGGAATACTGGATCATGCAGTATTTTATTTTTAGTTTTTAGAGGAACCTTCGTACTGGTTTCGGTAGTGGCTGCACCAATTTACTGTCAGCAGCGCGTGCCAGTTTCCTTTTCGACGCATCTCTGTGACGCTGGTCATATTCAAATAATAACGACTGAAACGGCCCCATCAATGTCAGCAAAAAGTCAGGATGAATCCATGGACCTGGATACTCTTTTTGCCTGTGTGGGTGGAAAAAAGCCTGAATCTCCAGAAATTCAGTGAGCGTGATGTGCCCCATATGCTTAATCTCTGCTTGAACTGCTGGCTTGAATGTTACTGCCATAGGAACATTCCAAAGAAGTTTAAGGACAGAGAGAAGAAAAGGGAAAGAGAAAGGAACGAGAGACACCAAGAAAAGGTGGCAGGACCACTGGTGTTTCGAGGTGAGTGCAAACTCGGCCTGAGCACAGACGAGCCCCCTCCGGTTTTGGAGCTTGTCTATTCCCAGCTGATGCCCTGCTCTGCAGATTCTCTTTGCAGCCTGCCCTGCTCTTGGGCCACCCCCAGAGCACGTGGGGTGGGAGGTGCATTCTCCCCATCTGCCCAGAGTAGTGCCTTCCAGGCTTGTGTGCAAACACTTATGGAAAGTGGGGCCATTAAACACGGTTTCTGAGGACCCAGCTCCAGGCTCCGAAACTCCAGACACTGTGATTATCATTAATGATTCAGACCAAAGGCCTGCTTAGTCTTCGGTGGCGTGTTTCCCTTGACCCACGCATTCACCTGAAAGATTATTAAATGTAATTTTGTGTGTGTGTGTGTGTGTGTTTTCTAGGGGCCACACCCACGGCATATGGAGATTCCCAGGCTAGGGGTCTATTCGGAGCTGTAGCCGCCGGCCTACACCACGGCCACAGCAATGCCAGATCCAAGCCTCATCTGTGACCTACACCACAGCTCACGGCAACACCAGATCCTTAACCCACTGAGCAAGGCCAGGGATAGAACCCGCAACCTCAAGGTTCCTAGTCGGATTCGTTAACCACTGAGCCATGACAGAAATTCCCCTATTAAATGTAATTTTTTTTGAGTCTGGAGACCTAAGTGATGGGTTCCAAAGTTTTCACCATTTCATCCATTTCTAAGCTTTCACAAATATTAGGAGAAGGGAGGAGAGGTGGAAGAAGACCAGGGATGACGGTTGAGAACCTGGGGCGCAGGTGGAGCAGTGATGGAGAGACATCCCCGGGCACAGACTGGCAGACCTCCAGTCACTTATTCCCCAGGGACAAAGCAGCCAAGCTTCTGAGTTATCAGTCTGTTTTGGGTTTTGAAATCCTTCTACTCAGGACTGACTGACTTCACTCAGGTAACATCTCAAAGATTTAACCAAGAAGAGAAGACATTGAATTTTGCTATTCCCAAAGCCTTCTGTGAAATTCCCTAGTACATCTAAATGGCTGTCCTACCTAAATCTTACCTGAATTTTCACCCAATCATTTTCTTTCTTTCTTTCTCTTTCTTCTTTCTTTCTTTCTTTCTTTCTTTCTTTCTTTCTTTCTTTCTTTCTTTCTTTCTTTCTTTCTTTCTTTCTTTCTTTCCTTCTCTTTCTTTCTTTCTTTCCTTCCTTCCTTCCTTCCTTCCTTCCTTCCTTCCTTCCTTCCTTCCTTCCTCCCTTCCTTCCTTCCTTCCTTTTCTCTCTCTCTCTCTCTCTCTTTCTTGCCTGTGCCTGAAGCATGTGGAGGTTCCTGGGCCAGGGAATGAACATGCTCCACTGGAGTGACCTGAGTCATAGCAGTGGCAATGCTTGATCCATAACCCACTAGACCACCAGGAACTCTGCAATAATTTTTTCTCTCTCTCTTTTTTGTTTTTTTAAGGCTGCACCTGCCACATATGGAAGTTCCTGGGCTAGAGGTTGAATTGGAACTGCAGCTGCAGACCTAAGCCATAGCTACCTCAACTCCAGATCCAAGCCGCCGATGGGACCTACACTGCTGCTTCAGGCAATGCCGGATCCTTAACCCACTGAGCAAAGCCAGGTCTCGAACCTGCATCTTCACCAATCCTAATCAGGTTCTTCACCCACTGAGCCGCAATGGGAACTCAGGAAATATGCTTTTATCTTGTTTAGCTCTGCAGATTTCAGGACTTAAGACTGCAGGTAGTGTGAAATACTACACATGGTGTAGTATGATCCCATTTAAAAAACCTCTGTAGATGTGTGTGTGGGTAGGATGTATGTAACGATGAAAACTTTTCCTTGGAGTTCCCGTCGTGGCGCAGTGGTTCACGAATCCGACTAGGAACCATGAGGTTGCAGGTTCAGTCCCTGCCCTTGCTCAGTGGGTTAACGATCCGGCGTTGCCGTGAGCTGTGGTGTAGGTTGCAGACGCGGCTCGGATCCCGCGTTGCTGTGGCTCTGGCGTAGGCCGGTGGCTGCGGCTCCGATTCGACCCCCTAGCCTGGGAACCTCCATATGCCTCAGGAGCGGCCCAAGAAATAGCAACAACAACAACAATAACAACAACAACAAAAAGACAAAAAAAAAACTTTTCCTTCTCTTAACTGGATAGGCAGAATCTCTCAGCTGTCTCTTGCTGCAAAACAAACTACTGCAAGAACTTGAATCATAAACCAGTAAATATTTGCCGTCTCTTCTGGTTTCCGTGGGTCAGGAATTTGGGAGTAGTTAGCTGAATGGTTTAGGCTGTGATCACTTCTCGAAGGAACGATCGGAGCTGGAGGACCCACTTCCAAAGTGCATCTCCACACAGTCCTGCCATTTGTGCTGGCTGTTTGCAGGAGGCATCAGTTCCTCTCCACAGGCCTGCTTGAGCATTTTTATGGTTGGCTTCCCCAGAGCAAGGGATCCCCAAAACAGCTAGACAGAAATGACGTCTGTCATGACCTAGCCTTGGAGGTCACACACAGTCACGTCCTATGCATGACGGAACATGAGGATCAGGAGGTGAGAACAGTGGGACCAACCTGGGGGCTGGTTACCACAGGAGGAAAATTCCTTGGCTCCTTGGGGCAGGGCATGGGGCCTGAGGAGAATAAACAAAATGCACAAACCAGTGTAAGAAATGGAAAGGCAGAGTTCCTGTTGTAGCTCAGAGCTAATGAACCTGACTAGTATCCCTGAAGACTCGGGTTTGATCCCTGGCCTCTCTCAGTGGGTGAAGGATACAGTGTGGTTGTGAGCTGTGGTGTAAGTTGCAGACACAGCTCAGATCCCGCATTGCTGTGATGGTGGTGTAGGCTGGCGGCTACAGCTCCGATGGGACCCCTAGCCTGGGAACTTCCATATGCCACGGGTGCAGCCCTAAAAAGAAAAAGAAAAGAAAAGAAAAGAAAAGAAAAGAAAAAGAAATGGAAAGGTCAAGCTATTCCTGATGAGAGCAGCAGGCACAGGGAAAGGAAACGGTGGGGGAGGGACAAGAAGCGTGTCGGGTCCAGGGTGGTGGTGGGGGCGGGGATACACCACAGGGTGAGCTCTGAGGGCTCAGTGAAGACCAGGGATGCTTTGCAGAAGCCTGGGTGCAGACAACCACGTAAGCATCAGTCCTCCCGCTGAACATTCGTAGAACTGACCCTCTTCCTCCTGGGCACTGGAGCCGAAGGGGGGCGTGTTTGCCGTGGAGTCCTTGGGAGCTCACTGTCAAGCATCCCCAGCTGATGGTGACGAGGTTGCCTGCTGACTAGCCTCCATGGCCACCTGCCTCCACCTCCCAGGCTGAAGAGGTTTGGGGTGGCTACTCCCTGCTGTGTTTGAAGTCTCCAAAGTGGAGGGTTCGCACATGGAAAATTTTCCGTTTCCATTTTTTATTTTTTATTTTTGTCTTTTTTTTTTGGCCTCACCCATGGCATATGGAGGTTTCCAGGCTAAGGGTCTAATTGGAGCTACAGCTGCTGGCCTACACCACAGCTCAGAGCAACGCCAGATCCCTAACCCACTGAGTGAGGCCAGGGATCGAACTCGCAACCTCATGGTTCCTAGTCCGATTCATTTTCACTGCACCATGATGGAAACTCCCCGTTTCCACTATTTAATCTACAGAATGAATATCTGGCTTGGTGCAAACACTGGGAGGATGTGCCCACCCTGGGGTGGTGCCCAGCTAAGTGGGATCAGGGGCTTTGTCATCTCGGCCAGCTACACCCACCCCCACTGAGGGACAGATGGCTCTGAATGGCAGAATGAAGATTACATGCAGGCTTTGTCAGGGGAGAGAAGGCAGCGGACAGTGTGAAAACCTGCACTGTCTATTAGACCTATGGGAGGCCTCTCCCAAATCACAGGAGCAAGATTTACGTGAAAGGGGGACTTACACCCACACTCACTACAGCAAACACTGCCCTAGGGGTATAATGTCCACTGAACACTAACCAGTGTGGTTAAGGCCAGTATCCGTTTTTCTCTTTAGGGCTGCAACGCAGGGGATATGGAAGTTCCCAGGCTAAGGGTCAAATCAGAGCTGTAGCTGCTGGCCTACACCAGAGCCACAGCAACGTCAGATCCAAGCTGCATCTGTGAACGGCAGTGCAGCTTGTGGCAATACCAGATCCTTAATTCACCAAGGAAGGTCAGGGGTCGAACCTGAAGTCTCACAGAGAAAACGACGGGTCCTTAACTTGCTGAGCCACCATGGGAACTCCAAGGCCAGAATTTTTTTTGGTCTTTTTTAGGGCCACACTCGTGGCATGTGGAAGTTCCCAGGCTAGGGGTCGAATCAGAGCTATAACTGCCGGCCTGCACCACAGCCACAGCAATGCCAAAACCGAGCCACCTCTGTGACCTCACAGCAACACCAGATTCTTAACCCACTGAGGAAGGTCAGAGGTCAGACTCACATCCTTATGGATACTAGTTGGGTTCGTTACCACTGAGCCACAGCAGGAACTTCCAAGGCCAACATTTTTAGCAGATCATTCAAAAATATTTTTTCAGCTTTGTCTCATCCACGGAAAGGTTTTCTGTGTTTTGTAATGTATGTAAAACACAAATACAGTGGTTACATGTCATAATACACACACATACACGTAAGTATGCTCTCATCTTTCCACTGACAGTGGTGCAAGACCCCAAACTGTGGGGGGCCCTTCTTCCTGTCTCCTCCCACCTTTATCCTCTGTCCCCAGCAGACAGGGTGGGCTTTCCACCCTGGGGTGTCCCACTTGGCCACCACCTTTGGCAGGCGGGGAGCCTGGAGGGAGCTTTGCCCTGATTCTCTGGTCTTCCCTTCCGGCCATGAGTCCAGCCTCTGAGGTTGGGCAGTTGTCAGAGTGTGAAGGGCCAGACTCAGGCCCAGGTTGGGAGACAAGGAGGGAAGAAATCCTCGTCCGGATCATAGCCGCACCAATTCACAGAGCTTCACTGCTTGCACCATGCTCCGTGAGCCCCAGGAAGCAGCAGCTCTGCCTACTGTTAATGCCACCCTGCGCGTGGTACCTGCTCCATTCCTGGGGCACCCTGTCAGCTTTGGGCTTACCCCTGGTACCCTCTGCAACCCCACCCCCACTCCATCCTCAAGGGCCATTCTTTGCTGTGCTTCCCAGCTTGCTCTAGCCTGGCTAAATCATTTGGTGGTGGCTCTCCAGGAACCCATCCCAAACTGCGGACACTAAGACCCACCGCCAGCTCAGAGCTTGCCCCTCATCCTTATGACACTGCCCTGACTTCTTCCAGCCCAGGAGGGTGGGGCACAAGGTGAAAGCTGCAGCAGGGGTCCTGTCGGCCTTCAGGGTGACTGGTGTCCCAGGTCAGCTGAGACTAGCCCCCTACCCCACGAGGTCATGGGTCCTTCCCGCCCCTGCCTGGGGCAGGTAGTGGAGCTCTGGAGGATGACGTGCTAGGCATTTCAATGTCAGCTTTTGAGGATGGGCAGGCAATGTCCAGGTGCCCCCCTGTGAGCTCCGGTCTCTGCCTCTGTCTGTCGTTACTATAAATAGGAGGTCTCTTACACTAGCCCCCACCCCTGAATCCAAAGCTGCTCCCATCTCTGGTCTGCAGGGCCTCATAGGAGATGCCCTGTTCAGGTGATCATTCTGTCTCCGAGTGTCGGATTAGACCACCGGGCAGATCACTGCCCAGCTTCTCCACGATGCCCTTCGTGACCTACAGAATGCAGGTGGAGGGTCGGCCAGGCTCTCGGGGGCTGGGACGCAGCAGACGAGGCCAGTCCTTGGCACTGGGACTTACAAGCCGAGTCTGGCTCTTTTCTGAACTGCATTGGTTACTCCTGGAGGGTCTGACTTCGCTCTGCTCATCTCTGGTGGGGGAGGGTCTCTGGGGATCGGGGTGACCAGGGGTCTTCCTAGACTGTGTTCCCTGCCCATGAGGACTTTCTCCTGCTGGGGATGGTACTGAGTTAGGAAGCCATGCCCAGGAAATCTCTCCTGGAGCCCCAGGCCTTTCTGCAGGTTCTTGGCTGAAAGTCATCCTTTCTCCCTGTGTCACAGCTGCTGCTTCTTCTTCCTTTTTTTTTTTTTTTGTATTTTCTAGGGCTGCACCTGCGGCACGTTCCCAAGCTAGGGGTCTAATCGGTGGCGTATACACCACAGCCCCAGCAACGTGGGATCTGGGCTGTGTCTGTGACCTACATCACAGCTCACGGCAATGCCGGATCCTTAACCCACTGAGCAAGGCCAGGGATCGACACGCAACCTCATGGTTCCTAGTCGGATTCATTAACCACTGCACCACGACGGGAACTCCTGTCCCAGCGTCTATGGTCAGTGTTTGGAAGATAAGAACAGATACATGTGAGGCCAGATGTTCAGTTTGGCTCTTCTCTGGGGGCTGTTTCCTGGACCACGAGGCAATTCTTGGTGTCTGGACATGCCTGGATCACTTCTAGTTGGAGGAATCGTTCTCCAGGTAGCTCTGGGGACAGGGCCCTCCCCTCGTGTTAGGAGTCAGCCTGCATCACTCCGGGGCCTGGTCCCCAGAGCCATTGTATGTGGGGACACCACTCCCTGGTGGCCAGTCCTGGGTAGGCTCACAACCTCTGTCCTGGAGTTTTGGCCTGTCCCCTCTGGAGGACAGTTGCCTCAGGCTGTCTGCTTCCCTGGCCTTAGAATCTCTGGATGCAGCATAGCCAGCAACCAGCACACACATCCCAGCCCATGAGCCTATTTTTTTTTTTTTTTTGTTTTCGTTGTTGCTGTTTTGCTTATAAGGCCTTACCTATGGCATATGGAAGTTCCCAGGCCAGAGAATGAATCTTGAGTCGCAGCTGTGACCTATGCCACAGCTGTAGCAACACCAGATCCTTTAACCCTCTGTGCCTGGCAGGGGATTAAACCCACTGTACTCAAATTCTATTTTTGTCATTTTTTAGGGCTGTACCCATGGCATATGTAAGTTCCTAGGCCAGGGGTTGAATCAGAGCTGCAGCTGCCAGTCTCCATCACAGCTACAGCAATGCCAGATCCGAGCCGCATCTGTGATCTACACCTCAGCTCACAGCAACTGAGTGAGCTGTGGTGGATCCTTAGCCCAGGGAATGTGGCCAGGGATTGAACCTGTGTCCTCGTTTGAGCTGCAGCGGGAACCCCCCCAAGAGTATGCTTTACTTTTATTTGTAGTTTTGTTTGTTTGTTGCATTCTTAGCCACTTGCTTTTTCCAAGAGCCTGTTTTAAACATGGTAGTGGCAACATCAACCACAATGGGGTTTCCAGACATAGATGAAAATGTGGTCCCATACACTATTTGGGCTGTACTAACATAACACTAAAGTCTATTTGCTGTTTGAAATTCACATTTAACTGGCTGGCCTATATTTAATCCGACAGCCCTAACTGCGCCATCTTGGAATCCGGTTTCTGCCACTGAATGGCCTGAGAGCTGCCTGAATTCCCTGAGAGCCTCAGTTTCAGACTCTGTAAAGGAGACATGACAGCTCTGCCCCTCGGAGCTGTGATCATGATAACAGGTAGGCATGTGAGAGCTTTCTAGCTGAGCACCCAGCTCTCCTGGGCAGCTATCCTTCTCCGGGCAGGGAGAGGGACTCCGAGGATGCTCCATGGCTTGGACTAATGCTGGAAACAAAGGTGCCCGTGTACACTTGGAATTCCTGACCGGGATTTTCTGTGCACCACCCAATAGGCCCCCTGTAAGTTCACTTGATTATCGCTGCCTTGAGCACCTGTTGTGAAATGATCTGAGAGTGACAGTCAAGAGTTGTCACATTGAGAGTTCCGGTTGTGGCTCAGCAGGTTAAGAACCTGACGAGCACCCGTGAGGATGCGGGTTTGATCCCTGGCCTCAATCAGTGAGTTAAGGATCTGGTGTAGGTCGCAGATGTGGCTCAGATTCCTTGTTGCTGTGGCTGTGATGGTGCCACAGGCTGGCAGCTGCAGCTCAGACCCAACCCCTAGCCTGGGAACTTCCACATGCTGTGGGTGTGGCCCTAGAGGAAAAAAAGAGTTGTCACATCAGAGCTGCTCCATCAGCCTGGAGGTGGCCCCCTCCCTCAGTGCACTGCACAAGACTGGAGGTGAGTCCCCTCCATGTCCTCCACTCCTGGCAGTCCTGGATGGTGACCCTGATACCTACAAGAGCCAGTGGCCACAGTCTAGCACCTTCCTTGCTCATGTTGTAAGCAACACTGTCTAATCTTCATCACCAGGGGCAGGGCCAGGCCATGAGTGTATGGCCGCTGTGGCATCCTGAGCCTGCAAGCTTTAGCCTGCCAAGTTAGCATGAGGAAGTCCTGCTGCTTCAGAGACTGAGCATTTACATTGGGAGATACTGCAAGGCTGCTCCCAGGGCTTTTCAGTTGCCATGGTGACTGATAAAATTGTGGCAGCACCTCAGATGGTTGACAAGATGTAGTGTCTGGTGCTGTCATGGGTACAATGTGCTCAAGGCTGGATCTTAACGTGGTGTCTGTGGCTTGGTACCAGGAAGGATGGGGGATGGAAAGGCTTCCCCTGGCTCAGGTGACAGTTCCACCCCTGTAATGGAGGTGGTGTTATTATAGCTCAGAATAGGCCATCCACGAACTTATCGTTTTAATGAAAAATCCACACAGCCGACAATGGAGAGGAAATTGAGAGCTAGACTCAGGGGCAGAGAAGCCTTTGAAATGATTCAATCCAGTGATTCTTAACAGTTGTGTCCAGCTCACTTACCCTGACACCTTGGGAGATATTTATAAGAAATTCTACCAGTTAACTGGATCTCCTTTTCTCCTTGTTTTTGAGGCCTTCATTATACCAGTTTTCATGTTCAGCTCTATTCTTTAATGGCTTCCAGAACTCAGTCTTTTTCATTTTGCTTGATTTTCACTTGGGGATGCTTGATGATTAACAAAACAATGTTTATCCATGTCATTTCATGGCTAAAAAAGCAATATTCATCCATTAGCAACGTGTAAAGAAATGATCTCGGTCAGCCATGGTCTCCAGGTAGGGGTTGGGTACCACATCCTCAGATATCTCCCCACCAGATTTGGATGAGAAGAGCAGTTTTCTGCTCTGAGGAGGGAGGTCCACATCCCGAGACTTTCGTGGATGCTGCCCAGGGGCCACAGGGGAGGACTCTACTGAGAATTAGACGCCTGATTTCGGCGGGGCTCCATCAGGTCTGGGTAACAGTCTGGGATCCATGGCGCAGCAAGGTGAAGGCGTCCCGGAATCTCAGCACACAAACGGTCTCTGAATGTTCTCCGTCAAAGAGTTGATGGGTCTTTCGGGAAGTTCCTGCCATGAATAATTAAACTGTTTCCTGGAATAGTGGAGGATGCTAATGAAGACGAATATGAGAACAAAGCCCTGCTCAGGTAGATGGTGGGCCCTGTGTGTGTGTGTGTTTCTGGTTCCCGCAGGACATATATGAACATATGTTGATATCATTTTGCACATGCTTGCTTGGGTTATGATTTATGACAGTTAAAATGGATACCAAAAACAGTACTGGAGATTGAAAACATTGCCTTCTGCTTGGCACATTCCTGCTTAAACACCTCTGGGGCTCCACGTCCACCAAATCCCAGTCTCTAGGGGCCCCTTTGGCTCCTGGGGACCCCAGCACTTGCCCCTCTGTGCAGCCAGGGTCTCATGAGTTTCCCGGTACCCACTGCCCTTCTCTCTGTGCAGCACATGGTGACTCTCCCCCGACCCCATCAGGGCCAGCCTGGCCTCCTCCTCCAGGAAGCCTCCAGCTTCCTCTTTCCAGTCGTGAGGAACATGTCAGCATGCTGGGCCCACGGGTCCCCACTTCCTGAGAGCCACACCTGCTTCTGAGAACATGCTGTCTGCACACTACTGCTCCTGCTGTGTAAGGTACATTCCTGCAGGGCCTGGGATGAGTATAATGGGTGTGCAGGGCTGTGTGTGAGTCTGTGGTGTAGGGCTATGTGCGTGTCTCTGTGTGAAGATGTGTGTGTGTTTGTAGATGAGACTCTGTGTATGTCGGAGCTTTGTTGGGTTTCAGGTTGGAAATTAGTGCAGAATACTCATTAAGAGAGTGACAGTTTTTTTTTTTTTTCCTTTTGTCTTTTTAGGGCCACATCCACAGCATATGGAGGTTCCCAGGCTAGTGGTCTAATCGGAGCTGTAGCTGCCAGCCTATGCCAGAGGCACAGCAATGCCAGATCTGAGCCGCATCTGTGACCTACAGCACAGCTCACAGCAATGCCAGATCCTTGACCCACGGAGCGAGGCCGGGGATCGACCATGCATCCTCATGGATGCTAGTCAGATTGTTTCCACTGAGCCGCGAAGGGAACTCCTCCTTTTTCTTTATGTTTCTTTCTTTCTGTCATCAAATGAATATTTATATCCCTCCAAATCTCCATGTTGAAGCCCTAACCCCCGGTGAGATGGTGTCTGGAGGTGGGTCTTCAAGAGGCGATTAGGGTTAGATGAGGTCACGAGGATGGGACCCCTGTGATGGAATTAGTGCCCTTAGAAGGAGAGACACCAGAGCCCTCTCTCTTTCTGTCACTTGAGGATACAATTAGATGATAACTCTCTGCAAGCCATGAAAAGGATCCTCACCAAAACCCAACCAGGCTGGCGCCCTGACCTTGACCTTCTAGCCGCCAGGACCGTGTGAAATGAGTATCTGTTGTTCAAGCCTCTTGTCTATGGTACTTGGTTATGGCAGCCCCAGCTCATGGAGGCATTTTCTTTTTTTACTTTTCTTTTCTTTTTCTCTCATCTTTTCCTCCTTGATCTTTCAGTCGTATGCTTTCCTCCCTCGTCATCTTTGTCATAATGCTACCATAGCTACCACCATGCCAAGACCTTCACTGGCCAGGTAGGCTCCCAGGTATTTGCACAGAATATTGGCTTTCAGGAAGTTCCCGTTGTGGCACAGTGGAAACAAAGAGCAGCTTCAGAAACTCCTGTCATGGCTCAGTGGTTAATGAATCCGACTAGGAACCATGAGGAGGCGAGTTCAACCCCTGGCCTCATTCAGTGGGTTAAGGATGCGGTGTTGCCGTGAGCTGTGGTGTAGGTCACAGACACGGTACGGATCCCGCGTGGCTGTGGCTGTGGTGTAGGCCAACGGCTGTAGATCTGATTTTACCCCTAGCCTGGGAACCTCCGTGTGCCTCAGGTGCAGCCATTAAAAAAAAAAAAAAAAATTGGCTTTCGGACTCTTTATCCTCAGGTGATTTGCTGCTTCTTTAACTCCAGTGTGTTTCCTATCTGAATTTCCTTAATCAGATCTCAGTATTCCCAGGTATGATTTTTCTCTCCATAGTTAGGCAGTGCCTCCTTTGGGGGCATTATTTCAGTTCTAATGAGTGGGCGGTTTCCTTCCCATGTCTGTATCCATGTTGGCAGACAGACTTTAACAGCCAAGAATCACTTTAAAGAGCATCCTGTACTTTGCACATTCCTTCTCCAACTTGGACTTGACAAATACCCAGTGAGGTAAGTGTCAGAATCTTCATTTTACGAGAGAATTGAGGTTTGTAAATATGAAGGGACGTTCTCAGGACTTCCTGGCTGCTAGGTGGTGGAGCAGGATGGAGGACCGAGTTTCTGGGCGCAAGGGGGTTTATGGTTCATGAGGAAGAAAGGTTGCAGCAAATCCAACTGATGTCCCCTGAGCAAGAATTTGGGAAAAAAAGGAGTTCCCATCGTGGCACATCGGGAACAAATCCGACTGGGAGCCATGAAGTTTCAGGTTCGATCCTTGGCCTCACTCAGTGGGTTAAGGATCTGATGTTTCCTTGAGCTATGGCTCGGATCTGATGTTGCCGTGGCTGTGGTTTGGATGGCAGATGTAGCCCCAATTGGACCCCTAGCCTGGGAACCTCCATATAAGGTGGGTTTGGCCCTAAAAAGCAAAAAAAAAAAAAAAAAAAGAATTCGCCAAAAAGCCTTAATATTTGTCTATACTTTACAAAGAAGACTCTTAGAATGTGGAGGTTTTTTTTTTTTGTTTGGTTGTTGTTGTTTTTTTTTTAAGGGCCGAACCTGTGGCATATGGAAATTCCCAGGTTAGGGGTCGAATTGGAGTTGCAGCTGCCAGCCTACACCACAGCCACAGCATTGTGGGATCTGAGTCACATCTGCAACCTACACCACAGCTCACGGCAATGCCAGATCCTTAACCCACTAGGCAAGACCGGGGACTGAACCCACGTCCTCATGAATACTTGTCAGCTTTGCTACCATTGAGCCATGATGGGAACTCCCAGAATGTGAAGTTTTGAAATAGACACATTGACATTGTGATATTCATCTGTGACGCCAGGATCAAGGTCACACCAGGAAATGTTTAATAATTCCTTGGGTCGAGGGGGGCAGCGGGGGAGGGGGTGGTGCTGGGCGACTTACAGGGCATGTGGATTTCTGTGGACTAAATACCTCCCCCTTGGCTGATTTCAAGCTACCAATGTGACGTCACTAAGGCAGTGTTGGGGAGATGTGAGTAGCTCATTATCATATATTATTTCTACCACACAGACACAATAGATGCAAATGTTTTTAGGAGCATAGGAAATAGAAAACCATAGTTAAGAAATGGTTGGTACTGAGGGTTTATTACCTTTGTTTTGAACACAATTTAATTCCAAGTTTATATAATTTGATTATTCATGACAGCTGTGTTTAACAACCAGCTTGTGAGATGGCTGCAAATCTAGCCACTGGCTCTTGGGGCCCAGGAGAAGCTGGTTCCAGCAGCGGGCTGCATACGTCCCTCAGAGTAGACTGATTTGATAGCAAAGGCTGGGTTATACAATTCAGTGCCGTAGTGCTTTAACTGGGACTACACAATGGGACCTGACCAGCTGGGCACCAGCTCAGGGAGGACCATCCAGGAATCACTGAATTTCAGGGGACAACTGCTGCTTCCGCTGGCTTCAAACCCTGAGACGGCCGCCCAACCCATCTTCCCAGGGAGCTGAGTAAAACTGTGCCCCTCTGAGGAAGTGAGAATAGAAATTATAGATGCGTACTTTCAAAGTGATGAAGTCATTTTAATATGTCAACTAAGATAAAAGTTATATATACTGTATTTTGCCCATAGTGCCATTAGTAAATAGAGATTAAAACCAGCTTTAACCTTGCAACGTTAACTCATATATGTTGTTTTCATTTATTCATTCGTTTCTCAAAAATCAAATGATTTCAGAGGGAACTTAGTCTAATTGCTTTTGTTTCAACTGTAGACAAGGGAGCACAAGGACACCATGTACGTGAGCATTAAGAAAATAAATTGTTTTTTGTTTTTTTGTCCTTTTGCCTTTTCTGGGGCCGCTCCCGTGGCATATGGAGGTTCCCAGGCTAGGGGTCTAATTGGAGCTGTAGCCGCTGGCCTTCGCCAGAGCCACAGCAACACAGGATCCAAGCAGCCTCTGCAACCTACACCAGAGCTCACGGCGACACCAGATCCTTAACCCACTGAGCAAGGCCAGGGATCGAACCCGCAACCTCATGGTTCCTAGTCAGATTCGTTAGCCACTGAGCCACGACGGGAACTCCAAGAAAAGAAATTGTTGAATGTTAATGTTAATAATTTTTCTGCAGAGACTGAGTCATTTTGGATAATAACTTAAAGTTTTATGAAAAATGTTCAGCACTTAAATGTGCTTATTCTGCCTTTAAGAGAAAATAAAATTCCTTACTTTTTAAGTAAATGAATCTTTTTTGCTTTTGTTTTAAAAAGTTCTCCAGAAGGTTTTGAGTTTGAATCTTTGTCTGGGACCTGATTTTTCCTTTGAGTTTTGTTGTGTGTGTGTGTGTATTTTTTTTAAAACATTTGTTGTGATGTTTTTTGTTTTCATTTTTTGCTTTTTAAGTTGTGCTGACACCAAACACATCCAGTTTATAATCTGTACATTGGAAAGCTGGTATTACTGATATAGAACCAATCATAACATTTATAGGGTTTACAGGGTTTTTATTTTTGGTTTTTTGTTTTGTGACGTGTGAATAAAAGGTGTGTTTACTCATTTTCCCTAAAAAAAAGACAAAGAAAGAAATTATGGGTATGGATAATCAGAATTGGAAGAGAGAGCATGAAAAAGCCAACTGAGATCCCCGGAACTGCCACTTCTGTAACTATTGACATGGGCTGATTTTGTGTGTTCTCATTATTGAGTGTGTGGAAATGTTCCACCTGCTGTTTGTTTGAAACCTTCAAGAGCAACTGAGACCATTGTCTTGTGATTTTAATTCTGTTTAGGAGAGTTTGCATGTGCAGTCAAATTTTAGGCATATCTGATTTAACTTGAAATGTGTTGTTTACTAGCTGTGAGGGCTGGTGTGTGTGTGTGTGTGTTTAGAGTGGTGGCTTTCAAAGGCTGGTCTCCAAATTCTCAGATTCCTCCCCAGACCAGCTGAGGCAGAAACTCGGGGTGGGGGCAGGGGAGCGCATTTATTTTAATAAGCAACCCTCTCCTCTGCCCCAAGGGGTTCCAATGCCATGCACACATTTGGGCACCATTTCTCTACAGGGGACTGTTAACTCCTTAAGGAAAGTAAATTGCTTATTGGCTAAAACATCAAAGGAGCAGACATGTCTCTCAATGCTCAAAGCTCTTGGACATTTAAGGAGCCTGTCCATGCTCTTCCGGAGGGTTTCCCACCAAACCCTTGGTTCTCCCTGGTCCTCCCACATTTTTCCCTTTAGTAAAGAGCAGGATGAAGTAACTACACTACAGCAATTTCCTTTCTAGGTTTGGGGAATCGGGCTCTGAGCTTGCCATCGGCCAGAAACTTCAGGATCCCAATGCTAGGATCATCCATCAGATATTAATTTTTATTTGTTCTCTCTCCATTTCCCTTGACCCTGTTCTAAGCAAAACATCGAGTCCTGTATTGCCTTATCGTCTTTTTTTTGTGTGTGTCTTTTGAGGGCTGCACCCACCAGCATATGGAGGTTCCCAGGCTGGGGGTCCAATCGGAGCTGCAGCTGCCAGCCTACTCCACAGCCACAGCAACACCAGATCCAAGCTGCATCTTCAACTCACGTCGCAGTTCACAACAATGCCAGATCCTTAATCCACTGAGCAAGGCCAGGGATCGAACGTGCCTCTTCATGGTTACCTGTCGGGTTCATTATCACTGAGCCACAGTGGAAACTCCTGCAGATATGTTTCATTTCATTTTTTAATTTATTTCATTTTATTTTATTTTTTTGCTTTTTAGGGCCACATATGTGGCATATGGAAATCCCAGGTTAGGGATTGAATTGGAGCTACAGCTGCCGGCCTACACCCAGCCGCAGCAACACGGGATCCGAGCTGTGACTGTGACCTACACCACAGCTCACAGCAACGCCAGATCCCTAACCCACTAAGTGAGGCCAGGGATCGAACCCGAAACCTCATGGTTCCTAGTCAGATTCGTTTCTGCTGCACCACGACGGGAACTCTGTTATCACTTTTAAAGGGGGAAACTGGGCACTACTTAAAGTCAGTGGTTTAGAGTGTGTGTGTGTGTGTGTGTTAAATCCTGCCTTCGTCGAACTGAAGATGCTGGGTGGGCTGATGGGAGGGGTAAGAGTCCAGGAGAGGAGAGAGGGTTTGGGGGGGAAGCCACAGTTTCGTGCAGACCCATGCCCCAGGTCTTGCCAGCACCGTGCAGAGTGACAAGGTCTCTGAGGGGGACAGCACAGTCCCAAGCAGATATGGCTTCTGTCCTCCCCAAAGAGTGATGCTGGCCTGTATCCCAGGCTGGATGTGTGCTTGGAAGGGGCCCCAATGCCTGAGCGTCCCTGAGGTTTTGAGGTACCCTGCATAGAAGGACGGAGGGAGTGTGGCTGGGGGATGGAGACTGAATTTTTTATTGCCTGGGGCATGATAATTCAGAGTCAGATTTAAGTGGCTCTGGAGACAAGAGAGACAGGTGAGCTTTCCTGCACACGTTTGAGAAGGCAAGGCAGACTTCCATGCCATCTTTTGTCAGTTTCCCAGGGTTCTTGCCTTCCTCAGCCACACGTTCCAATCCTCAGTTCTCTCCCCAGATGTGTTATCCCAGGGGAACACCCTGCCCCTTGAATCTCTCCCTTCCTTCTCTTTCCTGTTTTTGGAGAGAATATTATAGAACTCAAGGAAAAGTGGGAACACTGATAACTTCTTGAAAGCTCACTCTTTTGGGTAAGTGGCTCTTTATCACCAGTGGTTCCTATATTTTAGTGAGACATATAGGAAACTTTTTTTCTGTCTTTTTAGGTCTGTACCTAAAGTTTCCTAAAGTATATGGAAGTTCCCAGGCTAGGGGTTGAATTGGAGCTATAGCTGCTGGCCCACGCCACAGCCACAGCAACGCGGGATCTGAGCCACATTTGTGACTTACACCACAGCTCGTGGCAATGCTAGATCTTTAACCCATTGATCGAGGCCAGGGGTCGAACCCGCGTCCTCATGGATACTAGTTGGGTTCATTACTGCTGAGCCATGACTCAAGCACCTGGGGGACAGAACCTTAATTCCCAGGGTCAGGGGTTCCTTGGGGAGAGCATGGGGCATAGTGGCTGACTCAGTGCTTGGTGACAGATCACCTCGCTGTTCCTACTCCTATGCTTTGGTGTGATCGGAGCTCTCAGTGACCAGGGGCTCCGACTTCTTGTGAGGATAGTTTCGAACAAATATTTGTGTAGGAAGCACAGGACAAATGGGGTGGAAAACATATGCTGGCGATGGGGTACTTTTCGGCATGATCAGTGTTGGTATTTTTCTTTTTTTTTTCTTTTCTTTTTATGGCTGCACCTGCAGCATATGGACGTTCCCAGGCTAGGGGTTGAAATGGAGCTGTAGCCGCCGGCCTATACCACAGCCACAGCAATGCAGGCTCTGAGCCATGTCTGGGTCCTACACCACAGCTCAGGGCAACACTGGATCCTCAATCAGTGGATTGAGGCCAGGGATTGAACCCGCATCCTCATGGATACTAGTCAGATTCCTTTCTGTTACACTGCAACAGGAAATCCCAGTGTTAGTATTTTTCTAATTGATCCCTATATTTAAATGTTAGAGAAATGAACCCTGTCCTCATTGCAGCAAAAATGCATTTTTGGTTTTTTTGTCTTCTAACTTCATTTGATAAATTTTTGTCTAACTACAAGCGTGAACCTTTACCAATAATACAGCGTTTCTTGTCCTTCCTGGATTTTTCCATAGCTTTTCTACTTAGTAAGCTCTCCCCAACCTCCCCCACCGCCCCCCCCCCATTTGTTACCTATTAAGCATTTTTTTTCCATCTAATAGTTTTACGGTTTGGGTAATATAAAACTAGGTGTCTTTTGGTGCATGCAGTACAAGATTGTAAGTTGATTTCTCTCCCTTAACTACTGAGCCACACTATTTGTTGAATAATCCATTCCTTATTCATTGGTTTACTCTGCTTCTTCTTTCTTTTTTTTTCTTTTTTTTGGTCTTTTTAGGGCCACACCTGTGGCAAATGGAGGTTCCCAGGCTAGGGGTCTAATCCGAGCTGTTGCTGCCGGCCTATGCCAGAGCCACACAGCATCAGATCCAAGCCGAGTCTGTGACCTACACCACAGCTCACAGCAACGCCGGATCTTAACCCACTGATTGAGGCCAGGGATCGAACATGCAACCTCATGGTTCCTAGTTGGATTTGTTTCCACTGAGCCATAAGGGAACTCCTGCTTCTTCTGTCAAAAACACAGGTCTGTTAGGAGTTCCCATTGTGGCTCAGCTATAAGGAACCTGACTAGCCGGTTCCATCCCTGGCCTCCCTCAGGAGTTGAGGTTACAGTGTTGCCATGAGCTGTGGTGTAGGTTGCAGAGGTGGCTCGGATCCTGTGTGGCTGTGACTGTGGTGTAGGCCAGCAGCCAGAGCTCTGATTTGACCCTTAGCCTGGGAACTTCCATATGTCTTGGGTGCAGCCCTAAAAAGACACATGCACACGACTGTTCTATTGAGGCATAATTATATACTGTAAGACTCATCCATTTTAAGCATAGGATGCCATACATTTTCGTAGAGTTCTGCAGCAACCCCCACAATCCAGTTTTGGAACAATCTCCATCACTCCCCAAATATCCCTTGTGCCCATTTGCAGTCGTACCTTGCTGCCTCTGCTTCCCTAGGCAACAACCCACCTGCTTTCTGTCTCTGTGGGCCTCTCTTTTCTGGGCATTTCATGTCAGTGCAATCATACAGTATGTAGTCTTTTGCACCTGTCTTCTTTCACCTGGCATTTGTTATAGCATCTATCTGTAGTTTGCTCCTTTTTTTTTTTTTCTTTTTTGTCTTTTTGCCATTTTCTTGGGCTGCTCTCATGGCATATGGAGGTTCCCAGGCTAGGGGTCGAATTGGAGCTGTAGCCACTGGCCTACGCTACAGCCACAGCAACGTGGGATCTGAGCTGCGTCTGCAACCTATACCACAGCTCACGGCAACGTTGGATCCTTAACCCACTGAGCAAGGCCATGGATCAAACCTGCAACCTCATGGTTCCTAGTCGGATTCGTTAACCACTGCTCCACGACGGGAACTCCCCTGTAGTTTGCTCCTTTTAATTGTGGAATAATACTCCACTTTAATAACATATCATATTTTATTTGTCCATTCCTTTTTTTTTTTTTTTTTTTTTAGGGCAACACCTGTGGCATATGGAAGTTCCCAGGTTGAATTGGAGCTGCAGCTGCTGGCCTGCACCATAGCCACAGCAAAGCCAGATCCAAGCCACATCTGCAGCCTATACTTGGGACCACTGAGCAAGGCCAGAGATTGAACAGGCATCCTCATGGATACTGGTATAGTTCTTAATAAGCTGAGCCACAAAAGGAACTCCTATTTGTCTATCCATCAGTTGATGGACATGTGGGTTGTTTCCACCTTTTAGCTGTTGTGAATTCAGCTGCTCCGACCGTTGATGTCTACCTCTTTCTGTGAACGAGTGTTTTTCTATCTCTAGGGCTGGTTCCTAGGAGTGAAATTACCAAGTCATATGATAAGTTGATAGTTAAATTTTTAAAGAAACTGCCAAGCTGTTTTCCAAAGTATCTGCACCATTTTACCTTCCCCTGTGAACTGAAGGTTAGCACTTGCCATCAGCCTCTAGACTGATTGATTGATTTGCTTTTTAGGGCTGCACCCTTGGCTTAAGGAAGTTCCCAGGCTAGAGGTTGAATGAGAGCTACAGCTGCCAGTCTACACCACAGCCACTGTGTAGGAGAAAATGTCCCTATAAAAAGGTAGAAAGGAGAGACCCCAGCCATGATGACTAAGCAAAGTCCAGCCAACGGCCCCTAACCACCCCTCCGCCACACATCCTCTGTAAACTTGTTTCTGCATCTACTCCCTTGCCTGACCTCACTCTGGTCCGATCAGCCAAGCATGGACCCAGAAGAGCTAGCCCATAAAAGCCTGGGGAAACCCTTCTTTGGGGCTCAGACTCGGGAGAGCGATCCCCTCTGAGGCCGCCGGCTTAATAAACCTGAGTTCTCCAACTCTCTGAGTGCTCACTTGGTTTCTTGCCAGGTAAAAGAGCTGGTACACTGCAGCCACAGGGCTGTTGCTAGAGCTGATACACTGTGGCCTCGGGGCCGCTGGGCAGCTGCATTAACAACAGCAACATCAGATCCGAGCCGCATCTGTGACCTATGCAACCGCTCAGGGCAACGCCGGATCCCCGACCCATTGATTGAGGCCAGGGATCAAACCCTCATCCTCATGGATACTAGTTGGATTCTTTTCCGCTGCGCCATGAGGTAACTCCGGATAGATATTTTTAGAAGATTATATGAGCCCAGTTCTTGCATCTCCTCATATCTAGAAAAACCCTAAAATCCTTCAATTGAGGTCTGTGACTAGTAGTAACCTTCCCAGGACCAGCAGCAGACTTCTGCAAAATGTGTTTCTGGCTGCATGCACCTCCCCCTTCACTTTTATGACTGAGGTCTTGATATTTCCCCTTTCCTCTTTGGACTATAGTTAAGTGTATAAAACAAGAGATGTCACAGTCACCTGTGACAACAGCCACTCCCAAGGATGGGCCAATGAGCCCTGAGGGAACTCAGGAAATAAACAAAGAAGACTGGCCCACAGCTGAGGTGCATATCAAAGGAGTGATTCCAGTAAGCCCAGGCCCCTACATCTTCTCATCAAACTGGTTTTCTATAAATCTTTTTCTATGAATCTGGTTACCTGTAAAGCTTTGTTGCAAAAACTACCTGCCTACCTACTACTACCTGCCCTTTGTTGCAAAAACTCTAACATCCTAGGTTCTCCCCATCAAAATGCTCCCAATCCTCAGAGCATTTTCTCAGGGCTCCCTGAGATGCTGTCTCCCAGGCTTCAGTCCTAATTTCACCCCAAATAAAACTTAACTCGCAACTTTCAGGTTGTGCATTTTTTTTTTGTCTTTTGTCTTTTTTGTTGTTGTTGTTGTTTTTGTTGTTGCTATTTCTTGGGCCGCTCCCGCAGCATATGGAGGTTCCCAGGCTAGGGGTCGAATCGGAGCTGTAGCCACCAGCCTACGCCAGAGCCACAGCAACGTGGGATCCGAGCCGCGTCTGCAACCTACACCACAGCTCACGGCAACGCCGGATCATTAACCCACTGAGCAAGGGCAGGGACCGAACCCGCAACCTCATGGTTCCTAGTCGGATTTGTTAACCACTGCGCCACGACAGGAACTCCAGGTTGTGCATTTTTTTAGTGGACACTATAAGGGGGTATGAGGGTCCCAATGATGCCAGAAAGATGTTACCAGAATCTGGGTTCTTGTTCATGCAGCTGAAGAATGAACTTCAACACACAGGGAGCAGACAAAGTCTTTATTACAGGAAATCAAACAGCTCCCAGGACAGCTGGGAGGAAGGAGAAGAGCCCCCTGTCCCCTATTGTCTTATAGGGGTTTTTAATCCCTTAAAGATAGGGGGGTACCAATGTGGGGTCCAGAAAGATGTGGTTTTCTCCCACTGGCCTTGCCCAGTTACCTATATCAGTCCTTGTCCAAAAGGGGTCTTAGGGGTGGCACTGTCCCATAAGTCTCATGGTTTCTTCTTTGCCCTTTTCTTCCCATAAACTGAGTCACAGGGGCTTAGGAATTAATGTCCATCTGGGTGTAGGTACACTCCTTATAGAAAACAGGGCCTGTGGGGATGTTATTCCCTGGAGCCCTTAAGCCAGAAATGTTAATCAATAGCCATATCAAAGAATGCATCGAAGCCCCTGCTCCTGTGCTTGTTACAGCAGCTGCCCAGCAGCCCTGCACCACCCCGTGTCAGCTCTGGCGACAGCCCTGTGGCTGCAGTGTACCAGCTTCAGCAGTTCTGTGGCTGCAGTGTATCAGCTCTTTTACTCGGTGAGAAACCAAGCGAGTACCCAGAGAGTTGGGGAACTCAGGTTTATTATGCTGGTGGGCTCAGAGGGGATCGCTCTCCCGAGTCTGAGCCCCAAAGAAGGGTTTCCCAAGGCTTTTATGGGCTAGCTCTCCCGGGTCCATGCTTGGCTGGTCACACCAGAGTGAGGTCAGGCAAGGTAGTAGATGCGGAAACAAGTTTATAGAAGCAGATGTGTGGGGGAGGGGTGTTTAGGGGCTGTTGGCTGGGCTTTGCTTAGTCATCATGGCCAGAGTTTCTCCTTTCTACCTTTTTATCGGGACATTTTCTCCTACACACTGACTACCAGCGTTAGTATTTTCCCTCATCAGGTACCTACATTCTCACTAACACTTGTTACTGTAAACACATTTACATCTGCTTATATTTATATATATATTTTAGGGCCTCACCTGCAGCATATGGAGGTTCCCAGGCTAGGGGTCGAGTTAGAGCTGCAGCTGCCAGCCTCCACCCCAGCCACAATGACACAAGATCCAAGCCCCGTCTCGGACTTACATCACAGCTCACAACAATGCTGGATCCTTAACCCACTGAGCAAAGCCAGGGATTGAACCCGCATCCTCATGGATACTAGTAGGATTTGTTTCCAATGCATCACAATAAGAATGCCTCTTTTTTATATTTTAAATTGATACAGTTGCCAGTCTTTTTTCAGGTTATGCTTTAAGAGTAACTATATTTTGTTGCCAAAACTTGGCCTCTGTCTGCCATTTCTGAATAGAAATGCAGAGACAGTTTTGGGTGAAGGAGAAAAGAGTAGCCCTTGTTGCTTTGCCAGGCAAAGGGGGGTCACTTCAGACTAATGCCTTAAAGACTGTGACCCCTTTGGGAGAAATTAGGAGGTGGTTTTACAGTTTGGGGAGTGGAAAATAGGGCCACAGATAAAGATCAGGGGAGAGGCAAACCTGCATTGTTTTTCAGACCTGGTGTTTAGTGGCCCTAGGACTGGTTCTGGGGGTCCTCCTTTTTTCTGGAGTGAAGAATCCTGCATCAAATCGTCAACAGCTTCCATTTGTTGGGGGTTGAAGTTCTGCAAAAGGGCTCAAAGATGCTGCTAAGTATATTCCTTGAGGAGAAACCAGGACCCTGCCCCAAGACTACACTATTGTCTCTGGACCGCTCCTCCCGGTACCCCCTCCCTTCCTTTGAAGCTGTGCTTTGGAACTCAGGGAAAGTCAGAGGCTGAAGCTTATTCGCAAAAAAACAAGAAACGGCGGACACCGAAGGCCCTGTGTGCCCAGGAGCCCCATTAGGGCCCTAGCTCGATTACAAAAACACCATGGAAGTGTCTGAGTCTTTCAGCCTCCTCTTCACCTTCAAGTCCTTTGGGACACTGAGCAAAGCTTTCTTCCTCGTTAATCATTTGGAGGTTCTTCATCCAGTACTTTGCTCGGAGACTTTTACCCCAGTTTTGGCGCTGCCTCCAGGAATCTCTGGGCTGTTCAAACAGGATCTGGAAGGTCTGTGCCCATGCAGAGATCAGGGTACCCTGCCTGCCTGCTGACCCAGGTGCACCCAGCTTGCAGCCAGCTCTTTGCATCTGCAGGGCATGTCTCTGCCCGTGCTTGGTAACATTTCCTTGAAACCACCAGGTTTTTCCAGTGTGAAATGGAGCTTTTCGTTCTGGGTCGTTCCGCCTCCACAGACTGTGTGCCACTTGACTGGAAGAATTAGGCGCGAGGGTATAGAGTCCCCTGCATGGATGGCTGTCCCTTGGTCCCTGTTTCTTGCTCAGCACTGTGTCTGGGATCCTTAGGAGTCTAACTGTATTTTTGCAGAGGGCAGGGTGGAGCAGTCATGAGCAGGTGAGATGACTTCACAAGCCAATTTTTTTTTTCTTTTGTCTTTTTTAGGGCTGCACCTGTGGCATGTGGAAGTTGCCAGGCTAGGGGGCTAATCGGAACTATAGTTGCCAGTCTATGCCACCACCACCCCAATTCCAGATCCGAGTCGAGTCTGCCACCTACACCACAGCTCACGGCAACACGAGATCCTTAACCCACTGATCAAGGCCAGGGATCGAATCTGCATCCTCATGAATACTAGTGGGGTTCATTACCACTGAGCCACAACAGGAACTCCCATAGGCTGATCTTTATCTCTGCAAAGTCCTTGTGGTGACTGGGGAGAGGGTTATAATAGGGCAAGAGGTGTTTCACCATGGCTGCTCCCTCCAAACTGCCCTGCTGTCAGTGTTTCTCTGAGGATTGTGTAGTGACAGCACCTTCCTTCCTGAGCTTCCTGCAGAGGACACTGAAACTGAGCAGGACCGTGTAGGGCCCCTGGGCACAAGCCTTTTGGTGTCTTCCATTTCTTAGTTGTAGGTGCTGGGGAAAAATAACCTTGGCTCGGGTGTCAGTATCGGAAAGTGAGACACACGAACATGGGGAGATCTCGATGCGGCTCTTTACTTCCGCAGAAGAGCGTGAGTGCTCAAAACGCATGCCCGAAGAAGAAAGACAACCTCTATTTACCCTTAATGCAGGTGGTATATCTATCCCTTTCCCACTGATCAGGTGAGGGGGCACATTCTCCTCAGCTGCCGAATTTGAAACAAATTGTTACTGGGAGAAGAGGGAAAGAGGGGGGTGGAGGAGGGTGTCTATCCTGATCCTTATTTTATTTTATTTTTTTGCCTTTTAGGGCCACACCCATGGTATGTGGAGGTTTCCAGGCTAGGTGTCTAATAAGAGCTATAGCTGCCAGCCTATACCACAGCCACAGCAATGCCAGATCCAAGCCATGTCTGCGACCTACACCACAACTCATGGCAATGCCAGATCCTTAACCCACTGAGCAAGGCCAGGGATCCAACCCACAACCTCATGGTTCCTAGTCAGATTCGTTTATGATGTGTCATGACAGGAACTCCATGGCCCTATTTTTGACTCCCAAACTATAAAACCACTTCCTAATCTCTTCCAAGGGGGGCACAGTCTTTAGGGCACTAGCCTGCTATGGCCTCTATTGCCTGGCAAGGCTATAAAGCTTTTTTTCCTCCTTCACCCAAAACCCTATCTCCGAGTTTCTATTCGGCACCAGCAGACAGAAGCCGAGTTGGCAACAATACTAGGGTAGTTGTAGGAAGAATTTTGTAGATGATAAAAAGAACTTTTCCTCCAAAAAATAACTCATACCATTACCATCTATTTCAAAAAATAAACCACTTCATCTGTCCTAGCGGAATTTTAAAAATAGTGAGGTATTACGTATGTACTTTCCTATCTTTCTATTGTGAAACGATACACATTCAGAGAAACTCAGAAAACTTATGAGATATGCTGTTACTAATTATTGAAAACCAAAGGCCACAGAGCTCCCATGTGGTGAAGTGGGTTTAGAATCTGGCATTGTCACTACAGCGGCTCAGTTCACTCCTGAACCAAGGGTTCAGTCCTTGGTCCAGGAACTTCCGCATACTGTGGATGTGGCAAAAAAAAAAAAAAAGAAAAGAAAAGAAAAGAGAAAAAATACCCCAAATGCCAGGTAAAGCATCCAGTTCCAGAAACTCTACATGGCCCATCTCAGAGGGTCCTTCCCTCACGTGCTCCCAGCCCATGGCTCTCCCCTGATTACCCTGTGTGCTGCTCAGAAGTTCATAATCCGGAGTTCCCGTCATGGCTCAGTGGTTAGCGAATCCGACTAGGAACCATGAGGTTGTGGGTTCAATCCCTGGCCTTGCTCAGTGGGTTAAGGATCCAGCATTGCCGTGAGCTGTGGTGTAGGTTGCAGATGCACCTCGGATCCCACGTTGCTGTGGCTCTGGCGTAGGTCGGTGGTTACAGCTCCAATTCGACCCCTAGCCTGGGAACCTCCATGTGCAGAGGGTGGGGCCCTAGAAAAGACAAAAAGACACACACACACACACACAAAAGAAGTTCAGGACCATTACTTCCTTACTTTCCTTACCCTCATAGTACCATCTCCAAACTACCATAGTACCATAGTAACATCTCCAATTTTGTTTTGCCTGTTTTTGCTTTCTTTCTTTCTGGCTGTGCCCACAAGGGAACTCCTGATTTGGCTTTCTTAATGGTCTCTTTTGGTGAACCATGATTCTAAATTTCAATGCAGTCAAGGTTGTTAAGTATTTTCTTTGATGATTAGTGCTTTTTTTTTTGGCTGCACCCACAGTATATCGAAGTTCCTAGACTGGCAACTGAATGTGAGCCGCCACAGTTGGGGCAATGCTGGATCCTTTAACTGATTACATCAGGCTGGGGATTGAACCCATGTCTCAGCAGTGACCCAAGCTGCAATCAGATTTCTTTCTTTTTTTAAGCAAGCAAGCGAAATCTTTATTGCAGGAAAGCAAAGAGCTCCCAGGATGGCTGGGATGGGGGAGAAGAGCCCCCCCCATTGTCTTATAGGGGTTTTTATCCCTTAAAGATGGGAGGGGGTGCCAACGTGGTGTCCAGAAAAATGTGATTTTCTCCCACTGGCCTTGCCCAGTTACCTATATCAGTCCTTGTCCAAAAGGGGTCTTAGGGGTGGCACTGTCCCATAAGTCTCATGGTTTCTTCTTTGCCCTTTTCTTTCCACAAACTGAGTCACAGGGGCTTAGGAATTAATGTCCATCTGGGTGTAGGTACACTCCTTATAGAAAACAGGGCCTGTGGGGATGTTATTCCCTGGAGCCCTTAAGCCAGAAATGTTAATCAATAGCCATGTCAAAGAATGCATCGAAGCCCCTGCTCCTACACTGACTACCTGAGTTAGTATTCTGCCTCAATCCCTCGCTCTAGAGTTGGAGACTAACTTTGGGGGCGGGGTGGTACAACAAGCCATCTGACTGCTTCCTGCCAAAAAGGGGTGTCCTTAAGGGAAAGCAGTTAGGTCTCTACTCATGGGACTGCAATCAGACTCAACCTGCTGTGCCACAGTGGGCACTCCTGAGGCTAGTGCTTTTTATGTCCAGTTTAAGAAGTCCTTGCTGGGGGAGGGAGAGGGGTGGATGGGGAGCTTGGGGTTAATAGGTGCAGACTATTGCCTTTGGAATGGATTAGCAATGAGAGCCTGCTGTGTAGCACTGGGAACTATGTCTGGTCACTTATGATGGAGCAGGATAATGTGAGGTAAAAGAATGTATACATGTATGTGTAACGGGGTCACCATGCTGTACAGCAGAAAATTGACAGAACACTGTAAACCAGCTATCATGGAAAAAAATAGAAATCACCAAAAAAAAAAAAACAAAAAAAAATGGAGAATCTGAAAAAAAAGAAGAAAAAAAAAAAGTCCTTGCTGACCAGAGGTCTTGAAGGTAGACTATATTGCTTGTTGAAGTTCCATTGTTCGGCCCCTGGAACTGTGTGAGAAAGAGACCTTGCTCACAATCCATCCCAATGCCTTGGGGTGACTCATGGAAAAGATGCCACTGAGCTGAAATATCTTTGTCTTCAGAAATTAAGGGTCATATTTGAATGCTGTTATTCTGAGCATTCTAGTCTCTTCCATTGGACTGCTTTCTTTTTATCCTTGTGCTAATACCACACTGGCTCCATTCCCGAGTCTTTATTATAAAATCTCAGTGGAGCAATGTCCAGTAGAACAAGTCCTTCCACCTTCAAGCGTCATGGCTTCTCCATTGCCATGGGTTTTAGTATCAGCTTGTCAAGTTTCACACACACACAAATGTTGGAAATTTGATTGGAAACATACTGAATTTGTAGATCGACTTTTTGTGTATGTGTCTTTTCAGGGCTTCACCTGTGCATATGGAAGTTCCCAGGCGAGGGGTCAAATCGGAGCTGTAGCTGCTGGTCTACACCGCGGCTACAGCAGTGCCAGATCTGAGCTGTGTCTGCACCCTATGCTGCTGCTCACAGCAATGTGAGATCCTTAACCCACTGAGCAAGGCCAGGGATCAAACCTGCATCCTCATGGATACACATTGGGTTCGTTACTGCTGAGCCGTGACTGGAACTTCATATATTTGTTTTTAAAGAATAGACCTCTTTACAATATTGCAATTTTTAGTCCATAATTATGGTATAGCCCTCCACTTACTTAGGTCTCATTTAAAGGTCTGTTTTGTGTTTTGCTGTATAGATTTTTGCATCTCTAGATGTGCCCGTGGTCATCTCTGTGTGCTGAGTGCTGGCCCAGAGCCCCCGCCCTAGTTACAAGGGCGATTCCTTCTCCTCTGTCCTGATTTGGGTTCGAATCTTGACTAAAACAGCTGGAGGATGGGGCGTGTCTCTCTCTTCTCCAGGGTTCAGGTTCTCCATCTGTTAAGATAAGCACCCTAGGAGTTCCCGTCGTGGCACAGTGGTTAACAAATCCAACTAGGAACCTTGCTCAGTGGGTTAACGATCCGGCGTTGCCGTGAGCTGGGGTGTAGGTTGCAGGCGCGGCTCGGATCCCGCGTTGCTGTGGCTCTGGCGTAGGCCAGCAGCTACAGCTCCGATTCGACCCCTAGCCTGGGAACCTCCATATGCCGGGGGAGCGGCCCAATAAATAGCAAAAAAAAAAAAAAAAAAAAGATAAGCACCCTAGTGCTTATGGGTGTGTCACAGGTATGGGAAGATGGAAAGAGAAAACACACCTGACATGGTTTTAACTTCGAGGCTGGGACATAAGAAGCACTCAATTAATGTTAGTTTAAAAAAAAAAAATAGCTAGAGTTCTCGTTGTGGTTCAGCAGGTTAAGGACTGGATGTTGTCTCTGTAAGGATATGGGTTCAATCCCTGGCCTCGCTCAGTGGGTTAGGATCTGGTGTTGCCGTGGCTGTGATGTGGGCCGGCAGTTGCAGCTCCTATTCAACCCCTAGCCTGGGAATTTCATATGCTGCAGGTGTGGCTGTCAAAAGGAAAAAAAAAAAAAAAAGAGCAAGAAACAAGTGTCTTCAGGGTGGTCACTGTTCAGGGGGAGCTTGTCCTCAAGGGATGGCCTGGGTCTACTTTCTGGAGGAGCTGGCTCTGGAAAGATGGATGGATTTGCACAGGGGATGAAGGAGAGAGCGGTCCAGGCGTCACAACCTGCAACCCCAGCCCCAAGGAAGGTCAGTGCACTTTATCCCATGTGGGCGAGCAGAGAGGCAGGTGGAGGCGGGAGTGTTATCTGGACGCAGGGAGGGGGCTGGCCTTGTAGCCCTGTTCTGACCCAGCAGAGGGCTGCATGTCAGCCCAGCTCAGGCACTGGTTGAGGTCACGGTGCATCATCTCAGCTCTCACCCAGCCCTTTGTCCTGGAGTGAGGACAACATTCTGGCTACAGCAAGGGTCACCAAAGCAGCAGGAGAATGGGGTCACAGACTGTGCCTGACCTTCACAAGCAGGACTTAGGTGACCTCATATGTCTAACTTCAAGGGAGGACCCGGCAACTGTGGCCTGGCCTCATGACATGTTCCAACGTGTCAGGGAATTTTACAAAGCTGCGCCTTACAATCATAGGCGTAAATGGTGTTTCTGAAATGACAGAGGGTGTTTCAAAACAGGACAAGATGCAATAGGGGTGGATGTGGGAGATGAACTTGAAGACCTTGGATCTGGAATTTATTAGTCCTGATTAGTTTCTCTGACAGTGGAACCAAGAGCCAACACTCATCCATCCTCTGTCCCCTGGGGAAGATAGCAGGCATCCTGGAGAGGCAGGGGGGCCCTTGTTAGTGCCAGGGAACCCCGGACAGGGAATCAGGAGTGCTCTCTGGTCCTGCTGCCCACAAAGAACCAGGCCCTTTGCAGTTACGGTGTTAACTTGCCTCTGCCCAGCCCCCACCAGCCCCCTCTTCTGGCTTCCTGCACAGAATATGCTAATACTTCTCACAGCTGGAAGGGTCCCGGTGTCTCACAGCTTTTGGTCTACGGAGTCTTTTCTCTAGAATCACAGCCTCATTGTGTGGGACAGGTGTCCAAATCAACACTCGGGGACATCCACCTGAACTGCATGGCCATTCGTGTTGACCTTGGCAACAGAAACTTTGGTTCTGAAGGAACCCAGGCCACAGGAGGTCAAGTGACCTCTGTACAGGCAGAGGGGGAGGGAAGCTATGTCTAAACGCCCTTGTATGTATGTTAGGGTGACTCAATGCAGAAACAGAATGCAGAAATGCCAAGGAGTTTAGAGAAGACCTTGCAAGGTGACAGCTGGCCTTGGGCAGTCACCCATGTGACATGTATTTATTGGGTACATCCTGTGCCAGACAGTCTTCTGAACCTTGGGGTGCAGCTCTGAGTCTGCCAGGCAGATGGCCACCCTGCGGGTCTCTCATCTCACAGTACACAAGATAAAGGGGACAGTACACAAAATAAAGGATCGAGCCATGGAAAGTGATAGAAGGCGACAAGGGTCAAGGAGAAAAGTAGCAGCAGAAGAGGTGCAGCCTAGAGAGTTGCTATTTTAATTGTCCCGAGAAGGGACAAAGTATGGTAAATAGAGACCAGTGCTTTTTCTTGAAGAACCAGGACTTGGGGCTCTTCTTGTAGGAGAGGCTCTGTGTCTGTAAAAAGAGCCTGGAGGGAGTTCCTGTTGTGGCACAACGCTAACAAAACTGACTAGTATCTATGAGGATGCAGGTTCGATCGCTGTCTTGCTCAGTGGGTTAAGGATCCAGTGTTGCCGTGAGCTGTGGTGTAGGTCATTGACACGGCTTGGATCTGGTGTGGCTATGGCTGTGGTGTAGGCTGGCAGCTGCAGCTCCAGTTCAACCTCTGGTCTGGGAACGTCCATATGCTGTGGGTGTGCCCCCCCCCCCCCCCCCAAAGGACAACAACAACAACGAAAACAGGTTGGAGAAAGGAAAGCAAGCCAGGTCCATCCAAATACCCCTGAATTCTGCGTGAAGGGGTCCATGTGCCTTGAGAAACCAATTCTGACACACGTACTGCATGAGACCCAGTTTCCCAAACGGATGCCCACGTTCTGCAACTGATGCTGGGGAAGCAACGTCCTGCCAAAATGGCCAAGATTCGGCCTTGACTTTCAGAGCCAGGGCAGAACATCAGGCAGCTTCTCAGGTCAGTGGACATCGGGGACTGTGGGATCCAGAGGGAATGGCAGGAGGCACACCTGTAGTCTCTCCATCTCCTGCAGCCCGGACCTTCTCACTCGGTGATTCTCAGAAGCTCCAGGGGACCTCTGGCTGATCAGTGACAGATTCTCTCTTCCAGCAAACTTTAGACGGGCTCCTTTGGGTTCCCTCTAGGCCTTGGCCTTGCCCTGCCTTATCCTTGTCCGTTCTAGCACCCCACCACCACCTTTTCTTGGCCGCTCCACAGCATAAAGAGCTCGGCATCAAATCTGAGCCGCACTCGTGACCTACACCAGATCCTTTAAACACACGATGCCAGGTGGGGGATAGAACAAGTGTCTTGGTGCAGCAGAAACACTGCCCATCCTGTTAGCCACAGTGGGAACTCCTCTAACCCACTTTTCATAAGAATCCTGCTAAGTAAGTTTAGACAGAGTCTCCCCAAACCCCGATATCTGATCACCCTCGATAGCTGATCAAACTCTACCTCCCCCACCCTGATGTCTGCCCACCCAGCCCGCCTTCAACAAGAATCCTGCTAAGTTGGTTTAGCTGGAATCCCCCACCCTGGATGTCCCCTCTTAGTGATTTTCTATCCACTGACCCCTCCCTCTGCTTGTTCGCTGTGAATCCCCAGCAGTCATTGCTGGGAATCATGCAGTGTGTGAGCTGTGTGTCTGGCCTCTTTCCTGTAGCATCATGCTTTTAAGATTCAGCTGTGTTGTCAAGTGACTCTGTAATATGTGGTTTTTTTTGGGGGGGGGGGGCTGCACCCTCGGCATATGGAGTTTCCTAGGCTAGGGATCGAATTGGAGCTGTACCTGCTGGCCTACACTACAGCCACAGCAATGCCAGATCTGAGCTTCGTCTGCAGCCTACACCACAGCTCACGGCAATGCCAGAGCCTTAACTCACTGAGTGAGGCCAGGGATCGAACCCACATCTGCATGGATACTAGTCGGATTCATTTCTGCTGCGCCACAGCGGGACCACCTACTCTGTAATTTGTTCCTTTTTATTGGGGAATAGCATTTCACTGTGTGGATAAACAACAGTTTGTTTAACCATTCACCAGTTGATGGGCATTTGAGTTATTTCTAGATTTTAAACACTATGAATAAAACTGCCATAAACTTTCACATACACGCCTTTGTGTTGACCCATATTTTCACCTTTCTCGAGCGGATACATATTAGAGGACTTGTTGAGTCCAATGATTCGTGTGCATTGAATTTTATAAGATGCTGCATCTAAACTGGTTTCCCCAAGTGGCAGTACCATTCATGTTCCCACAGGCAGTGCAGTAGAGTTCCAGTCTCTCTCCATCCCTTTTCCATGTAATTACATTACATTTCGTTTTTTTTTTGTTTTTTTTTTTTTTTTTTTTTTGTCTTTTTGCCATTTCTTGGGCCGCTCCCTCGTCATATGGAGGTTCCCAGGCTAGGGGTCGAATCGGAGCTGTAGCCCCCGGCCTACGCCAGAGCCACAGCAACGCGGGATCCAACCTACACCCCAGCTCACGGCAACGCCGGATCGTTAACCCACTGAGCAAGGGCAGGGACCGAACCCGCAACCTCATGGTTCCTAGTCGGATTCGTTAACCACTGAGCCACGACGGGAACTCCCTGTTTCATTGTGGTTTTACTCTGCATTTATTTCCCTCGTGTCTAATGATGTTGAACATCTTTTCGTGGTCTTATTGGCCATCTGATAAATTCTTTGGCGAATTGTCCACATTGTTTGCTCCTTTTTAAAAATTGGGTTTTCTCTTTATTATTGTTATTATTTTTTACTTTCTAGGGCCATGCGCACACACGCATATGGAGGTTCCCAGGCTAGGGGTCGAATCAGAGTAGCTGCCGGCTACACCAGAGCCACAGCGATGCCAAATCCGAGCTGCGTCTGCAACCTACACCACAGCTCACGGCAACGCCAGATCCTTAACCCACGGAGCGAGGCCAGGGATCGAACCCGAAACCTCATGGTTCCTAGTTGGATTTGTTTCCGCTGTGCCACGACGGAAACTCCTCTTTATTATTGAGTTGAAATAGCTTTTCGTGTATTCTGGATAGAAGTCCTGTGCATGTTTTGCAGATATTCTCTCACAGTCTGTGGCTTGACTTTCCATTTGGCTTAATGGTGTCTTTTGAAGAGCAAACACTCTCAATTTATTGAAGTCTATTTTACGAAGTTTTAAAATATGGTTCATGCTTCTGGGGTCCAGTTTAAGAAATCTTTACCCATCCCCAGGAAACCAAGATTTTCTCCTGCTTTCTTCTAAAAATGTCATAGTTTTAGCTTTTATGTTTAGATCTCTGAGCCATTTCAATTTAGTCTTTCTATATAGTGTGAGATAGGGGTTGAGATGAATAGTTTTGTTTTTGCCTGGGGATAGCCAAATGTTTCAGCACCTTTGGTTGAAAAGATTATAATTGTTCCATTGAATTGCCTTGGCAACGTTGTCAAAAATTAATTGACCTTACATGAGAGCCCATTTCTGAACTATTTTTTTCTATTGAGCTACATATCTATTTTTGTTAGACCCAAATACTATGATGTCTTGATGATAGTTCTTTTGTAGTATATCTGAAGATCGGGAAGTGTGAGTTCTAAATCTTGCTCTTCTTTTTCAAAAATGTGTTGACCATTCTAGGTTCTTTGCACTTTCACATACATTTTTTTTTTTTGTGGTCTTTTTAGGGCTGTACCTGTGGCATATGGAAGTTCCCAGGCTAGGGGTTGAATCGGAGCTGTAGCCACTAGCCTACACTACAGCAACAGCAACATTAGATCTGAGCTGCATCTGCCTCTTATACCACAGCTCACGGCAATGCCAGATCCTTAACCCACTGAGTGAGGCCAGGGATCAAACTTGCGTCCTCATGGATACAGTTGGGTTCGTCACTGCTGAGCCACCAGCGGGAATTCCTCACATACATTTTACGACTAGCTTCTCAATTTCTGCAAAAAAAAAGGATCTCGAGAGTTGTTTGGGATTGCACCAAATCTATTCATCAATTTGGGGAGAATTGACAGCATAGCAGTAGCAAGTCATGAGCATGTAACTCTCTCCATTTATTTGGATTTTCTTTAACTTTTTTCAGGTTCATTTATGGTTTGTGCATCTTTTAATTTAATAACAAATCAATATAAATTTATATAAGCACCTAAATGAAACAAGTATTTCAAAATTCATATTCTTGGATTTCGTTATAAATGGGATATAACATTTTTTAAATTTTCTAATTTTTCAGAGTTCCCGTTGTGGTGCAGTGGTTAACGAATCCGACCAGGAACCATGAGGTTGTGGGTTAGATCCCTGGCCTCGCTCAGTGGGTTGAGGATCTGGCGTTGCCGTGAGCTGTGGTGTGGGTTGCAGATGTGGCTCGGATCCCGCGTTGCTGTGGCCCTGGTGTAGGCCAGTGGCTACAGCTCCGATTCGACCCCTAGCCTGGGAACCTCCATATACCTCGGGAGCAGCTCAAGAAAAGGCAAAAAGACAACAACAACAAAAAAATTCTACTTTTTCATTATATTTCTAACAAACTTCCGACTTACATTGTACTTCTAGCAAATACGGATACAATGGATTTTTGTATATTGACCTTGTACCCTATGACCTCATTATGTGCACTTGCTAGTTTTAGTAGCTTTTTGTAGATTCCTTAGATCTCTCTACATGGAGTCTCATGCCTTTGTGGATAAAGCTGGTTTCATTTCTTCCTTCCCAAACTATATGCCCTTTATTTATTTTTTTCCCAAGGACCTCTGTGATAGGCTGAATAAAGGCATGAGAATGTTTATGTTCTAATCCTTAAATCTGTGACTAAATTAGCTGACACGGTCATGGGCAATTAAGTTTGCAAATGGAATTAAGGTTGCTATCCAGAGATTTCAAGAGATTATTCTGGGAGTTCCTGTCATGGTGCAGTGGAAATGAATCCGACTAGGAACCATGAGGTTTTGGGTTTGATCCCTGGCTTTGATCAGTGGGTTAAGGATCTGGTGTTGCCGTGAGCTGCGGTGTAGGTCACAGACGCGGTTTGGATCCAGCATTGCCGTGGCTGTGGTGTAGGCCGGCAGCTGTATCTCTGATCTGACCCTTAGCCTGGGAACCTCCATAAGCTGCAGATGAGGGCTTAAAAAGTGAAAGAAAAAAAAAAAAAGAAGAGATTATTCTGGATTATACAGGTGGTCCTCGTGTAAAACCACAAGGGTCCTGATGAGGGAAGAAGTTGACAAGGTGGAGGTCAAACTGGATGAGGTGGTGGGGACTCAGCTATTGTTGCCAGCTTAGAAGGAGGAGGAAGAAGCTGTGAGCTGAGAAATGCAGGCAGCTTCTAGAAACTGGAAAAGGCAGGGGAGGGAATGGATTCTCCCCAAGAACCTCCAGAAGGAGCCAGCCTGCCCACACAGTGAGATCCATGTCAGACTTCTACCCTGCAGAACTGGGAGATACTAAATATATGTGGATTTAAAGCACTGAGTTTGCGGTAATTGGTTACAGCAGCCCCAGGAAATCAACCAACCCCTGATGGTGAAGACAAGTGGTGAGAGGGGACAGGAGAGGCGTTTTAGTGGAGTGCATTGATTTCTAAATAGTGATCTTTACCCTCACGAACGAATTGTTGGCGGGTCCCTGAACCCCCGTCATGAATCTGATCTGCAATAAGATAAACCTGGACCCACTTAACATTCATCTTGGTGCTTGCTGATCCAGAACTGAAGGATGTTTTAACAGATGCCTCCAGCTCAGAGTGGTAAGAAGTGTCATGGTCATTTTGCCCCTCCATTAAACTTGCACATTCCGATGCAAGCTTCTTATCTAGTTTTTTGTGTGTGTCTTTTTAGCTATTTCTTGGGCCGCTCCTGCGGCATATGGAGGTTCCCAGGCTAGGGGTCGAATCGGAGCTGTAGCCACCGGCCTACGCCAGAGCCACAGCAATGCGGGATCCAAGCCGCGTCAGCAACCTACACCCCAGCTCACGGCAACGCCGGATCGTTAACCCACTGAGCAAGGGCAGGGACCGAACCCGCAACCTCATGGTTCCTAGTCGGATTCGTTAACCACTGCGCCACGACGGGAACTCCCTTATCTAGTTTTTGTTGTTTTGGGGAGGGTCTTTTGTCTTTTTAGGGCTGCACCTGTGGCACATGGAGGTTCCCAGGCTAGGGGTCCAATCGGAGCTGCAGCCCCCGGCCTATGCCAGAGCCATAGCAACATCAGATCCAAGCCGAGTCTGCGACCTACACCACAGCTCACGACAACACCGGATCCTTAACCCACTGAGCGAGGCCAGGGATCGAACCCACACCTCATGGTTCCCAGCCGGATTTGTTTCTGATGCACCACGACGGGAAGTCCTTCTTATCTAGTTTTAAACCGGCCACTTTGGGTACCACTGCTGCAGAGGATGATGAAAATGACCAGAGAAACTGGGAACGGCCATGGAAGAGAGAAACGAGCTCCCTTTCTCCAAGCCTGGTGGTGTTAGGTCTGTTCATGACAGCACCATGGCCCTTCCTTTCATTGACAACCTATCTAGTCGACGCCTCACACTATTTGACGAATGATTGAAAGATCACCCAGCTTCTCTTGCTTCTGAGTTATGAGTTCTTCCAACTTTAAGATTTTGGCACAACTACAAGGTAAGTAAGAGAGTGGGCTTTCTTTATAAATTTCAATGTTGCTAAGAGACTAGATTCTTTTTTTTGTTTTGTTTTTGCGGCTTATGGAGGTTCCCAGGCTAGGGGTCGAATCGGAGCTGTAGCTGCTGGCCTACACCACAGGCACAGCAACACCAGATCCGAGCTGTGTCTGTGACCCACACCACAGCTCACGACAATGCCGGATCCTTAACCCACTGAGCGAGGCCAAGGATCGAACCTGCATCCTCATGGATACTAGTTGGGTTTGTTAACCACTGAGCCATGATAGGAACTCCTAAGACTAGATTCTGACTGTTTTTAATATGTAAAAGAAGATGGTAATTATGTAGCAGGATGGTGTTGATAACCAGTGTTACTAGAGTAATTATATTGCAACACACAAAAGTATCACTTTAAACTTACACAATGTTATCTACCAATTATTCTCAATTAAAAAAGAGAAGAGGGAGTTCCCGTCGTGGTGCAGTGGTTAACGATTTCGACTAGGAACCATGAGATTGCGGGTTCGGTCCCTGCCCTTGCTCAGTGGGTTAACGATCCGGCGTTGCCGTGAGCTGGGGTGTAGGTTGCAGACGCGGTTCGGATCCTGCATTGCTGTGGCTCTGGTGTAGGCCGGTGGCTACAGCTCCGCTTAGACCCCTAGCCTGGGGACCTCCATATGCCGTGGCAGTGGCCCAAGAAATAGCAAAAAAGACAAAACAATACAAATAAAAAAAAAAAAAAAGAGAAGAGAGGGTGGGCTCTGGGGTCAGAATGCCAGAGCTCAGTCCTGACTGCCTGCTGGGGCCTTGGGCACATTACCCATGAGTCTCAGTGTCCTCGTTAACTGGCATGGTAATGACAGCAGTGCTACCCTACTGTTATGAGATTTCAGTGAGACTGTGAATGTGAAATGGTCAGCACAGCCCCTGATGCAGAAGTGCTCACCTGACATTATTATTATTATTATTATTGTTATTTTTGTCTTTTTGCCTTTTCTGGGGCCGCTCCTGTGGCATATGGAGGTTCCCAGGCTAGGGGTCTAATTGGAGCTGCAGCTGCTGGCCTACGCCAGAGCCACAGCAACGCGGGATCCAAGCCGTGTCTGCAACCTACACCACAGCTCACAGCAACGCCGGATCCTTAACACGCTGAGTGAGGCTTGGGATTGAACCTGCAACCTCATGGTTCCTTGTCGGATTCGTTAACCACTGAGCCAAGACGGGAACTCCTCACCTGACATTATTATTTCTACTATTGCTGCTGTGAATGGCATTAAAAAAAGAAATATCATCACAAAAGGATCTTTTCCGCTCAGCGAGAATCTATTCAAATTGCATTCAGATGAACAACTGCAAACCTTTTAGGAGGATGTGATGTGAACGCCGCCAACCGTGTCACTTTCCAGGACTGAGTCTTGTCATGCACATTCTGTGAAGGCATTCGCAGCTGATAAAATTCGGGGTCTGGTGCTCCCCGACCCCTCCAGAGGAGGAGAGGCAGGGGGCACTGCTGCCAGCTCTTTGCTCTGGCCACAGTTAACCGGTAGACTGGGAGGCTATGCCCTGGCTGGTGGCTCTCCTTGGCCCCTCAGGCAGAATTAAGAACACACAGGCTTTTGCTTTGGCCCCAGCGCAAATAAAGAACATATAGGCTTTTGGAGTTCCTGTTGTGGCTCAGCAGTTAACAAACCCTACTTGCATCCATGAGGTCATGGGTTCGTTCGATCTCTAGCCTTGCTCAGTGAGTTAAGGATCCAGCGTTGCTGTGAGCTGTGGTGTAGGTCACAGATGCAGCTCAGATACTATGTTGCTGTGGCTCTGGTGTAGGCCGGCACATACAAGCTCCGATTTGACCTCTAGCCTGGGAACCTCCAGGAGCGGCCCTACCTAGAAAGACAAAAAAAAAAAAAAAAAAAAAAAAGGACATACGGGCTTTTACACAGCAAAGGAAACCATAAACAAAACAAAAAGACAACCTTCAGAATGAGAAAATATTTGCAAATGATGTATCTGACCAAGAGTTAATCTCCAAAGTATACAAACAGCTCATACAACTGAATATTATAAAAACAACCCAATCAAACAAATGGGCAGAAGATCTTCATGGACATTTCTCTAAAGAAGACTTAACAGATGGCCAAAAAAGCACATGAAAAGATGCTCAACATTGCTAATTAGAGAAATGCAAAGCAAAACTTCACATAGGCCAGAATGGCCTTCATCAAAATGTCTGCAAACGATAAATGCCAGAGAGGGTGTGGAATAAAGGGAAACTCCTGGACTGTTGGTGGGAATGCAAATTGGTACAACCTCCATGGAGAACAGTATGGAGATTCCTCAAAAACCTAAAAATAGAACCACCATATGATCCAACAATTCCACTCCTGGGCATATATCCAGTGAAAACCATGATTCAAAAAACAAAACAAAACAAAAACACACACAAAACATATGCACCTCAGTGTTCACTGCAACACTGTTTACAATATCCAAGACATAGAAGCAACCTAAATGTCCATCAACAGATGAATGGTTAAAGAAGATGTGGTACATATATACAATGGAATATTACTCAGCCATAAAGAAGAATGGAATAATGCCGTTTGTGGCAACATGGATGGAACTTTCACGCTAAGTGAAGTAAGCCAGACAGAGAGACACCATATGATATCACTTATATGTGGAATCGAAGGGTGTGAGGGGGAGGGATAAATTAGGAATTTGGGATTAACATAAACCTAATACCATATACAAAACAGATAACCAACAAGGATCTACTATATAGCACAAGTAACAATACTCAGTATTTTGTAATAACCTGTAAGGGTAACGATTCTGAAAAAGAATGTATATATACATATATATCTATGCTATACATCTGAAACTAACACTATATGGTAAATTAAAACAAAACAGAAGAAGAACACACAGAGGCTGGAGCCTCCTGGAATGTGAAGTTCACTCATGGAGAGAACTGCCCAACTGTTCCTAGAGTGCTGCCCTGTCTTCACAAAAATGACCTGGAATGTGCAATTTTATTTTATTTTAATTTATTTGTTTATTTTGCCTTTTTTTTCTTTTCTTTTCTCTTAGGGCTGCACCTGCAACATATGGCTGTAGCTGCTGGCCTATGCCACAGCCACAGCAACTGGGGATGTGAGGCACCTCTGTGACCTACAGCACAGCTCATGGCAATGCAGGATCCGTAACCCAGTGAGCAAGGCCAGGGACCGAACCCAGGTCTTCATGGATACTAGTCGGGTTCGTTACCACTGAGCCACAACAGGAAGTCCTGGAATGTGCAATTTTAATATTTTATTTTATTATTTTTTTTTGGTCTTTTGTCCTTTTAGGGCTGTACCAGCAGCATATGGAGGTTCCCAGGCTAGGGGTCTAATTGGAGCTGTAGCCCCCGGCCCTTGCCAGAGCCACAGCAACGCCAGATCCAAGCCACATCTGTGACCTACACCACAGCTCACGGCAATGCCGGATCCTTAACCCACTGAGCGAGGCCAGGGATAGAACCCGAAACTTCATGGTTCCTAGTTGGATTTGTTTCCACTGTGCCATGACGGGAACTCCCAAGAGTGTGCAATTTTAAATTTATCTCCTGTCTCTTCTGCAGTTCCCAGATATCTAAGCCGTCTGGTCTTTACATCCTAAGTCCTGCTGGGGTGGCAGTGTCCCCATCTGAGAGACTTATGTGCTAACTAGACTTGAGGCTTGGAGCCACCCAGTCTGAGCTGAAGGTGTCTGCAGAGCTGTCCGGGCAGACTGTGACTGGGCCCACTGTGCACCCCTGCCCATGACTTTATTTCTATCCCTGCTTTGGTGAGTTCAAATAAGCCTGCGGACATCAGGACATAAATTAGTGCTTCCCAATAAGCTCCTAAAATTTTGAGTGAATGCTACAGTTTGAAATTATGTATGTCTATATTCAGACCAAAATCATGGGGAAGCTCTCCAAATATCACACGCCTTGAGCTGAGAGGAGAATAAGTCAGACAGTGGAGGGTGAAGGAACCCTTGTTGAAACCTTTCAGGATAAATCCTGAAATGATTAAGAAATGATTAAGAAGTTGCTAGAGGAGTTCCTGTCGTGGCTCAGTGGTTAACGAATCCGACTAGGAACCATGAGGTTGCAGGTTCGATCCTTGGCCTCGCTCGGTGGGTTGAGGATCTAGCGTTGCAGTGGGCTGTGGTGTAGATACGGCTCGGATCCCTTGTTGCTGTGGCTCTGGCATAGGCTGGTGGCTGCAGCTCCGATTGGACCCCTAGCCTGGGAACCTCCATGTGCCGCAGGTGTGGCACTAGAAAAGACAAAAAAAAAAAAAAGAAAAAAAGAAAAGAAAAGAGTTGCTAGACTGGTCTTTGTTTTCAACATCCACGAAGACTGAAGAGTGCACCCCTCCACCCTCCCTAACCCCCAGCCGTTGGTTGAGCTGTGGGGTGATCGCACAGCCAGCCCCTGCCCTGGGGGAGAAGAGGGGTAGGAACAGGGAGTGGACAGCTGGCCTCAGCCTCTGATTGTCCCCCTGGGCCTGACCTGAGCAGCTGCCACAGAAGCAGCCTCCCTGGGGTCACCATGTTACTTCTGCTGAGTTTGGCCCAAGTTCCAGCAATAAAACTCCCATCAGAGCGTGTGCTGTGTGTGGGGGGAGGGGCAACATCACAGTGGTGACATCTGCATCCCAGGAGCCCGGGGGAGGGGGATTGGGGGATGGGTGGCTCTGCTCCCCCCTCACTGGGCACGTTTTCTGTCTCATGCCGCAGACAGGTGCTGGGGTGCAGGTGGAGTTCCAGGCTGGCTGAACCCATGTGAACTGAGGTTTGCAATCCTGACTCCAGGAGGGGCTCCATCCCTGCATGTTGTCCAGTGTGCACAGGCCCCGCCCCCCCAAGGCTTTCCTGGTCCCGGTGGACAAACCCCTCCCAGTGTCAGGGCTGGAAGACACATGGGAGCAGCACCCCTGCTCTGTGTCTCTTGGAACCCTGGCTTCATGGTCCCTGACAAAGTGTTTGTGGTCAAATACGTCTGATATCGTGGCAGGCCCCCACCTCTCTCTCTGAAGACCCCAGGTACACCATGATGGAACAAGGCTGCGATATGTCCTGCAGGGAGCACCAGGCTTCCTTGAACCCCATGTTTCCCAAACCTATTTAAAAATGGAGCCTGTCTGTTGCCACCCTCCCTTTTACCACAGAGAGGGTTCCATCTGGCTTTAGTTTGAGAAGCTGATCCAGAGGTTTATCCCCTGGGATGCTGCCTAGCCTGAAGGTGGGCTGGAGCCTCTCCCCCGATCACACGTTCCCCACTTGACCCACTGGGTTGGATTAGACTTTGTGAGTTTGCATTGCAGGAGCCGTGTGGGCTGCCCCTCAGCCAACACCTGTGCATCATCTTCCAGACTTTGCTTGGCAAGCTCTTCCACTCCCGTCCCCTTGACCTTGGGGAGCTCCTATCAGGGCTGCAAAAAGAGTTGGGTGGTAATGGTCAGGAGGGTTGGGGGTGCTTGGTGGACCTTCTGGACCACATGGACCATGGACTTCCTGCAGTCAGAGCCCAGGTCCTGCCCAACCCCCGCCCCAGCCTACTACCTTGAGCGTAGTACATGCTCAACTAATGATGGTGGCCGAGGTGGAACGGAGCTGCCTGCCTGCCCTGCCTCTCCCTGGTTCAAGCAGAGCTGGCTTTTGGAAGCCAGCAAGGATTGCTGCAGGGCACATGGGTCTTCCTTAGGAAGCACTTTCTGACCCAGCAGAGTTTGGTCGGTGGAAACGCTGTCGGCAGTGGAAGCAGGGAGGACCTCTAGGCTCAGAGCTGACTGGTGTCGGGGACCACACTGGCTTCTGATCATTGGTGATGGGGACAGTGGCCGTGCAGTGACAGTCAAACTTTCTCAGAGGCCTGCTCTCAGTAGGCTCCTGGACATGCCGTTCTCTGCATTCCCACCAGGGTTTCTGGGTTATGGGGGGTCCCAAATGGCATTGCACTCCCGTAGGCGACAGCATCCTCCAGAGTGCCTGGCAACCTGGCAGAGCAGTGAGTGGGGGTGGTCTGGCCTCCTTGGGTTGACCTGTTTTGCAACAATCATGTCACACACACAGACACACAGATACACAGACACACACAGTCAGGCCCAGCACACATGGTCAAACAGGCTGGTAGTGTGCCCTGGAGGGCATGGTGGGGGACACCCGTGGGTGATCAAGCCACTAGATTTTCCCATTCCAGCAAGGACTCGGCAGGATGGCTTTACAGGAGGAGAGGCCTCCAAGTGGGGCCTGGGACCTGCTGGCTGTCCAGAGCCTGCTGCCAGAGGGGCTGCTTTTCCCATCCCAGCTGCCATCTGTATGGGGAAAAGGACAAGGTTGCAGCCCCCCAGGACCACATCTGTGTCTGTCATTAAATGCTCAGTGTAAAGGGCTGGGTGGAAAATTCCTTTTGCTTCTCCGGGAACCCCCAAGACAATGTGACCCTTATCTGTAGAATGTTGAGGAGGGGCTTTATCTGAAACGTCAGCAAATAGCTCACATTTTGGAAAGATGTATGAGAATGCCCAGCAGAGCAGGGTCTGAAAAACGGAGGGCCTAGCTTCACAGATTCTGGTCCCCCCTCTCTGGCCACAGGTGCTCAGGTGAGCAGTCAGGTTCATTTGCCGGTGGACTATCCCCAAGCAATGCTGCATTTTACTGATAAAGGGAAATGTTGTGTACATTTTCTGAGATGAGCCAGCTGAATTTTGTCACATTGCACATCTATGACCCTGCATCATGCATTCTCCCTCCTCCCCTTCTATTTTTTTTTTTTTTAGGGCTGCACCCACACCTGTGGCATATGGGGTCCAATCGGAGCTACGGCTGTCAGCCTAAACCACAGCAGCAATGCAGGATCCGAGCCACATCGGCGACCTACACCACAGCTCATGGCAATGCCAGATCCTAACCCACTGCGCAAGGCCAGGGATCGAATCTGCAACCTCATGGTTCCTAGTCGAATTCATTTCTGATGTACTGCGGTGGGGACTCCTCTCCTCCCCTTCTAGGATTCACTTCTTCACCCGTTCACTTGCTTAGATACTGCCTTGCACCTTTGGAGAGGCTGGTGCTTGACTGGGTGTAGCAGGTCCCTCACCTTCCCATTGCCTAGAGGGGCCCTCCCATCACCCATCTCTTCTTCCCTTTTCCCTCCTCCTCTTTCCTGGGTCTGGTCTGTGTCACCCATGTGGTCCCCAAGCCTGAGAAGCAGGGGTCCCCATCTTTTTGTTTTGTTCCTTTCCCACCTGGAGTGAAGCAGACATCTTCCTTTATTCATCTAGTGCCTTTTTCTTAAGGGGACGGTGTGAAGGTCAAGGGCAAAGCTCGTCATTCGAGCATCACCCTCGGGGAAGGAGAGAGGCTGGGAAACCCTGGTGGGCAGAGTATCTTGATGCAGCCTGTGCCCGGCTTCACCGAGGAATGGGAAGGGAGGTTGGGGATAGCAGCGGCTAAAGCCGGGGCCAGGGCCAGCCTTTGGTCCACCTGATACGACAGTGTTGCCAGCCTCTTTCTCATTTGTCCTGGCTTCCTGGGCCAGCATGCAGGTTCCTCCCCCTGGGCCGGAGTCGCCAGGTGGGACGGCTGGAGGAAGGTACTGGTCAAATAGATTATCTTGGGAAGAGGAATCAGCCCCTTCAGGGATGCAGGACAAAGGGAGGAGCTGGGCAGGGTGACCCTGTTGAGCCCCTCAGAGTTGGGTCACCTGTCGTGGAGGCTGAAGCATCCTAATGGATAGAGCAACTGCCGATCCCCTTGTCCAGAAACTAGGCTCGTCCTGCTGTGGACTCTCTGGAAAGGGAACTACACCATCCAGGCTCCCCTCTGGGCTATTTAAAAAATTAATATTCAAGTTTAATGGGAGTCCAGGGAAACTAGTAAAAATTTCCTATGCACCCAAAATACCAGGGGCGGGATGTGAATGAATTACATTCCTAACAATGGTCCTTAAGTCGGGGCTCGGATTTGCACTGAATTTTCTTGAGCGGAACCTCTGCCTTTGTACCAGTAACGATGCTGTCTAGACTGCTGGCTGACTTCCACCATCTCTCTGCAGAGCACTCACTACTTGAAAAGGGTAAATGAGTGCCTTTTGGAGTTCCCACTGTGGCTCAGTGGTAATGAACCCGACTGGTATCCATGAGGACGCAGGTTTGATCCCTGGCCTCGCTCCGTGGGTTAGGGATCTGGCATTGCCATGAGCTGTGGTGTAGGTCACAGACATGGCTCGGATCTGATGTGGCTGTGGCTGTGGCCTAGGCCGGCGGCTACAGCTTGGACTAGACCCCTAGCCTGGGAACCTCCATATGCCGCGGGTGAGGCCCTAAAAAGACAAAAATAAATAAATAAATAAATAAATAAAGAGCAGCTTCAGCTCTACCACCATTAATTTTCTGACTGATTATTTTGCTATGGTCTATGGAATTAGGAAAATATCCTTGCTTGAGGTAATATACATGAAGGATGCAGTGGTAAAGAGGCAGCATGCTTGAGGCTTAGTCTCGAGGGGGTCAGAAAAATACACATATTTGAGGGAGAGAGAAAAGGATAAAACCAATGGAGTGAAATGGGGGAACCAAGCCAAGGATACACAGGAACACCTTGTTGGGCTATGCTTGCAACTTTCCTATGTCTGAAGTTTTGTCGAAATTAAAAAAAATCAGCAGGTTGAGGAGCTGGTGTCACTGCTTGGGCTTTGGTTAGAGCTGTGGTGTGAGTTCCATCCCTGGCCTGGACACTTCCGTGTGCCAACAAATAAATAAATAAATAAATAAATAAATAAATAATACACATTAAAAAAAAAGTAAACTATCTCCAAAACACTACCTGGAGACAGCTTATATCTCTCTCCACGAGGACGGTCCGGGGAGGCTACATGGTCAGGTGGGGACCCAGGACTGTCCCTATGCTGCCCCTTCCCCACTTGCACAGGTCACCTTCATGACCACAGAGAGGAAAGAAACTGACGTTAACTCCTATTTGAGCAAGTGACCTGCAAGTTCACACTCCACGGGCTGGCGCTGCGTCAGGTGAACAAAGGAGATGGGGGTGCAGCGTCCCTCCACCGGGGGACCGCTGGCAAAAGAGAAATGCTATTCTGCGGAATAGGGGAGCGGACTTGGGGGGGACCAGCAGCCTGCCTCCTTCCTCTCTCTCCAATTCAGAGGTCGTTTGACAGATGGCCACAGGCTTGATGAATTTCAAGGTTGTACATGGAGTTCAAATGCCCCACATCTATCAGTGCTCAATGGTGGCCTCCCCTGGGTGCCTCAAACATCCAAACAGGTTGTAGTCCAGATCAGCTCCTCGTCCAGCTCCTTGCTTTTTCCGCTGTCCTTCCTGTCCTCAGCCTGTCAGGGCTCACCTGTCCTGCTGTCCCTGCTGCCTGGAAGGTGGGTAAGTTCTGCCCCAGCCCCCACGTCTCTTGGCCCAGCTCACGCCCATCACCCTCGACCAGTGTCTCCAGCAGCGTGTCACGCACTCGAATGCCATGGGCCCCACCCCAGTGTTACTAAGATGTGGTCTCAGTTTGTAGGGCTGAGCAGGGCTGAGGCTCTGCACTTCTGACAGGGTGCTGGGGGAGGCTGATGCTGCAGGTCTGGGGCAGAGCTGAGTCCTTTGGAGATGAAGGTGCCAGCATGGCGATAGCCACCGAGAGCAGGAGAGCAGGATCGTGGGTGGAGTAGATGAATCGGGCTGCATCAGCCCGCAGAGCTACCCTTGTCTGAGATGGACACCTCGTGGGGTCCTTTGTCCAAAACTAGTAGTATTTTGGAAAGTTGCCTTGCAGGTCCCCTCAAGTTTAAATTTGCTTGTGAATTCGTAAGAAAATAAAAGTCCATATACTTCTACATTATGTAGCTGATGAAGGGCGTTCAGAGCCCCAAATAACTAGGGGAGATTCAGACATTTCTTTGTTTTATTTAATCTTATTTTATTAATTAATTTTTATTTTTTTTAGGGCCTCACCCACGGCATATGGAAGTTCCCAGGCTAGGGGTTGAATGAGAGCTGTTGCTGCTGGCCTACACCACAGCTACAACAAAGCCAGATCCAAGCCGTGTCTGCGACCTATGCTGCAGTGCTACAGCAATGCCGGATCCTTAACCCAACGTGCAAGGCCAGAGATAGAACCTGAGTCCTCATGGATACTAGCCAGGTTCCTTACCATTGAGCCATCATGGGAACTCGCTATTTTACTTTTATTTTATTTTATTTTATTTTAGTTTAGTTTAATGGCTGCACCTGTGGCATGTAGACATTCCCAGGTGAGTGACTGAATCTCAGCTGCAGCTGCAACCTATGCTGCAGCTGTGGCAACACCAGATCTTTAACCCACTGTGCCCAAGCTGGGGGTGGAAACCATGCCTCCACAGAGACCCAAGCTGCAGTGGGTTAAGAATCCCCAGAGCATTTCTAATTTGAAAGGAAAGCAGGTGTATGAGTCCCTGGGATTCCCCCCCACAGGGCTAAGTGCTGTATGGGCTGGGTCTCAGAGAAGCTGCCTAGTGGTGAGCCCAGGTCCCTACCCATGGTGTGGCAGCATAAAGAGGAGGTTTGCCTGAGGTCTGGCAGAAGACAGCCAGAATCCCAGCTCTGTGACTAGCTGTGTAATCTTGGGCATGTCATTCATTTCCCTGGCACTCAGTTTTTCCATCTCTAAAGTGGGCAGGAGTATTACAGCTGACACACGGTACTCCCAGTGGCTGGCTCTGATCTCTCGTTGTTGGCGTGTCTTAGTGTGTTCACACCATGCATTTCTACCAGGAACAAACCCTACAGGAGTATCCTCTAGATCTGCCTGACTTTACAGAGGCTGCTTATTGACGGGGCTGCTGCTCCTGCAGATTAACAGCAGTGCGTGACCAGAGCCTGCTGGCAACCTAGGCTACATTTTTTTCTTTTTTAGGGCTGCACCCATGGCATATGGAAGTTCCCAGGCTAGGGGGCTGAATTGGAGCTATGGTTGCCGGCTTACACCACAGCCACAGCAACATTGGATCTGAGCCACATCTGCGACCTACGCTACAGCTCATGGCAACGCTGGATCCTTAACCCACTTAGCGAGGCCAGGGATCGAACCCGCGTCCTCATGGATACTAGTTGGTTTCGTTACCCGGGAGCCATGACTGGGAGCTCCCAACCTGGGCTATTTTTTAGAGCTAAAAGCTATATTCTCCTTTGCCACAAGATGGCACTCTGCACTCATGAAATCCACCAAAGACATCATCAGATACGGGCTCCCAAGGCAAGACAAATATTTTTTTGAAATATTTTTTTTTCCTTAGACGACCTCCTTATTTTTTGTGGACCTAGTGGTTTGCCCCAAAGGCTCTGGAAAAGGTTTTGCAGAGAAGTTTGTCTCACCTCTCTTGGTAGAGGGCAGGAGCTCCAGAGCCAGCCGATCTGGGTTCACAGCCCAGCTTTGCCACCTTCTGGCTGTGTGATCTCTGGCAAGTTGCTTAACCTCACTGGATTTTACATCTGACAATGGTGACACCAGTACTTCCCTAACATGGTCATATGGGGATCAAATAATGTTTTTCAACGGCTGGGAATAGTGCCTGACACATGGCAAGTCCTATAAAAATCTGGAAAATAAAATCTTAATACTAATACTACTAATAAGAAAATACTCAAGAGTTGCCCCGCTCTTTTCAAATGTATGAAATTCAACAGTGAAAAATTGAACTGCACCTGCAAGAGTCAAAAATAGGCTGAGTGTCTACTCAAATATTTTGAGTTTTTAGCATCTCCAGTGTATTATGTAAAAAATTTTCAGAATCGATTGCCGTAATTCCTTTCTGGAAAGTAGACGTTTTTGCCAAAAGAAGAGTGAAAAAATTTTATCCATTGCTCCTGGTTAAAATGTGCATCTTGGTGAACTGCCTGTGGATGCAAAGGTGTGTGTCCAGGTGTTTGGCTGCTGGTCGCCCCCATGTGCCTTGGGTGTATGTGTGGCTGAGATTTCATCCCAGTCATTCCAGAGTTAATCTCTGAGTGCCGTGTAACCACTTCACTCATCAGGGAACAAACCTGTGTCAAATGGCAAGACGAGCAGCTCAGGAGTCAAAGGTCACACCCCTTCCCAGAAGCACAGCCCTGCAGACGTCTGGCTTCTTGATCTGTTACCATATGGTCAAAAATCACTCAGAATCATGCCTGAAGTAGGAGTCAGGTCGACGATGTCTGGCACTGAGGTGATTATCCACACAAAGTTTGAATCTGTATTAAAAAATTGAATGGAGAATGTTTAATTTGCAGCAAAGCATAACCAAAAAAAAAAAAGATCATCTATAATCTCACTCTTTCAAAATATAATCACCATGTCTATTTTGATTTTTTGGCACGATAGTCAAGTGCACTAAATGTTTTTGTACAACCAGAAGCACGTACATCTGAATATTGCTTTTCCGCATTCCATCTGAGTGAGGCTTTCTCATGCCCTGAAATCCTCTTCAAAACACTTACTTATGATCTTGTAATGTCTCCTTTATGACTACATCAGGATTTAATGCACATCCCCTATGGTGGCTTCTGATTTACATTATTAGAAGAAATTCTGCAATAAACATTTCCTTGTAATATATACTTTTGAACGCACTCCTTTAGGAGAACTTAAGAAAAGTAGCCGTAATGAGTTAACAAGCATGGACTCTTTTTTAAATAAAAAAAAAGTTTGTTTAAAATTTTATTGAAGAAGAGTTGATTTACAGTGGGTTAATTTCTGCTGTACAGCAAAGTGATTCAGTATGCACATATGTATGTATGTATGTATATACACACATATTCCTTTTCATATTCTTTTTTTTTTCATATTCTTTTTATGACTGCACCTGCTGCAGCATATGGAAGTTCCCGGGCTAGAGGTCAAACTGGAGCCACAGCACCCCGGATCCAAACTACATATCCAACCTGTGCCGAAGCTTGTGGCAATGCTGGGTCCTTAACTCACTGAGTGACCTGAGCTGCTGCAGTGACAATGCCAGATCCTTAACCTACTGCACCAAAGGACAACTCCAACATGGATTTTTTTTTTTCTTTTTAGCTTTTAGGGCCGCACCTGTGACATATGGAAGTTCTCAGGCTAGGGGTCGAATTGGAACTATAGCTGCTGGCCTACACCACAGCCACAGCAACGTAGGATCTGAGCCTTGTCTGCCACCAACATCATAACCACAGCAACGCTGGGACCCGACCCAGTGAGCAAGGCCAGGGATTGAACTCGCATCCTCATGGGTACTAGTCAGATTCATTTCCTCTGAGCCACACTGAGGACTCCTCGAATGACTTTTTTTTTTTTTTGTCTTTTTGCCAATTCTTGGGCTGCTCCCGTGGCATATGGAGGTTCCCAGGCTAAGGGTTGAATCGGAGCTGTAGCTGCCGGCCTACGCCACAGCCATAGCAACGCGGGATCCGAGCCGCGTCTGCAACCTACACCACAGCTGACGGCAACGCCGGATCGTTAACCCACTGAGCACGGGCAGGGATCGAAGCCTTAACCTCATGGTTCCTAGTCGGATTCGTTCACCACTGCGCCACGATGGGAACTCCCAAATGGCTTCTTTTTATCTTACACCTTAAACCATTCACTAACTTCTTGCTTAAGGTCAAAGTAATGTAAGCAGCAAAAATTGGCTTTGAGCTCTTTTCTGCTAACTGCACCCCCCAACATCCTCCTGCCTTTTCTGGGTGTTTATGTACTTACTTGCTTGTTTAAAGTATTTTTCAGAACAACAGGAGGGCTTTCAGTCAGGAAGTTCTGTGGCTCTAGTAATCTAAAATATGCTATATGTTAATGTTTTCAGAAAGGTGACCATAGCATCCTAGCTAACTGTATACTGACAAAAGTTTACCCCAAACTGAAATGCCTCTGGGGGCCAGGCTGGGGGCTAAATGTGCCAGCAGGCCTAATGTGATATTTGCAAGATGTTTAGAGTAACATGAAAAGCGTGTGCCACCCACCCCCACCTACAGAAACAAGTCAGACGTGAATTTGTGAGTTGTTTCAGAACACCGCGCACCAAACAAAACCTGAATGTGAGCCAAATGGTGACCAGGCGTGACCTTTAGAAACTCCCCCTGAGGTTCAGGAAGGGGCAAAGGGCGGATCTTCATTTCGCGGCCGGGGGTGGACTGAGGCTCCGAAGACTTGGGCACACGGTCAAGCCCGATAGGACAGCACATGTGTGGCTTGTCAGGATTCTCAGCTAGTGTCACTGCCCATGGCTGTGACACGTATCACAGATCATTTCTTACTTATGAGAGACAAAGTACCCAGTGCATAAATGATGCCCCTCCCATAATTCAGGGATTTCACTGAGCGAATGTAACTCTCCCACCTGCTACGCAATCGCTCACCCAAGAATAATTGCTTCTTCCAGAAAGCCCTCTCCATGTGGGGAGTGACCACAGGTGTCCTGCTTGTGCTATGTGGGGACTTCCCCTTTTCCGTTTCCTGTTTCCTGTCCCAGCTGTCATCTGAAGCCTCTGCCTCGCAGCCCTCACATTTCACCCGGGGATGCCCCCCCTCCCCACCGCCCAGCTACCGGGGCGGGGCGATGGGTGGGAGGCGCCACTGTACCCCGCCTGTTGGACGCTGGGATGCATCTGAGATGACGCTGCTGGATTTTAAGTAATAGGTTTGTGCCTTGCACCGAGATTTGTTTTGTTTTGTTTTTTGAGTTAACGTAGTCAATGCTGCATTGCTGTTCACCCCACCGTCTATGAGTTTTGGAGAATAAACCCAATACTCTTTCTGAAACTCAGGAAGGCCTAGAGAAGGGTCTGGACAGAGGGGGTTGAGGATGAGGGAGTAAGAGCAAGGCCCAGACCTTTTGGAGAGGGGCCAATCCAGATCGCTGCAAAAGGAGACATGTCCTACAGAATCTGGGACACCAACGATGCTTACTCTATTTAAGCTCATCTTTTTTTTTTGGTCTTTTTGCCTTTTCTAGGGCTGCTCCCATGGCATATGGATGTTCCCAGGCTAGGGGTTGAATCAGAGCTGTAGCCCTACACCAGAGCCACAGCAACTCGGGATCCAAGTCATGTCTGCGACCTACACCACAGCTCACAGAAACACCAGATCCTTAACCCACTGAGCAAGGCCAGGGATCGAACCTGCGACCTCATAGTTCCTAGTCAGATTCGTTAACCACTGCGCCACGATGGGAACTCCTCATCTTTTTTTTTTAGGGCTGCACTGGAGGCGCATGGAGGTTCCCAGGTTAGGGATTGAATCGGAGCTATAGCGGCCAGCCTACACCACAGCCACAGCAATGTGGGGTCTGAGCCGTGTCTGCGACCTATACTACAGCTCACGGCAATGCCAGATCCTTAACCCACTGAGCAAGGCCAGGGATCGAACCCGGAAACTCATGGATACTAGTCGGATTTGTTTCTGCTGTGCTATAACAGGAACTCTCTAAGCTCATCTTTTAAGAACTTGACAGTTTTATGTTGCTTTCAAACTTCGGTTCCTTTTCAAAGTTTGCACATGCAAAGGGGACGAGCAGGTCACATAAAAGAACAAAGCACCTGGGTATCTGCAAAGGGGCATGGTGGGGACTTTGGTGAGGTGAACAACACTGCTCGGTCTGGGGGGGTCCCTGGGTCCTCCTCCAGTTGATGGTCACCGTGGTGGAGGAGGGGTGGCTGCAGGCACATGGGGTCCATATCTTGCCATTTTTCAAGAGAAGCGGGAAATTCAGATTTTTATGTGAGAGTGCCTAGAGAAAGATAGCAACGACTTTTGACATTTCTGAAGGAACCTTCCCTGCAGGCCGCACAGAGCTCTGGGTAGCCTGTCTGTGCCCTGCAGCCTCTGTGAGGCTGTCCTCATAAGGGGAATGAACCTGCTATTTAATGACAAGAGCTAGGGCACACTCTGAAAGCAACTAATTTCAGAAAATGCAAAGGGGACTGGCTCATAAAGTTTACTGCTTACCTAAACTTACTAATTTCCGTACCCAAATGAATGGTGATCTCCACCCAGCATTTTAGTCAGATCACGGCAGTGACCGAGAAGTTTTAATAAAGCAGCTGAATATAAGCATTTCCAAAAGGTTTTTGAAACAGAGCATCCCCGAGGCTGTCCCTTTAGTAAAGTCACCATCACCTTCCTGATTAAGATCAGGGGAAGGTTTAGGGGTGCAGCCATAGGGAGTTCGGGTGACATCTCCGCCTCTTAGGACTCAAGGCTGACACTTGGGCTGAAAGTGGTTTGGGGGATGGGGGGCCGCACAGCAGGATGGATGGGCATTGGCTATTGTCAACCACCTTCTGTCTCTGGGTGGGCTGGGAGGGCACCCAAAGATACTTGTAATGGGGTGCCGGCTTTGCCCCCCTCCTCCCCTTAGTCTGACCAGCAAACTTGAAACGGGCTGTTCCTGACCCAGTAGCTTTTGCATTTGTCTAAACTGCAGGGGTGGGGGGTGGGGTGGGGTGGGGTCGGGGTGGGGTGGGGGTGGGGGTGGGGGTCTAGTGGAGGGCCGTCTTAGCTTCCAGACACAATGTTTCTTTCCTAATTGTGATGAAGGCTTTGGGGCCATTCTGCCTGACCCAATAAACCCATGTGAAGCCATATCCTATGTCAGAGAGGCGGTTTTCCTGAAACTGAATACCTTAAAAATGTGAGTGAAGTAGAATAGCCCCCAGGGGTTGTCAATCAGCCCTCTTCCTCCAGGCTGGCTCAGTGCCAACTGGAAAAGCTGTCTCCTGTCCCCCCTCCCCAGTGGCCTTTCTCTAGGAGGAGGGGCTGAGGCCTGCTGTGGGGGGAGATTTCTAGTGTTTTAAGTTGGGGGGGTGGGTAAGCACTAAGATGTCAAATAGGCCTCATTTTTGCAACAATTCCTGGGGACATGGAACTAGTACATTTTAAGGAGTGTCTAATGACTTACTTTTAAAAACGATTTTTATTTTTTCCATCCTAGCTGGTTTACAGTGTTCTGTCCGTTTTCCACTGCACAGCAAGGTGACCCAGTCACACATACATGTATGCATTCTTTGTCTCACATTATCATGCTCCATCATAAGTGACTAGATATAGTTCTCAGTGCTATAAAAACAGCTTGAATGTTTAATAATTTACTTAGAGCAATACCTAAGCTCAATCACTTAAGAAAAAACACTTTATCCAATCAAGGCCCACCATCATTTTAAACACCACCACCAACGAACGAGAAGTTACAGTAGCAAATAATCACCGCCTGATGCCGTCTGACTCCCGCTGTTATAAAAGGCCTCGGATTTCAGGGATATGAGGTAAGCAAAGACCCAATTCTTGGCATCAGGAAGTGGCCTGCTTTCGCAGCTGTCCTCTGGCAGCTGGCCACCGGGTGGCGCAAAACGCCAGCGCACTCGGCTGTTTTTCTTACCCGTTATCTCCGGTCTTGCACCAGAGCCTGGGCTTCCAGCGAATTCACCCCGGCCCGCAAACAGTCCTGTCCAGTCTCTAAGGCCTCATCTAGAAAAGAGGGGCAATGGAATGCACCGCAGCACTGGTTTCAACGTAGAGCAGAGAGATGCAGACACCAAAAGTGATAAGTTGAGTGAGCGAAGGGTCTTTCCGTTTGTCCCCAACTCCTTCCGGCGTGGGTTTTGCAGCCTTTCTTCTGACGTCTGTTAATACGCAGCTTGGAGAGAGCTCAGCCGACCCTACCAGGGCAGCTCCTTGACCAGGAGGCCGGAGGCCAAGTCACTAGTGGTCAATGCAAGTGTAGGGGAGGGAGGTGGTCAGGATCTTTCCTGCCGGCCTGTAGATGGCGCTCCGGGAAAGATATTCCGAGCCGCGTCCCCCAAGCTCTAGGGGCCTGGAGCCAAGGGGTCCGGGCTGAGCGCAGCCGGCTGTGTAAATGGTGCAGCAGCCAGGTGTTCCTTCCAACTGCCACCGCTGTTCCGCACGTGTGCAAGGACCCGGTGGGGCGGAATTACATGCAAACGTGCCGCTGGTGCAGCGGGGTCCGTGCGGGGGTGGGGGTGGGGAGCCGCGCACCGAGGAGGGCAGGAGCGGCACGCGGCCCCGACCCCCACGCGCCAGGCAGCCCGGCGACCCCCACGAGCGGCAGGGCCCTGCCCACCCCACCCAGCGGCAGGTGGACAGTGTCGCTATGAAGAGAAAGCTCCGATTGTCCCTCCCACAAACCGCCACACGCCAGACCTCCGCTATTGTGCGTCCTCCATAGAAATGCAAACGAGCCGCGTGCGCCGGCCGCAATCTGCTCGCGAGCCCCGGCGCCCCGCAGCGCTCTGCAGAGGGCGGGGAGCTCGGGTGGGACTTTCCAGCGCGACGGGGTCGCAGCCTTGATTCTGCAGGGAGAACCTCGCATTCCGGGCCCTAGTGTCAGGTGGAGTGAGCTGCGCCCGGGCCTTTTGCAAGCTTAAAGCCAGGACTGTGTGTTTTTAAGTTCCGCTTTAAAAGCTACTGTCTCATAAACTCCAAATTAAGAGTAAAGAAAAAATAGAAAAGTAACAACAAAAATAAATGCAAAAATAAATTCATTAGATTCTCCAACGGTGCATTTCACAAATTGCAGCGTACTATTAGCTAGCAAGGGTTTGGCTTTTTTTTTTTTTTAACTTCTTCCTTTTAAGGACTTAAAAACAAAAAGGCTAGATGAAATCTGCAGGCTCCAGGCTGCCTGGTAACACCCCGACAAAAGCAGCAGATTTGAGGCATTGTCATCCCCCGCACCCCTCCCCACGTGGCCTTCTGGCACGAGCCGCCGGCCGCCGCCTCATTTGCATCAGAAAGCGGGCGCCGGCCAATGGGCGCGCAGGCTCGCGCCAGCTGGCGGCGCCGAAGACCCAGCCTATATAAAGGCGCGCGGCGGAACCGGGGCTCACTCGCTGGCGGTGGGCGCGCCGAGCAGAGCTGCGGACTATCTTGTCTTCGCTCGCGTCCACTCCGCCCTCTCCTTTTGTGGATAACTTGCTGCTTGCGGATCCCAACATGACTCTGGAAGAAGTTCGCGGCCAGGATACGGTTCCAGAAAGCACGGCCAGGTAAGTCCGCGCTGAGCGCCAAACGTCTCAGGGCTCCGGGATCCTGGTCCTGCCCTGGCCGCGGCTGGTTGGGCTCAGTCTTCGAAACCCTCCGGGGTGGGGGTCCGCCGGGTAGAAGTCAGGCCCAAGTGTTCCGGCTGGGCTGGGGGTGCGGCACTGGGCTGGAGCGCCGGAGTGGGGCGCTGGGGGTGCCTCCCAGGGCTCGGGGGTCCTGGCTCACCCTCCGGCCTGTCCACGCTCACGGCGCTGGCTCCTCCACAGGATGCAGGGCGCCGGGAAAGCACTGCACGAGCTGTTGCTGTCGGCGCAGCGACAGGGCTGCCTCACCGCCGGCGTCTACGAGTCCGCCAAAGTCCTGAATGTGTGAGTATAGACGCGGTCCGGGCGAGGCGGCCGGGGGCGGGCAGAGCGGCAAGGGAGACCGGGGAGAAGGCGGCACGGGGCACCCGGGGCACACCGATCTGACCTCTTCACCTCCTTCTCGCTCGCGCAGGGACCCCGACAACGTGACCTTTTGCGTGCTGGCTGCTGACGAGGAAGACGAGGGCGACATTGCGCTGCAGATTCACTTCACTTTGATCCAGGCGTTCTGCTGTGAGAACGACATCGACATCGTGCGTGTGGGCGATGTGCAGCGGCTGGCGGCGATCGTGGGCACCGGTGACGAGGCGGGCACGCCGGGAGACCTGCATTGCATCCTCATTTCGGTGAGTGTCGCCTCCATCCCGATGTCATCCCTGCCCTTGCCAGCGGCCAGCGGCCAGCCCGGTTGACCTCTGGACTCTCTTCGCAGAACCCCAATGAGGACGCGTGGAAGGACCCCGCCTTGGAGAAGCTCAGCCTGTTCTGCGAGGAGAGTCGCAGCGTCAACGACTGGGTGCCCAATATCACCCTCCCCGAGTGACAGCCCGGCGGGGGTCTTGGTCTGATCGACGTGGTAACGCCCCGGGGCGCCTAGCGCGGGGCTGGCTCTGTGGATGCGCCCTAGGAGGGCGCCCGAGTGCGGCGTGGAGACTGGCAGGCGCCGGCGCGTGGAGAGCGGCGAGGAGGTGCGGCTCCCTCCCGAGGAGGGGCCCGGCGGCGACAGGGGCAGGCTGGCCCCAGCCCAGGACTCTACAAGTGTGGGGAGCGGTTGCTCGCCCAGGAAGGCCGGAGGCGGGACGTTGGCCGCGCGGCCGGGAAGGACAGACTGGCCGGGCAGGCGTGACTCAGCAGCCTGTGCCCCCGGCAGAAAGGAGGGGAAAGGCAAGGCCAGGAGGCCTGGACTTGTACAGTAACAGAAGCTCTGACGGACTTAGCAGTAGGCACTGCTGTTTCAAAACGGATCCGGGCGATGCTTCGTTTTTCTAAAGGATTATGCTGCTGCAGCGTTGAGTCTTACAATAAACTTACTGAAAAAAACTTACTCTCTTTATTGAGGGCAGGGGATCTTTGTCTGAGGGGAAGGTGGTTAGCGGGATTGCTGACGATTTCTGAAATTCCCGGAACTCGCTGGCACCTGTTCCATCTTCCTGTTAGGGCTGAATTACAGGCTCCGGGGTGCTCGAAGTGGGGGAGGGGGCGTTGGCTGGGTGTTAGCAGAACTTGAGCCCTGCTCTCCTCTCCCTTTAGAAAGATTTTTACACTCGCAAGATAGGAGCATACTTGGGATAAGCCATCAGTGCAGCAGCTGGCCATCCAACCTGATAACGGAGGCCTTTCCTTTCCCTCCCCTCCTCCTTCTCTCCCCTCTGCCCCCTCCCTTCCAACAGCTGCTTATCGAACAGCTTGCAGGATGCAGGCAGCTCCTTCCTGTGCAATGAGCATTGCCTTCTGCAGGGGCTGCCCTTTGTGGTCCCTGAGGATGGCGGCAGACTGCTCTGAGGAACCTTTTTATCTCAAAGGGATGGCGCTTAGAGCAATGTCACCAAGGTATTAATATCGCATATGACATGATGACTGCGTTTGCGTGTGAGTCATCATTTTGTCATGGCTGTGATAGAACTTAAAAAGATCTTAGCAAAGAATGGTAAAGCGGCATCTACACAAATGGGTGTGAGCAATTCTGAGTGGGGCCAGCATCTGCTTTGTACTATGTTCAGGGTTCTTTGCCCACATCAGACTTATTGAGGACTACTGCTCTTCACAGCAGCAGCCTTTAAAGCCTTAGAGAAGAAAAATAATTTTAATCTTTTTGACAAAGACTTCCCTTAAGAAGGCTCCAGAGGGAAATGTGCAGAGTGAATCAGTCTTTTTTACCAAGCCAATAATATCTTGATTTCACTCTCATGCCTGTCTATACTGCTTTCAGTGGGGGAAATACACACGCGGCTGCTAGATGCTGTTAGCAAGCTGCCCAGTGGTCCACTGAGCCTTTGAGGCAAAGGGGAAGGGATGGTGTACTCTTTTCCTAAGAAGAAAGCTCCACTGATTTTTTTTTTCAGCAGTCCCTGGCAGCTGATTCAACTTGGTGGGTTCCACTTTTTAAATTCTCCCCAAATTGTGGGAGAATTAACAGGACTGCTTAAAGCATCTTGCTTCACACCTATCAGCTCTTAAAAACATTTCTTCCTCGACTAGTCTAGCCAGTGAAACAATTCAGCTGTGTTTGTACCCAAGTTTCACTACTATTTCACCTATTTCCTGCTCAAAACCTCGAGTTTTCCACATGGAGGGTGGAGCCTCACGGGATGGCTCTCTATAGCAGTCTGCATTCTGGCCTAATGACCACTTGCCACAGTTTGCTATAGTAAACACAATTGGGGCATCATTACTTCGAAAGCTACCCTTTAGCTTTACCCAAATTTAGCCCAACATTGCACAGAGCAGACCCTCCTGCTGGCCCAGTGACCCTTGTAGAACAGTCACTTGGCAGCCCTTAAGAAACTTGGCTTTCTTGGGTTAGAATTTACCGCTAGGGCACGTGTTCGAGCCCCAGGGGCTAGAGAATTTACAGGAGGAGCAAAGGACATGCTTGGACATAGTGCCAGCCCCAAAGCTTGTGCTTAAATCTTTTTTGGGGGTTTATAAAGTATTTAATGCTATTAAAATGAAATACTCCGGAGGACAGGTAAAACAGGCACAGTGCTTAAAACAGACACAACATATGGCTACATTGTTGTATCTATACTTCCACTTCATACTAAGTGGTACTGAATGGACTCGCTAATTATCACAGGCAGGTAGAGGTAGTCAGGCAGACTGTTTAGTATAATGGCCTGCATCTAGAAAGTGCTGGATGAATGACAGTAAAACTTCAAAGCTGATGAAGGCATTTGCTAAAGATCCTAACAATCAAATGGACTGGTGGAGTTGGGACCAGGTCGTCTGGTTCCAAGGCCCCACACTTTACCTGTTATGCCACATGACCGGGAAGGAAGTATATCTTACTTTCCTACGATAACTTTCTATGTTTGTAAAAGTTTTACATATTCATGGTAGAAAAATTCTAAAACATGCAAAAAAGGAAAGAAAGAAGTAGAAGCACTGGAAGGGGCCATCTCCACATTCTGGTATATTTCTTTCTCGACTTTTCTACACCTCTGAGGGATACATATCATGCAACATACAAAACTACATACAATATGTTGTAAGAAGCTTATCTATGAAAACTATTATATTTAGAATGGATGAACAACAGAGTCTTTTTTTTTTCTTTTGTCTTTTTAGGGCTTCCTAGGCTAGGGGTCGAATCGGAGCTGTACTGGCCACCCTATAACACAGCCACAGTAACGCTGGATCTGAGCTGAATCTGCAACCTACACCACAGCTCACAGTAATGCTGGATCCTTAACCCACCGAGTGAGGCCAGGGATCGAACCCGTCTTTATGGATACTTGTTGGGTTTGTTAACTACTGAGCCACGACGGGAACTCCAACAACAGGGTCTTACTGTATAGCACGGGGATCTATATTCAATATCCTGTGATAAACCATAGTGGAAAAGAATATGAGAAAGAATGTGTGTGTGTGTGTGTGTGTGTGTATGTGTGTGTGTGTGTATACATACATACATACATACATATACAATAATGGAATCACTTTGCTGTCTAGCAGAAGTTAGCACAACACTGTAAATCAACTGTACTTCAATTAAAAGAAAAAAAAGGAGTTCCTGTCATGGTGCAGCAGAAATGAATCCGACTAGGAATCATGAGGTTGCAGATTTGATCCCTGGCCCCACTCAGTGGGTTAAGGATCCGGTGTTGCCGTGAGCTGTGGTGTAGGTCACAGATGTGGCTTGGATCCCATGTTGCTGTGGCTGTGGTGCAGGCCGACAGCAATAGCTCTGATTAGACCCCTAGCCTGGGAACCCTCCATATGCTGTGGGTGCAGCCCTAAGAAGACAAAAAAAAAAAAAAAAAAAAAAAAAGAAGCCGTTTCCTCTTGCACTTGGCCATTTCCTGCATCTTTTGCTTCACATTCTGTTGCATTCCCCTGTGTCACTTGGTGACCTTAGAGGCCAGGGTCTCCAGTTTGGCAGGTGCTCTGCTGGCACGGGCGTGAGGACGCATGTCGAGGCACATGATCTGGTTAGGGCGTCCTCTTTGATTCACGGGCCTCACCGACCAAGACAGATGCCAGCTGTTTGCTGGTCTGAAGCAAGGCTGTGCCTGCCTGAGGGCAAGAGGTGGCCATTATGCTCATCTTTTAGTTCCATTAAAATTGTTTGATTCTGATTGTTGCGATAACAAGTTGCACTGGCAAAACTGCTGTTGTGAAGATGAAACGAATACAGAAGTTACAGAGGGAGCAGCGCTGGTGGGGTGGTCGGGTGACTCTTGTCCGCAGGAGGAGCTGGGGCCTCCGTTTTCTTTTCAGTGAGACAAGAGGACAAAATGATTGCCAAGATTTGCTTTAAAGACTGTAATGTTGGCTGGGTGTTACACGCTTTACCAAGCCCTTAGCCTCGGTGGCACAATGGGCATTGCTCTCGAGACTCACGAAGAGGCACTTGAGAAAGAGGGAAAGGGTTTTTCAGCAAAGCAAGGCAGTCGGCCAACAAAGCAGGGCTGGAAGATCAGCTCAGTGAGCGGATATTCATTTTTGCTTTTTTGTTCCCCAAAGGCCTTCTGTTGGTTTTCCCAGCTATCATCCCTGTGCTCATCAGGGGATGTGTCTCCCCAGAAGGAAACTGTCCTTTCCTGGCCCCCGAAAAGAGACCTTACCATCTTGTTGCGGCAGTGAGGTGTGATCCCACATGCTGAGGCCGAGTGGGAGGCAGAGGGACAGCCCAGCTGGCGGGCAGGACCCACTTGGGGACGGTGGGATAGCTGCGACCATGAGGAGCCTTCCATTTCTGTTCTAGCACAGAATTACACTTGATCGTTGGGAGCAGCCCTGTGTTTTTGCTTTTGTTTTTGTTTTTTTTCTTTTTCTCTTTGCAGGGCTGTACCTGTGGCATATGTAAGTTCCCAGGCTGGGGGTTGAATGGGAGCTTCAGCTGATGGCCTACACCATAGCCACAGCCACAGCCGTGCCAGATCCGAGGTACATCCGTGACTCATCTACATCTGTAGCTCACAGCAACGCTGGATCCTTAACCCAATGAGCGAGGCCAGGGATGGAACCCACATCCTCGAGGAGACTAGTTGGGTTCGGTATCGCTGAGCCACAGTGGAAACTATGGAAGCAGTCCTGTTTTTAGGTCTAGCTCAAATTTTCCTTCTTTATCTTCCAGAAGGTAGTTCTGCTGGCAGACAGGTATGTGCCAAAAGAACCCCGGTGTTCTCTCCTCCAGGCAGTAAGGAGGGTGTGGCCAGAGCCCTCTGTGAGGGATCAGGGCTGCTTGTGAGAGTCTGGATTCCAGGAGGTGGCTGCTGGAAGTTTCTAGAAACAGCTCCAAGGCTGCCTGATTTCAGCTGGACAGGCAGCAAAGAGCTTTAGAGCCTCTGTGGGCTGGATCTGGGAGGGGGCTGCTGCTTCTCTGCCTCCTGATGGGGAGGTGGGCATGGCCCTTGGCTACTGGGTTTGGGGGTGGGAGATGGGCTGTTCATTCATTCAATCCCCCATTCATTCATTGATTCATTGGTTCCTTCTTGCATTTGGTTGTCATTGACTCTTTGGCGCAGCATCCTAGGCATGGAATCCCCATGAGTTCTTGCCGGCCCCAGCAGCTTGTTGTGGCAGCTGAGTGGGTGGTGTGGGGGGTGGGCGGGGGGAGGGACGGTGGATCCAGCCGGATCCATACCTGTTGGATCCTTGTTTTCAAGGCTGGCCAAAGACTGTCTGGCTCCTTGGGGCTGCTTCCAGGGCTGCTTGGCCCCTGAGGGCCAGTCCATGTGCCAAATGCAGACAGTTGGCCACGGAGAATTCTCCAGAGGGAGGGGGACAGCTGGGAGAATGTGCTCAGAACGTGGGGTCTACCCGCCCATAACATTTGGAACCTGGCCGAATTGTCGGACAATGTAATATTTTGGTCAAAGCCAAGCTCTTTTTCTTGGTGCTGCCGTGGCTTCCTGTTACACAGAATAGATACTGTTGCTTTGCTCCAGCTTCTGGATGTGGGGACCACAGATCAGTGAAATACAGGAAAGCCTCTTTCTTGTGGTCTGAAAACCTCGGTGGAGACAAAGTCAGTTATGGGAACATTGTTTAAAAGACGTAGAATCTTTTTTCCCCCCAAAAGTGGGCTCTTCTCCTATAACCGCTGACTATTTCTTATTTCATACCCAGCGATTGATGTGGTTTTACTTTATCACCTCAAGGGGAGGTGGGATTTGCTGCCCGTTCTCTTGATTCATTTTTTTTCAGAATTCAAGGTTTGCTTTGGGTTGCAGTTGGTAAGCTCTCTGGTTATGCAGCGTGGTGGTTGAAGTGATTCAGCTTTTTTTGTGGTCTCTGCAGCTATCCCCTGACTTTGCCATGATGGCTTGGGTAACCTTCACTGACCTCATATTTTCCCTGAGAGGGAATAATTCTGGAGGGTGTTTTCAAATTTGTTGCATTTTTATTACGATAAAATACAGGCAAATGGAATTCTAAGCGGCAACATCAATACAACAATAAAAAGCAGAATTGACGGGAGAGAAACAGACTGGAGGAAGCATCCTTTTCTCAGCAAGATCAAAGTTCCCTAGAGTGATTCACAGCAGCAGAGTGATTCCTGGAACCCTTTGCTTGGAGAGGAATTCAATGCTAAAATTCCAGGAAGGAGGAAGCTGATGGCGGGTTAGGCATAGCTATTGGGAGATTCACTGAAATTCACTGAGCATTTATTATCTGTCCTTGGATTTCTGCAAATCACTCAAGTTCTGGTTCTTTGGGGCCCAAACAATGACAAGTTAAAGCCCAGGGGTGGGGTGGCCGGCCCGTAGTCATCAGACGCTCAGCTTGGCTAAACCAGGAGTTTAGGGGCCATTGGGCAGACTCAGAGCCAGTGTTCCCTGTCCTCAGACAGCCAGGAACAGAGCTCCCTGCCGCTCTCCCTCCAGGCACTTCTGGGCCCCATGGAGCTTCCCCAGAGACACAGGCCTAGGAGAGCCCACGATCCACGGTGGTGCAGCTGGAGAAGCCAGAGGAAACGCTGCCCTACCTGCTGTCCCATCCAGCCACGTCCATCCTGGGACCCTCTGCCCACGTGGAAGCCCCTGCTATGCACCAAACTGGATTATTCTGTTGGAGAAGAAGCCATTCACCCAATTCCCGAAGCTCATTCCAGGAAGAGGGTGATATCCCACCTCTGAGCCCCCACGATGACCTGGCAGCTGGGATTAGGCCTGGGCTAGATCCTGCTCAGGCCCTCTCTGGTTCCCAGCCACCAGCCGTGCCCTTCCAGTGGAGCCTGCCCTTCCTGCTACAGAAATGGCTCTATTTCTCCCTACCTGTCCCTCTCCTCCCCACCTGTCCCTCTTCTCTACACCTGTTCCTCTAGTTTACACCTGTTCTTTCCTCCATTCTTGTTTTTCCTCCACACCTTTGGTGCAGGCTCTCCTCTTCTCAGATCCAGGCTCTCCAACCCCTCTTGCTGGCCTCGAGCTGCCTGTCTGCCCCACTATTGCAGTTCCTGCCTCCCACAGTGCTGGCTGTTAGTTACCTTCTTATGACACCAGTATCATCCTGTTATCCACTTTCCCTGGAGCAATTGGGACCAAAAGATTCCTGTTGCTTCACCTACCCTACCCTGCTCCAAAGGTCAGGTGGGTCTCCCTCCACTTCTTCGCCAGCTTCCTCCTCTCCCCTCTCAGGGCTCTTCTTACATAGTATGGAGATCTGTTTACAAAGCTGAGCATTCCTCCCAGAGAGGGAGAGAGTTCCACCTGAAATACTTTGAACCCGTCATGGTACCCGGGACAACAGGCTCGCTCTATTGGCTGAGGGGGTGGAAGGATGCTATGGCCTTTGGAGGTTGTATGCACATTATCTTCACATCCTGCCACATCACCTATAGCTGCTGCACTTTGAATGCTTAATGAAAGAGGGAGAAGCAGACCCGCTTAAGCAGGAACATTGGTCTGTTGTCTGTTGTAGAAGATGGGGTAGGATTTGTCCTTTCATCATTGTCATCATCACCAAGCACCTTTGCTCTGTGCCCACCTGGTAATGGAATACAGATCCTAGGCAATTTGAAGATAAAATTTATAAGAAGCAACCCAATTCTTTTAATCAACAGGAAGACAAAGAGTGAGAAGCACTCACTTCGAGAAGGATGGAGGAAGAAGGGGCAGGGAGCAGGCAGTGAAATTCCCAACATGGACCACACAGGGGAAGGTCTTGGCTCTCCTCTGCAAGAAGGTGGAAACCACAGGGCATCTGACATAGAAACGCGATGGGGCCTCATGGGGAGGGGACAGCGGCCAGCCATTGAGGGGTGGCCAGCCATTGAGGATCAGTCAGCCTGGAGGCGGTGTGTTCTTGGAGGGATAGGATGGCTTCTGAGGGTTCCATTGTGTCTGAGTCTCCTAGAGCCTGGGGAGACCTGGCAACAGTCACTGAAGTGAAAGTGGGGCCAGGGGTCCATTACTGCTTGAGGACTTTGGCAATTGTCTCGGTTTCTGAGGGCCTGGGGAAGACTGGACTTGGCCAGGGTTTTGGAAGATCTGAGCCTCTCTCCTTCCCCATGCAGCCTCCCCTGAAGCATCCTACACAGAATGCATCTCCCGCTGCTTTCTGTCAGTTCACAGGAGCCACAGACCTGCGCTAAATATGGGAGCATAATGATGAGTTTCTGATGTGGCTCAGCGGTAACAAAGCTGACTAGTATCCATGAGGACATAGGTTCAATCCCTGGCCTCGCTCATCAGGTTAAGTATCCATTGTTGCCATGAGCTGTGGTGTGGGTCGCAGAATGTGGCTCAGATCTGGTGTTGTTGTGGCTGTGGTGTAGGCCGGCGGATGCAGATCCTATTCAGATCCTTGCCTGGGAACCTCCATTTGCTGCAGGTGTGGCCCTAAAAAAGCAAACAAATAAATAAATAAATATGGGAGACTGATTCCTGGGCTGGTATTCCCAGGGAGTGGGGGGCCCTCTGGGAGAGGGTCTTCAACTCCTGTTTCTGAGTCGGGTTTGAGCTAGTGAGTCCCTCGGAAGTTTATTTAGGTTATAACCCACTTTGAAGGTAGGACAGCCACAAAGTACCAAATGCAGTGATCTGTAAAATTGCAGTCTGTGTGTGCTTCTGCTCTTTGCTCAGAAAAGTCTTCATTAAAGGACCTTTCAAACACTAGAAAATGGCTGAGATAAATTCCACAATGGGCATATCCCCTCCTCAGTTGAGCACATGTGTTATTCAGCAACTTGGCATGGGGGCACGATGGGGTTCACATGGCCCCTCGGCTGGCGCCTGAGGGCACCATGAATGCCCTTCCTGCCTCTGAAGCTGGGGTCTCATTTCCCCACCCCCACCCTCACCTCTAGCCTTCCTCAGCCAGACCCTGCCCCCATCAAGCCAAACCTGGAGACTTGACTTTCCTGCTCCCAGCCCCCTCTCCGACCCTGACCCCGCTGCCCTCAGATATTCCCCCGCAGAGCACATGGTTTTAAATTTCTGAAAGACAAATCCTTTATCTGAAACATCTGGGCAGTCTGAGCATCTGTGAGTCAGACAATGAGTGGGTTCCCCCAAGGGGAAGCAAAGAGGAGGCCCTCAGCAGGACCAGGAGTCACTCAGTCAGTGGGTGGGGGTGGGTAGCTGGGTGCAGTGGGGAAGGGGTTCCATTCTAATCCTGGCCTCCTCTGTGAACTCACTGTTCTTCCCTCTTGGGTGGGAAAAAATCAGATAATTTCATACAATGATGCAGGTTGGAGTACTGAAAATAGCCATTAATACTGTACAATGAAATCTGGAATCTAAGAGTTCCTGTCGTGGCTCATGGGGTTAAGAACCTGACTAGTATCCATGAAGATGCAGGTTTGATCCCTGGCCTCGCTCAGAGGGTTAAGGATTGGGTGTTGCTGTGAGCTGTGGTGCAGGCCAGTGGCTACAGCTGTGATTTGACTCCTGGCCTGGGGACCTCCCTATGCCTCAGGTACGGCCCTAAAAAGACAAAAGAAAAGAAGTTAAATCCCATTTACCATGAAATCAAAGAATATAAATTTTGAAATAATTATTTCATTTATGTGCTTATGTAAATTTATATCTATTCATTATTAAATTCGAAGATGGACAAAGTGTAAACAAATCTGAGAAAAGTTAAAGAAAATCCAAATAGGTACAACCACTATGGAAAAGAGTATGGAGGTGCCTCAGAAAACTAAATATGGAACTACCACATGACCCAGCAATCCCCCTCCTGGGCATATATCCAGACAAAATTTCCTTGAAAAAGACACATGCACACGCATGTTCATTGCAGCACTATTCACAATAGTCAAGACATGGAAACAACCTAAATGTCCGTTGACAGATGAAAGGATTAAGAAGATGTGGTATATATACACAATGGAATACCACTCAGCCATAAAAAAAATACAATAATGCCATTTGCAGCAACACAAATGGAACTAGAGATTCTCATACTAAGTGAAGTAAATTGGAAAGAGAAAGACAAATACCATATGATCACTCATATCTGGAGTCTAATATACAGCACAGATAAACCTTTCTACAGAAGAGAAACTCATGGACTTAGAGAACAGACTCAAAGTCGCCAAGGGGGAGGGGGAGGGAGTGGGAGGGATGGGGTACTTGGGGTTAATAGATTCAGACTCGTGCCTTTGGAATGGATAAACAATGAGATCCTGCTGTGCAGCACTGGGAAGTATGTCTAGTCACTTATGATGGAGCGAGATGGAGGATAATATGAGAAAAAGAATGTATATGTATATGTGTGACTGGGTCACTTTTCTGTACAGTAGAAAATTGACAGAACACTGTAAACGAACTATGAAAAAAATAAAAATCATTAAGAAAAAAAAAAGAAAATCCAAATAAATGGAGAGAGATATCATGCTCATGATTTGCTACTGTTACGCTGTCAATTGTCCCCAGATTGATGGAGAGATTTGGTGCAACCCCAAACAAACCCTTGGGAGCCTTTTTTTTTTTGTAGAAATTGAGAAGCCAGTTAAAATGTGTGAGGAATTCCCATTGTGGCTCAGTGGTAACGAACCCGACTGGTATCCACGAGGATGTGGGATCAATCCCTGGCCTTGCTCAGTGGGTTAAGGATCCAGCCTTGCCACGAGCTGTGGTGTAGGTCACAGATGCAGCTCCGATCCTGTGTTGCCGTGGCTGTGCCTGTGTGGCCGGCAACTGTAGCTCTGATTGGACCCCTGGCTTGGGAACTTCCAAATGCTGCGGGTGCGGCCCTAAATAAATAAATCTGGAATCTAGTCTTAAGTGCAAGTGTGCTTGGTACTTTCCAACACGGAGTTCCCTGGGCCCCCTCTGGTCTGTGCCTGGAGAATTCTGGTCAGATCCGTGGAAGGTGTTGTGTGGGCTCTGCCCCAGTTCTTCTCCTTGGACTTGGCCGACAGGAGGGTCAGGGGAGAGGGGTCAGTGTTTCTTCCCTCTCTCTCTTGCTTTGGGTCCTGTGCCCAGCAGTGTCCCCACCCCTTGTGTCGCACCTTTGCTAAAAGCCCCTCCCCACGTGCTCTGAGCTGACCCCTGCCTCCCCTGGCTCTTGGGCAGAGCACCTGGCTTCAAGCCCAGAGTGCCTGACCCTCCTGCCTGCTGTGGTTGGCCAAATAAGGGGTGTGGCTTTAATCAGAGAGCAGCGCACCCAGGCACATGCCTGCAAGAACAGGGCCTCGCCCTGAGGCCTGGATCCCAGTGGCACCCACTCAGACCCCTTTTGCCAGCAGGTGCACCCACCGCCCAGCTGCTCCTGCTCTGCAGCACTGCCCTTGGCCATGGGGAGCCTCCATCCAGGGCAGGCTGCCTCTCTGCAGATGCAGCCCAAGGTCCCAGACAAATGGAGGTGTCAGAGGCCACCCTGTTGCCTGCAGGCGGGACCTGATCTGGGTGCCCCCGGGTGAGGTCCAGGCAGAGCTCCCCCTTCCTCTTCTGCCTCCTAACTCTGCTCCCTAAAGAACTGCTAAATAATTGGAACTGAGGCCCTGTGTCAGCCTCAGGGTCTTGGGGAGGAATCCCCCTGCTTCCTAGCCATGTTAACTTGGTCAGGATATTCCATCTGACAGCAGCAGGGCAAATGCATGAAAAATGGCATATGGAGGTTCCCAGACTAGGGGTGGAATTGGATTTGAGCTGCAGGCCTATGCCAGAGCCACAGCAATGTCAGATACTTAACCCACTGAGTGAGGCCAGGGATCGAACCCACGTCCTCACGGATACCAGTGGGGTTCACTACTGCTGAGCCATGATGGGAGCTCCTAGTTCCCCAATTCTTAACAAAGGAAAGAACTGAAGATATTCGTTAGCCCTCCTGTGCAACTTTCTCTGCCAATGATGGGAAACAGTTGGGCACTAAATGACAAGCTCAAAAATTTGCACAGCCTTAAGGCCTAGACCTCCTGCAGGCAAGGCTCCAGGCCCTGGTATCCACTGCAGCACAGGGCCCTCCACTCAGGTGTGGCCAGGTACAGGCTGCAGCCAGGGAGGCAGAGGGGGTAAGGGGTCTTCTTGGGCTTCCCCTGGGGGCTGGGGAGGAATGTGTCCAAGAGGAAGGCCAAGGGACCTCAAGTGGGGCCCCAGGGGTCCCTCTTGCCTCCTTCCTCTAGGCTGTTTGTCTCCTTGGCCCTGGGGAGATCCGCCTGCAAATGCTTGTCCATCTCCTGGGTCCCATGCCCTGGAGACTTCTGCTTCCCATCAAGCCCCCAGCAGCTCTGCAGCTGCAGGTCTTTGGATCACACTCTGAGCCCTGAGGGCACAGAGGACCCTCCTGCATCCACGATGGGGGGTTGGGTGGGGGGGATGCTAATCCTAAAGGTACCCTGGGAGTTCCCGTTGTGGCTCAGCAACAAGGAACTGGCTAGTATCAATGAGGTTGCAGGTTTGATGCCAGGCCTCGCTCAGTGGGTTGAGGATCTGACGTTGCCACAAGCTGCAGTGCAGGTCAAGGATGAGGCTTGGATTGCGCATTGCTGTGGCTGTGGCTGTGGCTGTGGCATAGGCTGGCAGCTGGAACTCTGATTTGACCCGTAGCCTGGGAACTTCCAGGGGGTGTGGCCCTAAAATCACACACAAAAAACCAAACTAAAACTAAAATTACCCTGAACGGGGGCATCTGCTGCATCCAGTGCACAGTAGCCCACAGTACTCCAGTTCTGGCTGAGCCCTGGCGGGAGAGAGGGCTGCCGGCACCCTGTGGGTTGGACCTTATCGGGGTGGCCCTGTAGAAAGGGCAGGGGTACCAGCTGCATGATGAGGCGGGAGCTGGTCCCAGGTTCTATTAGGCATGAGACCAGGCTCTGGGTTAGGAACCTGGGGGTGGGGGAGTTGGGGGGGGCCTGCCTTTGAATTCCTGACCCTTGACCCCTTTTCAGCTGTGACCTTAGGACTCTCAATACCTCTCTGAGCGCTGATGTCCTTCTTTTCAAGAACTCTGACCTCACTCAGTACCTGTGGGCTCAGAGGTGGCTGAGGCACCGATTGATTCCAGACCTGAGGCTGGGGCGGGTTGCTGGCCTCAGTTACTCAGTGCCGCTGTGAATGAGCCAGAAGCCTTTTTTGCTCCTACAAAAAGCTCATGAGCTCTTAAGGTCTCCCTGTTATAGGATTCCAATTTTATTTGGTCCCACAATAATCTGTTCTATCAGTGGCTTCCCTCAACACACACACACACTCACACACACGCACACACACTCACACACACGCACACACAGACGTGCACACACATATTTTTATCACTCAATCGTGAGGCCTAATCTTTGACCATGCTGGACCTCCAACACAGACGGCCAAAGATGCAAGAATAAAAGGAAAGCTCCCTTTAAGAGGGTGAAGTTGCCACGAGAAAATTGCCCCAGGCTCAAGGGCGTAACCATGTCCTAAGTACCAGAGCCTTTTATTTTTTTTGCTTTTCAGGGCTGCACCTGTGGCATATGGAAGTTTCCAGGCTTGAGGCTGAATCAGAGCTGTAGCTTCTGGTCTACCCTGCAGCCACAGCAATGCTGTGTCTTTAATCCACTAAGTGGGACCAGAGATCGGAACTGCATCCTCATGGATGCTAGTCGGGTTTTGTTTCCACTGCACCACAGTGGGAACCCCAAGAGTCTTTCAAACATGTTCCACAGTTTGTTTTTAAAACTGCGAGCTTTGGAAAACAGACTGACAGTGCTTCTCTCGATTTTATTTCAGTCCCCCAGGCTGTACTTTCTGTGATGTGCCCTCTCTTCCTCTGACTGTCACCATCGAGCCACTAGCTGCACAAAATCCCATTGCTTGCAGCCCTCTCTGCAGACATTTTTCTCCTTCCCTTGGAAGCTGACATCAGCCCCATAAAAATGCAGAGACCCCCTATTTCAAAAGCTGAAGGATCCAAAGGATCGCTGCCTTTCCCGCAGGATAACTGTGCATCCCAACTCTGTCCTACAAGAATTTTCTGTCCCTAGCTCTTGCCTTAGTATTCTTTTTCTCAGGGTTGCAAATTGCTTCAAATAAACAAGCTAGTGCAGAAAAAGTAATGGCCGGAACGCTTGGTTTCCACTAAATGATTATACTACGGGAACATTGCGCCTTCTGGAATACCGGGGCGAGGTGATGGACGGACAGCCAGTGCACAGAATGTTCTGTTCTAAGCTCCCAGTTGGTGACTTCCATTCTCGTGCCTGGCCTTGCACAAGTTAGCAGTCTGTGAGGAGAACTTGAGCTCTCAGGGTTCTCCAGGAGCCTGTATCCTTTGCTCCGGGGACAAGATCTGGCGCAGAGAGCAGATTCCAGCGCCTGCACTGCTTGTGCTGCCTGGCTGACAAGCTCAGCCTCAGCAAGACGGAAGCTGCCTTCCGTTAGCGGATCTGCAGGGGGCAGAGGCTCTCCAGAGCCAGCTGGTGGGTGGGCAAGGCCGAAGGAAAACTCTCTGGTTGGGATCTGCTGCAGGGGGAACTTGCTGGAAGGCCAATCCCTACCTAGCAAGCTCACCTCCACTCCCCGCCCTTGCCCAGGGCCATAGTCCTGGACCCTAGCCTCTCCCTGTCTCCTCTTCCCACTGAGCCCACTCAGACATCTCTTGTGGGAGTGCTGCAGAGGCTGACCGAGCAGAGATGTGAAGAGTGCCTGGCGTGACGCTGTCCAGAGTGGACTCCTGGTAAAGGCTGGCTCCCTCTCCCCGGCCTGGAATGTGAGCAATGCCGACTTTCTATTGCACGTTGAACCTGAGCCCGCAGCTTCACCCAGCGACTCCCAATCCCCACCCACCCCCACCCTGTGGAAATCATGTCTACGTGGCCATCAGGCTGACCCCTGGAGGCAGTCTCACCTTGCTTCACCTTTCCCCCTCTTGACCACCCCAGGGCCTGCTTTTAGGGGAGGGGGCTCTGGGAAGCTGTTCTATAGGACTGTGTTTTCATCATTCACTGTCAGGGAAACAAATATTTCTTTTTTTTCATTTTTTTCTTTTTAGGGCTGCACCTGTGGCAAATGGAAGTTCCTAGGCCAGGGGTTGAATTGGAGCTGCACAGCCACAGCAGCTCGGGATCTGAGCCACGTCTGCAACCCACATCACGGCTTATGGCAATGCTGGATCCTTAACCAATGCGGGGCCAGGGATCAAACCCGCATCCTCATGGATATTAGTTGGGTTCTTAAGCCGCTGAGCCACAGTGGGAACTTCTAAATGAGCATTTATTAACACAGCCACCATGGGAATTTTCATGGAAGGAGGGTCTGCTGGGGTTCCAGGGAACAACACCAAATGAACTCAGGAGGCAGAGAAGCCCCCCGGGAAAGACACGTACTGAGGAGGGTGAGAAAGCTGGGCCACAGGCAGCTGAACATGAAGGGGATTAAAGTACTTTGGGTACATGGTGAGTTAGCATTTCCTTTTTATCAGAAATTGAAAGGCGAGAGGGTTCCCAGGTAGCCACGGGGCGTCCCACCATCTTCCTGGCAAAGAGCGAGGCCACCAGACACGTGGATGGAGCAGCTCTGCCCTTCTGAGAGGCTCACAGAGCTTCTGTGTCATAAGCCAGAGAGCAACTGAAATTACACATTCGTCCACATTTGCTGTTGTTGAAAGACCATTGAAGCAAGAATCCCCGGGCTCGGCTTCGTGGCGCTTCTGAAGCTGGTCTAGGAATTGTTTACAAGACCGAGTGCAACATGCTGCCAGGAATTGTAGATCCCAACTGGACTTCTCGGATATCTGCAGGAACCAAGGAGCCAGGCGAGAGGGAGGCAAACCATCGGAGCGAGAAGGAGGGGGAGCCAGATCCAGCTCCCTGGCTGACTGGGGTGACCTGCCTGTGTCCTCACACTGCCCCACAGCCCTCTGCTGGCAGGACCTCCTGTACCGCGGGTATTTTTATCTCCATGTTAAGGGGTAGTTTACTTTTATTGTCCTAGTTCCCCATCCATACAGCCTGCCGTCTTCCCTTCCTTCCTTCTTTCTTGGCACTGGAGACACACATCCGTCTCCTTTCCAATCCTTCCGGCAGGCTCGGGGCTCCTGGAGGAGAGCAGGAGGTCGCTGGCTGGCAGGATCCCTCACCAGCAGTGGCCTGTGCTGAGAAAGTGCACGAGAAGCAGGTGGGCACTTTAGGCTCCTGGGTGCTGTCAGCCTGTATCCCTCCAGAGTGGCCCTGCCTGGTCAGTGTGCTCAGTCCTTGGGCAATGCATGTGTTCCAGGCACAGTCTCTTTGGGACAGGAAAGGACCAGACCCCCCCACCTCACCACACCCCCACCCCATGGACCAGGGAAGCTGCTGTCCACATGAGAGGCTCTCGGCGCCCCGTGGGCCAGCTGGTCAGCAGCCAGGAGGCTCTGAGCATCCTTTGTTTCTGGCAGTGATGACTTCCCTCTTTGGGTCAATTATGCTGCCTAATAGTTGTTATTACTTCTGAACAAAGTGTGCCTCCCAGCGGGTGGCAGTTCTAAGGGCAGCCCTGCGGACCAGCACCCTGCCACCTTCAGAAGATTGGGGATGGAGTTCCCATCGTGGCTCAGTGGTTAATGAATCCAACTAGGAACCATGAGGTTGCGGGTTCAATCCCTGGCCTTGCTCAGTGGGTTAAGGATCCGGCGTTGCTGTGAGCTGTGGTGTAGGTCGCAGATATGGCTGAGATCCCATGTTGCTGTGGCTCTGGTGTAGGCTGGCAGCCACAGCTCCGATTCGACCCCTAGCCTGGGAACCTCCATATGTCACAGGAGCAGCCCAGGAAATGGCAAAAAGACAAAAAAAAAAGAAGAAGACTGGGGAGAGGGTGCTCCCAGCAGGTGACAGTTGGTGGGTCAGCTGCTTGCCTGGTCCAAGCCACCACCCTGGCAGGGACATGAGTTACCCGTGGGCATTCGCTTGTTTGGGAGACTGAATGGGAGGAGCTGACGTGCTAGCAGGAAAGCTCGAGGATCTTCCTGTGGACTTGCCTCAAAGGCTCAGCTCAGTGGTGGGAATAGGCGTGGGGCTTGGTGTGTTCCCAGGTGCCTTGCTCAAGTTCAAGTCATAATGGGTGAGGGGGGCAGCTCCAGGGATGCATGGTTCCTGGGAAGCAGGATTTGGGATTCGGAGGGAAGCTTCACGCTCACCTAGTCTCTACCCAGCACCAGGTCCCTGCCTCCAGCTCCCCAGTGGCTCATCTCTGGTTTTCTGTGACTTCTGATGGGCCCTTGAGGAGAGCATGAGCTCCCTGTCCCCAAGGGTATTATCATGTTGTCCTCAATGGCCTTCTCGTCATGTCTTGGTCCAGGGTCTTGAACCCTGAGGTCGGGGGCTGTGCACGCTCTGTGGGTCTCGTGCCAGAACCCAGCACAGATGAGCTGACCCCAGGCAGTTATGGAGACAAATGGCAAAGCACACAGTGCAGAAGTCCCATTCCATCTTTTTGTCTCATGGACCCTTCTGGAATGTTTCACAGGCTGAGAAGGGATGAATCTGGGTGTCCTCCCGTTGTACCTGGTGGAGGAATTTAGGAGGAGCCCAAAGAAGGCCTATGAGAGGGAGAGATGGTGCGGTCGAGACCCGCTTCCTGGAGGTTCTGCTGGGCTAGCACGAGTGTTGTTAGGTTAAAGCCCCTGCAGGGTGAGCCTCCACCCCCTTAGACCCTGTGGAATGTTCTGGAGTGAACAAAAGAGCCCTCCTGGCTTTGCTGCTGCTTTCCTTGATGCCTGTTTTCTCTCGAGGATGACACAGACCCTTCAGGGGATCCCTGATGGGACAGCGATTGGTGTTGTCACTAAGCACGCGTTTTCGGGAGCTCCACTGCTGGGGACTGACTGGGCTGGGCGGCGTGGGGCTCTGAGGTCACCCCCTGGCTCCTGCGCTCGGGGAGCTGAGAGTCTGTCTTGTCCACCAGGAGCTGTGGTGGCAGTGGGGTGACAGCAGACCAACAGGGAGCAGCGCAGGGGCAGGGCTCCCAGCCTGGACTCAGGCCGCAGATACGCAGGAGCAGCAGTCAGGCGGCCGCATCCACCAGGCATCCAGGTGTGTGGAGACGCTTACTTCATAATCCAAGCCATGGTCATTGTCGTGAGAAGGCCGAGGGGGCATGACAGCAGCCAGATCTGCAGGTAAAGGTGCTCTGTGTGTGAGGGGGCCCTGAGTGGCCCAGGCTGTGGGAGCAGGGCTGAGGGGGTCGGTGGGACGCCGTCTCCACCCTTGTGGCTGGTGACCTGGTGCTTCCTAGAATGATGCTGGTTTTGCCACCAGTGGAGTCACTGGATTTTTTTTTTTTTAAGGGCTGCGCCCAAGGCATATGGAGACACCAGGCATTCGGTGTCAAATCAGAGCTGCAGCTGCCAGTTCACACCACAGCCATAGCAATGTGGGATCTGAGCCGAGTCTGCAACTTACACCATAGCTCATGACCACACCGGATCCTTAACCCACTCTCAGGCCGGGGGATTGAACCTGAGTCCTCGTGGGTATGAGTTGGGTTCTTAACCTGATAAGCCACAGAGGGAACTCCAGCACTGTGGATTATATGTGGCATCCTTCCTTCCCTGGGCATTTTCCAGCCTTGTTGGAATGGGGCACATTGCGACAGAATAATAAAGTGACCTTCTTTAGTGTTGTTAATGATGAGTGTTATTCTTGCTTAAAGCAAACTATTAGCTTTTGTCTCTAATCCTTTCTCTCAGTCATGGAGTATTTCGTCACCTTTAGGGAGTTCAAGCCTTTTCGCTGGCATGTACTTTGGAAATGTTCAGATGCAGCTCAGTTCAGTGTGAGGGGGCCCAGCTGATGGCACACGTGGACGGCCCCCTACCTTTGAGCAGGAGCGGGGACCATGAGGCCACCTGTTGCCACCATGTTTGCTTGGTCAAAAGTCATAAATGTCACCCACCATCAGGCTCTCCAGTCTTGTCCAAGTGGTTCTTTGAAGGGCGGGACTGACCCAGCTTTCCTCTGACCCTGGTAGGTGCCACCTCCCCTGGCCAGTGTTCAACAAATATTGGCTGAAAATCCCTCTCTGCCCCTTGGCCTCGGATGAAGGGATGTGGCTCCTTGTGCCTCCCTGAGACAGAGTCTCAACCTGCCTGAAGTTGCATTACTTCCACCTTCTCTGTGGTTTGTTCCCCGATGCCCAGCTGCTGGGCACTTTTGCTTTTCCTCGGGGCACCCGTCCTGCCTGTCTAATCCCTGCAGCCCATCTGATGGGGCGGGGTGCTCACCAGTGAGCAGAGTGGCCCCAAATTCCCACAAGCCTCTGTGGGTGAAGGTTAATCGGGGCTCCCGCTGCCAGAGTCAAGGTCTCAGCTGGCTTACCCTCCTTCTGAATATCAGGAAACGCTCAGCACTTAGGCGAGTGTGAAAAGCCCATGGAGACAGGGTATGACTTACTAGCCACCAGAACCTCTGGGAGAAGTGGGAGAGGTGGTCCTTACATTGCCGCTCTGGCTGGGGGTCTGAGGAGCCTGTGTGATGTCAGAACTTACCAGAGGGAAGTAGAACTTTGACAAGGTCAACTACAGAGCTTCGGATCCTGGAAGGGAAAATGTCCTTCTTCCTGTTGCCCACGGAGAGGACAGGAAATCGCCCAGGTGTCTGGATGCTGTCGGGCCCGGTCTGCTCTCCTCTATGCTCCTGGAATGTGAACATAGAATGAGGGGTGGGGAGCCGTCAAGCGATAGCGTAGGTTTGGGGCTTCCATTTAAGGTGTCTCTGAATTCTGTTATTCATGTAATATGTTTTATGAACCTACTGTGTGCCAGATTCTGTTTTAGAAGTCCCAGACACACAGGGCGGGGGGTCGGGGGGCAGATCCTGATCTGGGAGGATGGGACGTGCGGGCTGAAAAATAACACACATCGGGAGATGACAGAAGTAAGCACACAGTCCCAAAGTGTGAGGAGCCCACGTAGTGCAAGGAGACGCATGCGAAGGAGGGAACCCTGCACTGAGAGCTGGAGGACCTGTGTGAGGGGTGCAGGTGGTGTATATGTGTGAAAGGTTATCCCAGGTAGAAGTAACAGTGTGTGCAAAGGCCCAGGGGCAGAAGACTCCCAGAATGTTTAAGGGACTGATGGGGTAGAATTAGCCTGGAGCTGGGATTAGCCAGTCTGACTTCCTGGCCAACAGAACCTCTGGGAGAAGTTCTATTTGGAGAAGTTCCTGCTGTGGCTCAGCGGTAACAAATCTGACTAGTATCCATTGAGAATGCAGCTGCGATCCTGGCCTCACTCAGTGGGTTAAGGATCCAGAGTTGCCGTGGGCTGTTGTGTAGGTCACGGATAGGGCTTAGATCCCATGTTGCTGTGACTGTGGTATAGGCCAGCAGCTGTAGCTCCAATTTGACCCCTAGCCTGGGAACTTCCATCTACTGTGGGGTGGGTACAGCCCTTAAAAACAAACAAACAAAAAAAAGCAAAAAAAAAAAATAGCCTGGAGCTGATGTGGTGCCATCAAGAGAGTTTACTTTAAAGAAAGGGTCTATGGAAAAACTTGCTTTCCTGGGTGCGTGTGTGTGTGTGTGTGTGTGTGTGTGTGTGTGTGGGCACACTCATGCATGTGCCCACACACTTAGGAAACAGGGCAAAGGAGAAGGGAGAAGGAACTGGGTAGCCCCTGGTCCCCCACAAATAGCATCCTGCAGGAGAGTGAAACTGTGGCCTCACAGACCCCATAGTGGGGACAGGGCAAGTCTCAAACACACCATACGAGTGGGTCCCCTGAGTCACAGGCAGCCTGGCAGGGAGGAGGGTCTTCTCCCCCAAAGGAGGGAGGTGGTACCATCCCAACATTCCCGAAAAGCTACTTGCTATTGACAGGGGCCTGTGGCATTGGAAAGGGAGGGGAAGTGACATTCCACAAACACCTGCAGGGGTCAGGCATGGTCCCCTTGCTTTATCACACCTGCCTTGAGAGAAGGTGTCCCTTAGCCTCTGAGTCCCTCCGTCAGTTCCTCGCTGAAGCAAGGCAGGCAGCAGCCCGGGGACCTGCGGGCTGAGCTTCCCTCTGGGGTCTGCTTGCTGGTTGGCCTTGCTCTAGGAGGCCTGACATCGTGGGCTCTTGTCCCCTCCCCTCCCCCAGTCCCAGCCCTTGGCTGCCTCCCTGTCCAGCTGTTGTGCTGCCCTGTGGAGGGCCGGGTCTCTGGCTTCTTCCCTGAGCCCCCCCCGGACCCGGCCCAGAACTTCCCACACCTGGAGCCCCAAGTTTCTTCTCTCATCCTCTTGCTTAGTGACCCTGAGGTCGAAGGGTTGGGGCAGCTGAGTCCAGGCTGTGTGGGGACGAGGCTGTGGGAGATGGGCCGTAGGAAAGAGAAGATGGGAAAGTGGAGGTTGGAGGTATAGGTCCCGTGGGGTGTGGGAGCACGGGTGAGGAGGGATCTGGGCATGTAGGGGCCTGGGGGTGTGGGGGATTGGGAGCACGGGACATGTGGGGGTTGGGAAGGTGGGTGTGGGTGCCAGGATTTTGGTATCAGGGCAAACTTGGATTCCCTGTCGCCCTGCTCACTGGCAGCATGAGCTCACTAACCTTGCTCTCTTTTCGTGTGGTGGAGACCCACGTCTGGTTCTTCTAAGAATGGCTTTGCCGACCCTGGGTCTCTGTCACACAGATTTGGCCCAGGGTGAACCCTGTCAGTATAAGCAGCCTTTCTGTGCCCCCTTCCAGCATGGATCCCCCACAGTTACCCCTGCCAGAGCTAGACTGATTTCGGGGTCCCAAGAAGCCTGGGGTGGGGCTGGCCAGGGCCAGGCCGTGGTTCCGGGCACCTGCTTACCAATCCGTTCCCATCACCACACTGAATCCCTGAAAGGTCCCAGCACTTGCCTTTGGGGCAGAATGTCCCCTGGCCTAGTTTGCCTCTTTCAGGCAGTTTCTTTCTCAAAAACTCAGAAGTTTGCCAGAAATAAGAGATGCGTCCCTGGGTCCAGATGGAGTGTTCCTGGAACATAGCTTCCACTGCTGATCACCCAGACTAGGAAAGAGGGAAACCCAGCCGCCACTGTGGGTGCCCCGACAGTCTGCTTCCAGAATCAGAGCTGCAGGCCCTGTGCCAACCGGTGCTTACTGTTGACTCTTTTTCTTTTCCAAGAAAGACTCCCGAGTGAGCGCCTCCTCGCCCTGCTGTGACTGTGGCTCCATTTCTATTTTGTGCCCTTGGGGCTGCCAGCTGTAGAAACAACACTGACCGTGTAGGAAATATACAAGGTTTTGTCCCAGAAAGCCATCATTTTTTAATTACTTAATGAACTTGATTACATTTATGGGTGCACAACAATCACCACAATCAAATTTTACAGCACTTTCATCCCAAACCCCCAGCGTATCACCCCACCCCACAACCTGTCTCCTTTGGAAACCGTAAGTTTTTCAAAGTCTGTGAGTCAGTATCTGTTCTGCAAAGAAGTTCATTGTGTCCTTTTTTAGATTCCACATGTCAGTGAAAACATTTGATGCTGGTGTCTCACCGTGTGACCTACTTCATTTAGCATGATAATTTCTAGGTCCATCCATGCTGCTGCAAATCCAGAAAGCCATCTTTTGAAGGTGGTTCCTAAGAGACCACCTCTCTGCCTATCTGCAGAGACCCATGTGCCCCCTGAGGGGCAGCTAATATTCCACGTGCTCTTTGAATTCCCCCAGTGTGGTCTGAATAATAATACCCTTCAAAGCCAGCCTGGGTAACAGGTGTTCTTTCCTCCACGGTGAAGGGAGCTTGTCCTTGCCCACGGGGGCAGCCATCCCTTCCTTCTTGGACATTGTCCAGGCAGAACTTCGAGGCAGCCGCTCCTGCCAACAGGCCCTGGTTTCAGGCTGGTCTTGCTGGGGCTTCTTGAGCCGAGAGAGGGGGTCACAAGGCAGAGGTTCCCACTTTTCCCTTGGTGAGTGTGATATTGTGATTTCTAATAAATATGTAGTCTGGTCTTTGCCTGGTTTCTTGGCTCATAGCTCCTCAAACTCTTGGAATGGGAACTGTTTTTTTTTTTTTTTTTTTTAAAGGGCCGCACCCATGGCATATGGAAGTTTCTAGGCTAGGGGTCAGATCAGAGCTGCAGCTGCAGCCTATGCCACAGCCACAGTGATGCCAGATCCAAGCTGTGTCTGCAACCTGCACCAAAGTTCACAGCAATGCCTGGTCCTTAACCTGCTGAGTGGTGCCAGGAATCAAACCTGGGTCCTCATGGCTACTAGGCGGGTTCATTACCTTGGAGCCACAGCGGGAACCCCTCCTCAGAGCATCTTTGGGCGGCCAGGTCGTGTGTGGCCCTTTGAAGCTCTAGCTGCAATGTCCCCAGACTGCATAAATGACTATTTATGGGCTCAATGTCCCCATTTAAACCCAGACTGCATAAATGACTATTTGCTGGGTGGCAATGTCCCCAATGGCCAGCACGCTATCTTGCTGGAAAGAAGAAGATCACTGAGGTCTGGGCAAGCCCCAGACTGGCGGAAAACCTCTGCTCTGAGGGTGTCCCGTGGGGGGAGGCGCATTCAGAAATCCAGATGGTGGGGGAAATGTTGCCCTGGTTTAGTAGGTTCCTGGTCCCCATCCCAGGCTAACCTGAGAGGGCCTGCCACCCGCCCGGCCCGGTGGGTAAGGAGGAGGTGTCCCGCCAGGAGAGGGGCCCTCTACCATGAGCCTAGGCTTCCACACAGTGTGCACTTTGCCACACATCTGTGCAGTGGCACTTCCTCCCTGGCCCCCGTGTCTCCTGGTTTTGGGACGGGAGCCTCGGTCCTGAGCCTTTGGGTGATGCCAGGCTGTATGTGGTCGTTACTGGCATCTGAGGGAAAGCTGGTCATGTGAATAGTCCCTTGTAGCTGCCTTTCCCCCTCTAAATATCTGTAAATATTAACATCTTTGTAATGTTGGGGAATATTCATCTTAACTGGATGAATAAGAATCACACAATTACAGCACTGGGGGCAGGTGGTCCCCAACATAACAGGACCCGTAGATCCTTCTCTTTTCCTTTCAAAATAAGCAGGATATCAAATCTAGAACTCACAGGGAAGGTTCATTACCAACCCCGCAGAAGTGCCGGCAGTAAGGGAATGAGATTCGATTTCTCTGAGTTGCTGTTGGCCACATGCCACCCAACATGGCAGCCTTCAACCTGGGCACCTGATGGCTCTGTATCATGGCTGGGGGTGGCACCCTCGGTCTCTGCCCTCCAGAAGGGACTGGGACACAGTTAACGTGCCAGAATCTTGCAGCGCAAGTGAGAAGCTGCCAGGCTGGGCAGCCAGTGCCTTGGGGATTTTTTTTTTTGTCTATACTTTGCAAAGAAGACTCTTAGAATGTGGAGGTTTCTTTCTTGTTGTTATTTTGTTTGTTTGTTTGTTTGTTTGTTTTTAGTGCCACAGCCATGGCACATGGAAATTCCCAATGCTACAGCTGCCGGCCTACACCAGAGCCGCTGCAAAGTGGGGTCTGAGCCACGTCTGTGACCTACAGCACAGCTCATGGCAATGCCAGATCCCCGACCCACTGAGTGAGACCAGGGATCGAACCTGCATCCTCATGGATACTAGTCGGATTCATTTCCGCTGTGCCATAGCAGGAACTTCCCTGGCTTGGGGACTTACTGAGATCTCAGGATGTCTCCCCAGCAGGTTCTTGTCCAGGGCCTTGAAAGGCCCCCAGGAATCTGAGAATGAGAATGTCTAGTGTGGGTTTCAGACACTCTGGACGCCTTGTTTGTTCAGAATGGGCACTCTGGTTTATAAGTAACAGCCTTAGCATTTGCTTGTAAAGCCTTTACGGAGCCAAGCATGGAAACCACATAGAGTTTGCAGAGTTTCAAAGGCCCCAACTCAGTGGAGGCTTCACCGTGCTCTTGGTTGTTCCCCTGAGCTTCCCTGGCTGACATCCATTGCGTCATGTACTCAGCAGCAGCTCATAGCAAGGGACATTTTTTTCTGTTTTATAAAATGTGGAATGTTTTCTGTTAAAGCCTTTCAGGACTGGCAGGCAGGACACCAGCAAAGCTTGAGAATTTAGTCCATGTTGATCCTGTGCGATGCTTCATTAAAGAAGGTTTTTTGTAAACTTCTGCCTCAGTAAGGGCTGGGGGGAAGGTGGGGGGAAGGTGGGGGGTGGGTGGGTTCAAGGGCCAGGGCTTATCAGAGATCATAACCAGTAAAATGCTTGAAAAATACTCTGCATGAAGGACACAACGTAAGTCCCATCCCCCGGGGAAACGTGCTTCCTGGAGGAGATTCCTGGGGTGCTCTTGGGATTAATGCGGTAGAAGGGAGCAGGGGCCAAGAGGGATGTGGGAGACTCAATGCAAGCCCACTAAGGCCACAGCTGAGCCCTCCTGACTAGGGGGATCAGGCTGCCTGGGAAGAGGCAGGACAGCTTGCTTCAGTGGGGGCAGCCCTGTGGGCAGCACTCCCAGTGGTGGGGCTTAAGTCCTTTATGCCACAAGGGCTCGTGCATGAGGAGCAGGGCTGAGCCCATTGCAAGGTGGGAAACCACCAGGCTGCAGGTGGATGTGGGTGCATGTGGTTCAGGCAGGCCCACCTGTGCACCTGTGCTTTCCCCACATGCACCTGCGGCCTGTGGGCTCCCTCTCTCCAGCAGAAGCATTGGGCTGGGCGGCTGAGCTGGGCATTCCTGGCCTTAAGCACAGTCAATGGGAGCATGGTGTTAGTGGATGCATCCGGACTCCTGCATGAATAACTCGGAGGTGGCATCTGTGTGTCCCCCCCAGAGTTCCCAGCAGAATTACGTCCAGCTGCCCACAATGTGACTTGCTGGACAACATGTCCCTCACTGGCTTCCTCCCTTCCTGCCTCACCTGCCCATCCCCTCTTATGCCTCCAGGTAAGCTCAGCTGATGGAGGATCCATGCAAAGATTTTGCTCTGAGGCCAGCCCAGGGCTCCCTGGGGCTTGGAGGGATCTAGTCTTTATGTGCAGTGTCTTTAAAGACCACTGTCAGGAAGGTTCTGGGATGTGAACCAGTGGCAAGCATTTCAGGGTCCAAGCCATGGCCTGTATCCCTTCTCGGTGCCATCAGAGGTGCTGACCAGCACGTCCAGAGAAGTTCTGAAGGCTGGTCATGGCTTGGATGCTGATGTTGGCCATTCTCTGTCCAGAGGCTCTTCTGAGGACAAACAAGGGTGGTCGTTTGACCATCTCACTCGCCATCAACTTATAGACTTGGGTCTGTGCTCGGCCTGAGCTGTCCTCCCACTAGCTGTGCTCTCTTATTGGAGTGGGAACAGACTGCCCAGGGATGTGTGGTGCTCCTCGAACACTCGGCCAGGGTCCATGCAGATTTTCTCCGACTCATCAACTTGGAGAAATCCAGCAGGCCTGCCCCTCTTCCTGGGCTCCTCCTTTATTTATTACTTATTTATGTTTATTAGGGCCGTACCTGAGGCATATGGAAGTTTCCAGGCGAGGGGTCCAATAAGAGCTACTGTGGCCTATGTCACGGTCACTGAAACACCAGACCCTTAACCCACTGAGCCAGGCCAGGGATTGAATCTGTATCCTCAAGGATACCAGTTGGGTTTGTTTCTGCTGAGCCACAACAGGAACTCCCTGGGAGTCCTTCTTTAAAATCAACAACGAATTCATCTCTGATGACCTTAGATACCAATTGGCATTGGTTTTACTTTTTTTGGCCATACTTGTGGCCTATGGAAGTTCCTGTGCCAAGGATCAAATCCACGCCGCAGCTGAGACCTGTGCCACAGCTGTGGTAACACCAGATCCTTAACCCACTGTGCTGGGCGGGGATCAAAACCATACCTCCACAGCAACCTGAGCCACTGCAGTTGGATTCTTAACCCATTGCCCCACAGTGGGAACACCTTGGTGTAGATTTTAGAACAAGAATGAAAGAAATACAAACATCAGGACGCTGATAGATTCCTTCCAAGTTCCCGCAGTTTTCAGCAAGCACTCATTGTTTTATGGGGGCCCAACCCCTCCTTGAAGCTGGCAAAGTCATGCTGGACCTTCTGCCAGTGACTTTGCCAGTGTTGAATCCCCACGGTCTGTCATCAATGCATGACACATGCAAAACCCTCCCTGTGCCCAGGGCTGGGGGCCCACATACCTTGGGGAGAGGACCTCATTTTGGAGGCTGAGGAGGGCTCCTGGCTCCCTGGGTAGAGACCTGGTTACGTGGGCAGCTTCAGGGCTTGTGGCATCAGTGGGGTTTTTGGAGTTAGGGGCCGTCTGCTCCTTCTGGTCAGCTAGCTATCTGGCTGCTAGTTTTCCACTGATTAGCTCCCTTTATCTAAGTAAATCCATGAGACTGATTTTTTTTTTGTTTGTTTGTTTTTTAGGGCCGCACCTGCAGCATATGGAGATTCCCATGCCAGGGGTCTAATCGGAGCTACAGCTGCCAGCCTACACCATAGCCACAGCAACGACAGATCTGAGCCTCGCCTGCTGGCTACACCTGGATCATTAACCCACTGAGTGAGTTCAGGGATGGAACCCACAACCTCATGGTTCCTAGTCGGATTTGTTTCTGCTGCACCACAGTGGGAACTCCGAGACAGATTTTTGTTTTAATCCTCAGGTTGTACCAGATCCCATTCATTAAGGGAAATGAGGGCCTTTTCCCCAGCATTTAAAAATACATTAAAAATACTTTCCTTGAGGAGTTCCCACTGTGGCACAATAGGATTGGCATTGTCTTTGGAATGCTGGGACACAGGTTCGATCCCCAGCCTGGCACAGTGGGTTAAAAGGATCCAATATTATTGCAACTGTGGCTCAGGTCAGACCCGATCCCAGGCTTAAAAATGCTGTATACCATGGGGTGGCCACAAAAAAAGCGCCCCAAACTTTACCCGAGCACTAAGAAACTTGCAGCCAGTTCTGCGTTTGCAGATATTGCTTGCTCTCTTTTTTGGGCTCTGCTATACCTTGCGGCTGACCCCTGTCTTAAGTGGACAGGGGCCTCCAGGGCCTATGTCACCAGATGGCTGGGAGGCCCCTGAGACTACCAGGGCTTCCTCCACTTCCTCTGAGTGAGGAGCCTGGCCATCAGGGATGGTCTGTTTGGGTGGATATCAGTGCTTTTGCTGTTGTGACACAGGGTCTGTGGCCTCTGTTGTCCAGTACAAGGAGAGGCCTTGGAAGTTGAGCCATTTGTCCTACAGGACACTGTGGGCTAATCCTCAAGCCATCGGCAGCATGGCTAAGTAAACATGAACCTGAACACACCATCTGTGTGCTGTTCTGAAAGTGCCAAGCCACTCCGCTCTGGATCCCAAGGGGACCCGGTTGTGACCATGCCCTGACCCAGAGCCCTGAGTCGGCCTTGTCCTCTCCCAGCTCAGCCGTCACGTGGAGCCTCTCTCTCCATGTGCACCTGCCGACACAGGCCCCTGCAGCCCTTGGCCCTGGTCTGCCGCTGCCTCTGTCCTCTCTCAGGTCACGCAGGAGGGCTGAACTAGTTTGCAATCGCACCTCTGCTAAGCTGGAAACCTCACAGGGTGGAGGACGAGACTCAGCACCCACGCAGTTTAAACATCTGCTCCTGCGTTCCGAGCATGTTTGCTTTGGTGCTGTTGCGGGGACAAGCAGTCCCCAGTTTTCCGCTTCTGCCCCTCCCTATCGCAGGCTGGGGCTTCTTGCATTTTGTGCTTCATAGTCCCCGCATTCAGGCGCGGCTTCCCTTTGTGTCCCCTCATCCCGTGGCCTCTGCTTTGCTGTCTGAGCCTAAGCCACCCTTGGGTGACTCCCAAAAACCTGCCTGGGGCTGCTGTGACGTCAGAGCACCTGACTGAGGGCCGGCCTCCGGGGGCTGAGTGATGCTCCTCCCTCTGCTCCGCCCCCACCCCGGCCCCAGCCCCCTCAGCCAGATCCCATGGAGCCTTCCCCTCCTGGCTCACATCTCAGGTTCTCAGCAACTCCAGCTCCCATGAGACTGGCTGCTTGTCCTGGGCCCTCTGCCTCCCCTTCTCCTGGCAGCTTGTCGCTATCCACATTCCGTGGCACCTGCTGCTTCCTTCCTGAGAGAGACGGTTCTCTTTCTTGCTGCACCCCCCTCCATTAGAAGGCAGACCCTGAGGGCAGGATCTTGTCTTGTTCAGAACAAGGGTCGTGTCTGGGGCAAATGTCTGGTGATCGAATCAAATGCGAGTTGAAGCTGCAGGACCCTGGCTCACCTTGCCCAGAATTTCATTCTCAAGCTGTGAAGCCCAGGCCCCAAGAGCCCACTGATTTGCCAGAGATGACATTGTGGTCCTGGCAGAGGTGGGCTGAGGGGCTGGGGGGCACACAGGGGGCAGGTTCTCGAGCCAGGCCTCCATCATCAGCCTGAGGCAAGCTATGCCACTTCTCTGTGCCTCAGTTTTCCCATCTGCACCCTGGGGATAATAAGAGCAGGTGCAGGAGTTCCCGTCGTGGCACAGCGGAAACCAATCCGATTAGGAACCATGAGGTTGTGGGTTCGATCCCTGGCCTCATTCACTGGGTTAAGGATCCGGCGTTGCCATGAGCTGTGGTGTAGGTTGAAGATGCTGCTCAGATCTGGTGTTGCTGTGGCTGTGGCGTAGACCAGCAGCTGTAGCTCCAATTAGACCCCTAGCTTGGGAACCTCCATATGCTGCAGGTGCGGGCCTAAAAAGCAAAACCAAACAAACAAACAAACAAAAAAAAAAACAAAAGCAGGTGCACCTCCCAGGATTACTGTATGGTTTAAAGAGCAAACTGTGGGGAAAGTCCTGGGGACAATGCTGGCCCTTTAGGAGGGACAGAGCAGAGTTCATTGTTGCATTAATCAGAGTGGTTGGTATGCAACCCACAGTGTGGAGAGAAGAAGTGATACACAAAGTGGGTCCCTCCTTGGAGGGAATCTGTGAGCATCTCACAGGTGCTTACTCAGGCCTAGGGGGCCACACAGAGCAGGACATCTCCAGCTGTCTCAGTTTTCTCTTGGGAGTGTCTGCAGCCCTTTCTCTGTCATTTATTAGCCCTGCACCCACACCCGCTCAGAAGCTCTCTGGTTTATTCTACAGCAGTGCATCTACTCAGGGACATGTCAGTGGTGCTCAGGGATCCGTTCTGCTCCTTCCCTTCCTCCCACTCAGAATTCCTTCCCTTCAGCCCTGTAAACTCGGCTGCTGCAAATGGACCAGTCTGTGTACTGGAGCTCCGGGGCCCTGACTCTTTCTTCCACCTGCTGGGAATGTACCCACATGCTAACACACCATGCAGCCCAAGGACCATGCCGGGACCAAGCGTGCTCAACACTGCAGTGAGAGGAGGATGTGGTTATCAGAAGAAACCACCCTGGAAATGGCCCTGCTGAGGTTCACGCAACCTGCAATGCCCCGCCTGCAGCTCTCTGTCCCAGCATGCTCTGGGGCCCCACTCCAGTGGCTTTCTGGCTGCCATCACGCTGGCCATTGCCTCCCACATCTGATGTGGTGCGTCCTTCCTGTGGCCACACAGAAGCAGGTCTTGCTTTCTGTTGGCTTTGTTCTCTCAAGTGTGGATAGGGTTCCTTTGGTTCCCAAGGAGCCCGCTTTCCAAGCAGCCCTGGTGCCAGCAGCTGGAGTCTTTTTTTAGGGCAGTCAAGCATTTGTACTGAATGTTCTGAGTCGGCCTGGCCTGTGCGGGGTCACCAGTGGGAACCGGGTAACAGGAAAGCCAGTTGCTTCTGAGCCCTGAGGTTTGCTGACATTCCCTCCGGCTGCCCAATGAGCTTTCCATCCAGAGAACAGCTGTGGCTGCCGGTCTGGGCCTCCAGCACCCAGTCTTTCCTTCCTCCTCCTCCCTGACTTCTTTGTCCCCACTCTGCTGCCTTTTTTTTTTTTTTTTGCCTTTTTAGGGCCTTACCTGCAGCATATGGAGGTTCCCAGGCTAAGGGTCGAATCGGAGCTGCAGCTGCAGGCCTACACCACAGCCAAACAATGCCAGATCCCTAACCCACATCCTCATGGATACCGGTCGGTTTCGTAACCTGCTGAGCCACAGTGGGAACTCCTCTGATGCCTTTCTTGTTCCTTGTCCTGGCTCTGGAGGAGGGACGAGACCCAGACTGCAGGTCTCCCTGCCCCCAACAGAGGTGGCAGACACCCCACCCTCCGCCCGCAGCCAGAGATTCAAGGCCAATAACAAGCCAGCCCAGGAGATGCTCAGTCTCCATGCTCTCGGGGGAGGGGCTTGGGTCTCCCTGGACATGTGTGTTGGATGCTCTCCTGTCTGCATCCAAGACCCCACTGGTTGGCTTCTGCTGGCATGCAAGATCCCCCCTCCCTCCATCACCAAAGTCTGTGGGTAGCCAGGAATATAAGACTTTCACTTCCCCAGGCTGATGACAAGAGTGTGGGTAGCATGGAAAACATAGCCAACAGTTGGTCCCAAACTCCCAGGGCGGAGCAGAGCCCTGTGCATCCTGAGGGTCAGCGCTCTTGCCCACAGACCCTACAGTAACTTCCGCTCTCTCTCGTCCGTGCCCCTCTGCACCCTCCAAAGCAGAGGTCCTCATGGATGCTGCAGGAAGAAAGGATGACGGAGGGCTGGTGGGCCCGGGAGAGGGTTGAGTGGTGCCTCTGGCCTTCCCCATGGATGCCTGTGTAGCTCTGCAAATCATCACCACCCTGGGCTCCTGTACCTGGCGGCTGCTCCCCTGGTATTTCCCAAAGTCGAGTGGAGTGGAGTGGGGAGAGAGAGAGAATGCTTGCAGGGTGGTGCCAGGGTTGGGTCCTGGCCTTTGTGTTCCTTGAGTCCCAGGTCTCAGTGTTGCCACAGGTCCCTGGAGGCCTGTGGTCAGAGATCTATTTCCAGCATCATTCCCTTCCCCCACCCCTTTCTAACCTGCAGGGGATGCACCCAGGGCCTGAGAAGGCAGAGGGCAAATGCCAAATCACCCAGCAGAAAGGCCTGGGACCCTAGTACTGTTGGCATGGCCGCTGTAATTCATACTTGCTTCCAGCCACCGTGGGTGGCCACCACTTTGCAGCCTCTGTCTAACTGTCTCCAAGGTTAATCTTTTCTCCTGTTTAAAGGCACCCAGCTTTTGGCCTTAGGACTTGGATCACGGCTGGAGGCTGAACTGAAGGTGTGTGATGGGTCTGGGAGAGGACAAGAGAGGACAGGGACAGGAGCTACAGACCTGACCAGCACGTCTCATTGGTGTTGGTAATATAGACTTTTAGAGTTTACCTCATTTCTCCTGACTTTGGGCCTCTTGCTCAGTTGTGGCTCACTGAGAGAGCTGTTAAGAAACACCTCCTTCCTGGGTGGAACTTTCCTTCTTTCTTTTTCTTTTTCTTTTTTTGCTTTTTTAGGGCCCCACCTGCAGCATATGGAGGTTCCCAAGCTAGGGGTTGAATCAGAGCTACAGCTGCCGGCCTACACCACAGCCATAGCAGTGCAGAATCCTTAACCCACTGAGGGAGGCCAGGATTGAACCCGCAACCTCGTGGATCCTAGTTGGGACGTTAACCACTGAGCCACGAGGAGAACTCCCTGTGTGGAACTTTCTAAGAGGATGCTGGGGTGGGGCTCCGGAGTTGGCTCACCTGTGTCTTGGGGAGGACAGTGCCCCACCCCTACTCCTTAAGCATCAGGGGTCAGATTTGCAGGCCAGTCCCTGGGGCCAATTGTGTCTTCCAAAGTGGTCGCATCAGCCTCCATCCTTCCCATGAGCTCTCTGATGATGTGACTTTAACATTCTTATAACTTCCTGGAACTTGCCCCAACTCAGAACTTGTCCCCATCCCCCACCCTCACCTGATGACCTGTGCTGGAGGCCTCGCTCTGAGGCTCCAAGGCCATCGTGGGTCACAAACATTGTCTGGCTACCCTCTCTGGGTTTGCTGAAGCCAGCTGATGTGTTGAGGACATTCAGGCAGCCTGAAGATCATCCAGCTTGCCACCCATGAGTGACTGCAGCCCCTGCCATCTCCTGCCTGACCTTCTGGGGACCCTGAGCTGGAAACACCCAGGTGAGCCGTGTCTGAATTCTTGCCCTGGGGAAACTGGGAAAGATAATGGTGATTGCTGTCCAGCCACTGTGTCTTGGGGAGTGTTGTTGCTCAGCCACTGCACCCCGAGCATGTCCGTGATAATGAAAGACTCTTCTTGCGTTGTCGAAACTCAGATTACAGGCAGATGGAGACTTCCTGACTCAATGACACCTCTTCCAAAAATCTGGACTATGTGCTTCACTTCGTGCATAATGTATCTACTGTACCCTGGACCATTTTTTGTTGTTGTTGTTGTTGTTGTTGTTATTGTTGTTGTTGTTGCTATTTCTTGGGCTGCTCCCGCGGCATATGGAGGTTCCCAGGCTAAGGGTCGAATCGGAGCTGTAGCCACCGGCCTACACCAGAGCCACAGCAACTCGGGATCCGAGCCGCGTCTGCAACCTACACCCCAGCTCACGGCAACGCCGGATCGTTAACCCACTGAGCAAGGGCAGGGACCGAACCCGCAACTTCATGGTTCCTAGTCAGATTCGTTAACCACTGCGCCACGACGGGAACTCCCTTGGACCATTTTGGTATCCATTTGTTAAGGTTCTTGGATAAGGCTGTCTTGCCTCTGATAAACTATTGCCTTTAGAACGGATGAGCAATGAAGTCCTGCTGTACAACAAAGGGTACTATATCCAACCTCTTGGGATAGAACCTGATGGAAGATAATATGAAAAAAAATAATGTATCGACGATATATGTATGATTGGGTCACTTTGCTGTACAACAAAAATTGACAGAACATTGTAAATCAACTATACTTTTTTTGTGTGTGTGTCTTTTTGTCTTTTTAGGGCCACACCCACAGCATATGGAGGCTCCCAGGCTAGGGGTCCAATCAGGGCTGTAGCCGCCACTGGCCTACTCCAGAGCCACAGCAATTCGGGATCTGAGGCGAACCTGCGAACTTCACCGCAGCTCGTGGCAACGATGGATCTTTAACTCACTGAGCAAGGCCACGGATTGAACCCACATCCTCATGGATGCCAGTTGGGTTTGTTAACTGCTGAGCCAGGACAGGAACTCCTGTAAATCAACTATATATACTTCAATTAAAAAAATAAATCATAAATAACACACATGCACACAAACATAAAAACCTGAAAGCAGCACTGAGATGCATATCACAGCACATACTCCTCATGGGTCCCCAGGGCCCTCCCCCACATGGGTACCTGGGCTCCTAGTATATTCGTCTCTTTTTCCAACTCGAAAAGACTGGAAATACAAAGAAACGTGCTGCTGACCTACACATTTGCCTGGACTTCTGGAACATAATTTAAAATATTTATACGTGATCTGCAGGAGATTATACTGGCCATGGAGAGCTTCAATTACTAAGTGAGCCACTGGAGTGAAAAAAAAAGTTTCCCTTTAGAGAAAACATTTCGTAGGGCAGGTTGAAACCTTGCTCTGTTCTGCTCAAACAGGCTTGAAAAAAAAATTATACTCGCAAAAGAAAGTTGTCAGAAAGAGGCCAAGTGGTTGCCATGGAAGGATGCCCTCGGATTTGAGTTCCAGTGAAAGAACAGGGACCCGATGAAGGTCCAGGGTCCATGTGCACGTTTCCCATTATCAGATCCTGCTAAGAGCAGGGTCGTTGCTTGGAGCAACTTCTGAGGGAAAGTGACGGCTGTTTCCTGGTTGGGGCCAGCTCAACTATTATTGCATGTGTGCTTCCCTCTCCCGGGTGGGCACGATTTCCCACTGCAGGGAAGTGTGGCCTTGGGACCATGTCCTGCAGATGCGTAGAATCTGGTCCCTGAATTCCCTTCCTCGTGCTGGCTGGACGTGGACAGCCCGGTGGTGTCAAGGCTTCTGGAGAGAAGCCAGCCACCCAGAGGACTGTCCCAGGTGGGACAAACCCCCTCCCCTCCCAGCAGTGGACCACGGGCAGTGGAAAAATGAACTCTTCTCCTGTTACAAGTCGCCTTGGCCAGTCTGCCTGCAGACACCTGGAGGACAGGTGCCCTGGAGGACAGGTGAGTTGCCCTTGTCTTTGCAGAATCTCAGCTGGTGATGGTCCCAGAATAAGTGAGTGGAAGAGAAGGATGTCTTTACTCAGGACAAAGCTCAGTGTTTCCTTTCGCTTGTTTCCACAAGAGGCAGGAGGAAGACAAGGCTGAGACCAAACACTGAACGGAAAAGTGGAGCCCGCCAAGCTCTTTGCGTCTTGTCCCTCGTTTATGGCAGAAAAATGCTCGTAAGCGCCGTGGAAGTGGGTCAGCCTTTGGCATGGGCGGCCCGGAGGAACAGAACATATTTCCAAGTGTTTACCTTTCTTTAAACCTCTTTCGCACTGTGTCCTGGCCAGAGGGCCTCACTTCAACACATAGGCTTAATTGTTTTCGTCAGTAACCACCCTGGCAGGAGCAGAGTAAATGAGTGAGGATTTTTTTTTTTTGGTAATCTTCCTCATTTACTTGGCTGGAAAGACTTCTTTCGGAAATCTGGTTGTTTGTTGCAGACAAAAAGCAAGACACCCCTGGAAAGGACCAAGGTCAAGTGGGTTTCTCCATTAGCCTGATGCTTACAAGCTTGAAGTGAGGATAAGTGTATTAGTGAATATTTTCTGGATGGGTTTGCATACTCATTCATAAAAGTAGGAAACTGTCCCTCTTCTTTGTGCGTTAAAATATCATTCGAGGTACCCACACTGACAAGCCTGCTCAGAACCGTCTCACCCATGAGCACCGACGAGAGTCAATTCCAGTTCGTCAGCACTGACATTCATAGACAGCTGTCCATCACACTGTTTTAAGCAGAGAAGGAACATGCAGAATGCCAAATGGTAAACAATGACAAAAGTCTGTTCTTAAGGCTGGTGTATGTGGAGTTAAAAAACAGCAATTAGATTTCCACCATCTTAAATGATTTTATTGTGAACGATCACGACAAAGGGGAAATAAACAGTAAACGGAGATGCGAGAGATACAGCTATTCCACATGCAATTACATTTTGCTTCATTGGAGGCATGGCTCTGCGCTGTGGTGCCTGTATTTGTACCTGTCTATGTTCTGACAAATTTTATTGGAATTCGTGGCTGGAACTGTCCAATTTTCCTAAACTCCTAAGCAGGTTAGGAGGCTTTTTGAACGATGGAGCTGAAATCTTCTGCAGGTAGAATCCGACAGCATGCGTGTGCCTTTATTTTGAGCTGCAAGAATGATCTTGGGCATATCTTTCTATCTCTTCCATGTACTGGGGTTGATGTCAAGTTTTTATGACATAAACACTGTGCCAAGAACGCTTGCGTCTGCAAAGAGCCGGGCAGGATCCCAGCCATAGCAAGTTTCAGTGCTGGATGGTTAAGAGATTAGCATTTAATGTGCTTCACAAGAGTGAAGGTTTTCTTCAGGATCCTCTGACATGTTGTGGGTCAGTGGATTCCAAGTTTATGATCCTATTTGCTAACTCTTCCTGTGGGAGACACATTCCTTTCAGAGCTGTGGCTGTGTTAATGAGGATGGTTGGGCTTCGGGGTAATGCTCTGCTCCTTTCGGCAGATAGACTTGTTTTTCCTCCAGCTCTGGGAGGCGAGGGTGGTGGCGGTGATGTTGGGAAGGTTGCACTGCCCCAACTCTCCTGCCGCCTAAGGCTGGGGAGTCATCAACCTTCAGTTTTAAGTATGAAAGCAAACCTCGCAGCCGAGGCCATGAGGATAAGGAGCAGAGGGCCCGAGGCCACCCTGGGGTGGGCAGCTGCATCCACTGTGACTTCGGGGACCTCAAATTTTCCGAGATGCCAGGTCAGTCTCCCAAAGCCAGAGAAATAAAAGCAAAAATAAACCAGTGGGACCTAATCAAACCGACAAGCTTTTGCACAGCAGAGGAAACCATAAAAAAACCAAAAAGGCAATGGGAGAAAATAGTTTCAAATGATGTGACTGACAAGGGCTTAATCTCTAAAATGTAAAATATAGAAACATCTTATTCAACTCAGCAGCAAAAATGTCAACAATCCAATTGAAAAGTGGGTAAAAGACCTGAATAGATATTTCTCCAAAGAAGATATACACATGGCCAACAAGCACAGGAAAAAATGCTCAATATCACTGACTATTAGAGAAATGCAAATCAAAACTACTATAAGGTACCACCTCACACCAGCCAGCACGGCCGTCTTTCACAAGTCCACAAATAACAAATGCTGGAGAGGGTGTGGAGAAAAGGGAACCCTCCTACACTGTTGGTGGGAATGTAAATTGGTACAACCACTATGGGAAACAGTATGGAGGTACCTCAGGAAACTACACATAGAACTACCATCTGACCCAGCAATCCTACTCTTGGGCATATATCCAGACAAAACTTTCCTTGAAAAAGAACCATGCACCTGCATGTTCATTGCAGCACTATTCACAATAGCCAAGACGTGGAAACAATCTTAATGTCCATTGACGGATGAATGAATTAAGAAGATGTCATATACATATACAGTGGAATACTACTCAGCCACAAAAAAGAACAAAATAATGCCATTTGCAGCAACATGGCTGGAACTAGATACTCTCATATCAAGTGAAGTAAGTCAGAAAGAGAAAGACAAATACCATATGATTTCACTTACACCTGGAATCTAATAAATGGCACAAATGAACCATTCCACAGAAAAGAAAATCATGGACTCAGAGAACAGACTTGTGGTTGCCAAGTGGAAGGGGGAAGGAGAGGGAGGGACTGGGAATTTGGAGTTAATAGATGCAAACTATTGCCTTTGGGATGGATAGGCCATGGGATCCTGCTGTGTAGCACTGGGAACTATGTCTGGTCACTTGTGATGGAGCAGGATCATGTGAGAAAAAAGAATGTATACATGTATGTGTGACTAGGTCACCTCACTGTGCAGGAGAAAATTGATAGAACACCGTAAACCAGCTATAATGGAAAAAATAAAAATCATTATTAAAAAAATTTTTTTTTTTGAGATGCCTCCCAGTAAGAGGTGGGGTCGTTGTCCCCTTCCCTTGCTTCTGGGTGGGCTTGTGATCCTTCACCCAATAGCCTGGGAAGGGGGAGGAAAAGGAGTTGACCTTGGAGGCCTGGCAACGCTGCCTCATCCTTTTGGGAACACCTGCTCTAAAGATGTTTCTTCCTAACCAGGTGACACACTGGGGGGAAGCCCAAACCATGCACAGAGGTCACGTGTGAGTGTTCCCAATGTCGCCAGCCCCCGTGGCCCCCAGCCCTGGAATCATCCCTCCGAAGGCTCCAGCCTCAGAGGGCTCTGTCCCCCAGCCATTCTGGTGACCGCAGCTGGGGGTGCAGACACTGTTGAGCAGGGCCAGCATCCCTGCTGGGCCCTGACTGAGTTCCAACCCATAACACTGCTGGGGTCTGAAGGTGGGGCGGTCTGTACAGTGAGGAACGCCCAGCACCAGGTAGGTCTCCCTTCCCGATGGGTGTAAGGGCTGAAGCTGGGTGACAGCGAAGGCAGCAAATACACGTGCCAACCCCTCCCTAGGGCAACCCTCCTCCAAGTCCTTTACCGCTGCTAACTGCCTGCGCCTCACGCCAGCCGAGGCTCCGAGGAGGGGAGCCCGGCCACTCGTGGTCTGCTGCCAGCACCTCCTTGGATGGAACCCTGCCCTGGGAGGGCCGAGGTTCATTGTCAGGGGCACGAAGCTTTTTAGATGAGGGGAGGAGGAGAACGCCACCGAGGGAGGAAGGTCCTGCAAGGCCCAGCTCGTGTCCTTCTTTGTCCCAGTAACCTTGGACACCTCTGCCTTTGTTCCTTGTGTGTTTGTAGGACACACAGCTGGGCTGGCCACACATCCTTGGCCCCACCATGGGATGGGAGCCCCCGACACATGCCCCTTGCTCAGGATTTACCTCTGGCCCTTGTTAGTAGTGTGAGTCCAGAGCGGCTGCTGCCTTTTCAGGCTGTGAATGGACAGGAGGCGGCAGGGGTGGGGCCCAGGCTGGGCAGAGGGAAGGCTCCCCATTCTGCTGTCTGGGTCAACCTCTACCTCTCTATCTACTTTTTTCCCATTAAGACTTTTTTTTTTTTTTTGCTTCTTAGGGCCGCACCCATGGCACATGGAGGTTCCCAGGCTGGAGGCTGAATTGGAGCTACAGTGGCCGGCCTACACCACAGCCACAGCAATGCCAGATCCGAGCTGTATCTTTGACCTACACCGCAGCTCAAGGCAATGTCGGATCCTGGACCCACTGAGTGAGGCCAGGGATTGCACCTGCATCCTCAGGGATACAAGTTGGATTTGCCTCTGCTGTGCCTCAGTGGGAACTCCAACTTTGTTTTATTTATTTATTTATTTATTTATTTATTTATTTATTTATTTATTTATTTTCTGCCTTTTCTAGGGCCGCTCCTGTGGCATATGGAGGGTCCCAGGCTAGGGGTCTAATTGGAGATTTAGCCACCGTCCTACGCCAGAGCCACAGCAACTCGGGATCCAAGCCGCGTCTGCAACCCACACCACAGTTCACGGCAACGCCGGATCGTTAACCCACTGAGCAAGGGCAGGGCTCGAACCCTCAACCTCATGGTTCCTAGTCGGATTCGTTAACCACTGTGCCACGATGGGAACTCCTATTTCTTTTTATTTTTAAAAATTTAAAAAATTTTTTGGCTGCGCCTGTGGCATTTGGAAATTCCCAGGCCAGGGATTGAACCGGTGCCACAGTTGTAACCAGAGCCACAGCAGTGACAACGCCAGGTCCTTAACCTACTGAGGCGCACAGGAACTCCACTTTCTTTCTTTTTAGACAAGTTCCAAGTTCAGAGCAAAATTGAGGGGCAGCTGCTTCCCCAGGTTGTTCAGTGTGTGTGTGTGTCTAGCACGGGGTCTCCTGGAAGCAGCCTAGGAAGCAAGGAATTAATGCGAAGTGTTTATTTGGGAGGTGATTGCGGACCATCCTGCTCAGGGAAGGAAGCAGGGAGACAGGGAGGGGAAGCAGGACCGTAAAGTTTGTGTCTTATTGCAAACTGAGCCTGAGCACGCCTCTCCCCCCCTCCCTCCCCCCCCCCGGGGGGGGGGAGGGTGCTGCTTTTGTTCGCGGGGTGGATGCTGGAGAGTGCCTCAGGCCGTCCCAGCGAGGCCAGCTAGGGTCTGAATTCCTCCTCCTGCTCCACGCCCACTGGCCAAGGCTTTGGGTGAGAGCTGCAGGACTGTGATCAGGCCAGGTACCCGCACTGGCTTCCTGTAGGGCTGTGGGAGAGCAGTCTGAGCTAAGGGCTAGCGGGAACCCCTGGGGGCCAGGACTCAGACATTCTGGCCCTCAGCCCGGCGAGGTCACAGGATTTATAGCAAAGGAACATTCCTTTGAAAAGCGATCTTCCCATCACCGACCCCAGCATCCCCCAGGTACTTCTCTGTTTCCGCTGGAGGAATCCCGGCCTCCCAGGAGGCAGCCCGAACTGTGATGGAGTTACTGGATGTCAACTGCGGACAGGGCCAGTGCAGCCCACTGGGGGCCTGGCCAGGAGGCAGCTCTTGCTTTGGAGAAGGAACTTCTGCCTTCCAACAGTTTCCCTCTTCCCTCTCCCCAGCCCATGCTGGTCAGATCACGACCGCTAGCAGCCTTGGACACAGGCTTGGGGTTGGCCCTGGGCCCAATCCAGGCCCTCTGAGAGTCATTCTTTGGCCCTGGACAGTGAACAAACCAGTTTCCTGTCTCAGTACTTGCAATTCTTATGACACTGCACAGCATAAAGTGCTAGCTCATGTGCTGGCTCATGAGGCTGCCCACGACTGCATGGCCAGAGCAGGGAGATGCCATTGCCTCTGCCTTAGAGATGAGGACACAGAGGCCCGGGAGGTGGTGTGGCTTCTCTTGTCTCACGTGACCCAGTGGGTGGTACCCAATGGCTAGTGTCTGACGTCCCTTCTTCCCAGACCACATGGTTGTTGAATTCTCAGCACCGCTTCCGGGACTTCCATGCTGATGCTGGAAGATGGGAGCTCACCTGCCCACTGCTCCAGGAAGGGCTGGCCCGACCATCTGGAAGTACCCAAATCGTGCCATGCTTCTGATGCTCTGCCTACTTTTTATCAAACTGTCCCTCCCCTCACATTATACAAAACACTGAGCAGAGTAAATGATGCTTGTGCCAAGGACATGCTTGGGGTGAAGTGCACTGATGTTTGCCATTTACCTTGAAATGAGCAAAAATACACTGGGGTGATGGATGGCTGGTGAGATGGACAGAAAGACAGAAAACCAGAGCAGCAAATGTTCACGGTGGCACCTAGGCAGTGGGGTTCTCTCAGTGATTCTTGCAACTTTTCTCTCTATTGGAAATATTCACATTAAGTATTGGGTGATTTTAGTACTGAAAGACCCCTAAGGGTCACCTACTCAGTTCTTCATCCTGTACCGATCACATAATCAGAGTATAATCACTGAGACAGGGCCACCTACACAGGCTTGAAGGGCCCAGGATGCGTGTTCCTGGAAGCCCAGGTTTGCGTTGGAGGCCCAGGCGGCATCTCCCAGGGTGGTTAGTAGCCCCGACCTGGCCCTGACTGTCACCTAGACAAACAAGCTCATGGCCAGACACATCCCGAGGGATGGGGAAGCACCACTCCGGGGTGACAAGTACTGGCCTACCCCTCATTTGACACAAAGGAGGCCCAGAGAGAGTGATCCATCTCAGAGACGGCACACAGCATATGTGTGGGCAAGGTCATCTAGGGCCCAGGGGGCCTTGTTTCCTTGGCTGGACTTCTTTCTTTATTCTCTTGTTTCTGAGACTCTTAAAGGCAGAGGCAGTTGGTAACTCAGGGCACGGTAGCACTTCTTTGCACTGTGTCCTATTTAAGATATTGAAACCCAAGTTTTTGTTTGTCGTTTTTTTTTCATTGCTGTTTTTTGGCCACCCGCACAGCATATGGAAGTTCCCTGAGCCAGAGATCAAGTCTGAGCTGCAGCTGTGATCTACACCACTGCTGTAGCAACGCCAGATCCTTCACCCATTGCTCTGGGCCAAGGATTGAACCCTGCCATGGCAGAGACAACATCTGATGCTTAAGCTGCTGCGCCCCAGCGGGCACTCCCTGAAACCAAGGTTAATGTGCCTTTTCTTTTACACAGGTCTCAGGAGATGTGCTCAGAAACATTTCTCCAGGATCAGTGACAAGTTTTGCCAACCCAGGCGCAACAGGGCACCATTCGACAGCGCTGACCGGGTGTGTAGATGTGGCCCATGACCCTGGAAAGGCTCTCTGCTGTCCTTGGTCTAAGTAGTTCTTCAACCAGAGACCAGGCAATTTCTGGCTTGGGTTCACATTGAACTTCCACTGAGTCGGTTTCATCATCCTGGAGGCTCCTGGGGCTGCGTGTCTGCTGCTGACCTGCACTCACCTCTGCATTCCAGCCTGTGCTCCCTGTAGGGCCCAGCAGCCCTCTGCCCCCCGGCAGGATCCAGCCTGCCTCACCCCACGGAGAAGTCCCTATAGCCTCCTGAATTAATTCTTCCTTCCCTGGGGTTTTCTGTCTCATTTTATTTAAAAAATTTTTATATTTAATTTTTTGGTCATGCCTATGGCTTATGGAATCTCCTGGGCCTGGGGTCAAACCTGTGCTACAGCAGTGACCTGAGCTGCTGTAGTGACAATGCCAGATCCTTAACCTACTATACCACAAGGGAACTCCTCCTGATTTATTTTATTTTATTTTATTTTATTTTATTTTACTTATTTATTTTATTTTTAGGACTGCACCTGTGGCATATGGAATTTTCCTGCTAGGGGTCTGCTCAGAACTGCAGCTGCCAACCTACACTACAGCCACAGCAACTCGGTATCCGAGCTGAATCTACCACCTACACTGTAGCTTTTGGCAATGCCGGATCCTTAGCACACTGAGTGAGGCTAGGGATCAACCTGCATCCTCATGGGTACTAGTTGGCTTCTTAATCCATTGAGCCGCAACGGGAATTCTGTCCTGCCTCACTATAAATCTGGCTTTTATTTTAAATGTGTAGTGAGCTCCACACTCTGGGGAACAGAATGTGAAGCCTCTTTCTTTGTTCTGATGACACATGTTCAGGAGGCAATGTGAGTGAGCTGCCCCTGGACTCAGAATGCTTGTCACCGACACAACAGTGTTTCCAGAGGTTGACAAAACTCTGGGACATGACTTTTCCAAAAGTTTTGCCTTGGTTTCTATGAGATGATGTAAATTTGGAGCATTTTAATTCAGCTCTGGGATTAGTTATTCAGAAGCACTCTGGAAAGTTTTGCCGGAATATCTGTTGAAATTGGCAGATTAATCATGAGTGTCTTTCTTTGCTCCCTTGAGCCACTGTAAAATCACAGCAAATGAATACAGAGAGGTGTAAATCCAGAGGGATGTCGACAACAGTAGATTGGATACGCCAACAAAATTTTGGAACGTGGGAAGGACATGTCTTCATGGAGTAGATCAACTACAAACTACGTGCCAGCAAGTGCAGTATGCACTTGTGTGTGGTGTGTGGGTATGTGTGTGTGGTGTGTGCACACATGTGTGTGGTGTGTGGGTGGGAGATGGGTGGTGGGATAATAGAAAGGAAGTTTAAGGCTATTCCATTTACTGTTCTAGTACAACAAACCAACCCATAGTGACAAACATATAACATCATCCTGGATTTGGTGCTCAGGGATTCAGACAGGGCATAATGAGACCAGTTTATCTTTTTCTTTTGAGGAAGAAGGGGACTTAACTTTGCTCCTCCATGTCTGGAGCCTTAGCTAGGGAGACCCAAAAGCTGGTTGACCAAAGAACCTGAAATGGCCCTCCATGTGGCTTGGGCTTCTTCACAGCATGGTGGCTGGGTTCTCAGAGGAGCATCCCAGAACAGCCAGGTGGAGGTGGCTTAGCATTCTGTGACCCAGACTCAGGAGTTGCCCAGCCTTGCTTTGACCATAATCTGTTGTTGAAGCCTGCTTATTGGAAAGAAGAGTCCTTAGACACTCCCCAGAACTTTGGAGCCATGCAGAAGCCCAGGGGACTTGGAGTCAGAAACCCTGGATACTCTTGCAGGGAGTCAGCCACCCTGAAAGAGGCAGGAGGGCTACCATCTGCAAAGGCTGACTCAGGGAGGTCTGAGCTTGGCAACCCCAGTTAGAGCTGAGGAGAGAGCACCCAGGCTGAAAACAGGTGAATCCAGCAAAAATCTGCTTTCCAAATAGTCAGACCCCTTCCCACTCAGTCATCTTTCCCCACTTAGCTAATTGCCACCCTGCAGGCAGAATGTTGAACGATTCTTCTCTAGTGAGACTTGGAAACCAAAAGAGAGAAGACCTACAGGATTGACATCTGTGAGTAGCTCAGTGAAATAGATTGGCACCCACCTGATCAACCTAAAGTGAAATGACCAGATGGCAAGCTCCACTCAGCCACACTGAGCTTCCAGCCAGCCAGCCAGGGCCTTAAACATGAGGGAGATGGCTCCAGACACCTGAGCATTTGAGGAATGTCTTTAAAGGGAATGGCAGAGATAAACAGCAACAACAAAGATCAGAAAGAAGAAACTCAGGGAAAGAGACAATGCAGAAAACAAGGGCTTATCTATGAAACAATCCTGTGATAGTAAAAAGAAGAACATTTAGAATACATGAAAGAGCTCTTAGAAATTTAAATTATGTAGCAGAAGTTAAAAAAAAATCCAACAGGAGTTCCCATTGTGGCTCAGTGGTTAATGAATCTGACTAAGAACCGTGAGGTTTTGGGTTTGATCCCTGGCAATGCTCAGTGGGTTAAGGATCCGGGGTTGCTGTGAGCTGTGGTGTAGGTCACAGATGTGGCTCAGATCCCGCGTTGCTGTGGCTCTGGCATAGGCCGGCAGCTAAAGCTCCAATTAGACCCATAGCCTGGGAACCTCCATATGCCACAGGTGCAACCCTAGAATAGATTAAAAAAAAAAAGACAAAAAAAAAATCCAACAGAATTTCATAAAATAATGTTGAGGAAATCTCAGGAAGTAGAAGAGAAAAACAAAGATAGTCGTAAGAGAAAAATCAGATAATTAATCAAGGAGGTACAACATTTGACAAATAGGAGCTCCTGACAAAGAAAACAGGAGAGGAAATTAGCCAAGACAATAACCAAAGTGGAAGGACAGGAGTTTCCAGACTGAAAGTGCTTAGTACAACCATTGATGAAAAGACCCACATCAATGCATATTACCGTGAAATTCAGAACACTATAGATAAGAAGAAGATACTAAAAGCTTCCAGAGAGAGGAAAAGTAGGTCACATACAAAAGATTTGCAATGAGCATACCATCAGCTTCCTCAGAGCAGCACTGGTGTCAGTGGAATGATGCCTTCCACACTGGGAGGGGAGGTGATCTACATCCTAGAATCTTATACCCAGCTGAACTATCTGGCAGGTGCATAACCAAAATAGTAAATTTGCTGCTCAGAATCTTGATTGATTGCATATGAAAATGCCCACATTTTCTTTGCCTTAGATTTATGTGGAATCTTTCAGGAAGGAACTATAGAACCACATCTGGTGGAGTAGTGATCCTAGGGTTTACTCTTACGCCCTTGACATATCCTGCCCTTCGGGATTCTCCCACCCCTGCTTTCCTTTATGTGGGTTTTCAACATCTGAAAGTAGAGTGTTCCTATGAAACCTTTCCTAAGCGTAAATGGTTTAAGGTATGGAAGCAGTTAAGTTAGGACCCATTTTTGCTAACAGATGCACAGAATCAATGGAGACAAAGCACAGATGCTCACAGACACAGTTCAAAGCTGTGGTGGCTCTAGGCTGAGATGCTGAGTGTGGTTCTGGGAAGAAGGTTGGTGGTGCCATTCTTGCTGCTCTGGCATGAGCTGCCTCCGTAAGGGCTGCTGCCAAAAGAACCCTGATCACTATGTTCACTTTTTGCCTTTCCCCATAAAAATGAAATCTTCTTTGGATTTCTTTTGGTTACAGAAAACTGATGGTGGTCTTTTGTAAAAGCCAAGTGGCATGAGGTGAACTTTTGAAACACGAGGGGTACCTGGATACAGAAGTGGTTCTGACCTCGGGGATCCTTGGAACTCATTTTGCCTCCTCTTTCTCACCCCCAGACACTCCTTGTGCATTCCATTCTTCTCGACTATCTTCTTATCCTTTCTCTTATTTTTTTTAAAATAATAAACATAATATAATGCAGAAAACATTAATCAAAGTGAACATCCCCGTTTATCCACGTACCATTTGCATCATCCTCCCTCAGGTGTTACTATTTACAGTCTGTTCCATATTTTGCTTAGGAAGATTCTTTCTGTGCCAAGCTTACAAATATCTCCTCCCACATTTTCTATTAAATGCACATTTTAAAAGGCAATTTTATATGCTGAACCCAACTGGCATTTATTTTTCTGTGTTCTGTGAGGAACTTGGGTTTCAGCTGACGGTACGTGTATTCAGCTTCACCCACTGATGGTGAGGGCACATGGCTTCCCACCCAAGATGCTTTTCAGTCTCATCTTGCTTCTGCCACTGTTCGTCTGGCTGTGTCCCCAATCCTTCCTCACGACCTCCTGGCTCCAGCAATGGGATAGGTTCCCTCTTTCTTCCCTGGCTATTCCTTCCCAGAGTCCTCTCCTGGCACACCCCCTCTCCACCTGGTTCAGAACACCCTCCCCCTGGACCACTGGGGTCCCCCTCCCTCCTTCCTCCTCTGGCCTGCTGCCTCCCTTCCCTTTCCAACACCTGTCTCTTCTGTAGCCCTGAGAGACCCCAGGGTCACTTCTGCTGCTTCTCCATGCTGTCACTGCAAGTTCTGTTGATCCTGATCTTGCTGGATGTGATCTTGCTAGTTTTTGTCCCTCCCCCTCCCCCCAGGCTCCCAGAGGTCCCTGCCCTTTCTCAGTCTGCGCTCTCACACCTCTGGGCACTTGCAGGGCCATTCCTTCTGCCTCGAACCTCCTTCCTCTGTCTGCCTGACAAAGCCCAGGCTTCCCAGAACCCCAGGCCCACCCTTCTCCCTTGCTCCATTCCCTGAGCCCCCTGAGCACCGAGTCCTCCTCTATGTCCCAATCAGAGCCTGTGCACCCCACCAGGTCCTCTTCCTCTATGACACCTGTCTTCTGTCTCTTGTTTATGAGGTTGGAACCCCCATGGGCAGGGCTATGGTGTGAGCCCAGCTGTGGCTCAAACCATCCCTGGGAGGTGAGGAGGACAGGTACTTTGCCGGGAACTGGACAGGTAAGAATCTGGCAGCAGGAGAGGCAAGTGGCGTGAGGCAGTGCTGTCAGCCAGGGACTCTAGCCAGTGGCCAGCCTGCCTACTCAGAGTCAGGCTGTGGCTGGAGGGAGGTCAGGCTGACCCGGCACAGCCCTTATCAGTTCAGCTGAAGGGATTCAACCAGGAAGCTCTGTGGCTGGCTGCCCTGCCTGGCCTGCGTGTGGCTTATTTTTAAAAGAATACATTTTGTTCTTCCAGATCCTGAAAAATGCCTGAAAAACATGTCATCTCCCGGAGTGGCTATGCCATGATCAGGCTGCCCAGGACCCTTTTGAGGGAAGCATCAGTGGCTCCACGTCTCAGGGCTCCTGTCTCTGGGTTGGGTCTGACACACATGTACCACTTGGATGCTCTCCCTAGGCCCTGGATGGACATGATGCAGCAGCTCTGGCTGCTTTAGCATCCGGTTTTGATTTCCCCATCCTCTGGGGCGGCGGGGCGGGGGGTGGGGGGGGTGGGAGTGAATGGAGGGCTGGCTGCTTGGCTGAAGCACATGCCCTGGGCTGGTCAGAGGCGCAGGTCTGGTGCAGGCAGGGTCACCGTGGTCCTCTGTCCACTCAGCACAGTCTAACTGCAAGGACCAGCTGTGTTTTAGGCTTAGACACTGGCCCGCACCTCGGTACAGGCACTGCTTCCCTCAGTGGGAAGTTTTCTGTAACATCTCTGTCTGTCAGTCCATCTGTACGCCTTGCTTCACCCCAGACTTTCTGCAAACCTGGATGGCAGAGTGCCAACACACAGCTGTCACCACTTCCTCCCTCCTCCTCAGCAGATGCCACTAAGCAATCACGGTGGTGTCTGCATGCAACCTCAGAATCCTTCTCGCAGTTCCCTTTGTGGCTCGGCGGTTAATGAACCTGACAAGATCCATGAGGATGCGGCTTCGATCCCTGGCCTCGCTCAGTGGGGTAAGGATCTGGTGTGGCTATGATGTAGTCTGACAGCTGCAGCTCCGATTCGACCCCTAACCTGGGAACCTCCATATGCCATGGGTGTGGCCCCAAAAAGAAGAAAAAAAAAAAGAGAATCCTTTTCAGCACTTGCTGGGGGCTGCCTTTCCAGGTCGTCTTTCTAAACCATCTGCAAGGCAGGGTCAGTTAGGAGATGTTCTGGGAGCCGAGTGTTCATGGCTCTACTGTAAACCCTGGCCTGAGTCCACCACGACAGTCACAGCACTGGGCTGGGCACTGTAAGGGCCCCTGGTTGCCTCTCTGGTTTCACCGGTGAGGAGGTAGAGCCCAGAGGAGTTGAGCGCAGGATGGCTGTGCTGCATTCAAGCAAGCCCTGCAGGAGAGGTGGGGACACATACCCAGCTTGGGAAGCCTGCTTTTGAGGGTTCTCTCCTGGGGATTGAAGATGAGATGGGCGTTAAGGGCTCTGGCCAGCGTGGCTGCGAGGAGCTCATTGGTCCCTCTGCAGGCAGAGCCCATGCTTGGAGCACAGCACGTGCACTGCTGCTGTTTCCACGCTGGTCCTTGAGTCTGTTTTCCAGAGGAAGACGCTGAGGCTCAGAGAGGCCAAGTGGCTTGTCTGGATCTCCAGTTGGTAAATCAGTGCTGAGTCAGGGCTGGCTTGTCTGTTCCTTAGAACCTCTCTAAGGGTGTTGACTGTCACTCTTTGCTTCCTTTGAATCTGCTTTCTCACCTTTGGGGTGTTTCTGCTTGTTAGAAATAATCTCACCCTCTCAGGTCCAAGGCTGAGGCCAGTGAGATTTTGGTCACCCTGGCAGGATACAACAATAGAGACTGCGCCTTGCTGGAGTGGAGCGTGGTTCTCCATGGCAAACCGGAAGCAGCACCTAGGACCTATTAAAGCCACTATAGGTATTTGCTGCCATTCAACTAACATTAGTTAAATTTCTTTCTTTGCATACAACGTTTCTTTGCTCAAGCATATTGGCCTGACCGGAGTCTTGTGTGCATGTGGGTGAGACGTGCATCGGTACACCTGACTTGTCACTGCAGCAGGCCATTAATCTCCTCAGGAGATTAATCTCCCTGTGCATTCTCAAGGCCACACATCCCTGGATGCTGCACAGTGAGCGCTGGCCCTATGCGGGAACAGTCTTGCTGTCACCGCTTAGAGTACCCTTGGTGCTGCTGGTACACGGGGAAGTTTGTGGAGGTGACTGATGGTGAGACAGAGCTTTCTGACCTGGAGATCCATTGCCACATACCTGTGAGCCTGCATTTAGAGGTGTAGAAGAACAATGTTTTTCTTGTGTGTCCTCATGTTGTGGGTCAGGAACAGGGACAGGGGGTGGCTTGTTCAGTCCCCTGCTGCTCCCAGAGCTGAGAAGGCTGGTACCTGGGGGGTATGCTGGTCAGGGGTATTCAACACTGCTTCTCTCATGTGCTCAGTGGCCCTGGCGGGAAACTTGGACTTTCTCCATGGACTCTGCCAGGGTGGGAATGTTCCACCCTGGACGTTTCAAGGCCTATGAGATTGGGCTAGATGTACCAGAAGGGCCCCTGGCTGAACCCCCTTGATGAGCAAGTCATGGGAGCCAGCCGGGATCCCCGGAAGGAGAAGTGGGTGGCCCTTCCCCCTGGGAGGGGCAGGACGTGGCAGCTGTCTTCCACACTCCACAGCCCATGTAGAGCCCCACAGAGTGCGGGACTGTGAGTGTGTGGCAGGGAAAGTGTGAGACCTAGTGTCTCAGAGGGGCCAGGGGAGTCAATGCTGTCCTGCGGGGCCCTGGGAAATCTCTCCCTGCTCTTCTCTGTGCCCTGAGAGGCTGGGCCTGTGAGCAGCATCGTCTGGATTCTTTCATGTGTCCCCACTGCCTCTTCCCCCTGCCCCTTTGGGGTTCAGCAGCAGCTGCTCCTCTCCCCATTCCCTCTCCACCCCCAGCCCTTATCCACTGTCCTCCAGTCCTCCCCGGTCCCCCATGCCCCCGCCGTTCCTGTAGTGGGGGGTCTGCACCTTGTGCCTTCCCTGTGCTCCTCCGCGCTCTGCATGTGTTCCCTTATCAGCTGCTCTCCTTCGCCCTTCATATTGCCATGTGTTTCCCTACAGGTGCCTGACTCGTAAGGCATGTTAAAAAAAAAAAAAAAAGAGCTTGGGAGTTCCCGCTGTGGCTCAGTGGGTTAAGAACCCAACTAGTATCCATGAGGATGTGGGTTGGATCCCTAGCTTCGCTCAGTGGGTGAAGTCTCTGGCGTTGCTGTGAGCTGTGGTGTAGGTCGTGGATGCAACTCGGATCTGGCATTGCTGTGACTGTGGTGTAGGCTGGCAGCTGGGGCTCTGAGCTGACCCCTAGCCTGGGAACCTCTGTATACCACAGGTGAGGCCCCCAAAATACAAACAAACAAACGAAAAAACTTGTGAAAGTTGCCTTTGGGGGGAGCTTTTAAGAGGTCCCCAGGGGTCTTTGGGAATCTGAGGGCTGGGTAAGTTGGTTGCTCTGCCTCCCAAATTATGGCATTTCTGTGTATTTTTCCTTTGTCTTTGGAGCTGTGGCCCTGGGTGTGTTTGGCAGACAATGCCGTCTTGTCAGGCTTTGTGGAGCCTGAAGCTCATCTCTCCTTAAGACAAGGGCAGGATCTGAGCCCACGCTAGGAGAGGGCATGGGTGGGGCTGGGACACCATGATCCCAGGTGGCCCTGCTGCCATTTCTGATCTGAGGCTCAGCAGCCTATGTGGGACTGCGTGGCTGTCTTTACCTGCAGTTCGCAGCTGCCACAGCTGAGATTTCAGTATAAAGCTTCTTGCCCAAAGCGCTGGGGCTGGTCTGAAGGCTCTGAATTCTCACCTACCCAAGCCTACCGCCCTCCTCACCACCACCCCCTTCCCACCTTCCCAGTGACATTGAAGATGCTAGTGGCTTCAGGCGGGGGAGGATCTTGGAAAAATGGGGAAACCCGGAAGTGGAGGTCAAGCATCCTCCAGGGACATTCTCAAGAAAGAGGGCATGAACTTCATGCCCTGCATGTCCTCCGTCTGCAGCATGAGCCTCATGGGCTGGGTTGGACAGCCATCGGCAGACACCCTCCCCACCTGTTCTCCCAGTGCCCAGCTACCACTACTACTGCCACCCCACGCTGCACAGGCCCTGGTGACCATAAACTCGACTGCATCAGCATCAGTACCGAGCCTTATCCTGAATGACAGATGCTAACATCTGGTGACCCCACCAGCCCAAGACTGGAGGGAGCAGGACCCTGAGGCCAGTGATTTTAATCAAGAAGTCAAGGAGCAGGAAGTCTTCTTTGCAGTAGAGGCAGAGGCAGAACCACATCCTTCTAGAAGAACTGGAGGTGTCCTTCCTGGAAATAAATGAATTGAACATATTGACTCTGTGTCTTGGATCCAGTCCAGGCTCTGGTCTATCTGGAGGGTCACCTTTTCCCATGAGTGTTCTGAGCTAAGGCCACTTGACCAAGGAGCCAAGGTGATCCTGGCTGGTCTCACTGCATCCATCTGAGTCTCCTTCAGGCTATGGCATCCGAGTCTTCTGATCCTGTCTTAGCACAACTGTCTCTACCTCTCCAAATATCTGACAAACAAAACCCCACGGCTCACCTTGGATGTTCCCCGGCCCTTGGCCCTGTGCCCAAGTGGAACTTGGTCCAACTCTATGAAAATGCCATGGAGAAGCCTTGGCCTTGGGTAATATGTTTACCCTGATGTTGGCCCACAGCTTGGACTGGGCTCAGTGTGAGCCAGGGCTGCCTACAGGCTGGGCACGGGGCACTCTGTACCTGCATAGGGCTCCCCCGACTCTGACCTGCCACCCCACATGTGTGGCCACCTCCTGAGGACAGGAGCCCCTGTAGAGGCTGCCATTCTCTCCCTCCTGAAGGGTCCCTGCAGGCCCCTGGCGGAGGTCCTGTTTCCATCTGCACTGTGTCTTCCCTCCCTCCCAACAGCTGCCCCTCTTTCAAACCCTCTGGACCCCTCATAGCAGGGGAAAGGGTGGGGGAGGGTACAGCCCCTCTCCTTCCTGCCTTCCCTGGTCCTCTACCCTGTGATAGGCCAGAGATGAGAGAAGAAAGAGGATTGCTCTGTGTTACCACGGCTGGGTGGACTTCAGGTGGTGGAAGGCGATGAAAAACATCTCCAGGAGGAGACTCTGAGGGGTGACAGTCACATAATTTTAGTGCATTTACATTTCACCCCACAAAGATGCAAATGAACCCATTTAACTCATTTCTGCATCTCATGGACTTTAGGCAAATCACATTGGGTTACCCTTTAATGGAATTACTGCCTCAAAGGAATATCAATTAGGTTGCATTGTGTCTCTGCAAAGCCTTGTCTTCTTCATAAAGACAATTTCTTGTTTGATGGGGATCAAGCCACAGTCCCTCCCTTTCTCACGTTATAGGGACAAGCAAAGACAGGAAGCTTCGAGTATCAGAAATTCAGCCCAGGAGGAAGTGGTAGAGCAGGAGACATGTCCCCTCTCTGTTGCCTTTTACTTTTTTTTTTTTTTTTTTAGGGCCGCACTCTCGGCATAAGGAGGTTCCTAGTCTAGGGGCTGAATTGGAGCTACAGCTGCCGCTGGCCTACACCACAGCTACAGCCACAGGAGATCCGAGCTGCGTCTTCGACCTACACCACAGCTCACGGCAACGTTGGATCCTTAACCCACTGAGCGAGGCCAGGGATTGGACCCTTAACCTCAAGGTTCCTAGTCGGATTTGTTTCCATTGTGCCATAATGGGAACTCCCCCTGTTGCCCTTTAAAGCTTTCTGCAGCATTTAGTATATAGCACTTAGCATGCTGGGGTTTGAGGTACATAATTAAGTAGAATGTGTTCTATGAGAAACTTCTAAGAGGTTATACTTTTCTCCTTTATCGAGACTGGTGTGTCCAGCCTGTGCGCCCAGGTGGCTGCAGGAGGAAGCCTGGCTTCTCCGGGGCCAAACCCTCTCCAGGGCAGCCTGGTCCCTGCCTTAGGGCTGCAAAGAAAAAGATCCTGTCTGCATTTTCTGTCTGCCAGCAGTGGCCACTTGGTGAGGCCACTGAAAGCTCTCATTCTCAGTGCCCAGGGTGCCTTGCACGTGGCATTCCACAGACAGAATGTCGAAACTTGGACTAGAAACATACCCCGGATGGATGTGCAAGGGACCTAGCCTTGCAGCAAGAAGTTGGGTGCAAACGTGGGAGCACGGAGCAGAGGCCGCTTCTCTAGGAGGTGTGCACAGCCCAGAGTAAAATGCTCCTACTTTTTGGTGTGGTTTTCTCGCTTTTTTTTTTTTTTTTTTTTTTTTTTTTAGGGCTGCAATGTGGCCTATGGAAATTCCCAGGTTAGGGGCTGAATCAGAGCTACAGCTTCCGGCCTATACCAGAGCCACTGCAACCCTGGATCCGAGCTGCATCTGTGATCTACACCGCAGTTCATGGCAATGCTGGATATTTAACCCACTGAGCGGGGCCAGGTATTGAACCTGCGTCTTCAAGGAAATGAGTGGGATTTGTAATCTCTGAGCCACGATGGGAACTCTAGGGTGGTTCTCTTGCCTGAGCAGGGGCAGGGTGTGTCTGCTCCCAGCCCCTCTGCCTCTCCTGTCTGGGCTGGTCCGGCAAGCAGGTCCCGTCCCTTCCAGCCCTGCTGGCTGCACACTGTGTAACGACCTGCGGTTCCGGAGAGGCCTCTCCCTACTGTGAGCCCTCTTTATTTCTTGTGCTGAAACTGACACTGATCACCCAGCACAGGCTCTTGAATCCTCTGGCACATCTGAGAAGCAGTGGGATGTCTCTGCTGGAGTCGTGGACAGCCCTCTGGACTCCTGCCTGGGGGATGGGGTGGGGGAAGGGGCTTGAAGGACGGAAGGGGCTTGAAGCGGAGGGCAGCTGGGACCTGGGGTGGGTGGGTGGGGATGAGATCCCTAAGAAGTGGTTTCTTCCTGTGACTGGCTGCTCACAAACAACACCGAGAACAGAGGGAGAAACAGTGTGGCCTCCGCCCCACCCCCTTTCCCTGGGTGGCCACCTCCCCCGTTAATTGGAAACACAGAGGAAGCACTTGTGAAATGCAGCTCCGGGCCATCGTCGCCTCCTGTGGGCTCCTATCGTGGTGTTTATGGACAGATGGTCACATGCTGTCATCGGCCTCAGAAGGGGTCCCAGGCAGCAGAGAGTTCCAAGAGGGAGGCCAGGAACACACGTGTTGCACAACCCAGAGGGTCATCTGTCCTTGTGCTGAAGGTCCCAGGAAGACAGGCAGCTGATGCTGGGCAGCCAGGCTGCCTGAGAGCTGCCCCCAGGGCCGAGCGCTCATGGCACCTAAACGATCCTTGAAGGTGCTGCCTGGGTACCAACATCACCCACTGTTGCCAGCCTGTGTCCCCACCTGCTGGGGTGCATGGAGTGCAGTCACTGTGAACTTTGCCAGGTGCACCCAGGTGTGCTTGTGACCCATTTAGCAGGTGGGAGAACAGCTAGCCAGTGCCCTCTCCCCAAGGCCTGCTGGGACCCATGGCCAGGCTGTGACAAGGCAGGTGGGGAGCAGTGTCACTGCTCTGCAGGCAGTTGTCCTCAATCCCCTGGGCCATGTGGATAATATATGCAGGACCGTTAGAACCAGGTTGGACCCAGAGCTCTGCTGGGCGGGACCACCCAGGTTCCTGTCCTTTCCCTGATCCTGCTGCCTGAGTCCCTGCATGGCTTCTCAGGGGGACGCAGCCAGGGCGGCCCCTCTCGGGTCCCTCCTGCCAGGCCTGTGTGAGCTGCCCTGCCTGTCCCTGCACAACAAAGATTATCACCTTCAGCTCTGGGGGAGGCAGGGTGCATCTCAGTGCCTGGTGGGAGGTCACAGCTTGGCCTTGGATGCCACATACTGTTAAAGTACATCTGTCACCTGCAGAACTGCAGCCTGTTTGCACCGTGGGGGTGGGGGAAGAGGAAAAGAATGTGAATGGGATTCTTTTTTTTTTTTTTTGTCTTTTTAGGGCCACACCCACAGCATATGGAGGTTCCCAGGCTAGGGGTGAAGGCGGAGCTGTATCAGCTGGCCTAAACCACAGCCACAGCCACGCCAGATCCGAGCCACGTCTGCGACCTACACCACAGTTCAAGGCAATGGCAGATCCTTAACCCACTGAGCAAGGCCAGGGATCGAACCTGCATCCTCATGGATACTAGTCAAGGTTAGTTTCCGCTGAGCCATGACGGGAACTCCGAGACTGGGATTCTCGAGGCCAAGGGGGACTTCTAGGAGGGCCTGAGGTCAACAGGGATGTCAAGACAAAGGACTCAGGGAAGCCCCCTACCTTACCCCCTGCCAAGTGTATAAGAAAATGGGCCCAAGGCTCCCCAGAACGATGGGGCTTTGATGTCACACTCTCCACTCACCTGGTCACCCAGCAGTGGCTGCCACTCACCTTCCTGGAGCTTCCGCGGGCCACTGGGCAGCTCTGGTAAGTTCTGGGGGGACCCCATCCCTGCCCCCAGATGTTTTGATCCCCAGGTCACCAGGGTAGGGCTGGAGGGAGAGCCTTTTTTGGGCCCCAGGGCTGATGAGAGGTGGACTCTGCATGAACTAAACCCTCCTGGGAGGGTGGCCAGCCTGACCTAGCCCCATCCTGGGCTCCGTGAGTCCGGTGAGTAGGCCTGGTGTGGCTACTGCCCTGTGGCTCATGGCCCTTTGAAGATGCCTGTTTCTAAAACAAGAGCATTCCCCCAAAGTCCGTGGCCTTCTATCAGACAGGCTGGAGCCTGGATCTGTGCTCTGCTGCTTCTAGATATCTGACCTTGGCTGAGCCAGCGTATCATTGGGGTGATAATATTGCCTCCTTCATAGGATGTTCTGAGACCCAAGTGGGAGAACATAATGCAAGCTGCAGCACAGTGAATGTCAACCACTGTCAGCTTCTTTCTTTCCTTTTTTTTTTTTTTTTGTCTTTTTTAGGTCCGCACCTGCGGCATATGGAGGTTCCCAGGCTAGGGGTCGAATCGGAGCTACAGCTGCTGGCCTACACCACAGCCTCAGCAACGTGGGATCCAAGCCAAGTCTGTGGCCTACACCACAGCTCACGGCAACACCAGATCCTTAACCCACTAAGTGAGGCCAGGGATAGAACCTGCAACCTCATGGTTCCTAGTCGGATTCGTTAACCACTGCGCCACGACGGGAAGTCCAGCTCCTTTCTTTCTTAGTGAAGATGGAGGAGAGGTGAAAGGGGCTTTTAGCAGTAGTGTGTTGGAGAAGTCGCGGGTTTTGTTGCAGGGCTCCATTGGAGGGTGGGGCAGCTGCAGTGTCCGATGGTGGTGGTGGGAGAAGGGGGCCAAGAGCAGGACCTCAGGGACCCAGGTGCTGTGCTGTGCACATGGAGACTAAGCCCTGTCCCTAGCAGCCTGTTGTCCAGATGGACAGGCGACATGCAACTGAATTCAAGCCGGCTGGGTTGAGTCCTGAGCCTAAATGTGAGTGGTTTGCTGGGTGCTGGCTCCACAGACAGGGCCTGGGAATTCTGCACGTATGAGGGTGCTCACAGGGCCAGGCCATGTAGGGACACCACAAACTCAATAAACACGAAATAAATGATGATGGAACGGCTCCAGGAAGCAATGGCAAATCTGCCAGCATTGAGTTCCACTCCAGGACTCGGTCGAATGTTTGTGGTCGATGGCCAGGGATAAAATTCACTGGTTGATGGGGATTTTTAAAGATTCCCCAGGCTTGGCTATACTAATGCTATCGATTGGGTGGGGCTCTGGGGTTCCATAGACCTGCAGAATCACCCAGGGAACCTCTGATAATTACAGAGGCCTGGGGTCTCCCTGCAGAGATTCTGCTTGGGTCCGGGGCCTGGGCATCTGCATTATAGCCCCTTCCCAGATTTGGCACCACTCTTGCAGACACCTCTGGGAAAGAACCGAGCAAGGTGGCCTTCACCCCAAAATCTAATTATTGGGGGCCCTGCTGGCACATGCCGTGTCCAACCTGCCCAGACTCCTGCTCAGGTGGGGCCAAGTCACAGGCTCCTGGTTGCTGCCCTTCCAAGAATCACACAAAGGAGAAAGCCTGTGGCCTTTCTCTCCGAGCCTCTGTCGTTTTTACTCTGAAAACTCAGCCAGGTTTAACCTCCACAAGGGCTGGTTTCCCCCTCACCCCCGCCCGGTCCTGTACTTCAGGTCACGCTTGGGGACGCGTGAAGGATATGACACCCACACGCGTTTGTCAACCTCTGATCACACACCGAGCTGGCTGGTGAAGGCAGCCCTCCAGGACACGGGGAGGGACGGTGTGTTCCAGCCTGCACGTGTTGGGCTGCCACCTGGAGAACCAGTTTGTCCACCCTCCCCCAGCAGCGGGGGAGACAGAAAGAGCTGGTTCAGGACCACCCCTTTCTTCTGCTGCACTGGCTCCCTGCTGCAGAGGCCGGGAAGGCCCCGCCCTCCCCAGGTGAGCTCAGGTGAGCCCTTCAGCAGCCTCTGTAATGTGGCACCTTCTACCCTAAGGAGGCCTGAGCTTCCTGTCAGCTGGGTGCCCTGGCACCTCCCCTTCACAACCCCACCCCTCCCCCGACCAAGAGCATGCGTGACATTCTTAGTCTCTCTCTCTCTCTCTTTTTTTTTTTTTTGTCTTTTTACGGCTGCACCCGTCTAGGGTAGTTCCCAGGCTAGGGTTCGAATCAGAGCTGCAGCTGCCGGCCTATGCCACAGCCACAGCAATGCAGGATCTGAGCAGTGTCTGCGACCTACACTGCAGCGCACCACAATGCCAGATCCTTAACCCACTGAGGGAGGCCTGGGATCTAACCTGTGTCCTCAGGTTCATTACCTCTGAGCCACCATGGAAACTCCCCCTTAGCCTCCTTTAAAGGTGGAGAAACCAGGTCTCCAATAGGTTTGCTTTTGTTCAAGTTCAGGGCTGCTATCAGCAGGGACTGGACCAGCTATCCAAGCCAGCAAGCCCTGGTCAAGCATTTCAGCCAGGCGGCCAGAAATACTCCCAGAAGTATTTTTATAACCAGTTCTGATTCATGTTGTTTGAATTAAATGTGCGTCTGTAGTCTCCACTAAGCTTGATGTTTCTGTTGCAAGCAATAAAGACTCGAGCAGGTCGAAGGTGGGCTATTTCTCTGGTTCCTCAGCTTATATGGTGTTTGGTAGGAGACCAACGTTATGCTTGGAATGTGCTGTTTCTGTCCCACATACTGATCTCTGCAGGGAAATGATTTAGATAAGGTGAGAGATGCCTGTAATTTCGGTTTTGAATCCTGGCTCGAAAGTCACTGACTTGGAGTTCCCATCGTGGTGCAGTGGAGCTGAATCCGACCAGGAACCATGAAGTTGCGGGTTTGATTCCTGGCCTCGCTCATTGGATTAAGGATCTGGCATTGCAGCGAGCTGTGGGGTATGTTGCAGACATGCCTTGGATCTGGTGTTGCTGTGGCTGTGGCGTAGGCCAGCAGCTGGAGCTCCAATTAGATCCCTGGCCTGGGAACCTCCATATGGCGCGAGTGCGGCCCTAAAAAGAAAAAAGACAAAAAAAAGTCACTGATAACTTTTTTTTACAGCCACAGGAAACGGGCCCTAGAGGTAAACCTCCATCCTTATCAGATGGCCACCTTCACCTGCTGGACACGAGGACCAGACAGTGCCTCTTGTTTTCCTAGGGTTGGTTGTGCTGCACTGCAGAGGCCATTGGCACATGTGGGTTGGTTCCTTCCCCATAAGGTAGGGAGACCTTACTGGGTCTACATTATTAAACGTTGAAACTTGAGGTCACCTCTAAAAGGAAGGGGCCCGCTGCTGAAGGACATGAGCAGAGAAGTGAGAAATATGGTAGGGGAGGGGTGATGGGATCCGCTTGGCAATTCCTGGGGAAGGTGACCCCGTGTCTTTGGGTCTGACCTCCTGGGTAGGATGGATGGATGGATGAGGTCCATGGAGAATAGCTAGAAGTAGGTCAAGCAGAAGGCTTGGTCCTTTTGCCCCTCGTGCTGCTTCAGAACCTCCCTCAGTGCAAAGACGGCTGATGGGGAAGGTGTGGGAGGGGTGCTGCCTGTCTCTGGCACACCTGTCCTCATGCCTGGGTCCTGTGCAGCCTGCAGACACCAATGGACTCCGGAAGTCACGGCTCAAGGGAGCAGGGAGAGCAGGGGACAGAGGCATCCGTGTGATTCTGACTAGACTGACTGCTGTATGCCAGATCTGGCCTTGGTCCGGCTCTGCTCAGCCTGGCCATCACCTGTGAACAGGGGAGACATCAGCTCCCATTTGTCGAAGGCTCCAAGGGCTCCCTGGGGCTCTGCTGCATCCTGTCCACATGGCTGCCCTGCACTGGAGACCCCTGCCTTCCACTGCCCTCACAGGGTAGGGCTATGTCTCACAGAGGGTGGGGAAATGGTCCATGCCCTGTGACCAGGCAATGGCACAGGTGGCCCGTCACCTGTAGGCTGGCTCAGATGTCTGTCCTGTGTGGCCCCAGCCCACACCTGGTTCTGGTGTGAGGTACAGACAGATACCTGGGAACGGAGGTGAAGTCTGCAGTGGGGAACTGGGGCTCTCGCAGGGAGGAGGAGGCTCCCAGGTTTGGAGCCCTATCAGCTAATGTGCAACCCTTTAGAATATTCGGACCCGGGATTGACCCTTTGCTAAGGTTTGAAGGTCCCCCCACCCTTCCTGCACCTGAGCCAGCCTGGGCCCACAGAGCCTGCGTGGCAGAGCCAGCATGTTGGAGGCAGAAGCTAACAGGTGGCCTTCATGGACCCCCACGCGCCCAGCAGGGCTGACATTCTGTGGACAGGTCTTCTCGCCGTCCTGGTCCAGGTGCTGGAAAAGGCAACTCAGAGGGTCCTCAGCCACTCAGGCTTTGATGCCTGGAAGACAGAGCCTAACAAATCACTGTGGGATGTGCATTGTGAAAGGCCTGGGCCCTGCACGCACCGCCCCCACCCCACACCCATGCTTCACTGTCGGCTGATTGCTGCCTTTGACATGGGTGCCCGCAAGGAGGAAGGGTCTGCCGTGGGTCTCTGAGAGGCAGGTTTAGTTGAAACAGCAATCGCCGGGGCTGTTGGTGTTTTCCGGCCACAGCCGGGACACGTGAGATTCTTCAAGGTGGAGGGAGCCCCACACCAGCCGAACAGCATGGTGGCTGCAGGAGTTCCATCGGCTGCTCTTTTGGGTGAAAGCGTGTCCTCATCTCCGTGTCTGTCAAACCCCACGTCTGTCTCGCATGGTGGTGACGTACAGAGCACTTCCTGGAAATGAGGCTACAATGGACTTTCAGGGAAGATCTAGACTCTGTGCCATTCAGAGCTTTGTACGTCTTTGTTTATACTTTCAGCAAGCCCCAGCACCCCAGCGATGCCACACAAGCATCAATGAAGAAACACCCGGTATCTGGCTGCATTTCCTCTGCTGCCCAGAAATGTTAAATTAGGTGCAAGTATCAGAGGACCTGGTTATGCTGTCTCAGGCAGTAGTGCGTTAACATTCATTACGGAAATAGATGTTATTGTAAATTGCCTTTCTTCAGTTCTCTTTTATAATGACGTTAAGCCTTTTTTTTTTTTTTTTTTTTTCCGGTCTTTGTAGGGCCACACCCACGGCATATGGAAGTTCCCAGGCTAGGGGTTGAATCGGAGCTATAGCTGCCAGCCTACATCACAGCCATAGCGACGCTAGATCCTTAACCTACTGAGTGAGGCCAGGGACCGAACCCCTGTCCTCATGGATACACTTCGGGTTCATTACCGCTGAGCCACCGTGGGAACTCCACATTAAGGCATTTTCTATTCTATTGTGTATCTATCCTCTATTACATTGTTATTGATATGCTATGTTATTCAAGTATTGAACTTCAGAATACTAAGGGGGTTATTACAAATATTTGCTATGAAAGGAACAGAGGGACCAGACCGTCCACAGGCAAACTGCAGCTGGAGATGGACATGGAGACCGGCCTCCCTCTGGGAAGCCTTCCTGTTGGAAAGGTGGCCTGCACCTGCCCCAGGCCCACTGACCCTGTTTGCCCTGCCCTGCAGGGGCCTGACCAAACCTCCAGGCCAGCTCTGCCTGCGATCCTCCCAACATCAGGGGCCTAGATGGAAGGCCTATTGCTAAATCTCAAGGGGGGCTTGTGGGTCCCTGGGCTCTGAGGGGGCAGGGACTTTTCAGTGGTGTTTGGAGCACGTGTTGACACAGGGTGGCAAGATGGTGGGATGAGAGGTGAGAAATGGGCCCTCGGGGCCTCCCTAGGGCTTCAGAAGGAAATCGTAAAGACTCCCGGAGCACTTCCTGCCTGTCCGGGGCCCTCTCTCTTAGAAGTGAGGGCCTTATGCTCCAGAAGCAGTAGGCTGGTCTTCAACAACCACCCGGAGTGGGGGACTGTTTCCTCCTGGCAGATATGAGCAGAGCCGGTTTCTTTGTCGACTCCACAACTGGCTTTGAGAAGCATTCCAGGAGAGGTTCCAACACTGTTTGGAATAAAACCCTGGAAGAAAGCAGGGCCCTCTCAGGAGACCCTGGCTTTGGTGTGTAAGTTCTGGCAGGTTTGGTGAACAATGGTAAAGAAACAGGCCTGTTCATTATAGTCCAGATGTGTCCATGTTCTGGAGGATTCTGAGTCGAGCACCGTGGGGTCCAACAGACAGTTGTCCTGGGGAAACCTGGTATGAAGGGGGTCTGTGCATCTGTGTGTGTGTGCATGTGTGCACACGCATGGAATTCCTGTGGGTGTATGGGTGGGAGCGTGCACGTGTGCTGGCGTGCGTGATTGTGTGTGTGTGTGCGTGTGTGTGCGTGTGCGTATCTGGAAGGTCATCAGAGGGCTGGGGTGAGGAAGGCAGGCCCCAGGGGACCTTGGCAGCCAGGCAATGAGTCAGCAGGAGTCCCTAGACCCAGCTCTGGCCCCAAGGCTTTGGGAGCCTCCATCCTTGTCTTCTTGGGTCTTCCCTCCAGCCTATGGCCACATCCCCTGCTCAGTTTGAAAGACAGGTTGGAGCAAGAGTTCCCGTTGTGGCTCAGTGGTAATGAACCCGACTAGTATCCGCGAGGACAAGGCTTTGAACCCTGGCCCCACACAGTGGGTTAAAGATTCGGTGTTCCCATGGGATATGGTGCAGGTGGCAGATGTGGCTCAGATCTTGTGTGGCTGTGGCTCTGGCGCTGGTCGGCAGCTACAGCTCTGATTTGACCCCTAGCCTGGGGACCTCCATACGCCATGGGTGCAGCCCTAAAAAGAAAAAAAGAGCGTCCATGAAATACAGGTTGGAGCAGATATGATGTGACATGTCCCTGAGTCCCAGTTTTCAGCACCCCCTTGCTCAAGCAGGGCCAAGCACACCCAGCCAGTGGCCAGGAAACGAGGCTGCACTGTGACCCCTGCCTTCCTGGGCATTGGGTCCATATTCTCTGCACCACAAGAGCAAATGCATTACATTTTGTAGTGAAACTAAGTGGGGTAAGTCAAGCCTCACATCCTTTTGCTGAGGTTGAACTTTGCTTGCAAATGACTGATGAAAAAACTTTCAGTTCTCAGAGCCTGTTGGATTTTGAGGGACTGATAAGGAATTACAGATCTGCAAAAATAAACAGACCCCGTTGACACAACTAGACTTGAAAGTCAGACCTGGGTTTTGCCGGCACGCAGTCTGTGCGTGTCTGTGAGTGTGTGTGTGCATGCACGTGCGTGCGTGCCCTTCCTCTGTGCCTTAGGATGGTAGTGGGGTCAAAAGTCACCCTAGATTAGCCCCTTCCTCGGGGCCCACTCCTGCTTAAAGTGGCCCATCTGCTGCCCCATGGCTGCGGCAGCAGATGGGCCCTTGCCCTTGGGCGGGAAGGGTTGGGGGTGGGGAGGCCTGAGCTGAGCTCTCAGCTCTCAGGCCGACAGCCCCCTCCTCTTTGTCACCCCATCCCTCAATAGCACCTGAAATGCTCAGTAGCTGGTGGGAGGGGACCTGGAGGGGGCAGGCGCCTCAGGTGGGGGGTGAGGGGGACCTGGGGACACTATGTGGCTGTTCTCAGGGAAGAAGAGCACGGAGAGCCTGGGGCCAGAGGGCAGGTGGTGCAGCCCTTTGACAGTCTGGAGGCAGGGTGGTGATGGGGTGCCTGAGAGGACAGCGAGGACAGGGAAGGGTGTGGATGAGAGGTGACCCTGTGCCTGATTCACTTAGCAAAACACTGCCCACTGAAGTGCCAGGTTTTAGAATAAGTCTGTGAGGGAGCTGTCAGTGTCTGGGGTTAGGGATGGAGTGGTTCCCATGTCACAGTGTCATGCTGTGCTTGTCCCCCCTGTGGGGGCTTCAGACTACTTTCCCTTCTCTAGCGGAGCACTGGGGCCCTGGCCGAACCTCTTGGGCTCTGGTTGCAGCTGCTTTTAGTGACAGGACATCCTCGAGGGACAAGCCACCTTCTATGCAGGGCTGGTGGGATGGGGCAGGGCGAGCCAGGCGGTGAGGGCTGTGCGACGTCCCCAGGGATGCTGGCCCACGCAGGGGCTGGCCAGACCTGCATCCTGAGGGTGTTGCATGGAGTCTGACATGGCCGGGGACAGCCCATGGTCCTGGCTGAAGGGGCCACCCAGGTCTTAAGGTATGGTCCAGTGAGTCTGAGATTGAGTTTCCTACACCCCCAGACAGAAGGAGCCTAGAGCTAAGTTAATTTAAACAAACATAGTTCGAGGTGGTATTTTTGCACACACTTAGGCACATCTTAAGCCTCACCTTGTAGAACATTTAACCCACTCTGGAGAGGCACCTGGGGTTGGATGGGCATATCTCAGGGGCTGCCTCTGAGGGAAAAGCTCTGCGTTTGTGACTCCCTTGTGAGGACAGGAGAAATTCGGAGAGGGGAGTTCCCTCCTCGAAAGATTTGGTGGCTGGATTCAAAGGTCTAGAAACTCTTTATCGTGCCTTCTTTTTCTAGTTGGAGATTAAAAAGAGAACTTGAAAAATAATTCTGAGGCGTTCCTGTCATGGCTCAGTGGAAATGAATCTGACTAGTATCCATGAGGAGGCAGGTTCGATCCCTGTCCTTGCTCAGTGGGTTAAGGATCCAGAGTTGCCGAGAGCTGTGGTGTGGTTCGCAGACTCGGCTCGGATCCCGCGTTGCTGTGGCTGTGGCGTAGGCCAGTGTCTAGAACTCTGATTTGACCCCCTAGCCTGGGAATCTCCATATACTGTGGGAGCAGCCATTAAAAAAAATAATAATAGTAATAATAATTCTGAAATGTACTATACATACAAAAGTACAACTAATATGTACATTAGAAAGAACAGTAATGAAACAAGACAGATGCCTGGCTGGGGGCCCAAAATAACAGTAGAATGAGATGCGCACCTCTGAACAGATTCAGCCAAGGCTCCCTTTTTCTCACATTAAGTTCCGAAACCACCGTCCTTAATTCTGTTAATCGTTATCTCATCTTATTTATTTATTTATTTATTGTCTCTTCTAGGGCTGCTCCCATGGCATATGGAGGTCCCCAGGCTAGGGGTCTAATCTAAGATGTAGCCGCCAGCCCACGCCATAGCTCACAGCAACACCGGATTCTTAACCCACTGATCGAGGCCAGGGATCAAACATAAAACTTCATGGTTCCTAGTCGGATTTGTTAACCACTGAGCCACAATGGAAACTCGTCATCTTATTTAAAGTTTTATTGTTGCTCAGCACTGGACAGCTAAATTTTGCCAGTTTTGGAACTTTTACAAATAAAATCATATTGTATAAATTCTCTGACTTGATGTTTTCTGCTCAGGCGATTCATGCACATTGAAGCCTAGACGGGTCACCCAATCATTTTCACTGCTGCGTAGTACTCTGCTGCGGGAGTTATTTGGGGTTTTTCCAGGCTTTCACTATTGCAGAGGATGCTCATCGGAATAGCCCTTAAAGGTGCTGATCCCAGAATATTCAAATCCTGGCTCCCAGGTCCCACTTGTGTGACCTTGAATAAGTCAAGGCACACTCTCTGTGCTCCACCTTCCACACCTGTAACATGCAGATAATAACAGTACATGCATCAGAAGCCTGTAAGGAGGACTAAGTGAGCTAATTTGGATAAAGCACTTAAAATGGCACTGGGCAGGGCATTTTTTTTTTTTGTCTTTTTAGGGCCACACTCGTGGCATATGGAAGTTCCTAGGTTAGGGGTCAAATCAGAGTTGTAGCTGCCAGCCTATTCCACAGTCACAGTAATGCCAGATCTGAGCCGCATCTTTGACCTACAGTATAGCTCCCTACAATGGTGGATCCTTAACCCACTGAGTGAGGCCAGGGATCGAACCTGCATCCTTATAGATACTAGTTGGGTTTGTTGCCAATGAGCCATGATGAGAACTCCAGCACCAATTTTTTTTTTGTCTTTTTGCCTTTTCTAGGGCCATTCCCATGGCACATGGAGGTTCCCAGACTAGGGGTTGAATTGGAGCTGTAGCTGCTGGCCTACACCAGAGCCACAGCAATGCCGGATCTGAGCCGCATCTGTGACCCACACCACAGCTCATGGCTACGCCGGGTCCTTAGCCCACTCAGCAAGGCCAGGGATCGAACCCGCAACCTCATGGTTCTTAGATTTGTTAACCACTGTGCCATGACAGGAACTCCTCCAGCATCATTTACAAAATTCATTTATTTATGTATTTATTTTTGTCTTTCTAGGGCCGCACCTGAGGCACATGGAGGTTCCCAGGCCAGGGGTTGAATCAGAGCTGTAGCTGCTGGCTTACGCTACAGCCATAGCAACGTGGGATCCAAGCCACATCTTCGACCTACGCCACAGCTCACGGCAACACCGGATCCCTGACGCACTGAGAAAGGCCAGGGACTGAACTTGCGTCCTCATGGGTACTTGTCAGATTTGTTTCCACTGAGCCATGGGGGGGATTCCCTCCAGCATCATTTTAAAGATGAGACAGGGTGAGGATGGTGGTGATGACGGCGTCCGTGGTGGTGGCGGTGGTGATGGTGATGGGACAGCAGTGATCACCATGCTGACGACGGCCGTGGTCGTGCCCATGAGCTTGGTCGTGATCATGACCGTGGCGGATGAAGACGGTGGCGATGCTGCTGCTGCTGGTGACCTTGACCTTGGCAGGGAGAGCGCTGACGGTGACGGTCCCAGCAGTGGTGCTGAGGGTGAGGCGGTGGTGATGGTAACGATGCCGCAACGGTGATGAAGATGATGATGATGGCGATGGTGACAGCAAGGTGAAGATGGTGACCACGACGCGGTAATGGCAGTGACGCCGGTCGCCACGGTGGTGGCGGCGATGGTATTGGTGGTGGCGACAGTGAAGGGGATGGTGAGGAAGGTGGCAATGTTGATGGCAGGGACGTTGGTGATGATGGTCTGGAAGGGGATATGGTAACGACAACGCCTCGGAAAAATACGCAAAACAATCCCTTTACCTAATGCCCTTGGTCTTCTTTTTTATTGAAATCCTTTATTGCTTGCATTCTCTGAGTAATAATTAACTTGTAACTCCTTTCTCGTGCTTTTCTTCTTCTTAACATCTTGTCTTGTCCCCAGGCTGCTCCAAGTGAGCCTTTACCTTCCTGGCATCCTTGGCTAAACCCAGCTGAGGCCTTAGGAGAGGCCGGGTGGGGGGGCTCCAGGTGCTCGCAGCGGGGGGGGGAGGGTCTCAGTGTGCTGTGAGTGAGCTCTGGGCCGAGGCCTGTATCTGGGACACCAAACTCGTCACCTGCCTAGACAGAGAAATGCAAAGCAGCATGTCAGCCAAGGAAAGCCTGCAGGAAGAGGCGCTATAGGATGCTCAGAGCTGGAGCTTAAAGATGGGGCCTTTTGAAATTGGGGTGTGTGTGTCCCAGAGAGACCTGTGCTTGGAAATGGACTTGCCATCTGGAAGGGTTTTTTAGGGACTTTGTAAGTTGATGAGGAGAAGTCAGGATGATGAAACAATCTCCCCCAGTGACATTTACCAACAGGAAAGAAGTGTGGAGCTGGGTGATGACCCCCAGTGTCCTTGAGGCTGGCTTGTCAGCCCGTGCCCGGCACCACCCTGGGCCCTGGAGGCAACGGAGCACCGAGGTGCCTCCATCTTCTGCCCTAGAGAAGCTGGTCAGGGACCGAGGCAAAGTGAGACAGCAGATGCACTGGGGAAGGCAACGCAGGGGGAGGGATGGGAGTAGGGGGTGGGGGATGACTGTTAGAAGCCAGGGGAAGCCTGCTGTCACCTGCCCTGAAAAAATGAGAAGGTGCTGACTTAGGATGTCCAGGGCCCATGAAATGCCTGTAGGGCCACCGGGAGGAGAAAAGCTCGGGGCACTCAGAAAACCCAACGGAAACCCATGGGAGGGAGATGGAGAGCTGCTGGGAGAGGCTGCAGGTGAGGCAGACCTGGTGTGCAGGTGTGCACGGATCAGCGTTGCCAGCAGCTCCCGGGTCTGGGAGGTGTGAGCTATACTCTCCCGTGCTGACACCCAGGATGGGGCCCCCTGGTCTTCTGCTCTTGGTGAGGGGAGGCAGCGCCTGGAGGCACTCAGAGCTCTGTGGCCTTGAGGGTATATCTTCAGGACAGAAGTACTTCTCTTTGCATTCACTGCCGTACCTCTTATCTAGACGGAGCCCCAGGGGTGGGCTGATGGGGACCAGTGTGTGTCCTTCCCAGATTCGTACATGGGAGTCATGACCTCCAGCACCTAGAATGGGGCCTTGCTTAGAGAAAGGTTTTTTTTTTGGCACCACGTAATTTACTTATTTATTTTATTATTTTTAAAATGATTTTTATTTTTTCCATTATAGCTGGTTTACTGTGTTCTGTCCATTTCCTACTGTACAGCAAGGTGACCCAGTCACACATACATACATACATTCTTTTTTCTCATATTATCACGCTCTATCCTAAGTGACTAGATATAGTTCCCAGTGCTATACAGTGGGATCTCATTGCTTATCTATTCCAAAGGCAATAGTTTGCATCTATTAACAGACAGAGGGTCTTACAGAGGCCATCAATGAGGTTATTAGGGTGGGTCCCAACCTAGGATTGGCATCCTTATGAAGAAGGGGAAATTTTGGAGTTCCTGTTGTGGCTCAGCCGTAACAAGCCCTACTAGGATCTATGAGGATGTGGGTTTGATCCCTGGCCTCGCTCAGTGGGTTGAGGATCCGGTGTGGCTGTGAGCTGCAGTGTAGGTCGCAGATGCGGCTTGGATCTGGCGTTGGTGGGGCTGTGGTGTAGGCTGGGAGCAACAGCTCCGCCTGGACCCCTAGCCTGGGAACCTCCATATGCCGCAGATGCGGCCCTCAAAATGGGTGGGGGGGAGTTTGGACACAGACATACACACAGGGAGATGCTGTGTGAAGATGGCGGCAGAAATTGGGGTGATGCATCTGCAAACTGGGAATCACCAAGGATGGCCAGCAAAACACCAGGAGCTGGAGAAGCAGCCCGGAACACGTTCTCCCCTACAGCCTCACAAGACAACAACCCTGCTGGCATCTTGGTCTTGGAAAAATACATTTCTCTTGTGTGAGCCACCCAGTGTGAGGCACTTTGTTGTAGCAACACTAGGAAACTCACATGGACGATGTGAAAGATAATTCCTTCAAACTGGAAGGGTTCTTATCACCTCCAGGAAACTGATTTTTTTAAAAAATTATCTTTTATATTTATGTATTTAATTTTATTTGGTATATAGCACTATGACATTATTATAATTGAAATCCAATGTGGAATTTTTTTATGATTAGTCAACTCCACAAAGATGATAATACTCCTATGGAAGACCCAAGGAGGAAAAACTGATATGTTTATTTATGGTTCCCTCTATTGTAAACATTTATCTATATATTGTTAGTATTTTTTTTCCTTTTTATTTTTTTTCTTTTTAGAGCCACACCCCACGCATATGGACGTTCCCAGGCTAGGGGTTGAATCGGAGCTACAGGTGCCAGCCTATGCCACCACTACAGCAAAGTTGGCCCCCGAGCTGCTTCTGCAACCTGCATCACAGCTCACGGCAACGCCAGATCCCGGACCAACTGAGCGAGGCTAGGGAGCAGACCTGCATCCTCATGGATTCTAGTAGGATTCGTTTCTGCTGGGCCATGAAGGGAACTCCCTACTGCTGGTAACTTTTAGTGAGAGCTTCACAAAGACCAAGAAACGATGCTCCATATTTCTATTCATTTTCAACAATAGCATTTTAAATACAGTATCAGTTTTCTTCTTCACTAGCATTATACTTTCTTTACATAATTATCCAAACTTTCTTCTATGGCTGTTAATTTTTTTTTTTCCCAAAGAATTCACTGCTTTATTTTTTGTCTTTTTAGGGCCACACCCACCACATATGGAAGTTCCCAGGCTAGGGGTCTAATCAGAGCTGTAGCCACAGCCACGCCAGATCTGAGCCATGTCTTCGACCTACACCACAGCTCACAGCAATGCGGATCCTTAACCCACTGAGCGAGGCCAGGGATCGAACCTGCAAACTCATCGTTCCTGGTCGGATTCTTTTCCACTGCACCACGACGGGAACTCCAAGAATTCATTACTTTAATACTCAGTGTCTAGAAGGCGTAATCTGGATGAAACCATCTCAGACACAAGTTGATGGCTGGCCAAGGTTGCAGAATCCACATATGTTTTGCCTGCTGCCTGCAGTGGTTCCTGAAGTTGCCACATACAAATGTAAGGTCCACAGAGACGTGGCTCCCTGTTGCTTTGCTGGAGGAACTAAGACACAGAAGGAATGGAAGTAAGCTGCTGCCTGCATTGTATTGGTCAGGAAGCTGCAAACCAACATTAGCGGGTGTATCCCTACGTGTACACAATGGCAAGTTTTATTGGGTGAGTGGGTTCTAAGGATTCCTCTGGAAAAAAAATTGTAGTCGTTAAAACTTAATCTAGGAAAACTATACTTGCATTCCTTATGTCAGCATTCAGCGTTGCTTATAGGATGACTGCTTTAAAAAATTTTTTTTGGCTCTGCTTGTGGCATGTAGAACTTCCCTGGGCCAGGGATTGAACTGGTGCCACAGCAGTGACCTGAATCGCTGCAGTGACAATGCCAGATCCTTAACCCGCTGTACCACAAAGGAATTCCAGGATGGCTTTTTAAGCATTAGACTGAATTAAGAAGGGAAAGTTCTTAAAAATGTTTCCTGGAAATAACATTTTTCCAGCACGGAGACTGAGGAAGCTGATGAAACACCAGAATCTTGCCTGCTCCGGGATGAAGTGCAAGCCCCATCCCTGAAAAGGATTTTGGTTGCTTAGCAGAGAGCTGACCCCAGGCCTGTGCTCAATTTTGGCCAAAGAGGCTACAGCAGAGCGGAAACTCAGCGGTGCAAACCTGAGCACAGCCATTCATGGAATCAAATGATTCCTCTGAGCCAGCTGGTAGCAGGAGCTGAAAAAGGGATTGCAATTGGAGGGTGGGCAAGCAAAGAGAAGGTCCCTCCTACTTCGGACTGTCTACCACCCCAAACCAAGCTGGCCTTTCCACGGTGCCAGGATTAAGGTGTAACAGGTGGGACATCCAGGTCGACCAGGTGCCCCTGCCATAGCTTTGCAAATGTCACCAGAAGTGAAAGTGCCCAGCCAGCGCGCATGTCCCCAGTGTGAATGTCCCAGTGAGCACATCACCTTGCCATGTCCCTTAGCCACTGTCTGCCCTGGGGTCTCAGCAGGTTCACGGTCCATCTCCACGTAAAAATGACTTGCTTGAGCGAAAGCTGCTTGCATAAAGCTGAAAACAAAACGGTGGGCTGAAGGATGTGGAACATGCTTTTCCTTGGGTGCTTCTTCCCCTGTGGTTAGATTGCTGGGGGCTGGGGTGGCCCACTGGCCAGCCTCAGGCCATCTTAGCAGAGTAAATAGGACCAGGGTCAGTGAAGTCTCTCGGGGAAGGTACCGATGGGCTGCGGGTTGACAGGCTAAGAACACGGCTTTCTTCCCCGTTCCTAGTGCTTTGGGAGGAAGAGCAGGGCTGTGATGGGGGGGGGGTCCTCAGCGCCCACTGTCAGCTCCTGCCCCCCACCCCCGCCCCCACCCCAAGCCGGCAGCCAGGAGTTCTGCCCAGCAACCAGGCCCACCCTCCATCTGCCGTCTGGAATAATGAGCTCACCCCGCTGCTGCTGGCACAAGCCAACTTTCATTCTTCTATTCACTGGGTTACGCTTTCAGCTTTTCCCATTGTTCTTCGCTAATGGCCTGTTACCTTCCTTCCCTGCTGGCGGCTGGCGGCAGAGGAAAGCAGCAGAGGAAAGCCTCGATCTTTCTGAACTGAAGAGCAGGCAGGGTGGCAGGCATGTGGGCCTGGTGCTCCGGGATGCAGAGGTAGGGTGGTGGAGGATGCGGGTCGCTCCCCCACCCCCAACCCCGATTTCATTGCGGCCACTGGTCTGGCCTCCAGTGTCGAAATATTTGATGGGGCTCCTTTCCCTCACATGGGTGACCTGGCCGGGTTGCCACATGTCCCCGGCTTCTGTGTCGTTTCAAGCCCCATCTCAATCAAGCGCATGGCTGTCCCCGTGCCTGTGACAGATGACCCGGGTGCCTGAGGGTGAGTTAGAGACCGTGGCCCTCAATTCCTGTGAGGAGAGGCGGCAGGGCAGGGTGGCCGGGTGACTTGACTGCTGCAGGACAGATTGACTTTTAACTCTCTCCGTGTTGAAGGCCGGGTCTTGCAGGAAGAGGAGCCATCAGAATTGGCCTTTTCCACTTTTCCACTTGGCCTTCTTAAGACCCGCTGGTGCAGCTGAGGGCACTAAAAGTGCAAGAAGCGCAACAAAGACTCTCACATGGCAGCAAGAGGACTCCCTTCTTCTGGGGGGAGGGGGATGGGCATTGAACTTCACAGTGGGGTGTAATTACCACCCTTAGGAACAAGCGTCAGATCATGTTACCTGTACCTGGCTATTGCTTTAGCTGTGCAGATGGATCCAAAATATAGGAGTTTCTTATCTGCAAAGGAAATGTCAAAGAACAAAAACTGCTGGGACCCCGTCTGAGTTAGGAAAACATTTGCTGTGCCCAGCTTTCCCAGGGGAGAAGCAGCTGCCCCTGTAGGGGCTGTGGGACAAAGGTCAGGGGAGCTGACTCACAGCCACTACCCTCTCAATGGCCAAGTTCTGACCTCCTCTGATTCCTAATCCACGACGTACAGTTTGCAGGCAGCGGTTCTCACTGTGAAGTGTGGGCACACGTGTGTGCCTGCCCCAGGAAGGCGCCAGCACGCATCCCAGACGGCTGCCGGCTTTGGGGTTTGAGTGCACAGCTTTTTCCAGCCTTAAAAGCAGTGACAGGCCTTGTCAGAGCCGCCTGGCCTCCAGGCACGTGGCCGCATCAAGTATGCAAATGAGTCGGATGCTTGCCCTGTGGCCTGGGGCGTCTGAGCCTGCCGCCTCCCAGCCCCAGGAGGCCCGGCAGGTGCCATGCCAGGCAGGTGTGGCGCTCACCATATGTTCTGGCCAGGGTCGGGTTTCTGCTGGCGTCTTTCAGTTCCCCACCAGGTGAGATCCAGAGGGTGGAAGGGGCCCACACCAGCCTGCGACAGCACTGTCACCTCTGGGTACTTGTTTGCTTTGCTCTGACAGGTTTGTCTATAACTTTGGAGCCAGGACAGCGCTGAAACCTCGGCCAATGGCAGGTAGAACAGAGACAAAGGTCGATGGTCAGGGAAATGGGGAGCCAGAGCCAACTGTCAGAAGCCTACAAACTGGGTAATTCCTTTTTTTTTTTTTTTTTTCCGTCTTTTGTCTTTATAGGACTGCATCCACGGCAAATGGAGGTTCCCAGGCTAGGGGTCTAACTGGAGCTATAGCTGCCGGCCTACGCCAGAGCCACAACAACACCAGATCCGAGCCGTGTCTGCAACCTATACCACGGCTCACGGCAACGCTGGATCCTTAACCCACTGAGCGAGGCCAGGGATCGAACCCAAAACCTCATGGTTCCAAGTTGGATTCGTTTCCACTGCACCACGATGGGAACTCCTCTTTTTTTTTCTTTTTTTTTTTTTAATTATTTCCCTGAATGTTGCATCATGTCAACAAGCTACAAATTTCTTTCTTTCTTTCTTTTTTTGTCTTTTGTCTTTTTAGGACCACACCCAAGGCATATGGAGGTTCTCAGGCTAAGGGTCAAATTGGAGCTGAGCTGAGCTGCCCCTCTGCACCACAGCTACAGCAACTCAGGATCTGAGCTGCTTTTGTGACCTACCCCACAGCTCAGGGCAATGCTGGATCCTTAGCCTACTGAGCAAGGCCAGGGATCAAACTTGCATCCTCATGGATGCTAGTCAGATTTGTTTCCACTGAGCCACGATTGGAACTCCTGGGTAATTCTGTAAAAAATCCTCTGCATTTGAGAGAGCTCTGTTTATGGCTAAATGAGGTAGGCACTCTCCAGTTGCATGGCCCGTCTCTGCCAAGCCCAGACTCAGGCTGCAAGACAGTGTAAGGAAGAGCTGTCCTACTCCGTTCCTCCTCTGGTCCCTCCTGGGGAGATTTGAAGATTCCAGTACTCAGGCTGCCCTGGAGAATGAAATTGGGCCCTCAGGAAATAGGACCAGGCATCTGTATGTTCTGTCACTCAGTGATGCTGTATTTGAGAAGCCATAGCTCTGAGCTCTGCAGCCCCACATGGTAGCCACCGACCACATGTGGCCACTTACCCTCAAGTTATTTGAAATAAAATTTTAAAAGTAGGAGTCCTCTGGTGGCACAGCAGGTTAAGGATCTGGCTTTGTCACTGTGGTGGTTCAGGTCGCTGCTGGAGTGTGGGTTCGATCCCTGGCTGGGGAACTTCCATATACTGCAGACATGGCCAAAGAATTAAAAAATTTAAAAAATTAGCTTTTCAGTGCTGTGGAAAGTCCCTCCGATGCCCGCCTTCACAAGCGGGGCACCAGGGAAGTGACAGGGCTCAGGGCAGTGGTCCGTCTTTCCAACCCTCATTCTTCCGTGCTCAGGCTGTCGGGGTACAAGTGTGTCTAGAGAAACGCATGCACAAAATCAAGTGTGCAGAGATGAGGTACCCCAGAAATGCCTTCATGGGGCCCACCTTCAGATCACTGGCCTAGCTTTGCTTGGCCTCGGTGGTGTGTATTTCCAGGTGACCATCTTGTCTTCTGATCACACATGCATGGGGGGACCCTGGCCCCACATTAGACTTATTGCCATGACTCCTGAAAAGCACTGACGCAATTGAACGCCCTCTCCCTGCCCTCCGCTTGATGCCCGTGGAGCATGGGCTGTGAGCCTGCAGCCTCTGTCTCCCCATCTGGGGCCTGCCCTGTAATTTATCAGATGATCATTTTTGCCACAAAGGGATAAGGACACACGCCAGGGATCTCAGTAGGCTTGGTGTTCCAAAGAGCCCAAGTGTAAACCAGAGGGGCAGCAAACAGGCTTAGACAAAACAAAAAAAACCCCCAACAACAACAACAACAAAAAAACGGTGCTGGGTGGGTGGGGGGGGCCTTTCCAAGCACGTGCATTTCACAGCACGTGCTGCCAACTGTTGCGAAAAGAAAAAAACACCACCCCTAAGAAGCAAGCAAGGGGAGATGTACATATTACTTCAGGCTGCTCCTTCCCTCCTCCTTTGTCATTGTTCCCAGGGCCTGCGGCAGGCCCCGCGACAGCTGGGTATCACTAACAGCTGCCTTTTCCTGGGGTGAAATTAAAAGATTAGGGGATATGGGCACGTGCTGGCCTCAGGAGCCCAAACAATGCTTGATTTAGGGTGAAACTTGTCTGGGGATGCTGACAAAGGAGGAGGCTCCGAGTTGGCCAGGGGTCAGAGGGAGGCTGGTTCTGCCCGAGACAAAAGGGCTGGGGGTGGGGGTGGGGGTGGGGGGGGCAGAGGGCCGGGGGAGGGGGGGGGGCGCCTGGCTGAGTGAAAAGAGGCCTCGGCGCAGCTGCTCCTGCTCCAGAAATTTGAGATGGGTCTTTTCACAAACACAAATGTGGGAGAAGAATAGGGGCCACGCTTAGCTGAAATGACTCGTTTGCAAATGAAAGGGAGATTGAGAGCCCTGACATTGTCCAAGTTTTTTTCACCTAAGAGGATGGAAAATGATTAGTACACGCGGCAGCGCCGTGGAGTGTGCCTTGGAGCAGATGGGCCAGCCACCCCGCGCCACGGCTCTGTGTTTACATAACAATCGTGGGCCCTGCCCGGCGGGTGCAGAAGCCCTGGCCCCTTAAAGGTCCAGCAGGGCACCCGGCCGCCCCCCCCCCCACCTTGAACCAATGCAGTTCCAGGAGGCTTTGGCTGCAGGCAGTGTGGATGTTAATTTATGTGCCAGGCTAAATTAAATACGCTTTGTAGCCAAGAAGCCACAGATGACTGCTGGAGAGGCGGCCGGCGGCGGCCGGTGGGCACTGCGGCTGTCACCCCAGGTGGGATGTCCCACTTCCCGCTGGCTGTTTCCTCTGGGTGACTAGTGATGGGTGGAGGAAACAGCTCCTTGAAGGGGCGCCTGGTCCTCCCTGCAAGCTGAGAAGGGTTTCACCATGACGGCGCCCTCACCTTATCCCTAAAGCCTTGGGAAAGGACCGGGCCCCGGTGCTGAGGAAAGAAAAGATGCGGCAGGAATGACCACGTGCCTCGAAGCCTCGGGGGTCCAAGGCTGGGGTCCTGGGGCTCGCACCCCAGCCTCGCTCTGGAATATTCTGGCCCAGAAGGCATAACATAGTCTAGCTAACTGTGAGGAAGCATCAGGCAAACCACACTGAGGGCCGTTTCCAGAAAGCTGTGTCATGGCGTGTGCACGTGGGTCGGAAAGCAGAATTTTCCAGCATAGTGAGGTGAAAAGAAAGAAGAGTTTATTGAGCTATGCGATGGACGCTGCTAGAGCAGTGGGATGGCTTCCACTGCCATCAGTGAGAGCCTGACCCCAGGTCGCACGTAGCGGGGTGGGCGTGAGGGGCGGGGTCCATGTCCGCTTTTATAGCCCAAGGAGAGGGGGCGGGCTCAGGATACACCTGCTGACCTGCTGATTGGTTGGGGAGAGAGGGGTCTTCCGATACACTTGCTGGTTGGTTGGGGGCTTATAAGGCCCCATAGGGGCGGGGTCAGGAGTGGGCCACACACCTTTCCTAGTAGGGGCAGGAAGGAGTAGGCTAGGTTGCTCAAAAGAGGGAGGGAGGTAGCATTATAATGAGGCTGGTGGGGTGGTGATAAGGGTCTGGTAATTCTTTTCTTGGCTAGAGGCTTTGAGTTCAATCTCCTTGAAGGGGACTTGAAGTTCCTCAAACCTTACTCCTTGAGTCATCCCAAGACAGAGAAGCTCTGAGGACCTACTGAGAGGCAGCCAAAAAAACTAAGTTCCACCCACGCACTGCCCTGTTCTTTAAACGGCATTGTTGAAACAACTGGCAAAATCTGAAGTCTGCGGATTAGATACGAACACGGTATCCGGTTCATTTCGAGATTTTGAGATTGTACTGTGGTTGCATAAGAGAGTGCCCCTGACCTTTAAGGAAATGTACAGTATATGGGGCAAAGGGCATCATCATCTCTGCAACTGAGTCACATGCTATTCGGAAAAAAAACTGTATGCATTTGTATACAGAGGGAGAGAGAGAAACAAAGACAGAGAGAGAGGGAGACAGAGAGATGGAGAGACAGGGAGAGGAAGAGAGAGGATGAGGAGGAAGCCAGGAGGAGGGAGGGGAGGATAAAGTGACAGCACTCACCTCTGGGAAATCTGGTGACGAGGCCATGGGCACCTGTTGTACTAGGGTCACTTTCCTCTAAGTCCTCAAAGCTATGAAGACGGAAAGAGGGGCAATAGAGGCTCAGAGATTGTGGGATCTCTCTTGCACCCTCCTAGGTGCTCTTGAAGTCCACAATCTGGGGCCCTTCAGCAAGGGTGACTGTGGCCATGGGAGGCTGGCAGGTCCCTGAGGGTGGGTGTGGCAGGGGGAGGGTCCCAGGGGGCCAAGGACAGATACCTACAGCTGTTGCCTAAGGTAGAGGTGGGAGGGGGTGGGGCTCAGCAGGGAACCAGAGGAAGGAAATGAGTCCACAGGAGATGTCCCCTGTCCCCATTCACCCTGGGTGGCCTCTACCTCTGAGGCGCTGTTTCTGATGATGCATTTTTCTCTCCATTCTCATTCTCACATTATCAAATTCAATGAACTGCCCCTCCTACTTGGCTTAAGCGAAGTTTAACTCCTTTTGCTGTTTTAGTTCTCACTTCCACCTCTGCATTTATCCCATCACTAGGCGAGGTTATTAAGAAAAGCCCAGAACACCTGCATCAGAATCCTTGTGGGCAGGTGAGGGGGAAGTTGACAGTCTTGTGTTTTAAAAAGTTATTTTAGGGGTCTTGAATGTGCACTCTGGGCTGCAAAGGGCTCTTGGAAAATTGCCCTCAGCAACCTGGCTCTGTCCTTCAAATGAGCAGGGACGGAACACCTGCACACACTGTGCCCAGAGTGGTCCCGAGGGCAGGGTCAGGTGTGAGGCCACCCTGGCCTGAGCCTTCAGCACACAAAGGCAGATACTGAGAGCCCGGTGTCCTTTAAACCTCCATCCCAATGCTTGCTCAGGGCCAAGGCACTTGTGGCAGCAATGAAGTTTGCACTCAAGGGGCACAGTGTGAAAGCACCTGCTCTCGGTCACCACTGGTAGGAAGACTGAGCATCTTTGTGGAGCCTGGTTCTTGGCCATGCAGAACCCAGAGACCTCCCCATAAACCTCACGCAACAGGGCTCCGAGATGGCGCTGGTGCACAGCATGGACACTGCAAGAAGTCTTTTCAGAGCCCTTCGTCCTCAGGTGAAAGGTGCTACTAAATTGATTTCAGCAGTTGAATTTTTTTTTTTTTAAGCAATTGAATTTTAATCAGTACCTCCTTGCAGGATTTCTGAGGCATCCACATGTTATTTTTGCTTTCTGTTCAGGATATGCAGGGTGGTATGAAAACTGTTACTTTCTGTATATGGTTTTACATACCCTCAGATGCAGCAGGATGATTTCCATAACGCAGAAGAGAACCCAAGTGAATTTAACCAGCTGGCCAGTTACTCTGCCTGAGTTAGTGGCCATGGGGCTGTGTACCTGCCTAGCTCCTTGGGGGGTTGCTGGGGTTGGGGGGAGCAGGGACATCCAGGATTGCCATAAGGGCACTGCCTTGCAGGGAACTCTTTTGACGTGAATGCCGCCGAAGGCCTCTGCTCAGCCTCTCCCTTGGCTCTGGGAACGACAGCCTGGCTGTGAAACTCATGGAAGTATGTTCTTTCCACACAGGAAGGCAACAGAGGCATTGGCTTAGGGAAGCAATGGTAGAATGAGGTCCCTTGATGGGGCCGCACGTCCTGTCTTAGTCTCACCTGTAGATCAGGTGGCTTAAACTACAAACATCCATTTCTCACAGTTCTGGAGGCTGGGCAACCAAGATGAGGGCGCCAGCCTGGTTGGATTCTGGACAGAGTCCTTCCTGGCTTGCAAACCAGACAGCTGGCTTCTCACCATGTCCTCACATGGCAGAAAGAGCAACCTAGGGTCTCTTTCTCTTCCTATAAGGACACTAATCCCATCATGGGGCCCCACCCTCATGACCTCATCTAATCCTAATTACTTCCCAAAGGCCCCACTTCCAAATACCATTCCATTGGCCGCTGGGGTTTTAATATGTGGACTGGGGGATGGGGGCACAAACAGTCAGGCCACATCAGCCCAGAGGATGAAAGGGAGCTTGCTGGGTGTGTTCCCAACTACATCTCCTCATGCAAAACTCAGTCTCACATGTATATGAAATATATTGGTTTTGTTTTTGTTTTTTAGGACCACACCCACAGCATATGGAGGTTCCCAGGCTAGGGGTCAAATCAGAGTTACAGCTACCTGCCTATACCACAGCCACAGCAGTGCCAGATCTGAGCCGTATCTGTGACTTAACACCACAACTCACAGCAATGCCCATTCCTTAACCCACTGCGTGAGGCCAGGGATCTAACCTGCATCCTCATGGATACTAGTTAGATTCATTTCCACTGAGCCACGATGAGAACTTCCTGAAATATATTTGAAAATGTTCTACTGAGGCAAGTGGAATTGAATTCTAAGTTTAGGAGATGCAGGGGGGTTATTGAAACTGTGGGTTACCAAACTGAAAAAAAAAATTAAGAAAAGGTATCAAGAAGGAAATAGATGTTTTGCTATGCTTTGATAAGGTCATTTTCCAATCCTCTGAGACTCTTTAACTCCTCAGCTTGAAATGTCACAGAACACATTGCGTTTGCATTTTGTGTGCCTGGTTGTCAGGCAGTCCTTTCCTGCGAAGGCTCTGCCTGCACGGCTGGGAGGGGCTGTGTGTCCCTGGCAGCTTTAAGGAAAGAGAAAGACCAGCACGGGAAGCACCTTCTCTGCCCTTCATTGTGCCTCTGGGAAGGGGGTGTCTTTAGTGACAAGCAGGTATGTATGGGTGGGGCTGGCAGGGCAGATCCACCAATTCTGTGCAGAGGCGTTCTTGGTACCTCAGCTCTGGCATCCTTCTCAGAGGCTGGGGGAGGGATGCAGGCATCAGGGGCTTTTGTGGGTTACAGGACACCAGGGACCTCCAACACAAAGGCACCAGCTGCTGGTGACAATGTTGGCTGGAGGGAGGGCTTGTTTACGAAGTGCTGGCTTCTGGTGTCCTTGGAGGCAGGTGAGGCCAGCTGACCCTGTGCTTGCCCAGACCCAGGGGTCCACGGGGAGCCCCAGTATGGGGGCCAGGGCACAGCACCTGCCTACATCCAGATGTGGCCTGAAGGACAGGTGTGGGGACACACCCCACCTCTGTTCACCCCTTTAGCACATTAATTAATTAATTTTGCTTTCCAGGGCCACATGAGTGGCATATGAAGTTTCCCAGTCTAGGGGTCGAATCGGAGTTTTAGATGCAGCTACCGGTCTATGCCACAGCCACAGCAATGTGGCATCTGAGCTGCATCTGTGAACTACACTGCAGCTCATGGCCACACCAGATCCTTAACCCACTGAGTGAAGCCAGGGATCAAACCCACGTCCTCATGGATACCAGTCGGGTTTGTTACAGCTTAGCCACAACGGGAACTCCCAGCACCATAAACACAGTAACACATCCTCAGGTGGACTCTGTGCACGTCACTGTCTGTCTGAATCCCATGTCCTCTGCCCCATGATCATAGTGCTACCTCCACTCTGGCAGCACTGAGTGCATCAGCCCTGGAGTGAGTTCCCGCGCTCAATATAAAAGCAAGAGCCACCACCCATGGGACACAAAATTCAGCAATGGTCCTGGTCCTGTGGCTGCAGGTCTTGGCTGACTGGGAGAACCGGAGTGACTCCTCTGCAAAATCTCTGTGTCTGTGGGCTGGGGACTGGAGCAGCCTGCTGCTCTGTGAGGGGCCACAATCCCATAGGCTGCTTCCTTGGTACCTGGAGCCATGCGTGGCTCCAAGCAGCCAAGTAGCGCCATCCTTTTGGAGTATAAGAACAAGACTGGAAAGGGATAAATGCTGCTCAGAAAGGGTCCTGAGCAGTATGTGGCAATGCAGTTGGAGCCGTGTGTGGCTCACATGGCCGGGGACACCCTGTGTTGGGGGTCTGCACGGAGAAATCCTAAGAGAGCCGGTCGACAGGGCAGTGCCTGTATCACACACTCACCACCGGCCCTGGGACCCAGCGCAGCTGGCTCGAGTGTAGCTTGCAGCTTATGGCCCAAATCTTCTGTGTTCGCATCCCTCTGACCTTCCCGGATCTTAGACAGGTGACCTGGCAGGTGTATCAGCATGTGGTATCCCACAGAGGTGGCACTCAGAGGCAGAGAAGGTCAGGAGGAGTGGAAAGGTCACCTCCATCCTTATGCTGCTCCTGAGTGGTTCCCTTGGCTGCTGAGGTCTGTGCTCAGAGCCCCAGCACAGGGATGCACTGGGAGTGGCCACTGTGGGCAGACAGGCAGGCTGGCTCCAGCGTGGGGCGAGGAGGGCTACTGGTCAGTGTGGCCAGGGTACACAGAGAGGGCCTCCATGGCTGAAAGAGAGGTTCCAGGGACGTCTGGCCCAGACAGAGCCTGGAGCAGAAGCCTGGGCAGCCCTCCAAGAAGGCACAGAGCTTTTGCAGCCGCTTAGCCGTGCCCCGGAGGAGGCCAGCGTTCATTGCTTTTGTACGGTGCCTTCTCTGTGGCCCACGTGGCCCTCAGTCCTTTCATTTACTGTCATTCATCACAGAATGTTAATGTCCTCACAAACCAGCATAGCCTCTGAGGGTCCTCTTTCCAATGGATGCAGCAAAAGGCATGGGTCCGAGAGCAGAAAATTGAAAATTGGCTCCTATGCCTTTTTTTTTTTTTTTTTAATGAGAAAGCACATATTGTGCTGTCCTTTCAGCCTCAGAGCCAGAGGCTAATTAGACTCTAGTTTTCCATTGTTCCCAGGAAAGCAAAAGCTAAACATGCTCTTGGTGGGGGGGGTGGGCAGCAGTGCCGTGAGCAGCCCCTTTCTCTCTGGCACAGAGATTCAAGCCAGCAGCCTGGCATATGCTTGGCCTGAGGGCGAGGGGCTGGCAGGGCTCTGAGAGAGCCCTGCGTGGCATTTTTTTCTTCTCCAGCCCTGCCTCTCCGTAGAGGCATGTTCCCCGGGCAGCAGGAAATGCAATCGCAACTGCCTAAGTGTGCCAGTCTACCTCCAGTTCCTGTTGGGGCCAGCAGAACTTGGCATGCCAGGGTGTGGTTGGGGCAGGTTTAAGAAGTGCCCATCTGGGAGTTCCTGTTGTGGCTCAGTGGTAACGAACACGGATAGTATCTGTGAGGACGCTGGTTTGATTCCTGGCCTCGCTCTGTGGGTTAAGGATCCGGGGATGCCATGAGCTGGGGTGTAGATTGTGGATGGGGCATGGATATGGCATTGCTGTGGCTGTAGTGTCAGCTCTGGTTCCATCCCTAGCCTGGGAACTTCCATATGCCTTGGATGTGGCCCTAAAATGACCAAAAAAAAAAAAAAAAAGACACCCCCATCTGCTTGTTCTGTGGTACTCGCCCTCTAATCCCACCACCGACAGGTGAAGAGTCTATTCCTTCTCCTTGAACTCAAACTCACCTTGAGGCCTGATGCTCGTGGGAGTCCAGAGCCACCACACAGGAAGTCCTGCCTCCTTGCATCACCATGCTTTGAGGAAGCACAACCTAGCTTATAGGAATGAGCACAGGGGGGCCTGAGACCACAGGATGAAGACCTGGTCGGCTCCCTAGGCCACTCCAGCCTCTGCCAGGCTCCAGCTGAGCTGCTCAGCTAAGCCCTTCACAAACTGTGAGAAACCAGAAAATGACTGTGGTTGTTTTAAGGCACTAGGTTTGGGGTCTTTTTTTTTAGAATGACAGTTAGGACACCTAATACTCCCTAGTACTCCCCCTCTGGCCCCAGACCCAGAGACCAAATGCCTCCCTAAATGGCCACTGGACACAGACGAGAAGGCCCGGTTCTTCTGTATCTCCTGATCTTGGCTCTCAGCAAGGCCTCCTCAGATGATGGGGCATAGCCATGCCTTCTGCTTGCTTCTTTACAAGGGCCTCTTTGCTTATTTACTTTCATTTTCTCCCCGGCTTTCAAAGGGACTGCAGGTGCCTTGGCAGCTCCCACGAGAAGTTAAAATCAAATCAAGGAAATTGGGCAACTTCAGTAGGAGAGGGGAGAAGTGCAAAGAATACATCGGGAACCTGAGATAAAGTAGATACTGGAACTGAGTTAATATTTAACTCCAATTTCTCAGCAGTGAAGAAGTTTTTTAAAAGGGCCAGTCCTGGGTATAAGGAAAGAAAAAAAAAAGCAGAGCGGTTCTTCAGGAGAGACAAGTCACTTTCCTGGCACTCAGGTCCAGGAAAATTAAGTATTGGAACATAGGACATAGGCAATAACATCACATTCGGCTTCCCCACAGCATTTGTTTTTTCAGAAGATGAGTCTTTTTCACATGGTTCTTTTTACTGTCATCACATAACAAAGCTTTGGATGAGATGATTTGTCCTCTTCTGGGTACAGCAGATCTGTTGGCAGCTGGACGGGGCCCAGGAAGCCTGGGGGACAGAACGCTCCTGGGGAAGCAGGGCCTTCGTGGACCAGCCGCCCTCGCTGTGCCTTTGGCGGGGACGGGATGGTGTCTGGAGGAGGCCAGGGGTGGGTCTTTGGTGCTGTTGATTAAGGCCAGATTCTGGCGCTTTGGAGTCCCGAGGACAAAGTGAAAATGCTGACACTCTGTTCTGAAAGTTCTGTTGGGGCTTCAGCTCAGGCTGAGAACCAGCAGACAGAGGAGGCCCCAGGGCTGCTTCTCCCTTAGAAGGGTTTCTTGGGGTGACACCTCTGGAGTATGCTTAGGACTGGGCAGCTGGTCCCATGGAGCCATGGATCTCAACCAAGCCTGGGGTCCCCCAGGCCTAAGGGATGGCCTAGGCCACTGCTGTCCTTCCACAACGGCAGGCCAGGCCTCCCTTCTCATGCACCGAGGCAGGGCTCTGGGCTCCTTGTCACGGGGATAATGCATTCATTCCACACAAAAGGCAGTCACGCACGGTACAAATGCCTTTGTGCATTATTTCCCTGCATCAGAATATCTCTTCTTTGGAGTTCCCATTGCAGCTGAGCAGGTTATGAACCCAACTAATATCCATGAGGACACAGATTCTTTTTTTTTTTGTCTTTTTGTCTTTTTGTTGTTGTTGCTATTTCTTGGGCCGCTCCCGCGGCATATGGAGGTTCCCAGGCTAGGGGTTGAATCGGAGCTGTGGCCACCGGCCTACGCCAGAGCCACAGCAACGCGGGATCCGAGCCGCGTCTGCAACCTACACCACAGCTCACAGCAACGCCGGATCGTTAACCCACTGAGCAAGGGCAGGGACCGAACCCGCAACCTCATGGTTCCTAGTCGGATTCGTTAACCACTGCGCCACGACGGGAACTCTAGGACACAGATTCTATCCCAGGCTTCGCTCAGTGGGTTAAGGAGCTGGCATTGCCGTGAGCTGTGGTGTTGGTCACAGATGTGGCTTGGATCTAGTGTTGACGCCTAGCCTGGGAGCTTCCATATGCCGTAGGTGTGGTCCTGAAAAGCAAAAAAGAAAAAAAAACAAACAAACTTTTTTAAAAAAAATTTTTATCGGGTCTGACCTGGGGATTTCATGATGGAATTAAACATGGAATTAAACATGGAATTAAGCCTTTGTGGTTTTCCTCCTCCTCTACACTTTCTTGTACCCACAGACAGGAAGTGGGGGAGGCACACGGGGGTCCCTCCTAGACACTGGACATTGGTGAGGGTGGTCTGTGTGTCCCTAGACAGGAGGCCTGTGCCCTGTCCCTCGGCGATGCCTGGGACGTGGGTAGGCATGGGGTCTGGGTGCTCCACTTCAGGGCTCTAGGACCTTAAAGGGTTGGACTGGTCCTGGGGCCTGGGGGCCCACGTGTGCCAGGATTTGGCTACCGTGGGGCTCTGATGGGGCTCTCCATGGCTTGGCCCGGCATGAAACTCGGACCCAGCCAAATTCTGGGGCAGGGTAGGGGGAACCCCTGGGCCTCCCGAGATGCAATTTCCCACCCATGTGGTGTGCTGGACCTAGCTCTTGATCTATAGGAAAAAGGAGGATGCGTGCGCAAGAGCATTATTATTTTCTGACAGGATAATAAAAATGCTGCTTTCTCCTCCTTCGAACTCCACACGGTCCCATGAATTCCCAGCAAGCTGGCTCTGCTCAGCCTCTCTCAGAACATCCAGACAGACACCGCCACATCCCCTCCTGCCACCCCCGGTGTAGGCGCCTTTGTGGGCGGGAGCTCACCCCCAGGAGCCGAGCCGGCTCGCTCTCCCGGGGCAGGGACCCGGCTGTGGGAATTTATCCCGGGCAGAGCAGACATGGAATCTTTTCTGGGGGGCCTGTCCTTACTCTGCATGAACGGATTCAAGTTTGAATTCTGACTTGGGCCACCTCTGAGGGCTGTGTGGCTTCTGAACAAAGGATTCCCTTTGGGGAGCCCTCGGTCCACCTGCTCAGCCACCTCTAGGCTCCAGCTGCGGCCACCACTGTTGCTGCAGCCTTTGAGGAGGGGGACCTTGTGGGAGGTGAGAGCTGGAGGGACTTTCCCTCATGCCTCTCCTCCAAGCCCACGACAAAGTCACTCTCTGGGTGACGATGCTTCCTTGGGCCTCATGCTCATCTGGTAAATAGTCACCAAGGCAGACAGCCTGGATGCCTTTACTGTAACTGTGCCGTGTCGAGTCCTAGAAGCTGCAGTGACCCTGGGGTGTGCTCCCAGGCTCCCCGCCAGGGTAGGACCTGCTCCCCCAGCTGCAGGAATGTGGTCCCAGATGGCCTTCACCTGTCATGACCACAACATCACCTCTGCTGCCCTTGCCACCCTGCCCGAGGCCGTCCCCTTCCAGGTGGCCATATGTGGTGACCAGTGGAGGCAGCACAAGGCCTGATGGGAGCAGGGCTGCAGGATGCTTTTGAGCCCAAATCTCGGGCCCAGTGGCTCCTTGGGGTGGGCCAGGTAGAGAGAGAGGGCAAGTGCACGCTCACGTGACCTTGGTCTCAGCCCTCTGCCCTTCCTGGGAAGCCACCACGAAAGGCCTCAGATGCAAAAGGAGGGTGAGTGCTCCTGGAGCCCCAGATGTCCTCAGGAGTGAGCATTTTCCCCATTTGGAGAATGAGAATATTTCACACCAAGGCCAGGCCCCTCCCCTCCTCAGAGCTCCCCTGAGTGGGAGCCAACTTTCCCTCCAGCCTGGGGCCAAGCCCTGGAGGCCTGCATCTCCCAAGCAAAGGTGGTTGAAGGATCCTTGAATGACAAGGCCTTGGAAAGAGATGCTGAGGAAGAAAAGGGCCCAATAGACCAGGCATTGTGATTCTGAGCCTGGAATAATTTTGAGACACTAATCAAGGCAATTGTCACAAAGGAGAAAAACAGCTAAAGTCAGAGTAAAGTAGAAGGCTCCCAGAGAAAGTTTTTTTTTTTTTTTTCCTCTGTCTTTTTGTCTTTTGGGGCTGACCTCATGGCATATGAAGGTTCCCAGGCTAGGCGTCCAATTCAAACTGTAGCTGCTGGCCTACGCCAGAGCCACGGCAACTTGGGATCTGAGCCACATCTGCGACTTACACCAAAGCTCATGGCAAAGCCAGATCCTTAACCCACTGCGTGAGGCCAGGGATTGAACCTGTGTCCTCATGGATGCTAGTCGGGTTCGCTGACTGCTGAGCCACAACAGGAACTCGCCCAGAGAAAGTTGTGATGAAAACATGAGACAAATGAAAGAGTGGCATGAAATGAAGCCGTGAAGAACTATAAGAAATGAGAACTTGACCTTGATGCTAGGAATATTGTCACTGGCCTGCAGCAGGGGCAGTGGGTTCTGCAGAGACGGACATCCACCTGCAGGAGAACCACTTGGCTCAGGACTGAACAAAATTTTATAGCTGATCCTATGGGTGGCACTTGTCAGTTTTTTGTTAGAAATAATGAATAAAGGAGTGGTGACTTGTTTTTCACTAAATGGTAACTGTCAGGAACTCAGATGATGTCCAGGTAAAAAGTGATGACAAAGGGGGATGAAGAAGAAGGCAGGAGAGACATTAGTCTCATAAAGATGCCAGGAGTTGCTTTAGGAAGCTGATGAAAACAGAAAGAGTTAGATGCAACTATTGCCTTTGGAATGGATAAGCAATGAGATCTTGCTGTGTAGCCCTGGGAACTATATCTAGTCACTTATGATGGAGCAGGATAATGTGGGAAAAAAGAATGTATACATGTATGTGTGACTGGGCCACCTTGCTGTGCAGTGGAAGATTGACAGAACACTGTCAACCAGCTATAACGGAAAAAAAGAAAAATCATTAAATTAAAAAATAAAAACATAAATAAGTAGAAAATAAAAGTGATCATTGATAAGGAAAAAAAGGAGAAAGAGGTATTTATGAATATTCTTAGGGTTCCAAAGGTAACACATCAAAGGACTAATACACTAAACGGAAACGCCAGACGTGGGGACCAGATAGTGGTACATCCATCCTCACCGTTCCCCTGGAGACACGCCTGACAGTATCCAGGGCTGATGGCATCTGAGCATAGAGAGGCCTAAGCCACAGGCAGCCACAGAGGACTGAAGACCAGAACTCTGCCACGATTTTCTTCTAGGAAGTGAGAGACTGGCCCTTTCCTCATAAGTGCTTCTGTTTATCAAGAGATGTAAGGTGACCTCCCTAAAAACAAACAAACCAACCAAAAAACTGTCTCTGAAGAAAACTGGAAAATATAGAAAAGTATAAAGGAAAAGTAGTAAACATTATTCACAGTTTGACTAAGATATAATCAGTTACAGTTCTTATTGTTGGCATGTTTCATATTTCATGGCGGTAATTTCTCTTAAATAATCACAGTGTATATATTTTTGATGTTTTCTCTTTTAAATGTTAGATTATATTACAAGCACCTACTGATTCCTTAGTAAAAAAGCTTTTTTTTTTTTTTTTTGTATTTTAGGACTGCACCAGCAGCCTATAGAGGTTCCCAGACTAGGGGTCTAATCAGAGCTACAGCTGCTAGCCTATGCCACAGCCACAGCAATGCAGGATTGAACCACATCTTTGACCTACACCACAGCTCATGGCAATGCCAGATCCTTAACCCACTGAGCGAGGCCAGAGATCGAACCCGAGTCCTCATGGATGCTAGTCGGATTCATTAACCACTGAGCCACGATGGGAACTCCAAAAAAAAGAGTTTTAATAATGGTATTATATTCCATTATTTTATATACCGTAATTTAGATAATTATTCCATTAATGGATATTTATATTGTTTCCAATATGAGTAACTATGACAAACTCTGAGGTGAACCTTTTTTAAAAAAATGTGAATCTTAATATTCCCAATGATTTCTTTAGAATCTATTTTTACAGCGAGGATTACAAGGTTAACATATATAAACCTTTTTAAAGCTTTATGTTGCAAAATTACTTTCAAGTAAGATTCTGCTTAATTTTTTCCCCCTTCGGAGACCTACTGGTCTAACCTTTGTCATTGTTGTATTGTTCAGACCTGCAGGATGTGTTCAATGTTAGTCATATATTTACCTGGGATTTGATATTTGGCTGGGAGAAATTCCATGAGTGTGTGGCATTGTTAGCATGCTGTAAATATTGACCTCTGTAGCTAAGTGTAAAACCACAGGATTTGTGAATTCAAACCACTAATGAGTTCTCAAAATAGCAACTCTAAGAACTGAATTCAGGGTTGACTCTCTGGTGCTGATAGGAGGGAAATATTGCTGACTGCTTGAGACTGTACAGGTTGGGATAGGCTGATGAGCCAAGACAGACCAAAATTAACTGTGAACATGATCAACTTATCTGACTTCCTCTATTCTCGGGTCCTCTTTCTTTCCCCCATTCTTCCTTGTCTTTTTTTCTCCCTTCCTTACCCATCCATCCAACCATCCACTCATCCATCTACCCATCTTTTCTTTCACCCATCTATCTACTCATCCATCAATTCATCCATCCATCCATCCATCCATCCACTCATCCATTTACCTATCCTTTCTTTCGTCCATTTTTCTACTCATCCATCAATCCATCCATCCATCCATCCATCCACTCATCCATTTACCTATCCTTTCTTTCATCCATTTTTCTACTCATCCATCAATCATCCATCTGTCTATCTACCCATCTGTCCTCCCACGCATCCATCCACCTACTCACCCATCTACCCATACTTCCTTCTATCTATCGCTTCTACCATCTATCCATCCATCTCTCCTACAAAGAATTTTTAAAAGATTTTCCAAATCACTACAGCGGCAAAATCCCTTTCAGTGCCTCTAACGGTTAGAGACTTTTCATTACAGAACTCTATGGGGCTGAAGGACTCTGTGGCATTTCGTCATCAAAAGCAACTGCAGAAAAATAGCTCAAATAATTCAGCACCCAGGCAGTGTTTGTGCGAAGGTTAAGAAACACTCCTCTGCTCCTCTAAAAGATTAGATATTTTTAGCTACACCGAAGAAAGTGGAAAATGAAAAAGGATAAAATTCAGATCCAGAGGACTGTAGAGATCAAATCCATTTTTAAGCCTTTTGTACAGAATTCAAGGTTCTCTGCAAGCTTCCTGTCACTCTGCAGGGCAGGATTTGACAAAGTGCAAGTAACTGGGGTGGGGGTGGGGGGGGATTGGTCTTAAACCGCAGTTGCTATGAAGACTTTTTTGTTGACCTCTCTCCTGCCTTGGCAACAGCTTTACTGAGGTGGCTTCCTTCCTGTCCAGAGAAAGGGGCATCTGCTCTCTGGATGGTTCTTCTGGATCATTAATTTCTCTTTGGTTTTGTGGCTCTATCAACCAAACAAAATATTGTGGGAGAATACTGCCACTGGCTATCTTTACAGTCACTTTATGAAACCTCTTGGGACATCCTCTGAAGTCCACCCAGGATCATTAAATATTTATAAATCCAATACCTCATTCAACAGGCTACATTGAGACTTCCCCATGTAATCTACACTGGGCAAGATCTGGTACACGTGAGACTGGAGTTCTAGCTGCCAGTAACTTCAAACTCATTGAGGTGACAAGAGGCACTTATGGAAGTTGAATAGGGAGTTCCCATCCTGGTGCAGTGGAAACAAACCCAACTATTATTCATGAGGTTTCGGGTTTGATCCCTGGCCACGCTCAGTGGGTTAAGAATCTGGCATTGCCATGTGGTGTGGTGTGGGTTGCAGATGCAGCTTGGATCCCACGTTGCTGTGACTGAGGTGAAGGCTGGCAGCTGTAGCTCCAATTTGACCTCTAGCCTGGGAACTTCCACATGCTCTAAAAGCAAAAAAAAAAAAAAGTTGAATAATATACACATCAACAACAATAATAGTACTTATTCAACCTTCAGGCTGGGGAGTAGTGGGTCACACTTAGGATGAAGTGGCCAGCAGACCTGAGCCCCCGGAGTTTGAAAATTTATCCTGGGGTCAAATGGACATCACTGAGGATTTTGAGTTGAAGAATAAAATGGAACTTGTTTCTAAAACCAGATTGTGGCTTTTCTTTTAGATTCCAAAGTGGAAAGACAGAGATAGAATACCTGTTCCTGGAATTCCCGTCATGGCTCCACAGTTAACAAACCCGACTAGCATCCATGAGGATGCGGGTTCAATCCCTGGCCTTGCTTGGTGGGTCTAGCATTGCTTGGTGGATCTAGCATTGCTGGGGCTGTGGTGTAGGCTGGCAGCTACAGCTCTGATTCGACACGTAGCCTGGGAACCTCCATATGCCACGAGTGGGGCACTAAAAAGACCAAAAAACAAAAAACCTGTCCCAGGCTACTCACTGAAAGATGATTAATTTTCAGTTCAGCAGATATTATCAAGGCCGTCATGGTCATCATTCAGTCAAGGGAGACTGGGAGGTCAGAGTTGGGGTCTGGCAGAGCTAATTGGTTCACTTGGTACATGAAAACAACATTAGAAGGAGGTCTGCCCGGCCAAACTTGAGAGTTAACTGGAGGTGTTCTTTGGTCAGCTTCTTGAGCAGAAATTTGTAGTTAAAATGGCCAAGAAAAGTAGTGGCCTAGAGTGGATGGTGGTATAGATGGTGGTATGACTTAATTATGAAAGAAGCTCTGTTCAAAAACTAATGCATGGAGTTTCCGTTGTGGAGCAGCAGAACCATGAGGATGCGAGTTCGATTCCTGGTCTCGCTCAGTGGGTTAAGGATACGGCATTGTCGTGAGCTGTGGTGTAGGTTGCAGATGTGGCTTGAATCCCTCGTTGCTGTGGCTGTGACATAGGCCGGCGGCAACAGCTCTGATTAGACCCCTCGCCTGGGAACCTCCATATGCTGCAGGGGTGGCCCTTTAGAAAAAAAAAAAAAAGAAAAACTAATGCAGTACATAATAGAAGGGTGGTTGGACTTTTTACTTGAAAAAAACTAGACGTAAAGGTAAGATGAAGTTGATAAAATGGGATGAAATCTGGGCAGGGTAGATGGAACTGGGAAAATTTCTTCATAATTCAGAGGATCAAGCGAAAGAAAGACCAAGAACTTGACCAACCTCAGAATCTACAGGCTCCTGAGGCCCAGGGCAGACCCCTTGTATAATCTTAAACTGCACTCCGGGTCCTTTGCTTCAACTGATGAGGAAGCACTGGAAGGTGACATGCAAATATATGTAAACAAGAGGCAAATGAGCCCCCTGGCTCCAGTCTGGACTCTTGTTTTCCTTTTCCTTGGGACGGAGTTCCAGAGCTAAAGAGAGCAGGACCCTAGCCCTGACACATGGCAGAGAGGGCTGTGGTCTGAGTCAGCCTCCGCCCAGCTCGGGCCCTTTCTGCAAAGCTGTGCCTTTCCTGTTATCCCAAAGCTAGGGGTCCTCTTGAACAGCTGGGGGTGTCATGGGCAGGAGCTGCCAAGCCACCTTGCCTAGGATTCAAACCTGGCTCCCCTGCTGGCTGGGTGTATGGAGAGCTATGTTGGTTAATTCTGAGCGTTGAGCTGGCTGGGTGATGAGGTGCCCAGGTACCTGGGTAGACATTCTCCTACTGTTTCTGTAAGAGTGCTTTGGAGGAGACAAGCCTTTAAACTGGCGAAGTGAATAAAGAAGATTGTCATTCCCGATGGATTGCCTTGCCCAATCCGCTGAAGAGTGAAAAGGCTGATCTCCTCTCAGCAAGAGGGAATTCTCTAGCAGATGGCTTTTGGTCTTCTTCTGTACCATTGGCCCTTCCTGGGTCTCTAGCCTGCTGGCTGGACCTGCGGAGTTTGGACTTGCCAGCCTCCATTAGCCTGTGAGCTGATTCCTTGAATAATTCCTTCAATTATTCCTTGGATAATTCTTTCTCTCTATATATATGCTGTTTCTTCTGTTTTTCCAGAGAAATTGGACTCTGAGCTTCTATTTATTTTCTGTATTGTGGGGGTAAAATACACCTGACTCACGAAAGAATACGGAGGATGAAATAGGATGATGGAGGCTGGTAGTCTTTATCCTTCAGCTAGGGTTGCAGCCTTTCGGAGGTTTGTTAAAACTCAGGTCTCTGGGCAGGTCTGGGCAGGAGCATTTCCTCACTTGCCAGGTGATGCTGTTGCTCAGGGAATGCGCTTTGAGAACCATGGATGTAGGTGATGGTCTGGCTGGGCTCATTGGATGTGGATGGGGTACAGCTCACAGGCATCCCTGAATTCATCTCCTTTGGTATTGGTGACTGCAGTGGGACCAAGAGGGAAGAGCCTTGCGCCCACGGGCCCACCAGACTCGGGCTTGTATGGTTCCTCCTTACCCATGGACAGCTCATCACGAGTCTCAGTGATTGGAAACAAAATCCACACAGACAGGGAGGTACCTACAGGGTCTTGCTTATATGTGCCTGAGCAACTGTGAAGTATTCTCATTCCTCCATCCCCAAATGCTCACAGGTGGCTCATATGCTTGCAATTAAAGTGAATAAAGCTTAATTTGACCTCAAAAACTTGACATTTTTACATATTGGCACTTTAGAATAATTGAGTACATTTAAAAAATCTGGTAAAAGAGTCATCACTGGTTTAAATGATATTGGATGGTTATTTAGAAAAGTGAGGGGAAATCAAAAAGGTTAATCTGAATCCTCGGGGTCTTTGGGGATGGGGCACCATAGTCAAAAGCCCCAACTTTGGAGAAAATTATTTTGAGATGATATGTCTTAAAGGTGCCTTTGTCAATTTCAACAGCGCCCCAGGAGCTGCCTATGGCACTCTAACCACAGGACGTGAACTGTGCGTGCTGGGTGCCATCCTGGCCCATCACCTGCCCCGGGGGAATCTGGCTGGTGATCTCATTCTCTCTCCTCTTTGCCCAGGTGATGCCTGGGAGCGCAGCACGCTCACAGGTAACCAATCCACTCAGCTGCCTGTGATGGCCAAACACCCACTGCCCAGAGCTGAGTCATCAGCTTGCATCATTAGTCACTTCTTTGTCCCCACAGCAACCACAGAAGGGCGCCCAGGAGTGGGATGCTGAGCTGGAGCATGGCTGCCCTTTAGCCTGGGGGTGGTGATGGGCTTCTGGGCTCAGGGGAGGGCTGTCAGTAGCAACATGGGTAGAGCTATTAGCTGCATTGACTCAAGGGTGGGCTGATGGAGCCCATGGTTCGGGAAAAGCTCCAGAGCAGGTTCTAAAAGAAGGACCTTCCCTACCCTCCTGTCAGGGGCCAGGAGGACCAGGAACAGCCTAGGTGGGCAGCTGGCCTTGCTCTGAGCCCAGCCAGAGAGCTCTGTGGTGGAAGGAGCCAAACTCCCCTTGGGGGAAGGTCTCTGCTCAGTCCTTGCTATTGTGGATTTGGGAAAGAGGAGGCCTGGGGCTCAACACACTAGCTAGCTTCTTATGCTCTTCCAGATGGGGGGAGAGGGAGCCTGGGTGTCTCCCTAGGATGAGCATCTTCATGTCTAATGAGGATCTTTTTTTGTTTGTTTGTTTGAGATTTTTTTTTTTAATAATTTTTTTTATTTTCCCACTGTACAGCAAGGGGGTCAGGTTATCCTTACATGTATACATTACAATTACATTTTCCCCCCACCCTTTCTTCTGTTGCAACATGAGTATCTAGACAAAGTTCTCAATGCTATTCAGCAGGATCTCCTTGTACATCTATTCTAAGTTGTGTCTGGTAAGCCCAAGCTCCGGATCCCTCCCACTCCCTCCCCCTCCCATCAGGCAGCCACAAGTCTCTTCTCCAAGTCCATGATTTTCTTTTCTGAGGAGATGTTCATTTGTGCTGGATATTAGATTCCAGTTATAAGTGATATCATATGGTATTTGTCTTTGTCTTTCTGTCTCATTTCACTCAGTATGAGATTCTCTAGCTCCATCCATGTTGCTGCAAATGGCATTATGTCATTCTTTTCTATGGCTGAGTAGTATTCCATTGTGTATATATACCACCTCTTCCGAATCCAATCATCTGTCGATGGACATTTGGGTTGTTTCCATGTCCTGGCTATTGTGAATAGGGCTGCAATGAACATGCGGGTGCACGTGCCTCTTTTAAGTAGAGTTTTGTCCGGATAGATGCCCAAGAGTGGGATTGCGGGGTCATATGGAAGTTCTATGTATAGATTTCTAAGGTATCTCCAAACTGTTCTCCATAGTGGCTGTACCAGTTTACATTCCCACCAACAGTGTAGGAGGGTTCCCTTTTCTCCACAGCCCCTCCAGCACTTGTTATTTGTGGATTTATTAATGAAGGCCATTCTGACTGGTGTGATGTGATATCTCATGGTAGTTTTGATTTGCATTTCTCTTATCAGCGATGTTGAGCATTTTTTCATGTGTTTGCTGGCCATCTGTATATCTTCTTTGGAGAAATGTCTATTCAGGTCTTTTGCCCATTTTTCCATTGATTGATTGGCTTTTTTGCTGTTGGGTTGTATAAGTTGTTTATATATTCTAGAGATTAAGCCCTTGTCAGTTGCATCATTTGAAACTGTTTTCTCCCATTCTGTAAGTTCTCTTTTTGTTTTCTTTTGGGTTTCCTTTGCTGTGCAAAAGCTTTTCAGTTTGATGAGGTCCCATGGGTTTATTTTTGCTCTAATTTCGATTGCTTTGGGAGACTGACCTGAGAAGATATTCATGATGTTGATGTCAGAGAGTGTTTTGCCTATGTTTTCTTCTAGGAGTTTGATGGTGTCCTGTCGTATATTTAAGTCTTTCAGCCATTTGGAGTTTATTTTTGTGCATGGTGTGAGGGTGTGTTCTAGTTTCATTGCTTTGTATGCAGCTGTCCAGGTTTCCCAGCAATGCTTGCTGAATAGACTTTCTTTTTCCCATTTTAGGTTCTTGCCTCCCTTGTCAAAGATTAATTGACCATAGGTGTCAGGGTTTATTTCCGGGTTCTCTATTCTGTTCCATTGGTCTGTCTGTCTGTTTTGATACCAGTACCACACTGTTTTGATGACTGTGGCTTTGTAGTATTTCTTGAAGTCTGGGAGAGTGATGCCTCCTGCTTGGTTTTTGTTTCTCAGGATTGCTTTGGCGATTCTGGGTCTTTTGTGGTTCCATATAAATGTTTGGATTGTTTGTTCTAGTTCTGTGAAAAATGTCCTGGGTAATTGGATAGGGATTGCATTGAATCTGTAGATTGCTTTGGGTAGTATGGCCATTTTTACAATATTGATTTTCCCAATCCAGGAACATGGAGTATCTTTCCATTTCTTTCCATCTTCTTTGATTTCTTTGACTAAAGTTTTATAGTTCTCGGCATAATAGGTCCTTTACCTCCTTGGTCAGGTGTATTCCGAGGTATTTGATTTTGTGAGGTGCAATTTTAAAAGGTATCGTATTTTTGTATTCCTTTTCTAATATTTCATTGCTGGTATACAGAAATGCAACTGACTTCTGAATGTTAATCTTATATCCTGCTACTTTGCTGAGTTTATTAATCAGTTCAAGGAGTTTTGGGGTTGAGTCCTTAGGGTTTCCTATGGATAGTATCATGTCATCTGCATACAGTGACAGTTTGATCTCTTCTCTTCCTATCTGGATGCCTTTGATTTCTTTTGTTTGTCTAGTTGCTGTGGCTAGGACTTCCAAAACGATGTTGCAGAGCAGTGGTGAGAGTGGGCATCCCTGTCTTGTTCCAGATTGGAGTGAGAAGGCTTTCAGTTTTTCCCCATTGAGGATTATATTTGCTGTGGGTTTCTCATAAATGGCTTTGATTCTATTCAGGAATGTTCCCTCTATACCCACTTTGGCAAGGGTCTTGATCATGAATGGATGTTGGACTTCGTCAAATGCTTTTTCTGTGTCTATTGAGATGATCATATGGTTTTTGACTCTTTTTTTGTTAATGTGGTGTATGATGCTGATTGATTTGCGTATGTTGAACCATCCTTGTGAACCTGGGATGAACCCAACCTGGTCATGGTGTATAATTTTTTTGGTATGTTGTTGGATTCGGTTGGCTAAGATTTTGTTGAGAATTTTTGCATCTATATTCATCAGTGATATTGGGCGATAGTTTTCTTTTTTGGTGGTATCTCTGTCTGGTTTTGGAATGAGGGTGATGGTGGCATCATAGAATGTCTTTGGGAGTATTCCTTCTTCTTCAACCTTTTGAAAGAGTTTAAGGAGGATGGGCACCAATTCCTCTTTATATGTTGAATAAAATTCACCTGTGAAGCCATCTGGTCCTGGACTTTTATTTGTAGGGAGTGATTTTATGACCTCTTCAATTTCATTTCTAGTGATCGGTCTGTTCAGTTGGTCTGTTTCTACTTGATTCAGTTTTGGCAGGCTGTAAGATTCTAGAAAATTGTCCATTTCTTCCAGATTGTCAAACTTGTTGCCATATAGTTGTTCATAGTATTCTCTTATGGTTTTTTGTATTTCTGCTGTATCCGTTGTGATTTCTCCTTTTTCATTTATAATTTTGGTTGTTTGGGTTCTTTCTCTCCTCTTTTTAGTGAGTCTGGCCAGGGGCTTGTCCATTTTGTTTACCTTTTCAAAGAACCAGCTCTTGGTTTTATTAATTTTCTCTATTGTTTTTTGAGTCTCTATTTTATTGATTTCTTCTTTGATCTTTATAACTTCCTTCCTTCTGCTGACTTTAGGACTTTTTTGTTCTTCTTTTTCTAATTCGTTTAGGTGGAGGGTTAAGTTGTCCATTTGGGACCTTTCTTCTTTTTGGAGAAAGGCCTGTATTGCTATAAATTTCCCTCTGAGCACTGCTTTCGCAGCATCCCATAGATTTTGAGCGGTTGTGTCTTCATTATCATTTGTTTCAAGGTAGTTTTTAATTTCCTTCTTGATTTCCTCATTGACCCATTGGTTTTTTGGTAGCATGTTGTTGAGTCTCCATGCAGTAGGTTTTTTCTCTTTCCTTTTCCCATGGTTGGTTTCTAATTTCATGGCATTGTGGTCAGAGAAGATACTTGAGATAATTTCTATGCTCCTAAATTTATTGAGATTCGCTTTGTGTCCCAATATGTGGTCGATTCTTGAGAATGTTCCATGAGCAGTTGAGAAGAATGTGTGTTCTGATTTTTTTTGGATGTAGTGTCCTGAAGATATCAATGAAGTCTAACTTTTCTATTGTTTCCGTTAGGATCTCTGTTGCTTTATTGGTTTTCTGTCTAGAGGATCTGTCCATTGATGTGAGGGGGTTCTAATGAGGTTCTTGAAGGAACAAGGATATTGACTCAGCAGGTTGGGGTGGGGACCCCACGGTTTGCATGTGTCACAAGCTCCCAGGTGCTGTTCTTCTCCACACTGAGCATCAGGTCTAGATGGACACTTGATAAAGACAAGAGCCAGCTTTCGAATCGTGGATGCAAATTGGAATGGAGAAATTTCCTCACTGTTTTTGGACTTCCATTTGCATGGTTTTTAATCTTCTAATGGGAGACTCTTTAACGTTATGGGCTGTATATGCAGCAGCACCTGGCAAAAAAGGCAATGTGTACCACCTTACACCAGCCAGAATGGCCATTGTCAAAAAGCTACAAACAATAAGTGCTGGAGAGGGTGTGGAGAAAAAGGAACCTTATTAACACTGTTGGTGGGATTGTAAATTGGTGCAACTACTGTGGAAAATAGTATGAAGATGCCTCAGAAAACTGAAAATAGAACTACCATTTGATCCAGCAATCCCACTCCTGGGCATCTATCCAGAGAAAACCACGACTCACAAAGACACATGTACTCCAATGTTCATTGCAGCACTATTTTCAATAGCCAAGGCATGGAAACAACCTAAATGTCCGTCAACAGAACAGTGGATCAAGAAGAAGTGGTACATATACACAATGGAATATTACTCAGCCATTAAAAGGAATGAAATACCAGCATTTTTAGCAACATGGATGGACCTAGAAATTATCATGCTAAGTGAAGTCAGCCATACAATGCTTTCACCGACATGCAGAATCTGAAAAAAGGACAGAATGAACTTTTTGGCAGAACGGACACACAGACTTTGAAAAACTTACGGTCTTTGGAGGAAACAGTTTGGGGGGTGGGGGGATGTGCTGAGGTTGTGGGATGGAAATCCTATAAAATTGGATTGTGATGATCACTGTACAAAATAATAAATTCATTATTAATAAATGTAATAAATTCATCGAGTTTTTTTTTTTAAAAGGCAATGTGCCCTTAATTAAGGACCGATTGACTGGGCAAGGTCAGAGGTGTCCCCTCTGACCTTGGGGCGTGGTCATAGTTATCACCATGGTGTAGGTTGTGCGTTTGATAAGCCAGGTTATTAATGCTTATGAGGAGACTATGAGGAAACTTCCGGCTCTCTCCCAGGGGTGGGCTCTGGATTCTTGGAACATCTTAGGAGCTTGTGTTTCTCAGGCTTGCCCACCCCCCTATTCTAAACATGCCATAGACACCCTTCATATCACCCCCTCTAAAGGCGTCTCTTCTCCAGCCACTCCCTCCAGATGGAAGTCAATAGTCATGTTCTCCAATCCACACTTTGCTCCCATTTCCACCATCTTTCCTCCAGTGACAATCCCAAGCCCTCGGGATGCTGACTGCTTGGCCATTGGGAACTGGGTTGATGCAGCCCCTCCCTTCTTGTGCTTTAATGTCACTGGCTCTGACTGGCCTGCTTCAAATGACCAGAATCACTGTCTTAGCTCATCTAAGAGCCACTGGAATTCACTGTGTGCCCATACGCAGCTGCTGGAGAGGTCTTGTACCTAACTGCCCTAGCACCATCCTTTACAATGCTCTTCAAATTCCACCCAAGACTCACCGTATCTGATGGAGCACAATTAAACTCTAGCATTTACACATTACGTGGACAAGGAAACTTTAAAAAAAAAATTAAATTCAGAGTTCCCATTGTGGCTCAGTGGGTTAAGAACCTGACACAGAGCCTCGAGCATGTGCGTTCGATCCCTGGCCTTGTTCCATGTGTTAAGGATCCTGCGTGGTGCTGCAAGCTGCAGTGTAGGTCACAGATGCTTAGATCCGGCATTGCTGTGGCTGTGGCATAGGCCGACAGCTGCAGCTCTGATTCAGCCCCTGGCCCAAGAAATCCCATATACTGTAGGTGCAGCTGTTAAAAAAAATTAAATTCATTGAATATGTCTCTGGTTAGAACGCAGAGAGCTGCTCCTTGGCAGAAGAGTGACTTTTAGAAAGCAGTCTTGCGAATGACTGGGGACAGGCTGAGCGACAATATTCATCATTCTTGTTTTACACAGACTATCCACATTTGCTAACTTTAGGGAGCGTGAAGATTTCACGTCATTTGGAAGGGAGTCAGAAGCCTTAGAATTCTTGAGTTTCTTTGGTCACCCTCTTAGGAGGCACTGAGTATATTTCTTTTTTGAAAAAAATTAAATTATTATTTTTTTTACTTAATGAGTTTTATTACATTTCGAGGTGTACAATAGTCATCACAACCAAATTTTACAGCATGTCCATCCCAAACTGTCGGTGCATCCAGGAGACACTGAATATATTTCTTTTTTAAAAAAATTTAATTTAATTTAATTTTTTTTTACTTAATGAATTTTGTTACATTTATAGGTGTACGACAATCATCACAACCAAATTGTACAGCATGTCCATCCCAAACCCTCGGTGCATCCAGGAGACACTGAGTATATTTCTTTTTTAAAAAAATTTAATTTAATTTAATTTTTTTTACTTAATGAATTTTGTTACATTTATAGGTGTACGACAATCATCACAACCAAATTGTACAGCATGTCCATCCCAAACCGTCGGTGCATCCAGGAGACACTGAGTATATTTCTATCCTGAGCTTTGGACCTTGTGCTGTTGGCCATGCACTTCCTGGTGGTGGACTTTCATATGCTCCGAATTGCAGCTGAGAGCTTCCCTAGAGCTTTTTACCTGTGGAGGTTGGAAACGGAGGGCTCCCTCTGAGAGCGCTGGGCTGCTCCTCTTGCTTGTTTCTAACTTTCTTTCTTTCCACTGAACTGAAAGAGGCCCTTAGTGTGATGCTGGAGGGAGCAGGAAGCGGTAAAAGGTGTGTGCTGAGTGGTCGGGGCAGAAAATGCAAAGCTGTTTGAAGTCAGTGCCTCCTAGGGATGGCTCTGTAATTTCCCCAGGGGAGGCAGACTAGCCTTTCTTGGAAAAACCCTAAGAATGTTACTGCTCTCAGGCCTTGCTTCACTGTTGGGACAGTCCCACGGGGCCATGCAGATCTGGCTGGGCTGGAGGGGAGCTGTGTCCTAAGGTCCCCACAATGGTGGTGGCTGTCCAGGTGCCAGATGTGGGCAAGCACAGGGTCGCTTCTTGTGCAGGCTTTACGCCTGATTGTCTATATATTGTGGGTGAGGCCACCCACCCGGATTAAGCAGCTTGGAGGACCCATTCATTCCCCAGCCCCCATCAGCTGGTGGGCAGTCAAGGCTGGTGAGGGCTTCCAGTGAGGTGGCATGGGTTTATCCCTGGGACGGCCACTCAGCTCATGGCCTAATGAGCTGACCAAATACAGGCTAGAACTGGCCCTGCTTTCCTGCAAACGTCCATTCTCTGATTTTGCTGTATGCTAGGGTGATTTTGGTTCTGGGCTGACCTAGTGGATATCTAGAAACCGTGACACGTATGTGGATTACTGTGAGAGTTTGGTGCCCGTACAAGCTGCCCCTCGGTTCTTTGTAGGTGGACAAAGTGAGCGAGTTCAGGTTTTGCAAGCCTGATGTTTATATGATTTGGGGACCACTGGAGAAGAGTGTACAAAGTTACAATACAGACAGCTCGTGGCACCTGCCAGGTAGGTGGGTGGGATGTGAAGAATCAGCAGGTGTAACTTTAGAGTCTTACTTTGTCAAATTTAAAGCAAAACACGATGATTTTCTATCACAAAACTTTCTCGAATATGTAGATGTCCTGGGCAGAACAAGGGTCTTGGGGCATATCCTTGTTCAAGTCATGGAAAGTCCATATCCTAGCCGACGATGTGGCTCCAGAACATTTCAGAAGCACTGATACTGTGCTTTGACCATGACATGCAGTTTAAAATAATATCACCATATGTGATAGCACAGAACATTGCTAATGGAAATACAAGATAGGAAAAAATGCATATAATTGCATCATTCTAGTGCAAGACCTGTTCTCTTCTCCATGTGAATGTATGTTTTAAAATAGTTGTAATAATAATCATAGAGTGAGGAAAGCCTTTCTTAGGAAAGACGCAAAACCTAAAAACCATAAAAAAAAGATTGACACATAAAAATAAAATCAGGGCAATACACAACATAAGGGAAACAAAAGACAAAAAAAACACTGGGAAAATATTTGCAACGTTAATTGTAGACAAGGGACTAATTCTCCTTATTTATGAAGAGCACTTACACATCAATAGGAAAAAGTATAATAGCCCAAAGGAAAAGGAGTAAAAAAAATATTGGCCCTCAAAGTTTTTAAGCACAGGAAATAAACACCCAAGTAACTGAAAATGAGAGACCTATTAATTAGAGCTATGCTGAAATTTTTAAAAAGTAGTTTTTCTTTTTTAGGGTGGAAATTGACAAACTGATTCTAAAATGCAGGGAATTCAAAGGGCCAAGCAAAAGGCCAAAGTGATCTTGAAAAAATAAGATGGCAACACTCACCCCAACAGGAAGAAAGACCTATGAGAAACCTGAGAATTAAGACCGTGTGATGTCTCTTCAGAAACCGGCAGACACCGAAAAACAGAAGAATAGAATAGAGTCACGTGGATGGTGACTTAGATATATATGCAAACTGAGACACCGTAGGACAAAGAGAAACATTTTCTCCCATGTCAGTGGTACTCACTCAAATACATATGTATACACATCTGAATTTATATTGACTTTCTTGGCTTTAAACTCAGAATGAATTGCAGATGCACTGCAGTTTTAAATGTGACAGATAGAAACAGTAATACATCAGACCAAAATAGGAGAGCATCTCCATGACCATTTAGTAGGCAGATGTTTCTTAAATGGGACACAAAAAGTGCACAGAGGGGATTCAATGAAGATGAAGCATTTCTAGTTCTCCAAAGACAGTCCACAGAATGGGAGAAGATATTTGCAATATGTAGATCTGACAAAGACTTGTGTGCAAAATACATAAAGAGCTCTTACAATTCAATAAGAAAAGAAAAAATCTCAATTAGGAGTTCCCATCGTGGCGCAGTGGTTAACGAATCCGACTAGGAACCATGAGGTTGCGGGTTTGGTCCCTGCCCTTGCTCAGTGGGTTAAGGATCCGGCGTTGCCGTGAGCTGTGGTGTAGGTTGCAGAGCGGCTCGGATCCCGCGTTGCTGTGGCTCTGGTGTAGGCCGGTGGCTACAGCTCCGATTCAACCCCTAGCCTGGGAACCTCCATATGCCGCAGGAGCGGCCCAAGAAATAGCAACAACAACAACAACAACAACAACAAAAAAGACAAAAAGACAAAAAAAAAGAGAAAAATCTCAATTTACAAAATGTCCATAAGCACACGAAAAGGTGCCTAACTTCTTTAGTCATCAGGGCAAGGCATTCAAAGCCATAAGTAATTGGACCACACACAGACACAAAATTGGTTGAGTGATAAAACATAGATAATGCCAAGTGCTGGCAAGGATATAGAGCAACTTTACTCCATATAATGCTGATGGGAGCATGCGTTTGTACCACCAGATGGGAGAGCTGTTTGGCAGGATCTACTAAAGCTGAGCATACACTTACCCTATAATGCAAGACAGAGTCAACTTGGGCCTAGTGAGGTGGGAGTCGTGCCTGGAAAGAACAAGTGGGTTAGACTCTGTGCATTCACTTTGTGCAGGCTTCAGCATGCATATTACGCTTCAATAAAAATTTAAAGAAAGGGTGACATTAAACTATGCTGAAGTTCCAGAGATCAAAAAAAAAAAAAAATGTGATAACATCAGCGTGGGGAAATAGGGACATTCTCATATATTGCTGGTGGGCATTTAAATCAGTACAGCATCTGAGAGGTAAAATTGGTATTCTCTATCAAAATAACAAATGCAGTTCTACCTCTAGTTACTACAGAGACTCACGCACGATGACATCACTGTAAGTAAAGAAAACACTGTAAACAACTTACATGTCCCCCATTTGGTGACTTGGTACCTACTCCGTGGTTCGTCCTCACTGTGGATTGGTATGTTCCGCACAAACCGGGCAGGATGCTCATGGTGCACAAATGAAGCAACAGGGGAAGCTCTCTGCATATTCTACAAATTCTTGTAAGTCTTTAAAAATTTCAATCACCCTGTATCTATCACCTATTGGTAAATAAGATAAATTAAAATTTGAAATAACAGAATAATATTATTTTGTATTTTTTTCTACCTGCCTTATTGAATATACTTTTCCAAGTTCCTGGTATTTCTGCTTATTTGGAATTGTGTCATTATGTTATTAGACTGATGTACCATAATTAACCCAACCTTTCTCCTACAGTCCATTTTTTCACCCTTATTATTATTTGTCTTTTTAGGGTTGCACCCATGGTATATGGAGGTTCCCAGGCAGGGGTCCAATCCGAGCTGTAGCTGCTGGCCTACACCACAGCCACAGCACCACGGGATCTGAGCCGTGTCTGTGACCTACATCACAGCTCATGGCAACGCAGGATCCTTAACCCACTGAGTGAGGCCAGGGATTGAACCTGTGTCCTTGTGAATCCTAGTCAGATTTGTTTCCACTGAGCCGTGATGGGAACTCCCACTCTTATTATTTGTTTTACCTTTTTGATGTGTTTTCTGGAGATCATCTTCTCATTAGTGGACCCCAGGCCACATGAGCAAGCTGTCTCTGGGCTCAGGATGGATGGCCCTGTGGCTCCCACTGCTCCCTCCCTTGCTGGTGCCTAGGGCAGAACAGGTCACTGATTCAGCAAACCCAGCCCAGCAGCCTTCCATAGCTCTGCCCTTTTGGGTTGAGGACAGGATCAGAACAGGTGAGAAGAGGCTGCATGGCTTCTTTGTGCGAACTTCATGGGAAGAACAGAGGCAGGGGCTGTGGATCTTGTCAAGTTCACGGAGACTTGGAAAGAGCTCCCTGCAGGAATCCTGCTGTGATCTTCCATCAGGCTTTTTTGGACACGTCTTTCTGGATCAAAAGCCTTGGTGAGAACTTGCTTCTAGGGCAGAGGTTACGACCTAACTCATATCACGAGTAGCGGTTGACTGTGACGTCTCTGTTCTTCAGAAGGGCAGGCTGGTGCCCCTCCTTCTACAGTGGAATTTACAGTTTATGGAAACTCTAGTTCTTCTCTGCGTGGAAGCTGCTGTGTTCAAAGAGGAGAATGGTCCCCCACTGGGGTCCAGGTGAGCATCTCAGGGGCTGCAGCTGCATCATGTGGTCCACCTGCACCTCCCTGTCTTCTGATTCTCCACCCGCATCTCCCTTTCTCAGGTGACTCCTCAGAGGCCCTGCTGTGGGCAACAGTGGATTTATTCAAGGACTTTTAATTCTGTCCCTGGTGAGGAGGAGGGCCTGAGATCAGTGTGTACGTTTTTAAAGAGATTTCTGATCATCTCAAATGTCTTGATTCTCTGGGCTCCTTTTTCTTGAATGTCTATAGTGAACTTAGTGAAAGTCTGCAGCCATTAGTGAACTGAAACCCTTTTATGCTAATAATTGTGAAAGTAGGTCAGTTTTATAAAGGAAAATAGGTAAGCCCCCAAGCTGGGAAAGAAGTATTTGAGAAATTTATCAGGCATGTGTGTCTTCTGTGGCTAAAAAGATTTTTCCCTCTTTGTCAAATTGAATTTGAATTTTCAGAGAGATGCAATATATTTTTTTTAGAAACTTTTAAAAAAAAATTCTTGTATATGGCTGCAAGAAAGTCCATTGCTGTTTGACTATTTTTTAAAGAAATCTTGGGAGCAACAGAACATTGAGTATTGCCAAAGAAGATCTGGAAAACATTCAGCTGATGTGCATTTGCTGAATTGTCCCCAGGGAAGATTTGGGGAGAAAGCACTGCCTGTAAATTGAAGATGCTGTTAGCATTTTTTTTTTTTGCAAAAAAAAAAAATGTAGCCCTCATTTCCACATTGGAAATGTGTCTTTGGAATTCTCCTGTAATTCCTCAGTGGACTGTGTTGGGTAAAATGTTCCTTTTCACATGTCAAAGTTCCCCAGGGAAGGATTGAATCAGGAAAGGCAGAATTGGGAGCGGCATGGCTCGTTTGGGGGGATGAAGGTGGCCCAAGGTCCACAGGCAGTCAAGAGTGGGAGGTGGCGCTGGCCGGGGGCAGTCCCTGCTTCTGGTGGATGGCACTAGCTTGTGTGCCTGGGAAGGAGTGTCTTCATCTTCTTACTCTGCCCAGGGCCACACAAAGGGGACTCCATCTCCCCAGACGGTGACAAGCAGTTCAGGGCTCTGCATCTGCGAAGAGGTTCGAGTTGCCATCCCGAGGGCAGGAGGGCTCCTTGCTCCTCTCTCATCTGTATCCTGGGTGTGAGGGGGAAGCTTCTGGACCAGGGCTTCTACAGTTTAGGTTGAGAGACACCAGTGGGTTGTCACCCGCCTTTACATTGTGTGTGTGAAAAGCACCACAGAGGGAGCCTGCTGTGAGAGACCTCTGACCTCGGTGTGCAGGGGTGTCAGGTGACATGCCTCTCTCTCCGAGGTCAGAGAGAAGTCCGAAAGCCACTCTTCTAGAAAGAGGCTCCCAAGCATATTATTTCAGGAGATAAGCTCCTCTTGAGTGAAAACGTGAGACACCTCCTCAAGTGATGGGCCCAGAGGGGTTTCGCAGTCAGGCCTGCAGCCATGGCTCCCTCTGAATGTCCCTGAGATGTCTGTCCTTTTCACTGGTGAAGGATTCCCTTCTCTTAAATAAGCAGGAGCCACGTGCTGGGGTGTCACGGCAGGAACATGATTTCTGTTCTTCTTCTCAGGAAGCATTTATCAAGGTCTGCTGAGGGTCACCTAGGGGTGAGGTCACCCAGCCCGCAGGCTTCCAACCCCCGGGGGGTTTGTGCGGACCCAGCCCCTCCACCCAGAGGCGGTCCCTGGGGGACGTGGGCTCCGGGGCAACCAACTCAAGGAATGTGTGTGTGTGGTGGGGCAGGGAAAGAGGTCTGGACGCTCCCCCATCCTGGCCCTCCGTGTCCTTCCTTCGCCACATCTGTGCCAATCCTGTCCCTGCTGGACAGCCCAGCTGGAGTGGATGATTTTCTGGACAGAGTCAGGCCACACAGCTTCGAGTTTCACACGCTGCTTTCCAGTAAACCAGCCCTCCCCGCCCTCCTCTTCTGTCCACGCTCCCCTGCAGGGCAGACCGGGCCAGGCTCCTCCACCAGTTCCCACACTCTTCCTCTGCCCTCTGTGTGCTCAGCTTCCTGTCACCCTTATCTGAGCTCCCCTGTTGCTGTTTTAGGGATCCCTTCCCGCCTCCCACCAGGCCCGAGTCCTCTCCCTTCTCACTGCCTCTTTGTCCTGTTGATTACCTACCTAACTCTTCTGCTTTTTTTTTTTTTCCAGTCTTTTTAGGGCTGCACCTGTGGCATATGGAGGTTCCCAGGCTAGGGGTCTAATCGGAGCTGTAGCCGCCGGCTTATGCCATAGCCACAGCAACGTGGGATCCGAGCCGCGTGTGCGACCTACACCACAGCTCACGGCTGCGCCAGATCCTTAATCCACTGAACGAGGCCAGGGATCGAACCCGCAACCTCATGGTTCCTAGTTGGACTCATTAACCACTGAGCCACAACAGGAGCTCCCTTCTGCTTGTTATTGCTGCTGAAAAACACACCCCAAAGCTCAGTGGCTTAAAACAGCAAATGAGGAGTCCCCGTAGTGGCTCACTGGGTGAAGAACCCAACATAGTGTCCATGAGGATGCGGGTTTGCTCCCTGGCCTTGCTCAGTGGGTTAAGGATTGGGTGTTGCTGCATAGGTTGCGGCATAGGTTGCAGTCCGGCTTGGATCTCGTGTTGCTGTGGTCGTGGTGTCCATAGGCTGGCGGCTGCAGGTCTAATTCAGTCCCTAGCCTTGGAATATCCATATGCTGCAGGTGCGGCCTTAAAAAAAGAAAAAAAAAAAAAAAAAGCAAATGATTCCTCTCTTGCATGCTGACTGGGCCTGGCCGAGTTGTCCTGGCCTAGCATTTCTGACACGATCGCAATCAGATGTGCCCAGGCTAGTGTCAACTGAGGCCGCCACGAAGGGGATGTTGGGATGGTGCCTTTGTCTGCAAGCCTGGGAAGATGTTGGTTCTCTGCTGTCAGTTCTCAGGCGCTCTTGGCTGGAATGCTCACATGTAGCCTCTCCATGTGTCTTTGACTTTGACCCAGCGTGGCGGCTGTGGCTCAAGAGTCCCAATGGCCAGCATCCCAAGAGTCCTAGGCAGCTGCGAGCCCTCTGATAACCCTGTCTTGGAAGATCTGGAGCTTCTTGTGGATGAGCAAGTTGCCAAGGCCAGGTGCCAGTGATGAGGACCAGACCCCTGGCTGGGCACCTGCAGGCTGCACCTCAGGAGAGCGGGCGTGGGTGGTGAGCTCCTGTGCAGCCATCTTTGGAAGATACCACCCGCCATTGTGGACGCACCTGAAATCTCTGTTTTCATTTATTTTCTTGTCCATCCCTGTGGGTTGGAAGCTTCTGGACAGCAAGGTCCCCACACCTGGACATCCTTGCTAGAATGAAAAAAAAGAAAAAAAGAAAAATTCCCTGTTGTATTTTGACCTGGGGATTAAACGCAATCTGATTAACGTCAGAGGAATAACATTTTAGCAGAGGAGTTCAAGCATCCGTAACTGGAATTGCTGCTAGATATTTAGAGGGCAGTGCTCTTTTATCCTTATTCATCCTTTCTTTTCTTTCTTTCTTTCTTTCTTTCTTTCTTTCTTTCTTTCTTTCTTTCTTTCTTTCTTTCTTTCTTTCTTTCTTTCTTTCTTTCTTTCTTTCTTTTAATTCAGAAGGTCATTCCCACCACATCCCAGAAACAGCACTAGGTTTTGGGGACCGGAAAACATGGATAAGCCTCAACCCTTGTGCTCTCATTGGCCAATTTCCATGCCATCTCGAGGCAGTAATGCTACTTACCTGGTTTTTTTTTTAAATAATGATTTTTATTTTTTCCATCATAGCTGGTTTACAGTGTTCTGTCAATTTTCTACTGTACATAAGGTGACCCAGTCACACATATACATATACATTCTTTTTTCTCACATTATCATGCTCCGTCATATGTGCTAGATAGAGTTCCCAGTGCTATACACAGGATCTCATTTGCTTATCCCTTCCAAAGGCAATAGTTTGCATCTGTTAACCCCAAATTTCCAATCCATTCCACTCTCTCCGCCCCCCTCCTTGGCAACTACAAGTCTGCTCTCTAAGTCCATGATTTTCTTTTCTGTGGAAAAGTTCATTTGTGCCCTATGTTAGATTCCAGATATACGACTCACCTGTTATTGAACATGTGCTCTGTGCCAGGCATTTTGACAAGACACCTGCATGCACTAACAGATGGAATTCTCACAACTATGTCAGGGGGCAGGGGCGGTCCCACATGACAAAAGTGGACTCGGGTTTAAAGAGCTAAGTGGCACCCCCACAATTCTAACAGCTTGTGTTCTTCACCTTATTTTATGGTTGGGCTCCATCACGCTCTGTAATTGTATGATTGGGGGCCCTCTATGGTTATATGCATGGACCCCGTCACCCTGCATAAATGGACCTGGGTCACACATCCTGGGCTACTGCTCTGGGCCATGTACGCCAACTCAACAAGACTGGAAGAGAAAGTGAGCAGGGCCTAGAGTGGGCCATGTGGGTAGGTGGTCCAAGATAAGCTTATCTCATCTCAACAGGAAAGAATCTGGAAATGAAGTCCGGGCCAGGACTAGGAAGCCATCAAGGGATTTGTGCAGCACTAACCTGTGTGGTGCCAAGTGTGTTTATTCTTGGCTGACAATGACTTCCTTTTCTGAGAAAAGAGGCCCAGGGTAGACATAAAATACTTCTTGCAAACAACTTTGTGCTGAGCTCAGGCCCAGTGACTCAATGTCATGTGGATTATATTTCCTATAAAATGCTCCAGGGGTGAAAAATCAAGGGGAAAAGTATTGGATAGGAGACTTTTGGAAGTGGGTTGTCCCCAGTGTAGACAGATTATTTCCCCACACTCCTTCCTGTGGAGATGGAGTGCCAGACTGGGAGGAAGCCAAGGTGGGGGGATGTGAGGCAATGCCTTCCCACTGCTCTCTGTGCATCTGCACAAATATGATGGCTTAGGTGCTGCTTCAAGCATATTCTTTTTTTTTTTTTTTTCTTTTGCCCACACCCACAGTTTATGGAAGTTCCTGCGGCCAGGAATCAAATCTGAGCCCCAGCTGTGACCCATGCCACAGCTGTGGCAATGTCAGATCCTTAACCCACTGCACAGGGCTGGGGATCAAACCCATACCTCTGCAGCAACATGAGCTTGTGCAGACACAACACCAGATCTTTAACCACTGTGCCACATTGGGAACTCCTTGAAGCATATTCTTTACTTAGTGGGTATGTGAGCATCCTGCAGCTGCTGTAACAACATAACCACACTCTGGGCAGCTTAAACAGCAGCAATTTTTGTTGTTGTTCACTTTTGTTCTTTTTAGGGCTGCATGTGTGGTATATGGAGGTTCCCAGGCTAGGGGTCCAATCAGAGCTACAACTGCCAGCCTACATCACAGCCACAGCAATGCAGGATCCAAGCCATGTCTGCGACCTACACCACAGCTCACGGCAACGCCGGATCCTTAACCCACTGAGTGAGGCCAGAGTTGGAACCCACAATCTCATGGTTCCTAGGCAGATTCCTTTCCACTGTGCCACGACGGGAACTTCAACAGCAGCAATTTATTGTCTCAGTTCTAGAGGCTGGAAGTCTGGTTCAAGGTGATGGCCGGGGTGATTGCTTTGAGACTGTGACTGAGAATCTGTTTCGGCCCCCTTTCCCAGCTTCCATGGTTTGCTGACAATCTTCCAGGATCCCTGGCTTGTAGATGCATCACCCTGGTCTTGCCTTTGCATTTCGCGTGGTGTCTCCCTACGTGGAGGTCTGTCTCTGTGTCCAGATGCACCCCCCTCTCACCTTTTAAAAATAAAGACTCAGTCATATGGGATTAGGGCCAACCTAATGACTTCCTCTTAACTTGATCATCAGCAAAAACCCTATTTCCAAATAAGGCCAATTCACAGGTTCTGGGGATTAGAACATTAACACATCTTTTTAGCGGAACACAATTCAGCTCAGAGTAGTGTTTGTTTAAAGTTTTTTTTTTCTCTGAGCTATCCCTTCCTTTTTCTCTACCCGCACTGCTAGTCAAACTGCCTAACCACGTGTATAAGTCAGGATACAGGCTGAGCTGCTGTAGCAAAAAGAACCCCCACTAGACTAGCAGAACTTTCTTTCCCTTATGTGGGGCAGTGCAGAGGCAGCCACCAGGGCCTGCAGGGAGTCACTTGGGGTCACTTGGAATCTCAGGTTCCTCTGGTCTTTACCTGTCTACTTTTTCCCTTGTTCTTCTTCTTCTTCTTTTTGTCTTTTTGTCCTTTTAGGGCTGCACCCACGGCATATGGAGGTTCCCAGGCTAGGGGTCCAATCGGAACCATAGCTGCTGGCCTATGCCAGAGCCACAGCAACATGGGATCTGAGCCACGTCTGCAACCTACACCACAGCTCACGGCAATGCTGGATCCTTAACCCACTGAGTGAGGCCAAGGATTGAACCTGCAACCTCATGGTTCCTAGTTGGATTCGTTAACCACTGTGCCACGACAGGATCTCCTTGTTCTTCTTGTTCTTCTACTTCTTTTTTTGTCTTTTAGGGCTGCAGCCAAGGTATATGGAAGTTCCCAGGCTAGGGGATCGAATGGGAGCTACAGCTGCTGGTCTGTGCCACAGCCATAGCAATGCAGGATCCAAGCCTTGTCTGCCACCTACACCATTGTTCTTGGCAGCGCCAGATCCTTAACCCACTGAGCGAGGGCAGGGATTGAACCCGCAGCCTCATGGATACTAGTTGGATTTGTTTCTGCTGTGCTACAATGGGAACTCCTTTACCTATCTTCTTCTAAGGCAACCCTTCTCAGTCTGCTGGAGACTAGGACTAAATGGACTGTTAGGCTCTAGTGGATCCACAACTTGCAATCGCACCCATGTGCCTTTGCAGACAGGTGGAGCAACGGGAAGATACTCTCTCCCAGGGGTCTGCTGCCCAGGACTGGCTGGTTCTGGGGTCCACAAGCCCAGTTTCCTTGCCACAGAGCTGAAACCTCGGGTGTGATGGATGCTCCGGGGCTCCGTGAGAGGGAGCAGGCTGAGTCTGGGGCTTCACTTGAACTTTCCCCTGGCTTGGCCTCCATCCCTCATGCCCCCTTCGGCCTACCTGCTCCCCTTGGAGCACATCCTTAAGAAATCACATGCATGGGAGCCCCCACTTCAGCTCTGCTTCTGGAAGCCCAACCTGGTCCGCAGTGCTGGGCCCAGAGAAGGCATTGATGAAATGCCCATGCATGATGCGGGAGGGAAGGGGAGCCCCACTTTCTCTGCACACTTGATCGCTGCTGGACACTCAGGCCAGCCGTCCCTGCCCCACCCCCCAGGAGAGCCCATGGATGTGCCACAGGCCCTTCCATGTGGGCATCCAGCCCCACATGACAGAAGAGGGAGGGCCAAAAGACAGGTGGAGGGTGAAGTGACCTTGCCAGGGCATGTGGTCAGGCAGTGGCAGACCAGGGAGCTGAACCCAGAACTGGGTCACCACCAAACTGCATTGTCATCCCCATGGCCTTGGATGAGGGACCTCACCTTCACTGAATTCCTCCTCCATCAATTGGGAGCCTTGTATGTAAACATTTGATAGTCTGGTCCACACAAAACACATACATGTGTGTATAGATACAGGCAGGCACACACGCAAACACACACACACCACGTGCACATACCCACATTTGTATCTATATGCACATGCACACACTGTGTGCAAAAATGCTTGCATGTAGGCTCAGCTAATACTGGCGACTGTCCATGCTGTTCTTTTAAGGAAACATATAGTGTTAAGAAAAGAGTGTCGCAGAGCCCTGGACCTTCTCAATTCATGAGAGTCACCTGCATGAGCTCATGTGTGACAGAGGGTCTGCAGGGCTCAGCTTTGGGTCCTTGTGCCCTAGAGCTCCTCTGCCTCTTGTTACCGGGGTTCCCCTTCTGTGCCCCCCACCTGTAGCCATCCACTTTTGCTTGTTGCTTGAGAACTAACCATACACTTAGAAAGTTTCTTTGGGAGTTCCTGTTGTGGCTCAGTGGAAATGAATCTGACTAGCATCTATGAGGACCCAGGTTGGATCTCTGGCCTTGCTCAGTGGGTTAAGGATCCAGAGTTGCTGTGAGGTCTGGTGTAGGCTGCAGATGCAGCTTGGATCCTGCATTGCTGTGGCTGCGGTGTAGGCCAGCAGCTGCAGCTCCGATTCAATCCTTAGACTGGGAACTTCCATATGCCATGGGGGTGGCCCTAAAAAGACCAAAAAAAAAAAAAAAAGAAAGAAAGTTTCTTCAACCACATCTGGGCAACAAAGTGCCTTGCCTCCTGCTGGAGTCATTTCTGGGGGCCTGGAGTGGCAGAGATCTATAGGCAGACTTTCTCCTCAGTCTTTACTCCAGAAAAGTGTTGGTGCCCCGGTCTGTGGGACTGGTAAGGTCCCCAAACTCCTCTGGTCATTTTTAGGTTGCTATCTTGATTTTCAAAACACAGCCTGAGGCTAGAGCTCCTGTGACAACACTTTGCTGGGAGCCTAAGGCAAGAAGCAGGATGTGGGAAGGGCCTGGAGACAGCTGGGACAGAGCACAAACACTGGGGGGATGGCACTCCAACCACAGCTTCATCCCAAGCATGGCTGCCTCCTCCTTTTTAAGGACCCACAACAGGGGCTTTCAGAATGCTTGTGGCCATGGGTGCAGGGGAGTGAGAGGATTCTACCTCTTGTATTTGCAAGATGCAACCCTCCCACTCCCACCAGCAATAACCTCTACAGTCCTGCTGGGAGCAGAGCCATAAGGTAAGTTCAGCCTGGTCAAGGGGCCAGTGTGCACTCAGGGTGACCTCTTGCTGCCAGTGAACCCACACATGGGATGGTGATGGTCATTTGGGGGACCCGAAACGTACAGGCATAGATCAGAGGTGTCACATTAATGTAGCAGCAAAATTTACTACTGAGTACTTTCTGTAGGTCAAGGATCTGGGCTCACGCAATGACGAGGCAGAGGTGGCTGAGCCCCTGCTTCAGAGGCTCTCAAGGTGTTGGCTGAACTGTCATGCCTGTAAGCCCTGAAATGGGGAGGATCTTTGTCCTCGCAGCGCAGGATTCTGTTCCCTGTGAGCTGTTAGTCGGAGGTTTTCCTTGGCTTCCTGCCATGTGAATTTCTTCAATATGACAGCTTGCCTCATCCAACCGCGCAAGCCAAGGGGAGTGAGTTCAAGCAGGATGGAAGTGACAGTGTTTTATGGCTCAGTCTTGGAAGCAATATCTGTATTCTGTTCATCAGAGGCAACTCGTCAGATCCAGTACCCACACATGGGGAGAGGATTGTTCAAGAGTATGAATAGGTGGAGGGAGGGACCACCAGGGACCATTTCAGAAGCTACCTGCCCCAGCTGGCCCTCCAGCCCACACTGATTCATGTTCCTCCTTCAAGTTCTCCAAAACTCTTGTCCCATTACTGTAAAAAGTCAAGAATCTCATCACCCAAGGGAGGTCCAGAGACGGGTCCAGGTCCTCAAGTGTAGTTGTCTAAGTCCAGCCTCTCTGGATTGATAGACCCTTGAACTAAGGAGACAAGTTTTCCACCTCTACACACTCCGCATACATTGGAGAAATGATCTTGGGGTAAATGGTATAGACACGTCCAAAAAAGGGGAAAATGGGAGGCGCTTGTCCATAGCAATTTTTTTTTTGTCTTTTTGCCATTTCTTGGGCCGCTCCCTCGGCATATGGAGGTTCCCAGGCTAGGGGTCGAATCGGAGCTGTAGCCCCCGGCCTACGCCAGAGCCACAGCAACGCGGGATCCGAGCCGCGTCTGCAACCTACACCACAGCTCACGGCAATGGCGGATCGTTAACCTACTTAGCAAGGGCAGGGACTGAACCCGCAACCTCATGGTTCCCAGTCGGATTCGTGAACCACTGCGCCACGACGGAAACTCCCACAGCAATTTTGATATCTATCTGGGCAAATGTTAGAAATTCCTTGATTAGGACTCAAGACCTGGGAATAACTCTCCGCGACTCTTGGCTGCGCTGTCTTTGTTCTTGGTTCTGTCCTCTTAGTCATCCTTACTTTTTCATCAAAAAATGGAAGATGTTTGCCTTTGAGCATCTCTCAGCCTGCTTCATACCAGGACAATTGAAGGTGGGATGTCCGACAGCCTCTTTTCTTTTTTTTACTGTTTCCGTGCTTTTCAGTTCAAGCTGAAACCGTTTTTGCTGATATAATTTTCTAGAACATTTTTTGGGTCTTCTGTGAATCTCCTTGGAGCGAGGTCTATTAGACAAAAGGTACCTCTTTGAGGTAAGCCCGTCTCTGTCCTGAGCTTCTGCTGAAACACATGAGGGACAAACCTCTTCAACTTTCTGGTGACCTTATTGTTCAGTTGAGAGGAACTGTAAGGTGCAGTCTTGAAAGTGTCCTTTTTGCATCTCAGTAGTACTCGGATACTTCGATGATTCTGAAATCTTACCAAAAGATTGTATAATCTCACTTTTGGCTTTATTTCTAGATCATTTTGAACACTGCTAGGGAAGTTTTCTTAACTTTAGCATTTTTTACCACCAGAAGATGCTGAGAATTTTCAAAACCATCAAGTCTTGCTTTCTTTCTGTTAAGCACTTTTCTCTCAATTTCTCTCTCCCCTGTCACATTTTACTATAAGCACAAGAAGAAACCAGGAAATACCTTTAACGTTTTGCTTGAAAATCTCCTGAGTCAGACCACATGTTTCATTAGGTAAAAGTCCCTTCCACATAACTGCAGATGACAGTGTTGCTAAGTTTTTGTCACTAGGTAGCAAGGATCCTTTCCTCCACCTTCCTGCAGTGTGTCCCTCTGTTCCTTTGAGCTCTCCCTGGAAGCATCCTCAAAGCCTAGATATCTGTTAACAGTCTGTTCAAGGCAGTTCAGGCTTTCTGCATCATTCTTCTCAAAAGCCACCCAGCTTTCACCCACTGCTCAGTTCTGAACCCACTTCCACACGTTTAGGCATTTGTTGTTGCAGTATCACACTGGTACTAAACTCTGTCTTAATTATCTGTTGCTACAGAATATGTTAACCCAAAAGTTTGTGTTTGAAAACAATCACATTTACTATCTCGGTTTCTGCTGGTCAGCAATCCAGGCACAGCTTACCTGGGCTCCATGCTTCAGGGTCTCATAGGCCGCAGTGCAGGTGTTGCTGGGGCTCTGGTTGTCCCAAGGATTAACAGGAGAAGGATCTGCCTCTAGGCTCATGCTCAGGGCTACTGGCAGGATCTGGTTCTTGCAGCCTGTGGCTTCGGTTCGTTGCCTTGTGGGGCTCTCATTCGTGACAGCTTTCTTCATCAAAGCATGAAGTGGGAGGGCTGGGGGGGCGGTGAGAGCAAAACTTGGTAGGTTAAATTTGGAAATGGCATTGTGTCATCTTTGTCATAGTCCATTCTTTAGAAGTAGAAGTAGGAGTTCCCGTCGTGGCGCAGCAGAAAACAATCCGACTAGGAAACATGAGGTTGCGAGTTCGACCTCTGGCCTCACTTAGTGGGTTAAAGGATCTAGCGTTGCCATGAGCTGTGGCGTAGGTCACAGATGTGGCTCGGATCTGGCATTGCTATGGCTCTGGCGTAGGCTGGCAGCAACAGCTCCGATTAGACCCCTAGCCTGGGAACCTCCATATGCCCCGGAGTGTGGCCCTAAAAGGTCAAAGGACAAAAAAAAAAAAAAAAAAGGAAGTAGAAGTAGATCATTAGGTCTATCTGCCACACACACACACACACACACACACACACACACACACACGGGAATATACATTCACACATACAAATACATATATGCAAACACACATGCAGACTCACACACACACACATATTTACAAACACACACATGCAGACACTCAAACGCCCACACCCGTATACTTGCACCCCACACAGTGCACCCACATGCAAACCCCAAATACATATTTGCACAGGCACATGTAAAGATGCACATGCATAATACACATGTATCCATGTGTAAACACACACTCAACCACCCCACAGGCTTGCACAGACCACACAGATGTACACGCACACACAGGAAGGGGTAGGGATCCTAGGACATAGGAGACACTGGGAGCTATTTCTGGGGCAGGAAATCTCTGCTCCTTTGGCCCCTGTTTCTTCAGGGAATCCACTTGGGCCTGTAGCAGCAGCTGGGGGACTTCAGCTCCTAGATGGCACACCCCATGGCCAACACATTGGTGCTGGTCTGGTCAGGCACCTGGCCATAATCATGACCCAGGAATCTCTTCCATATCCCCCTGTGTGTCCTGGGGTTCCTGACAGCTGGGAGGATGGCTCCTTAAATCAAGTGCCGGAGAGTTGAACCAGGAGAAAACCTCAGAAAGCACATATGGCCGTGTCTGCTAAACTCTATGGAGACAGGCCCAGAGGTCTGCCCAGGTCTGGGGGCGACACATGGGTTCCCCCCGGGCAGGTGGGTGGTGAGATCAAAGTAAGACGAGTGTCTGGGACCCTCGTGCAAATCCACTTTTCCCCATTAGCCAGATGGTTTAAAGCTATCCTGAAGGGAGCCATTAATTTATTACTGTCCCTCCCAGAGGGAACAGGCACAACCTAAGGGGTGGGTTGGAGACCGGGACTCATGAGGTCTCCCCAGGCAGGAGATCTGGTCCAGGGAAATGCCATGCAGAATGCTTCTGGGGACATGTGAAACTTTTCATGTAGGAAAGTGAGAAAGGACTTGGTCACCCTCTGGTCAGGCTTGCTCCACTGTAGTGCTATGGGCGGACTCCCCTCCAAGACTGGCCTTCAGCCGTGGGAACTGGGTGGTATCCTCAGGGGACAGCAGGACGTGGTGGATGAGTCACCTGGGTGGTGCCACAACCAGGCAATTCCAACCTCCTGAGTTCTCCACTGTACCCAGAGGTGGCAAGACTGCGCCCCCTCTGAAGGCAGGCCCCCCAATGGAGCGCTGGACAGAAATTCTCCATCTGGTATGTCTGGAACACGTTCTGTGCTGTCGCTAGGTGTTTTCCCAAGTCCAGGGCCGTGTTGCCGGTTTGCAGAGTCTAGCAGGCAGCAAGTCTGCTCTCTCTGGGTGGTCCCCAGAAAAGCTCTCCCACTGGCCTGTGAGAAGGAATGAATGGCATTGTGAGACTGGAACCGGCAGACAGAGCCATGGGACCTGAGCTGGAGGACACTGGCCAGATGCTGCTTCTGCCCTAGATTCCTGGTCTGTCAATTAATGGCTGTATCTCACTGTCTGGCCTCTCCAAATTCTCATGGGCATTGGGGCATTGTCTGGTATGCAAATCATTAACAAAATATGCTGGGTTGCAAAAAGTTGATTCTGGAGCACTTTCATTAGCTCCATCTGCATCTCCCAATATCTTCCAGCTGACTCCCCTCCACCCTCACTAGGGTGTCATCCGCCTCCAGCTCACGGCCCGCCTTCTGCGACTCTTCTCTGGGATCCCTCTTGGCAAGAGTTCTCTCAACAGAAACAACAAAACTCTGTCTGTCTTCAGAGAAGTCCAGGAAATTCCTTAAATTGGGTTAAGAGACAATTTTCTAGTTTTATCCCTTTCCCTAATTAGCTTAGTATACCTGAGAACTCTCAAAATCTCACTGTGCTCCATTTTGCCAAATGATAATCTTATTAACCAACCCCTTTATCTATGGAGTTGCATGATCAATAATAAACATCCACTGATGAAAAGCGTGCTAGAGGATTCACCTACATTGACCACATAATCTTCACAAAAGGTAAATAAGGCACAAGGAGAATAGATTGCTGTCAGCAATGAGTAATTTGCTAAGAATAATGGTTTAAAAACCTGTCTGCAAATTCTGAGACACTCTTGCCATTCAGAGATGGATTCAAGCCCCTTTTTCTGAATGCAGGCTGGCTTCCGTGTTGGAAAGGAGGGTGTTGGCTTTAAGGCTAGATCAGAGAAGGCAATACAGCTTCCTGATTCTCTCTCAGGACTCCTGTTCTTGCCTCCTAGCTGCCATGTTGGGAGGAAGCCCAGCGACCACAGGAAAGGCCACAACTCCTGAGGTCCCAGTCTCCTGACAGCCAACATCTGCTGCCAACTGTTCAAGTGAGAGATCCTTCAGATGCTGGCAGCCTCTGGGCTACCCTAAGCTATTCTCATTGAGCTGCCCAAGTTGCAGATCTGTAAGCAAAATAAATGTGGAGGGTATTTAAGACACTATGTTTTTGGGTGGTTTGTTGCCCATGCGTAGATAAACAAAGTGCCAGGCTTGAGATTCAAACTTAGGTCTGTGTGTCTCTAGGGCCCCTTCCAAGAAGCAAAATTTAAAAAAAAAGGAAGCTGAGCCCCCTCCTTGTTTTAGGCTTGTTGCCTAGTTTCTATCCGTTCATCCTCGTAAGTCCAGAGCCACAACAGCCAATGGTGATGAGCACTGTAATTTCCTGTGCTTTCTCTTATTTTCTTTTTCTTTTTAGGGCCACACCTGCAGCAAATGGAAGTTCCCAGGTTAGGGGTTGAATTGGAGCTGCAGCTGCCAGCCTACACCACAGCCATAGCAATGCCAGATACTAGCTGCATCTGCGATGCATACCATAGCTTGCAGCGATGCCATGTATTTAAACCACAGAGTGAGGCCAGGGGTTGAACCCTCATCTTCATGGATACCAGTTGTGTTCTTAACCTGCTGAGCCACAGTGGGAACTCCCCCTGTGATTTCCATGTAGCCGCTGTGGCTCTGGTGCCTTGGCAAGCCCCTGGCAGCTATTAGAGCTGTGCGCTTGGAGGGAAGGAGGTAACCAAGGGCACCTCGCCACCCCTCAGGGCCATTAAGGTGAATGCCTGGACTTGGAAGACAGTGTTGTCCCCCTACTTTTGGTGTCCCTCATTAGAAGCCTCGAGCTTCTTAAAGTATACCCACCACTGAGTCTCCATGAGAGGTGGGGCTGAGATGGAGCCAGAGATTCACTTTTCCAGCCCTGTCATTTGGGGGTACTGCTGCAGAGACCTGTGCTGAGTGCCTGAGTCCCACAGCCTGTCAGAGGTGAAGTCCGAACCCCGACCCCCTGGTCAATGCTCTGGGACCACGAGCATCTGAAAGTTTGGGGACAGACACATTGACAGGGCAGTTGAAGTATGTTTGGGGGTGCAGAATTCTGCACTGTCTACACCCGTTTTTACCAAGTTGAGGTTCTTTGAATGCATAAGTTTCATTCCAAGACCCAAAGGACCCCAAGCACTGTTGAAAGCAGATCCAGGCAGTGAATTTGTAACGCCTTTGTTTCCTTTTATTAAAATTGTGGTAAAAAACATATAATATACATTTTACCACCTTAACTGTTTTTTTAAATTTTTTTTTGGTATTTTTAGGGCTGTACCCACGGCATATGGAGGTTCCCAGGCTAGGGGTCAAATTGGAGTTGTAGCCGATGGCCTACATTGCAGCCACAGCAACATGGGATCCGAGTCACAGACTGCAACCTGCACCACAGCTCATGGCAATGCCTGATCCTTAACCTACTGAGCGAGGCCAGGGATTGAACCTGCATCCTCATGGGTGCTAGGCAGATTCGTTTCTAATGAGCCATGACGTGAATGCCACCACCTTAACAATTTTTATGTGCAGAGTTCAATAGTGTTTAGTATGTTCACATTGTTGTGAAATAGCTTTCTAGAACTTTTTCATTGCCCCAGTCTGAAGCAGTCCCCATTAAACACCAAATTCTCATTAACCCCTACTCCGAGGCTATTAGCCACCACTCTACTTTCTGTTTCTATGAATTTGATTCTTTTAGCAGCCTCATGTAATTAGTATCCCATCGTAGTTGTCCTTTTGTGATTGGCTTATCAGTAAGCAGAAGATGCTCAAGATTCATCCTTGGTGGAGCATGTGTTAAAATTTCCTTCCTTTTTAAAGGCTGAATAGTATTCCACTGTATGTACATACTACATTCTGTTTGTCCATTCATCCATCCATTGGATGACATGTGGGTTGCTTTCACCTCTTGGCTATTGTGAATAGTGCTGCTGTGAACATGGGTGTACAAATGCAATGCGTTTTTTTTGTGTGTGTGCCATGCTTTGGTGGCAGTGGCCCCCTTCCTCCTGGACAGACTTAGGACCCCTGGACCCATAGCAGTTGGCTGTCTGTGGGGTCTAGGCTGTGGCCTGCCATGCGAGCTTCCTGACAGGGCAGAGGAGCATGTGGCCTGGCCTTCCTCAAAGTGCGCTTCAGCAGCCTGGGCAGAGACTGGCCCAACAGCTGCCAGATGTCCTCACATTTAAGAGGTCCAGGTGCCACCAGATACAGCTCATGAATTAGCTGTAACTAGTTTCCTGACAGCCATAGTTGTCATCCCACCTGTCGCAGAAAAAGAAGTCTCAGGTTTCTCTGGCCAGGTCAGTGTAAGCATTTCTAGCGCCCATGTGTGCAAATGCACTTGCTGGGCCTATGGCTTTGTGCCTCCCCTAAAACTGTCTGCTGAATCTGTAAGCAGACTCAGGTGGTTTGAGAAATCCTGGTAGTAGAACAACCCAAGAGAACACTTTAAAGAAGCCAAATTTATTGCAAAGAGATAGGAAGCTGTTGCCTTCTGGTCTGGCTGTACCGCTGTGTGAAACTATTCAGCAACCTGGGCCAATAGATACGAAGCAGAGTGAAAAACTGGCCGTAAAATTTGATAGGCTGCTGGGGCTTGCAAGACAGATGGGGTGGGGTAAGTAAGGGTACTGGGTACAGATTTTATGCTCTGGGTGGCTCTCAGACCTATATAGGGCAGTTTGGGTGCTAAGACATATGATAACTACCCAGGATTTCTTTCCAGAGCAAAAGTAAAGACCCTAGGCTGACCTATATGGTAAACGAGAGAGATGAACGAGGAAGCGTCATAAATCATGGAGTTTAGGAGGTGTTAGGATGCAAAGACCAGTGGGAAAGCGAGAAGCGCCTGACTGCATTTCCCATAAAGATTGTTTAGCTCCTAAATTAGGTTCTCATGGTCTGTGTTTCAGCACACATTTGGATAACAGATTGGGGCACTGTTCTGGGAAGGATCGGTAGCCCTAAACAACAGCTCAGAGATGACAACAATGCTACCATGACCAGAGGGCATTCCTTGGGGCCAGAAAACCAGGTGTGGTTCCCTTTCAGCCCCTCACCAGCCCCCAGAGAGGAGAGGCTAGTCAAGCAGAGGTGGTTGCCCACACACCCAGCTCCCATGGCTTCCTGCTCTAATTCGCACCGCTCTCACTGGGGCTTCCAGGCTGCTTCTCCTGTGACAGCCTGACAGATGCCCATCGGCTGTAGAATGCAGGCCTGGAGCCTCTGTCAGGTTGCTGGGCTTTGCCTGGTGTGTCTCAGCTGGGCGGGTGCCCTAGACAATGGCCAAGCTCTGGTCCCGTCTTGAGGTCCGGTCGTAGCCATGATTTCCTCCTCTGTGAGTCCTGGCTTGGATTTAAACTTATTTAAACAAGAGAATAATAACTGCAGGAGCTGTAGTCGAGGCTTAGCTTTCCCCCCAGAGAGTTAGATTTCTACAGGGGACGAAATCAAAGCCAATTTAATATATTTAGAAGTAAACAGAAAGGGTACAACAATTGTAGCAGAGTTGACAATATAGAGCCAGAGAGGCACATGGAGGGAAATTCAGAAACGACAATCATGGAATAACAAACACATGCGGGAAAGAATCTGAACCAAGCGCTAACCCATGAAGCTGGAAAAAGGCCAGCAACATAAACCTAAACAAAAGGAAAGAAGACAAATGCAGTTGTCTTTGAAACGTTAAATAAGTGAGAAACAAACCCAGGAGGTGAGATCCGTGAAATGCAAGACCTGTTCTTTGTCCCCACCACCTACACAGGCATACATATGTCTTGCATATCTGATCAGGTAAGAATGTGGTGCAGGCTGCAACTACCGGGGGTTGGATTCGAACCCTGGTCAGGAACTTCCACATGTCACCAGTGTGGCCAAAAAATAAAACAAAATAAAATAAAATAAAATAAAATAAAGAGAAAGAGAGCTGATGAAGCATTAGAGGTGGGATGAGCTCAACTATGAGAGGTTATCAATTTAATAGCAATACATTTGGAAATCCAGAGAGAATTGATGTTTTTTTCAGAAGACATAGTCGATTGAACTGAATCAGAATTATGAATATACCAAAAATTATAGAATAAATGGAAACTGTAGTCCAAGTTTTACCTCTATAAAAGTTACCATACTCATACAGATTTTAAGACACATGTACATGGACTTGGAGAACAGACTGCCTTGGGAGAGGGAGTGGGATGGACTGGGAGTCCAGGGTTAATACATGCAAACTATTGCATTTGGAGTGGATAAGAAAAGAGATCTTGCTCTGTAGCACTGGGAACTGTATCTAGTCACTTATGATGGAACATGATGGAGGATAGTGTGAGAAAAAGAATGTATACATATATATACGTGTGTGACTGGGTCATTTTGCTATACAATAGAAAATCGACAGAACACTATAAATCAACTATAATGGAAAAAGTAAAAATCATTAAAAAAAAAACACAAGGTAGGAAGTCACTTCTTATAAATCTGCTGTTATACAAGATTTAACTGTTGGAGTTCCCGTCGTGGCTCCATGGTTAATGAATCCGACTAGGAACCATGAGGTTGCGGGTTCGATCCCTGCCCTTGCTCAGTGGGTTAAGAGTCTGGTGTTGCCATGAGCTGTGGTGTAGGTCGCAGACGCGGCTCGGATCCCATGTTGCTGTGTCTCTGGTGTAGGCCAGCAGCTACAGCTCCGATTAGACCCCTGGCCTGGGAACCTCCATATGCCGAGGGAGGGAGTGGCCTTAGAAAAGGCAAAAAGCCAAAAAGCCAAAAAAAAAAAAAAAAAGATTTCACTTTGGTATAAAGGCAAACTGGAAATAGTCAACTAACAACCCTAAGAAACATCAAACAAAATTGTTCTTCTGAACTTTTGTGTTGATTCGAGGTACAGAAAATTTATCTTGAGAATTAACAAAAATAAACTTTTTTTTGGTCTTTTTAGGGCAGCAGCCATGGCATATGGAGGTTCCCAGGCTAGGGGTCTAATCAGAGCTGTAGCTGCCACAGCCATAGCAACGCAGTATCCGAGCTGTGACTGTGACCTACCCCACAGCCCATGGCAACGCCAGCTCCTTAACCCACTGAGCAAGGCCAGGGATCAAACCCGCAACCTCATGGTTCCTAGTCAGATTCATCTCCACTGAGCCACGACGGGAACTCCCATAAACTGGTTTTTAATATAAAAAAAATGACTCATGCTTAAAGGGAAGGCCCATTTCCACATTATTTAGCATATTTTTTCAGGGGATTAAAAAAAGAGAGAAAGCTTTATATGTAATTCTACAAAGGCAGAAATACTTTAGAGTAAATCTGGATAGAACAAAAATATACATAAAATAGATGTGTAGTAATATATTTAATAATGATGTTTTGGAAACATTTGCATTATTGTCAGAAAAAATACTTATATGGCTATGAAAAATATAGATATTCAACATTATCTATAATGTCTCAGCAAAAATGAAAAAGTATAGAAATATTTAAATGAAAAAAGATATAGAAATATTTAAAAGGGAGAGACACAATTTGAATTATTTGCATATAAAAATCCAGGATAGTAAATCACACTAATATGAACTCACGTAATTTAATTGAGTAGGTGGATCCTAGACAAAGTCATAAAACACGATTATTTTTCTAAGTGCCAACAAAAGGCTATGGTAATCTTTTAAGCAAAGGTTCCACTCACATTATTATTAAAACGGATGATATCATGTAATAAACATAAAAAGAGGCCCATTGTTATTAATTAAATTGTGGTTCCCACCCCCAGATCCAGATGCTGAAGTCCTAGCCCCCAGTACCTCAGAATGTGACCTTATTTGGAGGTATAGTTATTACAGCTGTAATTGGTTAAGCTGAAGTCATGTTGGATAGGGTGGCTCCTAATCCATCGTGACTGGTAACCTTTTTAAAAAAGGAAATTTGGAGACCTACACACGCAGGGAGAAGGCCAGGCGAAGACAAAGGAGGATATCAGGGTGATGGCTCTACAAGCCAAAGAATGACAGCCATCGCCAGCACGCCCCAGAGGTGGGGAGAGAGGCCTGGAACAGATGCTCCCTCGTGGCCTTGGAAGGAACCAAGCTGCTGACCCCTTGATCTTGGACTTCCGGTCTTCGGAACTGGGAGAGAGTACACTTCCATCGTCAAGCCGCCTAGCCTGTGGTACCTTGTTACGACAGCCCTGGCACACTACTGCATCGACATGGAGGACACGGAGAACCTTTGCAGAAAGAGCTAAAAGAGGACTTGAACCAAGTGAGCAAGGCACCCTATTTGCGGGTGGAAGAAATTGCCTTCAGGAGGGTGCCTTGCAGCTGTGCAGCTCCTGTCAGAGGAAGGCTGGGGTTTCCTTCCAGAATATCAGGAGGGTGCCCCTGCCAGCAGTGCTTTGGGGAAATGGGACACATTGCCCCCGGCCCAACAATGGCTCATGGACCAGGGCAAAGCTGGCTGCTCCTCGCTTCCTCGGACCCTTTCCCCCTGCCCCCACTCTCACCAAGCCACTTCCCTGCCAGGGAGCCTGCAGAGGCAGGAGCCCTGGCCCTTCCATTGGATGGGAATGTCATCTCACTCCCTGGAGGGGAGGCTTGGTCCATCCTTCTGAGACACTCTTGTGATGAATAGACCATTGGAGGGGTCGGGTGGAGGGTGAGTGTGTCTCAGGGAGTTTTCATTACATCACCCGCACTGTTAGGCTCTCCCTTGACGTGGGTTTTGCCCTGTAGGCAGGGCAGTGCGGGGCCAGGCGGGGCTGTCGGGGGCAGAGGGGAGTGCGTCCCAAAGGTCTTGATAACGCCTGCAGAGCCTTCGCTGGCACTCAGCCCCAGTGAGCTCACCACGGGAAGGTCCCTGACCTCATTCCTACAGGGTATTTTCCTGGCTTCCTGAATCGCCAAGATTAGCTACACTTCCCCCTCCTTAGGAACCACAGCTTGATCTGCCACAGGAGGTCCTGCAGCTCTGCATGCTTGCAGGGGGTTTGAGCGCTCGCAGGGAGGATTCCCAGTTTACCAACCTGGTTGGGGTTGGGCCTTGGTGAGAATTCAGTGATGGCCCGGCCCATGCAGCGACGGGTGATACACGCATTTCTCTTATGATCCGAAGGCCTTTGTCCCCAGTGAAATAGTTTAAAGGCTTGAAATCTGGTTCATCTGGAAGTGGCCACTCTTGCGTCTCGGGGTGGTTGTTAAAATGCACATTCCCAGACCCCTTGCTAACAATTCTAATACAGATTGTGTATGTGTATGGTGTGTTGTGTGCATATGTGTGTGATGTGGTACGAGATGTGTTATGTTGTGTGTATATGTTCGTGGTGTGGTATTTGTGGTGTGCATGGTGTGCATATGTATTGCGTATGTGTGTGGTATGTTGTGTGGTACGTGGTGTATGTGTTATGGTGTGTATTTGTGTGCATGTGTGTATGTTGTGTAGTCTGTGTGTGTGTGGTGTGTATATGTGTTGTATGCATGTGTGGTGCATGTGCACTGTGTGTGTGTGGCATGTTGTGTGGTGTGTGGTGTGTATGTGGGGGGTGTATGTGTAGTCTGTGTGTGTGGTGCATGTGTGTGTGTGTGTGTGGTGTGTGTATATGCATTGTGCATGTGTGGTGTATGTGTAGTGTGTGTGTGTGTAGTATGGTGTTTGTGGTGTGTATGTGTATGGTGGGTGTGGGTGTGGGTGGTGTATGTGTAGTGTGTGTGGTTTATACATGTGTTGTGTGTAAGTGTGCCTTCGTATGGTGGGAGGCGACAGGGAGCTTCATTTGTTACCAGTGCTCCCAGTACAGAGGTTCTGGAAATCATATTGCTTCAAAAGCCTGGGTCAGGCCTGACAAGCGGGGAGGACAAAAGCAGTCTGGACAGTCAGTGAAAGAACCAGATCCCACGCTCGGTGGGGTGTTGGATTGCAGTAAACCCGGGCGCTCCTCTTCCTGCATCTCGTGAGAAGATCAGGGCGGCGCGGTCCCCAGCGCCCGTCTGTTTGTCCAGGGAGCAGTTTGTCAGGCAGCGGGAGTCAGTGGTCACACCCGCCCTCTGTGGTTGGGGGCCCAGTGAGTGTCAGCAGGCAGGACACTGTTTAGACAGAAAGGACTTGCCTTTCTGTCAACACTGGAGCATTTGTCTCCTGCGGGCTCCGTGGGAGCTGTTTACAGGAAGCCTCTGGAGCCCCTGGTGCAGCGACGGTTCTCAGGGCTGGTGCGGGGGCAGCATCCAGGCACCCGGTGTGGTTCTGCTCTCTGGCTTTGGCAATAACTCCAAGTCGAGTTTGGTTTAAAGAATATTTCCAGTTATCTACCGAACAACAAATTGATAGCTGCTTTCTTTTACCTAAGAAAGTTCCCATGTTGGTACTTTATTTTTTAAATTTGATTTAACTTTTTATTTTTTTAAATTAAAGTACGGTGGGTTTACAATGTGGTGCCAGCTCTTGCTGTACCGCCAAGTGGGGAGTTTGGGGTTAGTAGATGAAACTATTACATTTAGAAAAGCAATGAGCTCCTAATGAACATCTAGTCTCCTGGGTATGATGGAAAAAGAATGCGCCTGTATGTATGACTGGTTCACTTTGCTGTGTGGTACTGGTACTTTAGACACTTTGGTCTTTCAAAATGAATTTTTATTGTGCAATATTTGAGCTTGTGGCATTTGGGTCCTAGTTTAAGTCTTTTCTATGAGATAGTCTCTTTTCTTATGATATATGATGTGATACATATGTCTATCTGTATCTAAACTATCTAGCAGTGCATCATATATACCATGTAGCCTAACTGGATACGAGGGCAATAACCTACTTTCTCTCCCCACCAGCTCTCCCAGCGCATTTTCCTATGGCAATGTTGCCTTCATTTCAGATGGGAAGTGCTTCTCAATTGTCCCCAACCTAGTGATTCAGGCTCCCAGCTCCCATTTCATCAGTGTGCGGTTGTCTCGCCGACGTGGCTCTTGCTGTTGGGTGCCCCCTGTGCCTTGTTCCCTGTGCACATCCAGTCCACCGGGGCCCACGAGAGAGGCGTCCTGCCTGGCCCTGCCCTCTGCAGGTCTGCTCCTTGTCCTCCTTGGCCACCTTCAACGTGGGGACTTTGCCCGCTGCCCAGCACTGTTACAGCTCTCTTCCCTGCAGCCTCCCTTCTGGGTTGTCTCTATTTCTCTCGAATGAGATCATTCCTCTTTAAGGCTGACTGGAGTTCTTCCTTGCCTCCTTCCACCTCTAGGTCTCACTTAGACACTGATGCTTCTGGTGGGCAGGCCCGGCTGAAGGCTGCTCACTGCCTTGGGGTTTGCTGTTGCTGCCACCATGCAGGATAAGGGGAGAGAGGTGTGTGTCCTGAGAGCCCCAAGGGTCCCCTTGACTCTATAGTCTTGGGCTTTCAAACTCTCTTTAAATGTCCAATATGCACAACAGATGGGATAGAGCCTGCCCAGCTGTGGTGGTGGGCCCCGTTTACTTCTCACACCCCACATAGCACCCCAGGGAGGCTTGAGAAACCCAAAGCCTTAGGGACCACAGGGCATCTATTTGAGCACTTTATCCCTAATAATTACACAAAAGGGCTCCAGGATTTTTTTTTTTTTTTTTAAAGGGCTGCACCTGCCGCATATGGAAGTTTCCAGGCTAGGGGTGGAATTAGAGCTGTAGCTGTCAGCCTATGCCATAGCCACAGCCAGAGAGCCACAGCAACGTGGGATCTGAGTTATGTGTGCGACCTACACCACAGCTCATGGCAATGCCAGATCCTTAACCCACTGAGCGAGGTCAGGGATTGATCTCTTGTCATTATGGATATTAGTCGGGTATGTAACCCGGTAAGCCACAATGGGAACTCCCCAGAATTTTTCTTTTTTTCCTTTTGGGGCTGAAGAAAACAACATTTGAATGGGTTTTTAGTTGGAGAGGAAAGACTCCTTTCGTTAAAACGCCTTTTGTGTTTGCCCTTTCCTCTTCTTTGTGTTTTCAGGGAAAGTTGGAAAGGAAGAATTGATTCTGCTGTTTGGATGAGCCACTTTCCCCGTGCAGGTGGAGGAAGGCCTCGGCCCAGGAAACAGGAGAGTGTACAAACAAAGCATCTATTCTATAAATAGTCCTCCCCAGGCATGACTCAGGGGGCCTGGACCAGCCACTCCAGCCACGCAGGCTGACGAATCCTGTGTTACGGAAACGTTGCAAAAGCAGCTTGTAATTCGTTGTTCTTCATTCCTATGCTGCTTTGAGAGAGCGCGAGAGAGGGGCTGACTTTCCTTCCTTGGCGGATCATAAGCCATATCACTGCTGATTTGAAAAAATCACTGTGTCCTGGACAATCACTGTGTCCGTCGTTCTTGGAAGACAGATGTGAAGGCCACCGAGCTCTGTGTTGCGCAGCTCCGAGGTCGAGTGAAAGAGCAGGATCCCGGCCTCCAAGGTCAAGGAAATAACACACAGCTGCTCTGTACAGCTCGCCTTGCTGGTTGGCAGATGTGCACGCGGCAACAGGGAAAACCATCTTCTCTTTTGAAAACAGTGATGATTTACAGAGAAAGTGCATTACGTGGCTGGTACATACCTGTATAGAAAGCTTAGGTTGAAGGCAGCATCATAAGAAAATCAACCCCCACTCCCCCGCCTCCTGCGCCACCCCGGCAGCCTGAATCCTTTCGTGGGAAATTGTTTTCCAGATAATTCTGCTGTCCTTGGGGCTTTTGGAACAAGGAGAGTGATTTAGTACCTTCCGGAGACTTCTGTAATTCCCGGGCTCTGGGCCACACTCTGTCCGTGTTTTCTTCCTCTGGTTCCATGCAAAGAGGATGGGGTGCTGGGAGGTACGTTCGCAGAAGGACCCGGGATTTTAATCGTCAAGAGCTGGCAACCCTGTCAGAGACGTGGGACAGGATATCAGTCTTTGTTTTATGGCCTAAGTCGAGGCAGGAGTTTTGTGAATTTTCTCTCTGACGCTGCCGTCACAAAGACTTATCGGTGGCCTGGCAGTTGAAAAGGTCACATTGGGATTTCTTAATCCTGGGTCCACAGACCTTTAGGCAGCCACTAGAATGCTTGGGGGGGGACGGGGGGGGGGTTGTGAACGTGGATGAGGACACACTGTGGCTTCCGTTTCACTAGCCTCTCGCTTCCACGTTGCTGTCTGCCCTGTTGACGGGACCTTGGACCACCCACCGGCAGGATCACAGCTCACCTCCTTTTGGGACAATTGTTGCAGACACCTTAACATTCCCCCTTATGCTTATCAATGCCTCAGTGTGGTGGTTAATAGGGCAACTCCTGATTGGTGATTTAGTATCTTTGTGAAGAACCTTTCAAATTATAACAATTGTTTTTTATAGCTCGAGTTCACGCTGACTGGTTTCCTTTGTAATTCTGCACATTTTATGAATTTAATTAATTAATTAATTTTTTGTCTTTTGAGGGCCTCACTCGTGGCACATGGAGGTTCCCAGGCTAGGGGTCTAATCGGACCTGCAGCTGCCGGCCTACACCACAGCCATAGCAATGCAGGATCCCAGCCACGTGCGTCTGCAACTTACACCTCAGCTCACGGTAACGCCAGATCCTCAACCCACTGAGCAAAGCCAGGAATCAAACCCGCAACTTCATGGTTCCTAGTCAGATTCGTTTCTGCTGTGCCATTAAGGGAACTCCCTCATTTTATTAATTTAAAAACACTATTCCATGAAGGGGTCTATAGGTCTTGTCAGCCTGCCTTAGAAATCCATGCACAGACGTTCAAAACCCCGTGAGAGGAGTTCCCTTCATGGCTGAGTGGTTAACGCACCCGACTAGGATCCATGAGGATGTGGGTTCCGTCCCTGGCCTCCCTCAGTGTGTGGGGATCCTGCGTTGCTATGAGATATGGTGTGGGTTGCAGACGTAGCTCGGATCCCGCATTGCTGTGGCTCTGGCGTAGGCCGGCAGCTGCAGCTCCCACTTGAACACTAGCCTGGGAACTTCCCTATGCCACAGGTATGGCCATTAAAAAAAATTATAGTAGTGAGAAAAAAAAGATAAGGTCAGTGGACAGAAAGACAGACTCTGGTCCAAAATGTGCTTTAAGAGTTCTTCTGGGGAGCTTGGATTTTTGTGGTGGTGAAGCACATAGTAATTCCTGATATGGTCACTTTCGGGACGGTCATCAATGTTCAATTGATAAAATCTTTTTTTGCTTTTTTTTAGGCAAATGATCATACTTAGCTTTCATAATCAGAATGCAAAGTAGCAAAACACCAGAAACTTTCATGGAATCAGCAAGAGCAGAGGTAGTTCTACCTACTAGTTAATTTCATTGAGGGAAGCAAAGTCCTTTGGAAAAGAAATTGACAATGATTTCACTTTTTGTTAGTTTCCTATTTTCTGTTTAGTCCGTTTTTTTTTTGTGTGTGTGTGTGTGTGATCGGAGCCAGATACTTTTTTAAGAGGCATACCAAGCAGGTAAGGATTCCACCGAGTACGTATTCTGGATGGGCAGCCCTGCTGCCAGCAAGTGTGGGGACCACTGTGTTTCACCCACTCCATCTGTGCTGGGGAGACAGGCACACAGGCTCAGAGTTGCCTGTCTTTTCTTTGCCACTGGAGATGCTACTGCCATGCATGATCTTCGCAGGCAACTCAGAACAATAATCAAGCCCAGATTCCATGTGTGAGCCCAGCATTCAGCACTGTTGATTCTTGCTAGGTGAGAAATGGGAAGTGCCAACATCTTTTGCTTGTGCTCAGAAACAAAACAAAACAAACCAACTCATGTGGTTTAGCAAACATTCCGCCTTACTTTGTGTAAGTGAGACATTTAGAATTCTGATGAAGGGGATGCGAAGATCCCATGGGACCAGGCATTTCCTTACTCACCTAAAGTGAGTAGGAGGTCCTCTCCCAGCACCCTGGCCTCCCTCTGATGTGGTGGTAACATGCAGATAGGCCTGGGGGATGCAGGGGTGGCAGTGCTGCTACTCCATTTCCTAGGGCATGGTGGGCAGGGGAACCACTGGGAAAGCCAGGATTCAACATGCGCCATCTCCCACGTGACTGCAAAAGAGTCCAATGGCAAGGGCTGGACAAGCATGGAACCTTCCAGGCCATGAGCATGATGCTTTGCTAAATAGCCTAAGGACACTTCCCTCTGCAAAGTTTTCTGTCTCCCACCCGCCGATCTTCCCACAGACACGTGTCCTCTCTTCCCTTTGACCCTTGAATCTTTGCATAGATCTTGCACAAAATTCTATTACGCCTCCTACATGCTTTATTGTAATTACTGGCTTGTGTGCCAGTCACCTGGATAAGCAGTGAGCTTTTGGAGGTAGGCAGGCACACCTTTTCATCTGTGCAACCTCAGTACCTAGTTCGTGACCTACATCGCAGGCACTTGGTGCTTGTTGAATGACTGAATGAAGACAAAGACGCAGGGCTGAGAGTGACAGAGAATAACACTTGGGTCTCACCGTTCCCCAGCCAAGTAAAAACTTTGGCATCATTGACCCTTGGTCACCTGTAAAAGAAGACAGAGATTTCATCCACACCAGATAACTGCTTCCCAAGGCTCCTTTTGGACCTTATAGTTCTTTTTGAAATTCATTTTAGGTTTTGGTCAAAAGTACCAGAGATTGTTTGACCCAAAGGCATGGACTGTGGATTTAGCAGACCTGGCTAAATCCTGTCTTTGTCACTCATTAACCAGATGTTGTGTCCTGGCAAAGAGCCCTGAGCTCCCTGGGCCACAGCTTACTCCTCTGTAAACGCGGAAATGATCACAGGAGCCGAATTCAGGGGGGCTGTAAGTTTTACCTCCCTGCAGACTCACTGACGCGGCCCTATCATTTTTTTTCACTCGCTCACCAAACCTCCTTTGAGCCCTTAGAGGCACCTTGTTCAGGGCCTCGGAGTCTGAGGATGGAGATCGGATGAGAGCTCAGTTGCGTGGGGGAAGCCAGACATCACCCCGGTAGACTGGGACCCAGGTGATAACACTGTCGGCCAAGGTCCTGGGCCCAGGGCCCGTGTTGCCTGCAGTGGGAGGAGAGAAAAATCAAAGAAGCCTCAAGTAAGAAAACAACAACCGAGGGCTTTAGCTGGGCCTTTAAGGGGGGGTTAGGGGTGGGTGTTCAATATACACTAGGCTTTCTCTGCTCACGGACATTAATTTATTTATAAGTAAGTACAGCTAATCCCCCACTTATGCAACTCTTCCATTCCAAAGATCTTTCTCAACCTGAACTTTGCCTGAGAAGAAAAAGAAACAAACTGCTGCTTTCTTTCTTTTTTTTTTTTTTTTGAGGATGGCTTTGGAGTCAAAGGTATAGACCCCTTTTGACGTGCACACAACTTCCTATCTGTTACTTATTCCAAAATACTTGGATGTAGAATCAGCTACCTTGCATGCAGGGGGAGAATGCAGTGGCCATGTTCATACTTCAATCTGCTCGTTTTTCCTCTTGTCTGTGAGCAAGTCCTGCCCTTCCCAGCTTGGTCCCTCTAGGCATGGCCAGCATGCAGCCTGGTGTTTGCAGGGGTTAGCACTGGGGATGCGGGAGTGGGCCAGCTCCTCCGGGAGTGCTCCTCGATGCAGCCTCCATCCTTTGGTCTCCGGGAGGGGCTCATCCCTAAGACTGTTTTGTGCCGAGCTGGGGTCCGGGGCCATGATCCGCCCATTCCCCTGCTCTGCATCCGGGAGGTTGATGCATGCGGACCCGTCAGACTGCTCCCCCATTGCCTTCATTTTAGGACTCGGCCAGCCAGACACAGGGACCTGTAGGTTGTTTCGACCCTGGACACTCGGCCCCTCCGACGTGTCCACGCACCCCGCCCCCACTCCAGGATCCTTGCTCCTCTCTTTGCTCAGCCAGCTCCCCTTACACCCAGCCAGTTCTCCCTGGTTCAGAACTCTACTCAGAGCTCCTGGATGCCCAAGTGGATGGTGCCCCTCAGGAAAATTGCAGCTTACATCACATGCCACCTCCGCCCCCCGCCCCACCCCCCCCACATCCCTTCTTTATAATTCTTCAAAGTATGCCTCCTTCCCTGAAATCCATCTTGCAGCGTGCTCCTGTTTCCAAGCAGGTCAGCTTTAGGAGAGAAGAGTCCTTTTCTGTCTCATTTATTGATGAGGCCTCACAACTGGGATCAGGGCTTAGCCCGCAGGAGGTGCTCAATAAATATTTGCTGAGCCATCCAATTTATGGACGAATAAAGTTTGTTTCACACTGCAGGGTCTCTAGTAGGTGACCTGCACCAAGGAGCTGGCAACAGGCTTGAGAATGATGGCATGTCCTGCGTCCCTCAGCCAAGTCCCACTTCTCTGAAAAGGAGGGCTCTTTCCTCTGCTTTCTGTGCTTGGTGGCAAAGCCCTGAGAAAGGAGCAAAGAGGGCATTTCAAGGGGCTACCGGGAGGATGTAGAAATGGCCAGAGAGGAGAGAGGAAGCCATCTGGCTCCACGGACCGCCCTCCCCCCTGCAAGTGGCCCAACCACGTGGGGTTGCGGGTTCTTGTCCAGCGCCCACGCACGAGATCCTTTTTCCGGCTTCGAGGAAACAGACTGAATGCTTACCTTTCATTCCGCTTGTTTTCCTCATTAATCTCTAAAGCGGCGACCACATCCTTTCTCTTCTTCATTTTATCTGAGTCTCCGGAGAAGTTCACACGAGTCCTGGTTAGCAGTCTGAGAAGGGGCACTGGGAGGAAGGACTTCCTGCTGACCCATGCCCTGCGCTGCCGGTGATTTGCATGTATCAGTTGATGTGCAGATTCTGAGCCAGATGTGGCTTTTCCTCTTCAGCTGAGCACACGGTCATTGTGGGCATTGTTGTCAGTGTCGGCTCTTTTTCTTTCCCCCAAACAATCTGAAAGACAGTGCAAAGTAAAATCTGAAAAACTGATTGTAAAAATCATTTGGATGGCTTTTTCTTTCCTCGGTAGAACTCGTGGCTGTTTAGGTCCTTGGTCCTCTGACGATGCAGCAACATGCATGGCTCTGTGGGCCGGGAAGGTCACTGGGATGCTGGTCCACCTTAGAGATGCTGACCTAGGAGAAAGGCAGCCTGTGTGCTGGTGTTCTCGGGGTACTGGGGCGGGGGGCTGTCTTCCACAGGGTGCTAAACAGACTTGGGCTTTTAGATGTGCCTCTAGTCCACTGACCCTTCACCCAATCCCAGGGCCCTGCTACTCAAGCGGGGTCCCTGGACTGCAGCACTGGCACGGCATGTTAGAAATGCAGAGTCTCAGGCTGCACTCTGGCCCCCTGCATCAGGATTGCATTCTGGCCAGATGCCATGGGATGCGTGACTGTCAGCGCGGAGGCACTGCTCACTCGCAGCAGGCTGCTACAGGGCTCTCGGCACCAAGAAGAATCTCTAAGGGCCTTTGATGGGGAAGTGGGCCAGGTCTGAGCAGAGCTCAGTGGGCGGGTGGATGTTCCACCAGCCACCCGCCTCTCCACCCTCAGCAGAGCAACCTCGGAAGGAGGGCCCTGGGCTTAATGTGCTTTGACCTGGAGGTGCTGCCTGGCCCAGAGGGTGCTTGATGCTTAGGAGGAGGTCGGCCTGGGAGATGCCTGATGACGTGGCATGGAACACCCTTCCAGAAGGCCCTGGTGCATCTTCAGTGGGGCCCCTTTTCCTGCTGCTGCCCTCCATGGTCCCCTGGGCTGTCCCTAGCTGGCCTCCTTGGCATGAGGAGGCATAAAGAGGCCCAAGGCCATGATGCCCAACCTTCCCATTCAGGGCACTGTGTCTGTCCAGCGTTTGCTGCCTGAAGTCGTCGAGCCCCTGGCCCAGGGGATTCTCCCTTCCAGGACGTGCCTAAAAGGTCAGACCAGGCTCCTGTGATGTCTCCTCTCATTTGTTTATTTCAGGTACTGGGCTCGTTGCAAGCTCTTTGGGTGTCGCCTTCTGCATGTGCAGTGTGATTTCCACAGCCCTGGTTCTCCATGAGCCCAAGAAACGAGTTTGTGGAGCCACAGAGGCATTACAGCACCTCTTGTGCTTTCCCTTCCTCTACTTTTGCAGGAAATACACCCCTAGGTCTGCTACGACCACGACTGCTAGCCATCTGACAAGCACCAGGCATTAGTAAGCTTCCTGCTTTCTTCCCCTTCTTGGTGTGTGAAATGTTTTGTCATCTCCCAGCTCAGGAAATCCTCTGTCCCAGTGACTCCTCTCAGAAACCCTGGAGGTGTTTCATATGGCAACATGGCCACTGGTTACCTACATTGTCGTTGGTTGGCTAAATTTTTGGTGACTTAGATGTTTAAACTCAAACAAGATTTGCAGAATCTATGACCCTTGTCATTGGAGCTTGTCTTCCCTACTCCATCCTACAGGAAAGTCTCTGGGGGAAAGAAATGGGCCGAAACATCTGCTTTCATGATGGTCAGGGCTGGGGCATCCTTCCAGTTTCGAAAGACATAGGCAGGGAGCATACAATGAACTCGCAGTAAATGTCCTATTCAATTACTGGGTACTATGTCTTTTTTTTTTTTGCTATGCCTGTGGCATGTGGAAATTCCTAAGCTAGGGCTTGAACTCACACCACAGCATCCATCTGAGCTGCTGCAGTGACAGCTCCTGATCCTCAACCCATTGTGCCACAAGAGAACTCTCTGGGTGTTCATTTTAATAAACTTATATGCCCTCAAGTAGGACGTGTGTTTCATAATGAACCTGGAGCTTTTCCCAATCCTGCTGGACACTCTGGGCAGTACAGCTTTCTGGGCTCCACCTTACAATGTCAACGACAATGTATTCTTTTTTTTTTTTTTTTTTTTTCAGGGCCAAACCAGTGACATATGGGAGTTTCCAGCTTAGGGGTCAAATCGGAGCTGTAGCTGCTGACCTATACCACAGCCACTGCAATGCCAGATCCAAGCTACATCTGGGACCTGAGTCAAAGAATGTGGCAACACTGGATTGTTAACCCACTGAGCGAGGCCGGGGATTGAACCTGCATCCTCATGGATACTAGTTGGGTTCTTAACCTGCTGAGTCACAATGGGAACGCTAGGAATCTGTATTCTAATGGGACCTTATTCAGCCAGCAGAGTGATGCTTGGGGACAAGGGTCCTGAGTTGGAACCACAATAGGTTTTGTCCCAACATATGCAGGACATGTTAAACAATATGCTGCTGAGTTGGTTAACAGGATGGCTCGTAAGGACCAACCCAAACTGACTCACATCAGCAGGTGACTGATGCTGTGTGTGCCCTGGCCCTTCTTGGGTCACCCTCTGTCCTGAGAAAATGAATGATGGACGAGTCAGGCAAGGACAGCAAAGCGCCTTCTTCAGGCCGGGGAACCCCTTTCTCAGTGTCCCAGATATTCAGGGGTGCAGAGCTGCAGAAGTTCCCAACGAGTGGGCTTCCCTGGAGGGCAGAGCAGGGAGTCTCGTGCTGGCCTCCTCCCCTGCCTCCCGCTCCCCCCCTTGGTGTCTGACACGATCTTCATTGGAGGCAAGTGAATGGTTAGTGGTGTCTTGAAGAGAGCAAATCAGGAACCTGGCCTTCAAAGGGACTCCAGCGTCTGGGCCTGCTCCCACGTGACTGTTGGAGATGGATGGGGCTTGGTGGTCGCAGGCCACTTAGTTACTCCTCTTGCTGCCAAGGGCGAGGGCTGCCGTGTGAAGGAAAGACTCCCGGTGGATGTGAGCGAGGGCTCTCTCTGTGATGTTTCCCATCCAGTGCAGGGATGGGAAGGAGGCTGTCCAGTCTGCCGTCGTGACCATGACCCAGGCATCCATCCAGGTCACAGACGCTCAATAAATCTGAATCCTTGCATGTGCTGGCAAAGGGCTCTGGGCAGAGCTGTGCCACTGGACGCAGGTCATTTTCTGCTGCAGGAGAGAGAAGATGGCTGGGAGATAATACATGTTAGAGGTAATGCTGACCCTTGTCTTGGCCAAGGATGTTAAGTAATGGGCTGGGTGAAGGCTTAGCTCTAAACCTATTCATCTAGTTGGGATTGTTTTGTGTTCCAACTCCTGGTTTTGGGGCTACGTTTCTCCTCATTTCTGAAAAAAGAATTAGGTTCCAATTGCACTTTAAAAATATCTAGGCTGGGAGCTCCCATCGTGGCACAGTGGTTAACTAATCCGACTAGGAATCATGAGGTTGCGGGTTCAATTCCTGGCCTCGCTCAGTGGATTAAGGCTTCAGCATAGCCATGAGCTGTGGTGTAGGTTGCAGACGCGGCTCAGATCCTGTGTTGCTGTGGCTGTGGCGTAGGCCAGTGGCTACAGCTCCAATCAGACCCCTAGCCTGGGAACCTCCTTATGCCGCAGGAGCGGCCCTGGAAGGCAAAAATACAAAAAAAAAAAAAAATCTAGGCTGCCTGGAACTCAAATAGACACTTGTTTGCTCATGTTCACAGTAGCTTTATTCACAATAGCCCCAAGGTGGAACCAACCCAGTATCTCTGAATAGATGAATGGACAGAAAAGTGTGGTATATACGTGGGTATTAACCATGCTTATTTGTTTTATTTCTTATGCTTTGACATCTTGGGCCTTGCTAATCCTGGAGAGACTGTCCCTCCCAGACCTAGCCAGTGCCTGAGGATAGTAAAAGACTTCCTTGTGAGCCATGTGTCATAGGTAAACCAACCCACCCGGAGCCCACAACTCACCCCCCTTATCTATCTGGCTCACATACTCGGTTATTATCCACCTGCTCTAATCACCCTGGTTCCAGGTACCAGGCAACTAGAGACAGCTCCTATGCACCAGAGTCTGCTGAAGTTATTCAACCTGGCTGGTCCCAAGCCTGCTTGCTCTGCCTCTTCTGCTTCCTCTTGCAGAAATCACAGTCAAAAATTTCTTTCCCACTGTGTCCAGTGACACTGGTGCTTCCCTGTGTGGCCCTGCACGGCCTGCTCTGCCTCCTGCTTCTAGGGATCTGTGAGTATAAAAACTTCTTCCTTCATGACAAGCATTTCCATGTCTGTGTGTCTTGCCACACCTGAGTAGAGCATATCCCAGGTACATTTAAAGCAATGAACAATGGGGAGTTCCTGTCGTGGCTCAGCGGAAATGAATCTGACTAGTATCCATGAGGATGCAGGTTTGATCCCTGGGCCTGCTCGTGGGTTAAGGATCTGGCGTTGCCATGAGCACAGACACAGCTCGGATCTGGCATTGCTGTGGCTATGTCTGTGGCCAGCAGCTACAGCTCCGATTTGACCCCTAGCTAGGGAACTTCCATATGCCATGGGTGGAGCCCTAAAAAGACCAAAAGAACAAAAACTAAAAAACAAACCCCAAAGCACAATGGAATATTATTCAGCCATAAAAAGGAAGGAAGTTCTGACACATGCTGCAACCTGGATGAACCTAGAGATAAGCCCATCACAAAAGGATACATATTGTGTGAATCCACCTATATGAGGTCCTCAGAGCAGTCAGATGTACAGACACAGAGAGTAGCATAGTGGTTGCCAAGACCTGGAGGGAGGGGAGAAGGGACGGTTAGTGCTTATCGGGGACAGAGTTTCAGTTTGGGAAGATGAAAAGTTCTGGAGCTAGATGCTGCTGATGGTTGCACAACAAAATGAATGTACCTAGTGCCACCGAACCGTCCAGCGAAAAATGGTTAAGCCGGTAAATGTTACGTTAGGCGTATTTTATCACAGTCAAATGAGGCATCTAGGCTGCTGGCAGAGGTGTCCTTTAGACTCCCTCAGGGCAGGATGAGGTCATTGTTCCATCTCCCCAGCAACCTGGCTTCCTGTTGCCCCCAGTGTGGGTATCAAGCCACAGCTCCATCCCCAGAGCTCCGCGTCATCCTCACATTTATCGACTTTGGCAGGCCATTGTCTGTGGGCCCAGGGCCTTGGCCAGGACCCCGGTGGCTGCTGAGATGGCTCCTTCTTAGCAAAGCAGGGCAGAAAGGCAGCTTCTTGGCAAATAACACAGGAGAAGTGGCTGGTTCAGCGAGCATGGGGTTTCCCTGGCCTGGGGGCGGGGTGGGTGTCCTCTACCTGAGAAACGGCACTGAGATGGGACCCCAGTCCTGCCTGGTCACCAGGCCAGGCTCTGCTGGGGATTGTTCTACACCTGGCCTTCTACCTCATTTTGTGCTTTCATTCATCTGAAGGCAACTGACTGGCATGAGATGCCCAAAAGTTTGCACACACTGGGAAATCTGGAGGAAAAGAAGACGCAGAGTAACAGTGGGCAGCTCCATCCCCTGGGATTTGCCCAAGGGCACCTGGGCCTGGCCCTTTGGTTCTGATAATTAGACTTTGAAAAGGATCCAAACGAAACCACAACCCAAGCCTAAAGCAAACCCCCCAGTGCTGTGCTGGCAAGAGCTGAGAACGCAGCAGCTTTTCCGAGGACTCCCCCCCGACCCCCAAACCCCACATCATGGGCCAGGAACACGTGGCTTCTAGAGCTGGGCAGACTGTCCTTGTTTGTCTGTTTCCTTTCAAGGCTTGAGGCTGCCTTCCCTCCCCTCCCTAGTCTTGCGTGTTCTTTTGAAAACCCCTGACTCCTGCTTTCAACTCTTTCCTCTGGTCTCTGATAAAAGGCAAAATAAGAATCACTTCTAACAGTCTCTCTGAGAGCTGGGAGGGCTTGTCTGCAGAGACAGGACATCAAAGCGTGGAGCTCAGGTGCGCCCCTGGCCTGAGACAGTGGGGGGAGGGAACGCCTGCAGCCCTGGGTCCCAGCTGCCCCTCGGCCCCAGCCCCTGCCTCAGGCTGCACGGCCACAGCCCTGCCTGGTCTCTTGATAAGCCTCTGAAATCTGCCTAGGAGCCAAGCCCAGGCCCAAGCCTGCAAACAGCCCAGCTGCCTGCAGACAGCATTGTGATTGCCCTGGGAAAGGCAGCTTGACTGCAGTCCTTTTCCCTGGGTGGCAGGGTTTGAACTGAAGATTATTTCCTGCTTCACAGTGTTCATAGCAGCTCTGGGAGGGACTGTACTCTGGGCACCCCCATTTTCCACCTGCCCCTCTCCTACCCTGGGCCTGCTGCCAGTTCTGGCATAATGGCATCTGTGGCCCCATCTCAGCTGTGTCAGGGCAGGGCTGGGGTTCAGGCAGGTGGACTTGCTAACTGGACTGAGGCCTTGCCTCGCTGGCTACAGGGGTGCAGTTATGAGGGAGCATCTCTCATTGTACTCAAGGCAGGGGTTCTGGTAGGTGACAGGTTATTTGTGGGCTTTTCCCCATCTTTTTTGATTTTGATTTTGTGTATATATATTTTTTTGCTTCTTAGGGCTGTACCTGCTGCATACGGAGGTTCCCAGGCTGAGGGTCAAAACAGCTGCTGGCCTACACCGCAGCCACAGAAACGCAGGATCTGAGTCACATCTGCCACCTACACCACGGCTCATGGCTATGCTGGATCCTTAATCCACTGAGCGAGGCCAGGAATTGAACCCGCAACCTCATGGTTACTAGTTGGACTCTTTTCTGCTGTGCCACAATGGGAACTCCCCCATCTTTTCTAAAAAAAAAATTTATTGGACTATAGTTGGCTTATAAAGTTGTGTTAATTTCAGGCATACAGCAAAGTAAATCAGTTATACATGTACATATATCCATTCCTTTTCAGATTCTTTTCCCATGTAGGTGGCCACACAGTTCTGAGTAAATTTCCCATGCTGTATAGCCGGTCCGCACCCACTACCCATCTATTCCATGTACAGTAGTGTGTATATAATTGTCCCACCCCCCAATTTATCCCCTTTGGTAAAAACATAAGTTTGGTTTCAAAAATCTTTCCCTCTGTTTCTCTTTTGTAAGTTCTATTGTATCATTTCTATTAGGTTCCACGTATTAGTGACTTCATATGATACTTGTCTTTCTCTGTCTGACTTAGTATGATAGGTCCATATTTCAAGCTTTGTATGGCTGGGTAGTCTTCCTTTGTATAAACACACCATGTCTCCTTTATCCAATCCTCTGAGGATGGGCATCTTGGTTGCTTCCACGTCTCAGCTGTTGTACCAGGCCTGCAATGAACACTGGGGTGTGTGTACCTTTTTGACTGATGGTTTTCTCCAGGTAGATGCTTTGCTGAAACCCATTGGGGAGTTCAGGCCTTTTGAGCACGGGCTGCCCTGGACATAGAAATGCTTCACTTTTTCCTTCCCCACAACCTGGTGTCAATAGACTGGCTTAACTGCGAGCTGCCCCTAGTTTGGTTTGGGAACAGGGTAGCTCTGAAGAGCTATGCATCTCGAACTTTAATGTTTACCCATTTTCTTGACTGTGGCCTCTTTGAAGGGCGGGTGCAGAATTTTGATCCTGGCTGTTCCTCATGAACCACGTACTCAGGCTCAGCTGCCGAGAGTGTGGGAGGGTGTGTCGTGCCTGCTGGAGCCCAGACACTCACAATTCCAGCGACCTGATGCTGAATCTCCATCTACTTGACACTTAGTGGCATAAAACAAGCCCTATTTCACCTCAGGCGTGGATTCGGAGGCCAGGAGTTCAGGTTGGCTCTGGGGGAAGATCCACCCCATGGGATGACTGGGCAGAGGGGGGGCTGGGTCGCCCGGATGTGCTTCTCTCACAGACCCAGGCCTGGGCCAGCCCAGGGGCTGCTGACTGGGGCCCCTCTGAGTGGTCTGAGCTTCCTCCCAGCATGGTGGCCTCAGGGCAGTTCACCTTCTCCCAGGGAAGGCCTGAACGTTTTTGAGGAGGAAACTGTGGACCAGGTGGCCAATGCATGGCTGTTGTGTGCCGCCTCAGAGGGCACCGCAGGCTTGGAGAGGGAGCAGCCGAGACTCCAAGGGAGGCACAGGGACCCACCCTCAGTGAGGAAGGGCAGACATCGCATTGACTAGTGTGCTTCTCTCAGGACGAAAATGTTTCCACATGGAAAAAATTGCATCCTGGCCTCAGACGTGCAGGGGCTGGAGTGAATGAGGTGCCAAAGGCCACTAAGCCTCTGGGTCTCAGGCTCCCCATCTGGGCAGCCAGGGTGATGTGACGGTCACTTGGCGAGGGTGGAATTCATACCCCACACCAGACCCCCTTCCCCGTGGGCTGCGGGGCTGCTGCCACGGCTGTCAGCCCCCAGGCCCCCACCGCTGCTCCTGTCTGCCGCAGATACTGCTCTTGATTTTGGTGTGAGGAATTCGCCCAGGCCTGGGTGGAGCCGGGGGGCTGCCGCGGAAAGCAGCTGCGGAGAAAGTCAGCCCTGGCCCACTTCCAACTATGACAAGAATGTCAGCCTGTGTCTCTTTCAGCCGGGATGGGCGAAACAGCCATTTTTAGCAACCATGCGGTCCCAACCTAGCTGCTGCCAAGCTGCTGGGCTGGGTAGCTCTGGAATTTGCCTGATCTGAATTGCACTACACGAGGAGGCAGGAAAGGGCGGGGGGGGGGGGGGGGGGCGCAGTTAGACTCTGCACATCTCTGAGAAGGTTTGGCTGGGTCCAGAAAGGAGAGGCAGGCAGACAGGAACATGCCCTCAGAGCCTGGACGCCTTTTGTGGGAAACCTCTAATTTTGTGCCATCCAGCAGGGGTGGGGGTGGTTCCTTGAAGGCATGTCAGTCTCCTTAAATGGATCCCAGGGCCTATTCAGAAGCCTGAGAGCTGGGGTGGGGTGAGGTCTTCCTGCTGCGCAAGGAAGGTTTGTGGCCCTGCCTATGTTACCTACTACTGACCCCTGTCCAGACGTCTCCTCCCAGGTCTAGCCTGAATGATGCCGGTTCTGCAAAGACACGCAGGAGAGGGTTTTAAATGTGCCATCAGAAGAGATCCCGTTCTGACTCAGCGGAAATGAACCCAACTAGTATCCATCAGGATGTGTGTTCGATCCCTGGCCTCACTCACTGGGTTAGGTATCCGGTGTTGCCCTGAGCTTTGGTGTAGGTTGCAGATGTAGCTCGGACCCCACATGGCTGTGGCTGTGGTGTAGGCCAGCAGCTGCAGCTCTGATTTGACCCCTAGCCTGGGAACTTCCATGTGCCGCAGGTGCAGCCCTAAAAAAAGTGAAAATAAATAAATAAATAAAAATAAATGTGCCATCAGATGTCTGGCCCCACTTCCAACACCGACATGATTTTGCCGTTTTCCCAGCTGTTCTGTTAGGGAATGGACCTTGGGGACCCCAGGTGCTGGAAGAGGCCTTGGCTTAGACCTCGACCAGTACGTGCTGGCCATCTGGTAGGGACTTTCAGAGTCCTCCCTTTTGAAGGAGAAGGGGAAATTACAGCCACCTCTGCAAGCTGGAACCCCCCGGAGGTCAGGGGTGTGTGTTCAGTGTCACCTGCAGTCCAGCCCCCAGCAGAGAGCGGACTGCTACGGAGGAAGCAGAGGGCCGACTGGCCACTCTCCAAAAGCCAACGAGGGCTTGTGTGGTCCAGAGTCACACGGAGGCCCTGCATCCCACAGGGAGGTCACTGACCATTGGGACCTACTGGCCTTGGCACATGCCAACCCTCTTGGAATTTCCCCTCCTCCTTCTCCACCTATTGCAGAATCGCTTTTCTTCCAAAACACCTCAGTAATCCCTCTCCCTGAAGCCCCCCAGGAAGGGCTCCTTGCTGGAGCAGACCCCCTAGGGCCTGTGCACGCCCTGGACATTGCCTATTTGTGGAATCCAACCCCTTCAGCTGCCTGCTTTGGCATCTCCATGCCCAGAGGCTTTTTATAGAGCTGCCACAGCTTGCTCACTTTGAGTGCCCAGCAGGCTGAGGTGCCTGAGTCAGCAGCCCCAGGACTTCAGCGCTGGGACTGATGCAGCCTCTCAGAGTGGATCGAAAGCCTCCAACTCCTTCACTCTCAGGGTGGGCTGGGGTGGGGGGTATGTTTCGCACCAGAGGGGCTACAAACCCTGGTGTGCGGGTGGGTGCAGAGCTGTGAACTCTTACTGCACCACTAAGAGGTCAATACAGAACTCGAGAGTGAGTACAAACTTCTAGAGCAACATGACATAGGGATCACGTGCAAAGCTCACAGTCGTTGTTCCAGCAACGCATCTCACAGTGGGGCCAGTCTGCCGCGCATTGGACCTGAACAGGAGACCCTGGCCCTTCACTGCCCTGGGGAGTTTGAGGACACGGTTTGCCATGTTGTCCAGAAGTCCACTGCAGGAGCGAGCGCCCGTGCAATGGCTGTCTTTGCGTCCCCGCGCCTTTGCTGTCACCTGTCATGCCACTTTTCCACAGGGCTTGTGAGGGCGTTCTGCGCAGAGCAGAGCCCTCTGAGGCTGGACCTGTGCCTCGCTAGCACCTGGCCTTGTCAGGGCCCCCGAGGTGGAAAGTAGCAGAAAGTTGGTCACTCCATCAGGCCTCACTGCTTGGTCCTGAAAATACAAGGGACCTGTTGGTACCCAGCTGCTTTCCAGGGTATATGTTGGGGTGTGAAGCAGCTGGCTTATTCCTGCTGGCCCCCATCACCCTCAGGAGGGGGGCTGAGCCAGGACAGAAGTCCCGGAGGGCTCCAGAACGCATGCGTGGGGGAAGGAGGCCCAGGATGGGGGGGGCGGATATTGCATCTTTGTTTAGGGAACAGGCTGCCCATTTCTCATGGAAAAGAAAAAAAAAAAAAAAAGAAGGAAAGGAAGAAAAAGAAAGGATGGCCCCAGAGACAGTGATAATCAGCGAAGTAAACAGTGCTCATGAACAGCGGGGCAGCCTCTGGAAGGTCACGGCTCTTTTGAGAACCTGCTGAAAACTGTGTACTCTGTTCTGGGAGATGCACACACATTCACCCACAGGCACATGATTGCACCCCATGCGTGCGATTGCCAAAGGGTCTTGACAACCAGAAGCATTTCCCTGATTTCTAGGTTTAAAGGGACCTATTCTATTTTATTTTTTTAAATTTTTTGCTTTTTAGGGCCGTACCCATGGCATAGGGAGGTTCCCAGGCTAAGGGTCGAATTGGAGCTACAGCTGCCGGCCTACACCACAGCCACAGCAAAACCAGAATATGAGCCATATCTGCCACCTACACCACAGCTCACGGCAACACCGATCCTTAACCCACTGAGCAAGGCCAGGGATCGAACCTGTGTCCTCATGGATGCTAGTCAGATTCGTTAACTGCTGAGCCATGACGGGAACTCCTAAGGGTCTTATTTTAAAAGGTAAGAGGACAGAGAAAAGCTGCAAAAAGCAAAAGGAGACTTCAGGAAGGAAATCAAAATTCTGCAAAATCCTGTATAATTGAAACAGGGAAATTCATTCCACATGCTCATGTGCAGACTTCAATTGCTGATGGGAGGCGCTGTCCTCTAAGAATGGAGCTGACGACCTCTACGAGGCCACCACCCCACTCCTTGATGCCGCCTCTATAGTCTGGAGCAGTGAGCAGCTGGACGTTTATGCATGAAAGCCACAGAACACACTCCAGACTGCAGGGCAATGGGCCCGCATGTGTGTTCCCATAAAGCGAGCCCCTAAGAAAACCCGCACAGACACCCATCCTGGGCTGGCCCTGCGCTTCTGGGGAGACCTGGTCCCTGGAGAGACAGGCTCATGCCTCGGGGCCCAGCCTTGCCATTAGGCCCCAGGGGGTGACTGCACCTGTGCAGAGAGATGCTAGGTTTATCACCCCAGCCCCAGCAGCGGTGGGAATGCCTAAGAGCTGAGTGCGCTGTGAGGTATGTCCAGGTACCTGCTCTGCACTAGGAGCTTCTCAGGCATTATCCAGTCCATGCAGGCAACATATAGTCACAGAATGGATGACCTGGGAGGCAAAGCCTTCCGAAAGCTTCTGGAGTCAGGACCAGGTGTCTGGGCTCCCAGGCCACTGCACCTCATAGCCCCTCCCATAGCCTGAGGAGGTCCAGAGGGACTCAGGAATCACCTTCCTGTCGGGAGGCATCAGAGGTCTCTGCCCAAACAGGTAACTGGGGACCCTCCTGAGGGCGGGTAGAAGGAGCAGTGGGTGCAGGGCAGGAGTCTGTGGAGCACGGGTCAGGGCCCAGGAGACACCTGCACTTGGGGTTTGCGCCCAGGCAGGGTGGGCCTTGTGTTATCCACTTCTGCATCTCCCAGCATTCAGGAAAAGGGGGCCATTCTGTGTCAGGCACAGCTCTGAGCTCCACATAAACTGTCCCCTTTAAACGTATAGGGGCTGAGGCTCAGCTCCGTGGCGCAGATGGGCATTTGCCTGCCTTTTGCAGAAAGGGGAGGCTCAGTGAGGTTGCATTTCCTAGGTCATAGGTGAGTGGGGATATCTAGAGTCAGACCAGGTGGTCAGTTTCCAACGCCTGCTGCCCGACTGTCCTGCCCATCTTCCCATGATGCTCCCTGATGACCACCCAGGCCTTGGGTGCTGAGTGTGGCTGAGTCTGGGCTGGGCAGAGCTATGGTGTGTAGGGTGACCCAGGCGATTCACAGTCATCTGACCCAGCTGTGGGATCAGGTGCCCATGGGACACAGCTCTTGGAGAGAACACCTGTGCTGCTGCTATATGCCCTGTGGAGGTGGCTGGGCTCCAGATGTGGGTACCTGTACGGAGAGAGGTGCCTGGAAGCAGGATGGGCTCCAGATGTGCTTTATAGAGTCACTGTTACTGCTGATGGCCCAGAAACAGCTGTCCCTGGTCTGGCAGCCTGGTGAGCCAAAGGGAAGAGTGGCCGAAGGCAGCAGAGGGTCATGAAAGACACTGGGCCAGCTCCATGCAGAAAGGCTGTGCTGACATGGGTGCCAGAAGGCAGCCTCCACCTGGGGGCTGGTGACTGTAGGCCGGCTGCCTGGCCTCTCTGGGCTCCATCCTCCTCTGTGGAGAGAGAGTTGTACTCAGCTCCCAGTGAGCTGTGAGGACTACGCTGGGCAGAGTAGTTCCCTCACCTTGTGGCAGAGAGCTGGCCATCTTCAGAACTGCCTGAAGTTTGCCTGACTTTCCACATGGTGTTCATGGTGTTGCTGGCCAAGGGGGTGTATGTGGGGGGAATGGGGTGCCTGGCCAGTTCATGTCCCAAAGAGGTCTTCTCCAGTCTGATGATGCTGCCTCTCTGCCACCTCCCTTATGTGAGCAAGAACTATTGGTAATTGGGGTGGTGATGACCTACGTGCAAATTTAGTGGGAAAAACCATTGGTTACACCCACGGGTTCTGCAGATCAGGAACTTGGAGATGGCAGAGTGGGGACAGCTTGTCTCTGCTTCACCTGGGACTTGAAGACTCGGGGCTGGACAGTCTGAGTGGCCACTCACTTGTAAGCCTGACAATTCATGTGGGCTGCAGGCTGGGGACCTCACATGGGCTAGTTGGGCTTCCTCACTGCATGGTGGGTGAACGAGTCTTCAGAGAGGCCAGAGGAAACCACATGACCTCACCTTGATGGTCACACAGCATCCCTTCCACCACACCATGCACCATAAACTGCTCAAGTTCAAGGGTGGAGGATTAAGCTCCCCCTCAGTGGGAGGGGAGCATCTGGGATGGATACACACATAGGCAGACATATACATACATGGAGTGGTCAACCCTGAACAGCAGACCCTGTGAACATGTCACAATATTCCTGTTGATGGTTTCCATGGAGACCAGAGCCTTGTCCAGACTCTCTATCCCGCATACTTTTGCTGGAGGTCCTTCTGAACCGGTTTCACAGGGTGTGAGCATATGAGAGCAGGACCTCTGGGAAAGGGAGTCTCCCTGAACCTCAAGATCTCATGGCCTCCAGATCTGGCCAACAAGTCAGGGGAAGACCACGTAACCATAAACAAATATGACAAAGCATTTACACCGCACTTCGGGGCAATGAAAGAGCCACGTTAACTAATAGAAGATGAGCTTAGTTATGAAATTGTGCTGTGCCAGTCCTCGGCCTTAGGTGGCATATTCAAGATCCAAAAGAGACGTTTCAGTCGCCTTGTCTGCAAAGCTATTGAGTCACTTAGACTGCTGTGTCACCATTAAAATATTAAGACGTATTGAAAAGTACCCACGCTGTGTGTAGAACTTAAAGCAGTAATTTATTTCTTCCTTAATTTGAAAAATAAAGCAGAAACCTACGCCTCTGCCCCCAAATCCTCTTTTTTTTTCCTTCCTTTTTCTTTCTTTTTTTTTTAAATTGAAGAAGTCCACATTTTTCTCTTATCTCCCCTGGTCAGACCACGGTGGTGGCCACAGTTAATAGCTTAGTGGGTATTGTTTGTTTATTTTTAAAAAACCTAGATTCTAATGGTTTTATCTATCCCACAAAGCGTGCTCCAGCAAGGTGGGGACTGCAGCCACGTGGGAATGGAAGATGGCCAGGGCTGATTGGGCTGTATGCCCGATGCTTCCTGTGCAGGGGTCGGGGGGTGGTGGTATTCCCCTCTGATTGAGTGGTGGCGAGGGAGAAATGCAGCGTGTATCCAGAGGAAGGGCTGGGGGCCAGGAAAGACTATGCAGGTGATTAACAACTCACAGAATGGTTCCAGCACCTGCTTGCGGAGTAATCACTCTGATTATATTATTATTATTATTAGTAGTAGTAGTAGCAGTAGTATTTGCTTTTTAGGGCTGCACCCACAGCATATGGAAGTTCCCAGGCTAGGAGCTGAATCGGAGCTGCAGCTGCCGGCCTACTCCACAGCCACAGCCATGCCGGATCTGAGCCATATCTGTGACCTACACGACAGCTCACGGCAATGCCAGATCCCCCACCCACTGAGCCAGGCCAGGGATCGAACCTGTATCCTCATGGATACTAATCTGATTTGTTTCCATTGTACCACAATGGGACCTCCTAATTATATTATTCTTAATTGTTTGCAACATCCTGCTTTCATTCTCTGATTTTTTTTTCCCGGGTTAGAACATATGGGCCATTGCGTTTTGGGGAACTCTTTATTGAAATATAATGTCTGTATAGGAAAGGGCATAAGTTGTTTGCATGGCCATGGTGAACTTTCACCAGGTGACCCTCAGGTGTAACTAACTCAAGAAACCACACTACCAGCCCTAGATGCCCCCTCTCACCCTCCAGTGACCACAGTCACATATACAGCCACCATCCTGACCTCTGACACCACCATTTGCTGACACTGGTCTGTCCCAGAACTTGGAAAGCTTGGGTCTGGCTTCTGTAGCTCGACGTCATGTTTGTGAAATCCCCCGATTGTACTCCTTTCAACACCTGCACCGAAGTTCTCTCCGTTTTGTGGCCACTTGCTTATTTATAGAAGCCATTCATATTAATCTTTTTTTTTTTTTCTTCCAAGAAGGACCATAGCAGCTTCAGAACTTCCTTTAAGGGCAGCAGAGCAGGGAGTGGTGGAGCTAGCTGGGCCATTACATAACCTGAAATGTCCTGGGCTCAGATATTCCCAAACACTTGATTTGGGCCCATTCTTTTTGGCTTTGTGATGACCTGAATGTTCCTCACCCAGTGATACCATCAGCAGGAACAAGCCACGTTTGTTGGGGGCTCCCGTGAACAGGGCTGTGCAATGTACCTTATTAGTGCAACGTCCACGGAGCCTTCGCCACCACCCAGGGAGGTGATGGCGTTGTCATCGCACACATGAGTTAATGGAGGCAGGCACAAAATGCTGGGAAGGGAGTCCAGCTGACTCTGGACTCTGCGTCCTACATCAGAGGCCAGGCACCCCAGCTCTAGGCTGTATGCATTTTTGGAGGAGAATGGGAATGTCTGTGGGCTTTTATGGCCAAGTTCCGACAGAACCCACGGGCCTGCTGCAGGGGCCTGGGGGAGGGTCACTGCTCTTGGTCTCTTCTTTTGAAGGTGAGTGTTTCCTAAACCCTCCTATATCCTGTTTCCACGTTCAAACTGTTCTGTGTGCTGGCCTGATGGCTCCTTCCAGCACATTCTCTTCAGTTATCCAGGACCAGCGTGGAGGAATGGGCCATTTGGGACAGCCCGTGTCCAGTAGGCATGTCACCACAATACACTTGGGATGTCATGGTGGCCACAGGAGCCGATGCCCTCTGCATGCAGATCCAGAAAAGCATTTTTCTTTAAAGGAGTGAAAACAGCACTTTGGGCAATTTACCTGCAGGCTTTTAAACACGGGCGTCTTCTAAGTGGGTTTTGTTCTGTCCAAAGGTACTTCTTTGGGAAATGCTTCTTCACATTTTAGAATTAATTCGCTCTGTTTCCCTTTGCCAGTGAAAGGAGACGTCACACCGGGAGCCCAGAACATCTGAAACCACCCTCGTTGTCCTGGGAACACTTTAATCTGCACATGATAAGCTGATTTTTCCTTTCCTCTTCCTCCTACTGAGCTGGGCTTGGATGCCAGCCTGTCCACCCGCTGGCCTGTGCATCCTGGGGCAGGTGGCCAGGATCTCCTGGGCACGTGAAGAGTGGCTGGTGGGGTGTCCTGCGGCCTCTGAAATAACCTGGGCCCAGCTGAGACGGACAGCGTTACACCCGCACCAGCTCCCTGACAGCAGAAAGGGAGTCAGACAGACAAAGTGCCCTGCAGGGGGGCTCAGCTGAAGCTGGTCTCAGGGGATGTGGGGGCTGCTGGCAGAGGCGAGGACATTACAGAGGGGCTCTGGCTGGAAGGGCTCTAGGCTACAGGCTAGGACGGCTCTCCCTCTTCCCATGTCTGGTTCCCAGGCTGCACTTGATCTTACTACTGAGTCCAATCGCTTCTTACTTGCTGATGGACAGGCCAATAAATGGAGTGTTTGGACAAAGAAGAGCGACTTTATTTGGAAAGGCAGCAGATAGAGAAGATGGTTGGACAAAGTCCCAAAGAAGCTTCTTCCCCTCAGTCAGAATTCAGGTTTTCTTTTGTACTAAAAGGAGAAGGGGTGACATCCACCATTTCCTGGTTCCGACAGGACTCCAGAGCGGATATGTTCATTTCTTCCTTCCTGCAGCCATTCAGAGGTGGGCCTAGGTCAGGCTGTTTCCTATGAGCTAAACAAAAGTATTTTAGCTTAACGCTCATTCCATGGGAGGCAGGGATCCCAGAGCTGAGCCATTATGTATAATTTAAGCTTCTAGGGAACATCCCTTTTGTAACCTACAGCAAAAGCAATAGAATACAAAGGTTACATAAAAGAAACAGATGTAACATGGAGTCAGATTTGTGCTTCCTTGTTACTGTATTACAGAAAAAATACATCTGCTGGGCTCTCTCAGCCTTTGGTATCTTAAATTCTTGCACTTACCTGCCTCTTGTCTCCCAGGGGTTAGCCTCTAACAAAGCAGGGAGGATGCAGGGACAGGCCACTGATCCTGTAGGCACCCAGAGCTTTCCTGGATACAACTCAGAGGCTTGGGTTATATCCACCAGGGATCAGGACCCAGGTGTCACCCTGATTCCCTCCCCACGTCTGCCAGGGCACTCACCCCCAGGCCCTGGCACTGCAGCATTCCATGTGTCTCGAAGCCCCACACACCCTCCTCGGGTCATGGTGTGTTTGGACGAGAACAGTTTGCTTCCTGTTAGGCTCTCACACACTTTATGCAATGCCATTCTGGCTCTTTGTTAACCTTTTTCGGCATCAGCATCTCCACCTTAGATTGTTCAGCGCCTCTGTTACTGTGGGCCAGGTTGTGCTCCCAACAGGGCACCGTGGTCCCTTTCCTGCCTAACACTGTATCAGGACAACTTTCAAACATGGAGAGAAGTTGATTCAATGGGACCGTGAGAACCCGTCTTCCCACATCTTGATTCCAGGATTCAGCTTTTGCTGCATTTTCTTCATCACATCTCTCGTCTCTGTCCCTCAGTCACTCATTCATCCATCTTCTATGCATTGCACAGGACTTTTCTGATATCAGCAAACACTTCACACACATCATTTAATGAGAGTTCAATCTTTGTTCACTGTTGAGGTTGTTTTCTTTAATGGCCGCACATTAAAAAATGTTCACTGTTCAATCCTGGGTCAGGGATTGAATCTGAGCCACAGCTGTAACCTGAGCTGCAGCTGCTGCAATGCTGGCTCCTTTAACCTCAGATGCTGGGCTGGGAGCTCCGCACCAACTTCAGCCACTGCAGTGGAATGCTTAACTCACCACACCATAGTGGGAACTCCAATTCACTGTTTTTTTGGGGGGAGTTGGGGACATTTAGCAAAACAGACAGATCTGAGCAGTACAACTTGATGATCCCCCTTGTAATCCAAACCCTATCAAGACAGGGAACATTCCCATCACCCCAGAAAGTTCTCTCACGCCTTTCAGTCAATCCCTGCCTCCCACCTCAAAGGCAACCGCTGTCTCGTTTTTATCCCCATAGCTTAGCCTTGCCTCTTCTAGAGCTTCATAGAATGGAATCTATGCAATATATATACTTCTGTGCTGGGCTTGTTTCCTTCAGGGTGTCTTCAGAGTAGTTAGTTAGTTCCCTATCATTGCTGACTTGTATTCCGTGGTGTAGACAAAGCCACAGTTGCCCCACTGACAGACCCCTGGACTCCTTCCAGCTGGAGCAGTGATGAGTAACAGTGCAAAGCTGTCATGCTGCTTCTTGCACAGCTCTTTGGGAAGGCATGGCACCTGTGTCTTGGGACAATCCTTTAGCCTACTTCTCCCACCTCACAGCCAAGGCGTGGGAAAGGACTGAGCCAGTTCTCAAGGCTGAGATGCTATTCACAGGCAGATATTTTGTGCAGGGGTCCCACGGCATGTCTGACATGCTCTGGCTCCTTCGGGCGTTACCTGCTGGGCCTTTTGGGTTCCTGGACCCAGGACTGAATGCAGGTTTTGTTTGGGAGGTTGTTTTTGGAAGTGCTGGCAGGGAGTGGAAGGAGTCTCTACCACTGTGGACTGTCTGGGGCTCAGCCCTGAGGACCTCAGAGCAAGTGTCCCCTGTAGGAGGTGAGGGAGCTGGGGAGTGGAGGGTTTACCCTTTGACCTCTCCTCTGACCCCATCCCTGGCTGAGCTCTGCTTCCCAGGCAGGTGGCAAGTTACCTTCTAGGCTCTCTGGCTGGTCTTGGCAATGGGCTGAGGCTGCTCCAGAGAGCCTCAGGCGGGAAGCTGCGGTGTGTACTAGCACACGGAGTTCCAGGGCGAGGCGGGCAGGACACCAAGGGCGCAAGACAAGCCTGCTCGGGAAGCCTCCCCATTGCCTGTAGGCAGACTTAGGTGCACTCTTTCCTCTACACTCCGATTATACAGGTGTGCATGCCTAGGAGTTCCTGGGCACATCATGTCCCAGCGGGCTGTTTGTTGTGTGTCCCTTCTCTGCTGAAAGAAAACCCTCAAAACCCCAACAGCCTGCATGCATAGATGCTCAACTGCTTCCTCCAAGGCCTAAGTTTGGTCTTACCCCTGTGATAGAGGCTACCTATTCCATCCTGGAAAACACTTCTTCCAATGTTAGTTACAAGGGACCAGCTGAGATCGCTGGTCCTCTGCCCCTCCTCCTGGACAAGCGGAGCCCGGGTTGCTGTGTCTGTAACTTCTCTCTAAGTTTGCCATCTAAAGGTTAGGCTGCCTGGGCTGGAGGTGAGGCGAGAACAGTGTGTGTTGGTGGTTTTGCCAACTCGGGCAAGCTAAGGTCCATACCTTGGCCAAGCAAGGCTCCATGAAGAGGCCCTGCCAGGACTTGGAGCCTCCTTGCGGGACCTTGGAGGCTGGCCTTGGCTGGACAACAGGTGAGCCTGTGCCCTCATTTGCACATCTCTTCTTAACTGTCTGGAGAAGTGAGCCCAGAGCTGGGCACAACCTGCAGGGCTCCTTAAGTCCAGTTTGCCTAAGGCTAAGCATCTTCTCCAGGTCCCCGTTATGGGCATCCACAGAAGCTGGTCCTAGGGGCACTGCCTCTGGGTTCCTTGAAGACCAAGGAGCTGGGCCTGATACTTGAAACTCTTCATTGGTGTGATTTGTTCATATGGACCCACAGGTGTGACAGAGAGCATGCGGTTCTCAGCTTTCTCCGTTACTTCATTCATTCATTCCTTCAGCGCAGGTGTTTTAAGGCCTTTTAAGCCTCAGGGCGGATGGCGGTGTGTGTCACTCAGTGTGATCGGTTTCACCCCAAAGCTCAACCTGTTCTGCAGTAACGGAGGATTTCTTGCTCATGTCCCCTGTGGGATGGCTGAGGGCTGAGCCAGGGATACTGTGCCCAACAGTCACATTCCTTCTTATGTATGGCTTTGCCATCTCTGAGGGCTCTTGCTGTTCTTGTTAAGAATGTCCCAATCCAGGAAGCAGATGAGAGCGAAGGTGTGTAGAGGTCCCCATGGGAAGTTTTGGCTTGAATGTGATGCACTAACTTCTGCCCACATCTCATTGGCTGAACTGCCCCGTGGCTGTCTAACTGCTAAGGAGGCTGTGTGTTAGAGTCGAGCGGTGTGCTCAGTAAAGGGTTTTGATGGACTCCTAGCATTATGTCATCCACACTGCGGAAGAGAGAGGTGGTTAGATAAGCATGTCAGCCACAGATATGGCCTTCAATACAATACTTCAATGTCCAATTTTTTTTTTTTTGTCTTTTTAGGGCTGCACTTGTGGCATATGCAGATTCCTAGGCTAGGGGTCAAATCAGAGCTGTGCTACTGGCCTTCACCACAGTCGTGGCAATGCCAGATCTGAGCCACGTCTGCGACCTACACCACAGCTCATGGTAACACCAGATCCTAACCTACTGAGCGAGGCCAGGGATTGAACCTACATCCTCATGGATGCTAGTCAGATTTGTTTCCACTGAGTCACAACGGGAACTCCTCAATTTCTTATTTTGATTCCTAAGTCAGGGCACAGGGTTGGTCCAGTGTTTTTCCCACATAAAATTCCCCATAAAATGCTAAAATTCAGTCATACTTGGTGTTATATGTAACACACCTCCTCTCAGGTGGTATCCTGCAGCCCGCCACTGCACCCAGAGAGCTTCCTGGGGAATTCATGGCAGAGCTACTGTGTGGACAAATTGGTTTGGGATACTCAGAGTGGACCAGGGCTGTGTGTGATTCTACAGGAAGGATTGTAGGAAGCTGTTTCTGAGTTTAGGGGACAATAAGACAGTCTTAAAATGGAGCTCTTATGTGCTAATGATCCCCAGGGCAGCTTGCAAAAATCAAGATAAAAATGCATCTTTAATTAAATGATGAAATTGCATCAAATCAGGCATATCATTGCAAAGCTGAGACTTGGGTTTTCTGTCCCTGCAAGAATCAGAGATAGACATGGGGAAGGACAGTGGGGCCACCTCATGGGTGAGTGGCACCTGAGCTGGTGAGGGGGTGACTGGAGTGGGTTGGGGGAGAGCATGGCAGGCAGAGGCTGCCTGTACAGGGCTGCTGAGGACAAGAACAAGCTCTGATTAAACCCTGGAGATGAAGGGCAGAGACCAAGAAATGCTCCTGTCTCCACTGTCTTTCCTTTTATGGAGGAAAATTTCGGCCTCTTTTCCACCTGAGGTATTTACTATTCTAAGATTCCTCCAGACTTTATTGAAGCTCTGAGGAAAGTCTTTTTTTTACTTTCTTTTTATGGCTGCACCCATGTTATGTGGAAGTTCCCTGGCCAGGACTGGAATTGGAGCTGCAGCTGAGGCCTATGCCACAGCCACAGAAATGCTGGATCCTTAACGCACTGCACCAGGCCAGGGATTGAGCAGGTCAGGGATGGAACCCGCATCCCCTGCAGAGACAATGTCAGGTCCTTAACCTGCCGAGCCACAATGGGAACTCCTAGGGGAAGTCTTATGAACTGAAAATTAGTAATTTAGCCAACATAGCAAACAATTTTTTAAAAAGTTCATGCCGCTGGTGCAGCCCTAAAGAGAAAAATGACAACAACAATAACAAATAAAAGACATTAAAAAAAAAAGTGATCAGAATGAGGGGTAGCAGTAACAGTAAAATATTCATGTGTGGGTGTGTGGGTGTGTGGGTGTGAGTCAAACACCAGCAATTGCAGGCTGAACTACTTTGTTTCATAATGAAAGATTCTACAGGGAAATCTTAGAGATACTTATTTACCAGACACTCTGGCCCTAGACTAATTTCTTGGAGAATTGATTTCATTTAAAAGACACCCTTAGCCTTTACCTAGAAGTGCAGAGGACCTCCCACTGGGATGCTTTCTGGCTCCAGATCCTTTCTGGAACTCATTTGCCTTGAAATCTGGCTTTAAGATCATGCGTGATTTTGCAAAGATCCTGGTCAGTTTCCATTTGAGGCTGACGCCTGTGCTTAGTCAAAAGTCGAATTCTTGATTCTTTCCCACCTGGGTTTCCAGCTTTTAGAGCAGCCAGCCTGGGGGGCTTTGTTTGGGTGACAAGGGCTGTTGTTTTCCCATTTATGACTTCCTCTAACCCTCCATGCGTCCAAGTAATCAGAAAGTTCGGTAGTGAAAGAGCACAACTCTGAGCCAAGCCAGATGAAATGTGTTTTCATAGTGGCACTGCAATGATTATCTTTCCTTCCTGTGCTCAAATGCTAGGATGACATTTGGGGAGAGACTGAAAGCCGTGTCTTTGATGACTCTTTCTATGTGAGCCAGATGCTAGATGGACAGATAGAACTGAAATTGTAGCAAAGCAACAGTGAACCATCATTGACATGGAACCATAAATATTTCTATTGCCACGGAGTCCCTCAGGAAACAAGATCTTGTTTACACCTAAACACACTCGAATTTATAGACGTACGAGAATTCTATGTTGACAACAAGCATCGAGGATCTAAAGAACCAAAAGAGTTCGAGAGACACGGGTGCAAGGCTGGAGATGGTCAGGCAGGTCTGAGAGAGCAGAGGCATCAGAGGTGGAGTGAGCTGCCTGCCGGGAGCGGGGAAAGGAGCCCGGGTGCTGGGCTGTGGACTGAAGGATATGTTACCGATTGGGTAATGACGACCTCTTTTTATGGCTCGCTGTTATCACGGAGGCAGTGACAACAAGGCTGCAAGGTTGACAGGTCATCTGGAGTTGGGTAATATTGTAGCACATATTGATCTTGGATTGGCCCAGATCCAGGTTAATAATGAGTGTTTTCTTTCCAAAAGCAACTTTCTTTGCCTTGCGAAATAAAAATACTATGCAACTCCTGTATCTGCAAGCCCTTCAGAGGTTGGGTCAACAGAGGTCTCCGTGACATGAATTCCAGAATTTTATGAGGCCTTCTCCCTGCCTTCTCTACCTAATCCTCTGGTGAATGAAGACCTCTGAGCTGTGAAGGGACCCCGCACTCGTGTTTCCTGTCCCTTGTGCTCAAGCTTACAGACCCAGCTGCTGCCTCCCAGTGTCCCTCAGCAAACTATTCAGGTCCAGGGTCCCCTGCATGTCGCAGCCCAATGTGGAGCAATTCTGGCTGGCACAGCATTGGGGGGGGGTACTTTTTCCCACCACATTTGTCCTTTTGTCATGTGGGACTTCACAGGGTGGCTATTTGGACCCTTCAACAGAGAGAAACCTCTTATAGATTCAAGCCTTAAAAAGCACACATGCCACAGACCAGTAAGACACCGAGTGTAGTACCTGTTTGACTCTTTGCACTTAGAAGGAACGTGGTTAATGTTTAGTTCGGAAAACCAGTGATGTTTGACAGTCAAGGTTAGTGTTTCGGGAGACGTGAAATGACAACATTAGTGAGTCCCACAGCTACTTGTCATGAACCCCCCATTCCTCCTTACCTGGCAATAAGCCACATCATGCCCATTCAGATCGGTCTGCCGTGTCCTTCCTCGCCAGGGTACAGACCCCAGTTTGGTCTCAGCTGAGACCCTGTTTCAAATACAGGCACAACGCCGTCTGGTGATGACTCTCACCCAGTTATCTGATCTCGTCATGGGGATATCACTCCAGGAGGGTGACTTTGTTTGTCTCCCAACCCGCACCAGGTTCATGTCCTGCGGACATGTGGGCTTGTGAGGTAGACCCATTTTATAGACTTGCTTTTCCCTCTGGTTTTTCATAAGTGACTGCAATGAGTTCCCTTGTGGCTCAGCGGGTTAAGGATCCAGTGTTGTCTGTGCTGTGGCTCAGATGGCGACTGTGGTGCAGGTTCGATCCCTGGTCTGGAAACTTCCACATGCTGGCGGCATGGCCAAAAAAAGAAAAAAAGAAAAAAAAAAGAAAGAAAGAAAAAGAGAAAGAAAAGAAGTGACCACAAATAGCTCTTTAAAGAAAAGTCAGGTAAGGAAAGCAACTATTTCATGGAAAAGGAGATCCTATGTAAAGAGAATACCTACTTCACAGATGCATTTTCATTCTAGTTCCCCTTTACACTTTGTCATTGTCCTATAGAGATGAGGCACCGAGCCTTCAATGTTTGCGCAAGTTGTCGACTGCTTTGATCAAAGTCTGTGCTTGTTTTGTGGAGACTCTTCAGCGCTTCTCAGAGATGTTCAATTTCTAGTATCAGGCAGCTGCTGGCTTGGCCGCTGGCCCTTTCCCTGTTCCTGACCTTGAATTCCAGATGTGGGACCGCGGCTGTTGAAATAATTGGATGTGGGGGATGTCTCTTGTTACTGCTGCTCCCTGAAGTTTACATGACAACGCTCTAGTTCTTAAAGACTTATGAGGCATTCGTCATACGACAAAGTCAATGCCAAGGCCCTTTCTGGTGTGTCACCAGGAAGCCCAATGTTTCAGAGTTTTTATCCACTCTCCACAAGCACCAGTAAGGTCTCAGGCCTTTGCCTTCATCCAACAATTGCTGAGCGCCTACTGAACCCCAGGAACCAGGCAAACAGTGGGCCAACTATTGTCACCTGTGCAGACACATTGCTGCCCTTCACAGATCTGTGCAGAGGGTAAGTTAGATTAAACAATAGCACCAACAAAAATGATAACTTAGCAAGCATTAGGAAGGAACTGATCCAAAGGCTGGGGGAATCATGATGGGGGTGGGGTGGGGACTTGGTTTTTGCTTCATGGGTCAGGAGAGGCCTCTCTCCAGAGGGGACATGGAGATGGAGCCACGTGAGGAGTGGAAGGCTTGTCCTAAGCAGGAGGATCACCTGAGGCGGAAGGAGAGAAGTGAGGGAAGAGGCCAGTAGTACAAGATGAGGATGGAAGGCCAGGAGCAGCCCCGGGTGTCAGGAGGTCGAGGCCCTGACAAGGACTGGGTTTTATTGAAGTCCAAGAAAAAGCCACTGAACGATTTCAAGTGGGGAGACACAGATCTGATTTAAACTTTAAGAAAACCACTAGTTTTGAGGTAGAGAATTCATTGGGGAAAGGAAAGTGTAAGAGGGAGAGACTGATTAAGAAGCCCTGCCCCCTTAAAAGAGACACGTGCACCTGCATGTTCATTGCAGCACTATTCACAATAGCCAGGACATGGAAACAACCCAAATGTCCATCGACAGATGATTGGATTCGGAAGAGGTGGTATATATACACAATGGAATACTACTCAGCCATAAAAAAGAATGACATAATGCCATTTGCAGCAACATGGATGGAACTAGAGAATCTCATCCTGAGTGAAATGAGCCAGAAAGACAAAGACAAATACCATATGATATCACGTATAACTGGAATCTAATATCCAGCACAAATGAACATCTCCTCAGAAAAGAAAATCATGGACTTGGAGAAGAGACTTGTGGCTGCCTGATGGGAGGGGGAGGGAGTGGGAGGGATCGGGAGCTTGGGCTTATCAGACACAACTTAGAATAGATGTACAAGGAGATCCTGCTGAATGAATAGCATTGAGAACTTTGTCTAGATACTCATGTTGCAACAGAAGAAAGGGTGGGGGAAAAAATGTAATTGTAATGTATACATGTAAGGATAACCTGACCCCCTTGCTGTACAGTGGGAAAATAAAAAAAAAAAAAAGAAGCCCTGCCCTGTTTCAGGGGAGGGGACAGCCACCTGGGCTGGGCAGCGGCCTTGCAGACATATTTTGGGGAGGGGGGGCAGGGAGATGGAGGATGGAAGATGAGGAGGAGTCTAGGTTTGAGGTGAGATCATCTGGGAGAACAGCACTTTCATTTGTAGAGCTGGAGATGATGGAGTTGGAACAGGTTGGGAAAGAAAAATTAAGAGAGCTGCGGATGTGATTTGGTTATTTGCCCCATTCAAAAACGCTTCTTTTTTTTTTTGTCGTTCCTGGGGCTGTTCCCTCAGCATATGGAGGTTCCCACACTAGGGGTCCAATCGGAGCCAGAGCCACCGGCCTACGCCAGAGCCACAGCAACGCAGGATCCAAGCTGCGTCTGTGACCCACACCACAGCCACAGCAACTCCGGATGCTTAACCCACTGAGCAAGGCCAGGGATCAAACCCGCAACCTCATGGTTCCTAGACAGATTCGTTAACCACTGAGCCACGACGGGAACTCCTCAAAAATATTTCTGAGTTTCCATTGTGGATCAGTGGGTTAAGGACACAACATAGTCTCCAGGAGGATGCAGGTTCGATCCTTGGCCTTGCTCAGTAGGTTAAGGATCCAGCATTGCCATTACCTGTGGCACAGGTTGCAGATGTGGCTCAGGTCTGGTGTTGCTGTGGCTGTGGTATAGGCTGTGGTGTAACTCTGATTGGACCCCTAGCCTGGGAACTTCCATATGCTGCAGGTGTGGTCCTAAAAAGAAAAAAAGAGAGAGAAGAAAAAACAATTCCAAATTTTGGCTTAAAACAGCAACAGTTCTGCTGATCGACTGGGCAGAGCTGTATGTTTCCTTGGTTGCTGTTTTGTTTTGTTTTGTTTTTGCTTTTAAGGGTCGCATTTGTAGCATATGGAAGTTCCCAGGCTAGGGGTCGAATCGGAGTTACAGCTACCGGCCTACACCCCAGCAACGTAGGATCCGAGGCAAGTCTATGACCTACACCACAGCTCGCAGAAACGCCAGATCCCTGACCCACTGAGCAAGGCCAGGGATTGAACCCACATCCTCATGAATACTAGCCGGGTTCATTACAGATGAGCTACAATGGGAACTCCCTTGGTGGCTATTCTTATTGAGGTCTTTCATGTGGCTAGAGTCGGCAGGCAGCTGGGGCTGGGACCTCTAAGGTGGCTTTAGTCACATATCTGGTGCCTTGTGGGGACAGCTGGAGGTGCAGCTTGGCAGAGGCACCGGGGTGGCCAGGCCTCTCTCCTTTTCCACAAAGTCTCGGGGCCAGTCCACAGTTCCCCCCGGGGAAGGTAATTAGACCTCTCACATGGTAGCTCAGGGGTCACCGAAACACCAAGGCAGGCGCTGTCAACGTCACTGCTATATGCATTGTTGGTCAAAGCCACTCCCTCCTTCAGCCCAGATACAGTGAGGCAGGGCATGGCTCAGGGCCACTTTTGGGAACTGGCAATTAGGCACCTGAGTGCAGCTGTCTAGTTGGCCTTTGACTGTATGTCCGAGCTTGGGGCGAAGTCTGGTCGGAAGATATGAATTTGAGGTCAGTATGTAGCTGGTATTTCAAGTTATAAGGTAAGAATGAATGCAATTCCTTAGAGACCATGTGCAAAGGAAAGGGGCTCCAGGGGACACCATCATTTAGGAGCAGTGAACAGCTAAAGAAGTTCGAAGGAGTTATTCAAACATCCTGCAGTGGGTGTTGAGAAGGAAGGACCACTGGGAGGAGGAAAATATCAAGGCAGTGTAGTTAAAGTCTAAGAAAATCTTCAAGGAGCAGTGTACAGTTGACCCTGTGTCAAAGCAGGCAAACATGGGTAAAGATGAGACATAAGACTGGGTCCGTCCACACGGAGCCCTGGGCAGGGGTAGTCTTGGTGGAGAGGTGGATATGCACGCTGAATGAGGGGGAAGGTGGGAGTGCTGGACCAGAGGATGCACACTCACTGAATGTTGGGGAAGGAGGGAGTGCTGGACCAGAGGATGCACACTCAATGCTGGGGAAGGCGGGAATGCTGGACCAGAAGAGACAGCTGAGGAGACAATTCTTCCCGCAAGTTTGGCTGTCGCAGAGTCTAAAGATAGCATGTCCTCGGATATCCTTCCTGGAGGCAAGATGTCATGGAGCCTCTCACCTGCTCCCACTTCTCCCCTCTCACACTCTTCTTGTTTATTCTTTACACTCACTTGACACTTGGCAAATGATACCTTTCACTGTTATTTCTCTGGCCAGAGACTGGCCCTGTTCCTCGGTACTGCCTTAGCCACCGTCTGACCAAATGGACTTATGCTGGCAGCTTTCTCCAGGAGGAAGCCAGTAGATGGTCCTGAGTGCTGCCCTGGTCTGAAACGGTGGCTGCTTAGTCACAGTGGATGGAGGGGAAGAGAGGGAAGGGCTCAGGGACCTGCATCTTCCCCCAGTTGGATTATAAATATTTTATCACGGTGGATTTCTATTTTAATGAGCAGACCATTTCTTCAAACAAAATTTCACTCTGCAGCCCCATAACACAGCAGATGCAAGCCGGCTGCTCTGCTGAACTGCTGTGGTTGGTGGTGCTGGCCCTGAGCAGACCGCCTAGAGTCCTTCTGGACTCTTACTTAGCCGCCCCCTGCCCTCCATCACCTGACACCTCCCTGGGGGACCCCAGCATCTTGCAGAGAACCATTAAACACCCTCCCCTTGACAAAGAGGTGCATTCGTCCTCTTCTTCCTTTGTATTTTCTAGAGAGAGGAACACCTTACTGTACAATGACTTTCATTCCTTTCAAGAGTTTGAAACTTCTGTAATCAGGAAGGGCTTCTCCCCTCCGTCGGGGTGTGTGGACAGCAAAGTCTCAGAACACACCTTTCCTTGCTCTTATTTTCCTCCAAGTTTCCGTAGCTAACCTTTTTTTTTTTTTTTTTTTGCTTTTTAGGGTTGTACCTGTGGCACATGGAGGTTCCATATGAACCAGAGCTGCAGCTGCTAGCCATCGCCACAGCCACAGCAACTCTGGATCCGAGCCACGTCTGTGACCTATGCCACAGCTCACAGTAACGCCAGATCCTTAACCCACTGAGCAAGGCCGCGTCCTCATGGATGCTAGTTGGGTTCATAACTGCTGAGCCACAATGGGAACTCCGACAACTGCTTTTGTGTTCTGATGGACATGATAGTGTCTGCATCATAAAATCCTGGTGATGGATAATATCTGTCGTAACTGGGGATACCCCAGAAGAAATTAGGCATCTTTCAAAGTTAAAAATTCATATACACTAGAACCATAAAAACAGAACGAATCCTCTTATGAGGAGTAGAGAGGAATTAATTTCTATTTCCTTGGACCTCCTTTAATGGCCCCGTTAGAACCAGCTTTGAAACTCCTGGCAAGGAGAGAAATTCATTGACTTTTATCAAAATAAGTAAATCTATTTTTTCTCCTATCTAATAAAATATAGAACTTCATTCACAGAGGGAAATGCTAATTCTAGGCGAAGTTTACTTAAGGTAACTTAGGAAACAATTTCTTCAGCTTGGACTTGGCACAAGACATAAAAATATTTAACCTCAAAAAAATGAATCTTAAAAATGAATGATTCTGGAGTTCCCGTAGTGGCTCAGTTGTTTACGTATCTGACTAGGAACCATGAGGTTGGGGGTTTGATCCCCGGCCTTGCTCAGTGGGTTAAGGATCCGGCATTGCTGTGAGCTGTGGTGTAGGTCGCAGACACGGCTCAGATCCCACGTTGCTGTGGCTGTGGCATAGGCTGGTGGCTCCAGCTCTGATTCGACCCCTAGCCTGGGAACCTCCATACACCGCAACTGCGACCCTAAAAAAAATAAATAAATAAAAATAAAAAACAGGTTTATTGAGATATAATTTACATATGATGAAGTTTGCCCATTTAAAGTGTACCATTAAAGGATTTTTAGTAAATTTACAGAGCTGTTACAAGCATTACCACGGTCCAGTTTTAGAGCATTCTGACACTCCTGAAAGTCCCCCTCATGCCTTTTGCAGGCAATTTCTGCTTTTCCCCTTCCCTAACCCCAGGCAACCATTCATCTGCTTTCTGTCTCTAGAGATTTGCCTTTTCTGGATATTTCATATAGCCAGAATCATACAATATGTGGCCTTTTGTATCTGACGTCTTTCGCTTAGGAATGCTTTCAAGGTTCATTATGTTTCAGCATTTGTAAGTGCTTCGCTGTTTTCTTCCTCCCTCCTCCCTCCCTCCCTCCCTCCCTCCTTCCCTCCCTCCCCCACCCCCCCTCTTTCTTTCTTTCTTTCTTTCTTTCTTTTTTTTTTGTCTTTTTGTTGTTGTTGCTATTTCTTGGGCCGCTCCCGCGGCATATGGAGGTTCCCAGGCTAGGGGTTGAATTGGAGCTGTAGCCACCGGCCTACGCCAGAGCCACAGCAACGCAGGATCCGAGCTGCGTCTGCCACCTACACCACAGCTCACGGCAACGCCGGATCGTTAACCCACTGAGCAAGGGCAGGGACCGAACCCGCAACCTCATGGTTCCTAGTCGGATTCGTTAACCACTGCGCCACGACGGGAACTCCTCTTTCTTTCTTATCATTGCTTTATGTTGCTGAATGGTATTCCATAGCGCGGCCACACCCCATTTTGCTCACCTATTCACCTGTTGATGGACATTTGGGTTGTTTCCATTTGGGGCTCTGGAGAGTCATGCTGGTGAGTTGGGTTGATATTTATAGTTTCTACTTCATGGTTCATTTATTTATCTCTAGCTGCCTTCCTCACTGCAGGCTGTTAGAAAATCCAAGTGCTGGTGGCTAAACTGGAAATACCAGCACTCAGTCTCATCCTCTCTCTTTTGATCCTGGACTCATGATTTCCATTCTCCCTGAAGATGTTTTATGTGTGGGCAAAACTTGAAAAGAGAACAGTAGAGTTCAGTGCCATCGGTCAGGCCATTACAGCAGACATGTTGGTTACAATGAAATTTTTTTCCTTACCTGGAGGAAAAAAAAAAAAAAAAAATATATATATATATATATATGTATATATTTAATTGTGGTAAAATACACATAACATAGAGTTTACTATCTTAGCCATTTTTAAGTGAGCTGTTCCATGGCATTTAAGGTCGTTGTGCAGTCATTTTCCAGGACATTTTCATCTTGCGAAACTGAAACTGTCCCCATTAAACACTAACTCCCCAGTCCCCCTTCCCCTTCTAACCACCGTTCTACTTTCTGACTCTATGACTTCGCTTATCTACGCTGGGTACCTCATGTAAATGAAAGTAGATAGGATTTGCCTGTTTGTGTTTGGCTTATTTCCCTTAACAGAATGTCCTCAAGCTTCACCCATGTTGTGGCAGGTGTCAGAATTTCCTCCCTTTTTAAGGCTGAATGATATTGCACTGTGTCGACAGACCACATATGCTTTATCCTTTCATCTGCTCAGTGGACACTTGGGTGGTTTCCACCCTTTGGATGTTATGAATAATGCCGTGAACATAAGGGCCCCAATATCTCTTTGTGAGCCTCTTTTTGGTTCATTTGTGTATATACCCCTATGTGGAATTGTCAGGTCATGGGGTAATTCAATTTTTAATTTTTTGAGGAATCGGGCTAGGGTGGATTTTAAGTGAGACTTCATTTCTTTTTCTTTCTTTTTTTTTTTTTGTCTTTTTTCATTTCTAGGGCTGCTTCTGTGGCACATGGAGGTTCCCAGGCTAGGGGTTGAATCGGAGCTGTAGTCGCCGGCTTACACCACAGCCACAGCAATGCTGGATCCTTGACCCACTGAGCAAGGGCAGGGATCGAACCCGCAACCTCATGGTTCCTGGTTGGATTCGTTATCCACTGAGCCACGACAGGAACGCCTGAATCTTCATTTCTGACTGTATTTTTCTTCTTGCTGTGTTTCCCTCCTACAGGTTATGTTCATTAGTCAAAATATCCAAATTTAATATTTAGAGGGACAAGGAATATTTTGATGGTTATTCTTTGCACTGAATAGAAATTTTGGCAGAAATGACAGGTGCAATAAGAACTCAGGGCGTATTGACATTTTTTTATTTCGCAACAGGAATGCATTACGAAATTTCCATCTTTGGGGATGAAGACAACAGAGGTTTTCATTGATTGCTCACTGATGTCTGCTGGATGCGTAACACCCAGGGAGATAGCCACCTGTGGGTGCTGGCCTCGGTGGCTCTGGGAGTGTTCTGGGTTCTCAGGTTCAAAATGCAGGGTGCATACTGGGTACCTCAGTGCGAGTTCCTCCGCTACCTGAAAGTAGAGTGTTCCCATGAGAATGTGAATAAGCCAAAAAGGCCTCAAAAAGCAAAGAAGTCATTACCTTAGGACCCATTTTGCTAACACATGCACAAAATCAACCGAGAGAAAGCACAGATGCTCGCAGACACAGTTCAAGGCTACAGAGGCTTGATGCCGAGATGCTGAGTGTGGTTCCTGGGGAAGGAGTTGGCGATGCCACTCTTGCTCTTCAGGGTGTGTGATGCCTCTGTAATGGTTTCTGTAAAACAAACTGAACACTATTTCCTATGTTCACATTTTGCCTTTTTCCATAAAAGCAAAAATCCTCTGCAGATTTCTTTGGGTTAGGCAAAACAGGTGCGAACTATGAAAACAGATACCCCTTTCTTAAAAGCAATGTGGCGCAAAAGACACTTTGGACAATTGAGAGACACCTGTATTTGATCGTGGAGGTTCCAATAATAGGACTTGGGTTTATGTCAGAAACACTTCCTGGAGGTCGAAATTTGGTAGGATCCAGATTTCATCCTCTGAAACTGAGTCCAGGGTTGGGACAGGGGGCAGCTACAAGATGGCTAAATCTCAGGCAGGGACCATGAGCTGATGAGAAGGGTTTTCTGAAATGTTCCTAGAAAGGAGGCAGCAGCAGCTGGTAACGTCCCTTTCTGCTTTGGTCTCAGGATGGAACCAAGAAGACACACCCCGTAGAAGGGCTGGAGCTGCTGAAGATGGGGTGACCAGCTGTCCATGGCCCTGCGGCACGTGCAGAGGTGGCCACCTGGCAGCAAGGCCAGAGCCTGGCCATGGCATGCGGCCTCCATCTGGGGCTTTGCATGCCCAGGGCTCGCAGGGAGCAAAGGCCACTTGCGCTGTTCAAGGAGCAGGCCAGCGTCGCGTGCGGTTGACAGCCTCTCTCCAGGGTTGCTGTGAGGGTCAAGTGAAGTTAGGTGTGTCAAGTATTTGGGAAGGTGCCAGGGACACAGCATCCTTTCCAGAGACAGAACAGGCATGACTCCTCTCTGAGAGCATCTGGGAAACTGAGCCCGGTAGGGGCTGGGTGGGAGCAGCAGGGGCGCTGGACAGCCTTCCCAAGAACCACTTGACCTCTCCAATCTGGTCACGGGCAATTCGGATCCCTTCAGTTGGTCCAGGAGCACCAGCCCTGGCGGGGGTCAGAAGGGGTGACGGGACAGCAGCAGGTGTTGTTTTGAGCAGGTTCCATCTCTCTGTGGCTGGTGGGATGGAGGGCAGCCAGGTTCAAGTGTGTGTCGCTACGTGTCATGCATATATTTCCCCGCGCTGTACCTGTGTGCTAGTGTGTGTACTTGTGTGTACAGTGTATGCACTCGTGTGTGTGTGTATGTTTGCGTGCGCACATATAAGTGTGTCTCCATCAGGGCTGGCTGGGGTGGAGGGGTGGTGAGCAGAAGTGACAGGCTCACCAAGTCCCTGGACAGAGCAGATCATTGTTCTCTTGGTGGGGCCTCGGGGAGACGGTGGGCTCCCAGCATCGCCCAGGCAGAGCACAGGGAGCACGGCCTGTGGCTGTCAGGCTCTGGGTGGGAGCTGGGAGCTGCAGCCTGGGGAGGGCTGGTGTGCAGAACCAGGCTTTGCCCTCCACTTTCACTGCTGGGGTGGGAGGAATAGGGAGCAGGGCCTGAGGGGGACAGGAGGGGTGGGGGGTCAGGTCCCCTCCATGGAGCTCTCGCAGACAGCTCTGCCCTGGGGGTGGCCCCTGAGGGAAGGAGCCTGGATTCGACACCCTGAAGCCTCCGGCCTCCTCCAGGGGAGGCCGAGCTGAGGATCGTGCCCTTCACTCTGGAAAACAAATGAATGCAAAGGATCATCAGAGCCTTGAGAACTGTTTGTTCAAATAGCCCAAACCCCCTCCCCCTAAATTCACCCACAGGCAACTTCACTGCACAAACAGTTTCAGAGAGCAGAAAAGAAAATCTCATTCAAAAGCAAAGAACCTTGCCTAACTCTGAAGCCAGGGATCCTGGCGCACCTCATTTCCACTGGCAAGGGGCACATAAGAGGCACTGTCAGGGACCTGAGCCGTGGGAGTCAAGGGAACCTGCTGGTGTTAAGGAGTCTTTTTTTTTTTGCTTTTTAGGGCCGCACCTTATGGAAGTTCCCAGGCTAGGGCTCGAATTGGAGCTGCAGCTGCTGGCCTATGCCATAGCCACAGCAATTTGGGATCCGAGGTGCGTCTGCGACCTACACCATAGCTCACGACAAGGCTGGATCCTTAACCCACTGAACGAGGCGAGGGATCGAACCTGCCCCCTCATGGATCCTAGTCAGGTTTGTTAACCGCTGAGCCAGGACGGGAACTCCTGTTGGAGTCCTTTAAAAGACACTCAAAATGAATGCTCATAATTTCACCTCCCAGGTAACTTGCGTTGGAATAAAACATAATCCAGGTGCAAGGTTAGAAAACTCTGGCAGAGCTGGTTATGACAAGTGGGCACTTCCCTGCTTCCACCACATCCTCCTCCCAAGGGCACTGCCCTCCATCCCTTTCTTGTCATTGCTACGGGGGTGGGGTGGGGGGGAACTCCTTTCACTCCAGTTGCCCACTGTCACTCTCGCCTCCTTAGGCCATTTCTTTCTCCTACCTGCTTCCACTCTCCTGACGTCTCCCCTCCATGCTCCCTGGAGCCACCGTCTCAGTCTCCTTTGCAGGAATTCCTTCATCCCACCTGCACATCTATGTCCTAAAAGGAGGAGGAGGGGTCTCTTCCTCTATACCTGGAGGAGATCCAGTCCTGCTCAGCCCTAAGGAGAGGGGGTGGGTTCTGGGTCCAGCACTCCAGTCTGCAGCTCAGTGCCCTGTCCCAGAAGAAACCTGTAGCCTCCTCTAGGCCCTTGGCCACCTGCCCATGTCCCTCTGCCTAGCAAGATGGCACACACAGCTCAAGTGAGGTCACGTGGCTCCTGGGCCAAGACTCAAGGGGCCTTGGCAATATGCATCTTTGCTTTCTGGGTGCAGGCCTGGTGGCCGGGGAGGCGGCCTGGAGGAGAACTGAGGTAAGCCACCTGAGGTTGAGAAGCAAAGCCCAGGGTGTGGGTGAGGCCACCCGGGTTCTCCAGCTTCAGCTGAGTGGCCCTGGCTGACCCCACGTGAAGCAGGGATGGTCCCGCACCACAGCTCCAGCAGCTACATTTAGGGTGTCTTGTTACACAGCAACGAAGGAAACGGCAGCACTCAGAGCCCCTACTCAAGCATTAGGAACCTGGCCGCACAAGCTTCAGCCATGTGTATAAGCCGCCCATTGTACACGTAGAAAACAGGTGCACGGGCCCCTGGCCCCTGCAAAAGGGGGCATCTGGCTCTAATAGTGACAACCTCAGCCATGAGTTAGTTTGTCTGTCTCTGCTCTTTGAAGTGATCAAGGACAAGTTCTGAGAAGTGAAACATCTCAAAAATACGGTGTTCACGCTTCACTTTTGAGTGAACCCAACTAGTATCCATGAGGATGAGGGTTCAATCCCTGGCCTCGCCAAGTGGGTTAATGATCTGGTAATGCAGTGAGCTACAGTGTAGGTTGCAGACATGGCTCGGATCTCGAGTTGCTGTGGCTGTGGCATGGGCCGGCAGCTGCAGCGCCAATTTGACTGTTGCCTAGGAACTTCCATATACCAGAGGCGTGGCCCTGAAAAAAAAAAAAAAATGACACAGGTGGATAGAGCTGATGGTTCCTAAATCTCAGCTGGGTTCTGCTTCTGATGTCATGGGTATAAGACGGCCTGGGTTGAGTAGCCGTGGGTGTGCCGCAACTTTTATTGGGTGAGAAAATGTAGCTGTGCAGGGCTCTGTCCTGTTGGGCAGGGGAGGCGCTGGAAAGACTTCCTCAAGCCTTTCACTTTGTGGCAGCCCCACCTGCGGGGTCGAGGAGAACACGGACGCAGCCCAGACTGGGGCTTGATGACAAAGATAAATAAGATTTCAAGATCCCATTTCTGAAACCAGTCATTCTGTTGGCTTGTGATTGCTAGTTTGCCAGAGGTGTGAGTGACTTTGGGGAAGGGGCTTCCGAGGATGGATGGTGTCCTTGGGTACACGGCCCGAGGAAGATTCCGTACCCACAACCCACTGGGATCCTGCTGTCTGGGAGTGACTCCGTCAGAACCAAGGGACCAATGCCGAGCCACGCTTGCTTTGGAAGGAAGGTAGTTGCTGTAAGGAAGGAAACGTGTGGCTTCCTTCCCATCTTCAGGGCATCCTGCAGTCCAGGTCCTGGAACCTGCTCTTGCATTCCCTCTAGCTCTCAGAGATCACATCCCCTGCCACACTGCCCAGGCCTGCGTCCTTCCTCAAGAGGCTCCTTCCCCCTGATGCTCTGACGCTTTCCCATTGGCTGGCCCTCCCCTCCCATGAGGAAACCTCTTGTTGTGGGACTTGCCTCTGCTCCAAGGCCCCCCCCCAGCTGCATAGCACCCACAAAAAGAGAGCATACAGGTTCTTGGCGGTGGGGTGGGGGCTCACTCAGTGTCTGAATTCTCACAAACAGAACCCACCCAGTCCAAGCTGTTTGCCGGGGGCGGGGGGTGGGGGGAGAAGGGACGGAGCTGGTCTGCAGAAGAGCAGCCCTGAAATGATCTGGGGAAGAGGCTGGGAGCCTGAGCTCTGGCTTCAAATCCTGGTTCTTCTTAACCTTTTCCACTTGGTCTGGTCACGGGCATTATAAGAACACTAGTAGAGCCTTCTGATACATGGGTTCTCCGAGGTAAAGCAAGCTTCCCAGGGCCTGGCACTGAAGAGGTTCCTATTCTGCGGAAGGGGCCAGGGATTGCTATGTTTGTGATCTGGTCCACAGACTAGGGCACCTTCCAGGGGCTGGCCACCTCTCCAGGACACAGTCCGTTCCTGAGTCCTGGCTGATTCAGGCTCTCTTGAGAAGCTGCTCAGTGTAAGAAGCTGCTCTGTTGAAAACTGGCTTCTCCATCAATAAACTAGTGCCACGTGGATAGCAGAGGACGTGCGGCCCAGCCAGGCAGCATCTCTGCAGGCAGGAAGGGCGGATGTATGGACCCTGTGCTCACATCCCCCCAAGCCCGCACCACAGAACTTACCTGGAATCACATCTGCATTCAAAAGCCACTTTTGTGGAGCTAAATATTTCTGTTAACATAAAGGAGCTCCCATTCTGGCACAGAAGAAAGGAATCTGACTAGGAACCATGAGGTTGCGGGTTTGATCCCTGGCCCCGCTCAGTGGGTTAAGGATCTGGCATTGATATGAGCTGTGGCGTAGGTCGCAGATGCGGCTCGGATCTGGCATTGCTGTGGCTGTGGTATAGACTGGCAGCCGTTGTTCCGATTAGATGCCTAGCCTGGGAAGCTCCATTTGCCGTGGGTGTGACTCCCAAAAAGAAAAAAAAAAAAAAAGAAAGAAAAAAAAGCCCCTTCTGCGAGGGAACTGAATCAGATTCAAGCCCCAGTCTTCCTCCTCTTCTTCTTCAGGCTCTATGAATGTGAATCAGACCACCAGAAAAGCTAGGAAAAATTACAAGTGCAAAGTTGTGGTTTTGGACAACTGAGGTACTGGCCATGGATTTGACCACTTGCAGAGGAGGGCCCCTTGGCCAGGCCGGGCTCTGTACGCAGACAGTCAAGCTGCAGTTGTGTTTTCAAGGTTAGAATCAACCTGTGGACGGTGTGTGGAAGGCCTCCTCTGGTTTCCTGCAGGACAGGCTGTCATCGGTCGAGACAGACCGCAGGAGAGGTGGCAGAGGCAGCAGCCGAAGGCCTGGCAAGCAGTCAGGGCCGACTCCGCATTTCACAGGGTAAGAGAAGAAAGACCAAGACAGAGATATTTAAGCCTACTATTTGCTTTAAAAACCACGAAGCCTGGCGTTCCCATTGCAGCGCAGCGGAAATGAATCGGACTGGTATCCATGAAGACACAAGTTCCATCTCTGGCCTCGCTCAGTGGGTTAAGGATCTGGTGTTGCCATGAGCTGTGGTGTAGGTTGCAGACACAGCTCAGATCTGCTGTGGCCGTGGCCTAGGCCAGCGGCTACAGCTTTGATTGGACCCCTAGCCTGGGAACCTCCATGTGCTGCGGGTGTGGCCCTAAAAAGACGAAAAAAAAAAAATCATGAAGCCCATTCATACTTAAGGATAAACGTCATGAGCTAAATGGTCATTATTCAGAGTCACAGCATAACTGAAAACGTATGTCTTATTGTATATATGCTGTATTCAGTGACTAATGAATAAACATACTCAGTAAGTAAATAACTAATGTAAAATACTATTAATAATAACAGAGTGCTTGCAGGCCACCCTGTGCAGGCAGGTGTTCAGTGATTTTGCACTCCCTCACCCCTTCTTGCTGGTCTCCCTGGATGTGTTCTTGGCTGCAGGCGTTGGCTGCACCTAGAATGTTCCTCTCCTCATCTTTGTGTGCCTGACTTCTTCCTGGTGTTCAGCTCTCAGCCAGGTCTCAACCATTCTCTTATTTTTATTTTTTATTATTTGTCATTTTTTTGCTTTTTAGGGCTGCACCCAAGGCATATGGAAATTCCCAGGCTAGGGGTTGTATTAGATCTGTAGCCGCCATCTACACCACAGCCACAGCAACGTGAGATCTGAGCTGAGTCTGTGACCTACACCACAGCTCACGGTAACACCGGATACCCAACCCACTGAGCGAAGCCAGGAATTGAACCCACATCCTCATGATATCAGTCGGATTCATTTCTGCTGTACCACAACGGGAACTCCAACCATCTCTCAGTTTAAAATGTCGCTCATCACCTATAGCAGGTTGAAGTTTCTTGTCAATCACTCCGCCGCCTGCTCTCATGCCCTCTGGGACCTAGGCTGCTCCACGAACGTAGGGATCTACCTGTGTCTTCACTTCTGTGGCTCCAGATCCGGGGATGGTGCCTGGCGCCACCTCAGATACTCTAAGATCTTTCCTGTGGCTCCATTCATGATCCTTCTCTGACCTTGCCTTTCTTGGCTCCCCTCCTAGGCTGTGTTTGGCTGCCTATCGTGGCTCCTCTCCAAGCCTGCCAGCCTGGGGTGGTCTTACCAGACTGCTCTCCCCTTTAACTAATTAGCACTTCATCAGCCTGACGGTTTCTGCACAGATACCACCGCTTCTGATCCAGGCAGGGCTGGTCGCATCCTGGAATGTCACACCCGGGACTCGGGGACACCAGAGTAGATGCGCAGGTCCCTTCCTCTCTGCTCCTGGGCCGGGCAGTGCCTGGCTGGGTGCTGCAGGGCGCACTGGATTGGCTCTTAGGACCAGCTCACCAACCCTGTTATTAACCTGTTTTTATAGGGCAAGTGAGCAGCTTTGCCAGGAACTTGAAAAGAGCTGAGTTTCCCTACCCAGTGTTCTGAACATAGGAGCTATTTTCCTGGAGGAGATTGAGGGCACCGAGGTGAAGGCAGGTGGGGGGGGTGGTTAGCCAGAGCCTTGTCTCCAGGCACCTTGGAGAGGGTTCCTGGTGTAACTTATGGGGTGACCTACTTGATGATGCCCTTCTTTTAGCGATAATCGCAGTGCATGAAGAAAATTGGGTGTTCGCTTGTTTTTCCAACTAATCTGAAAGATTTTTTTTTTTAATGCTTTTTAGGGCCACACCGGTGGCATATGGAAGTTCCCAGGCTAGATCTCAAATAGGAGTAGCACACAGCAACACCTACACCACAGCCACAGCAACACAGATCAGAACTGTGTCTGTGACCCACACCACAGCTCACAGAAATGCTGGACCCTTAACCCACTGAGCAAGGCCAGGGATCAAACCCGCGTCCTCAGGGATACTAGTTGGGTTCATTACTACTGAGCCACAATGGGAACTCCTAGTCTGAAAGATATTGAGGGCAAGGACTCAGTCTTACTGACCATCAGCCCCCAACGGAGCTTAGGTCTTTTCGTCCTCTGAATGAGTCTATGACTGAGTGACATGCCCTCCAAAGTGACACGGGAAGGAGCTGCCCATCCAGCTTCCTGAACAAGCCCTCTGATCCACATGTGCTGACCGGCCGAGCCTGTGAAGGACGATGCCACGGGGGTCTGGAAAGCTTGCTCAGAGCCAGTGGAGAAAACCTCCAAGCAGAATCCTGAGAGTCTTCAGTATTATCGGGGTGAAGAATCACACTACTTTCACCTCTTTCGTCCCACTCATATGTGAGTGTGGGAGTGTGTCTGTGTGTGTGTGTGTGAAAGATTCCACACTGGCTCTGGTCAAGATCATGGATGATGCTGGCATCATTGGAACTCAAGGCGAAACCAGATCAGGTGATTAACCCCAGTCTCCAAAGGCATCAAGATTATCTAAAACTTTGGCCTAGGGAACGCAACATCTCCCTCTTGATTGAGTTTAAAATTTTTTTTCGGTATTTTTAAAAATGTTATTAGAGTATAGTTGATTTACGGTGTTGTGTTAATTTCTGCTGTATAGCAAAGTGACCCAAGCATTCATATATATATACATTCTTTTTCTCATACTATCATCCATCATGGCCTATCCCAAGAGACCGACCATGGTTCCCTGTGCTGCACAGTTGGACCTCATTACTTATCCATTCTAAATATAAGAATTTGCATTGAGCAACCCCAAATTCTTGTCCATCCCATTCCCTTCTCCCTCCCCCTGGCAACCATAAGTGCCATTTGCCATGGATGCAACTGGAGATTCTCAGATTAAGTGCAGTATGTCAGAAAGAGAAAGACAAATACCGTATGATATCGTGTGAAATTTAAAATACAGCACAAATGAATCTACCTACAAAACAGAGGCAGATTCAAGGACATGGAGAGTAAATGTTTTTTTTTTTTTTTGATATCCTGCATTTTAGGGGAGCACGTTCTGCCTTGTGAGATGTTTGGTGGACGAGTGGGAAAGCCATGGCAACGGGGGAGCTGTTTACTTGAGAGCAGCCACAGCAGGATCCCGAATAGTCCCCACTTGTCATAAAATCTGCAGCCAGCCCTGCTCCCCTTCCTGCTGGGCAGAGCAGAGCAACACACCCTGAAGGAATCAGAAAGGGTCGCTCTGACCTCATAGGTTCTCTTTCGACCCTGCTGTCAGCCTGAGACTCCCTAAGCTGCTAATAGCCGATTCAAGGCAACTTCTGGTGAAAGATGGAACACAGATCCGCAGCAGCCCTGGAAGCTAAATGGTGAGGGGACCAGGGTTTTTCTCAGCTGGGGCAGGGTGTCTGTGGGAAAGGACCCCAGCTGACTTGGCCAAGACGCAGGACTTAAAACTCGGTGTTTAACTTTGTTCTCTATTGAGAAACAAAATGAACTAGATATCCTTCGAATTGTGTTTCGTGGGAAAAAAAGGCTAAGCTAACAGCAGTGAATTAGACTTCTAATGAATTTTTGGAAAAGCATGTAACTGCTGCATGCACTCAATTACTTTTGAACCGAAAATTCGGTACACTTTCTAGAAATAAATTCAGTGTTCTTCAGTCTTAGATGAGGCTGTTCTCTTGGGCTAGGGCTTTTCTCTTTACTTGTCAGAATGGCTTCCCACTGGAAATAGGCTGATTTCCACGATGTGGATCTAAACCCAGGCCTCCCAGAACCGCCTTACAGCCACTACTTTTCCTGGGAAAGATATGTGTTATTCATGACAAAAATGTGGGTGAGATCATCTTGCTGACTAAGAAGTCGCCCATATTTGAAGGACTCTAACTGGAGGGTCATGACTCAAAGTACTGCTCCGTGTGATTTATTAAATGTCTAGGAGTTCCTGTCGTGGCTCAGCAGAAACACATCCGACAAGGAACAATGGCCTCGCTCAGTGGGTTAAGGATGTGGCGTTGCCATGAGCTGTGGCAGAGGTCACAGATACGTCTCAGATCCTGCATGGCTGTGGCTGTGGTGTGGGCTGGCAGCTGCAGCTCTGATTCGACCCCCTAGCCTGGGAACCTCCATATGCCATGGGTAAGGCCTGAAAAAGCAAAAAGCAAAAAAAAAAAAAAAAAATCTAAATATCTACTGCAGACACATCTGGGGGATATCAGAGCAGATCACCACCGGCCTTCAAGGGTATCTGCCTGGTCACATGCGTGCACACTTCCTACTGGATTGGAGAGAGTGGTTCGGCCAGGAAACTTCGCTTAGTGTGAGATATTTGAGAGGAGAATTGACCAGGAACAACTCACCCCACCAAATTGTTGGCGATTAGTCTTGCTTCATCTAGGTGTCTGTGAAAAACACCCCACAGGAAGACTGGCAGAGTCTTTCAACAGCACAGGAAATCTCTCTTGGCACAAGAGTTCGACAACTTGCATCTTCTTTAAATTAGCTTTGTTTGGGAAAGGAGACCTGCAGAAAGAAATGACTCATCTCTTAGTCTAACCACAGAGAATGGCGATGATCCTTCTTTTCTCCCTTTTTCTTCATTTTTGGTGATGCCCGTGGCGTGCGGAAGTTCCCGGGGCCAGGGATCAAATCTGCGCCACTGCAGTGCCAACGCCGGACACTTAACTTCCGGGGCCACCAGGGAAATTCCAAACATCCTTTTCTTTTGCCTCCTGTGCAGAGCTTTCCCACAGCATGGCCATCAGGAATCCAAAGCGGAGTGTGGCGTCCAGCCTGGAGTAGGTACACATGTGCTTCCTATTTTCAAACAATTGTCAACTGGCTAAAGCCTCTCTCCCTAATCATGAAAGAACCCTGGAAGCCAGCCCTTCGCACTCCCTTGGGATGTTTCTGGTCCAAGTCTTCCATTTACAGTGGGGAAAGTGACCTTGAGAGGTTGACATATATATTTGCTGAATCGCGAGAGGGAAACGAGAAATTGATCCTGTTGAGAAGGAGACACTGAAGTGTCACTGCTTTTGCAAAATCCAAGAGTAACTTTATTTATCCTAAAAGGAACTTGTCTTTAGTTGGTCAAAGCCCTGTGAACTCAAGGATTACTTTCTGGAATCTAGTTAATGTCTAGATTTCTGCAGTTCGGGTCCTCCCCTTAAAGAGCATGAAGAGGTAATGTTATTCCCCACAAGAGGGTGGAGGTGACTGTGCCCTGTCCTCAAGTCTGCCTTGCTTGAGGAGCACCTAACTTCATAAGGTGCTTTGGGCTTGAACCGAATGGGAAGCCATCAGAAACCAGTGAAAGACCCCGAGTAGGGTTTTTTCCAGGGACTACTGGGAGGCAGCCCAACTCAAACTGGCTTCAAAGGGAAATGGGGGAGTTCCCACTGTGGCTCAGTGGTTAATGAACTCAACTAGTAACCATGAGGTTGCAGGTTCCATCCCTGGCCTTGCTCAGTGGGTCAAGGATCCAGCGTTACCATGAGCTGTGGTGCAGGTCGCAGACAAGCTCGGATCCAGTGTTGCTGTGGCTGTAGGCCGGCAGCTACAGTTCTGATTGGACCCCTAGCCTGGGAACCTCCATCTGCTGTGGGTGTGGCTCTAAAAAGACAAAAGATAAAAAAAAAAGAAAGAAAAGAAATGGGGTGTGGCTTCTCCCTTACCCCCCCGCTCCCCCCATTTTCCTGGACAATGTTAGCACCAAACAGCCCAGGGTTGGGAATGCAGCCACAGCTGGTCTGGATGCTAGCCTTCCCTCCTGATAAGCAAGATCTGATTCACTGCAGAAAAGATAAAGTGTTTCTTTCATGTCAATAGACTCAGTGATTTATTTGAGTTTTTCATCCAGTGAATGCATTAAAATGCATCCTACAGCCAAACTGGAAATTGTCAGCGGACTGGAAATCACCTAAAATCTCTAGAAGGAGGGCAGGGGAGGAAGAGGGTCCACCCTACATCCGGGCTTGCCTTCTTTCCCAGGGACAGAGCCTGGAGTTAGCCCACATGGCCAGAGGCCACTGAGGCTCATTTCCGAGATGACCTTGCTGCTGGTGGGCCTGTGAGAAGGAGCATTCTGTGAAAGGTATGCTCCTTAGCTTCTCCCTTCCCTCCACCCTCCTGCCTGGAGAATAGCTCTGTGGCCTGGCACTGCAGCAGCCCCCATGGGACATGAGGCCAGGAGAGTAGCTTCAGGAAAGTGAAGCACAAGTCTGGGACCCTGATGGCCCTTCAAAGGCCCGTGCAAAGGATAGTCCAGGGCCGTCTTTTAGACCAGCTCGAGTGGGATTGGAACACTCCTCCGGATCATGGAGCCGAGCCATGACCAGTATCATGTGACTGCAAATATGTCTGGGTCCAAACAAAATACATAACCCCTGCCTAGCTCCCAGAGAGGCAGCTTGCTAACTCATGATTTTGCCTGCCATCTGAGCATGGTGGTCCAAGAAAAGAGAAAATCGCAGTTTCTGTGACAATCACAGATGGGCCAGGGGGCTTTTGAAGCTGTTGAGCCCAGCGCTCCTTGGAGATAAGTAGACATAAGATCTCTCATCCCCCATTTTAAAGGGTGTATCAGTGCAGCGTAAAGAGACGGGCTTCTTTCCATGAGTGTGGTCAGCAGTTTTCCCAGAGCTGGGCTTGCCTTTCTCAGAGACGCCAGGACGGAGCCCATCAAGACATGCAATTTATAACGATTTATAAAGCATTGTTCTCTGTCCCCAAAGGATGCTGCTGTCTTTTCTGCATTTGCCCTCTCCCTTCCCCGCCTCCTCACTGTCTTGCTTGGCAAACTTCCTCTAATCTTACCACGATCTCCCCAGGTCTTAGTTGCGCTTCACAATGACCTTGGCACCAAGGCCCTCCCCTTGGCTGCCTCCCAGACATGCTGTGAAGAGCTGTGGTCAGCGAGAGGCCCTGGTCCTTTCCCTCCAGCTCCGTGGCCATGTGCATAAACCAGGACTTTGTATCATTCATCTTGTAAATTGAAACTCCCTTTGGTTAAAATGCACAGGCTCCAAGCCTCCCTAAACAAGGCATTCTTTCTGATCCTTTGAAAGAACAGGTGAGTCGCCTTGATCTCTAACTCTTGTATCATTCCAGAACTTCTTTGATCCTCAAAGCAGCTTGCAGGCCCGCCCGTTGGGGGCTGGAGGGCAGATACTGGGCCTCTGACACCTTCCCAGGGACAGCTGGGCCTCTAAAGGAGAAGGGCCAGTTCAAGTTCAAGCTGTAGGTTATGGCGACGATGTCAGCAGGGCTACAGTACTTGATAAAATATGATTGGAGTAATAGACATCATCACAGCAAGCATGTGGCGAGTTCTGTACTCCAGCCCTTGTGACTGTGCCAGGCCTAGCCGGCAGTCTCCTGAACGGGGACATCCACTGTGGCCAGGAGATGCATTTCCGGTAGCAAAAGTTTTCTCCCTCCTCCTCTTCCTCCTCCTCCTCCGTCTCTCCTCTTCTTGGGAGAGGAATGGATTAACACTTCAAAGTTGAGCCCTTAGGAAGGGCCAGCATTCCGGGGGAAGACCTGTTTGTTTTGCGGATGGCTCAGAACCCAAAGCATGCACCTCCCTCTGACTTCTTGAGCTCAGAGTGAAAGTGGGCATGGTGGAGGTAAGATGCGATGTCTTGGATGCAGAGGAGAGGGGAGGCTGGAGGGAGGAAGGGCTCCCACATGCTCAGTGGAGGAAAAATTGTCAACTGATGATATGATGGGAAAAAAAAAAAAAAAAAAGCCAGGTTGGTCTCAGGCCTTGGGCTTTGTGTGCACGAGAGAGCCTGATTCCTGGTGATGAGTTCCTAGGATCAGTTTCCCTGATTGCATCCTTAGAATAAGGGGTGGCAGATTTTCACTAACGGTTCTGGGAAGACCAAGGAAAGAGTTATGGGACATCAGTAACAAATTTTCTTTCTTTTCTTTCTTTCTGTCTTTCTTTCTTCTTCTTGATTCTTCTTTATTCTTTCTTCTTTCGTGATGGCTGGCTGTCTGTTCTGTCGTGCTGTCGTTCGGGCTTGCTTGCATTTCGTTCTTTCTGTCTGCGTGAATTCAGGATTCTTCGGTAGGTCCGTCAGGGTAGAAGAGGGGCGGCGGAGGAACGGAGGGGGAGGGAGGAAGAGGAGGGAGGGAGAGGCGGAGGGAGAGGAGGCAGGAGGAGAGGGAGGAGCGATGAACGGACGGAGGGAAGGGCAGGAGGGGATGGGGGGATGGCAGGGAGGGGGGCGTAGAAGAGGGGGGGAGGGAGGGGGGGAGGCGGGCGGGAGGGAGGGAGGGCGGGCGGGAGGGAGGGAGGGCGGGGGAGGGTCGAGGCGAGAGGAGGGAGGGAGAGAGGGAGAGCGGGAGGAGAGGAGAGAGGGGAGCGGAGAGAGGCGAGGAAGGAAGGAAGGAAGGAAGGAAGGAGGATGAGGAAGGTTGGAAAGGCGAGGAAGTGATGAATGGAGGGAGGACGGGCGGGCGGGACGGGAGGTGGCGGGTAGGGGGGAGAGGCCTATATGCAGTGCAATTGATACGGCCTTCTCAATTCCTTCTTCTTTCTTGTCATCTATCTTCTCTCTTTCTTTCTTTCTGTCTTTCCTTCCTTCCTTCCTTCTTTTTAGGGCCGCACCTGTGGCATATGGAGATTCCCAGGCTAGGGGGTCGAATCGGAGCTATAGCTGCCGGCCTACACCACAGCCACAGCAACGCTAGATCCGAGCTGTGTCTGTGACCTACACCCACTGAGCAATGCCAGGATCAAACACCCCTCCTCATGAATACTAGTTGGATTCCTTTCCATTGCACCAAAACAGGAACCCCCAGTATCAAATTTCTTAAAGAAAGCTGTTAAGTACCTCTATTTCTTGGAGTTCCCATTGTGACTCAGCAGGTTAAGAACCTGACATAGTGTCCGTGAGGATACGTGTTCTATCTCTTGCTTCACTCAGTGGGTTAAGGATCTGGCATTGCCGAAAGCTGCATCATGGGTCTCAGATGCATCTGAGATCCAGCGCTGCCCTGACTGTAGCATAGGCTGGCAGCTGCAGCTCTAATTCTATCCCCAACCCAGGAACTTCCATATGCCATGGGTGTGGCTGTAAAAACAGAAAAACAAACAAAAAACCCCAAACAACAAAAAAACCCCTTCTGTTTCTCAATGAAGAATTCCTTACATGTTAGCAATGCTTTCTCTTCTCTTCATCTTCACAAAAGCTATTTTTAAAATTTTTATTTTTTTCACTTCTTTTTGTTTGTCTTTTTAGGGCTGCACCATCGGCATATGGATGTTCCCAGGCTAGGGGTCTAATTGGAGCTGTAGACTCTGGCCTACGCCACACCCACAGCAATGCCAGATTTGAGCCATGTCTGCAACCTACACCGCAGCTCACAGCAACGTCAGATCCTTAACCCACTGATTGAAGTCAGGGATGGAAACTGCGTCCTCATAGATGCTAGTCAGATTCATCTCTGCTGAGCCATGACAGGAACTCCTCCACAAAAGCTATTTCTTAAGATTTCTCCTATTATTCAGAGATATCCAACCCTTACCTTTCGCTTGGCTCTTAGTGGGCAGAAGGCTTGGGTTCAGCCAACACAATGCTCTCCCAGACGCTTAGAGTAAAAGAAATGCCGCCTGTCATATCAGCAAACAAAGGATGTTGTAGCCATTAAGCCATCATACTACAGCTGCCCCCCCCACCAGCCTTGGGGAAACTCTGGATAGAAAACAGGATACCTGCCATGGAGCCCTCAGCCTCTGCAACCTCCCCCAAGGATGTGCCCTGAGGGGACTCAGAATGGGAAAGCTCAGGATCCTGGCTTCAGACAGCTGACATGCATATCAAAGGAATGATTGCAATGAGCCCAGACTCTTGCATTTTCCCATAGAGAGAAAAGCGCTAAATTCATTAACTTGAGATACCTGATTTTCTTTAATTAACCATAACCTTTTGATGTTCTGACTAGCTGGTCTTTGTTGCAAAAACACTTATGTATCCTAGCTTCTCCCTTTCCTCTTCGGAGCAGTCCCACAGAGCTAGAGGCTGCCTCCTGGGCTTAGGTTTTGTCCGCTGAATAAAACATAGTTCTCAAATTCTAGGTTGTACTTTTTTTTTTTTTTCAGTTGACACAAACCTGTAGAAACTTGTCCCTTGGGGGTCTTTCCTCCTCTCACTGGTCTTCATAGTTGTTCTAACAGACAGGTCCCTATATTATATCCTCCTATATTTTATACATAATCTAAATGAAATAGAAAAGACAATAAATAAATAAATAAAGTAAATAAATATTTATAAAGACAAAAAAATAAACAAGTAAATAAAAAGGGACTTCCCATCGTGGCTCAGTGGTTAATGAACCTGACTAACGTCCCATGAGGATTCGGGTTCGATCCCTGGCATTTCTCAGTGGGTTAAAGGTCCGCGTTGCCTTGAGCTGTGGTGTAGGTTGCAGATGAGGCTTGGATCCCGAGTTGCTGTGCCTCTGGCATAGGCTGGCAGCTACAGCTACAGACCCCTAGCCTGGGATCCTCCATATGCTGCAGGTTCAACCCTCAAAAGACAAAAAGACAAAAAGACAAAAAAAAAAAAAAAAGAAAAGAATAGATTGTCTATTGTGTAATTGTCCCAATAGTCCACTGGAGTTGATACAAACGAGAAAGCCAAGGCCCAGGGAAATTAACTCTGTCCAAAGCTGTACAAATAAAACATGGCAGAGCTAGATTTGAAAGTCAGATCTGAGTCCAACCACCTCTATTCACAAACTGCTCTCTCAGTTGATACCACTGCTTTCACTCCATTATCTGTGGACAGAGTACTTTTTGAACTTAGCACCATGTGGCTATGGGTGTTCTGGGTCTTACCTAAAATGATACCAAGTAAAAAAAATAAAATGATACCAACTGAAAATTAAAAAAATTATTTGTGTCATGAATAAAACATGACAATATGGAAGTACACCAATACGATGCTATAGATGGATGAGGACTTGTAGCTGGAAAATTATCTAATCCAATTTGGAAAAAAGTTGAAAATTGTTTTGTTGCATTTTATAGTTAGTTTTAGAAATGCTTTCAAGTGCACTAGTTCAAGTAGATCTTGCATCTTGCAGTAACACTGTGACGTTGGTAAGTCAAATGTTGCCATTGTCATTTGTGCAGCTGACATCCACATCTATGTAGAGAAACTTGCCTAATGTCCTAACAACTCGGAAATGTAACTGGTTCTCAAACCTCCAGTTGTGTACTCCAATTCCAGAACTTTCATGTACTCATGTACTCATTCTCCCCCTCCCCCATTTATCATATTTTTATATATTTTTTACTATTCCTCGGGACCTTACCGAGCACTGTGAAAATAAAAACTGAGCACGATCCAACCTCATCTTTGAAACAGCAGGCATCCTGGAGGGAAGAACAACTGGTGATGATATTGGCACAGGACCCAGTGCTGGATGTTCAGAGGGCAACTTGGGCATCAAGGTGGAATAACCAGTTCTGCGGAGAGAGAGAGGAAAGTGCCACAGAGCTGGTGGCATTTCAGTGGGCCAGTGGATGTGTTTGGGCAAAGGAGGTGATGAACATTTAAATAAAAGAACGTCCATAAAGGAACTGGCATTCGGTGGCCGGCACAAAGGCCATGTGTTAGAAGCTCGAGGGCACTCAGGAAGATGAAGGAGATGAGAACAGCAGTGGACAATGAGTCCTGATTTGAGGTGGGTCATAGGCACCACACTTAAGGGTCTAGAATTTATCCTGTAAATCTGTATTTCTCAACTGAGCTTGGCCAAATATTAGAGGCCTGTGGACCTGTTCTCGGAAATCCGTGAGCACTTTCTGGTTTTTAACATTGATGATATTTAAAAATAAAATATCACAGGTCTGTTCTGGATCATTTGGAGAGCTCACGTGGATGGACTTGACTCAGATCACACTCACCAGAATTTGTGCCACTGACCTTTTGGGTGGTGGATAGCTTTCAGTTCAAAGTACACCAGAAGGAGGTCATGAAAGTTTCGTAGGAGTTTGGATGGAGAACAGGTGAATGAAGGCCAAGTCTTCACACCAAACCAGGGAGTATCAACTTGTCAACATCAAAGGCATGTGGACTCTGTCAAAACCATAGTCACATTGGGAGTGGATGTTCTTTGCACGGCCTGTCCTATTACCTGTTGTGTCATAACAATTTATTTGCAGTAAATGTTGGAGTAACTATTGGAAAGTTTTTCTTTCTCCTTGCAGAATTATTTCTACTAGAAATCTAACATATATTTAAGTAATAGAAAAATGACTGTTGTGTTTTCAAGTGAACAAGACAATGTGACTAATTTATGCAGAGACATTTGATCAAAAGTGACTTTTGAGCCTTGCTGGCATTTTTTGGTTAGCTATAAGATTATGCTGAACTAATAAACAAAATCAAGATGCTTATTACTTTTTAATATATTTAAATGTGGATTTAAAAATGATAAATAAATAGACAATTGAACCCAAGACTATGTTTCTCTCCCTATCATCAGTCAGTTAGAATAATTCATATTATTACATCATTCATATTAAATATACAATTTTACCGTGATGTTAATTTTATAGTTTTATTTGTACTAATATGAAGTTGGGTTTTTTTAATAGTTAAATAAGAGTATAAGAATAGTGTTCTTACACATAATTTTTTGTTGGCACATATTTCAATACAAAAAATAAGAATAATAGAAATAATGATATGATTGGAGGAGTTCCTGCTGTGGTGCAGTGGCCTAGGGATTGAATATTGCTGCAGCTATGGCTTAGGTTGCAGCTGCAACTTTGATTTGATCCGTGGCCCAGGAACTTCAATGTGCCTTGGATGAAAAAAGAAAAAAAATTATCTGATATGATCTGAGACAATGCTGAAGATGCAAAGTCATTATTTTTTCTTTAAAAGGGGATATAACTATTTCTAAGATTTAGAAGCAAGTGAGAGTTATAATCAGAGGACTTTTAATGTATGATTATATTTTCGTCACAGATAGGACATTGATGACCACGTGGATAACGTGGAAGGAGGAAAGCTGGAAGGTGGAATACTAGCCGAGAAGCTGATACAGCAGTGGGGTGGGGAGAAGAGATGCCATTATTAGCCATTTCTGCAACAGAATAAAACACATTCATGCCTGGGTGGGTATGAAGGGTGTTGCTGCGATGGAGATGGTCCAGAGGGTGGAGATTTTAAGCTTGTGCCATTCTAGATAATAATAAATCTAATTAATAATAAAAACTACCGGGATCGAGAATCCAAAATCCAGCACATGCTGGCTAAAATTTACCAAGATTTGCTTTGTACATCTGCTAATCTTGTTTTTCAGTAAGATGTAGATTACACGCACACACACTCACACACCAAGCACATCCTAGCTGAGAAGGCAAGGAGAAAAACAACTGATGAGAGGCAAATTGGGTGAAGATGAATTCCTTTCAGCTCTAATATTCCATATATGATTCTGCGGTGTTGAAATAAAAAAAAAAGTGTTTTTTTTTTGGTTGTTTTTTTGTTTCTTGCTTTTGATCATTTGCATGAAGAACATGATATATTTTCTCTCAGGTCTTTTCTCATATTAGTACTTTACAAACTTTCAGGCCACAGTTGGCCATAGGATAGTTCTGGTTCCAGGTAAGATGGAAGAAGCTCATGCCACTCCTTCTTTCCCACTGGATGAAACCAAAACACTGGACAGGATGCACAGAGGAGCGATCTGAAGATTCTGGAGAGCAAATAGTAGCAGGCACACTGGGGAAGGGAACCAAATAGTTCTCAGTATGATTGATTTGGTGGTGAGTTTCTTTCTTTCTTTGCTTTTTTTTTTTTTTTTACTGATTTTTTTTTCGTTATAGCTGGTTGACTATTGACTATTCTGTCAATTTTCTACTGTACAGCAAGGTGGCCCAGTCACACATACATGTATACATTCTTTTTCTCACATTATCCAACCATCATGCCCCATTATAAGTAACTAGATATGGTTCCCAGTGCTATACAGCAGGATCTCATTGCTCATTCATTCCAAAGGCAATAGTTTGCATCTTACTCCCAGTCTGCCCTACCCTTGGCAACCACAAGTCTGTTCTACAAGTCCATAATTTTCTTTTCTCAGGAAAGTTTCATTTGTGCCATACATTAGATTCCAGATTTAAGAGATACCATATAGTATTTGTCTTTCCCTTGCTGCCTTACTTCACTTAGTCTGAGAGTCTCTAGTTCCATCCATGTTGCTGCAAATGACATTGTTTTGTTCTTTTATATGGCTGAGTAATATTCCATTGGGTATATATACCACCTCTTAATCCATTCATCTGTTGATGGATATTTAGGTTGTTTCCACATCTTGGCTATTGTGAATAGTGCTGTGATGAACATATGGGTACATGTGTATTTTTCAAGGAAAGTTTGGTCCAGATGTATGCCCAGGAGTTGGATTACTGGATCATATGGTAGTTCTATATTCAGTTTTCTGAGGTACCTCTATATTGTTTTCCATAGTGGTTGTACCAATTTACACTCCTACCAACAGTGTAGGAGGTCCCCTTTTCTCCACACCTTCTCTGGCATTTGTTATTTGTGGATTTATTAATGATGGCCATTCTGACTGGTGTGAGGTGATATCTCATAGTAGTTTGGGTTTGCATTTAGCTAATAATCAGGGATGTTGAGCATTTTTTCATGTGCTTGTTGGCCCTGTGTATATCTTCTTCAGAGAAATGTCTATTCAGGTCTTTTGCCCATTTTTCAATTGTGTTATTGGCTTTCTTGCTGTTGGGTTGTATAAGATGTTTGTATATTTTAGAGATTAGGGCCTTGTCAGTTGCATTGTTTTAAACTATTTTCTCCCATTCTGTAAGTTGTCTTTTTTTTTTTTTTTTTAAATATGGTTTCCTTTGCTGTGCAAAACCTTGTCAGTTTGATTAGGTCCCACTGGTTTATTTTTGCTTTTATTTCTGTTGCCTTGGGAGACTGACCTGAGAAAACATTTGTAAGATTGATGTCAGAGAATATTGCCTAAGTTCTCTTCTAGGAGTTTAACGGTGTCTTGTATTATGTTTAAGTCTTTAAGCTATTTTGACATTTTGAGTTTGTTTTTGTGCATGGTGTGAGGGTATGTTCCTATTTCATTGATTTACATTCAGCTGTCCAGTTTTCCAAGTATGACTTGCTGAAAAGACTGTCTTTTCTCCATTTTATATTCTTGCCTCCTTTGTTGAAGATTAATTGACCATAAGTCTCTGGGTTTATTTCTAAGTTCTCTATTCTGTTCCATTGGTCTGTATGTCTATTTTGGTACCAGTGCCATACTGTTTTGATTACTGTGGCTTTGTAACACTGCCTGAAGTCTGGGAGTCTTATGCCTCCTGGTTGGTTTTTGTTTCTCAGGATTGCTTTGGAAATTCTGGGTCTTTTGTGGTTCCATGTACATTTTTGGATTGTTTATTTTAGTTCTGAGAAAAATGTCATGGGTAATTTGATAGGGATTGTATTGAATCTGTAGATTTCTTTGGGTAGTATGGCCATTTTTATGATATTAATTTTTCCAACCCAGGAGCATGGAATATCTTTCCATTTCTTTGAATCCTCTTTAATTTCCTTGATAAACGTTTTATAGTTCTCAGCATATAAGTCTTTCACCTCCTTGGTCAGGTTTATTCTCAGGTATTTAATTTTTGGGGCAGAGATTTTAAAAGGTATTGCATTTTTGCATTCCTTTTCTAATATTTCTTTGTTAGTATGTAGAAATGTACCCAATTTCTAAATGTTAATCTTGTCTCCTGCTACTTTGCTGAATTCGTTGATAGGTTGGAGCTGTTTTTGTGTTAAGTCCTTAGGTTGTTTTTTTTTTTTTTCCTCTTTGATATATACCAATCTAGACTTCAAGGCAACATGGATCCTGGAATGGTGCTCCAGGCAAGGACAGACAGAGCTCCAAGGTAAGACTATCATTTTTGTCTGAATTGTTGAAAGGAACAAAGAGAGGAAGAACCTCATCCCCTAGTGGGTCCCACCCCTGTGCCTGAAGCCCCATGGAAACCATGCAGCAGGGTCTGGGGTGGCATCCAAAACTCTGAGGAAGGAGCTATTTCCCTCTTCAGGAAAAGTATCTGGAGAGTATGGGCAAAACTTTCGTTATTTTTTTTTTCTATCCTTCTGTAGACAGACAGCTGGAGTAAATGCATAGAAGACAGGAAACAAAAGCCCTGGCTTTCTAGCCAGAGAGCCAGGAGGGCAGACCCCTAGGAGTCAGTCTGTGGGTGAAAATGAGAGAGAGGAGCTCAAGAAAGGGATGCCACAACTCGTATATGAATTCTTGGCCTTACTCACAAGCTGAGCATGTGTGGAACTGACCCAGAATAGCATGCTAAAGGTTTTAAAAACTAGAGACAACCCCCAGGATTCAAACTTGCCAGTGAATGGTGCACATGCAAAACAAGCTTGACTAGGGTTGTAAAAAGTCCTTGAAAACAGAGCTGACATTAGAACCGTAGCTCATAGAATGGAGGTTGGAACATATTTCCTGAAATAGCTGCATAAACTGCAAGGCAAAAAACAAAGCTCAACATCTCCAGAGAATCCAAACATGGTCCGTAGCCTTATAACAATATTCAGAACACCCAGTATACAACCCCAAATTACTCAACCCATAGGAAATCAAGGAAGTCTGAAAAATTCTCAGTGAAATTCCTCCAAGATGACCAGACCTTTGAATCAAGGAGAATTTAAGGCAGCCATTGTAACATGCTCCAAAAAGTAAGAGTGACCACTCTTGGAACACATGGAAAGATAGGAACTTCGGAGATAAATAGAAGTTATCAATAAAACAACAAAATGGAAATTTTAAGCCTGAAAAATAGAATAACAACAATTAAAAGTATTCACAAGATGAGCTCAATAGAGGGATTGGAGACGACAGAGGAGTTGACTTGATAGATCAATGTGAATTACGCTTTATAAACAGCAGAGAAAAATGATGAACAAATTATCGACCCTCTATGGAACAAGATCGAAGTTACACCATTTTGGCCAGCTTAAGTAGAGAGGAGAGAAAGTGTTCTTGGGAAAGATATTTGATGTAAGAATGGGTAAATACTTCCAAATCTTTTTTTTTTTTTTTTAAGATCCCCAATTGTTCCCCCAGACTTTTTTTTTTTGTCTTTTTGTCTTTTTGTTGTTGTTGTTGTTGTTGCTATTTCTTGGGCCGCTCCCGCGGCACATGGAGGTTCCCAGGCTAGGGGTTGAATCGGAGCCGCAGCCACCGGCCTACGCCAGAGCCACAGCAACGTGAGATCCGAGCCGCGTCTGCAACCCACACCACAGCTCACGGCAACGCCGGATCGTTAACCCACCAAGCAAGGGCAGGAACCGAACCCGTAACCTCATGGTTCCCAGCCGGACTCGTTAACCACTGTGCCACAATGGGAACTCCCCCAAATCTTAATGAAAGACATAAACTTAGAGATTCAAGAAATTTAGTGAACTCCAGACAGGATAAGTTTAAGGGAATCCACTTCTAGACACCTTGAAATCAAACTTGCAAAACTAAAGACAAAAATTTTGAGAGGAGCCAGAGAAAAATACCACAATTTATGTGAGGGAAACACCATTAGCAAGATTAAAACATTTTTATCTGACCAGAAGCCAGTGGAATAACATTTTTAAAGTGCTAGAAGAAAAGTCCTATCAACTCAGATTGTCCTATCTAGCAAAAGTATCTTCCAGAAATAAAGGCAGCGTAAAGACATTCTCGGATGGAGCAAAACTAAGAGACTTTGTCACCAGCAGACTTGTTCTAAAATAAGCATGGCACATTTGAATTTTCAGGTTTCAAAGTCTTTGTTGTGGGGGTTGTTCTATGCATTGTTGGAGGTTCAGCAGCATCACCATATACCATATACTAGAAGCCAGTGGTTCCTACTTACTCCAGATATGACAATAAAATATGTCTCCTGATATTGCCCATTGGAGGTAAAATAGCACCCAGTTGGTAGTTCCTATTGTGGCTCAATAGGACTAGTATCCATGAGGATGAGGGTTTGATCCCTAGCCTCAATCATTGGGTTAAAAACCCAGCATTGCTACAAGTTGTAGCAGAGATCACAGATGCAGCCTGGATTTGGGGTTGCTGTGGCTGTGGCATAGGCTGCTGGCAGCTGCAGTCCCAATTGGACCCCTAGCCTGGGAGTTTCCATATGCCACAGGTGCAGCCCTGAAAAAAAAAAAAGATCACCCAGGGGAGAACTACTGATCAAAAATAACTCTTAAAGGCAAATTTTCAGTTAGAAGGAAATGATAATAGGGGAAATTTGGAACTTCAGAAATAAGAGAGGAACAATACTAACGATAAATATATGAGTCAATCCCATAGGTGATCGTTCCCCTCTTAAGTTCTTTAAAATATGTATGATGGCTGAAAGCAAAAAATTTAATAGTGTCTAATGGGAATTTTCAACATATAGGCATGTAATATATGTCAACAACAAAATAAGCTGAGGAGAATTAAAGAAACATGTAGAGGTAAATTCCTACATTCTATTTGAAGTGGTAAAATTATTTTGAAGTAAACCTTGAACAATTGGAATGTTTATTGTCATCCCTATAGTAACCAATGCAGAGACATAGTTCAAAGCAAAATAAATAATTTAATTAAGATTGAAATCTAGGAGTTCCCAGGGTGGCTCAGCAGGTTAAGAACCCGACTGGTATCCATGAGGATGCGGGTTAGAGCCCTGGCCTTGCTCAGTGGGTTAAGAATCCAGCATTGCTGTCAGTGCAGCTTAGGTTGCAGATGCGGCTCAGATCCCGCATTACTGTGGCTGTGGTGTAGGCTGTCAGTGGCAGCTCTGATTTGATCCCTAACTTGGGAACTTCCATATGCCATGGTGTGGCCCTAAAAAAAGAAAAAAAATTGAAATTTAAAAAATATTTGAATACATCAAGAGACGGTAAGAAAGGAGAAAGAGAAGAATGAAAAACAAAATAAATAAGCAGGAACCAATAATAAAATGTGAGAAGTAAGACCAAACATAACACTGATTACATGGCCTACACACACTAACAAGAGGCCCAACTAGTGTGGATTACAAGAAATCCACTTTAAATATAAAGGTATAGTTAAAACAACAGTGTGGAAAAACATATAACATGCAAATGTTAATTAAAAAAAAAAAGCTGAAATGTGTACATTCCTATCAGTTAAGATAGAAAGCAGAGTGAGGTAATTGATAGGGATAAAGAGGACATTGCATAATGAGAGAAAGATCTATTTGTCAAGAAACCATGATTATCTTGAATGTGGAGACACCCGACAAAAGAACTTTACATGAAGAAATACCGATAAAACTGAAGGGGGAAATGAGAAAATTCCAATTACAGTTGGGACCCTTCAACTCTCTTCTTGGTGATTGATGGAATTTGTGAATAGAAAATCAGCAAGCATGGAAAAAATGAACAACAGCACAATCAACTTGAACTAATTGACTTTTATCAAACGCTTCACCTGACAGCAGCTGAATAGGTATTCTTTTCGAAGTCGCATGGAACAGTCGTCAAAAGAGACCATGTCCTTTGTTGTAAAACACAGCTAAATACACTGAAATTTTTTAAGGTCTCTTCTTTGTGATTGAATCAAACTAGAACTCAATAGCAGAAAGATATGAGGAAAAATCCCTGACCACTTGGAAATTAAATCACATGCTTCTAAATAGCTCTTGAGTCAAAGAAGAGATTTCAAGGAAAATTAGAAAGTATCTTGAATTGAATGAAATAAAAAAAAAAAAAACTTATCAAAGCTTGTGGAGTGGCCGAAGTAGAGCTTAGAGGAAATTTATAGCACAAAAGGCCAATGGTAGAACAGAAGTGTGTGTGGTAGGCATAAAAAGGATTCTAAAAATGACCACGTCTTAAACATGGAACTCATGAATATGTTATGTTATATGGCAAAGGAGAATTAAAGTAACAGATAGAGTTAGGATTGCTAATTGGCTGAGTTTATTCATTCATTCATTCATTTATTTTTGTCTTTTGTCTTTTTAGGGCCATACCTGTGGCATATGGAGGTTCCCAGGCTAGGGGTCGAATAGGAGCTGCAGTTGCCAGCCCATACCACAGCCACAGCAATGCTGGATCCTTAACCCACTGAGCAAGGCCAGGGATCAAACCTTCGGCCTCATGGATACCAGTCGGGTTTGTTAACCACTGACCCACAATGGCAAACTCCTGTCTTTATTTATTTTTAGTTCATAAAGTTGTTTTAATTTGTTTCTCCCAGCTTTATTGAGACATAATTGACACATGGCACTGCATGCATTTAAGGTGTACAGCATAACGATTTGACTTACACACGTCATAAAATGATTACCACAGGAATTCACTGGGCATCTATCATCTCATGTAGATACAAAATTAAAGAAATGGAAAAAAATGTTTTCCTTGTCATGAGAATTCTTAGACTTTACCTTCTTAACAGCTTTTATATACAACCTATAGTAGGGTTAGTCATTTTTATCATGCTCTACATTTACTCTCTGGTATTTTCCTTAAAACTGGAAGTCTGTACCTTTTGACGGCCTTCCTTCAATTACTCCTCTCCCCACCTCTGCCTCTTGTAACCACAAGTCTGATCTTTTCCTATGAGTTTGTTTGTTTGTTTTTGAACTATGATTGCCCTACAAATCTGTGCTAGTTCCTGGTACACAACATAGTGATTCAATATTTCTATGCATTTCAAAACGATCACCATGATAAGTCTGACCCTGTGCAAAGATATCACGTAATTGTGGACTCTATTCCCGACACTGTACATTTGACACCAGTGACTCATTTATTTTGTAACTGGAAGTTTGTACCTCTTCATTTCCCTCACCTATTTCTCTCAGTCCTCCCACCCCCACTTCCCAGCAAGCACCTGTTTATTCTCTGATCTGTTTTACTATGTTTATTATTTTTTTCCAGATTTCACATATAAGTGAAATCATATAATGTGTGCTTTTTTTTCCTTTGACTTATTTCAATTAGTGTAATACTCTCTAGGTCCATTCATGTTGTCACAAATGACAAGATTTCATTTTTTTTATGGCTGAATAATATTTTGTTATACACACACACACACACATGTATATACACACACACGCATATACACACACTCACACCATATCTTCTTCTTTTCTTGGTAAGAGGAAAGAAAGTTTTAATGAGACTGTGAAGTGTATAAACAGTGATTCCAAAACCACATCTTCTTTATTCATCTATTAACCAGCAATTATGTTGCTTCTGTATCTTGGCTATCATACATAATGCTGCAAGGAACATTGGGGTGCATATACCTTTTCAAATCAGTGTCTTCACTTTCTTTGGATAAATACCCAGCCTTGGAATTACTGGATCCTCCGATAGTTCTATTTTTAATTTTTTGAGGACTCTCTATGCTGTTTTCTGTAGTGGCTATACCAGTTTACAGTCCCACCAGCAACGCACAGAATTCTCTTTGTTTTCCATATCTTCACTGACACTTGTCGTTTGTTGTCTTTTGGAGGATAGCCATTCTGACAGGTGTGAAGGGATAGCTCTGTGTTGTTTTGATTTGCATCACCTATGCTAAGTGATGCTGAGCATTTTTCGTGGGCCTCGTAGCGAGCTGTACAATTGCTTTGCCAGAGAGTCTCTTCAGGCGCTCTGCCCATTTTTTGCTAACAAGCTGACTTTAAAGTGGAGAGATTATTTGGAGTATGCGGGTGGCCCAGTGTAATCCAAGGGTCCTCATATGGGGAAGGAGACAAAAATGGAACCAGAGAAATGGCAGCAAGCGGAAGACATGCGCAGACATCACTGATTTTGAAGATGGAGGAAGAAGGCCATGAGTCAAAGGATGTGAGTGCCCTGTGGAAGCTGGGAAGGGCTGAATCAGCCCCCAGAGCTTCCAGGAAGAAGGCGAGCCCACCAACATTTCAAGTGTTTTTTGGGAGGATGTGGGCTGTGCTTGTGGCCTGTGGAAGTTCCTGGGCCAAGGATCAAACCCAGGCCACAACAGTGACCCAGGGCTGCTCCAGTGAGAATTCTGGATACTTGTTAACCCTCTGCACCACAAAGGAACTCCTCTACCACGTTGATTTTAACCCAGTGAGACACATTCTAGACCTCTGGCCTCTAGAACTGTGAGAATGCGGATTTGTATTGCTTAAGCCACTACATAGTTGTTACAGAACCATAGGAAACTAACATTAACAAAAGAGCGCCAGGAGTTCCTGCTGTGGCTCAGTAGAAGTGAACCCGACTAGGAACCATGAGGACGCAGGTTCAATCCCTGGCCATGTTCAGCAGATTAAGGATCCAGCATTGCTGTGAGCTCTGGTGTAGTTTGCAGACGAGGCTCGGATCCCTTGTTGCTATGGCTATGGTGGTGGCGTAGGACAGCAGCTGTACCTCTGTTTCGACCCCTAGCCCGGGAATTTCCATATGCCACTGGGAAAAAAAAAAAAAAAGAAGAAAGAAAGAAAAGAAAAGAATGTTGGGAGTTCCCACTGTGGCACAATGGGATCAGAAGCATTTCTGCAGCCCTGGGACTCAGGTTTGATCCCTGGCCCAGCAGAGCGAGTTAAGGATCTGGCGTTGGCACAGCTGCAGTGTAGGTTGAGACTGAGGCTCAGATCTGATCCCTGGCCCAGGAACTCCATATGCTGAGGGGTGTCCTCCACCCCAAAAAAAGACTGTCAAATTGACAACCTCTGCTTTGACCTAACGAAACTAGAAAAGAAAGAGCAAATGGAATGCAAATAAGTAGAAATGAAGCAGTAAATAGGAATGAAGAGATCAATTAAATTGAAAACAGAACCAGCAGAAAATCAATGAGAATAAAACACAGAATTTATAAAAGATCAATTACACTGGAATTCAGACAATGGACCATTTCTGGATTCTTCTTCCTTGTTCACGCCACTTTGAGGTGGAAATCCTATTCCTTGTGGCCGAATACATCTAAATTCCACAAGCTACAAAAATGAGTGCTTTTTTCCTGGAATGTGGCTGACCAGGGACTAATGCTATGTCTCATGAGGAAAGTGTGGAATGTTGACAAGATATGCTCCACATATAAGGCGCTCAGGGATAACTTTCTTGGATAAAGCTCTGGGCAACTCTTGCTTCTGATGGGTAAAACAATAGGGATGCTCTTTCTTTTTCTTTTTACGGCCGTACCTGTGACATAGAGATGGTCCCCAGCCAGGGCTGAACTGGAGCTACAGCTGTGGTCTATACCACAGCCACAACAATACTAGACCCAAGTTGCAGCTGAGACCCACACTGCTTTGTAGGCTTATTTCAGGAGCTTGGGAGTGTTGCCTACTAGGCTAGGACCATAGCTGCGGATCCAATTACATCCCCTAAAACATACTTCCCTCTTTCTCCCCCAATGCACATGTGTACTTTTTTCTTTTTAGGGCTGCACCTGCAGTTGTCCAAGTGACTGGCAGCTCTTCCTGGGACGGCTGAAAAGTAGCTGATGATGCCAGTAAAGTAGACCAGAGCTTTTCTGAGTGTGGACCCTGGACGGGTCACATTGGTCCCTGGGAACTGTTTGGAACTTCAGGATCTCGGGCTCCACCCTCATCTTCTGGGTGGAAACTCCCGCTGTGGGTGTGCTTTTAACTAGTCCTAGCCAGTTCCAAGGCAGCTGCAGTGTGAGCATCTCCTTAGGGGCTGGGGTTTGGGCTGGGGCCTCTCCTGCTGATCAACAAGCTGCAGTGCAGAAGATCCTGGTTCCCCAGGGTTTCCATGCCCGGTCCTCCTCTCCTCCCCATTTAATGCCAGCTGGCAGGGCTGTGGGCTGTGGGCAGGTCTGAGGCTGCCCTGCCAGACACTCCAACTGCAAGAACACGTGTCTCTCCTCCTCCAGGCCTCAGACTGCCCACCAAAGTAGACACAAATTACAGTCTGTGGGGTCTGGGGCAAGCTCCCGAGGAGCCAGCTACAAGCAGAGAGCTTTTCTCTTTTTTTGAAGTTTTTGTCCGTCTTCAAGTGTGGGCACATTTCCAATCCTTAGTCCAAAATGCAGGCTTGTGTGTTTGGTATGTGACATTTGCTTTGATTTGCCACGCAGCAGTCCCGGAATGACACTTGGTTGATGTGGTCTCTCCATCAATGTGCTCAGCTCCTGGCACAGGGGTGGCTTTAGGAGGGGCGGCATCCTCCAGCTAAGCTGATGTTTCCTCCCGTGGGGACCTCTTTTCTTGCTCGGGGGGATCAGCTCCCGCTGTTCCCACCATGCTATCAACTGAGCACCAAAAGGATCAGAGTCCTTCTAAAGCTTCATTGGATTCAGTCCTCATGGCTGGGGGTGGGGAGTAGGGCTGGAGTCCAGCACCATGATGGCCAAGTGTAGGGGCCTCTGGCTGACTTGACTGGTGGTTCTCAGAGGCAGTGCTAGGAGAAGTGGCAGGATCACTGGAGAAGGTGCTAGAAAGCCAAATCTTCAATCCCCCTCCTTCTGAATGGAGTGAGGAAGGACAGGTCAGCCACTGAGGGATTCGGATGCTCCCTCAAGTCTGAGAACCAGCAGCTGACACCACCATGTCAATGTCCCCTTTCACCCACTGTCACCCATGCAGACCTGTGGTCCCTCCCCGTCCTCCCTGATGGGCTCAGACTACCTCCCAATCACTCAAAAATGGTCCCTCCAAAAGCATGGCCCCTTCCCATCCAGGCCTGCCTTTCTGAGATAGTGGGAAAGAAATACAGGCTAGAAATAAGGAGAAGGGATGGCGGAGGAGAAAACACAGTTCCCAGAGCAATAAAACCTCGGGAGCTGTTGTGGGGAAGTTTCCCAGTCATGGTGGATTAAAGACACGTGTCCAGATGAGCCGTCCTAAGTAGCAAAGATTGGCCGAGAGCAGGATCCTTGGCTGCGGTTGGCCTCCGAGAAGGTTTCCTAACACATCCGTCAGTGCTCCTGGAGCTGCCATGGCCAGCTAACTGAGTGTGCCCGCCCCCAAGACGCACACGCATACGCATGAACAAGCACACACAGACATGTGAACACACACAGATATAGATATGCACATGCACACACAGATACACATGCGCAGCTGCACACATACACACATAGACACACACGCACACTCAGATACACCCGGACAGATATTCACAGACACCCACACAGACACACAGCTGCACACGCAGACATGCACAAGTGGGCAAAGACTGGATTTGTGGCTTCCTTTCTGCCTCAGCTGAACTGCCTCTTATCAAAACGAGTGCTGCTTTTCTCGTCCTTTAGTCTCGGCCCTGCTCTTCAACCACACCAGGGAACTCAAATTGATATACACGTAAGAACTACAGAAGACATAAATTCTTTTTTTTTTCTTTGCTTTTTAGGGCCATACCTGCGGCATATGGAGATTCCCAGGCTAGGGGTCTAATTGGAGCTACAGCTACTGGCCTATGCCACAGCCACAGCAGCGGAGGATCTGAGCTGCGTCTGTGACCTACACCACAGCTCACAGCAATGCCAGATCCTTAACCCACTGAGTGGGGCCAGGGATCGAACCCACAACCTCATGGTTCCTCGTCAGATTCATTTCCGCTGAGCCACGATGGGAACTCCCCAGAAGACGTAAATTCTATAACACGCTTGTAGCATGTCTGAAGTCATAAAACCAAAACAAATCCACAGATGAATAGCAAACTAAATCTTTAAACCAATGCAATTCAAACTGACTCTGTAAGTTTGCTGCCACTCTGGGTGGGTGGCAGTGAGGCAGTGGTGCCCTTGCTGACAGAGCGGGTTTATGGATGAAGTGCGGCCCCCACCATGGCTTTGAACTGGAGGGCAGGGGTTGGGGGAGCTTTTGTGCTTATGCATGCTCTGCTCTGGTAGCATGCTTCAGCCCCCGGTTGGCATTGATATGTCACTGCTGTTTGCCTCTGCGTCTTGCACTCAAGGACAACGATGAATGTGAGACTTTATAGTACTTACTGGAGTTTCAACCCAAACATAACTCAGCTGGGAAATGGCCAGAGGAGTCTACTTATACCAGATGAGCCAGAATGGGCTTGTTATTGTTTTCTAGTCCAGCTTTTTTTTTGTTTTTTCCTAAAAAAGTGATAATACACATAACATAAAATTTACTATCTTGTGTGCACACTTCGGTGGCATTAAACGCATTCATGTCATTATGCAGCCACCACCCCAATTCGTCTCTGAAACTCTTCTATTTTGGAAAACAAAGTTGTGTCTCCACTAAACACTAACCCTCTTCCCCTCTTCCTCCCAGCCCCAGCATTCACCATTCTACTTTCTGTCTCTATAAATTTGACTACTCTTGTCTCTCATATAAGTTGAATCATACAGTATTTGTTCTGTTTCTGGCTTCTTTATTTAGCATAATGTTCTCAAGTTCATCTTCATTGGAGCACATGTCAGATCTCCTTTCCTTTTGAAAGTTGAAGGGTATTCCTTTGCATGGATATAGCACCCTTTTTTTTTTTTAGGGCCACACCCATGGCGTATGGTGTTCCCCAGTTTAAGGGTTGGAATTGGAGCTCTAGCCAATGGCCTACACCACAGCCACAGCAACAGCAGATCCAAGCCACATCTGCGACCTACACAACAGGTTATTGCACACCTGATCCTTAACCCACTGAGCAAGGCCAGGGATTGAACCCACATTCTCATGGATACTAGTTGGGTTCGTAACCCGCTGAGCTACAATGGGAACTCCCCTTGTGCATCTGCTTAAAGAGGAAGCTCATAAAGTCTCAGAATCATTTCAATCCCCTTCGTGTGAGGTGTATGGCTCCCTTGACCTTACATGTCCTTGTGTTTAAACAGATGTTTGAAATAAACAACGATAACCCAGCGGTAATAGAGACAAAGCAACATGATTAGAGCTATTACAGATCTGTCCTTCTATAGCACTCGGAGTAGCAAGTGGCATCTCAGGTCTAAAAGTGGATTTTAGTATATTTGTTCTGTTTCACAATTATTTCCAGTATTTTAATCATAGAGAACAGAGCTGTAAACATGTTCTCATAGCCTTGACCCACATTCTTACTGTGAAACTGGGTGTCACTCCCGAAGCAGAGGGACATGGGGTCTGGTGGTCCGTGTGGACGATGAACCCAGAGCCACGGCAGAGGGAGACCCAGCTGTTATTATTGTCACCTTAGGCAGAAGAAAGCCCTGCCTGCCTCTAAGGGCGTTTGTCTGCCTGTGAAGGAAGATAAGGGGACTCTCCCTGAGTGAGGGGACCCAAGGAGCCAGTCAGAGCCCTGACACCTCAGCACTGCCCTCCCTATGGTGGTATTTGGCAAATGACCTAAACTAGATATCTTGTTTTTATGTGAATATACTTGTTTCTTCAACAAATGTTAATGGAACTGCAGCTATGAGCACCCTCTCTCTGGTCCTTGTGCCTGAAATAAATGTCACTTCTACCCCAAACTCTGATAAAGACAGGACTTCCTCACTCTCCACTGCCCAGTTGTTTATTTTTTGTCTTTTTAGGGCCACACTCGCTGCAGATGGAAGTTCCCAGGCTAGGGGTCGAATCCGAGCTGCAGCTGGCCGCCTATAGCAACGCGGGATCCGAGCTCATCTACAACCTTCATCACAGCTTCCTTAACCCACTGAGCAAGGCCAGGGATGGAACCTGCATCCTCACGGACACTAGTCAGGTTCTGTGAGCCACAACGGGAACCCCTCCCCTGCCCATTTAAAGGTTCTTCTAGAGCAAGCAGCCACTCTGCCTAGAGGAAAGTGTCCCTGGCCCTTCCACCCACCTGCGTCCTCTTAGGTCATAAATGGTCCTCAGTCACTTTCAGCCACAAGAACAACTGACCTGGATTTTAGAAACCAAACATGTGTAGCCCGAGGACATTGGGCTGGAAATTGATGGAGCATCTCCTCTGATGCCAGCCAAGCTGTGTCAACATGGAGTGGCAGTGGGCTCCTTCCACACCCTCCGCAGCCCCCAAGCCTGCTGAAAAGTCCCTGAGTCCCTAGGGCCAGGGTGGCTGGAGAGGAAAATGCACAGAAACAAGGGTGGTGGCCACCCCTTGCCAGGTCTTGGGGACTCTCTGCAGTCCCCTCCTCCAGCCTCCTGGAGGTGCTCTGGGCGGATGCAGCTCTATGCTGCCTGGTGTCTGACAGCTCCTAGGGCTCCTGGGGTGCCTCTGACCTGTGGGATCGCAGGCCTGTTTCCACCAACATGAAGGACAGCCCCTCTATTCTCACTCTGTAAGATTCCTTGGTCTGGTCTGGGGCCCGGAGCCAAGTCACACTGTCCTGCCTGTAGAGAATGCTCGTTGTGCTCTTGGTGTGGCCCCTCTGTGTCTAGGGTCTGGCATATCACTCTTGCCTCACAAACACACACCCATCAGGCAGGCCGAGGGGTTGTCTGCTCTCTGAGTAGGGGAGAGGGTGTGAAGGCCGAGAGCCTCCCTCATTCCTCTTTCCTTGAACGCCTGGAGTAGGTAGTGGTACAGCTCCTGGCCCCGGGTGTTTCCACCTGTTACATCTTGATGAATGGAATGAATACTTAGGTGTTAACATCTCATCGCCCAAGGGACAGGTGACTTAAGAAAGCAAAGAACAAGACCCAAGGAGGAGGGGGGAGGCCCTGGACACAAGGCTGTGCCAGGGGGAACCGGCAGAGAGAGGTGGGAAGAGAACCATCAGGGAGCACAGAGGCCAGGCCCCAGAGCTGCAGGAGGTGACAGGTGGCACACCCAGCACGGGAACTGGGAGGGAGGCAGGGCTCTCGTGCATTGGTTCTGAGCCCCCCATCCCCTGTATCCTAGTGGAATGAGCACAACTTCTTATCCTTTTAAAATGCCATAGTATTCTAAGTTTTCTTGGAGTAAAGAGGTATCGTAAACATAACATGCTCTGCTTTTACTATAAGAGTCAAATGGGGAGGACACGCCAAGGCACCGTGAATCCGACTTCCACAAGTTTTTCATTTTTCGCTTTTTAGGGCTGCACCTGTGGCATATGGAAGTTCCCAGGCTAGGGGTCAAATTGGAGCTGCAGCCACCAGCCTACACCATAGCCACAGCAACTCGGGATCCAAGCTGCCTCTGTGACCTACATCGAAGCTCACGGCAATGCCCGATCCTTAACCCATTGAGAGATGCTAGGGATCAAACCGCATCCTCATGGATGCTAGTTGAGTTCTTAACCCTCTGAAGCACAATGGAAACTCCCTGACTTCCACAATTTTAATAAAGTGAGTCTTTTGAGGAAACCAACAAAAAAACTTTACCCCTGGTCCCCCCATCCCCCTTACTTCTTATTTATGTTTTTTTTCTTTTTCTTTTTAGAAATGTAGGAAAGGGCTTTGAAGTGTCTTAGAGCCTTGAGGTGGGAAGGGGTGGAATTCCTCTGTCTGGGTGCAGCAGGCTTCTTGGAGGAGAGCAGATGGATTTGGGCACAGGCAGCAATAGTAACAAATGTAGCCAAGTCCTGTGCTTTGATGTGCCAAGATTAAACATCATGTCAAGTGAGCCTCCTCGGAAGCTTGACTGAAATGTGATGATACGGCAGCTTCATACCTCAGGGCCAAAGCCTTATAAAGATAAAAATCAGATTATTAATGACAGTTTCCAGTTTCAAAAAAAAAAAAAGTCTTAAGATGTGTTTGATCAGCAGGTTCAGGGCTGCCGCCCCTGCTTGCAAACACATGCAGCCCACATGCTCTGAGAATGGAAAGGCTCAGTCTGCAAAGCAAATGTGCTGGGAATCAACTGGTCCTGTGAGCCCAGGTCCTCATTGTCTCAGCAGGAGGCTCGGCGTGAAGCCAGTGCCAGCACCAAGTGCCCACCCCTCTGGGCTCATTTCCCTCTGAGGCTGCCCTGCACGTGGTTTGCAGCTGGAGGGGAAGCCCCGTGCGGAGAACTGAGTTTAGCTGCAGCCTCTGCCTGGAGGCTATGTGTGGCGGTGACTCTTCTCTCATGTGGGAAAGGGACACAGGTTTCCGCACATCCCCTTGTAGTCGAAGGGGAGTCTTGGAAAAGGATGCAAGGATTTGAGGGACCCTCACAGATGGGCTTCCCGAAGCACTTGCATCCTTTTTGAGTTTTGAGGGACCCCAGAAAGGTTCCATTGGCTGCCCGGGACCTGGAGAGTCTACAATGCATTAAGAGGACATGTCCTCGGAGTTCCTGTTGTGGCTCAGCGATAATGAACCCGACTAGTATCCATGAGGATGCATGTTTGATCCTTGGTCTTGCTCCGTGGGTTAAGGGTCCAGCATTGCTGTGGCTGCGGTGTAGGTCAGTAGCTATAGCTCTGATTTGACTCCTAGCCTGGAAACGTCTATATGCTGTGGGAGCAGCCCTAAAAAAAAAGACAAAAAAGGTGGGGGGACATGTCCCTTTCTCCAACCGAGATGGATTCAGCTGGAATCCATCCATACTGGGCATGTATGGAAAATGTCACCAGAACTGTGAGGGCTGAAGGGTAGGTTCTAGACCAGATGAGGTCCCAACTGGGTGTGTGCGTAGGGCCGCTCTTCCCAGTTATAACTGCAGAGGGTCCACCCTTGGGGTGACCCTCGCCCTCTGCCATCCTGATCTCTACCACCAGTCATCAACACCTCAGTATAAAGTGGTCCTGAGGATGAGGGGGTGAGATTCAGTGCAGACGCTCAGATTAAAGAAAGAGACGGAGGAGACAGCGCTCTGGGTTAAGGATCTGCCTGGGCTGGAGGCTTTGGGGGAACCCTGGTCAGGTAGCAGGAAGAAGTGAGCAGCAGGGCACAGAATGGGCTGGGAGGGCAAGCACAGGTGTGTGAGGTGGCTCCAGGTGTCGGGGTCATTACATTCCTCTGTGCAGAGTGTTCTCATGGGGGGCTCCCCAGAGGCTCAGGGGACGTGCAGGCCCTGTCTCCTTTGTCTGGGATGAATCAGCCAAGGCTCATGAAGATGCGTATGTTCTGAAACAGGATTTGAATCCCAGGCTGTTGAGTCTAAGCTGGGTCTCGTGACCGGGAGCATTTCACTTATCGCTTGGATTAATCCAGCTGCAAAGCCCACCCCGAGTGCTTTCACTCTTGGCGGCATGCAAAGGCAGCTTGGCCAAATGAAGGATTTGTGAGCTTCCCGAACAATCCATTCACTCAGATGAAGGGGGTGCGGGCCCAACAAGGCTGCCTACTGATGTGTCAGGGCCCATGGTGTCAGCTGCTCGATGGCTCCAGGGACATATGATGATGATAGGATGGAGTAGGCACAGGTGGTTGTAGAAGTCCCAATAAGGGACCATAGTTAAAGAGGGGAACTTGGGGGACATTGGGAGAGTTAAGTTAATAACTGCCCAAGAAATCCATCAGCACAAGGCATCAGCACAAGGCAGGCTTGACTGGTGGAGGCATAAGACTTGCCTCAGGTCATTGGGTGGGGAATAGGGTGAGGGCAGGAGTTTGAGGACTGCCTGCCTGCTGATTTGAATCCACATCTTACTGGATACTAAGGAAGAACTGCTACTCCCAGAAAGGAAGAGGCAGGTCTTAAACCCCCCACTCCCACTGGATTATAAAACTGTAGTCCACCGAGTCCTCGGGGCAGACCTTCCGTGCCTGCCTGCCTGCATCTCTCACAAGCGTCCTGTCCTAATAAATCTACTTCTTGCCTGTCACTTTGTCTCTCACTGAATTCCTTCTGCGCAGAGGCATGAAGAACCTGAACCTCAGTGAGTCCAGACACAGGGTGAGGGATTCTAATTGAAAACCGCGGGTTCAAGTCCCAATCTTGGTTCTGGATAGGTTCAGGCCGTTAGTGCTGTCAGCTTCATTAGGATGCAGCATGGCATCAGTGGACCAGACTTAAAGGTCACTTCCAAGGGCTCAAACAGGTCTTCACTCCTCTGTCTGTCTGCTGGGCAGTGATAGGGAGCAGGGCCGGGATTGAGGAGGCCCTGCACACTGCCTCTGGAATTACTGAATGCTTCGTGCTAATGCACAACGGCCAAGGCTCTTCCAGGATGCCCTCGGATAGCGGCCACTATTGCCTCCTGCTCTGTCTTATGGCCATTTGCATCTGTCTCATTCAGCTTTGTCTTTGGCAGGGCAGAAGCAGGCTGGCTGTCTCCACATCCACGCGTCACAGGGGGACAGGTCAAGCTGTTACATGCTGGCCCCTTGAGGATGTGGGAGGGCACGAGGGGAATGGAGGGTCACTTGCTAGTCTGTCTGGTCTGTCTTATGGCGGTTTGGCACCCTTTCTGCGCCAGGCCCATGACCTCCGAGAAGGCCACCACGTTGCAGGTCAGGTCCATCCATGACAGCTCCTCTCTCATCAGGGAGCTGGACGGGCCCCCGGGTCATTAGAAGTGGTTTCTCGGGCTTTTATTTCAGCTTTAGAGTAAATGCTCATGATGTTATTCATCTGCTGTCTGATAGACGACGTTGTCGTCTTTACCTCCTTTGTTACAAATGTCAAGCCCTTCAAAGAGAGCAGGTTCCCTGTGTCAGGCAGGTTCGGGGCCAGCCAAGTTTCGGTCTCTGTGACAACTCTGGAGCAGGATCCCCTGCTCTGGGCTGGAAAGCACAGAGCAGAAGTGTGGACGTTGGATTAAACACTCCCTGAACACCAGGACAGAGTGCTAGCACCCTGTGGGATTGTTCTCAGGTGTGTGTGTGGGGGGGGTGTTCAGCATGATTCTGATGACGAGTGGTATGATGATGGGTGATGGCTGATGGGCACACCCATACAGGGTGCTCCATGGGGGCAGGGCAGAAGCAGGCTGGCTGTCCCCACGCCCACAGGTCACGGAGGGACGGGTCAAGCTGTTATGTGCTGCCGCTGGAGGATGTAGGAGAGTGTGTGGGGAGTGGAGAGCCACTTGCTAGGCCATGGTGACTCATCGGGGGAAGAAAAGGGCTGGGGCTTGGAGGATGGGCAATGTCAGGCATCTGCTTCCTTTGGGTTGGAACCTAAGTGATGGGAGTTCAGCCTGCTGTTCACTGATAGCTGCTCTCTCCCCTGTGAAATCACAGTGCAGGTGAGAAGGGCAGAACCAGGGTCCCCCGGGGAATCCTGCTCTCAGCTGAGCTTGAGCATCTCTGCTTCACAAACTTTATATTCCAAGTTATGAAGAAATCCATACTGACCCATTTTTGCTGGTCATCGTCATACCACAGCCCATCACGACCCCCTGCACCTACAGCCCTCAAGAGCTTCAATCAGCCCTTGAACCCTGAGCCTTGAGAAGTCCAGTCCTTTTCAGAGACCTGGGATCCCTGAGCTTCAGGACATGGCTCCTGCACCAGGACTCTGCCTGCCTCCTTGTCCTGCTTTCTCAGAAAGTATGACCATTTCTGGCTGGTGATGGGATCACAAATTCCTACTTAGACAGATGGACGTGATAGTTTCTACTTTAAAGTCTGGTTCTATTACTGCGTCCAGTGTGTGATGCTGACATTTATTTATTTATTTATTTATTTATTGTCTTTTTAGGGCCGAACCCGAGGCATATGGAGGTTCCCAGGCTTGGGGTCCAATCAGAGCTACAGCTGCAGGCCTATGCCACAGCCACAGCAACGCTGGATCCAAGTCACATCTGTGACCTACTCCACAGATCATGGCAATGCTGGATCCTTAACCCACTGAGCGGGGTTAGGCATTGAACCTGCAAGCTCATGTTTCCCAGTTGGATTGGTTTCCGCTGCACCACATGGGAACTCCCTGATGCTGACTTTAGAAATAGAACTTGAGGTATCTCTTTACAAAGGTGAGTTAGGAATGTTCCCAAACTCTGATGCTTATTTATCCCGACACCCTCCCACACCAACCCCCTCCAACACACACACACCAAGCATGGAGACCCATGACTAGTGGTTTTGCAAGATCTGAACCGTCCCACCCTACAATGCATTCACTGGATGTTGGGGGAGGGGGTCACAACACAGACCCTGGACCCCCTCAGAACAGAGGGAAGGGGAGCTGCCTGACCTTCTGCCCCACCCATTCCAATTTTTCATGTTTGATCTATAGTCAAGTCTTCTGGTGCGTCAAAAAAAAATGGCTGAGAATTACAGTCATGTTGTCCCAATATCTTCTGTAGATGTGGTCCACACTGTGGGGACAGGTAAGAGGGCCTGACGTCCAGAGCTGCCTCGTCCACGCTGGTACTAGAGTCCTGGTTGAAGCTTACACACCAAGACTTGATCTCACCTCCCACCCCACATCCCATGATCATCGACTAGGTCACCCTCCTCTTATCTGGTCCCTTCCTATCAGGCTACATTTTTGCCGTGAGAAAATTATGCTTGCAGATTTCCTTCAGTAGCTTCATCTTTTTTTTTTTGCCTTTTTGCCTTTTCTAGGGCCGCTTCCTGCGGCATATGGAGGTTCCCAGGCTAGGATCAGAGCTGTAGCCGCCGGCCTTCCCCAGAGCCATAGCAATGTGGGATCCGAGCCGCGTCTGCAACCTATGCCACAGCTCACGGCAACGCCAGATCCTTAACCCACTGAGCGAGGCCAGGGATTGAACCTGCAACCTCATGGTTCCTAGTCGGATTCATTAACCACAGAGCCACGATGGGAACTCCCTGTAGCTTCATCTTAAAAAGAAGGCTTCCACAGAAGTTCCTTTTGTGTCTCAGTGGTTAATGAACCCAACTAGGATTCATGAGGATGTGGGTTCGATCCCTGGCCTCACTCAGTGGGTTAAGGCATTGCTGTGGCTGTGGTGTAGGCTAGCAGCTGTAGCTCCGATTAGACCCCTAGCATAGGAACCTCCATATGCCTCGGGTGTGACCCCAAAAAAAGAAAAAAACGGGGGGCTTCCAAAATGCAGGTCTGATGGACTCAGATGGTCTAAAAATGTGTCTAAGTCTACATTCCTTGGCTGTAAAGTTCTATCCACCATAGGACATCCTAAAACAAGCAGGTGCTTCTAGGCTGCCCGTGCACAGAACCCTGTGCACACGTCCTGCTCCAGGCTGGGCTTCTTTTCCTTCTCTAACGTGACCTTGGTGGGTTAGTCGCAGGATCCGTATTGATCACCAAGTCCCCTTTGCTCCCAAACTGATGTAACACATTTCAACTGCAAGGGGGCAGGTGCACCATCACTTAATTGCCACCACTCTCATTTTAGTTTTAAAAAATTTCTCTTTCACATCTCATAGTATTAGATATCAGCTATGGAATGTATGACCCAAGATAGACTATCTCATAAGTAAAAAATAACATCCTACATATTTCAAAGGAGTAGCATTTGCTGTGTCAACCCATGTTCCCGGCCACATATGGAGAGATGTGCTTTGTCAAAGCTGGTTTTGAATAATGTACTTCCCACAATGAGCCTTGGTAAGAACATATTGGAGTGTGTGCCTGTTTCACATCTGCACAGGCCGTTCTCATCCAAGGCGGCCAAAGCATTTGGGAAGCATCCTCTTCACTGTGGTCCCAGTGGGAACTCAGGATGGGCTTCCCAGGTGAATGAGAATGATCAGAGTGGCAGTCTCAAGCCTGTGGACTCTGGGCTTGGGGGTGGAGGAAACCAGCAGGACCAGAGTAGAAGCCCAGTGCCACCTTGGCTTCCTAAGAGTACCCCCTGTCTCTGCTCGGGCTCCCTGGGGCATCGGGAGGCAGTCAGACTCAGAGAACCAGCTTCACACTGGGTGGAATTGGATTAACATCCAGGCTTGAGTGCAGAGCGTTGTGTGCAAAACCTGGGTGGTCACTGGGCGCCTCTCCGCTGGGCAATGCCAGACTTCCTTTCAAAAGCTCTTTAGGGACCCTGCCTCTTTTTGCAAAGCACAGAGCTAGTTTATGTGCCATTTTCAATTTGTCCACGATGCTACTCCAAAGGGCCTGTGCCTTGAGAGGGTGTGCTTGTGAAACAGAAGGAGTCGCCCAGACTGCAGTGCTGGGGACAGCATCTCACTGAACTTTGGAAGCAGGGGCTGGATTGGAGCTGACGACAGGATACTGTTTTCAATTCTCAGCCTGGCTCTGCCTCTGAATGTGGGTGGTGCATCCTATTCCAGGAGGGGCTGAAGGTCAACTTTGATGCTGGCTTTTCAAGAATGGAGAAAATCAAATACAGACGCTTGAAATAATAGCAACTGTGGGGTTCTGGAGTTTTGGAAGAGATGATGCGGAAAAGTCCTGGACCAGACGATCCTTCTTTGTAAGCTATTTAAAATCCCTTCTCCCTCTCCCTTCCTCTCTCTCTCTTCCAGCTTCTCCATTAGACACCTGTCAGGCATCTCTGCTGCCCTAGGGCAGGTGGTGCCAGCTGGACAGAACTGAGTAACTGAGATCCCGCTGGCTCAAGCCTCTCACTCATTAGCGTTTGAAATACCCAGCCCATAAAAAAATGAACCACCCCATATCTCAGGGCTTCTCTCCACTTTGGAGACAGACCACCTTCTGCCTATGGAATATGTCTCTCTCTCAGTAAACTCACTTTCACTTTGCTATGGCTTGCTCTTGAATTCTTTCCTCCTTTCTCTCCCCTGGGATCCTGAGGAAGAGGATGCTGGGTATGTGCATGATTCTTGATGGCTACAGGCTTGCCTGTTTACCGTGGTGTCCTGACACTCCAGCCCCACCCTCTCAGGGTGAAAATGAAAACACTGGACGAGCTTCTGCTTGTTTTGACTCTTAATGTTTTCTCCTCCTGCTTGCTTCTTCTTGGGGAACATGCCTCAGTGGCCATATTGATCTGTGCAGAGACCTTTGCACTGGCTGAGTAGCAAGGGGGCCTTCCCAGGACAGGCATGTGACTCCGTCTCCCATGGGTTGCATCATATTCTGAGGGCACAAGGTAAGCCTGGGAGGCTGAAAGGGGCCAAGTCCCCCGGAAAGGGTCATGCCTTCTGTGTTAATATTCTTTTAAACTCATTCCCAGTTTGCATCAGAAAAAAGGCCTTGCCCCTAGGGGGTGGTCAGTGAACTTGCAGAGTGTTATTGACCTGCCCAGAAAGTCGTGACCTCCAAGGTAGTCACAAAGACTCCTGGGTCTTGGGGCATGACTGGGTCTAAGAAGGGTGAACTCAGGGCAAAAAGTGGGTGGTGGTCCAGTGGGCAGAAAGTCCTGCCCCTTTCCCCAAAGAGTTGGAATCACCCTCGCACTCATTAGCTTATGAAAATATCCAGCCCATAAAAAAACAAACCACCCCATATCTCAGGGCTGCTCTCGACTTTTTGAGACAGATCACCTTCTGCCTATGGAATATGTCTCTCTCTCAATAAACCCGCTTTCACTTTGCTATGGCTTACTCTTGAATTCTTTCCTGCACGAAGCCAAGGACCCCCCCTTGGTAGCCCATCCCAGGAACTTGCCCCAGACCTGGGACATGAGCATCCTCTCTTGCCCCTTTTTCCTGCAACATCGTTACAAAGGAAAAGGAAGAAGATGGTTTTCTCTCCTTCCCCACTTTTCTTTTGACTATAAAAATGTAGCCCACTTAGCTCTTGGGGCAGAGCTCCCTTGCCTGACCACTTGTATCTATCACAAGCACCCCATGCTAATAAATCCACTTCTTACCTCTCACTTTGCCCCTCAGTGAATTCTTTCTGCACTGAGACATAAAGATACAGTGATGTTTTGCGGTTTCACCAGTGAGTGGAGAGGGCCTGGAATATTCTCATTATTTTTGGAAAGACATGAGGGGTCGAGAAGAGACTATCCAAGGATGTCCCAGCCTTGTCACTTACCTCATGCCCTCTGGGGTTCTAAGAAATTTTTTTTTTCCTTTTATCAATGTTTCATTTTTAAAAACAGGTGAATCCACTTTTTTATACATCATTGCACTTCAACAATTACACCAAACACAAGTACACGCATCTACCATAACGCACCACATGAGAACCCTGTGGGATTGGTTATTTCAATGAGGAGGTTCTGGGGCTTCTGCAAGTTCCTGGACGGCCATTGAGAACACATCTAGGCTCAGGACATTCCCTTCTGGCACATTTTAGATCTGCTTTTGATAACAAGGGTTGAAAGAAAGGGGTTTCTGCATAATTTCTAATTAAAAAGATAATGCAGGGCTGGAGTCTGCAATGGTGTGCAATTACAATCAGATGAGTATCAGCTTTCGGAAACAGGTTTCTGGAGAGAAGTCCTAAGAAGGAATTGAACATATTTCGAGTGCTACCTTTTCCAGAAAGTGTCACAGCTGTTGTGAGCCAGTGCCATTTCCCCACCAGCCTAGAATTCCACTGTGTATGGACTCCCAGGGCATGTGGAGCTTTTTCCAGGCTGGGTTGGCCTCTCTGATACCCGCCTGTGTTTGGTGCCCTGGAAGCAGGGCTGGCTGGGATGCAAAGGCTTGATGGAGCATTTATAAATCAATAGCTCATGTCTGGTTGATGGCAACAAACTTGAGTCTTTGGCCCATCTTTCTTTCTTTTTTCTTTTTTTTTTTTTTTTTTTGCTTTTTAGGGCTACACCCGTCGTATATGTAAGTTCTCAGGCTAGGAGTCAAAACGGTGATAACAGCTGCCGGCCTTCGCCACAGCACAGCAACTCGGATCTGAGCTGTGTCTGCGAATTATACCACAGCTCACGGCAACCCCAGATCCTTAACCCACTGAGTGAAGCCAGGAATTGAACCCGCATCCTCATGGATCCTAGTCGGATTTGTTAACCATTGAGCCACGAAGGGAATGCCCCATCTTTTCTTTCATTTCACTGCCAAGACCAGTGCAGCAGGTGAGGGCTGAAGAACGGGTGCTGTGAAACTTAAGAAAAGAACATAAAACAAGACACAGAGACATTTAACTTAATTAAAGGTGGGAACTGGGGGACTCAAGGTCTCCGGGACCAAGAGCGCCACCTGGAGAAATCACATTGCTTTTGTTGTGCTCTTCGGGATTCCATCAAGTGATGAGGAGGCTGTAGGTGCAGGATATAGTTTTTTTAATTTTTTTTAAAGTCACGTAGTAGCTGGTAGTTGGTCAAGCTTTTACTGTGACCTTTAGGCATTTAACAGTCATCAGCATTGAGGAAGCCTGGCGTCAGCTGTCTGTGCATAGCATCTAGAGAATCACCATTGTGCTTCCAAAGATAGGCCTGCCTATCTGGTGCAACCCCATACCTAGGTTTGCACCTCATTCTCCTTGCCGATGCGTATTCTGCTAACCATATTCTGCTAACGACCTCTCATAACCCCCCTGGGGCCTTGAGGCTCCTCTTCCTCTTATTTTAGCAGGACCTATCATGCTGTGCAAATGGTGTGCCGATCTGCACAGGTCCGGCATGCCTAGACCCATGCATGATGTCCTCATTCAGCTGACCCTATGAATAACTTATGCCTTTTGGTCTTTGTTCTTAAGCTGAAGTCATTTACCAGCACTGCGACTGTTTTTCAAGCAGGAAGATGGGGTAAAGTAAAGCAGGACAAGATGGAGTTTTCAGCAAAGAAAATAGAAACAGAGAGGCTAAGAAAAGATTGTAGAAACATGTCTCCTGACATTTCATGTCCAAGATTTGTTATCAAATGTGTTGGACTACAAGGCCCCTTCAAGGAGATTGGACTCAAAGCCTCTGGCCAAGACAAGAATTATCTTATTGTCACCCTACTGATCTCATTATAATGCCACCTCCCCTACATGAGCAACCTGGTCAACTCCTTTCTGCCTGCTACTAGGAAAGGTGTGTGGCCCACTCTCATCCCGCCCCAATGGGGGCCTTATAAGCCCCCAACCAACAAGCAAGTGTATCGGAAGACCCCTCTTTCCCCAACCAATCAGCAGGTCAGCAGGTGTATCCTGAGCCCTCCCCTCTCCCTGGGCTATAGAAACAGACATGAGTTGGACGTCTGCTCTGCCTGATCATCAGGAAGTCAGCCCGCTGTGTTAATGGCATCTGCACCTCAATAAACTTGTCTCTCCTTCACCTTGCTTGAAATCCAGAAAATTCTTCTTTCTCACCCATGTGCACAGACCACAATAAAATGCAAGTTCTTGTGCCCAACACACAGTGAGGCCAAGAAAACGGAAATGGAGTTTGGAGTTTCGGATGGCTTATGGGAGGGCTGAGCAAGGAGGGCAGGTGGCTCATGCCCCAAAACCTGGAACTTCCTGATGATTTTTAGGGAGAAGTTTTTAATAGACAAAATTGGGGGTGAGGGCTGCAGGTATGTGACTTTCTTCTGCTTGGTAGGTGGTGAGGTAACAGGGCAGCTTTCTAGGAATCTTGTGTTCTGCTGGAGGCTGCCATTGTCCACCTGGGGGTGGGGTGGGGCTTAGTTCCAACAGAAGAACTCAAAGGTATTGTTATGTATATTCCTTCAGGAGGAACCAGGACCCTGCCCCAAGGCTGCACTATTGTTTCTTGACTGCTCCTCTCCTCTTTCTGCATTTCCTCCCATCTCTGGCTAGCATCTACAAGAATCTGCTCTTTGGAACCTGGAGAAGGTCTAGGAGACTGAATGAAGCCTGTTTCCTACAAATAGGAGATAGTGGACTGGGAAAGGATTTGTACCCAAGAGGACCCCACAGGGATTGGTTTCAGATTCGCAGTTCAAACTAAGCTAAAAAGACGTTTTGAGAAGACATATTAAGTATTAAAAAATAAAGTGGGTAGTTCCTGCTGTGGTGCAACAGGATCAGCAGTGCCTCTGGAGCACTGGGATGCAGGTTCCATCCCAGGCCTGGCACAGTGGGTCAAAGGATCCAGCACTGGCACAGCTATGGTATGGGTTGCAACTGTGGTTCAGCTCTGATCCCTGGCCTGAAAATTCCATATGCTACAGGGTGGCCAAAAAAAGAAACAAAAAACAAAAAATAAATAAAAGTGGCTTAAACATCCAGCTCAATGAATACTGAGAGAACTCAGGCAGCATCCTCTTTGCTGTGCCTGGCCTGGGTAATGAGACGCGGGGGTCACGTGGCCGGCTGCTTGGTGCTATTAGTAGAAAGTGCTGAGGGAGCTGACAATTAGGTTCTCAGTTTTGTTTAGTCAGGTCCTTAGTTGTTTCATTAACGTTCTGGAGTTCTGCTCCTTCGTCAGATGGAGATATGTACCCGTAGCATATGGCAGGACCCCAGACGATTGAGGAGGAATTAATCAATACCTTCACAAATGAAGAATTGAAAATGACACATAACTCAAACCTTATGTCAGATTTTAGAGGCAAAAACCAAGCTTCTGTTTTACTTTATCTTGTGGAGGTGACCATGCGACTACTTTGCACTTACTTTTAGATGGAAATCTTAACAGGGTTCCAAAAAGACTAGGAATTTTGTCGGAATAAAAATATGAGATTGTGTTATATGCAATATAAAACCAGCGGCAGTTTTATTGAGAATCACTCACAGGCATTGCTGATGTGGAAGGTACCTTCCTGGGAACTGGAGCAGCCAAGGCATGAGAAGTTGTGTTTCTGTTCTTCCAGACGGTGCACGAGACAGAAGTCCAAGCAGAGATTTTGCATGAAGGCTGTTGACCTACTGAGGAATATCCTTATTTCCGTGGCAGGTGAGAGAGACCTGGAAATTCACCCAGCAGAGAAAAGCAGTGGAGAAAGGCTGGGAGAGTGTGTGGGACACAGAGGACCAGAGACAAGTCTTTTCAGGATGGGTGGTGGGGAGGACAAGTGACAGCTCTGTGAGTGGTCGAGGTCATGGCTGATTAGGGGATCTGGAGGGGACTAAGCTGGTGTTTAGGGGACAGGGGAGACATGGGTGACATTACAGACGAAGGTGTCAGGATTGCTGGAACAGCCTCAAAGGAGAGATGGGGGAACACCAGATCAGGCTCTTTCTCTGCGGTCATGGGAGAGAGGAAGGTAAGAGAAAGAGTTTGACTTTGCAGTCACTGAGTTTGAGACCTGATGGTAGATGTGACTGGCAGTTGTCCCAGGTTCCTGGGAAACACCCATTTCCCCTCCCCTCTCCTCCCTTCTCCTCTCCTTTCTTTTCTCTTGTAGGGCCCTACATGCAACCTATGGAAATTCCCAGGCTAGGGGTCTAATCAGAGCTGCAGTTGTGGTTTATACCACAGCCAGGGCAACACTGGATCTGAGCCACATCAGCCCACACTGCAGCTTACGGCAATGCCGGATCCTCCCAACCCACTGAGCAAGGTCAAGGAGCTAACCCGCCTCCTCATGGATACTAGTCAGGTTCGAACCTGTTGAGAACAGGTTGGGACTCTAGGGGTGTCTTTCTTATTTGAGGTGGGCTTTGGACCTCACCTGAGATTATACTATTATGTGGTGACTCGGGATGGGGCGATCTTGTCTGAAAGCCCAGCCCTAGCGCTAGAGCACTGGGGCTTTGAGCCCCGTGCTAGCTGCCCACCCTCTGGTTCAACCACGGGGCCATCCAATCAGTTGTGTCTACCTGCTGAGGCTCCAGTAAAAGCCTCTTACCTGAAGCTTGGTCCTACCTCCATGTGCCGGGAGGGGTGGGTCCTGAAAACTTAGAAGCTTCCTGCCTGGGAGCCCCTGCAACTGGCCCCATGCATCCCTTCCTTTGGCTGGTCTTGATCCATATCCTTTAGAACAAAACTGTCATCCTGGGTATAGTGCTGTCCCGAATTCTGCGAGTTGATCCATAAATTATCAAAACTGAGGGGATCCCGGGATCTCTTGAATTTGAGGCAGGCTGGTTAGAACTGCAGGGGCCGCGGAGCTGCCCGAGTTTTTGGCTGTGTCTCCTGCAGCGAGGACACTTGTGTGGAGGATGGCACCTCATCAACCTGTCAGGTCGGACCTCAGCCCGGGGAGCTAACGTGTCACCATCACACTGCAGACCCTTTGGCTTCAAAGTGGTGGTGTTTTCCAACATGGTATGCTATCACTTGCATACGGAGTTTAAAAAAGGATACAGTGAACCTCTTTGCAGAACCGATAGTGACTCACAGACTTTGGAAAACTTATGGTTTCCAAAGACGATAGGTTGAAGTGGGGGGATGGGCCGGGGGGTTTGGGATGGAAGTGCTGTAAGGTTGTGTTGTGATGATTGTTGTACAGCTATAGATGTAATAAAATTCATTGAGTTAAAAAAATAGTCAAGAAACTAAACAACAGCAACAACAACAAACCAAAGTGGTGGTGGTTCTAACCCAATCACGCTCGCTGTTAAATCAGATCACGTAGGATGGGAAATCTGAGTGGGGAGGCACAGCCTCTTGAGGTCAAGCCATCATGGCCAAAAATTGCCTCTTAAAATGGTCTTCATTGGGTTAAGTCTAGAGCTTAATTTGCTAAGGATATAAATATTTACACCGAGAGAAAACACGGTGCTGATAGCAACCTATATGTTGTTGATGAGCTTTGGATTCTGAGATCAGGGCTGTGGGGCATTTGGCATCTGGGGGCTTGACTACCCCCAATGGATTTTATTAGATTCTCCTCAAAGCTCCTTTCTTTACTCCTGCATTAGAACCCTTGTCACATGTTCCATGCCCCTTCCTCCTCTCCGGGACCTCTTGTGCAGAGGGTGGAAGCCAGGTTACCTTAGCAACCCTTCCCCAAACAGTGACCTGCATGCAAGAGGGTGAAGTTCTGCCAAGAATGCAGTTTGCCAAGACAGGAGGAAGCGGTCCCACTGCACAGATCCCGACACTGTTTACTGCCACTAGTGTGGGCTGCCGGGATCCCTCAAGCATCTTAGCGCCCTACCTCTGGGAGCTCAGTGACCCTGAGGCAGGTGGAGCCTGGGTTTGGTCTTGTGCCCTTGGATGACTTTTCTCTGAAACCTGCGCTGCTCAGTCACTTCCTGACAGAGGAAACACAGGGAGTTTTTTCTGGGTCTGGGTCACTGTTCCCTTTAAAGGACAGAGGGTTTCCAGGGAAAAGGGTAAGAGAGGGATGGGGAATTAAGAGGCACAACTTACTATGTACAAAATAAGTAACCTACAGGATATATTGCACAACTCAGGGAATATAGCCAATATTTTATAATAACTCTAAGTGGAGTATGAGCTTTAAAAATTGTGAATCACCCTATTGCACACCTGAAATGTACATACTAATTTTTTTTTTTTTTTTTTGCTTTTTAGGGCTACACCCGTGGCATAGAGAAGCTCCCAGGCTAGGGGTTGAGTCGAAACTACAGCTGCTGGCCTACACCACAGCCACAGCAATGCAGGATCTGAGCCGCGTCTGAGACATACCCCACAACTCATGCAACACCGGATCTTTAATCCACTGAGCAAGTCCAGGGATTGGACCTGCATCCTCGTGGATCCTGGTCGGGTTAGTTAACCACTGAGCCACGATGGGAACTCCACTTACATACTATTATGCATCAAATATATCTCAATAATAAATAAAAAACAAAGGATGGAGGGTTTTAGCCTCATCTTCAACTCCTGTGTCCCTGTCCTCTTTATTTCTGCTCCTGGTCTGCAGCCTCCGAAGCTGACAATTCAGGAGGAGAGATGATTAGAGAGAAGTGTTTTTTTTGCTACTGCCTTCTGGGTGGCGTGCATGAATAGTTTCAGCCAGATGACCTCCCTTCTTTGGCTGTTGATAGTTTCCTGCTATCAGATGTTCCCCCAGCTGTGGCAGCTGGAGTTCAAAGCTGTCCCCCTGCAACACAGTGTGTCCTTGGGTTTCCTGTGGAGCCGATGAAGGCCTGGCAGCACGTGGTCCCTCCAGACAGCAGTCCTGTGTTGGCTTCATCAAGGCAAATTTGCATCTGCCAGAAAGAGTGATAAATCCTTTCTGGCCACTGACCCCTTAGCTCTGAGTCTTGCAGCTCTGCTTCTGTAGGATGGGGAGTCACAATTTGAGTGCTTATATACCCAGAGCCATGCCTCTGGGATAGATGGACTGAATGCCAAGTTTACTCTGCACTGTGAAAGATCCAGGCCTCCAACCTTGGTGGCTTTCATGAAGACTATACTTGGGTGTGACCTGTCTGCCTGTGTCCCTGATCCTGAAAACTGACAAGCAGCACAGAACGACTCCTGCGTTGGAGCTGGGGGACACGGGATAGCTGTCTGAATGGAATTGTGGCCAGAGACAGCTAAGTCTCATCCCCTGAGCCTGGGCTTTTCCAGATCAGCTCGGGGTGGCCTGCATGCATGGAGCATTACAGGAGGTGGGCGGGGGCCTTGGCTCAGGCAAGCCCACCCTCCTGATCCATGTCCTGCAAGGATAGTTGCAACAATCTTTGCCTCCTGGGTGGGTGGCCGACAAAACAGCTCAGCCCAGTGACAGCTCCTGCCCTGCTTCAGAGGCGGCTCCCTGGGTGGGTCAACACTGGCCTCTCTCAGTGGGTGACAAGCCCTGGATGAGCCATCTCCTCTGAACCGACCTTGAGCTTGGTAAAGCAATCGGCCAGCTGTCACTCCTCATAGCTCCTGCTGCAGGCTTGCAGGAACCCTGATTTACCAGCTGCTCTCATCAGCCAGGAGTCTGGTCAGGAAGGAGTCATGGGGCCACCTTGAAGGCCTGGTCGTTGCTCCTTTCTAAAACTTCTAGATAAGAATCCTGGAGAAAGCACACAAGCAATTCTAAGAGAGCGCTCAGGTGAAACCCTCTCAACTGGGTAAAACCATAGGAAGAATTGTTTTCTCGAATCAGAGCTGGATTTCCTAACCAGACAAGGAAGGAAACGAAGGCAGGCTTGGTGGGCTGATGGGCTTTGGGGCTGCGTAGTGCCGACTGCACAGGATGGAATCCCCCGTAGCACCTGCTTTCTCATCACTGTGGTAGATGGGATTTTCTAGAGACATTCACACCTTTTCTATATCCCGTCATTCATGCTCTGCTCACCATGGACCCGGGGCTCTTCCACTGAAGAAGACCCTCCGTGCTCCCTCTCTCTAGACCCAGCAGGCCTTGGTAAATGGTTCCACCAAGAGAACATGGTGGAGCTGGGGATAGGAGTCTAGGTACAGAAAGGTCCTGACGGCTTCCGTCCTGATCTCCTCTTGGTTGTCTCGCTCCTGAGACCCTTGCTCTTGAAGCCCCACCACCATGTTGGAAGGAAGCTGGGGGTACCTGCAGAGGTTGGGGGTTCCTGCTGGAAGCCCTGCTGGACCACCACACATAGGAAGGACTAGTCCTCAGGGGGTCCCTCCCGGACGTTGAGTCCCCAGCAGAGGTCCCAGACACCACCGGGCAGACAAGCCACCTGCTGCTTCCTGTTCGAATCCCTGACTCATAGGAACCCAGAGAGGTAGTAAAGAATTACTGCTGTTCTGCATCACTACGTGACTCATCCAAGCATCTTATCTAAAGCAGCGAGGGCTGACTGGCCACAGATCCTAGCATGACCCCTTCTTGACGTCTGCCTTTAAAGGAGGATGTGTGAGAGCCAGGTGTGTGGCGGGGACTCAGGGAACAGGAGGAGCGTGATTGTCACCAAGGGCTGGAGGGTTCCTCTCCCACCGACTTCTTTTAGCTCCATCGTGATTTGTCAAAACTATTTACAGCAGCAATCGGGCCTGCCTCTAAAAATAGCAAAGAGGAGTTCCCGTTGTGGCGCAGTGGTTCACGAATCCGACTAGGAACCATGAGGTTGCGGGTTCGGTCCCTGGCCTTGCTCAGTGGTTTAACGATCCGGCGTTGCCATGAGCTGTGGTGTCGGTTGCAGACGCGGCTCGGATCCCGCGTTGCTGTGGCTCTGGTGCAGGCCGGTGGCTACAGCTCCGATTCAACCCCTAGCCTGGGAACCTCCATATGCTGCAGGAGCGGCCCAAGAAATAGCAAAAAGACAAAAAAATATATATATATATATATATAGCAAAGAAAAAGCCAGAGGCAGGAAAGCTTTGGGAGAAACCTAGATACCTGAGTTCCACGGGAATTCAAAGAAATAGCGGGATCCTTAAGAACCCTCATCTTTCAAGTGACTTCTCTAGGCACCAAGTATTTTTTAGCACATTATGTCCATCATATTTCCACCCCCAGCCCCACTGCCCCCAGGATAAAGATGGACAATGCTTCATCTTTCCGAGGTCAGGGGTGGTGGAGGCGTGGGGGAAGGGGTGGTGGGGGGTGGCGTGGCTGTGTCCTCTGAGTAGCACCTGATGTCAGCACGCCAGGGGGTTCTTTGGAGTGTGTCCTGGAAATGTGAGAAAGCATGCAAGGCATCTGACACCCTGTTACCTAGAATTGAATGTTTTCATGACATTTTGCCCAGCTGTACCTTTATAGAGTTGGAGGGCGCAGAGATTATGCAGGTTCAAAGCGATTAAGCTTTCTTCCCCACCCAGCTGCTGGGGAATGCTGCCTGGCATATGGACGATGGATAGGGTTACTCACTCCAAAGTGTGCTGGGAAACCTGTCTTTACGTCAGTTGAGTTTTGTTTAACAAGTAGCCCAGATCATCAGTGGCCATGCATTGGGACAGGAGGCTGCTGTCTGGAAGCCAAATCCCACGTGTAGGAGAGTAAGTCTGCCTGATCAGCCACATTTAGTATCTCCGGTCAGGTGGGGGGTTCTCTGCCATCGACCCCCCCAGAATTGTGTACACTTGTCTGAATCCCCACAGGGGCCCTGCGGCTTCGCTGGGGAGTCACGGAGAGGCCTGAACTAAGGTGGGAGCCATCCTGTGCGCCCCACCTGCTGGTTCCGAGCTCGAGGCCGCCTCCCGCGGGCTCTGAGTCTCTTCTTCTGGGGTTGCTGGGAGGAGGCTGGAACTCAAATGCACTTTCCAGCTGGAAGGACTGCCATTTGAAAAATCCCAGGCAGCTCCTGAATTCCAGGGAGGGGCCTGGGATTTGCACTGGGAGGGGCCTCCTCTCCCAGGGCTGCCGGGCTAAATTGAGAGGGCAGCTTATAGGCCTGGCCTCTAGGAGAGAGGGTGCTATGGGGACACCGCCTTGCTCTGGGAAGGCAGCCAGGAGCTGGGCAGGGGCTGGCCCCAGAGGGACTTGCAGCTTGGCTGGGGTGTGGATGCTGGAAGAACACACACGGGGAAAGCCAGTTCCAGACCTGGAGGAGTGACAGCTGGGGAAAGCAGGTCTTGCCTCCGAGGGCAGCCACAGGCGGCCACCACAGAGGTCGAGTGGCCCTCTCCCCAGGGTCATTGGCTGCAGGGAGCACACAAGTCCTGGTGGCTGGAGAGAAGGCTCCACAGTGCCCATTTCAGAGCATGAGCAAGGCTGGCCCCAGGGGACAGTCAGGGATCCCAAGATGTGGCCCCAGGGTGGCCTTTGTTCTCCAGCAGTTCTGCCACTGTGGCTTGGGGGGAACCCAATAGCGCGCGCACGCGCACGCGTGTGTGTGTGTGTGTGTGTGTGTGCGTGCGTGCGTGCGTGTGTGTGTGTGTGTGTGTGTTGGGGGAAGAGATGAAACAGGGGAGGGGGATATGGGGTAGAGGAGATGGGGGAGGTGGGGGAGGGGAAGGGGATGAGGGAAGTGGATGCAAAGGGGAGTCAGAGGAGGTGATAGGGTTGATGGGGCTGGAGAAGATGGGGTGGGGGAAGCAGGAGGGGTGGGGAAAGTAGACGGAGTTTGGGGAGGTAGAATGGGGGAGGGGGGAATGGGGTGCAGGAGGTGGGGGAGGTGGATGGGGTGAGGTGGGGGCATTTCTAGTCCCAGGCAAGACAGCCCTGCCAGGGCCAGGCTCAACAATCTCCATTTCCAATCCTCCTTGATGTTCTGTGACTTAAACACCACCTTTGAAACAGATGCAAAGCTCTTGGGACTGCACAGAGGGAAACCAGGTTTGTTTTTTTTTTTTTTTTTTTTGTCTTTTTTTTACTGCATAAGGAAGTTTCCAGGCTAGGGTCTGAATCGGAGCTGTAGCTGCCAGCCTATACCACAGCCACAGCAACGTGGGATCCCAGCTGCATTGGCAACCTACACCACAGCTCATGGCAACGCCGGATCCTTAAACCCACTGAGCGAGGCCAGCAATCAAACTTGCATCCTCACGGATATTAGTCAGGTTCATTCCCACTGAGCCATGATGGTAACTTCTGGAAAGCAGATTTCACATACACCGATGGCTGAGGCAGGGGCGAGGTGGTGGCCCCTGAGATGGAGGCTCAGGGTTAGGGACCTTTCTTTCCAGAAAGCCCGCCTGCCCTGGCTGATGTGCCCCTGTTGTGCCCAGACTCAGCAGGTCTTGGGCATGCACTCTGTGGGCTGCCCTGATGCCCAGAGGTCTGGCCCAGGAGGCCAGTGGTGCTCTTCAGGGCACAAGGGCTGCAGGGGGTCGTGGCCCAGCTTTAAAGGTGCTGCTCTGACCTCATGCCCTGCTGGAGGACAGGCCTCCGTGCTTCTCTACACAAACGGGGTGGGAAGGTCCTTTCCCTTGCTATAGGAAGCAGCTTGGCCTCTGGAAGGGGAGCGAGCCCTTTGTATCTTTCTCAACTTCATCCCCATCTGGGATGAAACTCCCCGGGTTTGGGGAAGCCATGCTGCTTCTTAGATTACGAATGTCCGCTTTGCAGGGTAAATTTCACTCCTTAGCCCTCAAAGAAATTTGGGGCGTTGCCATCCTCATCCATCCAGACAAAATGCAGGGCCCCAAGAACTCTGGGCTAGGAGAGGCCTGGGAGGAAGTGCTGGGGCCTGAAAAGCCCTGACTGCTGTAAGGCGGTGAGCACGTTCATGCAGAGTGATGGAGCATGTCCCCAAGCCCAGTTCTGGCTGCTGGTGTTTCCAGGGCAGCAAAGGCTGGGCACAGAGGAGCACAGAGTGTGGTCAGGGTCTGACGGAGCTGAGTTCTGGCCTCTGAGCTGGGCTGAGCCCCTGGGACCCAGTGCTGACGTGGGCTGCGGTCACTTCAGGTGAAAGCACTGCTCAGAGCAGCACCTGGTAACGCAAGTGCACCTGGCCCGTCTCCAGTGAGCGGATTGGGAAATCTGTGTAAACGTAGCTGGGCCTGGGCCAAGTGGCCCCAGCTCCGAGGACACTATCTGCGCCACGTGCTCTTGGCCTTCCGCTCCCTTATCAGAATCTGCAGCCCCATGTGCTTCTGCTGCCCTCAGAGGTCCAGCAGCCCACATAGCTCCCTGTATCTGGGAGCCTCTTGTGATCTCTCATATATAGGTAATTTTATGTATTCATTTAATCGAGCCTGTGGATGCCCAGACACTTGGTCAAACAAGACTCTGGGTGTATCTGGGAGGATTTTTTTTTTTGTCTTTTTGCCTTTTTCTAGGGCTGCTCCCACGCCATATGGAGGTTCCCAGGCTAGGGGTCCACAGCAACGCTGGATCCTTAACCCACTGAGCAAGGCCAGGGATGGAACCCGAAACCTCATGGTTCCTAGTCTGACTTGTTAACCACTGTGCCAGATGGGAACTCCCTGGGAGGATATTTTTGGATAAGATTAGTGTTTGAATCTGTAGACTGAATAAAGCAGATTACCCTCCCTAGTATGGGTGGGCCTCATCCAATCAGTTGAGGGCCTAAACAGTACAAAAAGGTAAAGATAAAACTTCTTTGGCTTGATTAGTGGGCTGGGATATCAGGCTCCTTTTTTTCTTTTTTTTTTTTCCTTAGGACTCAGACTGAAATATTGACTTCTTTCCTTTTCTTTTTAGGGCCGCACTCATGGTATATGGAGGTTCCCAGGCTTGGGGGAGAATTGGAGCTACAGCTCTCGGACTACACCACAGCACAGCCATAGCAATGCGGGATCTGAGCTGCATCTGCAACTTATACCACAGCTCGTGGCATGCTGGATCCTTAACCCCCTGAGTGAGGCCAGGGATGGAACCCACATCCTCACAGATACCAGTCAGATTCATTTCCTCTACGCCATGATGGGAACGCCGACATTGGCTTTTCTTGGGTTTCGAGCCTGTCAGCCTTCAGACTGGAACTTCCACCATCGCTATTCCTGGGGTTCAGAGCACATCTATGGCATCAGATTTTCTGGTCACCAACTGGCTGTCTGATGCTCTTGGGTCTTGTTAGCCTCCACGATCACATGAGCCAATCCCTTATAACCAAACCCTCTCTGTCTGTGTGTATCCACATCCTATTAGTTCTGTTTCTCTGAAGATCCCTGGATAACATACTCCATAATCTCCTTCACTGAGATTCATGGCCCTCACGCCTGCTCCCTGCCTGGACTTGGGACAAAGATGCAAACCTACCCCTGATGCTTGAGTATTAGGCTGGGACTGCCGACAAGCCTGGTCATCCCATAACAAGGCACCAGCTTTATGTGGGGGGGCCACTGCAGGCCCAGCCATGGCGAGAACAGTACTTAGAAATCACTCCTGCATGTCTAAGGGTTTACAGAGCATTTTCAGTCGTAGCAAAGTCACCTGCATTAATTGATGACACCTAAGATTTATTCGGATTTCTTGGGAGACCCTGAGGTCTGCTAGTGTAGTAGAGGAGTTTAGGTGTATTTTGGGTGGGTAATTAAGGCTCCTTTTTCTTCGACATCATTGGCATCTCAGATGGTATTAGCCAATTATGTCCTGGGTGTGGGAGAGGAGAAAAGGAAGAGAAAGATCAAGGTGGACAAAAATGTTTATTCAAAGAGGTGCTAACACAGCATATGATTTAAGATCTGTATAAATTCGAAGGAAACAATTTTTTTTTTTTTCTTTTTTGCTGCATCCATGGCATATGCAACTTCCCAGGCCGGGGACTGAATTTGAGCTGAGTGACCTCTGCTAGAGCTGCAGCAATGCCTGTTCTTTAACCCACTGCACTGGGCCGTGGATTGAACCAGCAATGCCATAGAGATAAGCTGGATCCTCCACCCTTTGTGCCACTGTGGGAACTATGTCCAAATTTTTGTATTTAAACCTGAAAGTTACAGTGTGTGTTGGGGGTGGGGGCGGTTAGACCCAGCAGTCTTCATATTTGAAAAGAGGGCTTGAAAATCCTTTCACTCAGAGCTAGATCGGAGGTTAACATGCCCTCACACACTCCATCAGAACCTCCCCCCCCCCCCCCCGCCACACACATGCACACACACAACCCAGCTATACTATTTGTGTGTTGATACTGCATTTGAAGAAGCATTTGAGGAGATCCCGTCATGGCTCAATGGTTAACAAACCTGATTAGAATCCATGAGGATGTGGGTTCAATCCCTGGCCTCGCTCAGTGGGCTAAGGATCCGGCATTGCCTTGAGCTGTAGTGTAGGTCGCAGACATAGCTTGAATCCCGAGTTGCTGTGGCTGTGGCTGTGGCCGGTGGCTACAGTTCTGATTGGACCCCTAGCCTGGGAACCTCCATATGCTGTGGGTGCAGCCCTAAAGGACAGAACAACCAAAAAAAAAAAAAAAGCGCATTTGAAATTTGCATGTGTGTAGGGATGCAAGTGCCAGAACTCAGTGATGATCTCTGTGATGGATCCTTCTATAGGGTGTTTTATGACACTGGGGACACCAGGGTAAGAGATGGGAGACACTTAGGGTTCTGGTGACATCACGCACGGCCCACAGAGGAAAGTGAGCCCAAGAACCACCAGCACTAATGCAGAAGTCAAAGGGAAAGCCAGGCTCTAATTTTAGCCAGATCGGGTTAGAAAGCTTCTAATTTTAGCCAGATCGGGATAAAAAGCTTCAGGCTTTTCTGTGCCCAGGCTGGTGTCTTTTCCCCCAGTGCTCAGAACAGAGGCCACCCCGCCCTCACAGCACCTTCTTGTCTGCCTGCAGGGTTTTAGTTCACTCTCACTGACCCAGAGCTAAAATGCCTTTTCCCCCCGAAATATAACAAGGAAGCATGACTTTGGCCTTGGTCGTGCCCTTCTGGCCGTTTCCTCCTTTGGCCAACAGCAAAGCCGTTTTCTATGACTGATGGTTCCTGAGGTGGGCTGAGTCCTACTAAATATTTTATGAGAAATGGGTATTTTTATGCGAGGAGAAAAGGCCAGTTCCTGGAAAGCAGGGGCAGCTGTAATGTCAGGTGTACAAAACAATCGCTCCAGGAAGCTGCTGTCCCCCAGGGCTGGTCCTCACTGCGCTGAAGTCACTGCCTAGCCACCGGAAGATGCGGCACGGGGCGGGGGCTTCTGTCCGGAGACGGTGACTTATCTTCAGTGCATGTCCACGGTTCACCGAGTTTCACCTTCTGGCATTTAAGAAGGAAACTTGAACTTGAGAACGGGGACTTTGATGGGGCATGGTAAACTGGTTCTCAAAGGGGAACTGGCTGGCAACTCATGTTCTGGGAAACGCCCACCTGCTGAGTGGGGATCTCTGGGGCTGGGACTGTGCATTCAGCAGGCACTCTCCCCAACCCCCACCCCCAGGGAGTCAAGAGCCAGACAGGGCTGAGGAGCCCTGGTGCGAGGACAGGACGTGAGCTTGACCTTCCCTGTCGCCGGCTGTTCCTCCTCCCAAGAATACTTCCCACTTCCCCCCCTGCCTGACACGCCAGCCTCTTTCCCGAGAACCCTGGGTTAAGGATCCTCTCTGTGGTCCCCCATCCACTGCACTCTTTGTTCTTTTCTGATAGGATTGACCACAGTTTGTATTCATCATATGGGAACTGCATTAATTCTCACCTATAAGCTCGTTAGCCTAAAGGGCGGCAGGGCTGTCTCTCAGTCACCAATGTTTATCTGGCACGTCCCGCAGTGCCAGGCGCAGATGATAGCCTCATATTTTGTGACTATGAATGCAAATGTGAATTTTCTTAGTTTCTCATTCACAGTTTGGAGACAGACTCTGCTTCAGAGTCTTCAGAGCTGTGGCCAAGATGATGGCAGGTGGTATGGGCGGCTCACCTAGCCAATGTCTCCTCTAGTAGCGCTCTTTCATAAGGGCTAGGGACCTTCCACTCCATCACACAAGGCAGGAAAACACACACACACACACACACACACACACACACAGCGGAACAAAGGGCAGACTGCCTCCTTCAGTCCCTCAGGTCCCTGTAATTCTTGCCTGGCCCCTAGGGAGCATGTACAAATATTGAGCGTGTACATTGAAAAGTGCTGGGCTTGCAAGCTCAGAGACTGAAGTTTGGATCCCTAACCCACTGCTTCCGAGATTGCCCCTTTGGTGTTTCACTGAACCGCTCTGACCCTCGGTGTCTTCTTCTGTTAGACGGGGCCATAAAAATGTCTCCCTCCCTTGACCATTGTCAACACACGAGAAAATATGTCAAAGGCACAATGCATGTTGCCACGAAGGGATCATGGCTTCCAAATTGTGTGCTACCGAGTCAAACTGGATCGGGGTTCTAGAAATGGAAAGACTTACAGGCTGACATCAAGCTGGGCCTTGAAGGCCAAGGAAGGTTTAGATAAGGGTGACGGTGAAGGGGAAAAGCAAAACAGACAGGAGCCTGCACCAAGCCAGAGCTTGGATGAAAGTGTGCTGTAGCCTGAGAGTGGGCACAGCCTTTCCGGGGATGTGTCGGGGGAGTTGGGAAGAAAAGTAGGGACACGGGGCCATCTTAGTGGATACCCACAGTGGGGTTCTCATAAGTTGGGGGGGTCCCAGGGTGACGTGAGCCCACTGCAAATGGCGTGGCCTGCCAGGATGAGTCTAAGGGGGTCAGTCTTATTACAGACATGGTCTGGAGGAAGCAGTGGAATTACTGAGGCATAGTCATGAGACAGGACCTTCAGAAAAATATAGGACAGACCTTAGCATCTATGCAATAGAAGCAGGAGGGACAGCTTCAGGATGACCAGGATCCCCAAAGGGAAGACCCCAAAGGGGGGATCTTCAGCCCGCAGGGGGACGGTGGATGGAAATGGAGGTACTGGGGAAAAATGACCTTGGCTCGATCATCACTGTTGGAAAGTGAGACACACGAACCCGGGGAGATCTCTACAAGGCTCTTTACTTCCGCAAAAGGGCGCAAGTGCTCAAAAAGCACGCACGCGTGAAGAAGAAAGACACCCCTATTTATCCCTAATGTGGGTGGCTTATCTGTCCCCTTCCCATTGGTCAGGTCAGGGTGCACATTCTTCTTCTTCTTTTTTTTTTTTTTGTCTTTTTGCCTTTTCTAGGGCCGCTCCTGCGGCATATGGAGGTTCCCAGGCTAGGGGTCTAATTGGAGCTGTAGCCGCTGGCCTATGCCAGAGCCACAGCAATGCAGGATCCTAGCCGAGTCTGTGACCTAACACCACAGCTCACGGCCACGCTGGATCCTTAACCCGCTGAGCAAGGGCAGGGACCGAACCCGCAACCTCATGGTTCCTAGTCGGATTCGTTAACCACTGTGCCATGATGGGAACTCCAGGGTGCACATTCTTCTTGACTGGGTAATTTGAAACAAATTGTTACTGGGAGAAGAAGGAAAGAGGGGGTGGAGGAGGGTATCTCAGAGGAAGCAGGAACAAAATGGAGTAAACAAGGCTTCCTTTGATAGAAAAGACATATGTTAATTCTCACAGAGGTCAGGGTGGGCTGTGCAGGTGTGGGCTGCCTGCAGACAATGGGAAATTGGGGTTGGAATTACAAGAGGAAATCAGGGCTCACGATGGGGATTCTGGAATCCCTTGAATCGATTCCACGTTTCAGTTTGGGGAGAGTCACCATAGTAACAATGTTGAGCCTTCTGTCCCAAGAATCTGATATATCTGCCATTTATTTAGTTTTCTTTTATTTCTTTTGGTAATATTTTGCAGCTTTTAGTGTTCTTTTCAAAATACGACGTGCACATTTAAATTTTCTAAAGCAGGGGTTCCCGTTGTGGCTCAGTGGTTAATGCATCTGACTGGGAACCATGAGGTTGCGGGTTCAATCCCTGGCCCTGCTCAGTGGGTTAAGAATCCAGCATTGCCGTGAGCTGTGGTGTAGGTTGCAGACACGGCTTGGATCTGGTGTTGCTGTGGCTGTGAAGTGGGCTGGCGGCTACAGCTCTGATCAGAACCCTAGCCTGGGAATGCTGCAGGGATGGACCTAAAAAGACAAAAGACCAAAAAAAAAAAAAAAAAAAGTCTGCAAACAATAAATGCTGGAGAGGGTGTGGAGTAAAGGGAACCTCCTGCCCTGTGGGTGGGAATGTAAATTGGTACAACCACTATGGAGAACAGTATGGAGATTCCTCAAAAACCTAAAAAATAGAACCACCATATGATCCAACAGTCCCACTCCTGGGCATACATCCAGTGAAAACCATGAATGCTGAAATAGAAGGTTAATAGGACAAACTCTGTGATGGTACACTTGCACTCCATTCTTCTTATGAAGACATTAAGTAACTCAATTAAAAAGGGAGCAAAGGATCTGACTAAGTGCTTCTCCAGTGAAGATATAAAAATGGACAATGAAGACATAAGATATTCCACATCATTAGCTAACAGGGAAATACCAGTGAAAACCACAAAGAGCTATCATTTCACACCCACGAGGATGAGGATTATTGAAAAGAAAGGCAACAACAAATGTTGGTGAGAACGTAGAGAAATTGGAATCCTCATAGCCTGGTAGGGGAAATGTTCAATGGCACAGCTGCTCTGGAAAACAGCGGCAGGTTCCTCAAAAGGTTGAACACAGAGTTAACCCGTGACCAGTCAGGTTCACGGCTAAGGTTACTAGCAAGAGAAGAGGGAAACGTATGTTCACTCAAAAAAATGCGTATGGCCTTGTTAGCAGCAGGGTTATTCAGAAGAGACAAAAAGGAGAAGTGGCTCAGCTGATGAATCAACTAGTAAAATATGGTTCAACCATACATGGAATATTATTCAGAAATAAATTAATGAAGCACTGATACACACTTCAGCATAGATGTACCTTGAAAATATTAAACCAAGTGAAAGAAGTTAGTCCAAAAAGACTACATATTGGATAATTCAGTTTATATGAAATATCCAGATTAGGTGAATCTAAAGACCCAGAAAATTGGATTCTGGTTGTCTAGGACTGGGATGGGAGAGTTTAGGGCACAAGGGGCAATGACTGCTGATGGATATGGGATTTCTTCTTGGAGTAATGAAAATTTTTTTTTGAAAGTGATTGTGATTTGCATACGTCTGTGAGTGTACTCAAAACCATTGAGCTGTTCAGTGAAAACATCTGAATTATATGGTACGTGAATTACATCTCAACAAGTTATTACACTGTATGTATCTATACATATATGCCACTTATAGATACTATAAATAATAATAATAATAAACTGATCTATCATTTACCTCTATAAATCAGTTATCTATCTATCCATCTCATGTCAATATTTGTATCATGACCAGTTGCTGAAATAAGGACTGTTTCTCTAATATGCTCTGTCATTGGTTGGTTGGTTTATGTTTATGTATATTAATCAATTTTGCTCTGCTTCCCCATCTCCCCCGTTTTATTTAGAGGGTGCCATCAGTGTGAATGCCATAATTTAGCCCTTGGATTATTACCTGATGCTGGACCTGGGTTTTTATGCGGCGAGATGAGGATAGAACATCTCTCAGCCATAGATGCAGTGACAGATGGAGCCGGGTCTTCACTTCCAGGGAAAGGGGGATGTGTTCCTTTGACGTGGGGAGGGGTCTCATGCTGAAGAAGGAGGAGGTCAGTGCTGTTGTTTGGAGCGTGACTGCTGTGGGGATGGCTCAGAAGGATGTTGAGAAGCCAAAGTGGCTGGGTGGACACGATGAGTCCTCTCCCCGCTCCTAGCCCTCCTTCCAGCACAGCAGAGACTGGAAGTTCAAAGGCACACCTCTAAGACCCTTTTTGAGTCAGGCTTCATATTCTATTTGGGTTTAAAGGTCAGGTTCTCTGACCTGAGATGGGCAAGGCAGAACTTATGCTGCAGCTGCTGTTTCTGCTGAAAAATATGGCAGGGAGGGGGGCAGGAATTGACTTGCTCTCGAAGGGATGAACAGAGCAGGGTCCAGGCTCTGGGGTTGTGATGACTGACCAGCAGGATGAAGGGCACGCATTGGATGGGTCACAGCACGGTAGTGTGAGCACGGAGCTGGCAGTAGGGTCTTTCTGGTCAGACCACATCTTGATGCCAGTGGATTTCTGATGGAGGTAGCGTCTTGGCCATAGCTTTCTCTCTCTGGGTGGTGGCAGGGTGGCTTTCTGGCTGTAGGGGGGCGGCAGCCCTCCCTGGCTGTCAGCCATGATGCTTTGGGAGCTGTTCCCCAAAGCTCATCCTGGTGTCTGTTTCTTCAGTCCTCTGAGCCACTCCGCAGCCCACAATGAATCTCTTTCTGCTCTAAACCAGCTAGAGAGGATTCTGGTTTTTGTAACTGAACCCTGACCAGGACAGTGAATTTCTGGTTTTTGTAACTGAACCCTGACCAAGACAGTGAATTACATAAGCAGATTTCTTAACACTGAACCATTTTTGCATGATTGGAATGAACTCAACTTGGTTAGAGTGTGTTCTAAAATACTACTGCATTATATTTGCTAATACTTTACTAATGTGCTGGCGTTGCTTTCTTAGGTAAGGCTGGTCTATTTCTGTCTCCTATTAGTCAAGTTTAGGTATTACTGTTTTCCTGTCTTGAAAAAATATCTGGAAGATTTTTTCGCTGTATTCTAGAAAAGGTTCTAAAAGATTTCTTTCTTCACTATATTCTAGAAAAGGTTAAGTATTAGTGGGATTATTAATTCCTTGAAAATTTTCAAGATTTTCCAGATAAAACTACCTCAATAAGGCATTTTGGGATCAAGGTAGCTTTTAGATAGCTTCTGCAATTTCTTCCATGGTTACTGATTTATCAGGTTTCCTATTTCTTTCTTTCTTTCTTTCTTTTTTTTTTTTTGCTTTTTCAGGTCACATCCATGATATATGGAGGTTCCCAGGCTAGGGGTTGAATAAGAGCTTCAGCCAATGGCCTACGCCTCAGCCACAGCAATGCCAGATCCGAGGCATGTCTGCAACCTATACCAAAGCTCACGGTAACGCCAGATCCTTAACCCACGGAGTGAGGCTGGGGATCGAACCCAAATCCTCATGGATCCTAGTTGGGTACATTAAGTGCTGAACCATGAATGGAACTCCGGTTTCCTATTTCTTTGACGTCAAGTTGGCAAATACAAGTTTACCTAAATAATATTCCATTCTAGAGTACACTGCTCCACTTCATAAAAATTATTATTTCTTGTTTGGTAATATAAATATGAATGACTAATAAATTTTTCTCTGAATATTATTTTGTATGATTTTTGTATCATAGTATTAACCTATTCTAACTCTCTACTTTAAGCAAAAAAGATTATCTCACTTTTATGAGCCTATCAAATCAATTTGTTCTTAACTTCATCGCCTACCTACTGTCCATGTAAAATATTTCTTTTGCATTCTGTCTTTTGTTATGTCGTCTTCTTTTTCTTTTTTTCTTTTTCTTCTGCACTCGAGGCATATGGAAATTCCCTGTCCAGGGATCAAATCCAAGCCACATCTGCAACCTACACCACAGCTGCAGCAATGCCAGATCCTTAACCTGTTGCATGAGTGGGGAATCCTTTTTTGTTTTGTTTACTTTTGTAATTTAAAATACTTTTTCTTATTTTGGTTATCTTGAAATACTGTTGAAATGCCTAAATTTTGAATTATCATTGTTAGAAGCAACAATAAAAACAACAAAAATATCTATTGAAAACTCGCTAAAAAGCAGGGAGCAAATGAGTTCACATTTCACCTCCTCTTATCTTTCGTTCCTTCATCACCACGTGGATTTTGTCTCTGCCCGGTACAGATATGTGCAATGTGGATAAATTTTCCAAACGTGAATGAGATTTTTAAACTTTTCCTAATTTTTTAAAAAATTTATTTATTTATTTATTTATTTTGTATTTCTTGGGCTGCTCCCGCGGCATATGGAGATTCCCAGGCTAGGGGTTGAATCGGAGCCGTAGCCACCGGCCTGCGCCAGAGCCACAGCAATGCGAGATCCGAGCCTCGTCTGCAACCCACACCACAGCTCACGGCAACGCCGGATCGTTAACCCACTGAGCAAGGCTAGGGATCGAACCCGCAACCTCATGGTTCCTAGTCGGATTCGCTAACCACTGAGCCACGACGGGAACTCCACTTTTCCTAATTAATATTAGTAAAATGAATCATTCTCATCAATCACGCTGTCTTGTAGACCTTACACATTAAGATTAGGCTTTATGTCTTATTCACTAGGAGAGGAGCGAATAGTTTCAAGGGATGGCATGACATAGAGAAGTTTCCAGCTGCCAGAAAGAAGAATCAGACAAACTTGATTCCAGGCAAATGACCTGGAAAGGAAAAGAAGTTGGTCAGCGGTGTGTTTTCTGGCTCTGTTCTCTCTAGACGAAAATGATGCTGGTTGGGGGTTCTCAGAAGAGTGGATCCGAATTCCTTTTGAGTCTCTCAGAGAGAGATCTCCCCTGCATAAAGCTGGGGGAGTTTCAGGGGTGGGGAAATGCCAGTATTGTATGTTTAGGCCTTGAGGGGTGGCATGGGCTGCACAGTAACCTACCCGCTTTTCTCCCGTCACAGAGTGGTTTTGGGTATACAGGCGTCACTCATGTTATTGAGCTTAACTTCACTGAGCTTCGAAGATATTTGCATTTTATTGTGGCAGCTGGGCATCGAGCAAGTCTATCCGTGCTGTTTTCCCAGCAGCACTTGCTCCCTTCAAGTCCCTGTGTCAGATTTTGGTAATTCTCACAACATTGCAGGCTTTTCCCTTATTATTGCGTTTGTGGTGGTGGTCTGTGACCAGAGATCTTTGGTGTTACTATTGCAAAATTATTGTGACTCACTAAGTCTCAATGATAGCATTTTTTAGCAAGAAAGTATCTTTTAATTAAAGTATGTATGTTCTTTACTTAGACATAAAGCTATTACACATTTAATAGACTAAAGAATAGTGTAAGCATAACTTTTATGTACTCTGGGAAGCCAAAATATTCATGTGCCTCATTTTATTGCTATATTCATTTTATTGAGATGGTCTGGAATTTAACTTGTAATATTTCCAAAGTATGTCTGTGTTTTGGATGTGAGTTCTTTACTAGATGTGTGTTTTGCAATTTTTTCTTCTAGTTATGATTTATCTGTTACTCATTCTTGCTCTCTCTTTTTTTTCTGTATTTTAGGACCGCACCTGTGGCATCTAGAGGTTCCCCGGCTACGGCTTGAATTGCAGCTGCCTATACCTCAGCCACAGCAACACCAGATCCCAGCCACATCTGAGGCCTACACTGCAGCTTGTGGCAGCACTGGATACTTAACCCACTGGTCCAGGCCAGGGATTGAACTCACGTCCTCATGGATACTAGCTGGGTTCTTAACCCACTGCGCCATAAGGAGAACTCCTATCTGTTGCTCTCTTAACAATGTCTTTTGCAGAGCAGAAATTTTACATTTTTATATGGTCTCAGTTATTCTTTCATAGATTGTGCTTTTGGTTTATCTGAAAAACACATTGACAAACACCAAGTCACCTAGAATTTTTCTTATTTTTTTTTCTTCTAGACATTTTATAGTCTTACATTTTAGGTCTTCGATTTTTGTCTTAATTTTTGTGAAAGACGTAAGTATAAGCATGTGTTAGGCTCATTGTTTTCTTTGTGTGTGTTAGATTTCACTAATGAACACCCAGTTGTTCCAGCATCATCTGTTAAAAAGACTATCATTTCTCCACTAAATTGCCTTTGCTGATTTATTAAAGACCAGGTGACTGTATTTGTGTCAGCTCTTTCTAGGCTTTCTATTCTGTCCCATTGATTTTTGTCTCTTCTTTCATCAGTACCATGCTGTCTTGATTACTGTAGCACTACAGGTAAGTCTTTAAATCAAGTGATATCTGTCCTTCAGCTTTGTTCTCCTCCTCCTCTCCTTCCTCTTCTTTCTCTTTCATCATCATTCTTTTGGCTGTTTTAGATTTTTGCTATTCCCTATAAACTTTAGACTCAGAAAATAGAGTTTGCTGATATTTTGTTGCGATTTCATTGAATCTATAGATCAAGCTGGAAAGAATTGACTTAATAATTTTGAGTTTTTGAACTACCGTCTTTGATTTTTCCCCTAATAATTTGTAGTTTCTGCATGTAGATCGTACACATTTTGTATCAGATCTATAGCTATGTTCATTTTTGGTGCTACTGTAATTGACATCATGTTTTTAATTTCAAATTCTAATTGTTCATTGTTGGCATATAGGAAAGTACAATCACTTGTATATTAGCCTTGTATCAGGCAACCTTGCTACGCTTTGATTATTAACTCCAAGAGGTATTTTTGTTGTTGTTGTTCATTCTTTGGGGTATTCTATGTAGACAATTATGTTATTCATGAACAAAATCAGTTTTATCTCTTTTTTCCAAATTCATGTATATTTTATTTCCGTTTCTTCTCCTATTACACTAGGTAGGACTTCTAATACAATATTGAGTAGGAGTGGTAAGAGGGGGACATCTTTGCCTTCTCTTACACCTTAGGGGGAAAGCATTTATTTTCTCAGCATTAAATATTGCATTACCTGTAGCGGTTTTTGTTTGTTTGTTTATTTGTTTTGTTTGTGTATGAGTGTGTGTGTTGTTATACATTCTTTATCAAGGTAAAGGAGTTCTATTCTATTCCTGCTGTGCTGAGATGTTGTTTAAAATCATGGATGGATTTTTCTTTCTTTCCTTCTTTCTTTCTTTTTTTTTTTGGCTTTTTTGGTTGCACCTGTGGCATATGGAAGTTTCTGGGCCAGGGATCAAATCCTATCTGTATCTGCAACCTATGCCACAGCAGTAGCAATGCCAGATCCTTAACCCACTGCACTGGGCAGGGATCGAACCAGCAACACCACAGATACAAGCTGGATCATTAACCCACTGTACCCTAGTAGGAACACCTGGATGTGCTTTTTTTTTTTTTAATGCTTTTTGTCCAGTTGATATGATCAGTAATTTTTCTTCTTTTGCCTGTTGATGTAGTAGATTATACGAATTGGTTTTCAAATTTTGAATTAGGCTTACCTGTCTCACAACTGCACTTGGTTATGTTGTATAATTAAGAAAAAGGTTTTTATGAATTGTTCCAATTGTTCAATTTAAATAAGTTGGAAAAGATTATTATGCCTTGTAACTCAATTTGTACCTTCCTTCTTTATCTTTTTTGCTTATTTTCTCAAATTTGATCATTTGCCTTATGAATTTCCAACAGTTTGGATCTTGTTGGTTTCCTTCCTATATTTTTGTCTGACTTGTTCCTTTGTCCTTGGTATTTCCTGTAAATTGGTAGCTGGGTTGAAAGGTTTCTTTTATATTTAAATTGAGTTGATTGGCGTTTCTGCTGTGCCTCAGCAGAAGTGAATCCGCCTAGCATCTGGCGTTGCCGTGAGCTGTGGTATAGGTCCAAGACGTGGTTCAGGTCCCATGTTGCTGTGGCTGCAGTGTAGGCTGGCAGCTGCAGCTCTGATTCAACCCCTAGCCTGGAAACTTCCATATGCCGCAGGTGCGGCCCTAAAAAGAAAAAGAAATGAATTGTTTGACTGATTTGTTTGGAGGCAAGACTATTTCACAGGTGGCGGGTACTTCCATTGGACAGTGCACTGTGCCTTCTTGTCTCTCTGCAATGTCAGGAGCCATTGAAGTTCATTTCCTCAAAGCGTAATCTCATTAATGGTACAGAATTTTGATTTCTATTTCTACCATCCTTTCATCATTCATTAACTGCGATATTTCTATAAAGAGGAAATTTCCTCTCATTAGCTATTTGATCCCTAGTGAAAGAGTTTATTTAGGGAAGGCAGGATGAATGTTTGAGTCCTTCTCTTTATTTAAGAATTTTCAAAACAATGAGTTAATTCTAATAATAACTTTTAAAAAAGTACAATTATGTATTTAAGGATTTAAACATCATATTGGTTTATTTATTTGTTTGTTTTTGCCTTTTAAGTCCTCACCTGCAGCATATGGAAGTTCCCAGGCTTGGGATCCAATCAGAGCTGCTGCCAGAGCAACAGCACAGCAATGCTGGATCTGAGCCTAGTCTGCAACCTACACCACAGCTCAAGGCAACGCCGGATCCTTAACCCCCTCAGCAAGGTCAGGGATTGAACCCGCATCCTCATGGTTACTAGTCAGGTTCATTACTACTGAGCCACAATGGAAACTCCCTCTTGTTGCGTTTTAATCCACTGCCTTTATGACTTTGTTGTGGCTCTCACTTGTACCTTCCGTGGTTGATGGGATCCCATCATCAGTGGCTTCTGATTCCTTCGTACACAATCCTTGCTAATTGTTCCCAACGCAGCTTTGTATACTTCCTGCCCCAGGTGTGGAGTCAGCCATTCCTCACGGGGCCTTGGTCCCTTTCAGGGGGAAATTCACAGATTGCAATCTGCATACTTAGCAGAGTTGTAATAAGGAAATGGAAGTGGCATGTGAAGACCAAGCCCCAGCAGACCTGGGGCCCAAATCACGCGTGGGAGGTCACAGTCATGTGTACCCTGGGCTGTGAAAATATTCCCACAGGATGGCTTTGTTTTTCTTCTGCTGGGGAGGGGGAGCCTGAGGTTTCACCCACCCAGGACAAGTTTTTACATTCATTTCTTGGCTTAAGATATCCCCCGCACCACATGAACAGTGCGAATTTGGACTCTTTACACGCATGTGGTACTATTTGAGGTTTTGATTTCTCATGGGAAACCTCTTTCTTCCCATTCAGAGCCCCAGGCACATGGCAGTCCTGCTTGACACATCCCAGGACTGGCAGCTGCAATTCCTCCAACCTCCTCTTTTCACAGGGTGGGGTGGTCGACCACGGCGGATCGCTCTTCCCCTCTCACAGCTGGATGCTCTGATCTCGGATCTCGGTTGCCTGGGAGGCTTCACATCTCATCTCCCACCCAGAATTTCATGGGCTTATTTCCAGGTGGTGGAACCTTAGGAGGCATAGTTTTTTGCTCCCGTTTGAATTTCTCCTCTTCATTTCTGAAACCGAAGAACTGACCCATCTCTCTTCTGAGTTGGGCTAGAGGTTTTTTAGACAGTCATATTCAGCATTTTTATTTTTATTTTTTGGTCTTTTCGTCTTTTTAGGGCCGCACCCGCAGCATGTGGAGGCTCCCAGGCTAGGGGTCCAATTGGAACCGCAGCTGCCAGCCTACACCACAGCCACAGCAACAAGGGATTCGAGCCACGTCTGCGACCTACACCACAGCTCAAGGCAATGCTGGATCCTTAACCCATTGAGCAAGGCCAGGGATTGAATTTGCGTCCTCATGGACACTAGTCGGTTTTGCTAACCGCTGAGCCATGACGGGAACTCCAGCATCTTTATATTTTTATTTTCTATGTTTTGGTCTTTTTGTCTTTTTAGAGCCGCACCCGCGGCATATGGAGATTCCCAGGCTAGGGATTGAATCGGAGCTGTGGCTACCAGCCTACGCCAGAGCCACAGCAACGCAGGATCCGAGCCGTGTCAGCAACCTACACCACAACTCACGGCAACCCTGGATCCTTAACCCACTGAGTGAGGGAGGCCAGGGATCGAACCCGAAACCTCATGGTTTCTAGTCGGATTCGTTTCAGCTGTACCACAGCAGGAATTCCTCCACCTTCTTATGAAGCTGGGAAAGGTAAAATTCTATCTTCTCTAGCTTTTTCCATCTCTGATGGAGTCGCATGTCTTCCATGCGTGTGGGGAACAGGACTTTCTCCTGGGCTGCTGGCTCTCAGCTGGATTCCCTGTGTGGGGAACACACCCACAGCTGGCGGTTATGATTTCTGTGACAGGTAGCACATCACGTGCAGCGAGTGGCATGGACCTCTTGCCTCCGGGAGGGAGGCTGGGTGGGCACCGGGTGTCCATCCCTCAATCACCTGCCCCAAAGTCATGTGGACTCCTGGTGTGTGGCATTGCCCTTAAGGAGGGAGAACTGCATCTCCTCCTGGTCATTGGCCGGGTGTCTTGGCTAGGGTCCCCTCTGCCACCTTCCCATTCTTTACCAGGTCCCTTTTTTAAAAAAGTCCTTTTTAGGTGTTCCCGTCGTGGCGCAGTGGTTCACGAATCCGACTAGGAACCATGAGGTTGCGGGTTCGGTCCCTGCCCTTGCTCAGTGGGTTAACGATCCGGCGTTGCCTTGAGCTGTGGGGTAGGTTGCAGACGCAGCTCGGATCCTGCGTTGCTGTGGCTCTGGCGTAGGCTGGTGGCTGCAGCTCCGATTCAAACCCTAGCCTGGGAACCTCCATATGCCGCGGGAGCGGCCCAAGAAATAGCAACAACAACAACAATAAAAAAGACAAAAAAAAGACAAAAAAAAAGTCCTTTTTAAGGAACGTGACTACCAAATACCTCACGCTTCTTTATCGACACACTCTGCTTCCTTCTGAAGGAAAGGAAGACACTCTCCTCGGAGATGTTGGTGCCCAGCGAGGGCCTGAGGGGCATTCAGGATAACACTTGGCCCACCGGTGAGCCCAGGCAGATGAAGCAACAATGCTCTTTGGGCCTCTTCCCAGACACGAGCACAAAGGCCTGCATTCTTTTCCTTTCAAAGTGCGCAGTTTCTTCTGACACGTTTTTGGGTCCTGATTAGCCACTGATGGGTTCCTTTGTTCTTAATGAAAAGTGGTTGTATGTAAACATTCCACCTTTCTATTTTTTTTTCTCCCCCAAAGAAAAAGTCAGGGGCCTTAGACTGACTCAAAATCTCATACCATGAAGCATTGAGATCCTGCTGTATATCACAGGGAACTATATCTGGTCACTTGTAATGGAACATGATGGAGGATAAAGAGAAAAAGAATATATATATGTATATATATATATATATGTATGTATGTAAATATATATGACTGGGTCACTTTTCTGTATAGTGGAAATGGACAGCACACTGTAAATCAATTATAATGGAAAAAATAAAAATCATCAAAAAAAATCTCATACCACGGTCTGTACTTCCTCTTGGGAGCAAAGGCCACTTAAGTGAAATTTTGGCCCATTTCCCTCTAATTTTAATAGTAGAAAGGTCTTCTCAAAGGCAGATATCATGTGGAATGGGATATGCATATGCTTAGAGAATACTGATGTTTTCTGTGGCCTCACATAGTTTATGGTCCCTAAACAGCCAGCTGGTGATGTGCTCATGGCAGGTTTGTATAAACGGTGCATTTGCAAGAAGAAAAGGGGAGGTTTTCTGACCTCGTAACTGTTGCTTAGACACTGAGCACAAAACCTAGATTTCAGACAAGGGCATTGGTGAAATGGAACAGACACCAGACCTGGATACAAAAGATGTATGCAAAAATCCCAGCTCCAGTATTGGGCTGCGATCCTGGGACATTTGTTTGAAGGTATTACAACATTGTCTCCTCAGCAGGCCAGCTCAGGATCCAGGATGCCTACCAGGTGGACCGTGCTGGGGATCCAAGGACACCACCAGGAGAAGAGATGGGAATGCGCTCAGGGACCAGCACTTGAGGTTGGCAATGAACTTGACAGCAGGTCAGACCTCCTGGAACGGCCGTGGACAAGACGTCATGGCCTTGGACCACCAGCTCTTCCACGTCAGGCTCTTTCAGATTAACCTCCATTTCCCTCCTGCCCGGCATCCTATGCCGCCCTGCTATGTTCTCAATAAAGGCTTGTTCACGGGCGAGTAGACGATTTGATGCAAAATACTACTGTGGCCAAACTTTGTTCCTTTTTGTTCAATATAAGAATCCCACTGCTGGAGTTCCTGTTGTGACTCAGCAGGTTAAGAACCTGATATAGTATCTGTGAGGATGTGGGTTTGATCCCTGAACTCACTCAGTGGGTTAAGGATCCAGCATGCCTTGAGTTGTGGCATAGGTCACTTAGGCGGCTCAGCTCCCGTTTTATTGGCTATGGTGTAGGCCAGCACTGCAGCTCTGATTTGACCCCTAGTCTGAGAACTTCCACAGGCCACAGGTGCGGCCATAAAAAAAAGAAAAAAAAAATCCAGCATGCCTTGATATTGATGATGTGTTGATCAACGCAGGCAAGCAAAGCAGGTCTATCTGTGCAATGAAAGTTCTTTCTTCCCCAGCATCCACACCTGAGCCTTTCATTCAACACAGGAAGGTTGGTCTCGCTGGGGCCAGCAATATTTGGTTTCTGCTTTGATACTGAAGTTTGGATGGTGAGGCCACCCCTGTCCTGACTCCTGACGACTTGCTGGATGATTTTCCTGGTGCTGCAGATGGAGACACAAAGGTCCCAGCTCTCCCGGTCTGGAGCTTGAAACTTCGAGCAGTGCTCCAGGGAGAATGCAGGAACATGGGTCAGCGGTCCCCTTTGGAAAGAGACAGACACAAATGAACTTATTTTGCCAAATGCCCGTTTTTAGATCACGGTGGAAAGATTGTTGGAATTGGACTCAAAGTGATCAAATGGCGAACGTGAATGTGTCCAGCCGAACCCAGTCCCTTGCGTCCCCTGAGCCTCAGTTGCTTCATCTGTAAGTTGGGAAGAGGAAACTGCCTGACAAGTTGCTTGCTGGGTCAACTGAAATGATGGAACTCGGCGAGCGCTGCTCTTCTCTTTCCCTCCGCTGGGTTCACACCAGATGGATTTATTTCACACCGTTGCCCAGCCTCCCTGAAATGCCGTTTCCTGTGGAGTAGAAGTCTCGGGCTATCTTACATATTTTCCTCTGCAGTTTAAGTCCCAGGACACTGAAAGTGATTTTATTCAGTTCCCATTTCACAGGCGCCAACTTTTACATAGAGAATATCTGTTTACTCTAGACAATGAAAAAAACTACCAATTTCCCAAATAAGGGCTTAGTGAAAACTGTTAAAAGAGATTTTAGCTTCAGATCCAGGAATAGTTGAAGCAACCAATACAACGGAACAGCCCTTTATCCCAGAAGGCCGAATGTCAGGGTTCCTATGCAAGTGGCATGTAATTAAATCAGCAGAGGAGGAAAAATACTGGTTAATTGCTTGAATCTTTCTCTCCTTCCTTCTGCTAAATACATTTAAATTGACCTTTACAAAAAAAAAAAAAAAAAGGAGTTCCCGTCGTGGAGCAGTGGTTAACGAATCCGACTAGGAACCATGAGGTTGCGGGTTCGGTCCCTGCCCTTGCTCAGTGGGTTAACGATCCGGCGTTGCCGTGAGCTGTGGTGTCGGTTGCAGACGCGGCTCGGATCCCGCGTTGCTGTGGCTCTGGTGTAGGCCGGTGGCTACAGCTCCGATTCGACCCCTAGCCTGGGAACCTCCATATGCCGCGGCAGCGGCCCAAGAAATAGCAACAACAACAACAACAACAAAAAGACCAAAACATAAATAAATAAATAAATAAATAAATTGACCTTTACCCGGAATTTGTTTTTCTCCCCAGCAGCACTGGCTGTCTCACAGGTTACCCTGGGGCACCCTGAGTTTGGATGTGGGCAGAGGTTCTGGGGCCACCTTGTGTTTGGGGTATGCAGGGGTTCTGAGGTGCACTCTGAGTTTAGGGTGTGAGAGGTTCTTGGGGGCACCCTGTGTTTGGGGTGTGCAGAGGTTCTGGGGGCATCCTGTGTTTGGGGGTGTTCCGAGGTTCTGGGGGCACCCTGTGTTTGGGGGTGTTCCGAGGTTCTGGGGGCACCCTGTGTTTGGGGGTGTTCCGAGGTTCTGGGGGCACCCTGTGTTTGGGGGTGTTCAGAGGTCCTGGAGGGCACCTGTGTCTGGGGGTGTGCAGTGGTTCTGGGGGCACCCTGTGTTTGGGGGCATGCAGGGCTGCGGGAATCACACTCTCTTTCCTGTCACCCAGGCAGGGCTGCTTTTCCTACAAAGGGAAGTGATAGCTGTGTGGTTTTGACTGCCAGCAAATACGAGGAATTGGCGCCATAATCTTTCCCTGGAAATGTGTCATTCCTGGTATGGGTGGGGCGCTGCGGCATCTGTTTACAGTCCTCTCTCCTTCACTGGTTCCTCAGAAATCACCAGGGTCCCTCTAGCATCCACCAGACAGGGTTACAGGAAGGTTGGTGTGGGCCCTGTTTTATAAAGAAAGGCTGGTCTGCCTTGGAAGCCCAGTTACATGCTTACCAGCACGAGCCCACTGTTTTCAAGATCAGTAAGTGTAAAACATTCCTTGTAATTTCTGGTATTTCTCCAGAAGGCAGGCTCACTCACTGAACATGTAGCCCCCAAGCCTGCCAGTTACCTCCCTTGACACCCATTCTCTCCTCCATCCATTCTCTCCTCCTTAGTAGCAAAAGCTCCAAGTGTTAGCTGAGCTCCTATAGCCATTGGTGAAAGGCCACATTTCCCAGCTTCTTTATGACTAGGAGTGGCCATGATCCTACGTCTCCCTCTGTGGCATGGAGCCCAGAGCATCCTGTGGACTCTGGACAAGCCCCTGGCTCAGCCTAGCTTCCCTGGGAAACAGCCTGCAAAGCATATGTTCAGAGGCTTTAAGGGGATGTGTCATCCCAGGGCAGCGAGAGTCAGGAAGAGGGACTCTGTGGCCGGAGGGACAGAAGGCAAACACAGGAGATGACTTACTGAGTTGTCCACAGCGTCTCAGGAAACACGGAGTTAATTTGTTCATTGAAACTCCTCTGCAGCAGAGCCCTCCATCTGGGGGAGGCGGGGAGATCAGTGTATCTGCCAGCATCCTGGCTCAAATCTCCTACTTTTCGAAGTTTGACCCATGGTTACAAACTCCCATCTCCTCTCTGTTTGTATTACCCATGAGGTAGCCTTGGGGAAGGGCAGGTCCCACCCCTGATGGTGTGGGGCTTCATCTGAGCCTGGAAGTGAGGAAAAATGTCATAGGAAAGAGGGAACTGCCCTCTTTCCTGGGTTCCAGATTTGTTATCATCTTCTGTGGTGGAAGCAATAGAGGCAGCCTGTTTTCGCCTGGCATGGCTGGGATGGCCACTCTAGGAGAGGGGGGTGACAGCAGCAGGCGAGCCCTAGCAAATCTAGAGAAGGGCAAAAGCTGGGTGTAGTACATCTCCTTAAAAGGAGTGGGTGTGCCCTGGAGCGCTGATGTGATGTCTGGAGCTCTGGTAGCCTATTGGAAGCCCAAGGGAGAGGGCAAATTGCGAACAGTGGCTGGTGAAATCCAGCACAAAGCTTATGTGCCTGTTGGCATTTTGAAATTACCAGACAAGTTAGCTGAACTGGTGACTTCCACACTTCTCTTACTAGTTTTGCTGACTTTTACACAAAAGAGAAATAAGCTTCTGTTTTGTTTAGGCCAGTATATTTCTTTGCCTGCCTGTCCCTGAGGCTGGGGAGCATTTGACTTAGCACATGGTGCTCTTGCCAGCCTTGGCCTTACAGCACTTTAGTTTCTCCCTGTTTTCATATTCCCCCAACATTTTCCTTTTTTTCAAATCCACCCCCACCCCCTCCACCTGCATCCACTCGGCAAGTTCTTCTTCTTTGTCTAAAATTCCCTGTCAATGTCACTGCCTCATGAGGCTTTCTGTCATTCTGTGGGCAGGGAGCCATTGCCCATGTTCCTCCAGCATGCAGAGCTACACGGTCCCCGCCTGGCTCTCTGAAGTTTCTATACCCTCCCTCCTCTCTCCTCACACCTTCTACCCTTCCTTTTCCTTCTCACTTTCTCCCTAAGGCGTGACGTATCTTCCGCAGAGAAGATGCAAGCCTCCAGATAGGAACCTATGCAAGCTCCCGGCCATATCAGCCAGCCTCCGTGGGTAGCCCTGGGTGCTGCCCTCTTTCCTGGGTGATGTCTCAGCCTCCCGTGGGGCAAGGCCAGCCTTCATCCTTGGGGTGAGCCATCAGCCCTCCCCAGAGTCTTCATCATCTTCCACACCCATCCACTCTCCTTCGCTTTGCTGTGGCATTTCCCCCTTTTCTCTTGCACCATCAATTTTCCCTTCTACCCAATCATTCCCATTAACACCTAAACGGGCCATAATAAATCTCATATCCACTCCTTCCAGCCACTGCCTCGTACCTCTGCTCCCTTTTACAGGAAAAACTCCTCGAAATGTTCTGTTTTCACTTCTCTTCCCATTCTCCCTTAAGTTCATTCCAGGAGGGTTTTTCCTCTATAAGGTCACCATTGACCTTGACACAGCTCAATCCAGGGTTGAGCCCTGGCTCCAGCTATTCTATTGCTGCATGACAAGGTGCCTCCAAATTGAAACAACAATATATTGCTATGAAGCATGATTTTGTTGGGTGAACGGACCAAGCTGGATGGTTCTAGATGGGCTTTTTTGTGTGAAAGTGAGATTGGGCTGTGCATCCAAGATGGCGCACTCACCTGGCTGGCAGGTGGTGCAGCCTTTGGGCTGGGAGCTTAGCCAGCCCTTGACCGCAGAATCTGCAAGTGGCCTCCCCAAGTGGCTTGGGTTTCTCATTGAGTGACATGGGGTTTCACGAGAGTGTATTCCAAAGGTGAGTGTTCCAGGAGACAAGAAGCAGAAACTGCCAGGTCACTTAAGGGCTGTATCCAGAGCAGGCACCAGCTCCTCCTACTGTGTTCTGGTGGTTGAAGTGTCCCAGGATCCATCCAGATTCAAGGGGGAGGGTGAGAAACAAACTTTGCTTCTGATGAGGGAGCGAAGAGGTCACCTTACAGAATAGCGCTTGTCACAGGGAGTGGTGGGGATGGGGTGGTCGGTTCTTCCCTCCCCTTTGAAACACAATCTTCAGTGCCTTCCTGGGGATAGCACTGTCTGCGTCTCCGGTCCCACTCACTGCTGGTTCCCAGCACCTTTTCTGCATCCCTCCCCATGCCCAGGCTCCACACATTGGCACATTCCAAGGCCTGGTCCTTGGTCTTTTTCCTTTCTGTCTGTAGCTTCTTCTAGATCACATGATCTGATACCCTGGCCCAGAGTGGCACAGGGCTACCAAGGCCTGGGGCAGCTCGGGTTGGGGTCAGAGCTGCCAGGAGCTAATGCTATGGTGGATACACCTGTAGGTAACTGCTCTGTGGGTCAGAAGAATAGGGCTCCTTCCCCAGAGGGTTTCAGAGGGGTCTGCACCCCAGAGTAATTGCTCTAAAGTTACAGAGCAGTGGAGTGACCCCATGGCAGATATTACTGCTGCTCACCAACATGGAGCTCCACATTGAACTTGCCTGAGAGAGTGGTTCCTCCTGGCCTCCTGAATTTACTGTGATCAGTGAAACTTGAGTGGAAACGATGTGTCCCTTCTAGGCCTGGAAGTATTTATTTATTGGTTGATTCAATTTTATTGAAGGATCAATAATGTAGATTTATAACGTTGTGTTAGTTTCTCCTGTACAGTGACATGATTCAGTTATACACATACCCATATCCAATCCCCTATGAGTTATCACAGGAAACTGAGTAGAGTTCCCTGCGCTGTACAGCAGGTGTCTGCTGACCATCCATTCCATATGCAATAGTGGGCATATGCCAATCTCAAGCTTATTAACCAGTGCTTATCTCTCTCCTTCCTCTGCTTCCATGCTCAGGAAGTGTCTAT